>NC_091766.1:93087939-94337939 GCF_029378745.1 Bos indicus | reverse complement strand
TATTTATAAAACTATATAAAGGTATATGCTATGCGTGTGCTCGCTCTCAGCTGCTTAGTCATGTCCAGCTCTTTGTGACCCCATGGACTGTAGCCTGCCAGGCTTCTCTGTTACAGGCAAGAATACTGGAGTGGGTTGCCATTTCCTTCTCCAGGGGATCTTCCCATCTCGAATCAAAACTGAGTCTCTTGTGTCTCCTGTGTTGGGAGGCAGATTCTTTATCGCTGCATCGTTTGTGAAGTAGGCATGTGGTATAGTTGTGTTTTATGTATGGGAAATTCTTAGAGGATGTTTAAGTCATTTGCCTGCAGTCCTGATTCTGTGCACACTTATTAAATGGCAGAGCTGGTGAACAGGCAGCTGATTTCTGCCAGGGTTGTAGTTTCCAGGGTACCCACTGCTCACCAGTGGTCAGGCCACATCAGAGCTCCAGTGCCAGGTACAAGACATGCCCAGACCAGTGGTTCGTGGTTGAGTCTGCCATTCCTTCAGCAACAGTCCAGTCAAGTCCAGTCAGTGAGTCCAGGTCTCAGTATTGCTTTGGAGGGACAGCTGGAGGGATGTGCCAGTTATTAGTCAGAGAAAAGAATCTAAAAAGATACAAGGAGTAGGCGTGGGTTAGTTTATTTGCGGGCTTAGTTCCAAGAGCTCATAAATGAATATATTTCAGCACTTGTGTGTTCTGTACGTGTCTCTTGACTTCAATCATGTTGTTAAACTCCTGTGAAAATAAAGCTGTGCATCCTGCAGTTAGTCTAGGTGTTAGGATCTCTGGACAGGAAAACAAATTGTTCTCAGAGCATATAGTCCTTTGTAAATCTACCTAGTGGGATGTATGCCTTAAATAAGGAAAAGGCAAGATGGTTCTTGCCTTATGGTATATCCAGTGGAATTGATAAAACTTTTAATGTTTCTTGATTAATGACAATAACAGCAGTAAAATCTTAGTCTTGTGCCTGTTACTGTTTCACAGACATTACTTCATAATCTTCTTGACAGGAAGGAACACAGATTCTTAGTCTCATGTTTTATAGATGGATCAATGGAGGCCCAGAAAGGGTGGAGAGTTGCTTGAGGTCGCGCAGCTGGTGAGTGGCAGAGCTGGGATTTTGTCCCTAAGTGACTGGCTCCAGATCTCTAATTGCTGTGTTCCCTGGTTTTCCTCAACCCTGAAGAGCTGCTCCATCTGCTTGTCATGCAGTTCTTTCCAGGTGTCTTGGAGTAGGGGAAAGATTTGGTTAGAATGTTCTAGGTAATGAACCAGCCCCAAATATACAAGTGTTGCTGAAAGGTCTCCTTCCAATCCAGTAACCCGTGAATTTGGTAACTCATCCCTCCTCTTTTTCTCTCTCCCTTCCTCACATATTTATGAAATTGTTACACTGTGGTAGACATAGTATCTTTTAAAACCTTGATGAAAGATCAATTCTTATAGACCTTATGATCTAGTAGGAGAAACTTTCATTAAGTTAAAAAAATACATACATAATTATCAATTGCAGTTAACACATTCAGAGGAGTAGAGAGATACACTGAACTACAAGAATGAATTGCAAGAGGTCCCAACCTAATCATGCAGGAAGGAGAGAGGCAGGAAGACTTTCCTGAAGAAGTGACACAGAGTAGTATGAAATGCAAAGAACGAACAGAAGTTGGCCAGGTTCCTGAGGAGAGGAAATAAGGGAGGTGGTGGATAGTTCTGGGCGGAGGAAACCACAGCAGAAAGAGCTTAGAGGAAGATTGTGTGGGCAGTTAGAATTTGGTTAGTAAGAGGGAAAGCAAGGGAGGATGGGTCTGGAGTGGTTGGCAGGGGCCAGGTTATACATGGTCTTTTGCCCATGTAGAGATTGTGGACTTTAAGTTCTGAAGCAGTATTAAGAGCCCGGATGCTTGGCCATGAAGAGAAGAACCACCTTCGGGAAAGTTCTTGACGAGGGTCTTTGCTTTGCTGCTGTGTGTAAGACCATGTGGCTCTCAGAGTTGTTTTGTAATGTGGTAGAGAAGTGCGTTCGGAGAAGGCAATGGCAAGCCACTCCAGTACTCTTGCCTAGAAAATCCCTTGGATGGAGGAGCCTGGTAGGCTGCAGTCCATGGGGTTGCTAGGAGTTGGACACGACTAAGCGACTTCACTTTCACTTTTCACTTTCACGCAATGGAGAAGGAAATGGCAACCCACTCCAGTGTTCTTGCCTGGAGAATCCCAGGGACGGGAGAGCCTGGTGGGCTGCCATCTATGGGGTGGCACAGAGTCAGACACGACTGAAGCGACTTAGCAGTAGCAGCAGAGAAGTGCGTTGAAAAGCAATGGCACCCCACTCCGGTACTCTTGCCTGGAAAATCCCATGGACAGAGGAGCCTGGTAGGCTGCAGTCCACGGGGTCACTAAGAGTCAGACACGACTGAAGCGACTTAGCAGCAGCAGCAGCAGAGAAGTGCGTTGGGACTACCTTTCTCTACTATTAGATAATGGTATTTTTTAAATGTCTGTAATAAATGGAAACAGCAAGTGGATGAAAATATTTTCCCCTCTGGCAAAAGACAATATTTCGCTTTTCCTTATTTTACTTGAGCGCTACTGAAAGGTAAACAGAAGTAGGAAATTCAGTCTGACCTGCTCCTGTCAGTACTCAGGGGAGAGATTCTGTTTTGATGGCACATCTCAGAGCCGACGCAGGGATGAAGATGAGAGGAAACCTGGTGACGCAGGTGTTCCAGCTCTAATTTATGGAGAACATCGTTTTTATGAGCGTCCAGTTTCTCCCCTGATGTCCGAGCGGGGAAAGCATGGGCTTTGGAAAGGAGTTCTGTGAGGAGGTGTTCATTTCAAAGTCTGTATTTGTTAACATAATCATGGGGCGATTAGGAAGATTGCTTATTGAACATGGTGAAGGAGATTTAAGTTTTGGTTTCCTATATACTTTTTAAGATCAATATTGTCACATATAGCCAATATCCACATTTGTGAAACAGATTTGCAGTCGTGCCTAAGCAGGAAGGAAGGTTTAAAGTATGTAAAAACTCACCACTTATTATATAGAGAATGTTAGCGTAGGAAAAGAAAGGAAATCTAAGAATTCCTTAGCAAGACTGTTGTCTTTCAAAGTTGAATCAAAGCTGACACGGCAGCATAAGGCAGCCAGCCTGCCACTCTGAAAACTTAGGGTATGGATCTAGCATGTCCACAAGTGTGAGTGCTCAGAAATTGGACTAAGCCCCACCCAAGGCAGCCCTGCCAGTCTGTTCTTTGACGTCGCCAGCCAACCACTGTCATGACCCACCCCCAGGCAACATGGGCTTCCCCGAGCACCCAAGCATTACTGCCGTCTGGCATAAGAAATGGCATCTAGTAAAAACTTTCAATTATATGAGCCATACCCAACTCAGGAGTGTCAAGACCTTGAATATTCTTTACCTGTCATAATGGAAAAATGTAATATGGCTTCTTTTTTTGTTGTTGTTCTTTATGTAGCATTTTACTGGAGTCATAACCAAGTCAGCACTATTAAACAACAAAGGAATTTAACATTAATTCTCGTTGTGTTTGGGGATCATAAAACCTTTCCAAAAAGCTACTGCAAGTTGTGGCTTCTCTTTGTAGAGAAACACAATGGTATACATGCTTCACCTTCGAGCAAGGAGGTCCATAATTTCCAGTCCATGGTCTCCAGAGCCCTCAGTTATTACCCTTGGGATAAAGGGAAGACTCAGTGATAAGGCTCAGGAAATAAGATGGCCGAATAGCACTACTAAAAGTAAAAACTCACGTCTCTGAATTTTCAGCCATGACCTTGTTTATTTATTTATTTCAGAACCTTGCAGGGGACATAGGTTGATTTTTAAAAGGAAACAGCTCTCCTGGGGGAGAAGTACAGATGTGCCCAGAAATAAGAAGTCAGTTGTGCCCTGCAGCATTTCTTGAAGAGGCCGGTGTACAGTTAGAGCTCTAACTGGGTCATGACCAGGGTTAATATTGGGTGCTGTTTTCTGGAAGTCTCCCTTGCATGGAGACTCTCCTTTGGGACTGAACCACTGAGAAGTAAGATTCTATTACCAGAGAGTGTGATATGAAATAGAAGCTTCCTCTGATTCTCCTCTTCAGTGGACGGTGGTTGCTGATTATTTGCTACATCACAGGGCTCTGTTCTAGATTCTGGGGACGCAGGCCCCCACCCTCCAGAGACTTTCCCTCTTAGTTGGGGAGAGAGTAAATGTATACAGAAGATAAATGTCACTACCAGCTAGCATTATCATTGTTTAAGGAAATAAAACCATGGGAATTCCTTTACTCAGGAGATAAATACAGAGGCTTAATTACCTCCTTGTAGCAGCTGTTGCAGAGAAGGCGATGGCATCCCACTCCAGTACTCTTGCCTGGAAAATCCCATGGACGGAGGAGGCTGGTGGGCTGCAGTCCATGGGGTCGCAAAGAGTCAGACGAGACTGAGCAAATTCCCTTTCACTTTTCAGTTTCATGCTTTGGAGAAGGAAATGGCAACCCACTCCAGTGTTCTTGCCTGGAGAATCCCAGGGACGGGGGAACCTGGTGGGCTGCTGCCTATGGGGTCGCACAGAGTCAGACACGACTGAAGCGATTTAGCAGCAGCAGCAGCTGTTGGGACAGTGTTTGTGATTTGCACCAGCAGTAGCGTCAGTGGCATCACCGATTCAATGGACAGAAGTTTGCATAAACTCTGGGAGTTGGTGATGGACATGGAGGCCTGGTGTGCTGCAGTCCATGGGGTCTCAAAGAGTCAGACACGACTGAGCAACTGAACTGAACTGAAGCATCAGTAGACTTGTCCTGTCAGCTCTCTCTGCTTTTTTTCTCTTAGTGATTCCATGGCTGTCTAATGTGCTAAAAAAAAAAGGTAGAGAGTGCTATGTAGAGTCATTTTGAAGAAAGAGCTTTGTTCAAATGGGAGGGTGATTCCTGAACCTGTGAATTGGATGATTCCAAGGGATGTGGATCTGCTTGCACTCTAGACCTTGACAAACTGAAGCACAGTAACTCCCTTTAGGGGCTTCCCTGGTGGCTCAGATGGTAAAGAGTCTGCCTGCAGTGTGAGAGACCTGGGTTCAATCCCTGGGTCAAGAAGGTCCCCTGGAGAAGGAAACAGCAACCCACTCTAGTATTCTGGCCTGAAAAATCCCAAGGACAGGGGAGCCTGGCGGGCTACAGTCCATGGGGTCACAAAGAGTTGGATACAACTGAGTGACTTCACTTTCTTTCTTTCTCTTTTTACTCCCTTTAAAGTCAACCAGCCACCCACAGGTTGGACTCAGAGCTCCTTGTCTGGAAGACTGTCCACTTGGGGCAAGCAGCCTTTGGGAAGGAAGGCGGGCGGGGCAGGGGGTGGAATGTGAAGACTTGGAGAACTGGTGGCTGGTGGACCGGGAGCCAGGAGATGTGGCTGCTGCTGGCTCCGTGGGTCCTGCTGGGCGGGCCAGGCTCGGGCACTGTGGTTCCCCTCACTGTAGTTTGAGGAGAGCTGGGTAGGAATGGAGGTGTCTAGTGGGGCAGATGAAGCACGGGCATCAGGGACTCCTGCCTTGTGACGGAGCTCACCTCCTCCTGGATGTGGCTTCAAGGGAGAGTGTCTTTGCTCTCATACCTGGGAGAACCCCAGGGCAGCCTGGATCCAGAGCCTCAGAAGCAATGCCATCAGAGCTCTGTCTCTGCCCTTCTGTCCTTCTTTCTTCTCTTCCCTTCTGTCCTTCTTTCTTCTCTTCCCTCAGAAGTGCTTGACCCTGGGCAGCTTCTCCCTCAGGTAGGTCCTCTCTACCTGGTGGCCCCAGCAGCTCTTGGATCCGTCCTCTTCACAGTTCTTGGGGGTGAGTCTCACGGGAATGATTTGGATCCTCACTCTGCCTACTGTGGCCAGGAGGTGAGGGGGCTTAGCAAGCTCGTGTGTGTATCCTTGGAGCCCAGGACTTGAGGACATCCAGCCTAAATAATGTGGACTGGGAGGGGGAGGGAGGTGGGTCCTTAAAGGCAATCAGGTTGGTATGATCAGGCAAAAAGTTCCCGTGTCCACATGGATGCAGTCAATAATCAGTAGTTGGGAAGATAGGTGATCAGCCATCCAGAAAATCTGTGAGTGGCTGGATCCAGTTCCTGGTTTGGTACACAGGGTCCCCTCCATTTCTGCAGGGGGAGACTTTTTTTTTTTCTGTATTTTTAAGATAAAAGGAGCATAGAGTACAGAATGAAAGCGTATAGTAAGTAGGTTCTTTTTTTTAATGTCAGTTTTCTTGAATGAATTGTACTATGTAAAACTATAGTAACAAGATGACTAGTTTTAAAGTCAACCGTGCTATAAACGATAGCACCCAAATTAACCTAAAGGGTGTCTTATTCATTGAGTTGTGGAATTTTGGAAAAGGACCTATAACACATGCATTACATAGATACATACTGATACTTGGGTGATGAATACACTGAAGAAGTTAAGATAATATCCTCTCCTCCATTTATCAGAACCTAGAATGTTAACAGTTCCTGATCCACACCTCTCTATGAAGCAGTTTCATTTATAAAAATATGCTTTAGTGGTATTCAGCCAGTGCTGCCTTAGTTTCTCCTATTGTCCCTGCTATCACACTAATGGAAAAAAAAGAACCTTTGCTTTTAGGGGATCTGTGGTTTGAGTACAAAGGAAGAGGAAGAAAATGGTCTAAAAAAGAATGGTTTAGGTGAGCTGCCTGCCCCTGGCCCAGAGACCACACTGGTTGACTTTGCCAAGGCAGAGAGAGGACCAGGACTTACACTGAGCTGTGGAAGATACGCAGCTCTTCAAACCCCACGTTTTTCTTCTGTAAAACTAGGGGAATAATATACCTACCCACTGGTGCTGTTTAGAGGTCCAGTGAACCAGTGTCAGTTCCTGGCATCATGGATGCTCCATATATACTCATTATCTCTCATACTCCCCCACCCCCTGTCATTACTGCCGTTACAAGGGCCTGGGAAACTACAGCGTTCTCCGTCCATCATAACTTCTTGCTCCTAGAACTTGGGGTGGATATTCTATTGCTGTGGTAGGAGGACCCGTTTGGCAACCAGCCTCCATTTATGACATTGCTTTCCTGGGCAAATAAAGGCGGTAAACTGCTTTCTAATGAACTTTTGGAACCTCACCAGTTTAGGAAGCCAGAGGTTGCTTGCACTTTCCTAATAGTATTTTCAAAATGGTCAGCCTTCTTGTACTTGTAAATTTCCCTTCACCATGTCTTAAGTAGAATGTCTCAGATAAGGTCACTTTGGGTCTCTGCCTAACATCACATACTATCTGCCTTACACATAGTAGATATTCCACAAATGCGAAATCAAATTGAATAATTAACATCGTTTTTATATTAAGTGAAGAAGAACCTTTAATTTTTAGAGTACTAGGAGAATGATCAGGGATAGATTACATGGTATGACATAAGTGAGCTTTATTTGTAAATTTTCTGACATTTACTGATTGGCTTGCTCATTCATTTTATAAAAATAATATCTGAAATAGCGTATTAGCTGTCAGCTTGTAAAAAACTCAGCGTATCTCTATTAATTTCCTAATATCTGTATGGTGGGCTTACCTGGTGGTTCAGATGGTAAAGAGTCTGCCTGCAGTGCAGGAGACCCAGGTTCGATCCCTGGGTCAGGAAGATACGCTGGAGAAGGAAATGGCAACCCACTCCAGTATTCTTGCCTGGAAAATCCCCTGGACAGAGGAGCATGGAAGGTTACTGTCCATGAGGTTACAAAGAGTCGGACACGACTGAGCGACTTCACTTTAATCAGTATGGTACTGAACTGAACTTTTTCAAATAAAAAATTTCATAAATCTAAAACTCTGTTCTGAAAGAAAGGACTTAGTCAACATGTTTTAAGTTTTCCGATTCAGAACAATTATATAAAACCTGTAACAAGCAAATGAACCCTTCCTAGGAAAACTGATGTGGACTTCCGTTAGTAAAATCATCAGTTTTTCTATTAAGCTACTTTTTAATTCTCCTGAGAAGAATAAAAACATGGTTTATCACACAACCATGTTTGCAGGTTTATGGGGATTTCTTTTTTCAAGGTTACACTGAAATAATCAGTTTCTCAAACAGATATTCTAAAGTGATTTCTAATCTTTCTAAGCACATAGCTATCCACATAGACCATTCTTAGATTTTTGTCCTAGGAACTGATTTAGGCATCTTTATTTTGTTTTTGGTATTTTTATATTATTTATATTGAAATTTTTGTGTAATTTCCTTTCACTTCCTAAAGGTTAGTGTGATGTTTAAAACTAGTGATGCTTTTGGTACCATTTAAAGGTATCTTACAGAGTGCCTCCCTAGGCATGTGCTGCTGCTGCTAAGTCACTTCAGTCGAGTCCGACTCTGTGCGACCCCATAGATGGCAGCCCACCAGGCTCCCCCGTCCCTGGGATTCTCCAGGCAAGAACACTGGAGTGGGTTGCCATTGCCTCCTCCAAGTGCCTAAATTCCTCAGCCCTTTCACATCTGAGATGAACTGTGTTCTTTCAGAAGTCTCCTTGATTGAAAAGTGTTTCTAAGGATTGTGGAGTCCATTTTTAAGAGCTAAATCCTCCTAAGATCAACTGGTGGGAGCGGACAGGACTTAATGAGGACAGATCCATGGTGGAAACTTTGGTCCTCCCTAATCGATTCGTTTAGTGATGTGTCCATCCCTGGGCAGCGAAGGCAGTAGACTGTGATGGCCTCTTCACTGTGTCCCTCACCCGGCATTGCCCTCTACCTACAGGGGACTTCCCCCTTCAGTGACTGCGTGATGAGGGGATTTAGAGGCCTGACCCAGGACATCTCTGCAGTTCCAGCTCCAGAGTCCCTGCAGTTTGTGGCAGCCTCCATTTAAGCCACATCGTGGGTCACCTTCTCCCTCTGCTCAGTCCTGCCCCCTTGCTTCCTTACACGTGTATCTCCCTAGGCACTCCCCTGACCCTCATAAACCGTCTGCAGGCATCTCTGTATTGCAGAGAGTATTTCCAGGGAAGTCAATCAGACAGACATCACTGTCGACTTTTCTAGTGATCTTTTAAGTTTTAGGAACAAATAAGTAGATGTCATGGAAGCAGTGGTAAATTTTGGGGACAATCAAGAGAAGTTTTGCTGGAGAGATAACACTGAAGCTTAAGATAACATCTATGGAAGGATAAAGAAACACAGAAGATGGCACTAGAGGGCAGTGAAGTTAAATGGAGATTGAAAATACTACCCCAAATCATTTATTATAGATTAAAATTTTTAAGTTTTTAAATAAGTATTTTTTTCTAAAAAAATTCACCATATAAAAATATGGGAGGAATCTTTTATAGTCACATTGTGTCCTGGAGGTTCAAGTGCCGCGAAAAATTAGTGTAAAGTACATATTAGTATAAACTTACTGTTCATATACCATCTGGTTATAAAGATCAGGACATTGTTTTTAGCTGTCAAATGTAAGAATTCTGTGAATTAGGTTTTCCTTTATTATGTATCAGAGTATAAGGTCTTAAGGTGGTTGAATGCCTCCCTAATAGTATTACACATTTTCCTGGTGCATAGCATCTTACTGCTTTTTAGGTGTGAAGTTGTGTCTGACTCTTTTGCAACCCCATGGACAGGCTTCTCTGACCAGGGGATCTTCCTGACCCAGGGATCAAACCCTTGTCTCCTGTATTGCAGGTGAATTCTTTACCACTGAACCACGTATTCAGATGTTTATTGAATGAATATATGAATCAGTGAATAAGGCTGAGAGTTGAATGCAAATTCTGGATGTTTTCCTTACTGTTTAGAGGAATGGAGCTTCAGAAAAGTTGCAGTTTAATGTGACTTCTGATGCTTTTAACGATTGTTGTGGTTAAAGCCACTGTGTTGACTTTTAAAAAAGTAGATTGAACTTCCAGAAATCTACTGTTAGGACATAATAAAAAGAATTAATCAAATACGTACATAGAATTGTCCATCACTCTGTTCCTTTTAACAGGGAACAATTAGCAGTGGTTCAGATTTTCAACAATAGGGACATGCTTGAACAGTAAACTCATTGGAGCATTATGGAGTCATTTAAAGGGTTTTCAAAACATTTTTTTGGTATGCATTAAAAATCAACTTTATTTTTAGAACAGTTAGAGATTTATAGAAAAGTTGCAAAAGTAGTACAGAGAGTTCCCATATACTCAGCATCCACTTTCCCCTATTATTAACATCTGACATTACTGTGGTAGATTTGTTACAGTTCATGAACTGACACAAGTATGTTTTTGTTTAAAGTCGGTGCTTCATTCCGATCTCCTTAGTTTTTACCTAAGGTCATTTTTTTGGTTACAGGATCTCATCTAGGACATCACACTACTTAGTCCTGTCTTGTTAAGCTGCTATTGGCTGTGACAGCTTTGCAGATTTTCCCCATTTTTGATGACCTTGACAAACTTGAGGTGCACTGGTCAGTATTTTACAAAATGTTGCTCTGTTGGGATTTGTCTAATACTCTCCTCATCTTGGCAAGGGTATATTCTGTCGGCGTGACTGGTCACAGTTTCTGTGGACCTCCATCACTGGGCTGAGGTGGTGTTTGGCAGGCTTCTTTCTCCTCTGTCAAGTTCTCCACACTCCCCAGCCTCCCTGCACCTTTTCATGCTGGGCTCTTTAGCAGAAGCTAACTATGTACCACTTATACTGAAGGAATGGAAAGTTATGCTCCATTTCTTTGAGGGTGGAATACTTATATAAACTATCAGAAATTCAGTGCAGATTTGTCTAGTCTCCCCATTATTTATTTATTCAGTCATAAATCCATATCAATATGGATTTATGGATCTTCATATTATACTTTGCATGATAACTCAATACTGCTTTCTTTTTCACTCAGATCATTTCAGCTTTGCAGCTGAGAACTCTTTCCAGTTGGCCCCATGACCCTTTGACAGGCTCTGGTCATTGGGTCTGTTTTTCTTGAGCACTTCTTTATTTCTTTACTATAGGAATCTCTAGGCTTATCTTGTATGTTTCCTGCCGTAGTGCTAGGAATTGCTATTTCTCCAAGAACCCCTTGTTCCTTTTAATGGAGAATGGTATTAGAAACCAAGATTTGGGCATTTAAGTGTGTTCATTGTTATTGGGAAGCACTTTTTAATGGCATAGAACAGTGTTTAATATAATCTGAAATTTAAAACTGTGGTGTTGGAGAAGACTCTTGAGAATCTCTTGGACAGCAAGGAGATCCAACCAGTCCATCCTAAAGAGAATCAGACCTGAATATTCACTGGAAGGACTGATGTTGAAGTTGAAACTCCAATACTTTGGCCACCTGATGCGAAGAACTGACTTATTTGAAGACACCTGGATGCTAGGAAAGATTGAAGGCAGGAGGAAAAGGGATGACAGAGGATGAGATGGTTGGATGGCATCACCGACTCAATGGACATGAGTTTGAGTAAACTCTGGGAGTTGGTGATGGACAGGGAAGCCTGGCGTGCTGCAGTCTATGGGGTCTCAAAGAGTTGGTCAAGACTGAGTGACTGAACTGAAATTTAAAAAACAGTGTCATCTTGGATATGTGAGATGAATTGTGTTTACAAGCTGTAAATATAAGCTCATAGAAAAAGGAAAGATACTGAATGTCAGCATTCATTTATCAAAGTGTTGTAAGGTTTTTGTTTTTTTATACTTTTCTTTTTTGCCCCTAAGTTCTGGGTCATGAATCATATACCTTGCTATTAGGGGGAAATGGAGCTAGTGCTTTCCTAACATTAAATTATTTTTTAAAAATAAAATGAGACAGATCTGGACTGTACTTGTAGTAATCATTAAGCTCTTATGTCCTACAAATTCTCATTATATATACTAGGAATTGAACCAGAAGCTGTTATCAACATCTGTTTTGAGGAGAATTTGAGGACAGTTAATGTAATGATGGAAATTTCCCAGCAAACAGCAAGATTGTGAAACATCTTTAGCAGTATTGAAATGATTCAAGAGGGTTATTACTTCTGATGTTAGGGTTTCTTAAACTTCAGTAACTCATAGTTACTGTCATATCTACATACCTGCTGTACAATATTTAATGCTGTTGTTCAGTTGCCCAGTTGTGTCTGACTCTTTGTGACCCCACAGACTGCAGCACCCCTGGCCTCCCTGTCCCTCCCTATCTCCCACAGTTTGCCCAAGTTCGTGTTCGTTGCATTGGCGATGCAATGAACAATATTTAATTGTCTCTACATTGATATTTTAAATTTTAGATACATCCAAGAAACTTTTTCACAACCCGAAGTAAAAAAATCTTATGAATGGAATGTAAACATCAGACCAAATCCAATGAAACAATAGAACAATGTTATTAAAGTTAAAAAAAAAAAATGACGGTTGCCCTGATGTAAAGTCTACACGTACATATGGCCAAAGTGTCCCGCATGGTTGTGGACCCTGCTTGACAGCCTTGACTGTGGTTTTTCTGCTCCCTCCTGTGGAGCCATGTTGCTCCTACTTTAGTTTTTCCTTATGCCCCTCCCTGCCATGTTGTCTCTTGTGTGGGGACATTTAGATAAAGCCTGCTCATTGGCCTGCTATCAGCTCATCCTCAGAGAAGCCAGGCCTGGTCTTCTTGACTTGCTCAAATCCCCAGCCTTCTCCTGTACACGCTCTGCTTTGTTGCTTGTTCACAACTGCAGTGTCGTCATAGCAAGATGATTTGATTACCCATCTCTCTCTTTTTCTTTCACGAGGGTGTGGATCTGTACTCAGTATTTTCCCAGAGTGTCAGGTAGGGTCTGGCCTGCAATTGAAATTCACTAAATATTGAATGAGTAAGTGAATGTAACAGTTCCAGGGTTTTGACTTTTAAATTAGTGAATTCCACACATTCCTGTGAGTGTGATTTTTTTCTCTCCCAGCTTCTTTCTCTCCCAGGTAAAGTTGACTTTGACTAAGCAGTGGTGAAGGATAGGGAATGAGGGCCAATTAGTTTTTTGTACTTGTCTGAAGGATCTTTGACTCCTCCTTAGCTAATGCGTTCAAGCTGTTTCCCAAATCAATGGCCTAACTTTCCCATAAAGTAGTTGTAATATGACAAAGCTGTAGCTTCAACACATAAAATGTATTTATAAAACATATAAAATATATTCATAATTATTAAATTTGGGAAAAGGAGATCGTCTATGTATCTCCTAAAATCATTTTGCATACCCACAGTAGTATGCGTATCAGACTACGAGTCACCCTGGCTTTAGTGATTTGCATAGTGAAAGAAGGGTGAAGCTGTTAAGTTATTTTTAAAGAAGTTATTTAGTTATTCATTTGATTAAGAAATCACATTATTTTTAATTGAAGTATAGTTGATTTTCAGTATTGTTAGTTTCAGGTATACAGCAAAGTGATTGAATTATGAATATATGTGTATATTTCTATATGCTTTTTTATTATTTTCCATTATAGTAAGTTATAAGGAATTGAAATTAGTTCCCTGTGCTATATAGCAAATCCTGGTTGTTTATCTATTTTATATATGGTGGTATGCACCTGGTAATCATGCTCCCAATTGTTTTCTATGTCTGTGACTGTTTATGTCTGTAAATAAGTTCATTTGTACTATTTGCTTACAGTCCACATATAAGTGATATGATATTTATCTTTCTCTGTCTGACTAATCTTCAATTCGTATGATAAACTCTAGGTCCAGAAATTAACTTATTACAATCACAGTAATACAGTTTTTTTTTTACCTCCCCTTTTTTAGTCCTGTTTCTGATGAGTAATATTAGTCAAGGTCTAATAAGGAAAGCACAAACCACTCTTTGCGTCTTTGAAGCAGAGGGAACATAATGTGGGAAACTGGCTTCACAGGTGATGGCAAAGCTGAGAAGCTCAACAGGGGGCCACAAGGCAGGCCAGAGTTTGGCAGGAGTAAGCAGTCGGGACAAAGGGAGGAGGTGATTGAGCCCTGTGGTTGGGGTCTCCCAGGGAGGCAGGCGCTACGGTGAAGCCACGGGAGACATGTAACTCTTCCTGGAGCCTCCTCGAGAGGCAGAGAAGTCAGAGGAGAGCTATTCCAGCTTCTCCCTCCACTTCCCCTCGATTGGTTGAACCCAGTAGGACATAAGCTGACAAAACCAGCAGAAGCCTGAGCTGAGGGTAAGGAATGAACCTGCCGGCAGAAGGCCCGGGACCAGCCCTGTATTGTGCTGTGCCCTACTATTGTATCCCTGTGACCCAATTATTTTATAGCTGGTAGTTTGTAACCTCTTTTCTTTTCCTATTTTGTGCATTCCCCATCTCCTCCCCTCTGGTAACCACAAACTTGTTCTGCAAATCTGTGAGTCTGTTTTGGTTTTGTTACATTTGGTTTTGTTTTGTGGATTCCATATAGAAGTGAAAACACAGCATTTGTCTTCTCTGTCTGACTTTTTTCCACTAGCTCAATACCCTCCAAGTCCATCCATGTTGTCACGATGGCAAGACTGCATTCTTTTTTATGACCGAGTAATATTCCGTGGTGTGTGTACACACACACACACACACACACACACACACACACAACACCTTTACCTTTTCATCTGTTGATGGATACTTGGGTTGCTTCCTTTCCTTGGCTATTGTAAATAATGCTGAAATAAACATCTGGGTACATATAACTTTTTGAATTAGCATTTCATTTTCTTTGGATAAATACCAAAGAATGGAATTGCTGGATTGTATGAGAGTTTCCTTTTCTCTGCATCAGCACCAAAACTTGTCATTTCTTGTCTTTTTGGTGATAGTCATTCTGACAGATGTGAGATAATATCTCATTGTGATTTTGATTGGTATTTCCCTGATTAGTAATGTTGAGTATCTTTTTGTGTAAACTGCTGGCTATCTGCATGCTTCCTTTAGAAAAGTGCCTTCAGTTCTTCTGCCCATTTTTAAATCAGATTGTTTTTTGGGTATTGAGTTGAATAAATTCTTTATATAGTTTGGATAGTAACCCTTTATCAGATGTATTGTTTGCAAATATCTTCTCCCATTCAGTAGGTTGCCTTTTTTTTTTTTTAATTAATTTTATTTTATTTTTAAACCTTACATAATTGTATTAGTTTTGCCAAATATCAAAATGAATCCACCACAGGTATACATGTGTTCCCCATCCTGAACCCTCCTCCCTCCTCCCTCCCCATACCATCCCTCTGGGTCGTCCCAGTGCACCAGCCCCAAGCATCCAGCATCGTGCATTGAACCTGGACTGGCATCTCGTTTCATACATGACATTTCACATGTTTCAATGCCATTCTCCCAAATTTTCCCACCCTCTCCCTCTCCCACAGAGTCCATAAGACTGTTCTATACATCGGTGTCTCTTTTGCTGTCTCGTATACAGGGTTATTGTTACCATCTTTCTAAATTCCATATATATGCGTTAGTATACTGTATTGGTGTTTTTCCTTCTGGCTTACTTCACTCTGTATAATAGGCTCCAGTTTCATCCACCTCATTAGAACTGATTCAAATGTATTCTTTTTAATGGCTGAGTAATACTCCATTGTGTATATGTACCACAGCTTTCTTATCCATTCATCTGCTGATGGACATCTAGGTTGCTTCCATGTCCTGGCTATTATAAACAGTGCTGCGATGAACATTGGGGTACACGTGTCTCTTTCCCTTCTGGTTTCCTCAGTGTGTATGCCCAGCAGTGGGATTGCTGGATCATAAGGCAGTTCTATTTCCAGTTTTTTAAGGAATCTCCACACTGTTCTCCATAGTGGCTGTACTAGTTTGCATTCCCACCAACAGTGTAAGAGGGTTCCCTTTTCTCCACACCCTCTCCAGCATTTATTATTTGTAGACTTTTGGATCGCAGCCATTCTGACTGGTGTGAAATGGTACCTCATAGTGGTTTTGATTTGCATTTCTCTGATAATGAGTGATGTTGAGCATCTTTTCATGTGTTTGTTAGCCATCTGTATGTCTTCTTTGGAGAAATGTCTATTTAGATCTTTGGCCCATTTTTTGATTGGGTCATTTATTTTTCTGGAGTTGAGCTGTAGGGGTTGCTTGTATATTTTTGAGATTAGTTGTTTGTCGGTTGCTTCATTTGCTATTATTTTCTCCCATTCTGAAGGCTGTCTTTTCACCTTGCTAATAGTTTCCTTTGATGTGCAGAAGCTTTTAAGTTTAATTAGGTCCCATTTGTTTATTTTTGCTTTTATTTCCAATATTCTGGGAGGTGGGTCATAGAGGATCCTGCTGTGATGTATGTCAGAGAGTGTTTTGCCTATGTTCTCCTCTAGGAGTTTTATAGTTTCTGGTCTTACGTTGAGATCTTTAATCCATTTTGAGTTTATTTTTGTATATGGTGTTAGAAAGTGTTCTAGTTTCATTCTTTTACAAGTGGTTGACCAGATTTCCCAGCACCACTTGTTAACGAGATTGTCTTTAATCCATTGTATATTCTTGCCTCCTTTGTCAAAGATAAGGTGTTCATATGTGCGTGGATTTATCTCTGGGCTTTCTATTTTGTTCCATTGATGTATATTTCTGTCTTTGTGCCAGTACCATACTGTCTTGATAACTGTGGCTTTGTAGTAGAGCCTGAAGTCAGGTAGGTTGATTCCTCCAGTTCCATTTTTCTTTCTCAAGATCTCTTTGGCTATTCGAGGTTTTTTGTATTTCCATACAAATTGTGAAATTATTTGTTCTAGCTCTGTGAAGAATACTGTTGGTAGCTTGATAGGGATTGCATTGAATCTATAAATTGCTTTGGGTAGTATACTCATTTTCACTATATTTATTCTTCCAATCCATGAACATGGTATATTTCTCCATCTATTAGTGTCCTCTTTGATTTCTTTCACCAGTGTTTTATAGTTTTCTATATATAGGTCTTTAGTTTCTTTAGGTAGATATATTCCTAAGTATTTTATTCTTTTCATTGCAATGGTGAATGGAATTGTTTCCTTAATTTCTCTTTCTGTTTTCTTTTTGTTTTGTTGATGGCTTCCTTTGCTGTGAAAAACCTTTTTAGTTTGGTGTGGACCCATTTATTTATTTTTACTTCTGTTGACTTTGCTTGAGAAGACAAATCTTAAAAAAAATTGCTAAGGCTGATTTCAAAGAGTGTGCTTCTTGTATTTTTCTACAAGTTTTATGGTTTCAGGTCTTATATTTAAATCTTTAATCCATTTTGAGTTTTTAAAGTATGGTTAGAAAAAAAGATTTTCATTCTTTTACCTGTAGTTATCCAGTTTTCCCAACATCATTTATGATTAAAGAAATTGTTATTCCCCAATACATATTCTTACCTCCTTTGCCATAGATTAATTAATACATGCATGGGTTTATTTCTGGGCTCCCTATTCTGTTTCATTGATCTTTGTGTCTATTTTTTTTGGTGCCAATACCATAGTGTTTTGATTACTATTGCTTTGTACTATAGTCTGATGTCAGGGAGCATGGTGTTTCCAGGTTTGTTCTTTTTTCTCAAGATTACTTTGACTACTTGGTGTCTTTTGTGTTTCCATACAGGTTTAGGATTATTCTAGTTCAGTGGAAAACGTCTTTAGAGTTTTGACAGGGATTACATTGAGTCTATAATTGGTTTGGGTAGTATGGACATTTTAGTAATAATTCTTCCGATCTGTGTACACAGAATATCTTTCCATTATTTGTGTTATCTTTAATGTTTTTTATCAGGATCTTACAGTTTTTAGAATACAGGTCTCTCACCTTTTTCAGTTCAGTTCAGTTGCTCAGTCGTGTCCAACTCTTTGCGACCCCATGAATCGCAGCACACCAGGCCTCCCTGTCCATCACCAACTCCCAGAGTTCACCCAGACTCACGTCCATCGAGTCAGTGATGCCATCCAGCCATCTCAGCCTCTGTCGTCCCCTTCTCCTCCTGCCCCCAATCCCTCCCAGCATCAGAGTCTTTTCCAATGAGTCAACTCTTCACATGAGGTGGCCAAAGTACTGGAGTTTCAGCCTCAGCATCATTCCTTCCAAAGAAATCCCAGGGCTGATCTCCTTCAGAATGGACTGGTTGGATCTCCTTGCAGTCCAAGGGACTCTCAAGAGTCTTCTCCAATACCACAGTTCAAAAGCATCAATTCTTCGGTGCTCAGCCTTCTTCACAGTCCAACTGTCACATCCATACATGACCAGAGGAAAAACCATAGCCTTGACTAGACGGACCTTTGTTGGCAAAGTAATGTCTCTGCTTTTGAATATGCTATCTAGGTTGGTCATAACTTTCCTTCCAAGGAGTAAGCGTCTTTTAATTTCATGGCTGCAGTCACCATCTGCAGTGATTTTGGAGCCCCCAAAAATAAAGCCTGACACGGTTTCCACTGTTTCCCCATCTATTTCTCACCTTTTTAGTGAAGTTTATTCCTAGGTATTTCATTCTTTATGGTAAAGAATGATAAATATTTATGATAAAGATTTATTAGTCCTAATAGTTTTGTGCTGGGGTCTTTAAGGTTTTCTCTATGTAATATCATGTCATTTACAAACAGTGATAGTTTTACTTATTCCCTTCCAAATTTGGATGCCTTTTAACTCTCTTGTCTGATTACTATAGCAAGGACTTTCAGTACTGGGTTGAATAAAAGTGAGAGGGGGCCTTTTCGTCTTGTTGCTGATCTTAGAGCAAAAGCTTTCAGCTTTTCACTATTGAGTATAGTGTTAGTTCTGGGTGTCTCATAAATGGCCCTTATTATATTGAGGTTTGCTCCCCCATAACCATTTTGTTAAGAATTTTTATTATGAATGAATGTTGATTTTTTTCAAAATCTTTTTGAACATATATTGATATGATCATGTAATTTTTATCCTTCATTTTGTTAATGTGGTGTATCACATCAATTTATTTGTGGATGTTTAATTATCCTTGCCTCCCTGGAATAAATCCCATATGATCTTGATGTATGATCTTTTTAATACATTTTTGAATTTATTTTGGTAATATTTTGTTGAGGACTTTTGCATCTATGTTTCTTGGAGAGATTGGCCTGTAAATGTCTTTTATGGTGATATTTTTGCCTGGTTTTGAATCGGAGTAATGGCAACTTCACAGAATGAGTTTAGAAGTACATCCTCCTCCTCATTTTTTTGGACTCACTTGAGAAGTTTTGGTATTAACTCTTCTTTAAATGTTTAGTAGACTCCAATAAAAATTTTAAAATGTTTGGTAGAATTCCCCTGTGATACCATCTGGTATCATTAAAGAAATAACTAGATACCATCTGGTCCTGGACTCTTTTTTTCTTGAGAGTTTTTGATTAATGATTCAATTTCATTTCTAGTAATGGGTTTATTCAGATTTTCTGTTTCTTTATGATTCAGTCTTAGAAGATTGTTTATAGGACTTTACTTCTTGTAAGTTTTCCGATTTGTTAACATACAGTTGTTCATGATACTCTTTTATGATTGTATTTCTGTGATGTCAGTTGTAACTTCTCTTTCACTTCTAATTTTATTTATTTGGTCCCTTTCTCTATTTTTCTTGATGAGTCTGGCTGAAGGTTTGCCATTTTTCTTTTATTTTTTTCAGAAAAGCAGACCTTCGTTTCATCTGTCTTTTTTCCCTTCTGTTTTATTTATTTCTGCTCTTATCTTTATTATTCCTTCCATTAACTTGGGCTTTGTTCTCTTTCTAATTCCTTTCTGTATAAAGTTAGGTTGTTCATTTGAGATTTTTCTTGTTTCTTGAGGTAGGCCTGTATTTGTACAAAATTCCCTCTTAGAACTGCTGCTTCTTCATCCCATAAATTTTGGAAAGCTATGTTTCTATTTTCATTGCATTCAAGGTATTTTTTACTTCCTCTTTTTATTTATTTAATGATCCATTGTTTTTTAGTAGTGTTTTTTTTAGTCCCCCCGTATTTGTCTTTTCCAGTTTTCTTTCCATGATTGGTTTCTAATTTCACAGTTACAAGTGTATCAGTATGATTTCAGTCTTCTTAAATTTATTGAGACTTGTTTTCTGCTCTAACGTGTGATCTATCCTGGTGAATGTTCCGTATGCACTTGAAAAAGATGTGTAGTCTACTGTTTTTAATGAAATGTTTTATAGCTATCTTAAGCCCATGCAGTGTAATGTGTTATTTAAGTCCAGTGTTTCCTTACTGTGTTTCTGTCTGGATGATCTATCCGTTGTTGTAAGTGGGGTATTAAAGTCCCCTACTATTACTGAATTACTGTCAACTTCTCCCTTTATGTCTGTTAATATTTGCTCTTGTATGTTTAGATGCCCCTTCGTTAGATGCATGTGGTTTACAAATCTTACGTCCTCTTGTTGGATTGATCCTTTTATTTTTATGCTCTGCTTTGTCTTTGTTATGGGGCTTCCCTGGTGGCTCAGAGGTTAAAGCGTCTGCTTCCAATGCGGGAGACCCGGGTTCGATCCCTGGGTCGGGAAGATCCCCTGGAGAAGGAAATGGTAACCCACTCCAGTATTCTTGAGTGGAGAATCCCATGGACGGAGAAGCCTGGTAGGCTACAGTCCACGGGGTCACAAAGAGTCGGACACGACTGAGCGACTTCTCTTCACTCACTTGTCTTTGTTATAGTTTTTGTCTTGAAGTATATTTGTCTTATTTAAGTATTTCTATCCTGCCTTTTTGTTTTAATTTGCATGGAATCTTTTTTCCATCCCTTCACTTTCAGTTTTTGTGTTTATAGCTGAAGTGAGTCTCTTGCAGGCAGCCTATAAATGGGTCTTTGTTATTTTATCCATTCAGCCACTCTATGCTTTCTGATTAAGGCTTTCTGTCCATTTACATTTAATGTTGATTATTGATCAGATCAGATCAGTCGCTCAGTAGTGTCCGACTCTTTGCGACCCCATGAATTGCAGCACGCCAGGTCTCCCTGTCCATCACCAACTCCCGGAGTTTACTGAGACTCACGTCCATCGAGTCGATGATGCCATCCAGCTATCTCATCCTCTGGCGTCCCCTTCTCCTCTTGCCCCCAATCCCTCCCAGCGTCAGAGTCTTTTCCAATGAGTCAACTCTTCACATGAGGTGGCCAAAGTACTGGAGTTTCAGCTTTAGCATCATTCCTTCCAAAGAAATCCCAGGGCTGATCTCCTTCAGAATGGACTGGTTGGATCTCCTTGCAGTCCAAGGGACTCTCAAGAGTCTTCTCCAACACCACAGTTCAAAAGCATCAATTGTTCAGCACTCAGCTTTCTTCACAGTCCAACTCTCACATCCATACATGACCACTGGAAAAACCATAGCCTTGACTAGACGGACCTTTGTTGGCAAAGTAATGTCTCTGCTTTTGAATATGCTATCTAGGTTGGTCATAACTTTCCTTCCAAGGAGTAAGCGTCTTTTAATTTCATGGCTGCAGTCACCATCTGTAGTGATTTTGGAGCCCAGAAAAATAAAGTCTGACACTGTTTCCACTCTTTCCCCATCTATTTCCCATGAAGTGATGGGACTGGATGCCATAATCTTCATTTCCTGAATTCTGATTATTGATAGGTATATACTTAATGCCATTTTGTTACTTGTTTCCAATTGTTTTTGTAGTTCTCTTTTCTTCTTTTAGTCCCTTCCTTTGTGGTTTGATGATTTCCTGTAGTGTTATATTTGGGTTTCTTTTTCTTTGTGTTTTTGTATTTCTATTGTAGGTTTTTGGTTTGTGGTTACCGTGAGGTAGATTCATCTATAAGTATCTCCCTCTTTATATAGATATATCTATATATGTTTCTCTTTAACTATTAGTTAAATTCAAACACAGTATAACAGCTGTACATTTTAAAATTCCTAGCTACATTTTATGGTTGTATTTTGTGTTTTATATCTTTTGTTCATCTCTTAACTACATATTGTAGCTTTTGTTGATTTTACAACTTTTGTCCTTTAATCTTTTTGCTAGCTTTTTAAGTGGTTGATCTTAAAAATTAAGTAGGTTTAACTGTATATTTGCCTTTACCAGTGAGATTTTTTCCTCTATACATTTTCTTCTTTTTATGATCTTTTATTTTCTCTTGAAGATGATCCTTTAACATTTCTTGTAAGGCTGGTTTAATGGTGATGAACTCTTTTAGTTTGTGCTTATAGTGAAGCTACATCTCCTTCAGTTCTGAATGGTAGCCTTGCCAGGTAGAGTATCTTTAGTTGTAGATTTTCTCTTTCAGCATTTTAAGTATATGAAGCCACTGCCTTCTGGTCTGCATTGTTTTTGCTGAAAATTCAGTTTATAGCCTTGTGGGGGTTCCTTTGTATATCTTTGTTTTTATTTTGTTGCCTTTAGAATTTTAACTTTGGCCATTTGAATTATGGTATGTCTTATGTGAATCCCTTTGGGTTCTATTGTTTGGGACTCTCTGTTTCCTGAACCTGAATATTTCTTTCTTGAGTTAGGGAAGTTTTCATCCATTATTTTATCAAATATCTTTTCTATCCTTTTCTATTTATCTTCTCTTTCTGGGACCACTATAACATTAGTCTTAGTATGCTTGATGTTGTTCCAATAGTCCCTTAAAATATCCTTTTTTTTTTTTTTAATTCTTTTTTCTTTTTGCAGTTCTGATTGGGTCATTTTCACTGTTCTGTCTTCCTGGTTGTTTATACAGTCTTCTCTATTGCCAGATCAGCTATTGATTCCCTCTAGTGTATTTTTCATTTCAGTTATTATCCTAGGTGGTGCAGTGATAAAGAATCGTCCTGCCAATGCAGGAGACACAGTTTCGATCCCTGTGTTGGGAAGATCCCCTGCAGTAGGAAATGGCAACCCACACTAACCTTCTTTGCCTGGAAACTTCCATGGACAGAGGAGTCTGGCAGGCTACAGCTCCATGGGGTTACAAAGAGTCAGACATGACTGAGCACGCGTGCATTGTTTTCTTTACCTCTGATTCATTATTTTTATGTTTTCTATTTTTTTTTTTTGAAGTTATCACTGTGTTTCTGTTTGCCTGAGTTAGTATTTTTGTGACTGTTGCTTTGAACTCTTTTTCAAGTAAAATACTCATCTCCATTAAATTAGGTTTGTTTTGTTTTTTGTTGTTTTTCTTTTTCTGGGGCTTCATCTTATTCTTTCATGTAGGACATGTTCCTGTCTTCTAATCTTGCTTAACTTTCTGTGTTTGTCTCTGACTTAGAACAGTTACCTCTCCTGGTCTTAAAGTTGTATCCATATGTAGGAATGTCCCTATGCAGACTGTGCCCAGTGACTTCAGAGAAAGGATTGGAACAGAAGCAAGCATGGCTGAGGGCTTCTCCTGAGGTGAGTCAAAAGCTGCCACCTTGGCAGGCTGCTGGAGTTAGAGCTTCTCCCTTCAGAAGCTGCTGCCTTGCAGCGGGTGAGTGGAGAGGTGCCCAGTGTGGGGCCCATACCTCTTGCTCCTTAGGGAGGACCTCTGAGTTTGTGATATCCCTTTCCTCTTTTGGATCACCCACTGGGAATGTGGGTCATGACTAGATTCCTTCTTTTTTCCTCCTATGTGTCTTGATGTGTTTTTTTTTTTTCTTTATATCCTTAATTGTGGAAGCGCTGTTCTTCTAGTCTTCAGCTTGTTTTCAGAGAGAGTTGTTCTGTATGTAGTTGTAGTTTTGGTTTTGTTGTGGGAAGAGATGAGTGCAGGGTCTTCCTACTCTATCATCTTGATCCCACCTTAACACCCAGTGCTTCTGAGTAGCCATCAGTGCCTTGAGCCATAGATAAACCACCTTCCCTTGTACTGGTTTATGACTGAACTTTTTCCTGCTTCAGTACTGGGTTGCACAGACTACTTAGGGAAGGCAATGATTCACTGATCTCTCTGGAAGAATTGTTAAGTAGTTCCAGCACCCAGTCCTTAAAGGTAGGTTGCAGTTAGATGCTAAGGGAATTAACCTCAGTTGTAAATTTCTGGTTCTCTAACCTTCTGCTTTTTAGGCAATGTCTAACCTACCATCTGAGCCACCAGGGAAGCCCCTTGTTCTCTCAACTCCTGTTTAAAATAGGAAGCATGAACTCTCTGATTTTATCTTTTCTAAGAAAAGGGTTAACTTCAGCTCTTGTCAGTGTCCTTAGTGTATTTTTCTAGACTCAAACTTCAGTACCTGTCATCTTCCCATTATCACAGGGCTGGAGGTGGAATCACTAAACTGGGAGGACCATCATGGCTTAGTAGTGCCGTTCAATTTATTCTCTCCCTCCTCTGAATAGAAAGCTCTTTGTTCTGTGTCCCTCCATCCCTACTACATGGTCAAAAAGTGAAAGAATGAATTCTAAGGATGCCCATGTTCTTTTAAAAAAATATCCAAGTATTATCAATTCTTTAAAGTTTAGGTAAATTTTACGTTCCTTAAATTTCTCTGGCGGTTTCCATTTATCCACAGAACTCTCCGTCATGTATTGAAAACCAGCTTTGTTGTCAGGACTGTATAAGTGCTGAGAGTACAAATATTATTTAGGAAGACAAGGTAACCATTCCTGGAGTTCACAGTGTAGAGGAAGCTATTTCTTGACCTTTAAGATCTTTATAGGAAGAAGAACTTCTAATGTCTACAATCTCCTGAAACCCCTATTAGTTTAGAATATAACTATGGCTTTCAAACTTTCATCACCATGTCCATGTTAAGAAATATATTTTACATCTTTAAAATTCCATATACACACCCAAATACACACGTATGGTTTAAAACCTAAGAAACTTACTAAGACAACTTCTGATATTTTTTTCATTACATTTCATTTTTTATGAAGTTGATGATTTTGACCCCTTTAATTGATTTCATGACTCACTAATAGATTGTAATCCATGATTTGAAAAAAGTTCATATCAATATGATTTGAAATTGTTATACAAATTATTATAACAATTCTCTCAGAAACTAACAGACTTGATTAAATCACAGGGCTGGTGAGTGAGGTGTCAGAACTAGAGCCCATATCTTGAAATTCTCTCTCCTGCCTCTAAATTTCTATGGCATATTTTTGATAATTAACTTGGAAATTAATATATGCAGTGGTTTTTGGAAGGTATTTTTTACTGTCTTAATCTCTAAGTATTTTAGTATTTCTTTGTCTTTTCTCATTTTATTTTAAGCATCTTGATATAGTATTCATGTCTACGTTTTATTACGGCCCCATAAGACTCAATGCAATTTATATAGAAGAGTCAGTGTTAAGTTATTAGAGAATACTGAAAGATGTCATTTGTAGATGATTAGAAAGGACAAAATACTTCATTAACAGTTAAACTTGTAATTAAGTTGCATCATCTGAAGCCTGTCTTTATGGCTTCTAATTCTGGCTCCCTCACTTACTGGCTGTGTGACCTTAGACAAGTAATTTAATCACCCTGTTCTTCATAGTCTCATCTAGAAATTGGACAATTATACTAATTATCTCATAGAGTTGCTTTGAGGGTTAGAAGCATGTAAAGCCCTTAGGACAGAGCTTGGCACAGAGTACGCCCTCAATACATGTTTGCTGCTCTAATTATCATTGTCAGTAGTATCATTTCTGGTTGACTTTACAGGTGATCATAGAGAAATATGATGTGTGGGAAATTTAGGATCTTGAATATAAGATTGATTTTCTAGAAATTCAACAGGGAAGAGAGTTATTTGAAGCTCTGTTGGTTTATTATGAATGAAATGCTTCAGTAGTTTATGTTTTAGAAGACTAAGTTATTGACATTTTTATTGACTGGTTGTGTATCAAGAGTAGTAAAATTGTCTGACTTGAGTTAATAAAAACTAGGAATTTATTGCTGGTTCAAGAAAAAGTTAATATAATAATAGGTATTTTGTGGCTTAGACTATATTTATCAACCATGAAAATTACAGACTGAACAATAGGCTGACTGCTACTAAGATGCTGGATTGTGCTTTCAAATAGCAAATTTACAATTCCCTGTGTCTCCAGCACTAGTGTTTCATATGCAGTGAAATGAGATGTTTTCTTTCCAGAACCTTTATATTTGTATTTGTCTTGTCTTTGTACTTTAGTTTGACTTAGATATTTCTCTTCATATTACTTAAACCTTTATTCTAATGATGTGTCCTCTAATTATAAAAGGATATATGTCAATTTGGTCATTTCTTTAGTAACTTTTATCAAGCATTTTTCATTGAGAAAGAGCGAAGACAAAGAATCACTGTGGAAGGTTAATATAAGAGGGATACTTAATATACCATCTATGTTTACAGTACATTGTTCAATTGTATCTTGGTTAAATTTCAATTAAATTTAAACTAGAACATGCCATACATTGTCCCTTTTTATTTTTTTGAATGCAGTTATTAAATTCTTGTGGTTAGAGGGAGCTCTTCAAATTATACCAGGCAAGCAGTTATCCTATCTCCTGATAATATTCTGATACAATAGACAGATAAAACTTTTAGTAGCGTATATGTATGATACAAAATATTTTACAAACAAAAATTTTGTTTTTAAAAAAGGTAGTAATTTTCAGCAGAGAGGAGGCCCAATTTTCGGGCTCCTCCCTATATTCTTTGGGACTTTCCATGTGGGTCAGTGGTAAACAATCTTCTTGCCAAGCAAGAGATGCGACTTTGATCCCTGGGTCAGGAAGATCCCCTGGGGAAGACAATGGCAACCCAGTCCTGTATTCTTGCCTGAGAAATCCCGTGGACAGAGCAACCTGGCAGCCTATAGCCCATGGGGTTGCAAAAGACTTGGACACGACTCAGTAACTAACAACCACCACCCAACATTCTCTGCACTTCAGTTGCGTTTTCCTTCTGGGACCTCCAACATGCACTTCTGTTTTCCATTGTGAGTAGCGTTAGAGGTCCTGTGCTCTTTCTACAACTTCTCCCTTCACGGCCCACCTCCCTGGTGATTGTAAGCCACACTTCCCAAGTTTGTAACCTTATATGTGCAAGTGTGTAAAATAAGACATATATGTGGAGAAGCACACAAAAGTAAAAACAAACAAACAAAAACCACTTCTTGTTTCCCGTCTTACCAGGACCAGAGATGTGTGCCATCTATTGTTCCGGGTTTGAAAATGGTAGCCTCTTATATTTTTCCTCTTTCACAGTTCCTTTCTTTTTCTGTTTTAAGCTACTTGCATCTTTTCTTATTATTGAGGATTTTCTGTGACTTTTCTTTATTAATTACTTTCACATAGCATCAAGAGGTCAATGTCTAATAAAGCTGTATTTCCCTCGTTCTCATATTTTATGGCCACATTGTGCCCCATTCTCTCCTACCCATTTTGACGTGGGCCTTCTCTCCTTCATCCTATGTATGGGACTTGCTCAGCTAGTCTTTAATTATTTTTACCCTGAGAAAGTTGTTCGATACACAGCTATAGATTCAGTGTGTTGTGGAAGCTCAGTCCAGGGTCCTGTTGCCATCTTGAACCGAAATCCCTAGAAATTCTAATTTTGACAGGAACTTCAGTGACTTCTTTGGGGGAGTGACATCTTATGAACAGATAGTTTTTGTTAAAAACAGCTTTATTGTAGCGTTGTCATAAATTTCACTTGTCAAAAGTGTATAGTTGGAGTTTTAAATATATAAAAATCTTCATGGTAACAAATAAAAAATATCTTTTGGATCCAGAAAGTTTCCTGTGCCATTTTTTAACCCCTCTTTCCTTTCCTCCCTCCCCTTCACTAGGCTACCACTGGTCTGACTTATGTAACTGTAGATTGTTTGCAAAAGTGATGTTGCTCAGTCGTGTCCGACTCTCTGCGACCCTGTGAACTATAGCCCACCAGGCTCCTCTGTCCATGGGATTCTCCAGGCAAGAATACTGGAGTGTGTTGCCATTTCCTTCTCCAGGGGATCTTCCTGACCCAAGGATTGAACCCAGGTCTCCCACATTGCAGGTAGACGCTTTAACCTCTGAGCCACCAGAGAAGCCCAAGATCATACAGGATGTATTTTTTCTGGGGAGCTGTATTTTTTCACTCAGTGCAATTATTTTGAGATTTATCCATGTTTCAGGTATTAATGTTTTACTACTTTTTAATGCCAAACAGCATTCCCTTGTAGTTATGCTTCAATTTGTTCATCCATATATCTGTTAGTGACACTTCTGTTATTTCCAGTTTTGCACTATTACATGTAAGGCCAGAATTGGAAAATTTATTATTGCCTCAGTAGAACACTCTCTTACTGCTTCTCACAGTTCAATAATTTAAGAATTCTTTGTTTTTAAAAAAAACAAACCGACTTTTAAAAGATGCCAGCCATTAGAAAATTTTCAGGATCCCAATTAAATCTCTAAGTGACTGAGTCTGCATCATACTTCTCGTTTGCTTTTCCTTTTATTCATTAATGCCTCATAAGAAGTAAGTGGAAAACACAAGAGGGAGAGAAAATAAAGCATGAGGTAATAAATTAGAAAATAAATCTAGGTTTTGTTGGTTAGAGATGAATCTATTCATTTCTTAATTGAAAATTGCCACTGAGTTGCATTTTCAATGATAAGGGCTGCTAAATTTAATGCACCGTTATAGGCATTTTTTTGAGGACTTTTTCCTCACTAAGCCTTTTTGCATAGGCGTTTTGATTCATAAAGGTGTTGATGTTCATTAAACCCTACACTCCATTTGTATTTTTATTTTCTCTGCCTATTTTCAGTCAGTGAGAGACTATGGCTCAGCGTTTCCTTTTTTGGTAAGCATGTAACTTTCTAGCTCTTCAAACTATTCTGCCTTGCAGAGTTGGGCTTTAAGTCTCCCCCAGAGGAGGAAATGACTCATTTCTATACAGTAGCATGTAGGTGTTTGATGACTGTTGCTGCCAGGTAGAAATAGACTGTCATGCCAATGTACGTGGAGTTTTACAGCTGCTAAAATCGGAAGGATTTAAATTTTCTTAGGAATTTAAACTGGGGGAAAATAACTTCAGCAGTTGCCAAGGCTCTGTGTTCTGAGGGAGAACCTGGGCCTACTAAAGTGGCATGAATGTTATGAAATTGATGATGACCTAACACAAGACTGGCGTGTCCTCTGAGATGCTTTTATTTCTCCCTAGAACCCTGGCTTGTGTCTGTGCAAGCTGGAGCAGGGATATGCCCGGATGTAGCGTAGGCCTGATGGGTCAGGTCACCGGGCCTCTTTTTAAGACTTCTGACTATTGTGAATTCACAGACGTCCCAAAGTCTAGGTGTTCTTAGACTGCTGTGTGATAAAGGAATGAGGGAGTGAGTTCTATGGTTACCTTCCTCTGCAGACTTCTGTCAATAAATATTCTAAAAATAATGATGCTATCCTTATTTTGGAGACCATGAGAAACTGCATTGTAAATACCACCTTGTCCTGGGTTATGTATCATCCTGAGAGCTGAGAAAGATCTTTACCAGTGCAAAGAAGCTGATGTTCATGTTTTTGGCACAGCTCTTACATGGAGAGGGTTTATTAAATAGGAAGGAGGATAATATGTCGTTGATATCTGGCTAGTTCATTTTTCTTAATTGATGGCAGCGCCGAGAGTAGCACCTTATATAAAGTTTCATAAAAAATGGTTAATTACAGCTCAAAGATGGTACAGTAAAATTTAGAATTCTTTCCTGAGGTGTGACTGTGAGACTGTGTTTTACATTTTGCAGTTCATGGGAGTATAACCATTTTGATTTTTCAAACTGTTAACATTTGTATCATTTGACAGTTAGAAAATGTATAATATTATATTATAGCACTTCCTTGGTTTTGTGAATCCCACTCAAGAATCTGTAAATAAAACAAAATGTCCCCACCCCCTAAAAAAGGGAAAAAAATTAAGTATCTGGTTGGTTTCAAATAAAATACAATAAATAATATTTATAGAATGAAACATCCTATTAGTTTTCTAACACGTGCTCCTTAACAGGAAGAAAAGAGCAAGTGTGTGTGTGTGTGTGTGTGTGTGTGTGTGTGTATACACAACAAAGAAGGAAATACTAGGATTTAACTGGTTAGAATATAAGCTATAAGTATGAAAACAAATGTAGATAATAAAACAATGATGAGAGAGTCTAAAGGTAGAGGGTTGTTTTTATTAAGTGTAAAATAGTATGTTTCTAAGAATTCAGGATGCATGACTGAATTTGAGTCTGCCTAGGTACATGCAGCCAACAGATATCTCCCCAAACTGAGCCTGCACTGATTTGATAGGCCAGTTTATTGAATATTAAAACACTTTTTTTGGAATATTCACTATTTGTCAAACACTATCCTAGGTAGCTACTCTAGAGCATCCACCCTCAAAGGGTCCATAGTGTGGTAGCAGAGATAGAGAAATAGACTGAAAATTATAGTCTCAAGTATAGGGATCCATTGAAATTCAGCCTTGATCTTGACACTCAGCCCAAACCTGCTGTCAGCTCTGGGCCTTTGGAGAGCCTGCCTTAGCGTTGGTTCTGTCATTCCTGTGTCCACGTGTGTGGACACAGAGTAGCATCATGTCTGCTCTCTGCAGTGTCTCTATGTACACAAGGTATGACGTCTAAGGCTAACTCCCTGAAGGCTCAGGTCTGAATGTTGACTTTTAATTATAGGGATTGAGGTTGGTGAGACTGGGGAGAAACTAGGTCATGGAGGCTTTAACAGTTCAAGCTTTTTCTGAAGATTTTTAAGGAAAGGAGTAACTAGCTGAACCAGTCCATCCTAAAGGAAATCAGTCCTGAACATTCATTGGAAGGACTGACGCTGAAGCCGAAACTCCGATACTTTGGGCACATGATGCGAAGAGCTGACTCATTGGAAAAGACTCTGATGCTGGGAAAGATTGAAGGCGGGAGGAGAAGGGGACGACAGAGGATGAGATGACTGGATGGCATCACCGACTTGATGGACATGAGTTTGAGTGAACTCCGGGAGTTGGTGATGGACAGGGAGGCCTGGCATGCTGTGATTCATGGGATCACAAAGAGTCGGACACAACTGAGCAACTGAACTGAACTGAGCTAGCTGAAAACTGTATCATTCTGTGGTGATTTGAGTGGCAGCAATGTAGATGTTGGACTTCGTAGAATTTCAGATGCTCCTGGGATAGTGAAGGGACAAATAAGGGGAACCAGATTGAGGCACTGGTGCAGGTAAGAAATGTTAAGAGGGAGAGTCAGTAAATCTGACGCTCATTGGATCTGAGATTCCAGAGGGGCTTCTAAGGAGCTGCCAGTGCTTCATAGTGGAGGAACCACGTGAACTCTGGTGTGGTTAGAGACATGAATGCTGGGGGTGGTGAAGCCTGTGGTGCGGGAAGCCTGACTTCAGGCTTTGGTGCCAATGAGCTATTAAAGAGGCTGAGCTAGCGTGGATCTGGGTACCTGTGTCTAAGTCTTTCTAAGGTGATCAGGTATACTCTGAGGGAGCTGTGGTTTTGAGATCCACCCACAAGTGGCTGGTGGATGAAATGAAGGGAGTAGATGGGATCATATGAGGTGAGCAGCAGATGTTAGGAGCTGATGAGTGCCACAGTGAAAAGAAAAGCAGAGCGTGTTGAGGGCATGCCAGGGGCTTCCCTGGTGGCTCAGATGGTAAAGACTCCCCCTGCCAGTTCAGGAGATGTGGTTCGATCACTGGGTCAAGAAGATCCCCCTGAGGAGGAAATGGTAACACACTCCAGTGTTCTTGCAGGGAGAATTCCATGGACAGAGGAGCCTGGTGGGCTGCATAGTTCATGGGGTTGCAGAAGAGTCAGACAGAACTTGGTGATTCAACAACAGGGGCATGCAGAGTGCCGGAGTTTAGGGAAAGGGTTTTCATATTTAAATTGGGTGGACAGGGTTTGGTCATTGAAGAAATGAGATTGGAACAACGACGTGAAGGGTGTGAGGGCTTCAGCCATGCAGATATCCAGGGGGAGAGTAGGGCAGGCCAGAGGGAATGGCTGGAGCAAAGTCCCTGACATGCGTGCGTGTGGACTTCCCTGGTGGCTAAAATGTAAAGCATCTGCCTGCAGTGGGAGACCCGGGTTCCATCCCTGGGGGTTGGGAAGATCCTCTGGAGAAGGAAATGGCAACCCACTCCAGTATTCTTGCCTGGAAAATCCCATGGACAGAGGAGCCTGGTAGGCTACTGTCCATGGGGTCTCAAAGAGTCAGACATGACTGAATGACTAACCTTTCTTTCTGGGTGTGCTGGGGACATGGAGGAGCCAGGGTGGCTGGAGGGGTGAGTATGGGAGGGGAGTGGGTGGTGGAGTGGGCACAGAGATAGCACAGGGCTAAGTCATGGAGGGTCTTGTAGTTCTTTGTGAGCACTTCTGACTTTTCCACGGTATCAAATGTGAAGCATTCGAGGGCTTGGGGTGAAGCAGTGACAGGATCTGACCTAGCTTTAAAGGAATCATCATGTCTGCTGGGTTGAGAACAGGCTAGAAATAGAGACAATAGTGTAAACAGAGAGATGAGGAGGCCGATGCAGCCATCCAGGGACTCACCAGCGTTGTCTTCCACTGAACCCTGGACTCGTGGCATTTGTACCTCAGGGCCCTTGCACGTGCTCATCTTTTTTGAAATGCCCTTCTCCTTGTTACTCATCTTTGCCTAATTAACTCTTCCTGCTCTTTCATATCTCTTTTCAATACTAGTTTCTCAAAAAAAGATCTTTCCTGTTTCTCAGACTATGTTGGGTTCTCACTGATATGTATTCTCAAGGCTCTTGGTGATTTTCCTTCTTGTAACTTGTTTGTAAATATTTGATTAAATGAGTCTATACTCTTGGAGTCTTCACTCCATGAAGAGTCTGTACTTCAGGAGGATAGAAACTTACAGCACCCAATAAATATTTACTGGATGGGTTGTGAATTAGTGTGTAATTGAATGGATGAAATAATCAGATGGAGATAAGACTCTAAGCCTGTGATCAAAATATTCAGTTCTTTGGGTTCCTGGCTTAGTGACTACAATGAAGAGGGAGATAGGGGTGGTACAATCAAATGGTGGGAGCCTCACAGGATAAGAGGTCATCTGTCTTGACCAACCACCAAAAATCATCAAAAGACAACATGTAACCAGTCATCTATGTCCCTCAATGCAGGGAAGTGCCAATGGCGAGAGATAATAATTACTATTAGGAAATTCACTGAAGATCTTTAGCCCAAGCCAGATAGTTTCTCTGAATCGAAACATTTGGTTTTTGACTACAGACCTCTAGGAGTGACTACCATTGGTATTTTATGATTGATTTTCCCGTCTTATAATTCAAATCCAGACATAAACTCATCAGATATGTTTGGGACAACAGCTTTAACTAAGCTCTTTATTGAAACCTACAGCTGTGAAAATAATTGTCTTAGGGCACAGTAAATATGTTTGTGAGGATTTTTCTATTATGGACATGACCTGGAAGAGATTTTTCCTGCAAGTGGAATGCTTGGACAATGGTTACTATTGGAACTTGAAAACCTCAAGCCTGTGAACTGATTTCTCTTTGTTCTGTTTCCAACGGTCTTTAGGAGAGTCCTCCGGGGTGCGTCACAACATTTTCATAATTTTGCCACTGGAGGGCTCAATGGCTTTTTTAATATTCCTTTCAGGAGATCACATCTTAGGTCTGTGTAACAGTGAAACTGAGACACATTTTTTTTTTCCCTTTGTTGAGAAAGCCTATTGTTTTGAGGGCAAGGGAGGTACATTTAGGTATCCAGGTACATATGTCGTTATAGCCAAAGAGCTTTCGTGATGTGCCCAAAGATGGAAAGCCTTGTCATTGCTGCATGTAAGCTGAAATCAAATAGGATTGTATGAATTTCTCTCCCAGAGAAGACAAGGGCGTTGAGGTTGTACTGAGCAAGACTTTGAGCACAGCATCTGTGGTGTTCTCACCTGTGCGCGCTGGTGTCAGCAGGGAGGGCGGGTGGAGTCAGGAAGGATGACATGACTAACGTAGCTGGATGGGGGTGGGAATGTTTCCAAGGACTAACTGAAAGGACATAGGGGTGAGGTCAGGGGAATGGTGGCCGTAGACGGTTCCAGGGTTCCTTGTTGCATGTTCTGTTGAAAAGATTGGGTTTGAGTTGTTTTCTTCTGTTCATCTGCATGTGTGATCCAGCTTCTCTGAGGCTGATGCTGGAGCATGGGTTAAACAGAGGAATTCCACTGTGAGTACCCCATCCATTTGGCTGTTAACTGTTTACTCACTCAATTGTGTCTGACTCTTCGTGACCCCATGGACTGCAGCATGCCAGGCTTCCCTGTCCTTTCCTATCTACCGGAGTTTGTTCAAACTCATGTTCATTGAATCAGTGATGTCATCCAACCATCTCATCCTCTGTTGTCCCCTTCTCCTCTGCCACTGGTACGTGTAGTGTTTTGGTTTTTTGGGGGATGATATTTAGGAGGTGCCCAGGAGGTAACCAAGTATTATGCAGAGAACTTGGAGACAAGCTTGGCTCCCAAGGGAAAGTATAAAATCAACATAGAACAGAGATGGAAATATCAGAATGGTTCTTCCAGATTTGGTGAGACTTAACTATAAACTAACTGAAGAAGTAATATATTTAAAGGTTAATAATTTGCCAGTCAGACGGGAGATGGTTGATCAGACTGAAATCTACATAGGGTATAGGGGATAATCTGAGAAGAAATTTTGGAGGGGCTGCCCAAGAACTGCTCAAGAAGCCTGGCATGGAAACTTCCACTCTTGTGACTTTCTCATCCACGTGATGGATGTTTGTTCCTCTAAAATTCTGAGTCATCAGTGAATTCTCTTTGTTGGGGTTTCATGCCTGCGCAACCACATTTGGTTTATTATTTGGTCTTTCATAGATGTGCCTGTAATAGGAAATGTATTGATTGTATCTAGGTGGATATTGATATCCATGTGTCAGTTGTGCTCTTCACATCAGTTCAGTTCAGTTCAGTCACTCAGTCGTGTCCAACTCTTTGCAACCCCATGGACTGCAGCACGCCAGGCCTCCCTGTCCATCACCAACTCCCGGAGTTCACTCAGACTCATGCCCAGTGAGTCGGTGATGGCATCCAACCATCTCATCCTCTGTTGTCCCCTTCTCCTCCCACCTTCAGTCTTCCCCAGCATCAGGGTCATTTCCAAGGAGTCAGTTCTTCACATCAGGTGGCCAAAGTATTGGAGTTTCAGCTTCAGTATCAGTCCTTCCAATGAATATTCAGGACTGATTTCCTTTAGGATGGACTGGTTGGATCTCCTTGCTATCCAAAGGACTCTCAAGAGTCTTCTCCAGCACCACAGTCCAAAAGCATCAATTCTTCGGTGCTCAGCTTTCCTTATAGTCCAACTCTCACATCCATACATGACTAGTAGAAAAATCATAGCCTTGACTAGACAGACCTTTGTTGGAAAAGTTATATCTCTCCTTTTTTAATATTCTGTCTAACTTGGTCATAACTTTCCTTTAAAGGAGTAAGTGTCTTTTAGTTTCATGGCTGCAGTCAGCATCTGCAGTGATTTTGGAGCCCAAAAAAATAAAGTCAGCCACTGTTTCCACTGTTTCCCCATCTATTTCCCATGAAGTGATGGGACCAAATGCCATGATCTTAGTTTTCTGGATGTTGAGTTTTAAGCCAACTTTTTCACTGTCCTCTTTGACTTTCATCAAGAGGCTCTTTAGTTCTTCTTCACTTTCTGCCATAAGGGTGGTGTCATTTCCTTATCTGAGGTTATTGATATTTCTCATGGCAATCTTGATTCTAGCTTGTGCTTCATCCAGCCCAGCATTTCTCATGATGTACTCTGCATATAAGTTAAATAAGCAAGGTGACAATATACAGCCTTGACGTACTCCTTTTCCTATTTGGAACCAGTCTGTTGTTCCATGTCCAGTTCTAACTGTTGCTTCCTGACCTGTATACAGATTTCTCAAGAAGCACATCAGGTGGTCTGGTATTCCCATCTCTTTCAGAATTTTCCACAGTTTCTAGTGATCCACACAGTCAAAGGCTTTGGCATAGTCAATAAAACAGAAATAGATGTTTTTCTGGAACTCTCTTGCTTTTTCCATGATCCAGCGGATGTTGGCAATTTGATCTCTGGTTCCTTGCCTTTCCTAAAACCAGCTTGAACATCTGGAAGTTCAGGGTTCATGTATTGTTGAAGCCTGGCTTGGAGAATTTTGAGTATTACTTTGCTAGTGTGTGAGATGAGTGCAATTGTGCAGTAGTTTGAACATTCTTTGGCATTGCCTGTCTTTGGGATTGGAATGAGAACTGACCTTTTCCAGTCCTGTGGCCACTCGGAGTTTTCCAAGTTTGCTGGCGTATTGAGTGCAACACTTTGACAGCATCATCTTTTAGGACTGGAAATAGCTTAGCTGGAATTCCATCACCTCCACTAGCTTTGTTTGTAGTGATGCTTCCTAAGGCCCACTTGACTTCGTATTCCAGGATGTCTGGCTCTAGGTGGGTGATCACACCATCATGATTATCTGGGTCATGAAAATCTCTTTTGTGTAGTTCTTCTGTGCATTCTTGCCACCTCTTGTTGATATCTTCTGCTTCCGTTAGGTCTATACCATTTTTGTCCTTTATTTTGCCCATCTTTGCATGAAATGTTCCCTTGGTATCTCTAATTTTCTTGAAGAGAAAATTAGATTTTCTTGTCTAACTCAATGAAACTATGAGCTCTTCACATCAGCTCAGCATTTGTAGGTGTGATGTGCCAAAATAATCTGATTCTGAGCAGGCAGAGTCGAGAACAAGCCTCCCGATCATGGCAAGTTCCCCAAAGTAAATGCCATTTTCTTAGGCTATTTGCAGTTTGCCATTGAGCCTGTCATATTAATGCCTCTCACGTCCACCTTCCTTCCAGTCTCTGCAAATCCCTCTAAATGCTTCACAGAGTAAAGAGAGGCTGAGGCCAGGAAAAATGTAAATTGTGAAAAGTACTTTAGGTACAAAATTTTCTCATCACATTTTATTCATGAATAAAAGAATTCACATTTACTGCATGCTGATGTTGTGTATTCTCCTCTCGTTTTCACCGGTTTGTTTGCCAAAAAAAAAAAAAAAGTGGAACCTTTCTCTTCCTTGGAAATCTGGTTTTCCTGCTGTAAAACAGCTCTGGGAACATCTTCTTGGGTTGGCAGGTAACAGTCAACAAGGGGCTTGGTTTTCAGTTCTCACCTTGGTCACGCCTAGCCTAGAGGAAGTGAAGCAACTCCTTTACTCACTGGGTTGCGGTTCATCCTATCCAACTTATTCTCTTCTGGATGGAGTTCAGGTTTGATCCAACTTGCTGTGTCCTTAATGGTCTACTTTGAAGTCACCTTCAGAAAGTGTTTCTGGGGAGTTTGAGTCTGAACTCAGCACTGGTGCCTGCTGGTTCTGGGGAAATTTTATGAGAGAGGTGGCAGTCACTACTTCCTCTAGACTACCCATGTCTGATGTCTTAACCTGGCAGAGGGCCACCTTGCTGATCCTTACAGGATCTTGGGGATTTTGGGTTTGAGGAACAGGTCAAAAAGAGGGAATGAAGATAACTCCTGTACATCAAGTATGTCCATCAGTTTTCTGGGGACGTTAAGTGATGTGAAAGTGGGTTAGACTACACTGGTTATAAGGAAGTATCAAAACTCCAACTAAAAATGGCTTCAATAGGAAGGAGGTTTTAAATCTCATTTAATGGGGCACTTTGAGATTCCAGGGTCAATTTGGCAGCTCATCAGTCATTAAGGACTAAGGCGCTCATCATGTTTCCCATCTAGATCATCATGACATCAGATGACTCCAGCAGTTTCAGTTATCTTGTGTTTCTGGATGTGTTACATGCAGAATTACTTCTGTTATATTACCTGTGGTCCAACCTTTCTGAGGAGGATGTGCAGCAAAGATTGGGGAAAGGAGTTCTGATATGAGTACCACACGGATTTGGCAGCTGTATAATTTTGTTTGTGATTTTTAGTAGGGAACAGGTGGTAAATGTTTTCACACATTTCCCTTTTCACCAAGGAGAAAAATCCTCCCAGCAATCATTCCAGAGGCCTTATTCTAGGTCTTTTTGCTCAGAACTGGATTGCATGCCCACCTTTTATATGATTATCAGTGGAGACTATATATAGCCTCAATCTGGACCAATCACAGTTGACTTCAGAATGGGCACATCACTACTCAAGAGTCCCCATAGGAAATAAAGGACCTAACATATTTATAAAAGGAACATGACCAGCTGTTAACTATCTTTTCCAAGATCTTGCAAGACAAGATTGACTTAAATGACATTAAAGAGAATTTCGAGTTCCTCTAAAGGTAGAATGTGCAGATAAGAAAGTGATGTTGTGTCCTGGATCATATTGTTGACAGTGAGTCTATTTATTAAAGATCTTCTGAAAATAAAAATAAAAGGTTTTGACCAGAATATACTGCAGCCTTGATAAGGGGCTGGAAGATGGATTAAATGATCTTAAGTGTTTCCTTCATCATGGTGATGGGGAGAAATGTCATCATCTAGGAATTAACTAAAAACGGTATTCAAATTTTAAATGGGTTTGCCCTCTCAAGCTTTGAAAGACAAGTTCAGAAACATCTGTTTCATTTCTGTGATCACGTTCTTCTAGTTCAATCGGACTTAAACGTTACTCTGCATAAAAAAGAATTGGGAGCTTGTTAAATATAAATTTTTGTGCACCACTTTCCAGAGATGTGAGTCAGAAGGTGTGTTCATTTTCTATTGCTGTGGAAAAAATTATCAAACTTAGCAGTATAAAACAATACCATTTTATTATTTCACAATTCTGTAGTCAAAAGTAATTTTGGTAGGTTCAACTGGGTTTTCAACTTAGGATCTGACAAGGTTGAAATCAAGGTGTCAGCTAGACTGGGCTGTTAGCTGAAGGCTCAAGGGGAACAGTCTGTTTCCAAACTCCTTCCAGCTGTTGGTAGAATTGACTTCTTCGTGGCTATTGGACTGAGGACCCCATGTCCAGCTGTTGACCAGTGACTGTTCTCAGTCCCTAAAGCCTGCTCACAAGTCCTTGTCACATGGCCCCCTTCATCTCAGTGGCAGAGAACCTCTCTCATACCCAAATCTCCATGACTTCCCTTCTGCAACTAGCCAAAGAAACTCTGTTTTTAAAGGGCTTCTGGGATTAGCTTAAACTCTCCTGGATAATCTCTTCATATTCAGGTTAACTGAGTAGTAACCTTAATTACATGTGCAAAACCCCTTTTGTCATGTAGCATGACATAATCATGGGAGTAAAGTCAGATTGATGCCATGGGGGGCACCTTAAAATTCAACCTACTGCAGTACATCTGCACGAGATCCTGGTAACTGCATGTTAAACAAGCTCCACGTAAAATTCCGATGCAGCTCACAAATTGAGTACAGAACTTGCTGACATGACCACAGCTGTCCTTGTGGATAAAATCAAAACTCTTGAAATTATATGCATTTTTGCTCCCTAAGACTTCTAAAGAAAAAGTTAACGTGTTGATCCAAATGTGAGTCAAATTTCTATTGCAGTATAAGTGGTAAATGATCACCTGCACATTTCCAGGGTCTGGAGAATGTACAGGTGTGTCGGTCAGGTTTGGTTCAGTCGCTCAGTCATGTCCGACTCTTTGCAACCCCATGAATCGCAGCACGCCAGGCCTCCCTGCCCACACCAACTCCCGGAGTTCACGCAAACTCACGTCCATCGAGTCAGTGATGCCATCCAGCCATCTCATCCTCTGTCGTCCCCTTCTCCTCTTGCCCCCAATCCCTCCCAGCATCAGAGTCTTTTCCAATGAGTCAACTCTTCGCATGAGGTAGCCAAAATACTGGAGTTTCAGCTTTAGCATCATCCCTTCCAAAGAAATCCCAGGGCTGATCTCCTTCAGAATGGACTGGTTGGATCTCCTTGCAGTCCAAGGGACTCTCAAGAGTCTTCTCCAACACCACAGTTCAAAAGCATGAATTAGTCTTTAACTTTTTTCTTCTTTTTCCAAATTATATGGGCTATTCTCGGTCCTTTGTATTTTTATGTGAATTTTAGATTTATTTTGTCAGTTTCTACAAAAAGGTTCTGCTGGAATTTTGATTGGGTTGTATAGCCTATAGACCAATTTGGGGAGAATTGACTTCTTAACAACAGTGAGTCTTCCAACACATGAACTCAGAGTGTCTGTTAGTTCAGAGTTGTAATTTCTTTCAGCATTGTTTTGCAACTTTCAGTATTGAAATTTTGCTCATCTTTTATCGTATTTATATGGCCACGATTTATAGTGTTTTTCTCTAAAATTCAGTTTCCTATTGTTTGTTGAAGATATGTGAAGATCACAATAGATTTTTGCACACTGATGCTGTGTCCTAAAAGCTTGCTAAATTCATATAATTAATCTATACATTTTTTGGTAAATTCGTTGGATTTTCTCTGTAGACAATTATGTTATGGGTGAATAAAGACAGTTTTAATTCCTCCTTTCCACTTTAGATGTCTTTTCTTTCCTTATTGTGCTGACCTGAACTTCTAGCAAAGTACTACATAAAAGTGGTAAGTGAACATCTTTGTCTTATTCCTGATCTTAGGGGAAAGCATTTAGTCTTTCATCATTATGGTGTTAGCTGTAATACCCATGCTTCTTGCCTTCCTTCCATGCCCTTTATTAAGTTGAGAGAATTTCTTTTTATTTTCTTATTGGGAATGAATGTTGGATTTTTCTCAAATGCTTTTTAGGGCAGCCGTCGAAATTATCATATGAGCTTTCCTTTATTTTTTTTTTTAAATGTTCAGCATCTTTATTATTATTATTGTTATTTAAAAATATATCTATCTGTGCCAGGTTTTAGTTTTGGTTTGATGGATTCTTAGTTCCCTGACCAGGGATTGAACCCAGGCCCCCTGCATTGGGAGCATGGAACCTTAGCCACTGAACCACGAGGGTAGTTGCTATTATAGTAAATTACCTTGTTTGCTTTTAAAAAGTGTTAAACCAACTTTGCATTCCTGGGAGAACCACATTTGATATATGTTGTTGGATTTGATATGCTAAAATTTTGTTTTCAAATTTGCATCTATGCTCATGAGACATATTGGTCTGTAGTTTCTTTCCCTTTTTTTTTTTTTTTGGAATGTCTTAATCTGGTTTAATATCAGGAAAATGCTGGCTTAGAATTAGTTGGGAAGTAGCTCCTCCTCAATTTTTTTGGAAGAATTATGTAGAATTCATATTATGTCTTCTTTAATGTTTGATAGAACGTGCCAGTGAAATCATCTGGGCCTTGAGTTTTCTTTGTGGGAAGGGTTTTGGCAGATTCAATTTACTTACTAGCTATAGAGCTATTCTGGTTATCCATTTCTTCCTGAAGGTTTTAGTAGTTAGTGTCTCATTTTTTCCTTTTTGCTTTTTCATTTCCAAATTCTGAAAGCTGTTAAAGTTCTGAGCTTGTCCTGGGCTCCATCTAGGAATAGGAGAGTGAATCTCTGAATGCTCATAGAAAAATGTTTTAAGCCATCTGTAGATACCTAAGTAGAACATCTATCACATAACACACTTTTCCTTTACTAATATAACCATTATTAAGAGCCTATCTTTAAGAGTTTGTTGTGTAAAAATAAAGCCATTGTCTCTACCCTGCGTTACTATTAGAGCTTGGGTAAATTTAGTGGTGTCACAATGAAATAGCAGGCTAGCCGTATGAAACATGGGCAGACTCAAATCTGAGCTTGAATTCACCAGTTTCACCAGAATTTGAGCAACTAGTTTCTTTGTTTTCTTCTAAGACTAAAGAAATTCATCAAGTCCTGTCCTGTGGTCTCAGGCTTGGAGGGCTTGACTGAGTCTCTTTGTTCAAGAGGCAGAAAAAGACTAGAAGGGATCTTAGAGACCTTTAATCCAGAACGTCTTTCTTTACAGTTATTTAACTTATAATTTTTTGAGTGGCCTACAGTTCCATTGTATTTTGTAGTCCAGCTTTTGTCCAGACTTGCAGTCATTGGAGAAGGCAATGGCACCCCACTCCAGTACTCTTGCCTGGAAAATCCCATGGACAGAAGAACCTGGTAGGCTTCAGTCCATGGGGTCGCTAGGAGTTTGACACGACTGAGCGACTTCACTTTCACTTTTCACTTTCATGCATTGAAGAAGGAAATGGCAACCCACTCCAGTGTTCTTGCCTGGAGAATCCCAGGGACGGGGGAGCCTGGTGGGCTGTCATCTCTGGGGTCGCACAGAGTCAGACATGACTGAAGCGACTTAGCAGCAGCAGCAGCAGCAGCTTAGTCATTTTGTCAAGTGCCTCAGAAAATGAAGTGTTCTTTCTTGATGACCTCATATGAAAAATTTCCTCTAATTAATTTCTTTCTTTGCTTCAAATTCATCTTTAGATCAACATAGTTTAAAATGAAATTGCCCTTTAAAAGCAACTTATTACAATGATTTTGAATATGTGGGATTTAAGGAGGCCATTAAGTTTTTCTTCACAATGATTATTTAATAATTCGTCAGTTAAAAAAATCCCAAATCCTTAAAACTTAGCAAAATTCTCATGGAAAGCAGAGTAAGGAGGCCTCATGGTTGAGTTAAAAGAAACGTTTTTGAGGGTGTGGTACATGGTGAGGGAGAGATTAGCTAACAGGAAGAGTAACTACAGAAAACATTTAGAGGTTACTGGCTGAAAGTCACTTCAAGAAAGTAAAGTCCCATGTATGTTACACAGAGAGTCTCCATGCTGTAGGTGCTACTGTGATAGCCCACAAGATATTCTGTGGTGTGGCGTTGGTGGATGGGAATATTTGTTCAAGAGAGGAGGTTTTCTTTTAGTTAAATAACTTAAATAACGGCATAGCTCTGATAGTCCACTTGAATATACATACTTTCCTAAAGACAGAAATAAGAGCAAACAGGTTAACAATGCCTCGGGTCCAATGTTGGTCAAGGAAAAAGGGGGGCAAAAAGAGAGAGGGTGGAAGGAAGCGGGAGAAAGGAGTTGAGGGTGCCAGACTGGGGGAGAATGGAGGAGGGGGTTCCCATAGACAAAAGAAAAATGCAACAAAACCCCAGGACAGAACAAAGGCACATATTTAGAGAACAGAATGGAATGCAGCAGCAAGTGCTGTGGACTCTCAGTGGAATCTAAAGTGAAGTGAAAGGATGAAGTATTGGCCTCACTTGAACTTGGACCTAAATAATAGTATTGGACAATTGGTATATATGTGTGTGTGTGTGTGCACGTGTGTGTGTGTGTGCGAAGGTGTGCCTGTGTCAAGTAGTAAATAATCTTTTAACTGCCATGTTTTTATAATATAAGGATCTTTTATCTTTAAATTACTTTTTATTGGAGTACAGTGGATTTACAATGTTCTGTTAGTTTCTGTCATACAGCACAGTGAATCAGTTACACATATACATATATCCAATAAGGATCTTTTAAAATTGTTGTTGTTCATTTGCTCAGTCGTGACTGACTCTTTGTGACCCCATGGGATGCATTTGCCAAGCTTCCCTGTCCTTCCCTATCTCCTGAAAGTTGCTCAAACTCATGTCCATCGAGTTGGTGATGCCATCCAACCATCCCACATCCTCTGTCATCCTCTTCTCCTCCCGCCTTCAATCTTTCTCAGCATCAGGGTCTTTTCAAATGAGTCGTTTCTTCACATCAGGTGGCCAAAGTATTGGAGTTTCAGCTTCAGCATCAGTCTTTCCAATGAATATTCAGGACTGATTTCCTTTAGGATGGACTGGTTTGATCTCCTTGCTGTCCAGTAGCAAATAGGTTGTCAGTTATTATTAACATAGGATGTGGAGGCAACATTGCCATGTAAAAGCTATGTGCGTCAAGTGGTATGAGATGCCTCCAAGCTATTTCTGTACATTTATCTGAGAAACAAGGAAAAAAAATTCTTCTCTTAAGCTAAAAAAACCCTCTGTAGTTGACTGGTTTGATATTCATATTTTGATGTATATTCTGTTTCCAGCAAAAACCTTTTAATATGTTCACCACCAATTCAGGAGCATGTTCTGATGTGTGTTCTTATTCATACATGGCAAGGAGGAAGCTGAAAGAAGTAATTTCACGTCTTTTCCATTGAGACGTTAAAGACTTGTGCTTTTCTCTTTAAATATTTGAACTGAAGAGGTCATGAGGAAGAGGGCACGTGACTGGGGGTGTTATAAAGAGAAATGATGTACCAGACAGATGTCCTTGGATGATGCCACTAAGATTCCATCCAATATTCTGAGGGTCTGTAGAAATTAGCCATTTTTATGGAGTCTTTTCTGTTGTTATGAAGTGGTGGTTCTCATTTCTGTTAGAAAATGCTTGCTTTTTTTTTTTTAACAGCAAACAGTTTTTAATGACATTTACTGTTAAATTTTATAGTTTCAAAATATTAATATTATGTACACTGTATTATAAAGGAGAAATAAAGAAAAAAGTAATCTGTAGCAAAGTTATACACACACACTCACAAAATCACAACTCTCCTATATGACCTCCAGATGCACCCAAAGGGGCATGCTACCCTCCTTGAATTTGGAACCATCGTAATAAAGTTTAGCGTTGCACACAACTATACCTTACAGGTTTGCTGAAAAAAAAAATATATTTTTTGTATTTTTTCTTCTCTTTTTAATCAGTGTATTTCTTTGTGATTCCTGACAAATGAGTATAGGAATAGGAAGGATTGGATTTATGCCATCTACTTCTTCAGGGTGATTCTAGCCAGAGGCCTGACATATGCACGGGGTATGCTGTTTACACCTAAAAGTCATGCTGTCCTGTGTCATAACACTGTGAGTTTCTTCTGAGGCAATATGAGATGGTATCTGCCTAGACGTTTATAATGATGACAGGATATTTGTGGTGTATCTAGACTCTTCACCTCATCACATTTTATTACCAAAGCATTTTCAGAAAAAAAGTTATTTTCTTTCTGCTAAAAGGTCACTGATTAACAAAATAAAAAAAAAATCTCAAAGATACCTTTGAGACAAGGGAGTACATTATGATATTTACTGAACTGAAAACTTCTGACCCAGAATGTCAAGTATTGCCTATTATAGTACATAATATGTTACAAAATTTTATTGGGAACTTAAATTATGTATTAATGCTTTTAATTAATTCAGGATGTGTATTTAAAATTTTAATAAATTAATATTTATTTAAAATTTTAATAAATTAAAATCAAGATTAAGTGGCTTTGGTCATTTAACATAGTAGAAAATTAAGAAACAGGTATGTATCTCAAAAACAAAAATTAAAAATCAATTTGAAAAATTGTGGACATACAGTTAAAAGGGAAGTCATACTCGTGGGCTTGTAATTAATTTCAGGATACAAATTTGTTAAGATGTATTAAAACAAAATTAAAACTGTAGCTTAACTATTCCTATTTATGAGTTTTTCACCTTTAAAATACTACTAATCCTGAAAATTGCTGAATAGTATCTATTTTCCATCCTATGGACAAGTTGATGTAACTTCTTCAAGAGGCTGAATGACACAGAGGGTAGAAGTGTATACTCTCCACAGTTTGAATTCCAGATCTGCTACTTATTAGCTGGATAGTTGGGCAAGTCATCTAATCTCTTTTGGTCTTAAAGTAGATATAATAACAGTATCCACCGCTCATGAACTTGTTATGAGATTAAATGGATTAATGTGGATAAAACACTAATAGCTGTGCCTGGCACAGAGTAAATGCAGGCATGGGTCATTCCTGGGTCTTACACATGTCAGCGAGAACAGCGGCCTCTCAGTTGTCTCTCTATGGATCCTTCATCTCTCTCTCTAGTTATCACCATACCCTTAAATGAATGGGCTTCCCTTGTGGCTCAGCTGGTAAAGAATCTGCGATCCTCTGGAGAAGGAAAAGGCTACCCATTCCAATATTCCAGCCTGGAGAATTCCATGAACTGTATAGTCCATGGGGTCACAAAGAGTCAAATGTATTGCCAGCTGCCAGCTATATACTACAGAAAGGAAAACAGGAGAACTGCCTAATTGAACTGAAGGAAAATCACTGATTACCACTCCAGAATTCTGGCCTGGAGAATTCCATGGACTGTATGGTCCATGGGGTCGCAAAGAATCAGACACAATTGAGTGACTTTCACTTTCTGAGTGAATGGGCACAGCCCTCCCCAACTCTGTTTTAGCCCAGAAGTATCCCAGGATGGATGTGTATCTTAGATTGGGTTCTCTTGAAGCTGACCTTGAGAGGACTCATTCTTATGAATGTGACTTATTAGGAAATTTGCTCAGGAAAGCAAATAGAAGGTTGGGAGTGCAGGGCCAGAAAGGAAGTAAGCCCAGCAAGGATGTGATACCAAATGAAATCGCAGAGGGCAGCTGGCTCAGTCTTGCAGGTGGGCCCTGGAGACAGCACAGGCCACACCCTGGAGGTGTTCAGATCAGGGCAGCGGAGCTGCCTGATAGGTATGACCATCCTCCCCAGCCCCTTGCGTACTGGGTTAAGGGCCACTCCTACGGAGAGAGAAATTTCCAGCTACTTTTTTCTCTGATATGGGGCTTGAACAGGAAGAATTTTTGTCTGGATTGCTAAAGACCCTGTTGTTCAAGGCTCTACCAAGTACTCAGTTTCTCTATCCATGGTGAGTGAGTTGACAACTTTGCTTTTGCTTCATAAGTGTTTGTCCCTTTTGAAATGCCTGTGTGGTTTGTTTTTCAAATAGATTCTGGGAAAAAAGAACAGATGATATGATTTAGCAGCTTAACTTCAACTCTCTGTTTAATTTGGTTGCTTAGTTTCCTCCTAAATGTTCAGAAGACTGTTCACCCCAGAGTTTACAGCGGTGCAGAGAATCGTCACACGTGAAGTGCGTCAATGAAGTCATGTTATTTGCTTGGCACGGTGTGATAGGCTTCTGAAAGTACTGCATTTAGTCCTTATCACATGCATGTGAGTTAGGTGTTAATCTGATTTTAAGGCTAGGGAGATGGAAGATCAGAGAGGTTAAGCCTTCTGCCCAAAGTTGCACAGAAAGAGAATTAAAACTAAACTCAAATGTTGTACTCTTTGCTGGCTCCTGTTACGTAGGAAGAAGGGAAAAACCTTATATCCTGTATTCAGGTGGGCATCTGGAGACACAGAATTTTCAGTCTTTGAACCACTGACTTTTTACTGTCCCTGAACTGTGCAGGAGGAGGGAGTTGTGTGTGCGTGCGTGTGTGCGTGTGAGTGTGCACATGCACACAATGTACACATGTCTGTAAGAGAATTAGCATAAGTGATAGTTGTTAATAAAGTTGATTTCTTTGAGCACTGAAAAGCACAATGATAAGTTATAGACCATTGTTTGGAAGTTGCCCACCTATTTAAACGCAATCATTACTTTTCAGTATGAAGGAGGCATCCTCTTTGGATGTGAGAAATAGTAACTCTGGATAAAGGAGTAAGAAAAATGCATTTAATTCCTCTAAATTCTGAGAAGAAGAGTAAAGGTTCATGCCTTCATTTAGGTCAATCTGTGTGCTCATTGTGTTTCTAAAGTTGAGTTGCTTTGAGGTCCTTGACTCCTTTGTTGGAATTGATTTTAAACAGCTGTTCAGATGCAGAGAAAATGGAGTGTAGATGAAGTCTTCGGATGCTTCCGAGCATTACGCCTTATTTGCTAATAGTTGGATCTAAATAGTTCCATAGAACTTGACAAGTCAAGAATGGATCTCGAAAGTTCTTTTGGTTTTATCAGGAAGATGTCTGTAAGACTAACTCCCCATCTCTCAGGGGTAGGAGCTGCTGTGTCTACCTTACCACAGGTAGGGGTAGCTTGCCTCCTACAGCCCAGAAGGCACTTGGTTATTCTGGGGTCCACTTTGATTGGAGAGGGAAATTCCATGACATGCTCTTTCTGGTAGCTGATGCTAACTTAATTCACCAGAGTTGTTGCATTTCTCATGTTGTTAAAGCCCAGAGGTTCCTCTATTTGTACTGTATTTCCTGAAGTTTGCACATGATTTCCTGCAATTTAGATATATTTCTTAGAAATATTTTCAATTAGCCTCATTGTTTGCTATCAAAAAACTTAGAGAAACAGAAAAATGTTTCTATTCAAGTCATAAATATTTGATAGGATCTTTAAAGATTTACAAACACATGGGTTTTAGACAAAGTAAAGGAAATGGTTTAGAGACTTCAGACGTGAACTTTGGAGGTAGGCTCAAGTTAATTTTGGAGAGGAATTGTGATTTTTGGAGAGGAATTGTGATTTCTGTTGCACTTAAAGAACGTTTCTTCTGAGTGTTGCAGTGTTTGGCATTCCTTTCACATAAGCCTGCTAGTTAGTTACTTTTTTATGAATTTAGACTTTTTATTATTGCAATATTTTTTCAGAAATATGCAAGAGAGACTTGTGGGATTATCACCAATTAAGTAGTAACTAATACAGTTAATGAAACAGTGTCAGACTTTATTTTTTGGGGCTCCAAAATCACTGCAGATGGTGACTGCAGCCATGAAATTAAAAGACGCTTACTCCTTGGAAGGAAAGTTATGACCAACCTAGATAGCATATTCAAAAGCAGAGACATTACTTTGCCAACAAAGGTCCGTCTAGTCAAGCCTATGGTTTTTCCAGTGGTCATGTATGGATGTGAGGGTTAGACTGTGAAGAAGGCTGAGTGCCAAAGAATTGATGCTTTTGACCTGTGGTGTTGGAGAAGACTCTTGAGAGTCCCTTGGACTGCAAGGAGATCCAACCAGTCCATTCTGAAGGAGATCAGTCCTGGGTGTTTTTGGAAGGACTGATGCTAAAGCTGAAACTCTAGTACTTTGGCCGCCTCATGTGAAGAGTTGACTCATTGGAAAAGACTCTGATGCTGGGAGGGATTGGGGGCAGGAGGAGAAGGGGATGACAGAGGATGAGATGGCTGGATGGCATCACCGACTTGATGGACGTGAGTCCGAGTGAACTCTGGGAGTTGGTGATGGACAGGGAGGCCAGGCGTGCTGTGATTCATGAGGTCACAAAGAGTCGGACATGACTGAGCGACTGAACTGAATACAGTTATTAATGTCCTTGGTTAACAATTATACCCAATAATGAGCCACTTGATAAGCAAAAATACCTGGTTCACTCAAAGAAGAGTTAAATAAATAATAGTTGGTCATGTAATGGGATATATTAAAAAACACAATGAATGTGTATTAATTGCATACTTTTAAAATGTGAAGAGGGATACATAAAACTGTTTGCTGTGACAAAAATATTTAAAATGACCCGTACTAAAGTGATGATTTTTAAACTAGTCCTAAAATTCTGCCTTTAAAAGTAATAGACCTTAGTAGAAAAAAAAGGAAAGCTTCAATTTACCTTTTATCATCTCATAAACATTTTTTATTTCTCTTTGCATTGTATAATAATGTAAACAAAGAAATCCCTGTGATTCAACACACTGCAAAACCATGAAGCAGAATCATTTTAAAGGCTGAGAAAAACTAGGAAATTTTATTCAGATACCAAGCACAAAGAAACTGCATTAAATAGTCAAGAATCCATGTTTATTTTTTTAACCAAAGACTAATATTAAGTCTTTGGCCGCCTGATGCGAAGAACCGACTCATTGGAATAGACCCTGATGCCGGGAAAGATTGAAGGTGGGAGGAGAAGGGGACGGACAGAGGATGAGATGGTTCGATGGCATCAGCGACTCAATGGACATGAGTTTGAGTAGGCTCCGGGAGTTGGTGATGAACAGGGGGGCCTGGCATGCTGCAGTCCATGGGATCGCAAAGAGTCGAATACGACTGAGCGACTGAACTGAATGTTAAAAGAATCTTTAAAATGACTAAGGTTTGAATGTTAAAATATGATTATTTTTTTCTGTTTTTTTTTATTTTGCAAATGGAGTCCACAGTTCTATAAAGTGACCTTCATATTATAATGCTTTCCTTCTCTCATCACAAGAGTGAGCTTCAAAGTAGATTAATGCAGGATTCGAAGGAACCTACAACCACCTAGAGGGCCCTAGTGGCTGCTACAGGCTAGGTGTCCAGAGACAAACTCTTCCCCGCTGATATTTTCCAGTTTGACTCATCATTGATGTCACTGTCAGCTTTACTGTTGTATCATCATCAATATCATCATAACCCTCCAGGCTCGATTATTTCAAGAGGGCTCTTTGGTTCTATAGCACCTCCAGTCTTCCTGAACATTACTGAAGCCTTTTCAAAAAACTTTTTTCCTTTGTTCATTGACCCACAAAAAGGGAAACTGTTGCTTTAAGATGATACCACCCGCACCCTTAAAGAAATGACGTCACTCTGGCAGCCAGCTGTGTAGAAATACACCTTCAGCCAAAGACATTTCTGGTAAGTTAGGTTATAAAATACAGTTCCTAATTTAAACTAGTCCCTCAGAATCTGTTCTCTTTCTTATTCAGTAATAGACATACTAGAACTTCTCATTTTGACTTGCCGCATGGATGTCTGGAGTAAAGACCTTATTTTCCAGTCAATGTGCAGCAAGATGAAGACCTGGCCATACAACTAGTTCTCAGTCAGTGGGCTGCAAGTTGGAGAGTTAGAATCAAGGACCTGCCTTGGACTGTGAGACAGAAGCTGCTTGCTAAAGATGGCAGAGCCGCAAAGTGGATGGAAGCTGGGTGTCTGACGGCATGAGATGTCCTAGGAGACCTGGCTTGATCACCTCTAATCTCTTTATTTTTTGATGGAGAGGAATAACCTATTGGGTCTCATCACCATATTTTCAGTGACAGGATTTAGATTCCCTTTTGAGAGTCCAAATACCTTGACAGATACACCAAATTATTTTTCTTTTTGATCATTTGTGAGATGATTTTCTTTGTAAAATAAAAACCTCAGGATAATAAAGTTCAATGTCACGTACTCGGATCCACAACAGCATTGAACACTGGTCTTACCATAAGACCTCATGTGTCAGACCTCAGTGATCAGAGAATTCAGTCTGGTAGAACAGGTGGCTGGCCCTGGCTCCTGAAAAACCACAGAGCACCTGTGTCAAGTTCATGAAGGCTTTATATCCAGCAACTGTTGTCTAACACCTGAACAAATGAAACCACCACCAAGTGTCCTAGAAGCCAAGGGGGAATAAATGGATTCTGACATTAAAATGTTTTGATATTAAAGTGAAAAGTGAAAGTCACTCAGTCATGTCCCACTCTTTGTGACCCAATGGACTCTACAGTCCATGAAATTCTCCCAGAATACAGGATTGGGTAGCCTTTCGCTTCTCCAGGGCATCTTCCCTACCCAGGGATCAAACCCAGGTCTCCCGCATTGCAGGCAGATTCTTTACCAGCTGAGCCACCAGGGAAGCCTGAGAATACCAGAGTGGGTAGCCTATCCCTTCTCCAGCAGATCTTCCCAACCCAGGAATTGAACCAGGGTCTCCTAAAAGTGGGTCTGAATTTTCCAGAAGGCACAGGTTGGAGCATAGCTGGTGGAAGCTTGGTGGTGGTGTCATCAGTGTCTACTTTATTCTCTCACCACAACTGCAGATGGCATGCCTAACCACATGTCTCAGATGTACCCTATTAGCCACAGTGGGAAGTAGGGGACCAAATCAAAGCCACCTGCAACCCCGAGCACTGCCCTCCTAAGGCACATTATTTCTGTTTTGGTCCATATGCAAAATCTGCCCACACAGATGGCTCTGCCTAAATGGGAGACAAATTTAGGCTTATAAAAATGCTTAGACTGAAACACATATACTTGGGATAAGCTTCCTAAATGGAACTTTGTATTTTTTCAAAGTTATAAACATACAAACCTGAACTTCTCATTGGCAGTTTCTAGTGAAATCATAGGTCCCCTCACCGTGTCTGTTACAAACTTTACGTGACTGCCAGCCCCTCCTCAAGGCAAGGTGGCATGTTAGTCGATTTCGAAGACTTGAGCACGGTTCTGGCTGGAGTGTTTGTCCATGACTGTAGCAGCTCTACTGGACCTTGTATTTTGAGCATGCTAAAAATGTCATTTTCTTTCCCCATAAAGTTGAAAATGTTTTGCTTGTATTTAAATCATGTTAGGTCTCTTTTGCATAATTTTTCCTACATTTACTGATGTTTGTAACACTTCTCAATTTAGTACCATCTGTGAATCCATCAACTTGCTATTTACTGCCTCTTCTAGATCATTAAGGGAGATGTTATGGCAATAATGCTTTATTTACATGTCACTTTTCCAGGAAATTCAAAGTATATTTATAAAGTTATTGTATCCAACAATAACACCCCTGTGAGGTAAAGAATTTCACAGAAAGCATTTCAACATTAGTATGCCTTATTTTAGATAGAAGGGAACATTTCAGTGATTCTATTAGTACAGTTTACGAGTGTCTGTTATTAGGTGTTCTTGTTGCTCTGAGCCATTAAGGAAATTGTTGCAGTAGCTTCTGATGGTTGTATGATGAGCTGAGAGGTGGGAGTGATTGGGTTAGATTGATGAGTGAGTTTTACTTTTCTTCCAGTTCCCTCTTGGTCCCAACGTCTAAGTCTTAATTACTGTGAAGTAGCAGAAAGCCAATAAAACTAGAGGAAGACAGAGACACAAAACAATCAGGTAAAATGAATTATTAAGGATGATAAAAAATTCTCCATATTGTCTCTCTTCCTTTTAAATTATAGTAGCATCAGTGTTTATGCATGTTTCTAAAGGCCTGCTGACCAAGGAATCCTTTGTTAAAATGGAGAAAATGAGGATCTGTTTTCTTTGCTGAATGTGTGGATTTTATTATTTTGTTTTTTAGTAGTGTTCTGTGGCAGTCAGGTTTTACTTGGTTAGGCATAGGAAACAATGTCTCTTCTGTAGTTAATCAGTGTTTTTATTAACTCTCTAGTGGTATAACCATTAGCAAATGCATAAGGAACTTCAACTCTAGTTAAGCCCCTTTTTATCCATAGTTTTGAATGGCAAAAATAAATGTCATTGGTTAGCAACTCATACCACCTTTGCAAGTTAGGTCAAAAACTTTGGTCTCCCAATTCAGATAATGCAGGCTGTTGCTGAAACAAGTGTGAGATCTATCAGTTATTTAATATGTAATTAAAGTTATGCAGCTTCCCTGGCAGCTCAGTGGTAAAGAATATGTCTGCCAGTGCAGGATTAAAGTTATAATCATCCAAACGAGTTTCTGCTGTTCACCAGGATTTCTAGCTGATATCTGTCTTCTAAAGAGATGTTTTCTCTCATTTCTTAAACTCATTTATTAACTGAGTATTCATTTGTAAATTAGTTTAGTATAATAGTAGAAAGTCAAATGAATAAATATGAAAGGACAGTTACAGATATCTCTCTCAATAAAAACAAGATCTTTATGGCAGATTTTGGAAAGTGGAGTTTGGTATTTGCATCTAAGCTGCTCTCTACGAGACTGAAGAATATGTGTGGATTTGTTGATGGGCTATTTTCTCAGGTTGCTATGTGTGCTGGGCAAGGCAGTGATCTAGACCTATAGCTCACCTGTGAGGGTCATCTGAAGTTCATATTAAGTCTCCATATATTAGAACAGCAATAAGACCTAAGGCCTGAAAGACACAAGGCAATTAGAATAGAGCTTCCCAAATTTAGTTGATTTGAGTATCATCCTCTCATTTTTGCCTTGTATACTTGTGACCTTCATTATTTACCTAATGTTTTACATCAATGCAATTTGAGGACTTAATTATTTTTAAAGAAAATATTAATACCACAAATCATAAAAAAACTCTCATAAAACAGATGGTTACTAATAATAATTAATAGGATAAAAAATGAAAGACATCTATACTTCTAGCTAATGATGCTGTCTGGAGCTCAGTGCCTGAGAACATCTATGTCCTGTTAAAACAGCAATAGAGAGAGATTAAAGATCTACTAACATCACACTGATGTTTTTCTCTGTGTTATGAGAAAATTGAAAAGGGGAAACTTTTTTAGTCTCTGAATTAGGGTTTATAAAGTACTGTTATCACTTAAAATGATATCCTGAACCATGCTTTGTGAAGTCATGGATTATAGAACCAACAAAGAAAATGGATCCAATAATCTAATCAACCCAGTCACTCATTTATTCATTCAGCTTATCATGTGGCCCCAAACTGGGTATGCAACACTGAACAAAACACACAAATTCCTGACCCTGTGGACTTATCGTCAAGTATGGCTCATTCCTTCCAACCTGTTCTGCCATGCATGCAATCTCTGCTGCTTTTTATTCTCTCTCAGCTCTTCACTCATTGCTACCCCTGTCCAGTGTAACTTAGCGTGAGGACTAGAAACTCCTTAGGGTCCTTGATTTCTTCTGATATCAGTTGGGTCCCTTTGTCTAAAGTCCAGCCTTGGAATTCATCTTGACCTTGTCCACAGGCAGAACTTCTCCAGGCCTCAGTGTCTTGTGTAGTTGCTACAATTCTTGCAGGATCCCAGGAGAAAGCAAGCCAGGAGACACATCTAACATTAGGCGGTCCAAGGTCCTGGATATTCTTTGTGTTTGTGTTCCTGCTTGGTAGTGAGTTTGGTTTCAGTCCCAAAATGTGCTCTGAGGCCTCCACTATATAATCAGGTCATGTCAATTATCTAAATATTGCTTGGTTAAAACCACTTCAGTAAAGGTGGTTAATTCAAAAGATATTTTATTTTACTAATGTTATTTAGTATAGTATAAGTACTTTTCTAGGTTTCTATGTAAAAGCTTACCTCTGGTGTTATATACCAAACCTCAGAACTTCTTCAGGGTCAGTATTTATGAACTCCTCTGTTAACTCTCCATTATCCCCATAGAAATGAATCACAGTGCAGATTATATGATGTCATGAGACTTTAATAACAAAGATTATGGTTTCATGTTCCATTTGTTGGAGCAGAGCAGTTGTGGCCAAGACCAGCTGTGCTAATAAGGCTCCCCTTTGTCTTATCAGAGCAAATACAGAGTTGTCTGTCATTAGTGTGGAACCCCCAAATTCCATTTGTTATTCTGACTGAAGCTCGATGTGATTATGTAAAGTGCTTTGAGAAGGGGGTATACCTGTTCCATTATCCTTTTAAATTTAGCCATGATAAATTTTGACATCCTCTAGGGGAAAAAAATCTTAAACTCTGAGAGCAAATTGAAAAAGTAATGTCAATGGTAAATTCCAGGAAAGAAAAGCTATTTACAGAGTGTGCTAGGTATATTTGGAAACAATACTAGGAAATATGAATGTGCTAGAATGTATGAATAGTAAGTGTCCTTTAAGGTTTGAGATGGCAACAGCCTTATGTGAAAGTGAATTTATCCTTTGGAAGTTTTACTGTGCATGCCTTCAATCGTGGGTTTCACTAGGGCTGTATATAAGCTATGCATCTGCTAGTCATGTACCCTTCCGGTAGTCAATAAAAATGCTGACTACAAAGAGTTGAATTCCTCTCTTTTTATGCTGTCTTTTTCTTCCAGAGATAGCTTGAGGAGAAGTGATACTGGCTGCCCTCCTGTACTTACTAATGATAGTAATTTAGGGAGGAAGCCTTTGAAAAGCTTGGCATATAAGACAGGAGGGAACAGTTACACAGTTTAGACTGAAAAGACAATAAGTATATGTTTTTTTGCTGCCAGATTATCCATCAGCTTAAAACAACTCTGCAGTTTCTTACTTTGGTATGACAGCATATTTATAACAAGAAATTACAATTTGCCATCTCACTTCCCAGTGTGTGTAACCTGTGTCTTTTGTAAATGGCTGCTTTGGGGAGTGCTCTGATGATGGAGGGTGTTTTGACATCTGGTGGATTTTTCTCTAAATGCCTTGGGAGAAACTCATGTAGATGTCTCTGTAGGACCATCCTAGCAGGTTCCTGTTAGGATTGGGAGTCTCACGCTCCTCTGAGCTGGACAAATGCCAGTAGAACGCAGTATTTCTTGGCAGTATCCAAGGAGTAATGCCAAGAAAATATTATTATGGGTAGCTGTGGAAAAAGGACAGCCTACAGGATGGCGTAGTTTCTTAGTAAATCTCTGGGAAGTAGGGGAATGACTTTCCCAGCTCTAGTTCCTTGGAGCCAAGCCCAGACTTCCTATGGACAAGTCATAGTGAGAATTCCTGGCAACCTAGCGGTGTCTCCAGTTATGCCGGAACAACCTTACAGAGACATCTATGAATAGGAAGGACATTGACACAAGGGCATTGACAAAGTCACAGCTCTTTTTTTAGATAACAGTTAGTATATATAATTTTAACTGGAAAAGGTATCGCCATCATAGGCTCTCTTAGAGTACTATGAAAAAAAATGTTTATAATAAATGCCAAACAAAGATCAAAGAGGTAATTTATCAATAATTTGTTTCCATTTAAATCAAATAAGGTAAACTCTTATTTTATCAAATTGAGAACTGTATTAATTATATTAAATTATATTACTATATTAATATATCAAATTAAATATAGTAATTTAATTATTTTAAATATTGAATTTCAAAGAAATCAAGAAAATACTGAATCATTCCCAAATTTTTTCTCTTCAGTTGTATAAAGCATTTTGTTTGTGTTTTTATTTTGTTTTGTTTTTTGATTCCTTAGATATTAGAAGTGCACACAGGCTAATATTAGTCAAGTATTCAAGGTATTGAGGAACTCTCAGTGTATGACCTCCTTTATTTATGAATAAATATTAAGCATATAACAGTTAAAATTTGGGGTGTTGAGGATGGTCACTGTTGATTGGATTAAGTTGGGACTAATATGCCCCCAAACTGCTGTTGAATCAGACCTGAATAGAGACCTTGGCAACAAGCTAACGGTGGATTATCCCTGCCATTTGCCTCAAACATTTTTCAAAGGATCCTTCAATTATCCTTGAAAAATCAGCACCAGTGTGGGGGTTGGTTGAAGAATAAGAGAACTAAATTAAATCTGAGGCAATTTTAATTATTACCAAAGACTCTGTTCCATTGCCTTGAACTTCTTGCTTTCTTTTTTTTTTTTTTTTAATCAAATGATATCTGATATTCCTGGAAGGCTATGTAAGAGCATTCCTGAGCTTTGACTTTGAATTCCAAGGTAGAAACCCTATTTGAGTGCAAATGTGACGATGGAGAAACTAGTTGATTAGCATCCGAGTTGCCCTTCCTCAACTCTCTAAGAAAATCACACTGAAAATAAACAGAACATTCAAAATAGCTTCACTAACTTAGGGGAAGATGCAGGTAGTTTTTGCTGACTTCAGTTCAATTCAGTCGCTCAGTGGTATCCGACTCTTTGAGACCCCATGGACTGCAGCACGCCAGGCCTCCCTATCCTTCACCAACTCCTGGAGTTTACTGAAACTCATGCCCATTGGTCCATTGAGTTAGTGATGCCATCCAACCATCTCATCCTCTGTCGTCCCCTTCTCCTCCTGCCTTCAATCTTTCCCAGCATCAGGGTCTTTTCCAATGAGTCAGTTCTTTGCCTACTCTATTCCAACAGATGTTTAAGTAAGAAGGGCTTTCTCCATAAAACAGAAACAGTCTCATCCCTCCCCACGCCCCCAATATTTGGTTGTCCAAAAAAGTTTGTTTGGGTTTTTCAAACCATCTTACGGAAAATCCAAATGAATGCTTTGGCCAACCCAATAAAACAGTGCCTTAGACATTTAAAAATTTAATGAGGAGATAGATGGTCGCTGGCTCAAGGATTTCAGTATCTATAATCTGAATCTTTTGCCCTTTTCTTTGTGGTCTTCTTGTGGTTACAAGACAGATGCTCCATCTCCAACATCACATCCATATTCTAGGCAGAAGAAAAGGGAGGACAAAAGCTAAGTCAGCATGAGTTTACTCAACCCTTTTCAACCGTTCAGTCTATCTCATTGGCCAGAATTATATTTCACAGTATGTTTTCTCTACCAGAGAAGCTGGTTATTGTTTTCTCTATGAGAACATCACTATGCTTCACTCTCCAAATTGATACTCTCTTAGGAAGGAAGATGGAAAAGATAGGAAATTAGCTTGCTACAAATATTCATCATTAATATCACCACGTAATTCTCAGATCTATTCATTTTTCGGTATTTCCATTTGCATGATGTTTAACAATTGAGAAATATGATATCAATTAATTGGATTAATCAAGGAGGATATAAGGGAGACGGTGAGATTTAAAATCTTGAAGTTTAATAATTTTGAGAAAAAACTCCTAGCAGAAGGAAAGAAGGGATAGAAGCCCCAAGATGGGAAATGATTATAATACACATGAGTATGGTTATGATTATGGGCAAAGAGTCTATTAGGAAATTAGACATGCTTGAGCTGAGATGTTTGGAAATTCTTGTAGCTGTTTCTCTAAAAAGAATGGATGGAGAGAATTAAGTCAGATATTCAGATCTGATTTGTTGTACATAGGGTTATGGAGAAGCATGAAGCAATCAGAATTATAGTCCAGGTGAAGTTCTAATCCTTAAAATCTGAAAACGAAAAAACAATTCCTATCTAAATGTAGCCTCTGTCAATATCTATTTAATATGCATTCTTAAATTCTATTGGCTACCAATTTTGAGGCTATCTTGAATTTTCTGGTTTTAGGGTAAATTTACATATCATTTCCTTCCAAGAACCATAGGAAGTACTCATACATTTGCAGAATCAAATTACGCTGAATTATGCCCTACTCACCAGGACTACTGGGAATGGCCCATAGCTCCTATTGAGGGTCAGGCCAAAGCTGCCATGTTGGTTCCTCATGACGTGTCTTTTTTCATAGAGGAAACTCTTTCAAAGCAGATGAGTTGGGCCAAATGTATTCATTCTTGAGAATTTAAACTAAAGGTTTTTGAGAGTCTTAATAATTTAGCTCTCAGGGATAAAATTACCAGGTCACGTGGAAATGGAGTCATTGACAACCAGGTCCAAGTGATCAAAGGGAGGAGAGACCATAAACCAAGAATAAGCAGAGGAAGCTGTTTTGCATGGTGACAAAGTATAAGGAGAAGCAAATGGTAAGAGATCATCATTCCAAAGACATCAAAGTTTCCAGTTGTCAGGTTTGGCTTGATGTCAGTTTTCTTTCCATGAATATCTACAGTGTCCCTTAGACTGGTATGTATGGGTTTCTCCTTCTTGTAATCAGTTATGCCAAATAAGGACAGAAATATACTTAGATAATAGTCATTTATATACCAATTGGAGGGATGATATTGCATTGAAAAGGAAGGCACTATTAACACATTATATCTTTTATATGACAGTATAAAAATTGGTGCAACCACATTCCATCCATTTTATTCTTGCATGGTAAACACCATTACTCATTTTTGAAAATTGTAAAGTTGATGGTGAAATATTTTTTAAAAATGAAAGTCTGTGTTATCTCTGAGTTAATGCAGATTGTCTTAATCTATTAGGTACTAGTCCAATTAATTATCACAATTCATCCAACTGTAGAAATTCTAATAACATAAGATAGGAAGGATATAAGTGGATTTTCCACAATTTTAATGGGAAGATCAGAAGGTTCTACAAGGGCCATTCAGAAGTCTGTTTAGTAAAAGACCACAAATCCATAGTTAGGAGCTACCCTGTTAGCTCAGTTGGTAAAGAATCTGCCTGCAATGCAGGAGACCCCAGTTTGATTCCTGGGTCCAGAGTATCCACTGGAGAAAGGATAGGCTACCCACTCCTGTATTCTGGCCTGGAGAATTCCATGGACTCTGCAGTCCCTGGGGTCGCCAAGAGTCAGACAGGACTGAGTGACTCACTTTCACTTCCTGTTTCCCTGTTGTGACACTTTTGGTCTTGCCACAGATACTACACTCACCTCCTTGATTTGTTGGATGAGAATTACCTAATGAGTCCAACTTGACCTTAAGTGGTTCATCTCAGAGAATCCAGGGATGCTACAGAGCAAGTACTGATGACAAGAGAATGTGTAGCCACCACAGCTGTTTCAGCAGCTGCCTGAGATGAAGAAGGAAGGTCGGGAGACCACAGCATATGTCAAAGAAATGCCAGCCTCAGAGTCATGTAATTTTACCTGGTGTAGTTTGACCTTGTGGAAGTCCTTATAGAAGTAAAGGTATTTAGAAGGAAAGGACTTATTTTGAATTCTGGATAATTCTGAAGATGTTTCTTTGCAGGGTCTGATTATTGTCTATGCTAACCTAGTCCTGTGTCTGAATCTGAGGCCTTGGAAAGGTGGGGTTATAAAGAGAAGGGCGAGTGGATGCAAACCTCCAGCGTTTTACCTTTTAACACACTGGAAAATTTTTATTTTGGGGGAGAAGAAAAAGAAAAGAGGCAGGGTGAGTAAAGGGCCTAGGGCGGAGAGGGCCTCGAGGGGCAGTGCAGGGAGATGGGGAATTAGTGACAAAACCCTTTGATTTTCCCCTCCTCCCTTATGCTTTGCTTGTTTTGCTAATGAGAGATGCCGAATCCCGTGCACTGAGTGTCTTCAAAAAACCAGGCTTTGTTTTAGGCACTTCATGCCCAACCTCTGACCAATCCCACAAGTGTCCTAGGAAACCTTAGATAAAAGCATAGTGAAGTGGTCCTTGGTGGTTTAATTAGTGTGAACTCTAAACTTCCCAGTGAAAATTCACTCAGGCGACTGTGGAATCAGAAAAGGAATATCCATCAGGAGGACTTAGAAATAACATGTAGAGAAGTTGTCATTTCCTATGTCTGGGTACGTACGTTTTTAATTATACTTAATTTATTTTTTGTTTTCCAAGTATATCTTTTTTCAAAGAGAGGCAGAGAGGGAGAGAGTGAATTTCTGAAAAGCTGAACACTTGAAAATTATTGTTAGAGAACACTAGCAAGCATGGTGGCTTTATTAGAATCATCAACCATATATTACAAGTGGTTCTCAGGTTGTAGTTCCAGCATTTTATTTGTGAATCCAGTGTATTGCCTGCATCCTAGAGGGCTTAACTGTTGATAATTAGTTGTATGTCATAGGAGTTCTAACTTTGTATCAAAGGATGGATATATGTAATATCCCTTTGTGTGTAATGTGAATGAGTTATTTAGCTATAGGAATTAGTAGTTAGTTTCGTCTGTTTGCTTCGAGAAGAGGGGACACTTATCTTCTCTTGGGAGAGATCAAATTTCTCCTCTAGTCTGTATTATTATAAATCTTTTTTTTTTTTTAATCAGTAACAGGTAAATCACATTACTCATTTGTATTAAGTAGTATGCTCTTAAAACTTATAAGAACTTTATTGGAGAGTCTCAGCTATTTTATTAGGATTTATTGTCATTTATTAGACGTAAATTATTGTGTGATAATTCCCTTAGAAGTAATATATGAAGTAACATATTGTTTTACTCGTTTTCACTGTTTTATCATTTTTATTGTCTTTAGTTTCATTAAGTGTTCTGAAATAATTCTGAAAAACTTAATCTGTTTTGTTGAAAGAATTAATTATGCACCCAAGAAAATCTACTTTTATATTATAGAGCAGATATTCTAGTTATTTGCATTGAGAGAAATTTATGAATGATAAGGCTAAGTACATTTAGATTTCTTTTTAATAGGAAAATGAGGTTGGTTTCCCATGCAAAGACTTAAATTATTATATGTGAGAAAATCATTATATAACACTTTGTTATTTCATGTTATTTTATGTTTATGTCATATGTTATTTGGAAAGTGGGCAAGTAGATGAGTAACATATTATTTCTCTGACAAAATTTTAAAAGTGAAGATAATCCCAAACCTATGAACTCTGTGCAATTCATAGAAAACTCTGCTGTGAAATTACAATAGATAATTGAATGTAAATTACTTAATTGGACAGTTTTTCTCTGGTGAGTTATTAGTAGAGATAACTGAGGTGGTCATTGACTCAAAGGAAATTTATGGAATTAATGCCAGTGATATCTCAGAAATTCATAAATTTGATTTCTTAATAAGAGAATTAGCATGAATTTTTTTTCACTTTTTGTATGGTAATACTTTATAATTTGATAAAACAGAGGGTTTTGATTCTCCAATGGCCACAAACTAATGGCAGTTAGTCCTTCCTCCCATCAAACTGGCATAAATTAAATTTATCTACATTTGAAAGTCAAGCATTTAAAGGACAGGGTGTTCTTGTTTGATATTTTATGCTCTCTCATTTTCAGCCACTGCTAAGATATTTTCTTGTGCTCTTTTGGCAAAGGGAGAAGCCAGCTTAGCAGGACTGTTTTTTTTAACCTCATTTTATTCTTCGAAAAAATCCTTAGTATTTTGCAGCATCAAAGTGGCAAAAATGGAAAAATTTAAATTCACGTATATAGGGTCTGTGAAAATAGTAGGTCTGGAAAATAGCCCTCAGCACACAGAAGTTGCAAGTCATTGAGGGAAATTGAGCAAAGGGAGTCACACTTCTAGTTTCTACTGATCAGAGCTGACGGCCATGGTTAGGAACTTGAAATAGAAACAGCATCCTACTGATTTTCTTTTACCCCCTCAAGCTACTCCCTCAACCTCATGTATTCCTTATAGAGTTCATTGTGATTATTTGAGGATCTAAAACTAGAACAAAGATGGCTAAGTCTTTTTGTGTATGTGTGTGCTGTAATTTTAAAAAATGAAAGAGATGAAGCAATTTTATTGTTTATTAACTATAATCTTAATCTTAAGAATTAAGATTCCTATAATCTTAAGAATTTTTATTAAATATGCTTACTTCTTTATAACTTCTTCTATAATAGGCATTGTATCTGGCAAGAAAAGTAAAACGTACAATTTGGGGGGGGGAGGGCTGAAAGTTAATTTTATGCTGTATAATATTATATACTGTTAGTGTAATATACTTTATTTATTTTTTTATTTTAAATGCTTTTCACTTGATGATGCCACAATTCCATAAACACTTGTGAGGCATTTATATACTAAGAGCTGTGGGTAATTAAAAAAATGGGAGATAGTGATTTAGCAGGGAAAATGCCTATTTTTGTTGATTGTAGTATGAGTAAGTATGTATAAAATGGATAAAAGAGGCAAAACAAAATAGAACTGTTAAGAATTATAGCATTAATTTTGATTGAGACTTTGGAGTAGAGCTGATATTAATAGAAGGTTCCTAGAGGGAATGATGTCTAAACAAGACCTTGAAAGATAATTAGGACTGGGTTGGGAACATTCCAAGGTTGGTGGTGAGGTGGCCTAACATGAGTTAAGGTATAGGCATTGATGAGTCTTAGGTATTTTGGGGGACATCAAATAATTCATTTTTAGGGAAGCCTAAAGGGTAGATTGAGACCAGACCATGGAAGGGGTTAAAGGCTGTCCTGAGGAATCTGGACTTCATTCTGTGAATTACAGGGATTCTCTGAAGGCTTTTGAATAGAGGAGTAATCTTTAAGGACAGTAACTGATGACAGTAGGAAGGATATAGGGGAGAAAGAGAGAGAGGGAGGGAAGGAGGGGGCCTAGCACATGCAGATATTTCTTGGCAGGCTATGGATAGTTCAGAGACCATGGGCTACACTGAGAAGATCATGGTGAGAATGGATTTCTAAGTAATATGGCTGGGTTTTGACGGCTGATTGACCTGGGGAGGGGAAAAGGGGAAAGGAAGGAGTAAAAAATGTTCTCAAAATTTTACATAGTAACAAGAGATATGGTGATGTTGTTAGCTAAAGTTAGTTTCATTGGGAGACAATGGGGAAAATAAAAAATTCCACTTTGGTCATATTTACCATGAGAATTAGTGGGATGTCCTTGTGGGACAATCAAGATCCTCATGAGTGATAGTAAAAGGAATAGTGATGAACAGATTTCTCAAATCACATATATTTCAACATTTAATAAAAGAAATAATTAAATTGTAAGTGTGGCTACTCTTAAAGTTCTATGACCTAATGCAAATCTCTCCAGTTGTCTTTTTAAAAATCTATGGAACAAAGGCGATAAATGTCCTTTTATCTCTAAAATTCTATGACTCTTGAGTGGTTAAGGGTTCTTTGAAAAAAAATTTTTAAACTTATTTTGTATTGGAAAGTGAAAGCTCAGTCATGTCCAACTATTTGTGACCCCATGGACTATATCCCTCAAGGCTCCTCTGTCCATGGAATTCTCTGGGTGAGAATACTGGAATGGGTTCAGTTCAGTTGCTCAGTTGTATCCGACTCTTTGCGACCCCATGAACTGCAGCACGCAGCACTCCCTGTCCATCATCAACTCCTGGAGTCTACCCAAACCCATGTCCATCGAGTCAGTGATGCCATCCAACCATCTCATTCTCTGTTGTCCCCTTCTCCTCCTGCCTTCAATCTTTCCCAACATCACGGTCTTTTCCAATGAGTCAGCTCTTCGCACGAGGTGGCCAAAATATTGGAGTTTCAGGTTTAGCATCTGTCCTTCCAATGAACACCCAGGACTGATCTCCTTTAAGATGGACTGGATGGATCTCCTTGCAGTCCAAGGGACTCTCAAGAGTCTTCTCCAACACCACAGTTCAAAAGCATCAATTCTTCAGTGTTCAGCTTTCTTTATAGTCCAACTCTCACATCCATACACGACCACTGGAAAAACCATAGCCTTGACTAGACGGACCTTTGTTGGCAAAATAATGTCTCTGCTTTTGAATATGCTGTCTAGGTTGGTCATAACTTTCCTTCCAAGGAGTCAGCGTCTTTTAATTTCATTGCCGCAATCACTACTGGAATGGGTAGCTATTTCTTTTTCCAGAGGATCTTCCTGACCCAGGAATTGAACCTGGGTATCCTACGTTGCAAGCAGATTCTTTATCATCCAAGCCACCAGTGAAACCTATTTTGTATTGGGGTAGGCGAAGGCACCTCACTCCAGTACTCTTGCCTGGAAAATCCCATGACGGAGGAGCCTGGTAGGCTGCAGTCCATGGGGCTGTGAAGAGTTGGACACGACTGAGCGACTTCACTTTCACTTTCATGCATTGGAGAAGGAAATGGCAACCCACTCCAGTGTTCTTGCCTGGAGAATCCCAGGGACGGGGGAGCCTGGTAGGCTGCCATCTATGGGGTCGCACAGAGTCGGACACTACTGAAGCGACTTAGCAGCAGCAGCATAGCCAATTAACAATGATGTGCTAGTTTCAGGCGAATAGCAAAGGGACTCAGCCATACATATACATGTATCCATTCTCCCCCAAACTCCTCTCCTATCCAGGCTGTAAATTTTTTTTTTAAAGAAAAAAATTATAATACAGCTTATAACAGGTATGAACTGTTATAAGACTGCTTTATTGAGATATAATTCACATGCCATAAAATTCACTCATTTTAAATGTACAGTTCAATGATTTCAGTATACTCATAGAATTGTCCAGCTGTCATCACAATTTGGGAACATTTTCATCACCCCACCCCAAATAAATTTCATATCCATTACCACTCACTATCAGTTTCTTTCCAGTCCTCTGAGTCCTAGGCAACCACTAATCTACTTTCTGTCAGTGTAGATTATCCTGTTGATAACAGGTCATTTCATACAAATGTAATTATACGATATGTGGTCTTTTGTGTCTGACTTCTTCCACGGAGCATGACATTTTCAAGGTTCATCCATGTTTTAGCACATATCAGTGCTTCATTTATTTTTATTGCCAGATAACATTACTGTATATGAATTTACCACATTTACCGATTTTTTAATTAATAGGATTCTCACTTTTGGCCATTATGAATAATGATTTTGTGAACACGTGTGTTCATTTATACTCATGTTCTCATTTCTCTTGGGTATATAACTAGGAGTGGAATTGCTGGGTCATATGGTAAACTCTCTGTTTAAACTTTCAAGGAATTCCTGCATTATTACCCAAAGTTGATACACTCTTTTGCATTCCCACAGGTAGTTTATGGATTCCAGTTTCTCCACATCATTGCCAACACTTGTTATTATCTGTCTTCTTGATTATAGTCATTTTGGTGGTGGGAAATTGCTAGTGGTTTTGATTTGCATTTTCCTGGTAGATATAATGTTGAGCATTTTTTCATGTCCTTATTGGCCATTTGTGTATCATCTTTAGAGAAATGTCTGTTAGATCCTTTACTTGTTTCTCATTGGCCCCTTTGTCTTTTTATTAGTTTTTATTATTGAATTGTAAGAGTTTTTCATGTATTCTAGACACAAGTCCTGTACCAAACATACAATTTGTGAATATTTTTCCTATTCTGTGGGAATATCTTATTACTTTGATGATGGTATCTTTGAAAAGACAAATTATTTAAATTTAAAGTACAATTATTTTTTTTCTTTTATTGCTTATGCTTTTAACGTTCTATCTAAAAAACTATTCCTAATATTAGGTCATGAATATTTACACCTGTGTTTTCTTCTAGGAGTTTCATGGTTCTAGCTTTTATATTTAAGAATTTGAAGCTGCTGCCTTCGCCCTCTGCGATGGCCCACACTCTATCTGTTGAGTGTGTTTCTCTCTGAATAAATCCACTTCTTACCTATCAAAAAATTATAATTTCATGAGGTAGGGGTAAAATTTCATTCTTTTGTAAATGGATATCTAGTTGTCTCAGCACCATTAACTGAATAGACTATTTCCCCCCCTTTTTAAATTTTCTTGGCCCTCTCATAATTGCCAGGTTTATCTCTAGACTATTCCATTCATCTTTATTTCTGTTGTCATAATAGTATCACACTATCTTGATTACTGTGTCTTGTAGTAAAGTTTTGAAATTAGGAAGTGCGAGTACTTCGTTTCTTTTTTTCAAAATTGTTTTGGATATTCTGATTTCTTTGAAATTCCACATTAATTTTAGGATTAGCTTATCAATTTTTGCAAAGATGCTAACTGGGACTCTGATACAAATAGTGTTGAATCTATAAATAAATTGGGGAGAATTATCTTTTAACAATATTAAAGCTTCTGATCCATGAATGTGGATATTTTTCCATTTATTGAAATCTTCTTAATTTGTAATTTTATTCCTAAATTTAAAAAATTGATGCTATTGTAAATGGAATTGTTTTATTTCATTTTCATTTTGCTCATTGCTACTTTATATACAATTGATTTTTTGGTATTAATTTTGTATCCTGAAACCTTGCTAAACTTATTAATTCAAATAGTTTGGTAGTGAGTTCATTAGGGTTTTGTGTATTCAAGATTATGTCATCTGGAAATTCTGATTGTTTTGCTTCTTCCTTTCCAATCTGGATGATTTTATTTTCTTGTTAGTTGTTCTGGAAAGAAGCTCCAATGGAATGTTGAATAGAAGTGAAGAAGACATTCTTACTTGTTCCTAATCTCAGGGGAAAGTATTCAGTCTTTCACCATTAAGTATGATGCTGGCTATGGGTTTTCCATAGATGCCTTTCACCGTGGCAAAGATGTTCCCTTTTCCTCTTAGTTTGTTGAGGGTTTCTTTGCTTTCTCTGCTTGGAATACCCTTTCTTTTCTCTCCTACCTGGTGAATACCCTTATGTTTTCTAAGACCAGCTTAAATGTCTCCACTCAACAAAGCTGATCATTTCCCTTTTTCCTCTTCTGGCTTTAGGGTTGTAAGTCCTACAAGAATGGAAACAAATGACTTTGAGTCACTTTTAAAAAGGCTTTTTTAATGGAAAATATCCAATTATTAATTCAAGGCATTAAGAACAGAGCCCCCACAGATCATTCCACTTAACCTGCCATGGGATTGTTATTCAGGCAGAAAGCTTGCACAGTGAATTTACATAAACAGGAATACATTTTCAAGGTACAAATTGATGCACATCTGTCTGCATAGTTAATAATCCATGCATTTACAGAAATCTAATAAAAATGTGTCCTGAATATGAAAGATCCAAAATGATAAGTATTGAATATCCTGTAATAGAAAAGAGGTTGTGAGCTATCTGATCAAGTGAAATGAATTTTTCATTAAAATGGCACATTAATTGAGAGCTCAAGATTAATGACTTTTACTTATATATACATTAAGCCACAATTCACTTTTCTTTTGAAATAGTGAAAGCATTGAGTTTTTCCTTCACTTGAGCAAGTTAGGTTTTAACTTGTTTTGCTGGCTTTCACTTATTTACTTACTAACTAGCCAATTAGTTTATACAATTAATTAAATGTTCATTTATAGTAATTTCTATCGGAGGTGTGAATAAAGCAATCCCTGTTCTGCAGGAATTCATTGTATCAGAGAAATTAAAATAATATAATATGAAGTAGTTGATACAGAGTTTTCGTTCAAGATTGCAGCCTCAGTACATGTGTCAGCTTCCTTTTGTCCCAACACATGTACACACGTGTCAGACATACACACACATACAAAGGGGAGACAAACTGGGAAAACGGACTTATGCAGTCATAGAAGAAGTCTAAGCCTGTTACATAAACCAACAAGTGTAGTCTGTGATTCATAAAGATAAATAGATGCAAGATATTACCAGACACTTTAGAAAAACCAGCAAAATGAAAGATGAACCAATAAAAATGATTCAGTTCAGTTCAGTCGCTCAGTTGTGTCCGATTCTTTGCAACTCCATGGACTGCAGCATGCCAGGCTTCCCTGTCCATCAGCAACTCCTGGAGTTTACTCAAACTCATGTCCATCGAGTCGGTGATGCTATCTAACCATCTCATTCTCAGTTGTCCCCTTCTCTTCCTGCCGTCAATCTTTCCCAGCATCAGGGTCTTTTCTAATGAGTCAGCTCTTCGCATCAGGTGATCAAAATATTGGAGTTTCAGCTTCAGCATCAGTCTTTCCAATGAACACCCAGGCCCCATCTCCTTTAGGATGGACTGGTTGGATCCCCTTGCAGTCCAAGGGACTCTGAAGAGTCTTCTCCAGTACCACAAGAGCATCAGTTCTTCAGTGGTCAGCTTTCTTTATAGTCCAACTCTAACATCCATACATGACTACTGGAAAAAGCAAAGCTTGACTAGATGGACCTTTGTCGGCAAAGTAATGTCTCTGCTTTCTAATATGCCGTCTAGGTTGGTCATAGCTTTTCTTCCAAGGAGCAAGCGTCTTTTAATTTCATGGCTGCAGTCACCATCTGCAGTGATTTTGGAGCCCCCCAAAATAAAGTCTGTCACTGTTTCCATTGTTTCTCCATCTATTTGCCATGAAGTGATGGGACTGGATGCCATGATCTTAGTTTTTTGAATGTTGAGTTTTATGCCAGCTTTTTCACTCTGCTTTCACTTTCATCAAGAGGCTCTTTAGTTCCTCTTCACTTTCTGCCACAAGGGTAGCATCATTTGTGTATCTGAGGTTATTGATATTTCTCCAAGCAATCTTGATTCCAGTTTGTGCTTCATCCAGCCCAGAATTTCTCATGAGGTGACAATATACAGCCTTGACATACTCCTTTCCTGATTTGGAACCAGTCTGTTGTTCCATGTCCAGTTCTAACTGTTGCTTCTTGACCTGCATATAGATTTCTCAGGAGGCAGGTAAGGTGGTCTGGTGTTCCTGTCTCCTGAAGAATTTCGTAGTTTGTTGTGATCCACACAATCAAAGGCTTTAGCATAGTCAATAAAGCAGAAGTAGATGTTTCTTTGGAACTCTCTTGCTTTTTTGATGATACAACAGATGTTGGCAATTTGGTCTCTGGAAACGCTGCTTTTTGTAAATCCAGCTTGAACATCTGGACGTTCACAGTTCATGTACTATTAAACAGTATGAAAAGGCAAAAAGATAGAGATGATTCCAGACCCAAAAAGAAAAAAGTAGAAATTAAAATTTTTAAGTTGATATCTTTAGGGAGATTCTTTTTTGTGTCCCTAAATTAAGGCAAACATGGTAAAATGAACAATAAAAATTAAGAATATAATATTGGAAATTAAGTATATAGTGATAAATTTTAATAAAGTTTGAGTTGACTAAATCACAAGATGCTTGTAGCTAAAAATAAAGTGAGAATCTGAAAGGTACAGTGAAGGAAACTGTGTTAATTTCTTGGTGCTAAAACAACTGAATTTATGTTCTTGCAGTTCTGGAGGCTAGAAGTACAAAGTCAAGGTATCAGCAGGACTGAAGACTTTGAGGGAAGATCTGCCCCATGCTTCTCTCTCAGCGTGGCGCCTGCTGGTGGTCCGTGGCATTCCCTGGCTTGTGGATCTATCATTACAATCCGTGGGTCAGGACACACTGGGTGGCCGTGCATGTATTTCTCTCCTCTTCCAACTATTTAGGGCTCATCGTAATCCAAGGTGGTCCTATCCAGTGCTCTTTAATTACATCTTCAAAGGCCTTTTTGCCAAATAAGGTTATATTCTGGAATTCGATATGGCCATATCCTTTGAGGGCCACTGTTCTGTTCATCATAGAAACATACCACAGAAATGGAAAATAGAGAGTGAAAGTCTTTAAGGACACATGGAATAAATCTAGTTGGAGGTACCATTCAAGATATTTAACCACTAATATGGCATAGGCATAGACTGATCAAATGAAAGCTATTCAGTTAGAATTGGTGCTAAGTGAACATTAGCTCAGGATTCCAAAGCAGAGAAAAGGGGCAGTGAAACAGGAAATAATCAAAGACAAAGTAGAACAAAACTTATTCAGGTTTAAGAAAGGTTAATTCTTAATTTTGAAAAAGTCTGGTACGTACATCAAGTAAAATAAATGAAAAACATTCTAGGCGAATATAATTTGGATACTTTCCATGGGAAATCCCATCCCTCCAAGGATAAGAGAAAATCTGAAAAGTTGCCAGTGAAAGTAAATGTTTTACTTACATAGCAATGTTAGAAATACAAATCAGATTTTTTATCCTAATTCTAGATGCTAGATCACAAAATAGCAATATTTTCAACTAAATATCAGAAAAAAATAGGGAAAAAATAACAGCAATAAAGAAACTTCATAATCACAGTTTCTGGGAATTGAAACTGGAGTAGATGGTAGGGAGAACACTCTTTATTTTCATTTACTTCCCTTTTGCACCTTTTTAAAAAGACTGATTTTAGTGAATTTGAGTGAAAGGTGAAATTTGAGTGGAAGGTGCAGAGATTTTCTGTATACAAGTTTCCCCCACTATCTGGAAGTAGAGTGTTCACATGAAACCCTTTCTAATCTGAAACGTTCTAAAGCAAAGAAACTGTTACCTTAGGACACATGTTCCTGATGGATACACAAAGTAAATCAAGATAAAATGCAGATCTTCACAGACATTGTTCAGAGCTGTGATGGCTTGATGTTGAGATGCGACGTAGTTCCCAGGGAAGGAGCTTGGAGGTGTCACTTCTGTTGCTCAGGGTACCAGCTGCCTTTGTAACATCTCGCTACAATATAAAGGCTAGGTGCTAATTTTGCTTTTTAGCTTTTTTTGGTAAAAGCAAAAATCCTCTTTTGAGTTTCTTTCAGTTAATGAAAACAACTACTAATGTAGATCTCTCATAAAAGCCAAGTGGCATAAAGTGAGCTTTGGAAAAACAGAGAATACTTGTATTCCCTACCTGACCTATGCCGAGATTCCTCCATTAACATCCCCCACCGGAGTGGTTGCATGGTAAGCTTGGCAAACCCATGTTGACATATCACAGTCTCTCAAAGTCCATAGTTGGTAGTCCATATGGAGGGTTCACGCTTGGTGGTGTAAGATCTGTGAATTTGGACATATGCGTGATGACATGTATCCATCATTACAATATACAAAGTATTTTCACTGCCCTAAAAATCCTGTGTGCTCCGCATATTCATCCCTTCCAACCCCTGGCAACCACTTACTCTCTCCAGAGCTGTTCAGTTCAATTCAGTTCAGTTCAGTCGCTCAGTTGTGTCCGACTCTTTGCAACCCCATGAATTGCAGCACGCCAGGCCTCCCTGTCCATCACCAACTCCCAGAGTTCACTCAGACTCACGTCCATCGAGTCAGTGATGCCATCCAGCCATCTCATCCTCTGTCGTCCCCTTCTCCTCCTGCCCTCAATCCCTCGCAGCATCAGAGTCTTTTCCAGTGAGTCAACTCTTCGCATGAGGTGGCCTAAGTACTGGAGTTTCAGCTTCAGCATCATTCCCTCCAAAGAAATCCCAGGGCTGATCTCCTTCAGAATGGACTGGTTGGATCTCCTTGCAGTCCAAGGGACTCTCAAGAGTCTTCTCCAACACCACAGTTACTATCTTACAATTATCAAATAGTTGGAATTATAGAGTATGTACCCTTTTCAGATTGGCTTTTTTCCTTAGTAACAGGCATTTAAAGTTCCTCCGTGTCTTTTCATGGCTCGATAGCTAATATAATTTTAGCATAAAATAATATTTTAATGAAGTAATATTCTATTACCTTCCAGCTTCCATCTACTCTCTGGATGTGCCACAGTTTATCAGTTCATCTACTGAAGGGCATCTTGGTCATGTCAATGATCTGTCAGTTATGAACAAAGCTGCTGTAAACATCTGTGTACAGGTTTTTGTGTGAAGTTAAGTTTTCAGCTCTTTTGGGTAAATACCAAGAATCATGATTGCTGGATTGTATGGGAGGAGGGTTTAGTTTTGTAAGAAACTGCCAAACTACCTTCCCAAGTGGCTGTACTGTTTTACATTCCTACCAGCAGTGTATGGAAATTCCTCTTGTTCTGCGTCCTTGCCAGAATATGGTGGTGTCAGTGTTCCAGATTTTGGCCATCTTAATAGATGTGTCTGGTATCTGATTGTTGTTTAAATTTGAATTTCCCTTGTCTGCTTGTTTTCCATCTGTATATCTTCTTTGGTGAGTCTGTTAAGGTCTTTGGCATATTTTTAAATGTTGTTTGCTTTCTTTGGATAATACTCTTTATCAGATGTGGTTTTTGAAAATATTTTCTCCCAGTCTGTAGCTTGTCTTCTTACTGTCTTGACATTGTCTTTTGAAGGGCAGAAGTTTGAAACTTTAATGGAACCCAGCTTATCAATTATTTCTTTCATGGATTGTGCCTTTGGCGTTTTATCTAAAAAGGTATCACCCTACCTAAGATTACTTGGATTTTTCCATTGTTATCTTCTGGGAGTTTTAAGGTTTTGCATTTTACATTTAGTCTATAATCCATTTTGAGTTATTTTCATGAATGGTATAAAGTCTGTGTCAAGATTCTTTTTTTTTTTGCATGTGGATGTCCATGTTCCAGCACCATTTGTTGAAAAGATTATCTCTGTCCATTGTATCGCCTTTTCTCCTTTGTCAAAGATCAGTTGACTAAATATATGTGGTTCTATTTTGGGTTCTCTATTATGTTCTAAAAATCTATTTGTATATTCTTTCACCAATATCACATTACCTTGATTACTGTAGCTTTATAAGTCTTGAAGTTGAGTAGCATCAATTTTCCAATTTTGTTCTTTTCTTTCAATATTGTGTTGGTTAGTCTGAATCTTTTGCTTCTCCATATATACTTCAGAATCAATTTGTCAATATCCACAAAATAATTTTCTGGGATTGTGATTGGGACTGCATTAAATTTATAGATGAATTTGGGAAGAACTGGCATTTTAACAATATTGAGTCTTCCTATCCATGAGCATAGAATATTTCTCCATTTATTTAGTTATTTTTTGATTTTATTCATCAGAGTCTTGTATTTTTTCTCATATAGATCTTACACATATTTGTACCTTAGTATTTTATTTTAGAGGGTGTTAATGTAAATGGCATTGTGCTTTTCATTGCAAATTCCACTTATTCCTCGTTCTTATAGAGGAAAACAATTGACATTTGTATGTTAATCATATATCCTGAAACCATGGTGCAATCACTTAATTTTTAAAATTGATTCTTTTGGCTTTTTATATTATAAATAGGTAACCATGTTTGCAAATAAATATAGTTTTATTTCTTCCTTTTCAACCTGCATGCCTTTTACTTGCCTCGTTCTATTAGCAAGGTCTTCCAACAAGTTGTTGAAAAGGAGTGGTAAGAGGGGGCGTCTTTGTCTTGTACCTGATCTTAGTCAGGAAGCTTTGAGTTTCTCACCATTAAGTAGGATATTAGTGTAAGTTTTTGTAGTTTTTAAATAATCAGTTGGAAAAGTTTACTGAGGGTTTTTATCATAGATATTGTTGGATTTTGTCAAATGCTTTTATTGTGTCTATTGGTATGATCATGTGATATAAAAAATTCTGTTGATATGATCGATTACATTAATTGATTTTTGAATGTTCAACCAACTTTGTATACATTGGTTGTTGTCTTAGTTTGTTGAGGCTGCCATATGAAATATCACACGCTCAGAAACTTATACATAGCTGAAATTTATTTCTCACAGTTCTGAGGACTAGACAGTTGATATCTGGGGTATATCCATGAGGTCTCAAAGAGTTGGACATGACTGAGCGACTTTGACTTTGCCATGGTCAGGTGAGGGCCCTCTTTTAAGTTGCAGATGTCTGAGGGAGCTAGGGAGCTCTATGGGATTTCTTTTACAAGAACAAAATAATCCCATTCACTAGGGCTTCACCCTCATGACGTAAGCACCCAAAGGCCCCGCCTACTAATAGTGTCACACTGGGCATTAGGATTCTAACATGTATATTTTGAGAGGGTATATACATTTAGACCATAGCATCATGGTGTATAATTTTTTTAAAACATGTTCTTCTATTTCTAATACTTTGTTGAGGACTTTTGTAGTTATGTTCATGAGACCTGTTGGCCTGTAGTTTTTTTGTAATGTGGTTTTGTTTATAGGGTCCTTTAATATTTTAAAAAACATATACATGTCTTATCTCTATAATTTAAAAAGTTGACTTAGTAGCAAAAGGGTAGTATATGGCAGTGTTTCACCAGCTTTAATGTGTATATGAATCACTGAAGAATCTTATTAGAAAGGATTTTGATTCAGTAGGTCTCGGGTGATACCTGAGATTCTGTTTCTAATGAACTTCCATGATATGCTGATCTTGCTGGTCTTAGAACCATACTTTGAGTAGCAAAAGGTGTATAGTAAGTTCAGTGAAGGATTCAATAGCTTTATTTAAACAAAATAAATTTGAAACAGTGACTGAATTAAAAAAAAATTATACTTAATATACTTAGTGGCTAGTGAGGGTTTAGAATATATCCCTGAACAGTCATTTTATGTTAATTAATACGACTTGTGTTAAAAAAAAAAAAAAAAAAAAACTGACAGAAAAAGTAATGACTTAATATCCAGGGCTGGAGAAGGATGGAAGTTCTGATATGAGTCTTAATTTGCTTCTGGAGATCAATACTTAGTATCATTAATAAGATTGATATAGCAATATTGCCTGGAATAAAAGATTTTAGTTTTTTTCTTGAATATTCTCTTAATTCCTCTCTGAAAATTGTGATATTTTCAATCTTGACCAGTGCTGGATAACACAAGTATAACATTTACTGTTGTCATTTATTCATTGGTTAGTTCATTCCTTTGTTCTTTAATATTTATTAGACACCCATTTTGTGGAGCTAAGTAAAGGAAGAGAGTGTGTCTTGCTCCCACTGAGTTCCCAACCATGCTTGGAGACCTATAAATCTGAATGTCTGTCAAGATATAAGCCTGAGACATACAAGTTTGAAAAAACAAAAAAGTTTTAAGACAGGGGAAATCTCTAAAAATTACAGGCTAGTAACTTTACCCACTGCAGTGTTCTTGCCTGGAGAATCCCAGGGATGGCAGAGCTTGGTGGGCTGCCATCTATGGGGTTGCACAGAGTCGGACACAACTGAAGCGACTTAGCAGCAGCAGCAGCAACTTTAACAAGTTGGTTAAAAATGGAATATAGTAGATTTTTATGACAAATTGAAAGTATATTTTGTTTTTTCTTTATTGAAAATATTTTCAAAAACTGTTTTAATTCTATAAGTAATACAGAAATTATTTTTACAGCAATAAAGTAAATAAAGGGGGACAGATAAGGTATCTTTTGAATGCTTCCCTCAACCCTTGTTGCTAGGCATTAAATATATGTGTGTGTGTGAAAATGAAAGTGGCTCAGTTGTGCCTGACTCTTTGCGACCGCATGGACCATAGTCCACCAGACTCCTCTGTCCATGGGATTCTCCAGGCCAGAATACTGGAATGGGTAGCCTTTCCCTCCTCCAGGGGATCTTCCCAACTCAGGGATTGAACCCAGGTCTCCCTCACTGCAGGCAGATTCTTTACCATGTGAGCCACCAGGGAAGCCCCGTGAGTGAGTGTGTGTGTGTGTGTGTGTGTGTGTGTGTGTGTGTGTGTATACACAGGTTGAGAAGGAGACAGACCCCCACATAAATACATACATCACTGGGTGTGAATGTGTGATGTTTCTACATAATTAGTATCTTACTACTCATATTCCACAGCTTGAGTTTTCTCACTAACATGTCTTGGAAGTCTTCATGTGTTAATCCATAAAGATTTACCTTGTTTCTAACTGCTACACAGATCTCTATTTATCTATTGTCTGACAGATGGTCATTTATGTTGCTTCCAGGTTTTCTCTTATTACTGTGTACTCTGCTGCTTGGACACAAACCTCCCTGCATGTGCCCACCTGTGTAAGCATTTCCACAGGGTCACCACTGAGTGGTTAGATTGCCCTAGTATAAGCTATACACCTTTTATGTTTTGTTAGATACTTCTAAATTGCTAAATTTGTGTAGATCTAATCTTATTGCTAGTACAAAGTATTAAATCTTTAAAAGGGGCTTTGTGAAAAAAAACTGTTCCTTCTCAGTTTAATTTCCTCACTAATAAACCATAGCCCTGGAGATAAGGATGGGGAGAGAGAAAGAAAACCAATATATTTGAAGTGAAGCTTTGGATTTGAATTAGTAATTTTCTTACTAGTGAAATTTAGAAAACTGCTTTGAAATATACAATGGTCAGATATCCAGTTAACTGGATTGCCAAAACCCAAAGCCAGTAATAAATAACTTAACATCAATTTAAGGGTCTTTACTGAAGTTCTTCTGGTTGTATACTCTTAATAAAAAAGATTGAATAGAATAAAAAGCAGGCTTAGTAAAACGGAACATAGCTTAAGAATAATGGGGGCCTTGGGCTGTTTTGAAAATGTGATAGTTAAAAGTAGAAGTTTCCTCATTGGTGAGTCCATCCAATGATTCATTTTGATTATGTATAGGTTGAATTTAACCAGCCGGTTTTGACTCCCCTTCTGACTAAGTACTTTCCACCTCTAGCTGCCCGCAGCCCTTCTCCCCCGGCTCCTTTTTCAATGGTCCAGCGCAGACATACCTACCCTCACTGTTCAGACGCAGGCTAGCATTGCCAAGTCTATGTATTCTTATAGGATTTTTCATAGTCATAGATTATATCTATTTCCTAACTCTCTTCTCAAGCCATTGGACTCCTTTAAGACTGAACCATAATTTGCCCATTAGTTCAGTCCTAGCTGGCAGCACTGAGCTTAGGAACCTAGTGGTTCAAACAGATCTGTGTTCAAACTTCAGCTCTGCCCTTTCCAGCTCTGTGTAGTCTTGGGGAAGTTGGTTATTAAGACAGTTATGTTTCAGTTTCCTTATCTGTAAATTGGGGTTGTCCATGTTAAAAGATTGCTTGGCAAGGATTAATTTTGATGTCTGCAAACTTGGCACAGTATAGACACTGAAGTGGTACCTCCTTTTGTTGTTTAAATATATTTTGAGAAGAGATAGTGTGTAAGAAAAACTCTTGAGACTATGTAAGAGAGGGTTAATTTATTATAAAAATGTAACCCAAATTTTCCATTCTTTTTATTTTCTAATGTAAGGAATAAATATAAGGTACTTTTGTTTTCATCTAGAATAAGCTGTATCTCTCTGCATTTATTTAACACAGACTTAAGCATCTCCATGCAAAATATATTCAGGTTTCCAAGATATATGTTTTATCAGGCATATCAAAATTTGATGCTTACTCTTAATAGTGGTGCAAATATTCAGTGATGAGTCAGCATCCTGAGCTCAGTGGTCTCCTACTTGGCCCAATGCAGCAATTCCAAAAAGGCAAAGGGTCATGTCTAAAGGAAATAAATGAACGTTTCAGAATGTGATCTCATGGCTAGCATACTCAGCTTCCCAGATCATTAATTCTCCTTTGGGTATTAACTCATTTATCATTCTATTTCTACATGTATTAAGTATTCTTCACACTAAGAGCTGTATTGCTACCATTGAAATCTGGGTTTAGGAATTATTACTTACCTCTTGGCTTAGTCATTTTATGCCTCTTCTTTTGCATGTTGTTCATTTCAGACAGCTCCAGGGCTCTTTTTGCTGGGCATATGAGTCCAAATCTATAACTTTTATAGTGTCTGCCTATCAAATTGGTACTCAAAGTATTGTCTGTTATTGAAACTCTTTTTCCTCCCTCCTTTCCTCCTCTGATTTTTATGGGCATCCTTTAATTCTCTCTTTCCTTCTAGAAAAACGCAGGTCACCAGCCAAACTCCTTTCTACAAGCATACTGCCCAGGACCTGCGTTTCCTGTGCCCCCCACCATTGCCAAATATCTCCTGCTTTCTGCTTTCTCTTGTCTTCTGTCACAATAGCTTCTCTCTCACTCTCTCTCTTTTTGAAGAGTGAATGAAGTAGTATCTCTTTCTGAGGAGTGAATTTTTATTTTCACTTCCCCTCTGAGCTCCTGTGGGTACTGGTCCCAGGAAAGCAGATATTGTATAGGGAAATTGTCACCTGCTGGCAAGTTGCTTTTGTGATAAATCTGGAGGTTCTGTGAAGCCACTGTGTCCCAAAACTTTCCTGGAAACATCATAATCAGGAGCTTCTCCTGTCCTGTTGATCATCCTGAACGCCTGGAGTGTGTTCTAGGGTGAGCTGTGAATAAGGACACCATTGGTGCCATCCCCTGCACTTCAGTTGCTGGCCATCTCTCAGTCTTGAGATTCAACATCCCATAGACCTGGCAAGACTCTACCCCCATACATCTGCTGCTGCTGCCACCAGACTAACCTACCTGCCTTTCTGTTCTGAACCTTCTCTGAAAGTTTTCCAGCAGTTTCTTATTGCCAAGGTCTCTGCTCCCAATTTTAAAGCCTTCAAAAGCTGGCCTTTCCCCTTCCATCTATCCAGCCTCATTTGACCAATGGCCGCCCTGGTGGCTAGGTCTCAGTTTCTCTGAGCGCTATTTTAAGTGTTTGGAAAGTTCCTTTTCAGCTCATTCACCTCCTTCTCTGGTCCTAGGCCCAGGTGTGGAGCAGGCTATTAATATTTTGGTTGCTTTTTTCTCTTGGAGGATTTGGGTCTAAGCATGACCCTGAATGTAGAATTTTTTTTTTTTCTTTTTTGTGGTTGTTCTAAGAGTCATTGTTATTTCCGTGATGTTAGATTCCCCGGTATCTCAGATGATATAGAGTCTGCCTGCAATAAAGGAGACCCAGGTTCAATCCCTGGGTCAGGAAGATCCCCTGGAGAAGGAAATGGCAACCCACTCCAGTATTCTTGCCTGGAAAATCCCATGGATGGAGGAGCCTGGCAGGCTACATTCCATGGGGTCACAAGGAGTCAGACACGACTAAGTCACTTCACTTTAAGGGTCATTCTTATTTCCATGATGTTAGTTAAAAACTAAGATATCGGACAGTGACTGTACATATTCCTGAATACTTGCATCAAATAGGAGATTTTTGAAAGCAGATCCTAAGAAGGAAACTCCTAATCCTAATGATGGAAAGCTGTTGCTGCTGCTGCTGCTGCTAAGTCGCTTCAGTCTAGTGAGGTATTTTAAAGGGTGTCTTACTTGTTTTTTCCCCTCATATCACACCTGTGGGTCCTGCCCGATCATAAGATAAGCCCTGCTGTCCCCTTTCCTCCATGTAGTTTCAACTTTCTGTTTAGAGTAACAGATAGCTTCTAAGGCAGTGGAGACGGGGCAGGGTGAGTTATAGAGAGCCGGACTGCCTGGGTTTGAATCTCACCTTGGCCCCTTGTTAGATGTGTGATCTCGAGTGACGTTTCTTAGTCTGTGTGTCATGGTGTCCTCGTGTATAAAACGGGCATGATATAGTACCTACCTTAGAGGGTTCTCGTAGGGGTGAAAACAGTTAAAATCTACCTTATTATCATCTTGAACTAAAATAAGAAAATGCACTCCTAAGCATCTGGGCTATAGATGATAAAAAGACTAATTTTTTTTCTTCAGTTATGTCCATTTATCATGTCTTTTATTCTCTGCCTGTATGCTCCGTGCCTGTTTGTGGATTAACACAAACAATGTGGGTTAACAGCTCATAGTTTATCTTAGAGAACATGAATTGGAGAACATGCTTCAGACAAATATTACTTCATAAAGGGTTTTCAATGTGCTTGGTGATGAGGTGCACAATGTCTTGGTTTGTAAGGCTTTCAAAATGTTTAAATCCTGTAGTCTTAATCAGCCTGGTTTAACTCTGTATATTTGGTCTATTGTTAACTTCATCTAGTGCTTTTATTGTAAAAGTAGTCCATTCTTCCCAGAATGGTGAGACTTCAGTGAAGTCATCTATGAGTGAAAATCCTTTGCAAACAGAAACATGCTATCCGTATATTATATAATATATAAAATACATTAATAATAGACTTATGCACTCTAAAATAGTTATCTTCAGGTGAAAATAAGGCAGATATGGTTAGATTCATGTCATCAGAAAAGACTTGAAGATGATAAAAAGTTCATGAAATTTACCTCTAATTTGTTGATCAATGATTATGATTACTTAGTCATGTATTTTGACTTAGCCATATATTTTTCTAGTAAATATCTTCAGATATTAAACTTTGACTATGCTTATAACATGAATTTTTAAATATATTGAGTTTAGTAGAGCATAATTTTGCTGCCCTTTAACATTTATTGGAATAGAAATTATTGGAAAGTTTTGAGGAAAAATAATGACTCTCCTTCGAAGACACACAGTAAATCCACTCACATGGGAGGTGAAATGTTACATGCTTGACATTCTAGAATACTCTGCTTTCTTGTTTCTAGTTTCTCACCTAACATACCTGTGCTGTCAGATCTCACTAGCAAATAGCAGTCCATTCCCTCAAGGTGTTTCTGCTGATATGGAAAAATAGGAAGGAAATATCTCCAGAACCATAATAAGCCTTTGTAAGTCTTGGCTTCACTGTTGACACAAACAGTCCCTGTGCCCTTAAATTCCTCTGATACTCTTTAAGTCAAGGCCATCCATGCCCTCCTAGGAGACTTGATAATGGCAAATCTGAAAGCTAAAGTAAAATCTACTTATGGGATATGGTTTTAAATGCTTTTTAAAGATGTATTTTAAAGCATTTGTCAACTTCTGTTAATATTTACTAAAATCAGAACTTAGCCCTCCATCTTAACATCTTTTAATATACATATACAAATGTATACATATTTACACTTAAATTGTATCCTACCAGTTCTCTAAAAGAGGTTTGAAAGAGATTGCAATAAATAACATATGCATGATAAGACCAGTGATTTCTACTAGACAATACTCTGGATTTCCCAGGTGGCTCTAATGGTAAAGAACCTGCCTGCCAATGCAGGTTAAACGTAAGAGACATGGGCTTGATTCCCTGGCTTGGGAAGATCCCGGGGAGGAGGGCATGGAAACCCACTCCAGTATTCTTGCCTGGAGAATCCCAAGGACAGAGGAACCTGGTGGGCTTCTGTCCATAGGGTTGCACAGAATTGGACACGACTGAAGCGGCTTTGCATGCACACACTAGACAATATTCTAAAACTTGGGAAAGAAAAAGGGGCATATTTTCTCAAAAAGATGCCAATATAGTTATGTCATGAGTAGCTGATTTATTTGATCCTTAGCTTCTTGGAAACCAGGAACAAATGGAAATAGTTTGAGTTATATATTCTCAGTATTATAAAGGGGGGGAAAAAGTCAAATTCTTAATGTATTATATTTGAATGAGAATTTACAAACATGATTTATCACACATTGGAAAAGACTTACTAACACAAAACATATGTCTGTGATACTAAATTTATATTTTTAATTGCTTTGCTTAGGCTAATGTGAAGAGTTTTTTCATCCCCTGGACATATTCTCTCTGTGCACACAGTTTTGGGCAGCAACAAGGTGTTGGGGATAGGGAAAATTTTGCCATAAGGAAAAAAGAGAAAATTTTGAGTGTATCTAATTTTTCAAATATTGGCTGTTTAGACAGTATTCTGACTTGTTGCTTAGTAAATAGTTTACTCAACAATTGGGAAGTAAGTTTGAACAAAAAGAAATTGATTTTAATGTTTATAATTTGTGTAGAGAATGAAGATCTATACCTTCACCGAAACTATTTGGAATTTGATTCCCAAAGCATGGGTCTCTCAAAAATTTTAGACTAGGAAAATATTTTTATTCAATAGGAGGGGAATACAAATGGATTACTCACTATAATAATGCACTTGTAACAACATGTTTGAAAAAATGAAGCAAAGGAAAGCAGTTTATAGGGACTCATAACTGAGAGGCATGGGATGAATAAGAAGGTGTAGTGGTAGAAAAGAAAAACAAATTTCTTCTTTTGGTGAAATGATGAAGACTCTAGCAGATGGCTTCCTAGATTAATTGTCTTCTTTACAGATTTATATGTGATAGAAGGTAATGTAAATATAGATTGGCTTATACGCTTGTATTTCATTATTGTTATTAAACTTTCTGTTTGAAATCTAAAGGTATTTAAAAGTTTTTTTTTAAAAAAAACTATTCTCCAAATAGTCTTAATAGAGAAGGAATTATTTTTATCTCTGTTTTTCCAGTAAGGGAACTGGGAAGCAGGAAGCTAGTAAGTGACACGTATTTCAGGTTTGAACAACTCAACTCTTTCCTGGGTTCAATATCCAAATTTAACGGTTAGTTGATTTGCTCCCAGTTTTGCACAGGAGAAAATTAAAAAATCAGTGTGTGGGGTATATGTGTCTAAAGAGGTTTGTTGTTTAGTCGTGTCCAACTCTTTTGCAACCCCATGGGCTACAGCCCACCAGGCTTCTCTGCCCGTGGGATTTCCTAGACAATACTGGAGTAGGTTGCCATTTCCTCCTCCAGGGGATGTTCCCAACCCGGGAATTGAAATGGTGTCTCCTGCATTGGCAGGAGGACACTTTACCACTGAGCCACCAGGAAAGCCCCTAAAGGTTTTAGCAGGAAAAAAAAAAAAAAAGACACATAAATAGATTGGTGTATTTTAAAAAATTTTTGTTTTATATTGAAGCATAGTTGATTAGCAGTGTTATGTTTCAGATGTATAGCAAAGTGGTTCAGGTATTCTTTTTCAAATCCTTTTCCCATTTAGGTTATTACAGAATATTGAACAGCATTCCTTGTGCTATACAGTAGTTCCTTGTTGGTTAACTATTTTATATATAGCAGTATGTACATGTCAATCCTAAATTCTCAGTCTGTCCCTCCACACCTAGCTTTCCCCTACAGTAAACAGTAAATTTCTTTAACTCTGTGAGTCTATTTCTGTTTTGTAAATAAGTTCATTTGTATCACTTTTAAAAAGATTAAGCATATAAATGATATCATGTCTGTGCTGCTCTGACTTATTTTACTTAGTGTGATAATCTCTAGTTGCATCCATGTTGTTGCAAATGGCTTTCTCATTCTTTTTAATGGCTGACTCTTGAGAGTCCCTTGGACTGCAAGGAGATCCAACCAGTCCATTCTGAGGGAGATCAGCCCTGGGATTTCTTTGGAAGGGATGATGCTAAAGCTGAAACTCTAGTACTTTGGCCACCTCATGCGAAGAGCTGACTCATTGGAAAAGACTCTGATGCTGGGAGGGATTGGGGGCAAGAGGAGAAGGGGATGACAGAGGATGAGATGGCTGGATGACATCACTGACTCGATGGACGTGAGTCTGAGTGAACTCCGGGAGTTGGTGATGGACAGGGAGGCCTGGCGTGCTGCGATTCATGGGGTCGCAAAGAGTCGGACACGACTGAGCGACTGATCTGATCTGATCTAATCTGATGGTAGCTCTATTTTTAGTTTATTAAAGAACCTCCATACTGTTCTCCAGAGTGATTTTACCAATTTTGATATAATGTTTTTGACAGTGCAAAACTGGTTCTCTCGATTAGATAACTGACTCCAGAATAATTGAATTCTGTCTTTATATTTAGTACCTCAGACATCTTTTTCTCATGTCTTGATTTCTTTTTGTTTTAATTAAGATAAAGATGTGATTGCTTAGAATTGACTTCTCCGTAGGCTAATCAGAGATTCTAAATGTCTGGGCATCAAAATTGAGTGGCGGTTCTGGAAGACAAAAATGGTGGAAAGCTGATCGTATCCTTTCCAGATTTTCCTTCCAGGCTGTAGGGTGCTGCTGGCTTCTTGCGTGAGAATCACATTCCACCTTAGAACACAGCAAAATTGAGGCACTTGAAGGCTGTTAATAACAGGGTGAGAGCTTAGAAGATGAAGCTTACTTTTCTCTGGAATATATGTCTATATCTCTCTTGCTGAGCATGGATATTACAGCCACCAATCAATAATTTCCATGTCATTTAATCTCCCAGTCTATTTGATTCTGTGGAAGCGCTTTGTAATCAAAAGTGCACAGTCAGGGCAGGCATGATAAGTTAGTTATTTCCTGAACTGACAGGTTTATTTGTTTATTAAAATCTTACACCTATGTGGAAAAATGAAAATTATAGCCTGTGCACATTACATCATCATCAACTGTATTTCACCGAAGTGTGAGTTTCTGGATTCCTTATTCTCCACACACCCTATGGTGTGGAGGGGTCTTGTAACAGAAAAGAGAGAGGTTTTATCTTTCACTGATTTCAAGGCTTTCTTTTTTGCCCTAGCTTCATTGAGATTATTAACATGTACCATGTAATTTTAAGGTGTACAGTGTCCTGATTTGATAAACATATACATTGCAAAATGTAAATCGTGATAAGGTCAGTTAACACAGTCTTTACCTCCCATAATTACCATGTTCCTGTTGTTATTATGAGAACATTAAAGCTCTACCCTTACAGAATTTTTCAGGTATAGCAGACAGTGTTGTTAAGTGTAGTCACCCACTGTGATTGGATGCCCACAACACGTCTTATACGGAGTTTGTACCCTTTGACCAACATCTTTCATTTCTCCCCTCCCTTGACCCCCAGTAACCACTCATCGATTCTCTGTTTCTATGAGTTCCAAGGTTAGATCCATATACAAGTGAGATCATGTCTGTCTTTGTCTGACCTCTTTCACTCACCAAAGTGCCCCCAGGATCCATCCATGTTGCTGCAAAAGGCAGGATTCCTTTTTTTTATGCCTAAATAATAATCCTCTCTCTGTGGGGATGTGTGTGTGTATGTGTGTACACGTGTTTTCTTGATCTCTTTGTCCATTGGTGGATGCTCAGATGGTTTCCATGTCTTGGCTACTGTAACAGCGCACATTCTCTATCTATTTCCTTGGCTGGTGTTACCCTGGCCTTTAAGCCTACAACCATGCAGACCTTTAAGAAAAATAGGTTATTGAGGTATGACTTACATACAGTAAAAAGCACAGATTTTAAGGGTACAGTCTGGGTTTTGACAGATGTGTGCACCATGAACCCCTCATCCTAACTGAGATATAAGCTATTTCCATCATCCTAGAAAGTCCCCTCATGTCCCTTTGTAGTCACTCCACTTCTCTCTTTCACCCAGGGAGTCACTGATCTAATTTTTGTCATCACAGATTAGTTTTGTTTGTTATAGAATTTTCTATAAATGAAACACTGAATTCTTTCATTCAGAATGTCTATGAGATTATCTGTGGTGCTACATGTATAGTGAGTTTGTCCATTCTTATTTCTGAGTAGGATTTCCTTGTGTTGTGCTCAGTCGTGTCTGACTCTTTGTGACCCCATGGACTGTGGCCCACCAGGCTCCTCTGTCCATGGAATTTTCCAAGCAAGAATACTGGAGCGAGTTGCCATTTCCTACTCCGGGGGATCTTCCCAGCCCAGAGACTGAAACTACATCCCTTAAGAATCTGGCAGGCAGATTCTTTACCACTGTGCCATCTGGGAAGCCTGTATACACTGTGCCACTGTACTACAGTAATTGGCTTCCCTGGTGGCTCAGATGGTAAAGAATCCTCCTGCAATACAGGAGACCCAGGTTCGATCCTGGGTTGGGAAGATCCCCTGGAGAGGGAAATGGTAACCCACTCCAGTATTCTTACCTTGAGATTCCTATGGACAGAGGAGCCTCATGGGCTACAGTCCGTGGAATCACAAAGAGTTGGATTTGACCGAGCAACTAATACATACATACATACTAATACATACAAATTGTTTTTCCAATAACATTGGGTTATTCCTAGTCTGAGACTTACATAAATAATGCCATATGAGACTGTGTATATGAGACTTTTGTTTTAGTAAAACTTTTTATTTTGAGGTAATTATAGATTTCACATGCAGTTTTAAGAAGTAATGTGGAGAGATTGCATGTACCTTGTATTCAGTTTTCTCCAGTGGTAACATTTTGCAAAATCATGGTATATTATCATTACCAGGAAGCTGACATTGATACAGTCCACTGATCTTACTCAGATTTTTCAGTTTTACTCATCTGTGTGTGTGTGTGTTTTATTTTAGGCATTTTTATCCCATGTTTAGTTTTGTATATCCATCACTGTAGTTAGATTTAGGACAGTTCTTTTACCACAAAGGTCTATCATGTTGTCCTTTTATAACCACAGGCATCTCTCCCATTTCTTATCCATGGAAGTCATTAGTATAATCTCCATCTGTATAATTTTATAATTTCAAGAGCATAATAAAGAAGGGAACAACAGAGGATGAGATGGTTAGATCCCATCACTGACTCAATGGACATGAGTTTGAGCGAGCTCTGGGAGTTGGTGATGGACAGGGAAGCCTGGTGTGCTGTCGTCCATGGGCTTGCAAAGAGTTTGGACATGTCTGAGTGACTGAATTGAACTGAACTGAATAAAAATGGAGTCATACAATGTGTAACTTTAGAGATTAGAATTTTTTGCTCAATATAATTCCCTTGAAATTTGCCTAAATTTTACATCTACCAGTGGTTTCTAAGCATTGAAGATTGTTTCAGGTTTTGGATATTGTATACAAAGCTGTCATGAACATCAGCGTACAGGTACTGGGTGAGCATGCATTGTCACGTATCCAGCATAAACTGCCCAGGAGCACAGTTGCTGGTCATGTGGTAATAGTGTGAGCCTTCCAGGTGGTGCAGAGGTGAAGAATCCACCTGCCAATGCAGGAGACACGAGAGACAGAGATTCAGTCCCTGGCAACCCACTCTAGGGTTCTAGCCTGGAAAATTCCATGGACAGAGGAGCCTGGCAGGCTACAGTCCATGGGATCGAAAAGAGATACAACTGAGTAACTGACACACACACACACATGCATGCACGATAATAGTATGTTTAGTTTAAAGAAACTAAGGCAAATATTTTCCAGAGTGTCTACCGTTTTACATTTCCAGCAGCAGTGTATGAATGACCCAGTTTCTCTACATCTTCCTCAGCATCTGATGTTGTCACTGTTTTTAGCCATTCTTAGAGGTTTGTAGTGGTATCTCATTCTGGTTTTAATTTGTTTCTTTAATGGCTAATGAAGCTGCACATCTTTTCATGTGCTTATTTGCTATTTGCATACATGTTTTGATAAAATATCTCTTCACGTCTTTTGTTCATTTTCTGTTTGAATTATCTGTTTCTTTCCTATTCAGTTTTAAGAATTCTGCATATTTTCCACATACTAGTCTTTAATTTATTAGATAGGAAGTTTGCAAATATTTTTTCCTATTCTCAGCTTGTCTTTCATCCTCTTATACAGGTCTTGAACAGAGCAAAAGGTTTTAATTTTGAATAAGTTCATTTTTTCAGTTTTTCCTTTTACAGATCATGTTTTTGGTGTCATTTGAGAACTACTTGCTTAGTCTTACATATCAAAGATTTTTTTCCATGGTTTGTTTCTGTGTCATTTTTCCTAAAGTCTTTATGTTTTTGCATTTTGTTTGATCTGTGGTCCACTTTCAGGAATTTTTTTTGTATATGGTGTTTAAGACTTATTTCATGGTTCTTTTTTCTTTTTCTTTCACCTAAAAATGTCCCATTGACCTAGCACTGGTTTTACTTTTGAAGTGAGTATCCTTCTTCCATTGAATTTTATTTGCATCTTTGTTAAAAATCTGTTAGTATGTTTCGTGGGTCTGTTTCTGGGTTCTCTGCCATTGCTTTGTTGTCTATTCCACCAATAGCATGCTAACTAGATTACTGTACCTACATAGTAAGCCTTAGTATCGGTTATTTTTCTCTCCACTTTATTCTTATTACAATTGTTTTAGCTATCCTAGGGCCTGTGCCTTCCAATATATATGTTAGAGTAAGCTTATCTGTGTCTACAGAGGTAGGATTTTGATGGGAATTTTGATAGGAATAAACCTATATATGAATTTGGGGGAAATTAACATTTTTAGTAAATTTAGTTTTCCAATCCATGAACAAAGTGTATCTCTCCATTTGTCTTTGTTTTGGTTTCTCAGCATTTTGCAATTTTTAGCATAGGGTACCATAAATGATTTGTTATTTTGATGCTTAAGTATTTCATTTTTTGAAGTGATTCCAATTAGTATTATGGTTTCATTTGCATTTCTGCAGATTCAGTGTCAGAAATGTGATGGATTTCTGGGAGGTAATCTTATACCCTTGCAAACTTGCAAGCTTTAGAAATGTTCAGAATTAAAGTGGTTTTTTTTTTTTTTTTTCTCAAAAAAAAATATGTCAGGAGTATTGAGCAGTGCTTGCCACTTTCTTTTCATTGTATAACCTATGATACAGAGGGAGCAGCTTCTTTTATCTTGACAAATTGTCATACTCTTTTCTAAGTTTGGATCAGCTTCCAAAGCTTTATTCTTAATGCCTTCAATGCCATCTGAGAGTGATTTCAAGGAAAAGTTTTTGGCAAGTGTGACTTCTGGGACATTTTCACCCTTTCCATCACAACTGGTCACTAGGTGTACTTCACTGAGTTCTTCTAGCTGCCTACCTCGGGGAAGGCGATGGCACCCCACTCCGGTACTCTTGCCTGGAAAATCCCATGGGTGGAGGAGCCTGGTAGGCTGCAGTCCATGGGGTCGCTAGGAGTCGGGCACGACTGAGCGACTTTACTTTCACTTTTCACTTTCATGCCTTGGAGAAGGAAATGGCAACCCACTCCAGTGTTCTTGCCTGGAGAATCACAGGGACGGGGGAGCCTGGTGGGATGCTGTCTATGGGGTCACACAGAGTCGGACACGACTGAAGTGACTTAGCTGCAGCAGCAGCAGCTGCCTACCTAGAGTTTCTCTAATGGTGGCAGAGTCAGCATTTCCACAGACAGATATTTCTTCTATAATCTCATTTATATTTGATTCAAATTTCACTTCCAGTGATACCGTTCTTTTAAATACATTTTCGTTTTCATTGGCCAATTCTCTCACTTGTACATTTCTGTAAGATGTCATATGGGTTTATCAACGGGAGACAAGGAGGCATCAGAAGTGCGTTCTTTGCTCCTGTGAATGAATCGATTAGCAGATACACAGTGAGCAGTCACTAACAGACATAAAAAAGTGATGTGATTAGTTACTGATCATGATGCCCATGTGTTTTACACGGTGATTTGGGAACTGAAGAGCTGCAGCAAAATTGTGTTTTATACAATTACTGTAGTTAATCTATCATGGTAACTGAAGTGTGAACTATGTCATTGAGAAACGTGTTTTTAATAAACCATGGTCACTGAACCCCACGCACACGAGAACTGTGCAAAATGAGAACTGCCTTTGTGTGTGTGTGTGTGTGTGTGTCTATAGTACAGTGTCACAATGTCTGATAATTGCTGTGAAATAAAATGAAGAGGAAATGGAGATACTGAGTGTGAGTAAGAGGTGCTATTCTGCATAATTATGGAAGTCCTCTTGAGAAGCTAACTTTTGAGCAAAGAGGTCTGAGTGAAGTGCATGGATAGTGTATTGATAAGGTCAGCAGGAGGAAAATATGTGGAAAGAATAGTAAATGCATTGTCCCTGAGGCAGGAATGCAGCTGAGTGTTTAAAGAACAGAGTGTAGGTCAGAGAAGAGATCATATAAGGCCTTATGTAGACCGTGGTAAGGAGTTTGGACTTTACACTTTGTATGATAGTCACCAGAAGGTTTTATGCAGAGGTCTGATACAGTTTTACTGCATTCTTAGATCATTCTGGCAGCTGAAGTAAAAATTGATCACAGGACAGCTATGGTGAAGCAAGAAGACCCACTGAGAAGCTCTTACAGCAGTTCAGGTGGGAGAAAATTATGGTTTTGATGAGGGTCTCAGCAGTGGATATGGGAGAAGAGGTAGCTCCCAGATATATTAATGTTCTGAAGACAGAATGGAGCAGACTTGTTACTGGATTGGGTGGCAGCTTGAAGAAAAGACAGGGATTAAAGGTTATTCCTAAGTTTTTGGCTAGAGCATTGAGGGCATCACATGCTCAGATAGGGAAGATGAGGAGGAAACAGATAGGGATGGAGGATATAAAGTTCTCTTTTAGACAGGTTTGACATGCCTATTACCACCTGTTTAGAAATCAAGGAAGAGATGGGGGTCAGAGATACAAACTTGGAAATCATTGATATACAAGTGTTACTTAAAATCCCAAACTGAATGAGATCATATAGGTAGTAACTGGAGTAGAAGAGATGGTTACAGACTATACCCTGTGAAATGGAAGAAATCCAGCAAAACAGATTACAGAAGGGTAGCCACTGAGGCATTTGGAAAACCAAAAAGACATAGTGCTCAGAGACCAAATTTTCATAGTGCTTCAAGAAAGAGGAATTTGCCAGTTTTGTCAAAGTGCTCCTACATGGTCAGGTGACGTGGACTAATTAACCACTGAATGTATAGTATTAACCAGGCATGTCTTGGCAGAGTAACAGAACCTAAAGCCCACCTGGTAAGTCTGAGGATGGGCAGGGTGGTGAGGAGATGGAGACAGCAAATATTAACCACCTCTTCAGTGAGATTTTTTTATAAAAGGTGTCAAGGGAATTTGTAATTTCCTTGGTTCTGTCTCGCTGCAGCAAAAATTTGAAGCAATGGTCGGACCAGTGTTACAGCTCAGTTTTATTTGGCAAGCAAAGGAAAATACATCCTTGAGGCGTGAGGGCAGGCCGACCCAAAAGACCCAAAGAGAAGCCCCCAGTTCAATTTGGCTCCTCTTTTTATGTGTTTTTTCTCCATCCCCTGAGCCTGCCCTATGTAAAGTGGGCTAGCCAGGAGGGCAGTTTGTTTTACCTGAGGTCCTCACTCCGGTCCTTGGACCTTCCTTTGTTGTATTTTTGTGGGCTTTTCCCTTCTTTGTCTTTTAGCCACTGCCATTTTGGACTCATTTTTCCTATTCTAATTACCTAACAAAGGGAAAAAAGAAAAATGGGGTCTGAGGAGAGTTTATGAATGTGTTTTTCATTTCAGAATATTATGTTCGTGTGCACAAATTTAGTTACCACAGGTTAGCGGACTAACACCAGCCGCTCAACAGCATGGTTATTTCCATTGCTTCAGTGTAGTACCTGTGATTAAAATACTGACTTCACGGCTGCCTTTCCAGTCTACAGATCATGGCGACTTTTGCAGCTCTTCTCTTGAGTCTTCAGTGTGCTAGCTTACTGAATCAGGTTTTGAACTTGCCACAATTTAATCTCCACAATTTCATGAGCCATTTCCTTACACACATATGCACACCATATACACACACTGTATACACACACAGACCACCCCCCGCCCCCGACACACACACATCTTTTTGGTTCTGTTTTTCTGGCTAATATATGTACTGTATGTATATCATGTACAAGTATTATATGTATTGTGACTTCCCAGCTGGCTCAGTGGTAAAGAATCTGCCTGCCACTGCATGAGGTACTGGAAATGTGGCTTCAATATCTTGGTTGGAAGTTGCCCTGGAGGAAGAGGAAATGGCAACCCACCTCAGTATTCTTGTCTGGAGAATCCCATGGACAGAGGAGCCTAGTGGGCTACAGTCCATAGGGTCACAAAGAGTCAGACATGACTGAGTGAGCATGTGTGCACACATCTTCTATTTTAATGAAAGCTCAGTGGAGACAAGGGCTTTTCATTGCTCATTGTTATATGCCCCAGACCTAGTATAGCGCTGGGCATGCTTAACAAATATTTGTTATAAAGATGTATAGAACAGTCTTTTGGATTCTGTGGGGGGGTGGGGGATGATTTGGGAGAATGGCATTAAAACATGTATAATATCATATAGGAAACGAATCGCCAGTCCAGATTTGATGTAGGATACAGGAAGCTTGGGGCTGGTGCACTGGGATGACCCAGAGGGATGGTATGGGGAGGGAGGTGGAAGGGGGGTTCAGGATGGGGAACATGTGTACACCCATTGCGGATGCATGTTGATGTATGGCAAAACCAATACAATATTGTAAAGTTAAAAAAAGAAAAAAAAATATATAAAATTTGTCAGTTGGCATAAAAAAAGACAGTTTCTAAGTCCTTTCTCATCAGTTAGCTCATTTGATTTTTCAAGGACATAGTAAGGTGTGTAAATAAGATTCATCTCTCCTGTACAGAGAGGAATTATAGACCAACATCATTCCTCCGGGTAGGCAAGAGCATGGCCTCTAAGGCTGTCCTGAGGACACCTTATTTATGTGGAGGAAATGTGGTCACAAGAAGGCATTTCCCCTTGCACTTAAAATGCAGTTGTACTGAAAGTGTGGACTTACCCAGAAGCTATTTCAAGTAGTGTTAACAAAAAGCATCCGTTAGAATTCTTTGGAATTTGTTTTGAAGGTAGATTTTTCTGTGATACAGGAGTTAGGGGATTTTTTGTATGGTGAAAAAGAAAGTATTCTTTTGGAGATTCTTCTAGTTTCTTCCATGTACCCCCAGTTTGAAATCTTCTGTTTTCTCCTCAACCAGAGCTATAGTTTCGTGGAGAAATAAACCAGTGTTTGTTGAACAGACACACTAGGCGGCCACACTGGATGAAAAAGAAACAGAGTGTAAGAACAGGACAGGAGACTGGTTTAAAGCTTTTTGTGCCGTTTCCTGCATGTTTTCTCTGCTGAAGGGCAGCAAGTGTTCAGAGTTATCCCTCTTAGTTTAAAACTCACCTGGCAATAATGAATCACATCAGTTCAGGAAGGCATTAAGAGCTGGAGAGGGACCAAGTGCTTGTATTCAACACTGATGAATGATTTACAGCCTCACAGGAACATTCTCACTCATAATTTTAAAGGAAACTGATTTAAAAACACAACGTGAATTTAATTCTATTTTCCCCACTGTGTTTGATTAGCAAGTGTTTTCCTGTATTATTTTCTTCGGTGGTATTAAATGTTTGAAAATTTTCATAAGCATGGGTCTTATGTCCTTTTCTCCTCATTTAGCTAAATTTACTAGTTATCACAACATGATAATAAATATTGGAATAAAGAAGACAGGGAGACAACATAAGGGAAAAAAAGGAAAAGGCAAGATATGGCTAATGCTATGGGAGTAGATAAATACAGATAGCTTTCTAGTAAGCAAAGAAATTGTGTGCATGAACTTAGTAAATATCCTGTTGGTTTGTAGCTTCTTCTTTTTTGTTTCTAAAGTATTTTAGAATGATTAAAAAATGGTAGCAATTTATTGAGTGCTTACTTGATGCTAACTCTATTCTTGTGCTTCCCATGAAATAATTCACAGATTCTACACAACAACTTTGTTGGTTCAGTACAGTTCAGTCGCTCAGTGGTGTCTGATTCTTTGCGATCCCATGAACCGCAGCACGCCAGGCCTCCCTGTCCATCACCAACTCCTGGAGCCTGCTCAAACTCATGTCCATTGAGTCAGTGATGCCATCCAACCATCTTATCCTCTGTCATCCCCTTCTCCACCCTCTTCAATCTTTCCCAGCATCAGGGTCTTTTCAAATGAGTCAGTTTTTTGCATCAGGTAGCCAGAGTACTGGAATTTCAGCATCAACATCAGTCTTTCCCATGAATATTCAGGACTGATTTCCTTTAGGATTGACTTGTTTGATCTCCTTGCAGTGCAAGGCACTCTCATGAGTCTTCTCCAACACCACAGTTCAAAAGCATCAGTTCTTCAGGGCTCAGCTTTCTTTATATTCCAACTCTCACATCCATACATGACTACTGGAAAAACCATAGCCTTGACTAGACGGACCTTTGTTGGCAAAGTAATGTCTCTGCTTTTTAATGTGCTGTCTAGGTTGGTCATAACTTTCCTTCCAAGGAGCAAGCGTCTTTTAATTTCGTGGCTGCAGTCAACATCTGCAGTGATTCTGGAGCCGAAGAATACAAAGTCCGTCACTGTTTCCACTGTTTCCCCTTCTATGAAGTGATGGGACCAGATGCCATGATCTTAGTTTTCTGAATATTGAGTTTTAAGCCAGCTTTTTCACTGTCCTCTTTCACTTTCATCAACAGGCTTTTTAGTTCCTCTTCACTTTCTGCCTTAAGGGTGGTGTCATCTGCATATCTGAGGTTATTGATATTTCTCCCGGCAACCTTGGTTCCAGCTTGTGTTTCATCCAGCCCAGAATTTCTCATGGTGTACTCTGCATATAAGTTAAATAAGCAGCATGACAATATACAGCCTTGACATACTCCTTTCCTGATTTGAAACCAGTCTATTGTTCCATGTCCAGTTCTAACTGTTGCTTCTTGACCTGAATACAGATTCTCAGGAGGCAGGCCAGGTGGTCTGGTATTCCCATCTTTTTAAGAATTTTCCACAGTTTGTTGTGATCCACACAGTGAAAGGCTTTGGCATAGTCAATAAAGCAGAAATAGATGTTTTTCTGGAACTCTCTTGCTTTTTTGATGATCTAGCAGATGTTGGCAATGTGATCTCTGGTTCCTCTGCACTTTCTAAATCCAGCTTGAACATCTGGAAGTTCACAGTTCATGTACTGTTGAAGCCTGGCTTTGAGAATTTTGAACATTACTTTACTAGTCTGTGAGGTGAGTGCAATTGTGCAGTTTTTTGAGCATTTTTTGGCATTGCCTTTCTTTGGGATTGGGCTTCCCTGGTGGCTCAGATGGTAAAACATCTTCCTGCAATGCGGGAGACCCGGATTCAATCCCTGGGTCAGGTAGATCCTCTGGAGAAGGAAATGGCAACCCACTCCAGTACTCTTGCCTGGAGAATCCCATGGACAGAGAAGCCTGCCTGGCAGGTTACAGTCCACGGGGTTGCAAAGAGTCAGACACGACTGAAGGAAAACTAACCGTTACCAGTCCTGTGGCCACTGCTGAGTTTTCCAAGTTTGTTAAGCAGGAACCAAAACTGTCCTCATTTTACATATGAATTGAGTGAGGTAAGTCACTTGCCTAAGGCCACATCCACATTGCTATAAGTAATGAAACCAGAATTCAAACCACCAGACGAAACCAGGGCTCCAGACAGAAGATTGTTAAGCAGGTTACCATGCCAAATTTGACATGGTTTGAGCTGCTATTGCTTATCACACTGGTACTTTTTCAGATGGCTATATATAGGAACAAACCACTCTTTTGAAATTGCTCTGTTGAGCCATTTCTGACTAAATTTAATGAACTTTCTAATCCAATGGATAGCAAATTCAGTGATTAAATATTATTTTAAAATGTGAGTTGCCAGTCAGTTAATTGCATTATAGCACTTATAAAAGAAAGATATATTAGCTTAAACATTCTGATGAAAGTAATCTATTTTTGTAGATTAAAAGGTCAATGATAGATAGCTTAGAATGAAAAATCGTAGATCTATCTTTCTTAGTGTACTCCATAGCTTCCCTCCTTTCTCTAGACCTAAAGTGAGGGTTTTAGCTCTTGCTGCTTCTATGTATTCTCCCAGTATACTTTGCTTAAATTTCCTTAATTGCATCATCAGTGTTTTTCATTTTATGACTATGTAAATATATTTCACAACTGATCCATGATTAATTTCCCTTCATGTATAACTTGTTTTCTTGAAATTAAAAAAATATATATTGGTTTTCTTTGAATCTGTGCTATGCTAGCTATTTCCATATTCTCCAATAACTGTAATTTTCCACATGGCCGAACTTGTCTACTGCTCCCATTTTTTTCTTCCCTTAGAGACTTTCCTGCTGGAACTCTCTCCCCTGGCTTCCATCTGTCTAATGGTTCTTTGGGTTTGCTGAACAACTCTCATCTAGGGACTGTTCTTTGCTGTCATCCTTGAATTCCAATTGCATCTCTCTTGTATTGAATCCCATTTCATAGAGTCTATGTGAATCTCTTTTTTGATTTACTCTTTTTTCTTTGGTGGAATATATCCTCCAATAGCTTTCTGAGAAAAAATATTGGAGACAGAAATTTTCCGTTACATTTTACATACATGAATGTCTCTGCTCTACCATTTGATTGAAAGTTCTGGGCTGAGAAATGGTTTTCTCTTAAAATTTGAAGGCATTATACTTTTGTCTTCTGGCTTCTAGTATTTCTTTGAGAAGAAATTCTAATATTTTAATATTCTTTATAATTGGCCTGGTTTTGCTCTTGGATTTAGAATCTATATCCTTGATTCTGAAATTTCATGATATCGAGCGTTGATGTGAGTTTTTTAAATAGTTGTGCTATTTCGCGTGGTGCATGACTGTTTCATATGATGAATGTTCTTCAGCTTTAGGGATATTCTGCTTCCTTCTTTCGTTTTCATCGCTAGCTCTCTGTTTTTTGGGGACCTTCATTTACTCATTCAACAAATATAGTTATTAAGTACCCACTCTGTGCCACATATTGTCATTTTGTGAGAGAGATTATAGCAAAGAAACATTGCCCTCATTGAGCTGATGAGTCAGATATTGGGCCTTCTTGATTCAGCCTTTAATTTTCTTAATTTATTTTTTCTATAGTCTATCTAGTCATCTACTTGGTTCTACTTACTGAGAATGAGAAACTTCCATGGCTTTATCCTACGGATCTTTCACTAGTTTATCTTTAATTTTGGTTGTTTTATTTTTCATTTCCAGTTGTTCCTTCTTATTCTCTGTTTCTTTATAACAGTATCCTGTTTTTTGTTTCTTATCTTTCTCTGAGGAAATTAACTCAATGAATGTTTTTTTTTTTTGGTAGTATTCTGTTCTCTACATGATCTCTATTGACTCTGAACTCCTTTCATGGCTTGTTGATTTGGGTCTGTTCATGTTGGTGGCTTGCTCTAAATATGTGATGATCCTTGTTACTGTGTTCGTATTTAAGAGCTAAGCCCTAAAATGCTGATTAGATGGCTCTGGCTTAGGTGTGTGTGAGATTACGCTCTGTTAAACTTTTCTGTAGGTCAATTAGGTGGTCATGTTGCAAAAGAGGAGAAAGTGAAACTGATTGCTGGGGTCAGAGTGTAGAGTGTATGAGTACCTAGATAAACAATTTGAGTTTTCTGCTGTAAACATTGAGTATCTGGATGATGGTCATACTTGAGGCAGGTTTTTTGGAGTCACTCCCTTTAGTCCTAGGATGCCAGCTTCCTGTCTTTGTTCCATTTTGTCATAAACATTTCCTCCTGGCTACAATATTTTAATCTTAGTGATTAAACAGTAATTCATTGCTTAAAATGGCCACATCTGTTGTAATGTAATATAATTCTTGCATTTTCAATACAGATATTGGTTAATTACTCAGTTATTCTCTTGCTGTCCAGGGAATAGCTGAGATCAAATCAATTGAAATTCCTTGTGGCCTCATTGATCCCAACCTCAGACCAGACAGTAAAAAACTGTATTTTAAAACTGTAAAAAACTGCATGATATAGTTACTTGCCAACAAATGTCTGTCTAGTCAAGGCTATGGTTTTTCCAGTGGTCATGTATGGATGTGAGAGTTGGATTACAAAGAAAGCTGAGCACCAAAGAATTGATGCTTTTGAACTGTGGTGTTGGAGAAGACTCTTGAGAGTCCCTTGGACTGCAAGGAGATCCAGCCAGTTCACCCTAAAGGAGATTATTCCTGGGTGTTCATTGGAAGGTCTGATGTTGAAGCTGAAACTCCAATACTTTGGCCACCTGATGCGAAGAGCTGACTCATTTGAAAAGACCCTGATGCTGGGAAATATTGAGGGCAGAACAAGAAGGGGACGACAGAGGATGAGATGGTTGGATGGCATCACCGACTCAATGGACATGAGTTTGGGTAGGTTCTGGGAATTGGTGTTGGACAGGGAGGCCTGGCGTGCTGCAGCTCATGGGATTGCAAAGCGTGGGACACGACTGAGCAACTGAACTGAACTGATATAGTTACTACTAAAGTAATAACATTGTCTTTGTTTTCCATATTACATAAAGCTTTTATTTGTTGTCAGCAATTCTAAGTAAATAAGCTGCAATGTTGAACAAATTATGTAATCAAAATACCCTCCAAACCAATTTCCTTTCCTAAAAAAATAGCTTAATTATTTTTTATTATGTGGTTTATAATTTTTACAAATTATTGTGAGTGCATAAAATGGGAACATGTTCAATGAATATATATGCTTTTTATTGTTAGACTCTGAGACTGTTCTACTGTGGTCTCTCAGAGGCCTTTGCACCCATGAGCTCTTGGAGATTTGCCCTACAGTAATAATACTGCCCCTGACCAAAGGATCAAACTCATGTCTCTTCCATCTCCTGCATTGACAGGCGGATTATTCACCACTGTGCCACGTGGGAAGCCCTAATACTACCCCTACCCATGAGCAAAAGGTCGCTGGCCTTAAAACATGGAAATAGCACACAACAGCACAAGAGATCCCATACTTTTCCTTATTCATTCAGCAAATATGTTCATACATAAATATTATCTGTATGTGATGAATGAGGCACCACTAACTAAAGGCAAATTTTCCATCTTGGTAACTCTGTGCAGCGCCTCATAGTAGCAGATACCATACAGGCACCAAATAAATGTTTGATGATGAGGAACGTGGCAATTCATCTATGCCTGTGAAGAAGGTCAGGGAGGCCTTCCTACTGTTATGGTGGTTAGATAGAATAGAATCCTCAGTGAAGCTTCCCATGTAGGAAGAAGTCTTCCAAGGAGCATGAATTATGAGCTGCTTTTTAGAAAAGAGGTAAGACTCTAGCTAAGGCACAGTGGATTGTTTAAAGATCTAGCTCTTAAGAGTTTTCATGAAAAATGCACTTAACTTGAATTTTGATTATATTGCTACTGGGGAGGAATGTTGTAATGTGAAAAACTAAATGCTTATAGAGAAGGCTCATCTATTTGGAGCATTGAAAGCTCTTAGGAAGGAAGAAAAATGAGAAATTCCTTTGAGTGGCATAGAGAAAGATAAACACCCTGATTCCATTTTCTCCTTGGGGAAAAGGGTGTGGAAAGCCAGGTCTCAAGCAGTCTGAGCAATTTTCACTTCCATATAGGACTGAAGCTCATTGTTAGTACAGGAAAAGCAAGTAGCCTTTTGTCACTTCAGATATGTCAGGAAATTCTTTCATAAAGATTTAATTTAGAGGATGCAGCCTGACAATAGTGGCCACAGATTTAATATCAATACCCACGGGAACTGAAGCCGGTGAGTGAAATGGTAACAGTAGGGTCACAGAAACTTGGGCCAGTGGCCCAGTTACAAGAAAAAGGGTGTTACTATGGTCATTACAAGTTCTTAAAATGAGGCAGACATAACAGCAGGTCACCTGCAAAATTCTGGACCTACTGGGGATGCCAGAGAGAATGGATCAGGATTAAAGATGGACAGAGACACAGGAAACAACCAGACAGGATCAAAAAGTACAAAACTGTAAGTCTTTGCTTCCTTTCAGAGCAGACAAGAGCAAGCAAGGAAGGAACTGAATCATTCTCAGACCTGAAAAAATGGGGACTCACAAATCAGGACCCATGAGTCTTGGTTAATTTTTGTGGTTGAGTTTCAAACAGTTTTCAGGACTAATAGGTAAGGGTAACATGCCAGACGAAAGGAGACCTTGCTGGTGACCTTTGCCCCAGACAGCTAGATCCCCCAAGAGGTCTCCAGCTGTAACACGTGTTATGATTTGATCTGTGACTGGTATTTGAATTCCTCAAAGCAGTTCATATCCATTATCTTGTGGATTCTTATGACAGATCCTTGATATAGACTGACATAGATATAATAGCATTTTTTTTTCAGTGTCAGGGAAAACAGTTCTGCACAAAACCATCAATTAGATCAACTTCATCTCTACTGCTTACTAAACATCACAGGATGTATACCACTAATACAACGAGGGAGGTCCCAAGTATCTTCAGTGTTTTTTCTTTCTGAAGTACAAAGTAAAATGGCATAAGGTGACTTGTTCTAAGCTGAGGCACAAATAACTAACTTTTCACCGAAATGTCATCTCTCTCCCTCATTATGCAGAGGTGACTCTGGCAAGTCATTACCCAGTGAGGGATTAAATTTCTCAGCCTGTGATTAATCTAAATGGGGCCATATGACTGCTTCTCACCAATAATTTGTGGGTGGAAATTATGTCACTTCTGGGTCAAGGCAGTTGAGAAGTGAGTCTACCTTGTACATCCTTCTTGCTCCTTCTGTTAGTGGATGTAGGCCTTGGAATAGCTGAACCACACTATGAGAGGAACTTGGGTCCCTAAAAGACCATTTAGAGAAAAGCTACCTGCCAACTGGGACCATTCACACTAGAGAGCAAGACACAGATTTCTGTTGAGTTAGGCCACTTGGAGTTTATGTTCAGCAGCTGTGATCACCCTCAGTAATTCCTTTTACAAAGAAGAGTTAAGAAGAGTTGCCAGATTTACCAAATAAAAAGATAGAATATCAGTTAAATTTGTATTTTAGATAAATAGCAAATAATTCTTAAAATATTAATCATTTAGTATAAGAATGTATTTTAGCGTAAATATGTTCCAAACATTGCGCACATAATTATACTAAAACTTATTCACTGTTCATCTGAAATCAAATTTAACTAGGCATCTTGTATTTTATCTGATAACCCTAGAATTATGAGTAAGCAAATTACAGAGTAGGTGACATAAATATGTTTAGATAATTTGTTGTATGAAGCATTTTATTTTGGAAGGGATTTGTTTCTGAGCAAATGTTTTCTTTAATTTATCTTTCCATGATGAATTGCAGAGTTTAAAATCCCAAGATATTTATTGTTACAGACAGTCTAAAGTGAGAATTTGCTAAGGGGCTGCTTGTTAAACCTGTCCTAAAAATAAGTAAGACTGAAAAGTGGTGGAAGGAAGGAAGGGTGGTTTAAATATTTTATATAAAGAGCTGTTGTTCAGTCACTAAGTTGTGTCTGACTTTTTGCAACCCCATGGACTGCAGCATGCCAGGCTTCTCTGTCCTTCATTATCTCCCTGAGTTTGCTCAAACTCACATCCATTGAGTCAGTGATGCCATCCAACCATTTCATCCTTTGTTGCCCTCTTCTCCTCTTGCCCTCCATCTTTCCCAGCATCAGGGTCTTTTCAAATGAGTCAGCTCTTCATGTCAGGTGGCCAAAGTATTGGAGCTTCAGCTTCAGCATCAGTCCTTCCAATGAATATTCAGGGTTGAATTCCTTTAGGATAGACTGGTTGGGTTTCCTTGCAGTCCAAGGGACTCTCAAGAGTCTTCTCCAACACCTCAGTTTGAAAGTATCAGTTCTAAGGTGCTATTTTTTTAATGGAAACAGATAATTCTAACACTTTAATTTCATAGTCTTTTCATGGAGAGAAAGGGAAAAAGCTCGGTGTATTTTCAAAGAAAATTATGCAGAGCTCAGGAACACCATCACTGTATACAAGGGTTTGAAAGGTTGCTGTTGAATCACGCGAATACACCGGGATTCTTGGCCCCTGGAGGAGAAGAATTCAATCCGGGGCCAGAGACGAGGCTTGATCGCTCAGAGCTTTTGTGTAATAAAGTTTTATTAAAGTATAAAGGAGATAGAAAAAGCTCCTGACATAGGCATCAGAAGGGGGCAGAAAGAGTACCCGCTTGCTAGTGTTAACAATGAGGTTATATAATCCAAAGAATGTCTGGAGGTTGTAAAGACCTCATCAGACCTACTCCCATAGTGTACATTTTAAGATAACACTGTCCTCAGGCAAGATACATCCTTGTAAAGACCAGGTCTACTCCCATAATTAACATTTTAAGATAACAGAAGGTTGAATCCAAAGACTGTCCTTAGGCAGGATACATTATTGTTATATAATCCTAAGGAATGTGGAGAAAGAAAAAAAGTTTGTCCTTTCTTCCTCCTTGAGAATTCCAGACCCCTCTCTCCTTGGGGACCCCTAGACTCCCTATCAACCTGCCTAGGAAATGACTCTCTCAGGCTGGATCTTTTTTGCCTGCCTGTGAAGTCATAGAATATATGAACTCAGATGCAGGAGTGATACTTCATAGGTACCAAGAATTTCAAATAGCTCCCAATTAGAGGAAATATCAGAGAAGGCAAATGGAGGAGCCTGGTAGGCTCCAGTCCATGGGGTCGCTAAGTTGGACAAGACTGAGTGACTTCACTTTCAGTTTTCACTTTCCTGCATTGGAGAAGGAAATGGCAACCCACTCTAGTATTCTTACCTGGAGAATCCCAGGGACAGAGGAGCCTGGTGGGCTGCCGTCTATGGGGTCGCACAGAGTCGGACACGACTGAAGCGACTTAGCAACAGCAGCAGCAGAGGAAATATAGCTGATTGACATTATAGTGTTTTAATTTAAAACCCTTTAACATAAACTAGAAAAGCTATAAGAAAAATGCCTTTCCAAAATAAAAGCATGAGATAATTAATGTGACAGATTTTAAGTTAAGAGAAGTAGTGATTCTCTACTACCACTTAATTAAATACCCCCCACTTCTTAACAGAGAACTGGGGTCCAGAAAAGTTATGAATATGCCTCAAGACAGCACAGCTAATTAGTTCTACAAATTCCAGCCATATGCCTTTTCTATGTTATCACTTTCTCCTACAGAGAAGTTCCTATAATGGAAGCAAATTTGGAGAATAAAAAGACAAAATTCTGTTTCATCTTTAAGAGGAGGATACTTCAGTTTAATTGCTTGAAGAATATAAAAGTAGAACTTCTATGATATGACACATCTCTCAATGAGAGTAGCAAGTAAGACTATTTGAAGACATTTTTGTGGCTTATACCCTAATGGATATATATAGCATTGTCCAAAACCTTTACTATAGAGGGCAATACTCTTCCTCTTGATAGCTTACGGTGAACCATGTCGGATTTGTAATCTCTAAAGATTTAGCTTCGGGACCAGGGACCAGGCTTGATCACTCAAGAGCTTTTGTGTAGCAAAGTGAAAAAGGGACAGAGAAAGGTTCTGACATAGACATCAGAAGGGGGACAGTGCCCCCTCGCTAGTGTGAGCAAGGGAATTATATACTTTTAAAATTAGTTATTACAATAAATCAAAAGAACGTCTCAAGTTTTTGAAAATTTTACCAGACCCACTCCCACAATTTACATTTTAGGAAAACAGGATTCAGTTCAGTCCAGTCGCTCAGTTGTGTCAGACTCTTTGTAATCCCATGGACCACAGCACACCAGGCTTCCCTGTCCATCACCAACTCCTGGAGTTCACTCAAACTCATGTCCATTGAGTTGGTGATGCCATCCAACCATCTCATCCTCTGTCGTCCCCTTCTCCTCCCACCTTCAATTTTTCTCAGCATCAGAGTCTTTTCAAATTAGTCAGCCCTTTGCATCAGGTGGCCAAAGAATTGGAGTTTCAGCTTCAACATCAGTCCTTCCAATGAACACCAAGAACTGATCTCCTTTAGAATGGACTGGATAACAGGGTTAGAACTTAACAATAGAAAGATCCTACCAGACCCACTCCCATGATACTCATTTTAAGATATCAGGATTAGTCAGAAGATTTTCAGGAAGGAGAAACTGTCCTCAAGCAGGATACATTGTTGTTATAATTCCTAGTACAGAGTTTAAACTGAGTTGTTTGCTGTGTAATCATCAGTTCTGGTTTTAAAGGAAAAAAAAAAAAAAACACCTGTTTTTTGTGACTAAGACTAAGGAATGTAGAGGAAAAAAAAATATGTTTGTCCTTTCCTCCTCCTTGACAATTCCAGACCTCTCTCTCCTCTTTGGGGACCCAGGACTTCTTATCAACCTACCTAGGAATTGACTCTCTCACTCTCTATATAATGATAATGTAATGATAATGTCTTATTGGTCAATGTTTTATTTTTTTTTCTCTTTTGTTTGAAACAAAAATCCCCAGTGAAAGGATTTTTCTCAGCAGAAATGAACCAAAAGAATATTTAAAATGCTTTTATAATAAAGGGTGGATTTTTATTATTAATGCTAACCAGGAAGCGTCTCTCTCTCTCTCTCTCTCTCTCTCTCTATATCTATATATATATATATGTATATTGGGATTACAGGCCACTTAACAAACATTGTCTGTCTAACCCAAAGGTCACAGTTTATCTAACTTCTTGGCAACTGAGGCCATGTTCATTCAATAGTTATTGATCCTTGGCTGGGTGACAGAACCATGCCAGCACTGGGACAAACTTGGGCTTTTCTGATTCTTTCTACTTCACTATAGTAAATCATTAACGCTCTCAAAATAAAGACAAAGTTAAGATATTTTGGATAAAAAATTAATTGTAGGAGTCTACTTTGGAGAGATTCATATGCAAAGAACAAATTTTGATGTAGAAATTTAAAAGAATTCTTACATATATTTTAATGGTCAATAAAATTAAGATTTGAAGGTCTAGATCACATGGGCTTGTTCAAAGAGTAAGAATATTTCTAATACCGCTTTCTGATTTAGACCTTCTTTAAGGTGTGACTTAGTATTTAATCCTCATTCCTGCCAATATTGTGCCTTGGCTGAGAAGAGCCAGAAAATGGTGCTAAATGATGCTGGCAGGTTTGTATGTAAATCTTCAGGGAAAAGTATGAAGTTAAGTGATGCTCATACTGGACAGATTAATGGTGATTGTGACACGGAATCTCATTGTTACAGAATGAAGTAGGCTATTATTGAAGCTGGGAGAAATGAAAGTAATCGAGAATTTTCCTTGCCACTGAAATGATGTGTGTGCAGCTTTCACAGTTGTACGTTAGATCATGGCATTCCTTTAATATTTTGGCTGAAATGTCTCAGAGCTATACAGTGAGTCTTATTGGAATAACCCTTTAAGAATAGTTTGATAAAATTTTTCTGATACAATATAGTCTGATACAGTTTAGCTGCATGTGTGGTAATTTGACTGTTTCTTCATAAGTTCAGTTCAGTTCAGTCACTTAGTCATGTCCGACTCTTTGCAACCCCATGGACTGCAGCATGCCAGGCTTCCCTGTCCATTACCATCTCCCAGAGTTTACTCAAACCCATGTCCATCGAGTCGGTGATGACATCCAACCATCTCATCCTCTGCCATCCTCTTCTCCTCCCTCCTTCAATCTTTCCCAGCATCAGGGTCTTTTCCAATGAGTCAGTTCTTTGCATCAGGTGGCCAAAGTATTGGAGTTTCAGCTTCAGCATCAGTCCTTCCAATGAATATTCAGGACTGATTTCCTTTAGGATGGACTGGTTGAATCTCCTTGCAGACCAAGGGGTTCTCAAGAGTCTTCTCCAACACCACAGTTCAAAAGCATCAATTCTTCAGTGCTCAGCTTTCTTTATGGTCCAAATGTCTTCATATACCATAAATAATCTGAAAGAGGAAGTCATATTGCTTTGTTTTCATTTAATAGCATCCCCCACCCGCATAACTTTGCTGTCCTGTAATTTTTGGTTAACAGAGAAGTGTTAAAAAGAAAACTGTATCAAATAATTATTTCATTTCTTTTTCAAAAATATAATTTTTTGTAAGTTCTGATAAATGAAGAAGGAGACTTCTCTCAAAGAAAAGAAATTCTGTTTGTAATGGAATAAATAGATAAGTAGACCAAAATCTACAGATGACTAACTATAACATTACATTGAAAACATTGTCTGCCTCTAAAATATTGTTAATGGTATTCTTAGGCTGCTTCTCTTCTCACTTCACATGTTTTTCTAGGATCTCCTTTACACTAATAGTGTCAAACTATCTACTTACTAAATGACTTCCAGTTCTAAATGCCTGGAGACTGCTGCTCTATTGACTTCCAGATCCACACTCTCAACCGCCCACATGGTATTTCAACAAGAAGCTCACACAGACCAGTGTCTTTCATATAAATCCACTCTAATTTCTACATTCCCCTATGCTTCTCCTCATTATCTATATTTAGGAGACAGCAGAGAAATAAAGAGCATTGGCCATGAGACCAGGCTGCCTGGGTTCAACTCCTGACTTTGTCACTTTCTACTTGATGATCTTGGGCAAGGAAGTCAACCTTCATGTGCTTCAGTTTCTTAATCTTTAAAATTGGCATAATACCCGTCTCACAGTGGTGAATGGAAATTGAATAGACAAAGTTCTCAGGACAGTCCTAGAACATGGCTCATGTTGTATAAATCTTAACTTGTATTACTGTTTCCAATATGTGCATAATCTAGTCAGTCTTTCAAATTAGAAACCACTAATTCTCTCTTCACGATTTATTTTATATCTTAGACATATCATTACTACTTTCTAAAAGTCTATTTTATTTTTCCTTTATTTTCCCCATGACACCACTATTTTAGTTCAGGTTCTCATCATTTCTTAGCCAGGGTAGTATTTCTCCCTGCTGTCTTCATCTAATTCTACCTTACTAGTTGTAATATGTCTAATAATATCACTTACTTGTTATAAAACTCGGATAACTCATTATGGCCCACAAGATAGTATCAAAACTTTTAATAAAACACGCAGAGTCCTTTATGGCCTGAATTCTTCTGCTTACCTTTCCAAATTCTTCTCCTGGAATTTTCCCATAACAGTTCCATTCAGTCGCTCAGTCGTGTCCAACTTTTGGCGACCCCATGGACTGCAGCACGCTAGGCTTCCCTGTCCATAGGTAACTCCCAGAGCTTACCACACTCATGTCCTTTGAATCGGTGATGCCATCCAGCCATCTCAGCCTCTGTCATCCCCTTCTCCTGTCTTCAGTCTTTCCCAGCATCAGGGTCTTTTCCAGTGAGTCAGTTCTTCACATCAGGTGGCCAAAATATTGAACTTTCAGCTTCAACATCAGTCCTTCCAGTGAATATTCAGGACTGATTTCTCTTAGTGTGAATTGGTTGGATCTCCTTGCTGTCCAAGGGACTCTCAAGAGCCTTCTCCAACATGACAGTTTAAAAACATCACTTCAGGGCTCAGCTTTCTCATAGTCCAACTCTCATATCCATACATGGCTACTGGAAAAATCATAGCTTTGACTAGACATACCTTTGTTGGCAAAGTAATGTCTCTGCTTTTTAATATGCTGTCTAGGTTGGTCATAGCTTTCCTTCCAAGGAGCAAGCGCCTTTTAATTTTATGGCTGCAGTCACCATCTGCAGTGATTTTGGAGCCCCAAACAATAAAGCCTGACACTGTTTCCACTGTTTCCCCATCTATTTCCCATGAAGTGGTGGGACCAGATGCCATGATCTTCATTTTCTGAATGTTGAGCTTTAAGCCAACTTTTTCACTCTCCTCTTTTACTTTCATCAAGAAGCTCTTTAGTTCTTCTTCGCTTTCTGCCATAAGGGTGCTGTCATCTGTATATCTGAGGTGATTGATATTTCTCCCAGCAATCTTGATTCCAGCTTGTGCCACATCCAGTCCAGCATTTCTCATGATGTACTCTGTGTATAAGTTAAATAAGCAGGGTGACAATATATAGCCTTGATGTACTCCTTTTCCTATTTGGAACCAGTCTGTTGTTCCATGTCCAGTTCTAACTGTTGCTTCTTGACCTGCATACAGATTTCTCAGGAGGTAGGTTAGGTGATCTGGTATTCCCATCTCTTTCAGAATTTTCCACAGTTTATTGTGATCCACACAGTCAAAGTCTTGGGGCTAGTCAGATGTTTTTTTTGGAACTCTCTTGCTTTTTTTTTTTTTTTAATTTAATTTTATATTTTAACTTTACAGTATTGTATTGGTTTTGCCATATATCAAAATGAATCCGCCACAGGTATACACATGTTCCCCATCAATGTGATCTCTGGTTCCTCTGCCTTTTCTAAATCCAGCTTGAACATCTGAAAGTTCATGGTTCACATACTGTTGAAGCCTGGATTGGAGAATTTTGAGTATTACTTTCCTAGCGTGTGAGATGAGTGCAATTGTATGGTAGTTTGAGCATTCTTTGGCATTTCCATTTTGGGGATTGGCATGAAAACTGACCTTTTCCAGTCTTGTGGCCATTGCTGAGTTTTCCAAATTTGCTGGCATATTGAGTGCAGCACTTTCATAGCATCATCTTTCAGGAATTGAAATAGCTCAATTGGAATTCTGTCACCTCCACTAGCTTTGTTTGTAGTGATGTTTCCCTAAGGCCCACTTGACTTTGCATTCTATTTTATCTGGTTCTAAGTGAGTGATAACACCATTGTGGTTATCTGGGTCATGAAGATCTTTTTTGTATAGTTCTTCTGTGTATTCTTGCCACCTCTTCTTAATATCTTCTATTTCTATTAGGTCCATACCATTTCTGTCCTTTATTGTGCCCACCTTTGCATGAAATGTTCCCTTGGTATGTCTAATTTTCTTGAAGGGATATCTAGTCTTACCCATTCTATTGTTTTCCTCTATTTCTTTGCATTGATCACTGAAGAAGGCTTTCTTATCTCTCCTTGCTATTCTTTGAAACTCTCCATTCAAATGGATATATCTTTCCTTTTCTCCTTTGCCTCTCATTTTTCTTCTTTTCACAGCTATTTGTAAGGCCTCCTCAGACAACCATTTTGCCTTTTTGCATTTCTTTTTCTTGGCGATGGTCTTGATCACTGCCTCCTGTACAATGTCACAAACCTCCTTCCATAGTTCTTTAGGCTCTCTGTCTATCAGATCTAATCCCTTGAATCTATTTGTCATTTCCAGTGTATAATCATAAGGGATTTGATTTAGGTCATACCTGAATGGTCTAGTGGTTTTCCCTACTTTCTTCAATTTAAGTCTGAATTTGGCAATAAGGAGTTCATGATCTGAGCCACAGTCAGCTCCCGGTCTTGTTTTTGCTGACTGTATAGAGCTTCTCCATCTTTGGCTGCAAAGAATATAATCAATCTGATTTCTGTATTTCCCATGCACACCGTCCAACTATGTAACATCTGTTTAGCAATTTGCAGTTCCCAAAACATGCTATGCTGTTCTCATGACTTCATTCATTTCTAAACGGATTACCTCTTGCACATGAATTATCTCTGTTTATCTTCTTGGTGAATTTCTCATTTGTTAAGACATCTTGAAGATTCTGTTTCTTCAAAGAGTTCTTTCTGATCTCTTCAGGTAGAACTTGATGTTTCTTTCCTGGTATTTCCATTTCAATCATGGGACTTTCCTTATCTATGTGCTGTATAGTACATCTTCCAGACACATGACTCTCAGACTTCAGTGTGCCTAGTGATCAACAGTTGAATTTGCGAAAATTCAGTTATGGGTCCTACTACCAGAAATCGTGATCCACTGGATCAAGATGGAACCTAAGCCTCTGTATATTTTGAAATCCCCAGGAATATCTGGTGCATACTGGTGTTTTACACCATTGTTCCATTTAGTTATCTCTTTATTCTTAGATCTTAGCACAGTGCATAAAGTATATATTATATTCACTTCAATTCAGTCACTCAGTCGTCTCCAACTCTGCAATCCCATGAACTGCAGCATGTCAGGCCTCCCTGTCCATCACCAACTCCCAGAGTCTACCCAAACTCATGTCCATTGAGTCAGTGATGCCATCCAACCATCTCTGTCATCCCCTTCTCCTCCTGCCCTCAATCTTTCCCAGCATCAGGGTCTTTTGCAATGAGTCAGTTCTTTCCATCAGGTGGCCAAAGTATTGGAGTTTCAGCTTCAACATCAGTCCTTCCATTGAACACCAAGGACTGGTCTCCTTTAGGATGGACTGGTTGGAACTCCTTGCAGTCCAATGGACATGGGCCCTTGGCAAATGCTTGTTGGAAATAAAATATGGCTTTCTGTTTTTGGTGAGCTATCGTGCAATTTGGTGAGCATTAGCTGGTGATTGTCCAGCTAATGTACCTGGTATGTAGTAGGTCATCAGAAAGTTTATACGATTTAGACATATGAATGAATGAATGAATGAATAAACAAATGAAAAGAGCTCAAAGAAGCTAGGGACACTATTATCATGGCCCCTTGAAGCTCTCAAATATTACAATGTTCAGATAGGTTATGTGAAATTTGAGTATTTGAATTTTAAAGTTAATGGATGAGCTCTCTGAGACATATTTGGAGACATGATATTATGGTTTAAATTTTTTATACGAGATGAACAGACATGTTCTTTTGTAAAGTTGACAACTTTTCATAAAAATCAGATACCTTTTCTTGAATTTTTCTCTAGACATGATGTCATTCTATTTCCACATTGTCATAGAATGGGATGGCTGCTTATATCAAACATGTTTTAAAAAAATAATCACCTCAGGAGTATATATAAATACTAAATAGCTCAAATTCTGAACCATAAAGAAATATTTAAGTGTTAACCAGTTGCTTTTGAGTTTATCTGATATTGCATATGCCATTTAAATTATATGCCTTAAGAAAAATTCTAGGAATAGACATGCTTTAACTTGGCTATTTTTTCCCCTATATCTCTTAAAATTGTGTCATTAATGTTAGGTTTAATATTTATTGTAAGAACATATCCTATAATTACAAAAGCTATCATAGAATTTTTTCCTTTCATTTCTACTCAATTTTCCATCTCAGCCAGGTTCTACAGTTAGTTTGTATACAGAGGGTTATAAAATTTTTATACAGTATTGTATTACACAAAGGTCTGCAAAGAACTTAAATTCATGAAAAAATGTTTTGTAACTAGAGTATAAGATGAGGTTTGAAATAAATGAATGATCTCTAATGGCCAAAAATAGCAAGAGAATTTATTTGCCCATTTTATGAATGCTTACAAAAAGTAAGATGTCACCCTTCATGTTATATGGGTCTGTTAATCACTAGCCAGTCTAAATATATATTAATATGTAGTATTTTGGTCATACACACTTCCTGCCAATGCCATTTATTTACTTAACCAAGGACTTTAGATAGGGTTATGTATAATTTCTTTATGGTATTATAATAATGGAGAAGGCAATGGCACCCGACTCCAGTACTCTTTTTTTTTTTTTTTTTAACTTTACAATATTGTATTGGTTTTGCCATATATCAAAATGAGTCCGCCACAGGTATACATGTGTTCCCCATCCTGAACCCTCCTCCCTCCTCTCTCCCCATACCATCCCTCTGGGTCGTCCCAGTGCACCAGCCCCAAGCATGCAGTATCGTGCATCGAACCTGGACTGCCGACTCCAGTACTCTTGCCTGGAAAATCCCATGGACAGAGGAACCTGGTAGGCTGCAGTTCATGGGGTCGCACAGAGTCGGACACAACTGAAGCGACTTAGCGGCAGCAGTAGCAGCAGATATACTAATATAAATTCAGACTAAATATTGATTTTTAATAGACTAGAAACAAGGGTTGGCAAATCATTTTTCTAAACAAATAGACTTTACCGGCCATGCAGCTGTCGTGACTGTATAGTGTTGTCACTGTAGCAGGAAGGAGCCTTAAACAATACATATAAGAAAAGGGTGTAGTCGTGTTTCAATAAAATTGTATTCAAAGCTGAAGCTGGCTAAATTGGTCATGAGCAGTAGTTGGCTGATCTTTGATCTACATAATCATGTTTTTGATTCAAAAACTGAGAAGCTAGAATAGGCCATGATTGCATGTGACTTTGTGCATTATCTACTTGTTTATAACTAGGAATCTTAAACCTTTTCTCTAGTATTTTCAATGATATGTTTAGTTGTTATTACTTGATTTGAAAAATAAGGTAAGTGCACATCTCTTGCCTGCTCTAGCCTCATCTCTACTACTGACTGTGGGCAAATGGCTTAAGTTTTTTATTCTCCAGGTTCCTATATGGACAGTTGAATTTCTCTACCAAAATAATATCAACTAGAAAATTAAATTTCAATATCACATGTATATCTAGAATCAGTGCAAGTAAATTCATGAAGTATTCAGCTTCTCTATAGGGCATCCTAATGCTCACTGCCTTTATCATGTCTCCAGGGCCTTGTATGGCAGAATCTTCTGTCAAAAGAGAAAAGATAGGCAATTATTAGATTGGTGAAAAAGTAGTTGGGGTTTTGCCTTGTTGAACTTTGCCATTTGATATTGGAATACATCCTTAGATAAATGTTATGTTTATTTAATGTTATGTTTATGTTATGGTTCTGTTATGCATCATTTTAATGCACATTTCTCACTTTATATTTTTTGCTAATGACTTATTGCTTGCTGTTTATTTTGTATTTATTCTAGACTTAGGGAAATGATGTTAGACAAAAAGCAAATTTGAGTAATTTTCTTACTCGAATTCAAAATGGGTCCTAAAGCTGTGTTGACAACTCATAACATCAATAGCGCATTTGGTCCAGGAATCTCTAATGAACGTATAGTGCAGTGGTGGTTGAAGATGTTTTGCAAAGGAGACGAAAGCTGTGAAGATATGGTACAATGGCCGGTCATCGGAAGTTGACAATGAACAACTGAGAGTACTTTTAGAAGCTGATCCAAACTAGTACAGCCACTATGCAGAACAGTGTGGAGATTCCTTAAAAAACTGGAAATAGAACTGCCATACGACCCAGCAATCCCACTGCTGGGCATACACACCGAAAAAAACAGAATTGAAAGAGACACGTGTACCCCAATGTGCATCACAGCTGTGTTTACAATAGCCAGGACATGGAAGCAACCTAGATGTCCATAATGGATAAGAAAGCTGTGGTACATATACACAATGGAATATTACTCAGCCATTAAAAAGAATACATTTAAATCAGTTCTAATGAAGTGGATGAAACTGGAGCCTATTATACAGAGTGAAGTAAGCCAGAAAGAAAAACACCAATACAGTATAATAATGCATATATATGGAATTTAGAAAGATGGTAATGATAACCCTGTATGTGAGACAGCAAAAGAGACACAGATGTATAGAACAGACTTTTGGACTCTGTGGGAGAGGGAGAGGGTGAGATGATTTGGGAGAATGGCATTGAAATATGTATATTATCATATGTGAAACGAATTGCCAGTCCAGGTTCGATGCATGATACAGAATTCTTGGGGCTGGTGCACTGGGATGACCCAGAGGGATGGTATGGGGAGGGAGGTGGGAGGGCGGTTCAGGATGGGGAACACATGTACCTCTGTGGCGGATTCATGTCAATGTATGGCAAAACCAATACAATATTGTAAAGTAATTAGCCTCCAGTTAAAATAAATAAATTTATATTTAAAAAAAATAAAAATAAAAGATTCCAAAAAAAAAAAAAAAAAGCTGATCCTCTTACAACTACATGAGAAGTTGCCCAAGAACTCAGTGTTTGCCATTCTACAGTCATTTGGGATTTGAGGCAAATTGGAAAGGTGAAAAAGCTCAATAAGTGGGTGCCTCATGAGCTGAATGAAAAATTTAAAAAATCATTCATTTTGAAGTGTTGTCATTTCCTATTCTGTGCAACGACACAAACCATTTCTTGATCAGATTGTGACATGTGATAGAAAGTGGATTTTATATGACAACTGGTGATGACCAACTCAGTGGTTGGACCAAGAAGATGCTCCAAAGCACTTCCCAAGGCCAAACTTGCCCCCTAAAAACGTCATGGTCACGGTTTGGTGGTCTGCTGCCTGTCTGATCCACTGTAGCTTTCTGAATCCCAGTGAAACCGTTACATCTGAGAAGTATGCTCAGCAAATGGATGAGATACACCCAAAACTGCAAAGCCTACAGCTGACATTGGTCAACGGAAGGGGCCAATTCTTCTCCCTGACGACTCTAGACCTCATGAACTTCACCATGTTCACCTGACCACTTTTCAACCAACCGCCATTTCTTCAAGCATCTCAACAACTTTTTGAAGGAAAAATGCGTCCACAACCGATAGGAGGCATAAAATTCTTCCAAGAGTTCACTGAATCCCAAAATATGGATTTTTATGCTATAGGAATAAACAAACTTATCTTTTGTGGGCAAAAATGTGTTGATTGTAATAGTTTCTATTGTGATTATTAAAGATATGTTTGAGCCTAGTTTTAATGATTTAATAGTCATGATCTGAAACTGCAATTACGTTTGCACCAACCTAATAGTATATTCTAAAACGCAGCACTTTAAAATGTATTTGGATTTCCATAGGCTTTCTTAACCCTTCCCTCGTGGTTCAGTTTGTAAAGAATCTGCTTCCAATGCAGGAGACTAGGGTTCGATCCCTGGGACAGGAAGATCCCTTGGAGAAGGGAATGGCAACCCACTCCAATAATCTTGCCTGGAGAATTCCATGGACACAGGAGCCTGGAAGGCTACATACAGTTCATGATAACAAAGAGTCAGACACAACTGAGTGACTAATGCACTTAGGCTTTCTTGAGTTAATTTTAAGCCCCCAAGGTGAAACTCTCATATGTATATACATGTGTGTGTGTGTGTATTTCTACTTACTTATTTAGAATTTTCTCATACATTCTTTGAAAAAAATATTTGAGGTACAGAGTAAATCTTAATGATAACAATATTGGGTACCTTATTAAGGTAATATGAAAGCTTTGGGATGAAATTTTTTGTTACTCCTCAAATCATACTTCACAGTGACCTTGACTGCTCTATTCAAAGGGCTAGACATTAATGTAGGATAAAATGTAAATAAGTTTCACTTGTATATCAGATATTGGGGAAATTATGTTTTATTGACAAATCAGTGTGCTGAAATATTTAATTTTAAAATTGGTCTGTAGCTTTAGTTGACAGGAATATAAAAACCTACATATTTTTATACAAATATTTCCAGTTAATTACAGAAAGAGTCAGTCTTCCCTGGTGGCTCAGACAGTTAAGAATCTGTCTGCAATGTAGGAGACCTGGATTTGATCCCTGGGTTGGGAAGATCCCCTGGAGAAGGGCATGGCAACCCACTTCAGTATTCTTGCCTGGAGAATCCCACGGACAGAGGAGCCTGGTGGGCTTCAGACCATGGGGTCGCAAGAGTCGGACACAACTACATACAGCACAGAAAGAGGCAAAGATATTTACAGTAAATACACAGATATTGGCACAAGCCTAGATTGCTTACGTTGGAATCTCAATAGGAATGTTCTTTAGGGAGTCATTTAGTCTGTTTCTCTTTGTTCATTATCTTTAGAATCATTATCAGAGTGTCTGCAAAGAAAGCACATGAGAGTTAAAAAACAAAACAAAACATAGAATATTGCATGCTAAGGAAATAGTGTTTGTGAACAAGACTGGTTTGCATTACCATAGATGGAGAAAGGGGCTTCCTGGTAGCTCAGCTGGTAAAGAATCTGCCTGCATGCAGGAGATCCCAGTTCAATTCCTGGGTCAGGAAGTTCCCCTGGAGAAGGGATCAGCGACCCACTCCAGTGTTCTTGGGCTTCTCTGGTGGCTGAGATGGTAAAGAATCCACCTGTAATGCAGGAGACCTGGATTCGATCCCTGGGTTGGGAAGATCCCCTGGAGGAAGGCATGTCAACCTATCCCAGAATTCTTGCCTGGAGAATCCCCATGGACAGAGGAGCCTGGCAGGCTATAGTCCACCGAGTTGCAAAGAGTAAGACATGACTGAGTGACTCAGCACAGCACAGATGGAGATGGGGGTTACTGCATAAATTAAAACTTAATTGTATAGAAGACATTTCCAAAGTGGTTTGGGTGTTTGTTTCAGAATAACTCTAATTCAATTTGCAGTCCAGATCATCACTTCTGAGATGTCTTTGTTGACCCTGAAATGTATCATGGACAGCCAAACTGGTCATTAGTTTTCTCTGTGTGTACTCAATTATCATCGATTTAGCATCTTAAAATGACACTAATTTATTATCTCACAGTTTCTGTGGGTCTGGAATCAGGCTGCCTTTTCTCTGGGTCCTCTGCTCAGAATCTCACCACCTGTATCAAGATGTTGGCTGCACTGTGCTTCTCCTTGAAGCTTGGAGTGCTCTGCCAGGTCCAGTGAGGTTACTGGCAGAATCCAGTTCCTCATGGCCGCAAGAGTGAGGACCCTATTGTTTTGCTGGCTGTCAGCCAGGGGTTGCTCTCAGCTCCCAAAGGACACTTCTAGGCCTCACCAGTTGGCAATATCGTGAGGTTTAGGTCTTCAAAGTAAGCTAAAGAAAACCCTCTCCAGTCTGCTATGAGGAGACCTACGTAGTGTAATGTGAGAATGGAGTGACTATGCCATTACGTATTTGTCCGACAGTAGAACCTAAGCAAAGGAGAGACTATGCTGTTATCTTCACAGGTCTCCCCACACTGAAGGGAGAGGCATTTTCCAGGCTGTGAACACCAGGGGGTGGGAATTTGGGGGTCATCTCATAATTCTGGGCTTCCTCTGTGGCTCAGATGGTAAAAAATTTGCCTGCAATGCAGGAGACCCAGGGTTTGATCCCTGGCTCAGGAAGATTCCTCGGAGAAGGGAATGGCAACCCATGCCAGTATTCCTGCCTGGAAAATCCCATGGACAGAGGAACTGGCTGGCTACAGTCCATGGAGTCACAAAGTCGTACGTGACTGAGCAACTAACACTTTGACAGTGTGCAGTCTGTCTCCTTCCACGGCTTTGAGGGCTGTGCAGTTCAATGGGTTCCAGCCATCGTGTTTGTAGGTTGCGATCTTGGAATATGATCTAAATCCTAAACTTGAGTGCCAGTCAAGTGCCTTCTTGTCTTTGTTACAGGCTGCATTTGGGTGGCTCAGGCTTAAACATTTTTAAAGATCAGGGTGTCAGCATGCAAGAAAATCTTACTGTTTCCACCTTGGTGTCCCTCTTTTATTAACTGTGATGAAGCAAAATAATTATATACATACCGTTTAGTTTCAAAAGTTCAATGCATACTTGAAGGAATTTTGTACCAAAGGGATTAAGTAAATGAGAATTCAACAGTTTTGCCAAAAACCTTTTTTAGAATATAGGAATGTGCTAAGCCCCATTTTCCACAAAATATGTGTTCACTCTTGCCTACTTTTTCCTTCTTGTAACTTGTCTCTCTACAGTATGCCTTTATTGTCAGCTTAACATCTTCTCACCTGTATCTTTATATTCTAATAAGGCAATTATTTCTTACTTTTCTAATCATTCTTCTATGTACCTTGCATGAGTACCACTCATTAGCTAATATTTTTCTTTAAAGCAAAGGATTAGAAGGAAATTTTGATTTCACTAGTAATCATTGCTGTGTTTATATTCCTAATGCCATCTGTTTTGTTTCTGTTCATATTCATTGGGTGTATTAACCATAAAATTATGCAAACTTGTAGTTTCAGTTTACAAAAAAAATTAATACCCAGAGAAATAGCTAAATTGTGACAATCCCCATGTTCTCTATAAGACATACAACTCATCGTATTTTCCACTTTAACCAACCCTGATAAACCATAGAATGAACAAAATTATCACTAAATTTATTTACCATGGTTACACTTTTCACTTTTACAAAATCAAGTCTGCTATTTAATATTATGCAGGGTACATCATACTAAAAGTTAATTTTCCAATGTTTTAGGTGACCTAATTTCCATTAGCTTTCTTTATTGTTTCACACATTGAAAAACTTTGCTCTGTGTAGGAATTTGGGGCAGTATTACAAAATCTTAGCTGCAGGATTGAATAAGTTGTTTTTGTTTGCCATAATTACAGAATCCCAGTCCTGGTTTGTAGTTAAGATCCTGTATCATTTCATTTTAAGGAGGTTAATTTATGGAAGCTAAAAAATTCTTAATTAATCTGTGAATGGGGTGGCAGCTGTCTCATTCATTATATTGGATGTTAAAATTTTATAGCTGAAATGGGACTTACAGTTCATCTAATTCTATTCCTTTATTTCACAAATAGGACACGAATACCAAGGGAGTTAATATCTAGTAGAAATGTGTTCAAAATTTGGGAATGGTTCCCTGGCCTCAGATTTCTGTTGGCATCAAAGCTTCATTTTGTTGTGTGAGTGTGCTGTGCTCTTTGATTGCATTACACTAAACCTTGCAAGTTTCTTTCTGTTGTGAAAGATACATCATAGTTAAAATTTTCTCCAGTATTCTGGGTGCTCTATTTTGTGAGCTCTAATTTTTATTAGCTGCTCTAATTCTTTTGTAGAAAGAAGCTCACTTAATAGCTATTAGCAAGAAACAGCAGCCCTGGGCATGCAGCTAATTCACCCTGGAGGGAATACGCAGTGTGTTAAGTATCTGTTGGTGGGTGAGTGACCCAGGATGACAAGATCAGCAGTGATACATGACCAACACAGCAAAACAACAGCCCCACAATCACCAACAATTCAAAGGTTTCTGCGGGCATTATCAGTTATATCAGATTCTGAGGATTAAAATGTATTTTATCAGAAGGGAATGCTGCTTTCAGCATTAAGAAGTACTCAGCATTTGTTTCAAGCATGATTTTCAGATTTGAGAGATAAAAATATAGTTCCTTAATTTATTTAGAAGAACAATAAAAAAAAAAATCTTTGGTTTCAGAAAAACGAGCATGAGTAATTCAAAGGCCTTTAATTACTCATTGTCTTTGGAGAAGAAAAAAAAAAAAAAAGCTAAACTAAAAAACAAAGACTGTTCCTAATGAGACTTCTTCAAAATCCTGCAGCCTTTCCTGGCAATGGAGAGCACTCCGTTTCCTCTTTATGGGAAAACATTTAGGCTCACTACCTCTTGATCACTCCTCAGAGAGAGAACCACAGGGCAGATTCAGGGATGTATTTTTCATTACTTTCAAACTTCATCTGTCTGTTGCCATTACACTGAAATTTCAGACTTCTATGGAGATTTTAATGCTTGCCAGCATTTTCTCTGATTTCACTCTCCACCTTTGTCACTGCACGCAGATCTCTGAGGGTCAGATGGACAAATACCGGTACCGCAGAGCTTGAACCTGCTGTCTGGGGCGTGGTTGTGTGTAGACGGCTGAGCTGGTGTAACTGGCCAGGATTCAGTTTAGAGTCATCAACCTTTTTGTATGCATACGATGGTTACCAGTGGTGGTGTTTTTAGTCGCTAAGTCATGTCTCACTCTTTGTGACCCCATGGCCTGTAACCTGCCAGGCTCTTCTGCCCATGGGATTTACCAGGAAGGAATACTGGAGTGAGTTGCCATTCCCTCTCCAGGGAATCTTCCTGACCCAGGGATCGAACCCATGTCTCCTGCATTGCTGGCAGATTCTTTACCGCTGAGCCACCAGGGAAGCCCTTAATGAAGGCTTAAGGAAGCCCCATACCATAATGGCATGTTTGTTGTTGGTTACGTGGTGTGGTTTTGTTTCCCCTCAGTGGACAGTATGGATTTACAATACCACATGCCCACATCCCTAGGGCTGTGTGTCCATCTTCCCTTTATCAGATGGGAATAGGGAGGTATGTATTCTGCTGTAAAAGAAAGATTATTTGGAACCAAGTACGACTGAGCAACTTCACTTTCCCTTTTCACTTTCATGTATTGGAGAAGGAAATGGCAACCCACTCCAGTGTTCTTGCCTGGAGAATCCCAGGGACGGGGGAGCCTGGTAGGCTGCCATCTATGGGGTCGCACAGAGTCGGACACGACTGAAGAGACTTAGCAGCAGCAGCAATAGCAGGTATTGTTAGGCAGCTGAGCCAACCCGCACAAAACCTATGTGGACATGTGTTCCTAATGTATCGAATCAGTTAATATGAAATTTTGTTTTCCCTTTGGCAAACTTCACACAAACATAGGACCATAAATAAAACATGAAGCCAAATGTTATACTTCCCCTGCTACCCTGCCCTGCAAGGAATATTTACCAAAAGAATAAAACAAAGGAATGAAATTTGAATCACATCCTCATTAATGAAGCTATACAAATAACGGATTCACTTCCTGGATTCAAATATATCTACTTCGTAGAGCTAATATTTTTCTCCATATCCAGTAACATTTCTTAGTTTTTAAATAGGGAATTATTATAGATATTATCCATATACTTTCTGATGAAACTCCAAAAAAAAAGAGTTCACAGTTAAGGCCTAGCATATAAGAGAAATCTTGTGCCCTACACATAGAATGCATTTCTTTGGCTTTTGGTTTTCAGTCTGATGTGCCTGAGGCTTCTTGCCCAACCTCATTTTCGTTGCATGCCTAATTTGAGGATGCAAAAATAGTGGAATAGAATTTGGAATGATCCTGGTATTTCGATTGGGTTTAAATTAGGAATAAATCCAAATTATCTCTCATTTTAAAATTCCCATTGCATCTTACTTAAGTGGTGGAGAGCAAGTGACATTATTTTTAGGCTTTAGTTCAGTTCTTCTTTAGTTACTGTTTCGACTATATTAAATGACTTTTAGATTTTACAAACTGGTGTTAATTGCATTCATAATCTAAAGCTTTTTCCCCTCATACTGTTTAAAGGAAAGATAAATGGCAAAATTTTATCTTTGGCTATAGCCTAGAATATTCATCAGTAAAGACCTAAACAAGTGTTGATATTTGAAGCTGCTGATTGTCTAGGGAGGAAGCCCTATGATGTTGCACACCTGTTTGTGTGTGTGAGCGAGGAAAAAAAAAAATAGTAGTCAGGGGATATCCCAGGAGTGCTGGCCTCCCTGGTTGGAGGCACTGAGTCAAAGGATGAAGCACAGAGGAAATGCCAGGCGAGAAACCACTGCTGGTGTGGGGAAAGAAAGATTTTGTCTGAAAGTTAAAATACGTGGCAAATGATAGGATCTTTGAATCCTAATAGCCGAGTCAGAGGGGTTGGTGGGCGAGTGAGGAGATGGGATGACATGTAGCTATAACAATAGTGAGAGGCCAGGATAGTGCCGGCAATGGGCTATGTTTATCTATTAGGTCCTTCTCTTTCGTGGAGCTGCAAAATAATGGCCCTTACTATTTTGGGCCTGATAATAATAAGCTTAATGCAATAATATTATATTTAAAAAAGGTATTCTCCCCACGGTATAATTTTTAGACATTACAGCCTTTAGACACATGAAACAGAAAGTCAGTGGAACTTGATGACTCTTTTTACTCTCTGGGGAGTGCTAAGTCTAATTCTAATATTTTGGTGGTATTAGAAAATGATATGATAACCCTATTTCATTGTAGGAAGATATTCAATTTATTCATAAATTGTATTTTGTTATTGTTATTAACGTTGGCTCTATTTTAATCCAAAATTAGTTGGATGAGACTGCTAATGAGGAAATCTCTCTTCTGAAGTCTAAGTCTGCAGTACTAGGCCTCACACAGAGCTCATTGATTCTCAATTTAGGATTCCATAGTACAAAATTTATTTCTCTTTCTCCAAAGGTAATCAGAACAGCAGTTAAGGACAGTTGTTCTGTGAGAGGGTAGCTCCATGACAGCATAAACTTTAGTCCATTGTCAAGAAGAAAGGGAAAGAAATTACATAATTGATTCATCAACTCATAAAATTAAAATGCCTATAACATTCTGGCCATCAACAAAAGCTTGATTGTCATTATTAGATTATATAAATTATGGAGAAAGGATACTATATTTTAGAAAGCTTTTATCAAAAAATGGTTAAAATATTAAAAAGTGAAAATGGAAGTGTTAGTCACTCAGTCGTGTTCAACTCTTCAGGACCCTATGGACTGTTAGCCCTCCAGGCTCCTCCAATTCTCCAGGCAAGAATACTGGAGTGGGTAGTCATTCCCTTCGCCAGGGATCTTTCCCATCCAGGAATTGAACTTGGGCCTCCTGCATTGCAAGTAGATTCTTTACCATGTGAAAATCATTCCTTTTATTACCTAGGGTATTGTGGTTCTGTTTTCTAGAAAGTTATTTATCTAGAACAGTTCATTCTACAGCTTTACAGCTGAATTGGGCCAGTTTGGGGCCTGTAAAATAGGGAAACGTTTTTGTTAAAACCTATGAGCCTGTTGTTGAGGAGGTGCCTGTGAGATTTTCCACGAATAATTTGATAAAGAGCCTGGAGCTGCATCGTGCTCCTATGTGTCTGCCAAGCGTGTGCCAGCATCGTGGTGAGTGGGTATCCTATGGAACAGGAGTCAGGGTGAACAGGGTGTTTCTCAGTAACCCATGGTTTTTGTTACTTTTTGGAGTTTCTGTTCTCTCCTTTTAGAGTTTTAGTTTTCTTGTCACTAGGAAACATAATACCTTTTATTTCCCCGGTAGTGTTTATATTTCTCTTTCATGTCTGTCATCGCTTGTAGCCTTTTCTTCACTGGCTTGAGTCACTGCATGACTTTAAGCATCACGGTTCTTTTTTCTTCCTGTGCCCTTGGCTCTTCTCCCTTGTAAAGGCCATTTTACGTAAATGGATGATCGAGGTGTCCGCACACTGGACCCAAGGTGAAGAGGTCCAGAGCAATCACTGGTTAGAGCCCAATGAGCTCTTTTCATTCCTCTTGGTTCTGTGCCAGTGGATGCTGAGTTTTGACTTGGAAACAGGCTTTTGTTCATTTTTTTTATTAAACAAGTTAAATGTATAACTTTCCATAGCTGTGCCCTTGTTTCACAATCCCTGCTTATGTTATTATTTTTTTCTTTACCCACAGTGACTACAATAATGGGAAAAGCTAGTATAATTTTTGATTTTCTGGGAACTGAAGACTTTGAACACATATGTCTGCAAGGAAATGTGACATAGGGCCTAAACAGGAATGAAACATCCACGCATGCTGAGGAGTTGCTCCTTGTGTAGAAACCTCAAGTAAGATGCCTAATTATAAGCAGAGGTTCTATTTTTGAAAGTTATTATTTTTCCTGTTAGCTTTATTTCTTGGCAGGCAGTTCAAATTAGTCCTAACAATAGAGATAAGCTATGATTCCTGCTAACTGGAGACTTGCCAATTAGAAGAACACAGTGTCTTTCTGGAGACAGTGACCAAGCTAAAAGTATGTGTGTTAAACCCCCTAATAACTGAAAGTAACCATGTGTATGGACTTCTCAAGACCTGCATTAGAAATTTTAGACAATTACATAATTTAAGAAAATGAGAAGAATTCTAATGGCAAGTCAATCTGAGCCAATAATGAAAAAAAAATTTTTTTAATATATTTCAAAAGGAATGAAGTTTTATCCTTTATTTCATAGTAGCTCATCTGCTGAGGTCTTTTTAAAGTGTGTCATTAAAAAAATGTCTATGGTGCTTTGTTGAAAAAGTAAACTAGCATTAACTAAAATCTTATTGTGCTTATTCAGGTAGTTTTTCTTAAGGTGTCTTCACCAATAACTTCTCTAAAGGAATACATTTTGGCAGGCATCTTACCGCCTAACATAGTGTCTGACTTGCTCTAATCAATGCTCTTATTTAAGCGAAGGTAAAAGTTATATTTTTATATGAAAGCTAGCATTAGTACACCAAAAATAAGAAGGAAGGAAGGGAAGGAGAGAGAGTTTGAGAAAGGAAAGGAAAGAAATCGATATAACATGGATGGGCAGAAACAAGGATTATCTGATGCTGGTATATGAAGCCACTTTCTTTTGACAAATTAGGTTTTACTCCTTTTTGTCATCTGATACCAATCAAGACGTTATGGGTCTTTGGTTTCCAAAAAATGGCCAAACTCTCAGGTCCTTGCACACTAACAGCAGTGATCTAAACCAAGCTGGGATCTGAGGGTCCCCCAGAAAAGTGAATTAGTGCTAGACTGGAGGGGCGTTGCCAACTAAGGCAGATACTCTTGATTCAATTTGCATAGTGACTAAGTAATTGGTGGGTATCGAAACTTCTTTTAAAAAAGATTGCTTTCTTGAGTAACCAGCCTATCACCATTGCAGTCTTTAGATAATTTATATTTGTTTGCTCAAATCCTCTTAAATGTCCATAACAAAGGCACAAGTTAACTTTCCAATAAATTCTACCTTTATAGGAAAGAAACCAAGATTTTATTAAGATGCTACCATGCCCGCTCCAGTACTCTTGCCTGGAAAATCCCATGGACGGAGGAGGCAGGTAGGCTGCAGTCCATGGGGTCACGAAGAGTCGGACACGACTGAGCGACTTCACTTTCACTTTTCCCTTTCATGCATTGGAGAAGGAAATGGCAACCCACTCCAGTGTTCTTGCCTGGAGAATCCCAGGGACAGGGGAACCTGGTGGGCTGCCGTTTATGGGGTCACACAGAGTCGGACACGACTGAAGTGACTTAGCAGCAGCGGCAGCATGTATATATCTCAGTTAGCAAGCCTGAGTAAATTGCAGCATAACAAGTTTCAACTGACTGCAATCCCCTTTTTAAGATTTTTAGGAAAGAGAAAGCATGGGTAAACCACTCTGCCTGGTGTGAAGGGCATTGGATGTTGCTCTTGATGAGGATAGACACAAGTCTCTGGGGTTTGTTTTGTGCTTCCTCTGTTGAAAAAAATCTCCATTCTGGACAAAGGGATCCGTTGTATCCATAGTCTTTTCTGGTACACTCTCATTAAATTGTTCTTAAAGCAAAATAATAGTCCAAATGTTTATTGTGACAACTGTTTATCAGAGTAATGAAAAAAAAAAAAACACATTTTTACCCTTTGAAGATTTTACATCTTCAAAATACTAGTCTGTTTTGAAAGTTTCTGCATAGTATAATTTTGTGTTTGATGAAAGATTCCTTTTGTCTTCTTAAGGTTTCCTTTGGAGTATGGAGAAGTAATAGAAGAATCAATTGTATTCATTTATTTTTTTTCCTGTTACTAATGGGCCTAAAACACCTTGTCTTTCGTGTGGCAAAGTTCCAGTTTGCAGATGGCGCTTTGGGACTGGAGTCAATGGAACAGGTTACCCAAAGCACAATTTTTGCAAAGATCAGTTTTTGAAGGAGTGTATAATTGCTCTCCCAAAGTCAGAAAGCTATCTATCTTCTCTAGAAATGAGACATTTTCTCTAAGTCAGAACTGCATCTGGGAGCAAGAAGGGCAGAAGAAGGCAGGAGGTCAGGCAGAAGTGAAAACTGACTTCGCTCTTGATGAAGGGATTGTATTGAAGAGGAGGTGGGTAAGATGACAGTTAAATTCCTTTCAAATTTTTAACTATCATTTTAAAAATGTGCCTGTTCTTCTCTGGATCATCTCATTTTTAATCAGAGCTTAAACTTTGAAAATTGTCTACTATTCCTTTATGCACTTATTATTCAACCATTCTTTACATGATATTAGGATCAGGTGTACAGTGTAATGATTTGTTAAGCTTGCTAGGTGTCAGGTTATGTGCTAGATATTAAGACAGAAATTAAAGATGATTTTCACCTTTAAGGAGCTCACAGTTTGTTGGGGAGCGGGATTAATATCACTTTCTGTTTCCCATAGAGAGACAGCCTCTGTGGATCAGTAGTCATCTCGCTTTAGACCCTTGTATCTACATAAGTAACTGCAAGTAGTAACATTTGGTCTAGAAACTGAGTTTTCTATGAGTGGCATGAATTTTTCTTATCTAGTATCAAGCTCAAAATACCATTTTAAATTAACTTTTTAATATTTTAATAAGGTTGATTTTAAGACTCCTTTTAAGATTCCTTTGACTAAAATAGTTCTAGGGGGAAAAAAGAGAAAAAAGCTCCCTTGTTCCAAGAGTGAGAGGCAAAGATACTGCAATAGGCAAATCCTGCTCTCAACCTGCACTCATTTTCATTTGACATGATGCAATTTTTAGATCTTTTTATTTCCTTAAGAAATTTGCATTTGCCAAAAAGCACATCATGCAAATATCTGTAAATCTCTAACCCTGTTTCCTCTTGTTGCGTATAGTCTCATAAAGCTTCCTAGATTACAAAGACATTTAGAATAATATAATTTAGTTCAATCTTCTTTGTTTTGAGCAGCAAATGTTTCTGGCTATTAGCATGAACGCATTAATTCTTCTATTCTTGGCATTCATATTTCAGGCTTTGACAGGAAGATCTAACTTTTTTGGTGGGTGTATTAAATCATTTATATTTCTTAATTGATGTTAGACTAATATGAGTATTGAAAGAACAATTCTAAAGCTTCTGAACAAGTTCCAAGTTTTTTGAAAATTTAAACTATAATTTATATATCACACTACAAACAACTCTTAAAATACATACACATATAAACGTAAGAGTAGATATGAATGAAAACTCTGATCAACACTTCAGAAAAGAATCCAATGGCAATAACTGGTGAGATTGTAGATACATTATATTATTTTGTATGTAAAGCATAATATACATCACTTTGTCTAGATATGTTACAGATAACTAATGAAAAATGACCAGTCCAGCTAATGAGCTAGGCCTACTTTTTATATTCTAGAGGCAGTGCCAGTCCAGAAACAGAAGTGAAAATACACATAATTGTCCATTGTGATAAGAACCCCAAAGGGTGATAGGATGAGCAACAGCTGGTAAGGGATTGGCAGCCAAAGGGACAGCTGCTTACATGGATTGTCAGAGCAGGTCTCTGTGAGGAGGGGACACTTGTATTGTGAGCAGAGAAGTGAGAAGGCTGACTGTTCCTTTTCCTAAATTTTTCAGAGGCTCAGCCAGACCAACACATGGAATTTCTATTTAAATAGTTTGTTGCTTATATATAATAAGATGCATTAGAAAGGAAGCAAAATGAAAGAACGGATGATTCTTTCTCTTATATGTACTAATTTAGAGTTTTGTCATTATGATCCTTGCTCTTCTAGGGAGTTATAGGTGAGTATATTAAGAACCTGGATGAGGCTTGAGAAACCTGTGTTCTTGGTCAGCTCTGCTGCCACTATCTTCATAGCATATAATCCTTCTGGGCCTTATTTTCTCTTCTGAAAAATGACACCACTGCATTTCTAACCAGTTCCCAGAGCATTGTCCTTCTAATAGGACTATAACTGGAAAGTCTATGAATGCATTTGGGTACATAATCATGGCCTGTTTACTAGCAGACTAACACAGCTCTTTTCCTGAGAGAATGAGATAGAGATATTAATTGAAATTATTATGAAAGCCAAAAATGGGAAAGAACACTTCTAATTAAAAAATAAACTTGAAATAATACTTGAACTAGCATGATGGTTATCTAGAACTAGAATTTTAATGTTTTTGTAGGGCTTTCATTAAGTATCGTATTCCCTATAATTCAATATTCATGTATTAATTCAGTGAACATCTTTCAAAAAACGTGTTGCTTGCCAGTCATCAAATTCAATTTAGAGGGAACCTATGCTTTCCTGACTTGAAGGGAATACTCTTTCCTGGGGGTTAGCAGACATAAACAAAATTATTTATTCATTTGTTATTTTTCTTTATTCCACAAATTTTTGAAGCAGCTTACAATAATGAATATGTCAATGCAAACAATCAGGAAGAAGGAAAACATAGATGGAGTGGAAAGCAATGTTAGACAAAAGATCAGCAAACAGCAGAATTCCACAGGCTGCTAAAGTTGAGGTGAAATTTTGGTCACGATCTTAGTAATGGCCAAAAACAAAGTTCAGTGTCAATAAAAAACAAAACTGTGTCAACTCTTCAGGAGAGGCAAAGCCTTTCCTTGAATGAACATCTTAAAGAAATTGCATGGAACTTTTGTATGGGGATATACTGTTTGGTGAGATGGTTGGATGGTATCACCGATTCGATGGATTCAGAGTTTGAGCAAGCCCTGGGAGTTGGTGATGGACAGGGAAGCCTGGCGTGCTGCCTGCAGTCCATGGGGTCACAAAGAGTCGGACACAGCTGAGCAACTGAACTGAACTGCTACTATTTGATGAAGACATTTATCAAGCACTTTCTATGTATTAGATGTGTTTTATAAGCATTTTCTCATATAATCTTCACAACAGCTCTAGGAGTTAGGGAATATGTTATTTTTAAATTTATTTGATTTGTAATATTAGTTTCAAGTGTACAGCATAGTGATTCAGTGTTTGTTTTTTTTTTTTGTAGATTATGCAGCAGCTCTGTTAAAAGTTATTTCAGGATAATGCTGTAATCGCTGTGCTTTATAGTATATCTTTATTGCGTATCTATTTGGAATAGTTTGTATTGCTAATCCCATATGCCTAATTTGCCCCTTTTCTCTTCTTCTCCTCACTGCAACCACTGATTTGTTTTCTGTGAGTCTGTTTCTGTTTTTGTATATACATTTGCTTTTGTACTTTTTATATTACACATTAAGTGATATCATATAGTATTTGTCTTTCTCTGACCTACTTTACTAAGCATAATATTCTGTAGGTCCATCCACAGTGTTGCAGATGGCAGAATTTTATTGTTTTTTTATGACTAATATCCCATTTTTGTATATCACAATTTCTTCACCCATTTGTCTGTTGATGGACACTCAGGTTGCTTCCGTATCTTGGCCGTCGTAAACAAGTGCTGCTGGGAATATTGGGCTGCATGCATCTTTTCAAATGAATTGGTAATTTTTTCCAGATATATACCCAGGAGTAGAATTGCTGGATGGTATGGTAGTTCTGTGTTTAGATTTTGAGGAGTTTCCATACTGTTTTTTGTTGTGGCTCTACCTATGTAGATTCCCACCAACAGTGTGAGAGGGTTCCCTTTTATTGGCGCATAACTGTTCATCAGTTCAGTTCAGTTCAGTCGCTCAGTTGTATCCGACTCTTTGCGACCCCATGAATTGCAGCACGCCAGGCCTCCCTGTCCATCACCAACTCCCGGAGTTCACCCAGACTCACGTCCATCGAGTCAGTGATGCCATCCAGCCATCTCATCCTCTGTCGTCCCCTTCTCCTCCTGCCCCCAATCCCTCCCAGCATCAGAGACTTTTCCAATGAGTCAACTCTTCGCATGAGGTGGCCAAAGTATTGGAGTTTCAGCTTTAGCATCATTCCTTCCAAAGAAATCCCAGGGCTGATCTCCTTCAGAATGGACTGGTTGGATCTCCTTGCAGTCCAAGGGACTCTTTCAAGAGTCTTCTCCAACACTACAGTTCAAAAGCATCAATTCTTCGGCACTCAGCCTTCTTCACAGTCCAACTCTCACATCCATACATGACACAGGAAAAACCATAGCCTTGATTAGACGGACCTTTCCCTTAAGAGTTATTGGTTCTCTGTGGTATTGGTTGTTATTTTTCATTTCTTATTTTGTTTGAGTCCTCTCTTTTCTTCTTAGTGATCCTGGCTAAAAATTTATCAATTTTGTTATCTTAAAAAAAAACAAAACAAAGTCTTGGTTTCATTGATCTATTCCTTTGGTTTTTTTATATCTATTTTATATCCTCTCATCTTTATTTATATCCTTCCTTCTGATGACTTTGAGCTTTGTTTGTCCCATTTTTTTCCTAATTCTTTTAGGTTAGGTTGTTTGAGATTTTTAGTTTCTTAGCAAGGCCTGTATCACTATAACCTTCTCACTTAGGATTGCTTTTGCTGCATTCCATAGATTTTGGAGTTCTGTGTTTCCATTTTCTTTTGTCTCAAGATATTTTCTGATTTCTTGTTTAATTTCTTCATGGACTCGTTTTTTTTTTTTTTTTAGCATGTTGTTTATTCTCCATGTTTGTTTTTCTTTGTCTGTTAGTATTTGCTTTATATATTTAGATGCTCCTGTTGGGTGCATATATATTAATGAGTGTAATATCTTCTTTCTGTATTGGTCCGCTTTGTCATTAAAAATGCCTTTCTTTGTCTTTTGTTATAAGTTTTGTTTTAAAGTCTGTTTTGTATAATATGAGTATTGCTAGCTCGCTTTCTTGTTTCTGTTTGCATAAAATACCTTTCTCTCCTCACTTACAATCTGTTTGTGCCTTTAGTTCTGAAGTCAGCCTTCTGTAGACAAGCTTAGCTGGTAAAGAATCCGGCTGCAATGCAGGAGACCCCGGTTTGATTTCTGGGTCAGGAAGATCCCCTGGAGAATGGATAGGCTACACACTCCAGTATTCTTGGGCTTCCCTGATGGCTCAGATCGTAAAGAATCTGCCTGCAATGTGGGAGGCCTGGGTTCAGTCCCTGGGTTGGAAAGATCCCCTGGAGAAGGGAACAGCTAGCCAATCCAGTATTCTTGCCTGGAGAATTCCATGGACAATCCATGACAGTCCTGGCAGGCTACAGTCCATGGGGTCTCAAAGAGTTGGACATGACTGAGTGACTTTCACTTTCAAATAGAAGGATCTTACTCGTTTTATCTGAGCAGATACCCTGTGTTTTTTGATTGGAAGCATTTAGTCCTTTGACATTTAAAATAATTATTGACTGGTGTGTACTTATTGCCATTCCTTGTTTTCTGGTCATTTTTATAGTTTTTCTATGTTCATTTCTTTTTTGTTTCTTCCCCTGTTTGTTTTCTTTAGTAATATCCTTGTGATCCTTTCTTTTTATATTTGTGTAGCTATTTTAGTTTTTTTTTTGTGTGTGTGTGTGTGATTATCTTTGGGTTCCTATATGCTGAGCTGTTTATCTATTAATACTTGTTTTAAACTGGTTGTCATTTAAGTTCAAACAGATTCTAAAAATGTACATTTTTACTCCCCTCTCCAACAGTTTTTTTTTTTTTATGTCATATGTTATATCTTCATGTTTATCCTATAATTGTTTATTGTGGTTATAATCGCTTTTATAGTTCTTTGTCTTTTAATCTTTAATGAGTTGATGCTCATTCCCTACCCTGTACTTGTCTTTCCTAGGGGGATTTCCCCATTCCTATCAATTCTTATTCTTTCTCTTGGAGAAGACCCTTTTAGTGTAAGAAGGGAGAAGACCTATTTAGTATAGATAAGCTCTTGTAGTTTCTGCATATCTGGGAAGTTCTTTATCTCTTCTATTCTATGATAATCTTGCTGGGTAGAGTATCCCAGATGCAGGGTTTTCCCTTTCATTACTTTGAATATGTCGTGGCTCTCCCTTCTGGCTTACAAAATTTCTGCAGAGGATTAAGCTAATAACCTTATGGAGATTCCCTTGTATATGACTCTGCTTTTTATTTGCTGCCTTTAGAGTTCTCTCCTTAACTTTTGCCATTTTAATTATGATATTTCTTGGTGTGGGTCTGTTTAGGACCTTCTGTGCTTCCTGTACCTGGAAATCTATTTCCTTCTTAAAATTTGGGAAGTTTTCAGCCATAATTACCTCAAACATATTATTGATCCCCTTTACTCTGTCTTCTCTTTCTGTGATCCCTATAACATGAATGTTGGTACAGTTAATGTTATCCCAGAGATATCTTAAATTGCTTTCAGATTTTTAACTTTGATTTCCCTTTTGCTGTTCTGATTGGGTGATTTCCATTATTTGCTCCAGATCACTTTATGTTCTTCTGTATCACTTAGTCTGCTATTTATGGCTCTAGTATATTTTTCATTTAAGGTATTGAATTCTTCATTTCAGATTTTTTTTTAATTTTCCAGTTCCTTTTTAAAGTGTTTACTGTCTCCATCAGTTCTCTTCCTTAATTCAGTTAATATTTTTATTACTGAATTATTTTTATTTTGAATTATTTATCCCATCAGTTGTTTTGTTTTCGGGGGTTTTCTGTTGTTCTTTCAGTTGAGAGTTCCTCTCTCTTTTCATTCTGTTTAAATTTTTCTGCCTTTGTGAATTTAGGTAAAACAGTTACCTATTGGCTCTTGAAGGCATGTTCTTAGGTTTGATCATCCCTCTACAGACTGCGTGCTCCCAGTGCCTTTGGTAGGAGAGCTGGACTTCATGTAGGCTCACATCAGGATATGCTGGCAGCTGTCATCTTAGCAGAGGGTGAGGCTGGAGGTGGAGGGGCTAGAGCTGGTGTGAGACAGAGCCTCCTCTCTGCCCTGTGATGGTCACCACCTTTTTGGCAGTGGAGTCTGATCCCACGTTGCTAGAGCAGAAACTTGAGGATCAGGCCAAGCTGGCTCTGTTTTCAGTCTACTTTTCTCCCTTTCCCTGCACGGGGACCCTTGCAGCAGAGTAGGGGGTTGCTGAAGCAGGTGGGACCCAGGCACAGACAGAGGTCTGATGTGTTGCCTCTGCAAGTTCCTGCTGCTCCACTCTGATGTCACTTCAGTTGCAAGTTCCTTTTGTCCCTCTCAGCCAGTCTCAACCTCAAGTTTTTCCATCCTTGCCCTGTGTTGGAACTGCTCCACAGGATCCATGTGGACTCTTGGTATGTGTTTAGAGGTGACCTGTGGTAGAGTGGCTGTGGTCAGAGATCTGGGCTGCTTTTGGGGTCACTGTTTAAACAGGCATCAGCAATGGCCACTGCTGCTACTGCTACCCCACCCAGGCTCCCCTAGAGGAATGACTTGCTTCCGTCTTCCCAGGTTGAGTCCTTTCCCCAGTTGTGACTGCTCCATGTCCAGTGCTTCACTGTGATGTGGGTGGGTGGAGTCAGGGCATTTGCTTGGCTTGAGCTAGGGTGCCTGGCATGTAGGTATATTTTTGATGTGTTTGTGGGGGCAGGTGAGCCTTACGTCCTCTTATTTCACCATCTTCATCTCTCCTCTCACTTGGGACTATCATGTTGTTGATGACAAAACTAGGCTTAAACAATCTAATACACTTTATATGTCACATAGTAATAGTCGAGGTAAGGCTTGAGCAATTGCAAAGTCTGTCCTCTTCATCGCTAGTTATCCCTCCCCTGTGCAGTGCTCCTTGCCTTCTCTTGCAGGGAGCAAGGTCTTCAAAAACTAGCCAGCAAGAAATACAGTATTAGATTTCATAGAGCTGTGTTCTTCTAATATCACGGAAGGTATGCTGGGGCATGGTACTGAAGAAATTCAAGGAAGAATTTCTGCTACCCTTTAAGAATGAGTAAGTCAAATCCTTGGCTTAATAATTGCTTTGTAGATTGAATCTTAAAATCTAGACAATTTGGATGAGTAGGAGGAACATGCTTCACAAACAGTCTGCAGAATATAATTTTTCCCCATGTGGTCTTGATGAAATTGATCAGGGGACAGTTCCAGGCACAAGTTACTCTGTTGATTTAAGGGTGCCTCAGCACGAATCAGGAAGGCTTAGCAGCTGTTGCTCTGACGTGAGGTTGTCTAGAGCTTTATTCAGAGAAGGTGATGGCACCCCACTCCAGTACTCTTGCCTGGAAAATCCCATGGATGGAGGAGCCTGGTGGGCTGCAGTCCATGGGGTTGTGAAAAGTCGGACAAGACTGAGCGACTTCACTTTCACTTTGACTTTTCACTTTCATGCAATGGAGAAGGAAACGGCACCCCACTCCAGTGTTCCTGCCTGGAGAATCCCGGGGATGGGGGAGCCTGGTGGGCTGCCATCTATGGGATTGCACAGAGTCGGACACGACTGAAGCGACTTAGCAGCAGCAGCAGAGCTTTATTAAATCTTTTGCTCTGCCTTTAACTATGAGATTCTGGATGAGGTACTCAACATCAGTATGCATCTGTTTCTTCATCCATAAAATGGGGATAATAATAGTACTTACCTTAGAGACTATTGTAAACATTAAAATACATAATATATGTGAAACCTTGAGCTGGGTGCATTGTAAGCTCTTCGTGAGCTAATACTGCTACTTTTCTTCACGTCTCCCTCTTCTCCTCCCTGCCTTCTTGCCCAACTTCCTTCTCTGCTTTCCCCTCCTTGATTTTCTTCCTCCCTAACTTTCTTCCTCTCTCATCAGCTTCTCGTTTTCTTTTCTTTCTTTTTTTTTTTACAGTGGATAGCGCACCCTCGAGGCGGGAGGGCGGGCCAACCCCAAAGGAGAGGGCTCATTTTCTTGCTTCTCTGGGCTTCCCCGCCTCATCTCAGTTCATCCTCCTGTCTTCGGTTGAGTTGCTACATGAGTTGATATCTTGTCATGAATCTGAGTTCTCTGACCCAGGCTCGTTCTGAGTGGGCAGAGTCAATCCCCAGGAAACAGCTCACGGGGAAACAAGAAATGTCCAGGAAGACAAAGGACCTCCAGCCCTGTGGGAACATAGAAGTGAGTGGGCAGCTTCTGCCCAGTGTCTCAGCCTGGGGACAGTCACACAGGACGTGACATTTCTCTGGCTCTTCAGAAAGGAAAAGATGAGATCGAAAAGAGAGGGAATGGATGTCAAGGCATAGAATCTTAATCGTAATTAGGGCCTGTATATATGAGAGAATCAAATGTTTTAGTGTGCTTGGAGGGTTGGAGGTTTGTGTGATATAGAAGAAGAAAATAATATTTAATACGATTCAATAACCTTAGCCTAATAAGGTTTCATTTGACTTGGAAACTTGTTTATTTCACAGGACTTTTAAAATTCAGTCATAGTTGTCATTAATATCCTTAGTTTACCACCGTAATATATATATTTTCTTTCTTTCTTTTTTGTGATCTCTTGGTACTTCTGCTCCCTGACTGATAAGTTGAGAATATATATTATTAATTATTCTATTTCTCCAAAGTTATAAAAACTGCTTCCATATTTGTTCTGAAAACATGAATATCTTCTTCGATTTTGTTTCTCTGCACTGGTATTGGAACTATGATGATCTAATGAATTATTGATTTTCACATGCCTCATTGTCCGAGTCTGACTTTTTTTCTAACTTGAAAGAAAAAGGATATTTCTTTGCCATAAGACAGAAGTGAATCAGACTCTAGAAAAGCAGTGTAGCATAGAGGTTATGATAAACCACAATTGCTTTCCAGAGTTTGCATACTATTTAGTCAAGAATAGTAGCTGCACTGGTATTTTGAAAACTGAAAAGAAAGATAATTTTAATTAATCTATTATATTCTGTAGTAAGTTGTTACTATGATAGCCTCCAGTTAATCATAGCTCCCTATATCAGTGTGCCCTCTGATATTGAACTTGACCATGTGATTTGCTTTGACCATAAGGATATTAGCAAAGTGTTACAAGCAGAGGCTTCTAAAGCAGTTGAGCTCTTGCTTCCTTTGGAACCCATGGCTATTTGAAGAAGTCCTGGCAAGCCAGCAGGCAGTCCTGTGGCCCAGCCATTAGTAAGCTCCGATATATATGTGAGACCACCTTGGACTATCCAGTCCAGAGCTGTCTGATTGTAGCTGCTTGAGTGAGTCCAGCAAAATAACTGTCTAGTTGAACCCAACCCAATTCCCAGCCCACTGAATTTTGAGCTAGTAATGTGATTGTTTTAAACTACTCAGTTGGAAAGGCTTGTTACACAACAATGCTGATATGTACTGTATGATACTCTTTTATAAGCAATCTCGCCTGTAACATATGAGACTATACAGACATTAGAATTGAGGCTAACGTAAATATTTGACTACTTTTAGTGGAATATTTAATGACTCAAGATAATATGACAAATATAGTTTCAAAAAGCATAAACTTGAAATAATTTAAATGCCTGACTTTGGAAAAATAATTTTCTAGTATTTAATTATGCTTTATAATCTCACTTATTTACAGAATAGGTTTGAAGAGTTTTATAGTATTATAACATGCAGACTCAAGATAATTAAGCACAAGAGTAGAATAATCAATTAGAAGGATGAGAGAAACAGGTGAAAGTAGAAGCAGAGTGTACTAATCAGGAGCTCAACCTCAGGATGACTTTCTTGGTGGCCCAAAAAACGGAAACATTTTGTGTTTAAACAGTTCTTCTTCTAGTAAGGAGCACACAAAGAACAAAGCTATTTATTTTCTATAGAGGAAATGTGCTGCATGGGCCTCAGTTGCAGACAATCAATTTTTGACTATTGGTTTTGCAAAAGTTACAAAAATACTATCCTAATGAACATTTCTTATATTGTCTCCTGCTAAAAAACAAAAACAAAAACTTAGTACATATGATCAAGTCTGCTCTGGACTTCCAGAGAGAATCTAGATAGTTAGATGTGATGGTTTTCATTTGAGTGCAAGGACTTGGTCAGTATCCATAGTCATCTCCAGTTTTCCCAGCACCTCATCTGGTTTCTCTCCGGAGTTCATCACCCAAGAACTGCATGCACGATGGATGAACTCATTTATTGAGCACCTGTTGGTTCTGGGCTCAGCAGGAAGCACCGTGGTGAGTGAAACAGCTGCAGCCCTCTGCCTTCGTGTTGTTTAGGTGACTGGAGACGAGCACGCATCAGACATCTCAGATATGACCATCTGAGGCAATCAGTGGTAAGAGCCAGAATGCAAGGGACCTGGAAGTGACAAGAGCCTCCCCCGAGAAAGCAGCATCACAGCTGGGGGTCTGCTGGGGGAGATGGTGCCGCTAGATAAAGCTAGGGGCCATGGAGGACACCAAACCTGGCAGAGGAGGAGGCGTTGGCAAAGTGTCCAGGTGGCAGGAACCAGAGTGAGCACAGTGATCTGCAGGAAGGCTGGCATGCCTGGTGTGCAGAGAGCAAACGAGTGGAGTCTGAGATAAAGCTGTGGCCATTAGGCCAACCTCATGCTCATTTCCTGTATACTTTTCTGTTCTGTTATGTGTCTTCTAAGTTTTCTCTGTCAAGCACAGAATACTTTTGTATGGGGGGAAAAATGTTGTTTGCAAAAGGTAGTCCCTTCAAAAACCTTATAAAGAAGTGTCAGTTGGCTAATTTTTCATGGCGGCTTCTTGTGGTACCTGATGTCCTACCCAGCTCAGAGTATTTAATTTTCCCAATTTAATTAAATGAGCAAGAGATGGTGAAAAACGTAGGTATAAAAGAACAAACACTGTCAAAGGCAATTATCTAAATTTCTTGGAGAAGCAAGAGTTATATGTCCGGTCCAAAGTGTTATATGCAGTCTGTACTGATATTAATAATATTATAGGATGTTCCTGGGGTGCTATTTGTTCAATTATGGTGATTGTGCAGGAGAGATTTTTGCTAATCCTCTAGGAAATTATTTGACTTGGGAAAAGAACTAAAAGTCATTTGGAACAAAGTTTGATAAAGAAAATAGATGGTCACAGTGAAAAATAATAATTATATTGAAAAATAAAATATATGGCAACAGACTAATATTTGTGTGGTTCATAAGTAAAGCTTAAGAAACTCTCACTTTTGAGTAACGGTATAACCAGAATAAGGTTAGAACTCCTTAGAGTGGTTATTTTAAGAAACAATGCACTTATGTAACTATGCATTCTGGAATGCATGTTTATAAATATCAGTTTATGCCATTTATTAAAACTCATGTCCTCATTCATTTCTTCACTCTGTTTATTGAACATCTGCTTTAGCTTAATTCCAGGTGTCTCAGAACATCAATGAATTAAATAGGCAGATACTTCTGCCCTCAAAGAATTTACATTTTAGTATAGTGTAGCAGAAAGCTAAAAGTAAATGAAATTAAATAAGTAAATTGTAGTGTGTCAAATGTGATAACTAGTATGGCAAAAAATAAAAAGTAGAGTAGAATAAGGGGGTTGGTTATCTACCCAGATCAATGTACCTAACATTAGAAAACAACAAGTGTGACCTAAATCATTATAAATAATGAGGTTTACTCTTTACATTTCTCTTTATTATTAAAAAGCTCAATCCTGTGTGAAGTCCTTACCCTAAATTCCATATCATGGCTGCAACCTTGGCCACTAGTTCGTCTAACTCCGGGAATATACTAGCAGCTCTCAACATTTCATGAGCTAGTAAGTAAAGGAAAAGTCCTTGGCATCAAAACCAGGCCTGGTGAACAGAACCAGGCCTGCTGACTCAAACCCCAGCCCCTTGAGTCACGTGTCCTGGAGCTCAGCCTGGCTGCGCTAATAATCCTGTCTTCTCACGTGCTGGGCCTTGCCCTTTCTCGCTTGCTTCTGTTTACAGCATCTCAGGTCTGAGTGTTCCACAGAGGTAGGTGAGAAAGACAGGGTTTCCTTCCTTCTTTCCAGAGGCAACTCTGACAACATCAGGATCTGGAAAAGCAGCTCTGCTTGTAGCTCTCTAATCCCTGAAGAGCAGGAGAGCATTTCAGTAACGCAAAGGGAAATAATTGATACTGACTTTGACCACCCACCTTCTGCCAGACTATGTTGACTGTAGAGTTAAGTCTCCAGTTTCTGAGCTTTGAAAGAATAATTTCAGTTAAAACTAAACAGAACACAGCAATGAGCCTGGGATTTTCCTCAAATAAATTTAAAGAGAATGTAATAATTTATTACATTAAAATTACAAGACACTTACTCCTTGGAAGAAAAGTTATAACCAACCTAGACAACATATTAAAAAGCAGAGACATTACTTTGCCAACAAAGGTGCATCTAGTCAAGCTATGGTTTTTCCAGTGGTCATGTATGGATAAGAGAGTTGGACTATAAAGATAGCCGAGTGCCTAAGAATTGATGCTTTTGAACTATGGTATTGGAGAAGAGCTAAGAGTCCCTTGGACAGCAAGGAGATCCAACCAGTCCATCCTAAAGGAGATCATTCCTGAATATTCATTGGAAGGACTGATGCTCAAGCTGAAGCTCCAATACTTTGGCCACTTGATGCAAAGAACTGACTCATTGGAAAAGACCTTGATGCTGGGAAAGATTGAAGGTGGGAGGAGAAGGGAACGACAGGATGAGATGGTTGGATGGCATCACCAACTCAATGGGCATGAGTTTGAGTAAACTCCAGGAGTTGGTGATGGACAGTGAGGCCTGGCGTGCTGCAGTCCATAGGGTCACAAAGAGTCAGACCCAACTGAGCCACTGAACTGAACAATTTATTGAGTGACTACTTTGTTCGCTCAAATTCTGCCTCCTTGTTCTTGACCATAAAATCTCTTCCCGGTGTCAGTGAAACACCCGTGCTTGGCATACGGCTTTGCCATGAGCATCCCATCTCTCCTCACTTGCTTCATAGTTTTGGGAGGGGAAAAAAGACAGTTTCCTCACAAAAAGGTTGAGGACCCTTGTATGCCTTGTGCCCCTTATTTGATAGGTGAGCCCACTGATCCTGAGAGAGGTTAAGTGAAGACCAATTGTGGTGCAGCTTCCAGGACAACACTCTTTAAACAGATAGTTTGTTGAGTTACATTGATTGGATGCACTTGATGAAAACTTGGAAGCTTGTATCAGATAAAGACATGCTGCAAGCCGGGAGCTGAAAAATACCAGGCAAATAACTTCTGCTTTCTTTCCCAGGGCTGTTCCTCTCTTGTGAGAGATTCCTGAGCTGGTATCAGCATTTATTTAATTCTTCATGGTTTAGTAGAGAGTCTGTCTTTGATCTTTTGAGAAAATTGGACACTTTTGTTTTCCTGGTAGTACTTCATAAGTATAGGTGTAATCTCATACCCCAGTAGAATAAACACGTCTCTTTTTAAAAGCAGATTTTACTCCTTATGCTGTCAATTTTTAAATGTTTCTGAGCTTTTTTTCTGTCTGTCTGGGGAGTTTTCCTCATTCCTCCACCTGGTACTTACATGTTGGCGTTCCTCTAGTGGTCACTGTTGAACCACTTTACGATGCTTTTACTGTTGTTGGAGGGACTCTTACTGTCTTTCTTTTCAAATACCTTTATTGAGATATAATTCCCATACTGTATAAGTCACCCATTTAAAGTATACAATTCAGTGGCTTTAAATATATTCAGAGTTGTACATTCATCACACAATCAGTTAGAACATTTTCATTAACCCCCCAGCAATCCTGTGCCACCTAACTATCACTACCCCCTCCCAATCTATCCATCCTTTCTCTCCTACCCCATCCTGCCCAGTCCTAGGCAACCACTCATCCATTCTCTGCCTCTATAGCTTTTCCTCCTCTGCGTATTTCATATAAATGGAATTCTGTAATATGCGGTCCTTTATAACTGGCTTGTTTTCATTTAGCATAATGTTTTCAAGGTTCGTCCATGTTGTAACATCTATTAGTACTTTATTTGCTCAGTGATATTTCATTGTATGGGTATAACACATGTCATCCATTCACCAGTTGATTAATGTGGCTGAGAAACTTTATGTATCAGTTTGCAGCTGGATACATGTTTTCCTTTCTTTTGAGTGGATTTCCTAAGAAGGAAATTGCTGGTCATACAGCAGCTCTCTGCCTTTAACCGTTAAGAATAGTTTGAAGAACTGCCAGAATATTTTTCAGAGTTCTCCTCTACTCTTGGTTTGAACGGTGTCACTAGCTGTTTTGATGAGCTCCTGGAGCTTCAGACAGCTGCAGGGTGCCCACGGTCAACCACACTTCTTATCTGGCCTCCCACCCTTCAGCCTTTTCCGCTTTAGACCAACCCCTGCATAGAGACCAGAGTGAACTGTTGCAAGGGCGTATCTAATCGCATCATTTTCCTGCTTAAAACTGTCCCCTGTTTGTCCTTCATCTCCTGGATGAGTCCAAGCCCTTGGTAACAAGGGGTGCGAGAGCCCCCACCACCTGTGTGCAGCCCTTCTCTGCAGCCTCGTCTGTTTCATGTCCTGCCTCCTGTTTTAGGTCCCAGTGGCATCTTGTAGCTCTTTTCCTCCCAAACATCATGCCTGATCTTTGTGCTTACATCATATACATCTACTGCTTTGAGGTCCAGTCTGGGTTGTTTTTTTCCTGGGGTTTGGGATGTTCAGTGAACTTACAGATACAGAACTGAAGGAGATTTATTGTTTGGAGTAGTCTGGAGGTGGAGATCTTGTTGGATGGTTAGACATTTGGTATGCATGGATTAGGTCAATGCAAAAGGGGTGAATTGAAACAGATTTTCCAGACCTGATAAGTTATGAACACTAATTTTTAAGGCAAGTATAGCTTATGTGTATGGTTAAGTTTATTTATTTATTCACTGAATATTTATTGAATACCTACTATGTGTCACTTTTAACCCTAGAAATACACCAACCAGTAGCACAGAATCCCTGTCCTTGTGGGGCTCATAATATTTTGTTAAGAAAAACACACACAATTGAAAAAACATTTAGGTTGTAATGAGTGTTAGGAATAAGACAAGACAGTCTGATTTTATGATGTCCTTGTGTGGTGGTGTGGGAAGAAACTAAGATGGCCAGAGAAAGCCTCACTGAATTGGTGATGTTTGAACTGATACCCAAGACAAGGAGACAGCCAGGTAAAGATCTGGGGCCATAAATTCCAAACGTGGGGGTCATCAGGGGCAAAAGTGATGAGACTCAGGTGACAACTGAGGTTAATTGTCTAATAGCAGACAGATAGACTGTGATCATATCATTGTTCTATTCTCTATGCAACAATATATATTTAAAATTGTTCTATCAAAGCAAAGTAGGTTATTGACATATCTGGAAGTAAACAAATATATACTTGTATTCGTCTGTTTGGGCTGCCATAACAAAATACCACAGACTGAATGGCTTGAATGACATACACTTATTTTCTCGTATCTATGGAGGCTAGTAATTCAAGGTCAAGTTGTCATCACAGTTGATTTCTGGTGTGAGCTTGCTTCCTGGGTTGCAGATAGTTGCTTTCTTGCTATGTTTTCACAAGGTTGTTTTTCTTCTGCACATGCAGAGAAAGAGAGAGCTCTCTGGTGTCTTTACTGCCTTACTTAAGGACACCAGCCCCTCTAACTAGAGCACCACCCTTGCTGTTCCGTTTAACCCGAATTGCCTACCTGAAGACCCCATTTTCAAATGCCATCACATTGGAGGTCAGGGCTTAAACATGTTAATTTTGGGAGGACACAAGTCGGTCCATAACAATCCTTGAGCCTTTTGAACACCCTAAAGAGATAACTACCAATTAAGTAAGTGATCAGATTGGGAGTTACAAGGAGTTGTGGACTAATTTTCTAATAATTAATGGACATTATTCCCCTCCCTTCCATGCAGAGCATGCACATTCTAGTGTTTAATGTGTGTCTGATTTCATTGTTAAAGAAAATTCTTGACCTTTTAAAATATTTTGCTTTTTAAGGAGAAAATTTCAGTGCATTCTGATTCTTGGTTGCTGTAGGATATTCAAAGAAAGATCTTATGGTTTAACTTTAACCTGTTCTCGGTGAGGTGGTGGAGCTTTCCAGTTAGTTGGCTCAGTGGTAAAGAATCCACTTGCCAATGCAGGAGACATAGGGACATGGATTCAATCCTTGGACTGGGAAGATCCCCTGAAGGAGAAAATGACAACCCACTCCAGTATTCTTGCCCCCAAAATCCTGTGGACAGAGGAGCCTGGCAGGCTACAGTCCATAGGGTTGCAAAGAGTTGGACATGACTGAGCGGCTGAGTACACTCATACAGGTGAAGTGGTATCTTTGTAGTAAAAGCACTTTTAAATTCTAAGAAAACAAAATCAAAAGACATGCAGAAGATGAAAGTCATGAAGTAATGTAAGAAGAGACAGAAATATTGGGATACATATCTTTGAGGTCTTTAACAACTCTTTAGGTTTTATTGAATAGTTTGACTAAGTGGTTTAGTCATTACAGAATCCAGGCTTGCAGGATTGTGTATTTGTGGGAAATGTTAATAATATAATGGGTAAGTTCCACAAATAGAAATTATGTGCTTGCTTTCCTATAAAGACTAGGAGGGTAAAGCTCTATTTTTGGCCTATGAGTCATAAATGATAGTTATGGAAGGAGAAAAGATTGCAGATATTGATACTTTAGGGTCATTTTTAGGAGAAAACATATCAGAATATAGTTCTGGAATCTTCCTCAGCAAGTACTGCATTCCAGAACCCATTGTTTCAAAGACATTCACTGCTGGGGTACTGAAATACATTCTCAGAATGTATATGGCTCTAATGTGAATTTTCTTCAAAAAATAATTATCCTCTTTGGGAAATTCCATGTACTCATATGAAAAGTTCCAATTCAATAATAAAATATTTATATTTGTTGTGTAACTCCTTATGTGGTAAAGAGATAATCAGATTCTTAACAGTAAATTTTTAACCAGTTATATTAAATAGAGCTATCTAATATGGAGCAAACACAGGAGAAATATATTATGTATTTTCCTTTTATGAATCACCAGAAGTGCTCGTGAAAAGGATAGTTTGGAATAATGCTGACTGGACTTGATATAAATTTATTTATTACAAATTTGAAAAAGACATTCAACACAGCCAAGCCATCTTCCTTCTTTTCTCTAATTAAGTTGCCTCCTCTGAGACAAAAGTTTCTGTTCTTATCAAATATCCAGCAGTCTCTTCCATTTGATCATTTCTTCACACACAGAGGAAATAAATACATTTCAACCTTGGATTCACTGCTCAGAGTCTCAACTCTTGCAATTTCTTTTCTGACCTGTTTCTGGAATTTTCTTTTTTAGTGGGTAATTCCCATTGGGCAGCAAAATATGTATTAATACTGCTCATTTATAATTAAAGGAGCAAAAATATCCCCCCTTTTTTGACTGAAGTTATCCTTCAGCCACTCCTCCATTCCCTTGATACTTAAAAGTGTTCCTTTTTGCTTTATTTTTTTCTTCATCTCATATCTTATCAACCCAGTTCAAGTAGATTTTCATTCTTTCCTTACTTCTTTCATTACTCTTCTAAAATGGCTTTTATCAGGTCAACATCTTACGAATGCTAAATAAAATGATGATAATACTAGCACGTCTATAAAGCTTACTATGCATCAGGCACTATTCTAAGTGCTTAATATATCCTGGGTTAGCCAAAGAGTTCATTCAGGTTTTTCTGTTAAATGTAATGGGAAAACCCAAATGAACTTTTTGGTCAACCCAATATTAACTCACATAATTCTCACAACTACCTGGATAAGGTGGTTACTACCATAAGACCCAGTTTGCAAAGAAGGACACTGGAAAGTTAACTAACTTTATGAAGTTTGGTAAGTGATAGAGCCAGGATTTGAACCTGGGCAGTGTGGTTCAGAATTTCTTCTCTAAACTCGAAAATATTTTCTATCAGTGCCCTTGTTTCCCATCTTACCAGCACTTAGCATGGTTGACAGCATCCTTCTACATGAACCACTTCATCTATAGACCTCTGTGTACTCTAAAGTGGCTTTTTTGTTTGTTTGTTTGTTTTAATTTTAACTTCTTGCTTTCCTGGCCTTTTTTTTTTTTCATCTCACTTGCTGGCTTCTCTTCCTCCATCAGCCCTTCAAGGGTACAGATGCCTAGAGCTCTGTCCTATCCGATTTCTTCACTCATGCCCTGGGTTCATAGCTTAAAATACCATCTCTATTCTGCTGACTGAAATGTACATCTCTAGACTGGTCATCTCCCATGAGCTCCAGACTCAGAGAGTCAGTGGCCTACGTGGCATCTCTACTTTGATTTCTGACCGGATCTCAAAGTTAACATTGGCCAAGACAAAACTCTTGGTTCCTCCCTCTACCCAGCCCTGCAAAAATCCCCTCCCTAAAAGTCTTTTATGTTTCAATTAATTCCATGGAAAGTGCATAACTATACTCCGTGCAGATGGAACCAGATTCTCTTTGGGGTGCTATATGGGATTCCTGTGGTCAATTTTTGGATAGGTGCTGAAAGGATATGGATGTGTTCTGGAAAGAGACCTAACATCTGTGGCACAGACCTGGCTTTCTGTTGTACATGTTCTAGCCAGTTACATGCTGCTGCTGCTGCTGCTGCTGCTAAGTCGCGTCAGTCATGTCTGACTCTGTGCGAGCCCATAGACGGCAGCCCACCAGGCTCCCCCATCCCCGGGATTCTCCAGGCAAGAACACTGGAGTGGGTTGCCATTTCCTTCTCCAATGCATGAAAGTGAAAAGTGAAAGTGAATTTGCTCAGTCATGTCTGACTCTTCGCGACCCCACGGACTGCAGCCCACCAGGCTCCTCCGTCCATGGGATTTTCCAGGCAAGAGTACTGGAATGGGGTGCCATTGCCTTCTCCGTTACATGCTGCAGACACTGTGAAAAATAGATACTTAGCCACAATAGCATCACAGCAAAATGTTAGAAGATGGTTGGGAAGCACAAGCTGAAAGTAGCTTTTAAGATGCTAAGAATCTTTTAAAGCATCGTTTTGAGTCCTTTGTTTAATCCATATGTTGCTGAATCAGACCTTCCCATTTTGAAAAGTGCTTTTCCCCATTTTATAAAGACAGTCTGACAGATGGCATGTGCTTTCCCACACATATCTGTCAATTTGCTCATCTTTATCCTCCACCTCCACCTGTGGTTCAAATCTGAAAACTTTCTAAAGCAGAGAATGCCAGTCAGCTGGAGGCAATTTGACAAAAACTCAAAATTAAAAAAATCATCTTAAAGCATCATTGAAATGGGATTCTCAGCTCCACTACAGTGGGTAACTGATGTATGGATAAAGCCTGGGGCTTTTGTGGCATCCCTGAAACCCCAGGTTGGGTACACAAATAGGATGTTACTCTTAAATTCATATACATGACCCTTAGAAACCTTTTCTTCCTTAGGGATTTAGACATCCAAGAACTTTCCAGAAAGTTCAGTAAATTGCTATGTGACTTTATCTAAAAAATCTGATCTTATTATAATCCAAATGCTTTCTTGGAAACCAAAAGTATACTCTACTTCTGAATGGTGAATTCTGCTTCCATTGAAAAAGCCCAATGAAGTCTTCAGTGAGAGGGAGAAACATATTGCTTGTGCAAACAGATAGGTGTTTTTCTTGCATACCTCAGGATGGATGTTATCTCTTAAAGAAGTATGCCCTCTTCTGAAATATCATGGCTCCTCAGTGACAAGTATGCTTTGGTGAAGCCTGCAATGAGCCTAAACTTTGTGAATCTTATTTGCAGTTGTTTTTTCCCTAAACCAGTGAATTAGAAAAACCAAACTCCTCATACATTATATTCTCCCAATTTTTATTATTATTTTAATATTTTTAAAAAAATTGCGTAGTTGACATATCCACATGGCCCTCTGTTTAAAAGCTACTAAATGATCCAGTGAAAATTCTCCTTCTCATACTGTGATCTATTACCTAGCTCTTCCTGGAGGGAACCAGGGCTACTAATTTCTGTGGACATATAATACCATAGTCTTTTGATCATTGAGTTTACATTAACATGAAAATCAATGTAAATCACTTAAGTTTTGAGTATACTTTTAAAATTTTATACCATAATTACATAAGTAAATGATATTAGGGCAGTAAATGGACTCATAAGAAAATTTTCAGTTCTAACAAGTATTTCATTCTTCTTGTATTTCTGTAATATACTTATTGCATCTTACATGTTCTCAGATAAGTATCTCATTTCATTGACTCTGAGATGAGCTTTTACTTCACATTTTAGGATTTCAGAGGCTAAAATGTTTCTTATTGGCATCTGATGACTGACATTTTTTTATTAATTGCACAATAAATAATGGTATGACACAAAATAACTGTCATCTGTTAGATTAGATGATTCTTCTCTGATTTTTCTTGAAACAAGTGACAAGCTGGAATTATACTGAATAAATGAGGTTCAGTTCAGTTCATTCGCTCAGTCATGTCTGACTCTTTGTGACCCCATGGACTGCAGCATGCCAGGCCTCCCTGTCCATCACCAACTCCGGGAGTTTACCCAAACTCATGCCCAGTGAGTCAGTGATGCCATCCAACCATCTCATTCTCTGTTGTCCCCTTCTCCTCCTGCCTTCAATATTTCCCAGCATCAAAGTCTTTTCCAATGAGTCAGTTCTTCACATCAGGTGGCCAAAGTATTGGAGTTTCAGCTTCAGCCTCAGACCTTCCAATGAACACTCAGGACTGATCTCCTTTAGAATGGACTAGTTGGATCTCCTTGCAGTCCAAGGGACTCTCTAGAGTCTTCTCCAACACCACAGTTCAAAAGCATCAATTCTTTGGCACTCAACGTTCTTTATAGTCCAACTCTCACATCCATACATGACTACTGGAAAAACCATAGCCTTGACTAGACGGACCTTTGTTGGCAAAGTAATGTCTCTGCTTTTTAATATGCTATCTAGGTTGGTCATAACTTTCCTTCCAAGGAGTAAGTGTCTTTTAATTTTATGGCTGCAGTCACCATCTGCGGTGATTTTGGAGCCCCCAAAAATAAAGTCAGCTACTGTTTCCCCATCTATTTGCCATGAAGTGATGGTTGCTAGTTTGTTTTTTTTTTTTTTTTTGGACCTCCAAATACAAATTTTAAAACATTATAAAGCTTATTCCCAATCATAGTTGCTTTTAGACTATGGCATGATGACTATAACTAGCATTTAAAAAATATAATATGCTAACTTTCAAATGTCACTTGATGTTGTACATGAAGTACTGTGGGATATTTTAAGCACACTGTTTAATAAGATGATGAAATCTACATAGTTTTAAAATGCTAGTGTTTGGGCATTTATTCTAGGTGCAGCCCCACTGAAGTTAACTAGAGAACTTACCTCTGGCATTATTCTGGGCTTCCCTGGTGGCTCAGACAGTAAAGAATCTGCCTGCAATGAAGGAGACCCAGGTTTGATCCGTGGGTCAAGAAGATCCCCTGGAGAAGGGAATGGCTACCCACTCCAGTATTCTTGGCTGGAGAATTCCATGAACAGAGGAGCCTGGTGGGCTACAGTCCATGGTATCCCAAAGTGCCAGGCATGACTGGGCAACTAACACATTTAACTTTCTGGCATTATTCAGAGAGAGAAGTGTTTAGTTATTGAGAAAATGTCCAGCAGCATCTTCATTATGGCTGCTTTGAATACCAGGTACAGAAAAGGTATTCTTACCTCTACTGACATGTGGACATGAGACTTCCCTGGTGGCTTAGATGGTAAAGCATCTGCCTACAATGCAGGAGACCCGGGTTTGATCCCTGGCTCAGGAAGATCCCCTGGAGAAGGAAATGACAACCCACTCAAGTACCTCTTGCCTGGAAAATCACATGGACACAGTCCACAGGGTCGCAGAGTCGGACATGACTGAGCGACTTCACTTCACTTCACAGACAAAACTCCAGTGGATAGAGTGTGTGTGCTGCTTTTAAAATATTTGTGTTCTTTCTACATGCCTGGAGCTATATTAGGTACCAAAGTGCAGGAAAGATCAAGATAAAGCAGAAGTGGATGATTCCTCAGAGCTTAGGTCTATTAGAATATGTAAGGTGAAGTCTTTCAGTCATGTCTGACTCTTTGCGATCCCATGGATTGTAGCCCGCCAGGTTCCTCCATCCATGAGATTTTCCAGGCAAGAATACTGGAGTGGGTTGCCATGTCCTTCTCCAGGGGATTTTCCCAACCCAGGGATTGAACCTGGGTCTCTTGCATTGCAGGCAGACTCTTTACCATCTGAGCCACCAGGGAATCAATTAGAATATGTAAGCCAGGTGCAAATAGCTAGAAAAACAAATTAGAGAGTAATATCAGTGCCATCAAAGATAGAGAAACATTTCATCCACTAGAGGAAGATAAGAACTTCATAGAGAAAGTACTCCTACAAAATTGATTGAAAATTAACAACCCAGGTAGTTCATTAGTTATTTGACTCATTTATTGGAAACATAATTCAACTGACTTCTCATGTGCAACTCAGTTGAAATAAACCCTTTCCCAAGATAATAGTCTTTTTTGTATGTATGGATTTCAGTAAAAATGTTTGTATACATCAAAATTCTTTCTGGATAATCTCACTTTGCTACTTGAGTGTAGCTTGACATTAAAAGAGGTGAAATTGCTTAAAGGTTTGAGAATGTGAGCTATGTGAGCAAAACACCACAGATTAACCAACCATAAACTCAGCTGACTTGGTGTGAAAGGAGAAAATCACAGACTTGGTCATGCTGTCTGGCACAAGCTGGGATAGAAACATTGTGGGACTCAGTACTTCCCATTTATCCTTTGTTCTTCAGAATGCCACAAAAAGAGACAGACCTTCAAGGGTCCGTTTCCCTAATCTAGATCAGAATCAAGTAACTCATCTACTTTTCTTTTATGGAGGCACCATTTTCTCTAGTTCCTGTAAAAACGGATGCAAAATAGGGGACAAACATTTTCATTAGAATTTAAGACATTATTTGAACAAAGATTGATTGGCAGTTGGAGACTTATACTTTATGCATTTTTTTAATTAAAAAGAAAGCACAAATTTAATTTTAGGCAGAACATTAGACATCTGAGCATTTTCATTGCAGATTGTGAGGTGTCTGAAAAGGACTCCTTTACATCAGCACCAAGAGGTGATGCTTCCCTTCTCCTCTTAAAAATAATAAGTCCTCTCACATGGCTTCTACTACTGGAAAGAGAGGTTGTTTTGTTGAGATCTTAAGATAGAGTCTCAAGGAAATATCCTTCAAATATTTAGATAGATGCAACGGACAGAAGACTCTAGGCAACTGCTATTACAATAAATCTTTTCACCTATTGTTTTAGTATAATAAAGAGTCCTTCTAAACGCTGATGTTGTCATTCAGTCACTAAGTTGTGTCTGACTCTTTGTGACCCCATGAACTGCAGCACTCCAGGCTTCCCTGTCCTTCACTATCTCCCAGAATTTGCTCAAACTCATGTCCATTGAATTGATGATGCCATCCAACCATCTCATTCTCTGTCATCCCTTCTCCTCCTGCCTTCAATCCTTCCCAGCATCAGAGTCTTTTTCCAATGAGTCAGCTCTTGCCTCAGGTGGCCATAGTATTGGAGCTTCAGCTTCAGCCATTAGTCCTTCCAATGAATATTGAGGGTTCATTTCCTTCAGGATTGACTGGTTTGATCTCCTTGCTGTAGTGTTTCCCATTCTATTGTTTTCCTCTATTTCTTTGCATTGTTCACTTAAGAAGGCTTTATTATCTCTCCTTGCTATTGATTATAAGAAATTCTGATTTTGGCTGAATTTAGCCTAGCCAGTGACTGTGATCTTGGGAGCTGGCTAGACAAAGGAGAAGTTTAATAATAAAATTAATAGTACTTTATGCCTCATGTTTATGGCGTAGAAATATACAGCTACTACTGTCTGGATGTCTACTTTGCCTATGGTGCTGTTTGTTGTTTAGTCTCTAAGTCATGTCCAACTCTGTGACCCCGTGGACTGCAGCATGCCAGGCTTCCCTGTCCATCACTCTCTTCCAGAGTTTGCTCAAACTTATGTCCATTGAGTCAGTAATGCCTATGGTTATATCTAGTAAATTCAGTGTGTCACTTAGGGCTTTGCTAGTGACTACAAAAAAAATAAACTCAAGCATTTCACTGGCTTAACACAGTAACTTTTTTTCTCATATAACTTTTAATGTGTGTGTTTCTGAAGCTTTCCTGGAATCCAGGGTTCTTTCATACTGGAACTATTTTATTTACTAGGGGTCTTAGAGTCCTCTGTGTTCAGGCAGAAAGAAAAAGATCAAGGAAAAGAAAAAACACAGTGTATTTTTTAATCCACCTTGGCTAGTAACACATGTCTCTTACCTTTATGATATTGCTCTGGTGAGACCCAGTCTTGTGGACTCATCGAGATGCAGCAATTGCTGGGAAATGTCACTCAGTGGGCAGCTGCTTTCAAGGAAAACACCAAAAGAGAGTGGGCAAGTTTGCTGGATCCACAAGGTCTGTCCTATGGCAAGGAGTACACAAATTTTGTTCAGAGAGTAAGCTGATTCTGGACACTGAGAGCTGATCACACCAGATTAGAGAAGGGGCAGTGAAATACCCCGTTGTAATCTGTTTTGAAAATCTGAGTTTGCTTTGATGAAAGTATTTCATGCTCATCTGCTGACTGTAAGAATTTCTTGAAAGAGATACCTAGGATGTAAGGGTAAAAGCACTCACCAGCCAACCACACATGGATTAGTGGTTTACTTAAGCAATCTGAGGCTTCCCTGGTGGCTCAGACGGTAAAGCGTCTGCCTTCAGTGTGGGAGACCTGGGTTAGATCTCTGGGTTGGGAAGATCCCCTGGAAAAGGAAATGGCAACCCACTCCAGTACTCTTGCCTGGAAAATTCCATGCACTGAGGAGCCTGGTGGGCTACAGTCCTTGGGGTTGCAAAGAGTCCGACATGACTGAGCGACTTCACTCACTCATGACTGTTTTATTGTATGATTCTATGAATCCAGCAAACCTATTTACTGTTTGTTTTTTTTTTTTTTAATTTTGCATATCCCTTCTAAAAGGAAATGGGAATTTATGCAAAAGTACTTTTGACTTGTTTTGCTTGTCTGCAAACATTTGAGATGGAGCATAGCTGTAAGGAAATTTTCTTCTGACGAAGATACTAACCTCCCCTAGAATGCTGTGACTAGAAACTGTTGGATTCAGAGACTTAAGGTGAGTGTGTGAGAAGTAGCTCCCTTACTAAACTCAGTATGTTTGTGTTCTGATCTTATTTTCTGCCTCCGTGTGACCCTAGGCAAGTCCTCACGATTTTCATCTGTAAAATTAGACTTGGATCTGTCAATCCAGCTCTGACTCTTCCTGGCACTAACATTTTTTTTAGCAATCTAGAGTTAGAAGACTGGAGTTTAAAGGAACAGAATTCACATTCTAAAGAGTTCATTAAATAAGAAATAGCCTGAAAAGTTAACAGTAAAGAGAATATTGTTAGCATATCAAGCACTTCGTTGGTGAGCAAAAAATTAGCCATCTTTTGAGTATTTATATTCAGAGAAAAAAACTATTTAAAATCTAAAGAAATTTAATGACAATTTTGTAGTTGTCTGCCAGTTTTGGGGACTTTTAGAATTTCACTGTGCCTCTCAGCATTTTGAATTGACTCTAGTTTGCATTAGTCTTGTTCTTCCATTGATATTCTGTCTTTCTTTTGCTTAAAGAGTACATCCTCCTATATTGGAAAATGTAGAGGTTTTTTGGTCTTAGGGGAAAACCTAAGTGGTCAAGATCAGTTGTGTTGAACATGAACATCCCTGAATTCTGGATAGTCTATGAGAGCAGCTGTGCTTTCTAAAGAAAATGTCATTGACCTCAGACTTCCTGTTGACTAGTTCAGACTAAAGGTGTGTGTGTGTATATATATATAGAATATAGAAGTTGCCCCTATTAGATAACCTTCATGTGCCAGGTATCAACTAGTTTTTCAGTGAAAATACTTTTTACCTCTATTTAACCACACTTTTCTTTTGTGATTTTTTAAAAATGACATAGTATTATTTTTACCAAAATAAAAATAGCGTCTGTCATAGAGTAGATACTTGAGCAATAGATAGCTGTCTATTGATTCTATTAATATTTTCCTTGGATTTTCCTCCTTTCAAGACTGTGTTGATTCTTCTGGATTTCGTTTAACCCATGTCAGACACACTGTCAAATGTTTATTAACATCCTCCTGACATGAGGAGCCTTATTACATGTATTGGTGGATATTCTGATACGTAAGAAACAGGATAAGATGCTACAAAAGGAAAAGGTATCTTGGTATGAGTGATTTACCATTTGTTAGCAAGGCCAATTTTTCTTTATGGTAAGTGGGATCACTGTTATGGAATTGATTTGAGGGCTGCTGGGATGGCCTAGAAACTTTGTAAGCTGCCTATATTTTTGAGATTCCAGTGTAATATTCCATCCCCTTTGCTTTGCACTTTTAAAATATATTGCTGGCTTGTGTTTGAGCCATAACACATTAAGCTTGTTATTAACCATTAACACCTTGCCATGAATTCTTTTGTGAGGTTGCTCTAGGGCAGTTAATAAGCTGTGTCAAGGCCTGGTACTTGGCCAGGAGGTAGCTGCTCTGACTTTTTAGCAAAGGTTTTTAGTTTCCATCTGGTTCTCCTTGTGGGCTTCAGAGTCAGGCTGGCTGCTCCCTTAACTGTGCCTGGAATGAAGAGCACTTTAAGGAAGTGTGGAAAAATCCCATTCCTTCAGGACAGCTCAGGTAAGGCTCCGTCTTTTAAAAGAAATTGTTAATAGGAGATAAAAGAAACAAAGATAAACCCTGATGTATGGAAATAGAGGAATGCAGACACAGAAGTCGTGTCTTTCTTAACTATAGTGCACACCCAGATTGGTGTGGCTGATGCCTTTACCTTGACTTGACCATCTATCGAAAAGTGAACTCGCTCAGTCGTGTCCGACTCTTTGCGACCCCGTGAACTGTAGCCCGCCAGGCTCCTCTATCCATGGTATTCTCCAGGCAAGAATACTGGAGTGGGTTGCCATTTCCTTCTCCAGGGAAGTGATCCCTAAATTCCCTTTTGATATAACCATGTCCTGTGGCCTCTGAACAGAGAAACTAAATAAACATTGACATTTTCCTATCCCTCCTGAAGAAAATTGTTTTTGAAGCTATAAAATCCCATGGACGGAGGAGCCTGGTGGGCTGTAGTCCATGGGGTCGCTAAGAGTTGGACACGACTGAGCAACTTCACTTTCACTTTTCACTTTCATGCATTGGAGAAGGAAATGGCAACCCACTCCAGTGTTCTTGCCTGGAGAATCCCGGGGATGGGGGAGCCTGGTGGGCTGCCGTCTATGGGCTCGCACAGAGTCAGACACGACTGAAGCGACTTAGCAGCAGCAGCAGCAGCATCAGCATATCATTTTTACCTGATTAAGAACTGTGAATGATCAGTACTTGGACAAAAGAAGAGAAATACCTTTAGAATTTAGAGAACTTCCTAGATTTATGGAGATGAGGGGCATGTGACTCCTGAATAATGGAATAACAAAGAGCTAGGAAAAGTGAGGGCTAGAACCAAACTTCATGTGTGTGTGCTGTTGTTTCAATGGTGTCCAACTCTTTGCGACCCCATAGACTATAGTCCGCCAGGCTCCTCTGTCCATGGGGATTCTCCAGGCAAGAATACTGGAGTGGGATGTCATGCCCTCCTCCAGGGGACCTTCCCGACCCAGGGATCAAACTCGTATCTTTTACTTCTCCTGTGTTGGCAGGCGGGTTCTTTACCACTAATGCTACCTGGGAAGCCCAAGCCAAACTTCATAGTTTCTTCTTACTTTTACTTAGGGTTTGCTGTGTCTGACAACCTTTGCATTCTACCAGATTTATTTCTATAAAGGTTATATATTAATTCTATTTCCTCTTTTTATTACTACCTACTTAAACTTTTAAATAAAGTGTTACTTTTATTTATAAATGGGGAATGATACCAATATGAGAACTTTGGGAAAGGTCTCTCTTTTGACCCAGCTTAAAGTTCTCACCAGGGCTTCCCTGGTAGCTGAAGATGGTAAAGAATCTGCTTGCAGTGCTGGAGACCTGGATTCAATCCCTGCGTTGGGAAGATCCCCTGGAGAAGGAAATGGCAACCCACTCCAGTATTCTTCCCATGGACAGAGGAGCCTGGTGGGCTACAGTCCATGGGATCGAAAAGAGTCGGACGTGACTGAGCAACTAACACATACACAAAGTTCTCATCTAGCTTTATATTCTTATGAGGAAGTGCTTCTTTTCATTTATTAAAAGCAAATGCCCTGAAGCATTTCAGTGCTGTGTCCTCCAGAGTACCTGATTCATAGGATGAACTGAGTAAATGTTAACTTGGAAAGATAATCTCTTTCTTTGTGTATTTTTAGATTGAAAATGAGTATTGATTAATGGTGTCAAAGTAAACTGCTTTAAATACAAAACTCTGTAAATGAACTCCTAGGTTATTGTGTGCCTGTTTCATGCTCTCTGAGTTCATTTGCTTCATCCCCATCATAGTTAACACTCAACTAAATTTAGTGTAAGTTTTTTCTACATTATTATATTTTGTACAATAAGCTTTGAATAAAGCATTTACTTTTGTGTTCTAGAATACTGTTTTTAAATGATAAATATTCTACTTCTCATAAAGTGCTTCTCAAGTATAATTTTACTCTTTGATTATTAGTCTGTAAAAATGTACTGCCAATTTTATGTTTTTTAAAGCATGCTTATCAATTGGATATTATTCCCGTTCTTTGCCCTTCAAAATAACTGTTTCCAGTGAGTTAGGGTCAGTACAAATATCCATGGTCTGTGCTTTCAAAATAGCATATGACCTGCTAACCTATATGAGGGCTTCCCTGGTGGCTCAGTAGTAAAGAATCTGCTTGCCAACATAGGAGAAACACGTTCGATCCCTGATCCAGGAAGATCTCCTTTAGAAGGAAATAGCAACCCACTCCAGTATTGTCACCTGGGAAATCCAATGGACAAAGCAGAGCCTGGCAGGCTACAGTCCTGGGGTCACAAAAAGTCAGACACAACTTAGCAACTGAACAGCAGCAACAACCTATGTAGAACCTTTAAATCTTGGGTTTACTGCCAAACACAGAATTCCCATGAAATTAGCAACTATGCTTAATTCATTTTTGTAGCCCCAGCACCTAGAACCGGAGAAGGCAATGGCACCACACTCCAGTACTCTTGCCTGGAAAATCCCATGGACGGAGGAGCCTGGTAGGCTGCAGTCCATGGGGTCACTGAGAGTTGGACACGACTGAGCGAATTCACTTTCACTTTTCACTTTCATGCATTGGAGAAGGAAATGGCAACCCACTCCAGTGTTCTTGCCTGGAGAATCCCAGGGATGGGGGATGGGGGAGCCTGGTGGGCAGCTGTCTATGGGGTCACACAGAGTCAGACATGACTGAAGTGACTTAGCAGCAGCAGCAGCACCTAGAACAGGAACCTGGCCATCAGAAGATCCTCAATCAGTGTTGGGAGTGAATAGAAATGCAGGCAAGTAAGTCAGGATTCTCTGGTTTTTGAGCGACTGAAAAAGCATGAACCAAATAGGGATTTATTGGCTCAAGTATCTAAGATGTTCAGGACTCCAGAATTGACGGAATCAGAGATCTCCCCAAGCGTTGTGAGAATGCTGTGCTTCTCCCTCTGTCTGTCTGCCCTGGACTCCGCCGTTGTCTACACTGGCAGGTTCCCTGCGTGCAGAGGCAAAAGGGACCTCCAGCAGTTTCAGACTTACAGCACCCTCACAGCTGGCCTTCTCTGGGAGAAAGTGTCTCTGTAGAGAGCTTCAGCACAAGTCCCAGGTCTGACCCTCTGGGTCTCAGTGGTCTGGCTTAGAAGGCCACTTCTCCCTGAAACTGCCCAGGGGGACAGTGTATTCTGGCCGGGCCTAGCTCAAGGACAGCCCCACTGTAGCCCGCTCCACCCAGATCATATGTCCTTAAAATGGGGAGTGATGGCTCCTTAGAAAGATGCCTGCAGATGATCACCGTGGCAGGGAAATGTTTCAAAAAAAAGAATGGTAGCAGTTGGCGACAGACTGCAAATGCAAAATGCACTGTAAATTTTACTAGGTAACTCTGGGAGTTGGTGATGGACAGGGAGGCCTGGCGTGCTGCAGTTCATGGAGTCGCAAAGAGTCGGACACGACTGAGCGACTGAACTGAACTGACTCTCCTTCCAATGAGCTATATGCTCCTGGTAGTCCTGGTTATTTTAGGGCCTCATTAGAAGATTTTAGCCTTAGCATGGAGTTTTTAGACCTCTAATCTTTTAAGATATAGTAGGGGAAAAAATATATTCCCTCTCCTCAGTGTGAGAATATTAAAAGCTTAAGCATCATTTTTGCCCTGGGTGTTATGTCCATTGAGACGGAATTATTTTCCTCTTAAAGATGAATTATGCTAGAATGGACCTCTTAGACCAAGTTCTGTTTAGCCTAACATTCGTTCCTGCCATTCCTGGTGATAGCTCTCTTAAGACACAGTGCCTACACTTTCCCTCAGCAGTGCTTCCAGGCCTCCAACCTGGCGGCGGAAGCATCCAAGACAAGACAAACGAGTCCTGGATGAGATGGCGGGATGGCATCACTGACTCGATAGACGTGAGTTTGAGTGAACTCCGGGAGTTGGTGATGGACAGGGAGGCCTGCGTGCTGCGATTCATGGGGTCGCAAAGAAGCGGACACGACTGAGAGACTGAACTGAACGGAACTGAATAATAACCCCAAGTTCCATGAGAAAGTCCATTCTTCATTTAACACAGTGCGTTCACACTGAGTTAAATTATGTCTTATGTCCATGCGGTCAGGAGAAGTAGAAAAGTGAAATCACTCAGTTGTGTCTGAGTCTTTGCGACCCCATGGTCTGTAGCCTACCACGCTCCTCCGTCCATGGGATTTTCCAGGCAGGAGTACTGGAGTGGGTTGCCATTTCCTTTTCCAGAGGATCTTCCCAACCCAGGGTTCGAACCTGGGACTCCCGCATTGTAGGCAGATGCATTGTAGGCGGCCACCAGGAGAAGTGGAGTTGTACCCAAAACTCTGAACCCTGACAGCATACCTTCCTCTTCCTCCTCTTGGTTTACAAATACAAGATGGACTTGCCCATTGTCTGGGGCCCTCTTACTCCTGAGATGGTACTTCCTGCTGACTTTGGCTTGTGTTGTCATTTCCTGAATGCCTGGAGAAATTGTACTAATTAAAAAGATTGGAAAGTAAGGTTTTGCTTTAGCAGAATAGAATTTCAGTGAATATTCACAGGAGCCTGTTTTCATTATACTGAGATGTTCATTATGCTGAATACCGTATCAGTATGCTATCCTTATTTCATATTATGAATGTTTTTGAATGTATTGGAAAAGATTAATTGACCTTTAAAGAATTTCCTGTCAATTATTACTTGCATACCAATAAGCTTTCACTAACTGTGATGGAATATATAGTTATAACCGAATAATATTGCTTTATTTATATTCTTACCTAAAAATTAATTTTTTTAATGTTCAAATCCAATTTAAAGTTGTTAAACTGTTAAAAATTTACCAGTCACCTGCAATTAGGAATCACTGAGGCATGTACTTAGTCTTTGATGGGGTTGCCTTAGTTTAGCCAACTCTTTAGCCTGCTCAGGTGTAACTCAGGTTCTCCACTTTCATCCTCTCCTTTGATGCCCCTACGGGAGAAGGCATTTCCCAGAGAGTGGGCTCACCTCCTGCTGAAGCTTCAATCTGATTGAATCTGGTTTTCTCACTGCCTGGGGGACCTCTGCCTCCTCTGTGCCCTGCCTCAGGCACACTCGCTGCCTGCCACCCATAGTCACCATCAGCCTGATCAATGCACTGCATTCTTGGTAGGAACAAGTGAATCACTCACACCCCTGGTTCTGGTTCAGAGTCCCCATTATGTTTCTTGTATTGACCACAAAATATAAATATAGGAAGACTGTTACTTTGATTAAGAGTGGACTTTGTATGTCTTTCCCTGATTGAGCCAAAAAGAAGTAAGATGCTTTTTTCCCTTGTTTGTGCAATTTTACATTTTGACAGAAAAAGAGACTATCACTTTTGAAATAAGTGGATTTTGCTTCAGGATATAAAACTTTTTAAAACAAATATATCAGATATGGACTTTTTGTTTACCATTCTTTTAAAGAATTCTATCATTCCTTCTTCTTTTTTTTTTTTTTTTGGCCATCCATCTTGTTAACTCCCTGGATCTGTGGTTTGATGTCTGACATTAATTTGGGGAAATTCTCAGTCATGATTGCTTCAGATATTTCTTCTGTTCCTGTTTCTCTTCTGCTTTTGGTATTCCAATTACACTATGGGTAGGTACACTTTGCAGTTGTCCCACAGTTCTTGGATATTCTGTTCTGCTTGTTTTCAATTTTTTTTCCTCTTTCCTTTTCAGTTTTGGAAGTTTCTATTGATATAGCCTTAAGCTCAGAAAGGATTTCTTCAGCCATGTCCAGTCCACTAATGAGCGCATCAAAGGCTTTCATTTCTGTCACACTGTTTTTGATCTCTGGCATTTCTTTTTGATTCTTTTTTTTTTTTTTTTAAGCATTTCTCTCTCTTTGCATACATTGCCCATCTGTTCTTGCATGTTGTCTACTTTTCCCATTAGATCCCAAAGCAAATCAGTCATAGTTGTTTTAAATTCCTGGTCTGGTAATTCCAACACCCCTGATATATCTGAGCCTCCTTTCCACTCCTCATGTTTAAAATAGGCAGAAATAGGCTTTTGTTTTTGCTGATCTGTGTTCTGCAAATAGTCTTCTCCTAGATCTTGACATATCTGCTTCCTTCTCACCAATTAGGTTTCTGCTCAAGGCTTACCTTGTTGAAGTGACTGATCCTTCTCTGCCAACTCAAACTCTTCCCTCTCTTGTTAGTCACTCACTATCACATTAGCCTATTTCACTTTCTTCATATTTTTAGTAGTTAATATTATTTCTTCTCTTAAAGGTTTATTTTCTGTCTCTTCTCACTAGTACAGGACTGGCAAAAAGGAGGTACTCAATAAATATTTAAGGACATAATGTGTTAAACATTAGTTATTTGTAAGAGTTGGTATTATAGGCAATCTTTATATTTTTCAGAAATTTCCCAATATATAAAAATAAACATTGATTACCATTATAATCAGGGGAAATTATTAAAAATAATAAACCCTCATTCCTACTACATAGGTATGTTTGAACAATTATAATGCACATTCCATCTAAACACTATGAAAAAGCAAAATCATGATGGATCACACAGCTGTGTAGCAGGGGCTCCTGGTAGAGCCATTTAGAACAATACTGTATAAATATATTTTTTTAATGTGATAGTCATTGATGGGTTGAAAGCTATCTTGAAAATTCAACTGATTCATTCTCTGCCCTATTCAATATTTATGAAAAGACTTAATAATTAAAATCCCACCCTTTGTAAGAAAAGATATTTCAGGCCTTGTATGGTGTTTCACTTTTGTTCCCGAAGTTCTGCTCCCATTTATTTCATGTAGCTCCCAAAGATGCTAAAAGCTTCTGTGCTTTAACATGCTGCAAGAATAAGAGCTTCTTCCGTTTATGGAAACTCTTTTAAAGCAGGCACATTTTCTCAAGTAAATTTTGAACCAGCTCTTCTTTGCTTTTCTCCTTCTCACTTTCCTTTCTTGCTTCACCTGCACTCTGCGTCTGTCTTCCTTTTCCTTCTCTACTTCTAAGGCTGTCAGCAGGGCAGAAGCTGATGTAGCCTGTATTGATTCCTCTTAGAAGTTTCTCTGTTGGTACCAACTGAAGCTGTCTTGGCTGTAAGAGGTTTATTCCTTTTGTAAGTGTTTAACTATACCTAACTGAACAAAGAGTTGAGCATTTCTTTTTAGCCTACTCGACAATGAAAAAGTTTGTTGGTGTCCACCCGTTCTAATGGGGTCATCAGTGTCCTCTTCAAGAAGTTGTTGACATACTTTACTTTTTTCCCTCCTGTAAACAGTTTCTCTCAAGAAGTCACAACATCCACAGTGGAAATACTGACTCTTGTGTGGCACAGATGGAACACTGGCATGTGCTTTTCTAATTTTGTTTTGCCAGAAGAGGTCACATTTTTAAATGTGTCTGTGTGTATGTCTTCACTGTCCTTACGTCAGCTTAGTTCTCACTCTTAGTCCCCATTCAGAGTGTCTGAGGTTCCCCTTCTTTAAGTGTGACCGTCTTTGCCTTGGGGACCTTGTCAAATTTTCAGGGCAAGGAACCCATAGAACTCTGTGCCTCCCTTTATTGCAAATCCACGGTCACCACTCCCCGACCACTCCACCAATGTGATATATCAAGTAATTTCGTCACTGAGTTTAAATATAGGGAAAGTCAAATAGGGTCATTGGCTTCAGGCAGCCCCAATCCAGCATAATATACAAAGAGCAGGGGCTACTGCTTACTTTCTGATCAGTTATCTTGATACAAGTATGTGACTGGCAGGAACAGAGTAAATATGAGAGATCAGGGCACCTTCTTTGCCCAATGGTAGCACTATAAAGTAGAGAGTGGTTTGGATGCAGTTATTTTCATAATTCCCTGAGTTCTCACTGCTCTACAAATAACCCAGCTGGGCGCTTCACTTCTGACCTTGCTATTCTGACCCTTGCTCTGTGGTCTTTTCCTCCTGACTTGGATGGTGTTCTTGGCTCCAGCAATGCCTGGAAGGTGTTCATCAAACCAAATAAAGAGAAACAGAAGCACCTCTGTATGCCAAACATCTTGAACTCCTTGGAGGAAATGCGTTACAAAAATCTAACATAAATAATAAAATAAAAAGTAGTCTGCTTGGTAAGAACTAATCAGTAAGAGGGAAAGCAAAAAAAAAAAAGCTAATACCAAGATTTTTTTTACAAATAACTTGGGAGTGGTTGTGTGGTTATATTACAAAAAGAATAAAGGAATATTTAGAAAAAATATGTATAGTATATAGTATTAATGAAAAATTTAGAAATTCTTAAAAATGGTAAGGCAAATATTATACTTGAGATGTTGAGAATTGCTTATAATTCCATATTTTATATGATAAAGCAGAACTGTGTTTGAATTTATAGTTCAGTACTTATCAAAATCAGATTATTAAGGTTTAGGCAAAATAATGTATCATCTGCTTATGAAGAAACGTGTAGTGATTTTTCACACTGTATCTTCTCAGTCTCAATTTATTTGCGTCAGGGATGTTTCTCAGTTTATATGTACAAACTATTTTAACATTCAAAAGTGAATTCTTTAAATTTTTTCCTTCAGTTTATTAAAGGGATATCGGTATTTTTAATTTGTTGCATAATTTACCTTATGAGTCAAGACTCCTTTATAGAGTCTATTAAAGTTCCAGGAATAAAACATTTCATTTATTGATTTACTTGGGAATTATTTAATGTTTTTATAAAGTTAAATAAACCATTCATGATCTTGAGGGGATTAGTGGCATAGAGATCAAATTGGAAAAAAAGATAAAAGTTCTGGGGTATAACTTGATCAGCTTTATCTTATAGAAAATTCATGTGGGATGAGCAGAAATAGAAGACAGCAGGCAAGGAAAACAGTAAGAGGCTGCCCCAGTTGTAGTTTTATGTATAACACTACCCCAAAGCTTAAAGACTGAAGACAGCATCAGCCATATATTTTGTTCATCAATGCATACATTGGGCAGGGTGTGGTAAGATCAGATTGTCTCTGCTCCATGCATATCACTTAACTGAGGACTAGAGGACCTTCTTTCAAGATGGTTTATTCAAATATCTAGAAAGTTGGTGTTGGCCATTGTCGGGAAGCTCAGCTACAGCGATAGCCCTAGTTTTTCTCCATATGGGCGTCTGTATGGGGTACTTGCCCTTCTTGTGGTATGGTGACTGGATTCTAAGAGCAAGCCCAGGAGAGAACCAGATGGTCCCTTACCAGCTTTTATGACCTACTCTCAGAAGTCACATGGCATCACATCTGCTGTAGTCACAGTCTTGCTGAAGGTCAAGGAATCTCTCATCACCTGCTGATGGGAGGCGTGTCAGTCACATTGTGAGAAAAGCATGTGTGAAGGGAGATTTTTTTGTGTGCCTCTTTGGAAAATACAGTCTTCTTTAATCTACCATGCACCTACAACTCACATCGTCTTCACATGCCAAATATACTCTTCTTCCCCAAGACCCTCAAATCTAAACACCCACTGGTTATTTGTCATTTAAGGTCCTGGTGAAGGTCAGACTGTTTCAGTGTAGTTCTTTTAGCACAGCTGTTAAATCTGAGGAACTGTGAACATAAAAGGCAAGCTGTCTGCTCCACCATTTTCTACTCTCTTCTCTTTCTTTAAGCTTTATCAATGTGTGATTGACAAATAGAAATTATATGTATTTAATGGTGTACAATATGATGTTTTGATGCATGTATACATTTAAAATGATATCACAATCAAACTAATTAAACACATCAATCACCTCATATAGTTACTTGTCTTGCATGTGGTAAGAACATTTAAGATTTACTTTTTAAGCAAATTTCAAATATACAATATAGTATTAGAAACTATAGTTACCATGCTGTACACTAGATTCCCAGAACTTATTTATCTTGTATAAGTGAAACTTTGTGTGCTTTAACCAACATTTCCCCATTGCTCCCACTCCCCACTATAGCCAATTTTCAATAGCAAGACAGACATAGATAAACTGCTACAGACACATCTGAAGAGGAGAAAGCAAGAAGCATGTAGTAGCAACCACCCCATAGCAATTAAGAAACTTAGCTAGGCTTATGCTGCCAGGTTCTTCACTAAATTTTCTTCATTAAAGTATATTCCTACTGCTGGCAGCTGTCTTGTCCAGCTCTTTGTGTGTGTGTGTGTCTGTCTGCTTTTGGAATCAGAGTAATGTTAGCTTTGTAGAAGTATTCTTTCTTCTTCAATTTTTGCAATAGTTTGAGAAGGCTAAGTGTTAACACACACACCCACACACAAAAAAAGTGTTTGGTAGAACTCACCTGTGAAGCCATCTGTCCTGGATTCTTTCTGTTGGGAGTTCTTTTTATTGCTGATTCAATTGATTCAATTTTGTTACTAATAATTAATCTCTTCATATTTCCTCTTTCTGTTTCAGTCTTGGGAGACTGTACATTTCTAGGAATTTATCCATTTCTTCTAGGTTTCCATTTTGTTGGTGTGTAATCATTCACAGCAATCTCTTATGATTCCTCTGTTTCTGTGGTGTTAGTTGTAACTTTTCTTCTTTCATTTCTGATTTTATTTCTCTTTATCTGGATGAATTTGGCCTAAGATTTACCAATTTTGCTTATCTTTTCAAAGAACAAATTCTTAGATTCATTGATCTTTTCTGTTTTTTTTACTCTATTTCTGCTCTTATCTTTATGATTTCTTTTCTTCTACTAACTTTGGCTTTTGTTCTTCTTTTTCTAGTTTACTTAAGTGTAAGTTTAGATTGTTTATTTAATATTTTTTTCTTTTTTCCTGAGGTAAGTTTATATCACTGTAAACTTCCCTGTTAGAACTGCTTTTGCTGCATTCCAAAGATTTTGGACCATTGTGTTTTCATTTTCATTTGTCTCTAGATATTTTTTTTATTTTCTCTTTGATTTATTCAATGACCCTTTGCTTGTTTAGTAGCATATTGTTTAGCCTTCAATTGTTTGTGTTATTTGCAGTTTTTTTCTTGTTCTAGTCTCATATTTGGTGATTGTGAAGGATGCTTGATATGATTTCAGTCTTCTTAAATTTATTGAGACTTGTTTCATGTCCTAGCATGTGACCTATCCTAGAGAATTTTCCATGTGCATTTGAAAAGAATGTGTATTCTGCTGCCTTTGCAAGAAATGTAAATATATTTCTATTAAGTCCATATGATTTGATGTGTTATTTAAGGTCAGCGTTTCCTTGTTGACTTTCTGTCTGGATGATGTATGACTTCCTGTCCATTGATATGAGATATTATAGTTCCCTAATACTGTGTTACTGTCAGTCTCTCCCTTTATACCTGCTAATATTTGCTTTATGTATTGAGGTGCTTCTGTGTTGGCTGCACATACATTTATAGTTATTACATCTTCTTGGATTGATCCCTTGATCATAATGTAATGTCCTTCTTTGTCTTTTGTCACAGTGTTTGTTTTAAAGTCTGTTTTGTCTGATGTTGGTGTTAATATCCCACATTTCCTTTCATTTCCATTTGCTTGGGAGACACTTCTTCATTCCCTCACTTTCAGTCTGTGTGTCTTTAGATTGGAAGTGAGTCTTGTATAGCAGCATGTACTTGGGTTTTGGATTTTTACCCATTCAGCCACTTTATGTCTTTTGAATGGAGCATTTAGTCTATTTACATTTAAAGTATTTATTGATGGGTATATACTTATTGCCATTTATTAATTATTTTCTGGGTGTTTTGTAGTTCTGTTTTTATTCTTTTGTTCTTTTGTTTTCTTCACTTGTGATTTAATAACTACCTTCAGTGTTATATTTGGATTCCTTTCTTTTTGTATGTGTGTGTCTATTCTAGATTTTTAGACTGTGGTTACCATTAAGTTCATATATAGCAGTCTCTATATATAAATGATTACTTTAAGTTGATGATCTCTTAAGTTCAAACTCATTCAAACAACCTGCATTTTCACTCATCACCCCCATATTTAATGTTTTTGACATCATATTTTACATCTCTTTGTTTTGTGTATTCCTTAATTACTAATTGTGGATACAGATGATTTTAGTTTTGTTTTTTAACCAGTTAATCAACTACCTGTACTGCATATTTGCTTTTACCAATGATATTTTACCTTTTGTGATTTTTATATTTCTAGTTGTGATCTTTTCTGCTTAGAGAAGTCCCCTTAACATTTCTTGCATATCTAATTTACTGGTGCTGAACTCTTTTAGCTTTTGCTTGTCTATGAAACTGTTTATATCTCCTCCAGGTCTGAATGATAACCTTGCCAGGTAGAGTATCCTTTGTTGTAGATTTTTTCCCTTTCATCACTTTGATACACTCATTTCCTCTGGCCTGGAAAGTTCCTGCTAAAAAGTCAGCTGAATATCTGATGGAAATTCTCTTGCATGTAACTAGTTGCTTTCCTTTTCCAGTTTTTAAGATTCTCTCCTTGTCTTTAATTTTTGCCGTTAATATTGTAAGTTTTCTTGGTGAGAACTTCCTTGGGTTCATCTTATTTGGGACCCCATGCAGTGATTGTCACCATCTGCAGTGATTTTGGAGCCCCCCAAAATAAAGTCTCTCACTGTTTTCATTGTTTCCCCATCTATTTGCCATGAAGTGATGGGACCAGATGCCATGATCTTTGTTTTTTGAATGTTGAGTTTTAAGCCAGCTTTTTCACTCTCCTCTTTCACTTCCATCAAGAACCTCTTTAGCACCTCTTTACCTTTTGCTATAAGGTTAGTGTCATCTGCATATCTGAGGTTATTGATATTTCTCCCAGCAATCTGGATTCTGGCTTGTGCTTCATCCAGCTAGGCTTTTCACATGATGTACTCTGGATCTAAGTTTAAAAAGCAGGGTAACAATATACAGGCTTGACCTATTCCTTTCCCAATTTGGAACCAGTCTGTTGTTCCACATCTGGTTCTAATTGTTGCTTCTTGACCTGCATACAGGTTTCTCAGGAGGCAGGTCAGGTGGTCTGGTATTCCCATCTCTTGAAGAATTTTTCACAGTTTGTTGTGATCCACACCATCAAAGGCTTTGCCACAGTCAATAAAGCAGAAATAGATATTTTTATGGAACTCTCTTGCTTTTTCTATGATCCAACTGATGTTGGCAATTTGATCTCTGGTTCCTCTGCCTCTTCTAAATCCAGATTGAACATCTGGAAATTCTCAGTTCATGTACTGTTGAAGCCTAGCTTGGAGAATCTTGAGTATTACTTTGCTAGCGTGTGAAACAAGTGCAGTTGTATGATGGTTTGAACATTCTTTGCCATTGTCTTTCTTTGGGATTGGAATGAAAACTGACCTTTTCCAGTCTTGTGGCCACTGCTGAGTTTTCCAAATTTGCTGCCATATTGAGTGCAACACTTTCACAGCATCATCTTTTAGAATTTGAAATAGCTCAACCTGAATTCCATCACCTCCACTAGCTTTGTTCATAGTGTTGCTTCCTAAGGCTAACTTAACTTCGCACTCCAGGATGTCTGGCTCTAGGTGAGTGATCACACCATCATGGTTATCTGGGCCATGAAGATCTTTTCTTTAAAGTTCTTCTGTGTATTCTTGCCACCTCTTCTTAATACTTCTGCTTCTGTTAGGTCCATACCATTTCTGTTCTTAATTGTGCCCATCTTTGCATGAAATATTCCTTTGGTATCTCTAATTTTCTTGAAGAGATCTCTAGTCTTTCCCATTCTCTTGTTTTCCTCTATTTCTTTGCATTGATTACTGAGGAAGGCTTTCTTATCTCTCCTTACTATTCTTTGGAACTCTTCATTCAGATGGATATATCTTTCCTTTTCTCCTTTGCCTTTTGCTTGTATTTAACTTGGGTAATTTTCTCTACCTGGTCTTCCAGTTACTGATCCATTGCTTTCTATCATCTAACCTGTTGATTCCTTGTAGTGTATTTTTCATTTGTTATTGTATTCCTCATCTGTTCAGACCTTCTTTATACCTTTTAACTTTATGTTAAACTTCTCATATCTTCCAGTTTATTGAGAATCTCTATTATTATTACCTGGAACTCTTCATGAAATAAGTGGCTTATCTCCACCTTGTTTTTTTTTTTTTTTTTTCCCCCTGAGCTTTTGTCTTGGTACTTCCTTTGGAACATATTCCTCTGTCATCATTTTCATTGCTTCTCTGGTTTATCCTCTGACTTGTCTCTATGTATTAAATAGGTCATTTATATTTCCTGATCCTGGAGAAGTGGCCTTACGTAGGAGATGTAGTCTGGTTGCACATTCCCCTCTCTCACCAGATCTATATGTGTTGGGGGTACTGCCTATATGGGCTGCGTGGGCCCTTCTGTTGTGTCAGGGCTGACTGCTGTTGGTGTGCAAGCAGGCAGGGCTGGCCCTCAGCCTGGTTGGCTGTGAAAGCTGCTGCATGCAGTGGCTGCTTACCTGCTGGTAAGCAGGGCCAGATCCCAGTGCATCCGGCTCTGCAGCCTTGGAGTAGATAGTCCTGGACTGGTTCTGACTTGTTGGTGGGAAGGGCTGGGTCCTTGGGTGACTAGCTGTGGAGGCTGGGGAATTCCCTGGTGCTGCCCTGATAGAGTACTCAGATTTTTAAAACCTGCTCTTTGAACAACCATGGAATCTTGCCTCAAAAATTACCTTGAAATTCCTAAAATTGTTTTATGAAATGGAGACAGTGCAAGGAAGAATGGCAGTAGAACCAGAATGAAAGAGAAATACGAGGGGGCCCAGGTGAGGGGCCTGAGTGTGGGGTGTGTTGAGAATTCTGAGGCATAAACCTAGGCAAGCAGTAATGTTAGGGGAGTAAGCTATGCTTTGATGACCAGACTACCTGAATTGTGTAAGTTAAGATGGAGTGTTGCAGAGAATAGAGAACTAAAATAAAGAAAGCTTTGTAGTACTGTTTCTTTTTGTTGAGTGCCAGTTCAGAAGAATGCTATGTCTGTCAAGATGACAGGTTCTGGAACGAGTTTATTAACTTAGTCAAACAGTAAAGACCGTAAGGGAATGAAACAGATCTCACACTTAAGCGGATCTTCTGAATTCAGAATTAACATTTTAGACTCTGTCTAAGAGGGTCTAAATTGGACTGTTTTAGTGGTATAGGAACCAATGAAGGCCTTTTCTCACTACTTAAATAAAAGAGTTTCCTTCACATTTACTGCATGAGTCAGAAGGTGTTATTTTTATCAAATCAATTCCAAAGTATTATTTTTAATAAAAGTCAGCAATTTATGAATTTGAAAGTTCCATTTTAAGTTTAACAGAAAGTTTGGTTTCAAGTAGGATGTATCCACATCAATTTCCTTATGTTCAATGCACTTTTATTCTGAAATTAAGCTTGTTCAATATCTAAGGGAAAAAATGACCTTTAAATTAAACTCTGGAATATTTGCTCATCTAAGATTTCTCAAAGGTATTCCTATTTTTACTTCCCAGGATTGATAAATGCAGAAATAAAAAGTATTCCTTTAATTTCTTCTGCATAGTGAGGGGGGGAAAAGTGTAGAATTAAATTTGTCACCTTCCTTGGATATGTCTCCTAAGAATAATTGTATCTAGGCCTCTAGTATTTTATGGTGGTTACTTGCTTCATAATTTTCAGATATAGAAGAATTACAGTTTTTCTAATTGGTATATAATAAAGAGAAATGATATGGCATAAATTTTTTTGACCTTGTTTTTATACCTATCCTTCTGAAAAATTGCACTTACAGTAGTATAGAAATTAACATTTGAAATTGAAATCTTCATCATTTCTTCCAAGGGAACATTGTAAAAGTACCACAAGACTGAAAGCATGGACTCTGGAGCGAGACTGCCTGTGTTTGAATCCTGGTTCAGCCACCTACTAGCTGGATAATCTTGGGCAGGTTACTTAACTTCTCTTTGCCTCGGTGTCCATATCAGAACAGGAGTATTTCCGTGCCCACTTCACACTGTTATTTTCAGAAAGAAATTAGTTAGTATTGGTAAAGTGCTTAGAACGGTGCCCAGCATATAAGTACATAGTGCATGTTTGGTGTTAAAAACGATGAAGTGAAATAAAGTATACAGGCAACAGAGTGCAGTGTTTAAGGGTGTGGATTCTAATCCCAGCTCCTCTACTTGTTACCTGTGTAAATGTGGTCAGGTTGCTTAACTTCCTTAAGCCTCTGTTTCCTCCATTGTAAAATAATTCCTGAAGATAGTATTAGCTTCTCAGAGTTTCTGAGGATTAAACGGGATGGTCTTTAGCAAGCACGTAGCGCAATATCTGTTTCCCAGCACCGATGGTTACAAATAAGTGTTATCATTTCTGTGCATACTCTGTCTGTGTTCTTGGGTTTTTTCTCTTTGATTCTCCACTTTACACTCCTAGGTCATTTCTGGACCTTCATAGGACCAGATAGGGATTCTCTGAAAGGTGTGGCAATGAGGGCAGAGTGAGGATAAGGGTGGTTGTAAGATAAATTACTTAAGCTCCCATGAGGCCTTGCAGGGTGGACTTGTGTTAGGGTATTTGTCGCTCTCTGTGGTCTGGCCCAAGACTTTATGGGCCCAGAAACCAGAGCTGTCAGCAGTTCTGGAGCCCGTCTGTCCCCTAGAGCTGGGCTTCTATTAACAAAGCTCATATGATTGATGTACAGAACCAGAATGCCAATGTTTCCCTTTACAACGAGAAGTGAAACTGCTGGGGTGTGGTGGCTCGTGTTCCCACCCAAGTTCTTTTTGTGCCTGGAGACAGGCCACCTCTCTAACCAGGCCACCAACTTACTAACTTTTATATTGGGAGACATAGCTCCTGCGTAGATCCTCAGGTCCCTCAGCTTTCCAGCAAGTTCTCCCTGAAGTCATGTAAACAGGATACCAAATTCTAATCAGAAAGTAACGTAATGGAAAGTAGCACATGGAGTCAGAAGACAGCTGGTTCTCAGACTTATAGGTTTAATGGAATTAAAGGCACATTTATAATAAAAAGGGGCATGCCACTAGCCCAGAGCACCCTATCCCAGCATTTGAGTGATCATGGACTATGCTTGCTTCTGAGGTTGCTTTGTACCTGTTTCATGGTCTAGACTGTCCTCCTATTGGCAGAATCAGTTTAGAGCATGGTCATATCTGAGAATCTGAGACTGGCACATCAATGGGCACATATGGCCTTTGAAAGCTTTAGTTTGTCTCGTACTATATAAAGGTGAAGATTTAAAATTCAGGAGTATTCACGTAACTTAAAAAATTGGAAAAAATATTTGAAAAGTCCAGAGATCTATCCTTCCTGGACCCTTCCTCTATCTTTCCTGGACCCTTCCCACGTGAGGTCTATTCTCTGGAGCCGAGTAGAGACTGTCCCCTGTAGGTGAGGCTTTGGTGCTGCCTTTCAGTCCCGTCTGCCAGGTCCCTACCAGGGCCATGACATTGACTCGCATTCCCCACTGGTAATGTGCATGCCTCGAAGCATTTGAATTCGTATCGTTCTGACAGTTAAACTTCCCTTTCTTATGTGCTCTGACCTTCTGTATTTTTATTTCAAAGGTTTATTCTCAAATGGTAGTCTTATTTTCTCATTTCCAGATTCATTTTAATGTCGGCCCCCCAAACAGCTAATTGCAAACACGTTTGAGTTTGTAAGTCCTAGAGGTCACAGTGATAGAAGACTCAAGTGTAAAGCTCATAGCTTCAAGAAAGTGGATATCCTGAATCTCTCCCCAGGAAATAGGTGACGCTGCCTGCCTGCCCTCTCTGTTTCTAGATCGAGAGTCCTTTCTTCCTCCTGGGTGAAGAAATTAACTACTCTTATATTCTATACTTTTTAAAATGCTCTAGATATTATGTGCATTGAAAGAAAAATAATAGCAACATTGTATTTACAAAAGTGATAAATATGGATGCTTGGTTTACAGATGTATTTATGATGGAATTTCTTTAAGAAATAAGATTATTTTTAGCTTCAATATTATAAACTATTAATAATCAGATATAGGAAGCTTTGCCATTTGTTATGATTCTTAAGGATTGCAGGCTTTTTGGTAACTGTCTCTGATGAATTCAGGAAAATGTCATCATATAATTGGATTATTGATTGTGAAAAGAAATTAGCTTTTCCAAGGAAGCATATTTCTTTTCCCAATGAATAACCTGCCCCTTAATTCCTACTAATCTTCTAAATAGGATTAATTTATGAGTGATCTATTTGGAAAAATAGATTTGCTTGAGAAAAGAGAAATATCAGTTGCAGATCTTTCTATATCTCACAGGTCTGTACTACTACAAATTTAACTACTTGGTATTTTGAATAATCCTTAGGGTGCAAGGTAATAACATATTCTCTTCTCTCTGCTTCATAGCATCTTGTATAGATCTCTTATAATAACAGTTACTCCATCTTAATTAAACTCCTAAATTAAATAATGAATTACCACCATCTCTAGCACATGGTTATTTCTCCGTTTCATCATCATCATCTACTTGTAAGTTTCTTTCCTCAATTAGACTTCCTATTTCTTGATTATAAGGATTACTTCAAGTGTGTTCTCTCTCAAAGATTGCTTCAAGTGTGTTCTCTCTAACACAGTGTGGGCACATAGCAGATACTCAGCAATTGATGAACTGAACTCATCGGAATAGGAGTTCTTCTCAGATCCCTTTTAGGTGTGCATTCTGACATTATTGTTGGGAATGCTTCAGGAAGAATGGCTGAATTTTCACCATTCTTTTGACTCAAGAAATATAGATAAGTAACTGAAAAACAATAAAGTTTTAAATTAAAAAAGCATAAAATTTAAAAATAATAAACCACTAAAAGTATTATAAACAATGATAAAACAAGCTACACTCTGAAAAGTGATTTCTGTGGTTTATATAATGGACAAAAGAGTTGAACTGTAGTATATGAAGACCGCCCAGTAAGTAAAAGAAAAACAACCTATTAGGGAAGAGGCCAATAATAATTAGATCAGATGCTCAACTTCAGCAGTAATTAGGGAAACAAAAATTAAAACCCTGAGATTCTATACCCGTCACAAACAAATGACAAAAATGTCAGAGTCTGGAATATCAGTACTGAGGAGATAGTAGGAATCTAGAGTAAGAAAGACTCTTGTACATTGCTGGCTGAGTTGTAAATTGTCGAATTATGTTGGGATCCAGTTTGACAGTTTCCAGTAAAGGTGCAGCTGTGCATATCCAATGACTCTACAATTCTGTCCCCTCTTATTACAATCCTGTCCACCTCTAGAGAAGTTCTTGCACATGTACAAGAATTAGAGTAGCTTAATAGTAGCAATAGGGACTTCCTTGGTCCCTATAGTTGGGACCAGTGGTTGGGACTCTGTGCCTCCAATGCAGGGGGTGCAAGTAATGACCTCTGGTTGAGGAACTAAGATCCCACATGAAATCATTTTTAAAATTAAGAAAAATAGTAGAAATACATTAGAGATAACCTAAATCTACCAATAGGGGAATGGTTGTATGAATTGGAATGCTATAGAGCAATTAAAAAGATTATATTATGTAGAACTATTAATACATAAAACTTTAAGATAATGTTAAGCAAAAAAACAAAACTAAAAATTAAAGCATCTACATGTCATGCTACAATTTTATGAAGCTTAAAACATGCAAACAAGTATCTTATTTATGGATAAACACATGTTTGATGGAAATATAGGAAAGATGCATGGGAATGATAAAAGATAATCCTATAGAGTGTTTACCTAAGGAGGAAATGGCATAGGCAGGAGCATATGGTGGCTTTAATTGTATCTGAAATGTTTTATTTCTTCCAGGAAATCTGAAGCAAATTTTGCATTATGTTAAGGTTTTCAAGAGAGTCAACAGACTCTGTAGGAGGTTTAAGGTATCAGGATAAGTAGGCTTTGAGAATAAAATAGAGCAGTATACTCACTGCCTGGCAAACGCATCAGTGTGTCAGCACTATGTAAATTCCAATCCTGGTTAGCTTTACTAAACTTGAAAAGGGCCTGACTCCTGTCTCAGACTGAGTACCATTAGCTGTGTGATTTTTAAGGAAGGAATACTGTGGAAACCCAGGGGAATACAAAAGCGTGGGTGGGACCTAAGATAATGTGAAGATTTTTGAGGACTTGATCGAGCCAGAAGAAAACAACCAACCAACCAAGGTTTAGATTTTGTACTGGAGTGGGTAGTCATTTCCCTTCTCAGGGGATCTTCCCAACCCAGGGATCAAACCCAGGTCTTCCACATTGCAGCCAGATTCTTTACCATTTCAGCCACCGGAGAAGCCCCAGTTAGGAAAGCAATTCTGCCCAATTCAGAGACCAGGAACCTTTCACTGAGCAAATAATAGGCCAGTTTATTTACAGTGATCCAAGACTAACTAAATTAATGTAAGGCATATTATTATGAATATTTGGCTGTCAATATGTTGACAGTTGAATAAATCAAAGCTATATTTTTATGAAGTCAATAAAAGAACTTTCAGGAAGCCGAGAAAAAAAAATCAAAGACCTTAGCTGATCTCAGAAGGTGCACTGGAGGGCCTCTTGTAGCTTGCTGTGGGTTCCTGTCTCTCTCTGCCCTCTCATTGTCTCTCTCTTGACATATCTCCTAGCCACACTGAAAAATTAGATAATGCATAAGTTTGGACTGATGAAGAATGGAGAGAGTGGTAGAGAAAAGCACTCTCATTTCTGTTACTTTGCTTTAAAAAAAAAAGTAAGTGTAGTCCATTTAGAGTAAGAATAATGTAGTAGAGAAATATAAAATATCAAACTTATTTCATTTTAAAGAGTAGCATGTTCTTTTCAGTTTACCTAAGGGGTATATAAATTCACTTTCATTTTATGAGTTTCATGCAATAGGTAATAAACAAAGTGAAATGACTGGCTTTCTCCCCAGTCACTCTCTTATTTCACATCTCTTTTCCTAGACATAACCATTTGTCCACAGTTGGTGTGCAGTCATCCTGGTCCTTTTCTGTTACTTTGCATGTAAAAATTTATGTACCCATAACTGGGATAATGTATTTTTCTGAAACATGTTATTTCCATTGAATGTCTTTTAGGGAGTTCGCATGTCAGTGCATCCCAGTTCAGTTCAGTTCAGTTGCTCTGCTGCTGCTGCTGCTAAGTCGCTTCAGTCGTGTCCGACTCTGTGTGACCACCATGAATCGCAGCACGCCAGGCCTCCCTGTCCATCACCAACTCCCGGAGTTCACTCAAACTCATGTCCATTGAGTCAGTGATGCCATCCAGCCATCTCATCCTCTGTCGTCCCCTTCTCCTCCTGCCCCCAATCTTTCCCAGCATCAGAGTCTTTTCCAATGAGTCAACTCTTCGCATGAGGTGGCCAAAGTACTGGAGTTTCAGCTTTAGCATCACTGCACTGAGATAACATTAAAAAAAAATTAGCTACATAATGTTCCTTAGTATACTTAACTCATTATTTAACACTTCAACTCCTCACGGCCTATTGCCGAGTTTCTGGTTTTTTACTACTACGAAAAATTCTGCAGTGAATATTCCAGTACATCCATCATTACCGCAAAGGGCAAATGTGATTTAATGAATGGCAAGATCTAGGAACTACAGTAACATTGTCCAGAATTTTCTTTTCTCATCTTTGTTATTTTTCTTGGGTTGGCCTCATTTTCAGACAACCTTACTTTGTGTGGTAGCAAATAATGTCAACCAGCAGTTCCACACTTACCTTCTATTGACTTTATAGCCTCTCTGTCAATATCAGCAGAAGTGCAGGGGTTGGCTCTTGCTTCAGTGGCTTGGGTCCTGTGTCCATTCTTGACCCTGTCACTGTAGTTCTGTGGATAATTTATACAAGCCTGCGTCACGTGCCCACTTGTGGGGCTGGGTCAGCATAGTATAAACCACACGGATTGATAAGGAGGGTTGGAATGGGTGGTTTGCTAGATAAAAATCAGGATTATGATACTAGAAGGAGAAGGTATGTGTGCTGCTCAGGCAAATATATAATTGTCACTACAAATGTCTCATAGGTAGTGTTTTTTTTTTTATATTTTTGTGAGTAGAAGATAGACTTACTAATGGTATCCAGATTTATGTCATAGGACCAGAGGATTCTTATAAGTATCATTCCAAATCTTTGCCAGAGTAATGAAGAAACAAGTCTATTATTTATATTTAATATTATATGTGAAAAGAAAACACATTATAGATTAAGGATCATTAACACCATGAAAGAGAGCTTGTTTTTCAGTTCAGGAAAGTGTTACTGAATGTATTTGCTAAATATTCAGTGGTAATGATAGATTGTATCAATGACATAATAGGTACCTAGTCTTGAAACACATTTGTCAATACTCTATTGCCAACCCTAGGACACGACTGAGCGACTTCACTTTCACTTTTCCCTTTCATGCATTGGAGAAGGAAATTGCAACCCACTCCAGTGTTCTTGCCTGGAGAATCCCAGGGACGGGGCAGCCTGGTGGGCTGCCGTCTATGGGGTCGCACAGAATCGGACACGACTGAAGCAATGTAGCAGCAGCAGCAGTGCAGGTTCTATATTTTATTTACTCATTTATTAGACAAAGTTTATTAAATTCTGCTATGGACTGGTCACCATGCCAGGAGCTGGGAATAAAATACTGACTACAACAAGTTCCCTGCTCTCGGGTTTCTTTCATTCTTGTTAGGGGCCACAGACTATCAATAAGTAAATAAACAAAGAAGACAATTCCAGGTTGTGATTTACCATGAAGGAAATATAAAGAACATGAGATGAAAAGTAACTGGGGAAGGTCATTTCAGATAAGGTGGTAAAGGAAGCCTTCCCTGAAGAGACAACATTTGAACTGCAACCTGAGGACTGAGAATGAACCCCAAATTCTAGACCTATGTTATGCAATGTGGTGGCCACTAGCCATGTGTTAGCCATTGTGTATGCAAATATAGCTAGCTCAGATTAAAATGTACTATAAATGTAAAATAGACTTTAGCTCCCCAAGGCTAGTACAGAAATTGTAATTAATTTTATATTGATTATAGTTTAAAATGATATTATTTTAGATATATTAGGATAAACATTATTAAAATTAAGTTTACATGGTACTTTTCCCTTTTATAATATTAAAATGTTTAAAATTACATATGTGACTCATTTTATCTTTCTGTTGAACAGTCCTGGTCTACTTGCTATTTGATATGCATGTTTTCATCTTTTTGTTCTTGCTGATGGCAGTTGAATTTATGTGGTAGACTCTCCTCCAAGGATCTAAGTCTATAATTATTGACTGAAATGTCCAAATATAATAATTCAACGTGTGATCAAATTTAATACAGCTCAGAGTTAAGATGTCTTGGATGGTGGGGAAAGCAGAGAACATTGCCACAGTTGCTAGAGCAATTCTCTCATTAGTCATGTTTCTGTGGAAATGTTTGAGAAAAAGATAAAGGAAGACTCTGAGTTGGAGAGGTAGGCAGAGCTAGCAGTGCAAGGTAACGACAGCGTAGCACAGGATTTCTGTGGGAATCAGCGACAGCAAGCCACAAAGCTCTATTTCCATTCTCCACTTGGTGAAGAAGATTCTATTGTGTTCTGTGGAATTGCCACTTCTTGAATATTAAAGTCAGAGTTTGATTCTATACTGTTTGCACCAATGAAATGTTAGTGAAACTCTTTTTATATCTCTGTCAGAGCGATGTTGGCGAGTTCACACACATTTAATAACATTACATGAATTCATTGCCGAGAGTAAGCAGGGTCGTTTTTCTCTGAGCCATGCTGTTATTCAAATTTCCATTTGTGGTCTGTGCCATAGGGAAGAAGTTGATGATTTTGAAAACGCATGTCTGATTTAGCAGGGGAAAATTTTCAATTTTAGTTTGTAAACATTTGAGACCCCCAAATGTGATGTTTGTTATGTAATCTAACAGTTTTGCGGGGGGAAACTCGATCCCTACTGGTTTGAGAGAGAGTTGAGTCATATCCTGTGAATGTGAAGCAACGGTATTTAAACATCACGGGTTCCTCTTACTTTCATTCTAAGTCACTGCTGTTCAGAGCAGCAAGTGTTCTCTGCAAAGAGGCTGCTACTAGCCCTGAGAGGAGTACAGCCTTTCTTGCTGGGATTCAGTAACGAAAGCCAAGTCTGAGGATGCAGTTCTGTCACTGGAGTGAAAGATGTTTTGTTTATTTCTAATCAACTATGCTGTATAGCTGCAAGCTGAAAGGTGCCTGTAATTTGCCAGTTATTTGTAATAAGGTAAGTGTTATATTTTGATTTACTCACTGTACTGTGGCAGCCTTGAATTAACGTGGCTGTTATAGAATGTGATCATGCCTCAGAAAATGCCTTCTCGCAGGATCTTAAAGGTGGCTTGGAGATTCTTGTGCAAATAATTTTGAATTTATGATACAGCCCACTTGTGAGATACTTAATAGATTGATATTGCTTGCATGATAGTTTTTAATGATCAATATAGTGCCTGAGATGTGAAAACATTGTAGTAGCTTTGTATTGTTTTTAAGGATTAAGTAGTACCAGAATCATTGTTTTTCTTCTTGCTACCCTGTCATCTTGGTTAAAGGTAAAATGTAAATGCATAAAATTCCTATGATTATATTTGGATTTTATTCAAAATAATGATAGCTCAATAACTGTATTTCTCCATTACAAAAAAAGTGGTCTTAGTGATTTTTAGAAAGTTGAAAAGTAGTGTCTCTTGCTTTGACTTTTTATTTAAGTGAAAGGCCATTATTTTTAAACTTCTCATCCAGTTGTTTCAAATTGTATATGTTTCAAATTGTATATTCAAATTCAAATTATCATAAGTCTGTCTGCTGAGTTGTTGTTGGAGACACTCATATATATATTGTATGGATGGAGAAATCTGTGGATTAGAGAAGTGGACAAGAGGCTTGCTTTTGAAATTCTTGAAGATTGCTGAGGAAGGTGGGAATGGAAAACAGGAATGTTGTCTTGGTTTTTTATTGATTAAAGAAATGGTATCAAATCAGAGCTAAGGTGTATCTGGTATCATATCACTCTGGATAGTCATATTTAAGGCATTTGAATTCTTCTGAAGTAGAAAAGGTTAATTTGATTGTGAGAGCTACAGCTGTGAATTTGTGAGATGTTGATGAAGGGATTTTCTATCTTTAGTGACAGTTGGCATTAGAAGACTTTTTCTTCTTAACTGACCCACTGTCATGCTTAGAGATTATTTCATTTCTATTCAAAATTATGCCCACTACAAAATTGCTAGACTCTAACTACAACTTGGAGGTTATTTTCCATTAGATATATACATTTAATAACTCATGTTTTGCAAAGGCTGAAGTGAAGGCATGAAATTTTCCTCTTCTGTGAAGAGGAAATTAAAATTAGTTTAGCTTCCAAATATTTAAAGGCAGTATTCTGAATTAGAAAAGGAAAACTTCAAAGAAAATGACTTAGCACTCTGTGAGCTTTGGAGACCTTGCATAGTGAAAAGGCACATATCCCAAAATATGAGAACACAAGAGGTTATAAATAGAGCAACCTGATGTTTGATATATAGAAAACTCTGCTTTTATGCCTGGACAAGGGTGGAGCTGTTCTGTTAAGCATTCTTCTTGAGATTGTTTCCTTATGCTATATGTGAATTAGGAAATGTCAATAAAGCGATAGAGTGTAATAATCTACATCAAGACAAAAGCATATCTTATTACAATTGACACTGTTTCTGATTCTTAAATCTGGATTATAATGCCCATCCAAACTGTTATTGTGAATGAAAACTCAGGCTGATGAAATGCTGTAAAACTCAAGTTTTGATAATATGCTCTGTTACAAATGTAGACTTAATTTTAATGACACTGTACAGCCAACTGGTAATTACCTGATTAGATTGCTTCTCCTCCTTCCTCTCTGTTGCCCTCATCCTTTGGCTGTTTTCCTGCTCCTTTGCACATCCAAGATGAGTGTGGGTAATGGGCAGAGAGAGAGGAGGAAAGTGAACAGACCAAACAGGGTCCCGTCTCTCTTTCTCACCTCTCATAATGGTTCTGGTGGGGAGCGAGGTCAGAAAGAGGTTAGATTTAATGGCAAAAATAAGTCTTTTAGATTTCAATTTTTTAGGAAATTCCTTGACCTTTGAGACAAAGAATAATTGGGAGCATGGTTGGGACAAATTTATATACCTTACAGAATTATTGCAAAGAGGTAGTATCACATCTGTTGTATAATTTTAACTATAATGTTTTATATATGTTTCTGTGGAATTGTTTTTGTGTCTTCTTGAAGGAAAAGCACTGACAAGATATCAGAGATACTCAGAATTCCACTCTGGATTCAGACCATTTATTTTCAGAAATGAGGGTCTCCTTTTTCTCTTATTTTGTAAACTATTTTACTTGTGAATTTCTAGCTTATATAAAAATAGTATGCAAAGGTAAGCTCCAAAAATAAAAATAAAAACCTAATTTTACCTAAGCCTCAGTGCCGTTGGAAAATTTCAAATAGCTAAAGAAAAAGATACTTACCAAGTGGCAATTACATCTTGTCTTTAATCTAAAATCAACACCCAGTTAGGGGCTACATTAGCAGAAGCACATAACATAAAATTTTAAATATTTTTCTTTATAAGTAAAGCTTTGTCTGAAGGGTTCAGGGTGAGAAACTACAGAGTAGGAAGAAATTATTTTATAGAGTACTTTTTCTGACTCCTGAAAACTAAATCTTTCTGGGTTATGCTTTACATCTTAGAGTCTCTAGTGAATCCTACTGGATAGCAAAAGCAGCACATTCACTGGGAAAAATAAATAGTGATCGCTGTCCTGCCTACTTCTGAAAATCTGTTATGAGGGTCACATCTACTTCTGAAAATCACATGAGACTTTGTGAGAAAGCACTTGTGAACTCGACAGAACTTGTAAATATCACTATCACCGAATAAGATATACAGAGTTACATAGATATTTGGAGGTGAACTTAGATGTGTTTATCTTCTTACTTCAGAAAGAAGGGAATTAGGTCCAGAATGCTTAAGGAAAGTGCCTAACTTCACTCAACTAGTGCCTAAACCTGGATCTTTTTATCTCCTCAGTTAGCTAGAAACTGATCACAAGATTAGCTGTTTCCTGCTGTTAAGAGTGTTTCTGGGTTTTTATAAAGATAAATACTATTTGCAGCATTGGTGCACATCCTTATAGGAAACTATATCCTTGCAGAGTGTTTCACAGAAGACATATTGCCCTGTCTACAAGTTTTGTGGGCTGAGAATTCTCGTTGGCTCTAGTTTAACGGAGCACAAATTTGTGGAGTGAAAATCAAACTACAGCATCTGACTCTTGCGATCTCTTAGTGATTGCTACAGTAGAAGTGTCCAGGCTCTTCTCTGGAGAGTTGAATCATAAAAGTAAACATGTGAAATGAATGGGGGCTTGATTTTGTAGCTTTTAAAACTGCAGATAGTATGGTAGATTGTTCTGATGCTTGTTGAAAGTGGCTAGTAAAAAAGAGATTCTTCCAAAGGTTACCCTTAAAAAGAGATTAGGAAAATTAAAAAGAACAAATTAACTTCCATTCATATCTGTTAGAATTGATCTGGCTCTTTTACATTTATGGAACACTAATTTTCAGAGAGATGAGATGGGAGAACAATGACTTTTCATAATTATAAAAGTTAATGACATATATCCTATGATGCTAATGAACAAATTAGATTCATAAACAAAAAAATTTTTAAAGCCTCTTAACACTAAAATTAGAAGACAGGTTAATTAAAAGGTTTCTTGTGTTGGTGGTATTAATAAGGTTTATATCTAATTCCTAAGAATTCAAAATAGGGTAACCATTTCCTTTAATAAAAAATGTGCCTCTCGTGAAAAGTATATACTATAATCTTCATTTCCTGTGTTCTAATTTATACCTTCAATAAATAAGTGGAATTTAACATCATGCAATCTTGCGAACAGATCCTAGCTCTGCTTTGTAACAAAATTCAAGTGTACCTTGATTCCAAGAACTGCATAAATCTATAACTGGTAGGAGATAAAAGAAAACTGATTTGAAAAGACCTTGATGCTGGGAAAGATTGAAGGCAGGAGGAGAAGGGGACGACAGAGGATGAGATGGTTGCATGGCATCACCGACTCAATGGACATGAGTTTGAGTGAACTCCAGGAGTTGGTGATGGACAGGGAGGCCTGGCGTGTTGCAATCCATGGGGTCACAAAGAGTCGGACACGACTGAGCAACTGAACTGAACTGATGAAATGAATAGTTTAAAAACTTCACTAAACATTAGTGTGGTGAGATTGTGTGTGATCTGAGGGACAGAGCTCTGGGCTGTAGGGTGGGTAGTGGGAGAAGCAGTATTTTTTTGTACCCTTGATACCTCCTGTGGTTTTGGAACTGACAAGGAAGCCCATGTCTTCTTTTGATTTTGTTTTCTTATCTACAAAGTTGACAACACATGTCCATGCTAGATGACAGTCCCACACACCCTATAGGGACTTTGTAAATACTGGTTACTCACCCTATGAACATCCAGGTGGGTGAAGCACTTCCAGGTCAATCATAGAGTCCATAGAGGTACCAGTGTCGTTAAGTACCAAGTGCTGGGCTTAGTTGCTCGGTCATGTCTGATTCTTTGTGACCCAATGGAGATTGCCAGGCTCCTCTGTCCTTGGGGATTCTCCAGGTAAGAATTCTGGAGTGGGTTTCCATGTCCTCTTTCAGGGGTTCTTTCCAACCCAGGGATCAAATCCAGGTCTCCCACATTGCAGGCAGATTCTTTACCATCTGAGCTATCAGGGAAACCCATGATTACTAGAGTGGGCAGTCTATCCATTCTCCAGGGGATCTTCTTGACCCAGGAATTGAACCTGGGTCTCCTGCATTGCAGGTGGATTCTTTACCAGCTGCGCTACCAGGGAAGACTGTTTGTGCCAAGGTTGGTAATGAATATCCCCTTAAGAGATACCCAAGTAGAAAAGCTTCAGAGATGGTTTATTGGGTTTTAATTCCATCTTAATTCATTGAGGTACTCAAATTAGTCACTTTGTCTCCCTTTACTTGAGTCATTTCACTAGTGGGATGGATTAGTAATATTCCTTCACGGCAATTTACTGCATACCCAAATGTAACAAAACAAATTTCAAATTCTGCTCTCCACAAGTGTTTCTAAGACGAAAATAGCAATAATGGCTAACAAGTAAGTCAGTCTCTATAATATATTTTAATGAATTGTCTTAATTTATTTCTTAAAAGTACCTTATGGGATTTGGGCACTATTATTATTGTTCCCTTTCACAGGTGAAGAAACTGAAATATAAATTAGGTGACTTATCCCAACAATCACCCAAATGGTATTATAATGATCAGAGTTGAACCTAGGTAGTCAGGCTTCAGAGCCAAGATTCTTTATGTTCTATGCTGCCTCCAGTTAGATTAGCTTGATCCCAGTAATATGAAGTGACTGCTATAAAGTACTACAGAAAGGAAAACAAATCTTTTAAATGTTACTACATTTAATTATTTTGATGACTCCAGCATTCTCACTTGTGGTGAAACCCAGGCCTTTATGAATCAGAAATAAACTGAAGTTATTTGGGAATTCATAGCGAATGAGGCTAGTAATAATGCAAAATGCATTGGAAATGAACAGACATAACCAGTCCTTCTAGGGAATCTAGTCTTGGGTGCTGTGAAAAGATTTCATATTTTTGAGAGAGAAACAACTTTCAAGGCACACATTGTCAGCAGTCCTAGGAAAGCTCCTGGAAATTTGTGTGTTTTGAGGGAGAATTAATGTCATGTCCCCTTTTCTTTGTCAACTCTAAGAATTCCTGATAAAAGCCATTTGTGGGAAGGAGCATATTGAGTGAATAGTAGAAGGATTTTAGGTCCGTTATGTGACTACATCCATTTTGATCTGCCTTCTCCAAAGATTCCACAAGTTATGCTTGAAATTCTTGGGTAATTTTCTTTTTTAAAAATTTTATTTTTAATTGAAGGATAATTACTTTACAATATTGCATTGGTTTCTGCCATACATCACTGTGAATCAGTCATAGGTACACAGGTGGCCCCTCCGGGCCCTTCCCACCCATCTAGGTTGCAACAGAGCCCTGGTTTGGGTTGCCTGAGTCATGCAGCAAATTCCCACTGGCATCTGTTTTACATATGGTAGCGTATATGTTTCCATGCTACTCTCTGCGTCCATCCCACCCTTTCCTCCCCCAACCCCGTGTCCATAAGACTGTTCTCTGTCTGTGTCTCTATTGCTTCCCTGCAAATAGGTTCGTCAGTACCATATTTCTAGATTCCATATATATGCTTTAATATATGGTATTTGTGTTTCTCTTTCTGACTTTCTTCATCTGTACCATAGGTTCTAGTTCATCCACCTCATGAGAAATGACTCATATGTGTTCCATTTTATGGCTGAGTAATAGTCCATTGTCTGTATGTACCGCAGCTTCTTTATCCCTTCATCTGTCGATGGGCATCCAGGTTGCTTCCGTGTCCTAGCTATTGCAAATAGTGCTGCAGTGAACATTAGGGTACCTGTGTCTTTTTCAATTTTGGTTTCCTCAGGGTACATGCCTAGTAGTGGGATTTCTGGGTTGTATGGTAGTTTTATTCCTAGTTTGTAAAGGACTCGCCATACTGTCTTCCGTAATGGCTCTATCACTTTACATTCTCTTGGGTAATGTTCAAACCCTCGTGTTTCCTTAAGTCTCAAAGACAAGAACTTGCTTCAGGATGCTTTGTACCCTCAGTGCTCGCACAGTGCTTAGCACACTATGAACCTTCAGGAAGGATGCCTAGCAAGTTGGCTGGCCAGCTGGATGGATGGATGAATGGATAGACAATGGGAATGAACGGGCACATCCAGATCTTCTCCAAGTCATGACTCATGTACCTAGACTGAATTGGGATCAGCCTATTACTGAACTTGTGAGCGCAAGGGAATGAAATGTTAAATGTAAAAGCATTTAGTTCAGTTCATCTCATACTTCATCATCTGATGGTTTTCAATATAAAACTGACATATCTAGAAATCATTTCTTGCCACAAGCTTTTCCCACTGCATCATGTTAGAGATTCTTTAATTACACTATGGAACCATAGTTGGTTTACTTCCTTAATTCAAAAGCTAAATTGATACAGATATATACATACATAATTGACAAGTGTTATACATGTGCATAGAGAGAAATAATAAAATTAAAAGGTCAAAATAAATGTGAACAGCCAAATTAATGGGAATTGTCAGAATTTGACTATTTTAAAATTTATTGTGGAAGGCAATAAAAAATTCAGAAGAAACAATTAAAGCAGCATTTCAAAGGAAAGAAAGGTATTTTTTAAAATAAATTTAAAATATAGACTTCTTTCAGTCTTAGAACTGAAACTTGGTTTTTCCACAAAATTTCATTAGAGAGCTCAAATAAGAGGTCTGGTAACCAAGGTTTGTTTGGCATAATCAGTCAATTTTAAAGGATTGTTTCCAAAATGAGAATGGTGACTAAGGGCTTGGGTTAGGAAATGCTGCAGAGTTTGAGAAAAGGTATTAAGGTCATTCTTGTTTCAAGTTTTCCAGTGGGGAAAACACAGAGAAAACATTCCTGTAAAAGCATCTGTTCAAAAATAAAATACATACAAGTTTTAGACAATGGGAGCAACTCTATTGCAAAAATTACACATTTATCCTTGACCCAAAGCAGTCATTAAAAACAAAACATTAAAAAAAAAAAAAAGAAAAAAATCCCAATCAGCAAGAAATTATTGGATAAATATTCTTTTCCCTGGTCCTAAACACCATAGCACATGTTCACTATTCAAAGATGTTCTAATTTTTTGTGTCCAGGTGTCTGGTATTATTTGAATTTCATTTGAGTCCTGTGGCTCACTGTTTTCTCAAGAACCATCTTGCTTACAAATAGTATGTTCCGTGTCAGCAATCAGTGGCAAGGGTTACCCTGCTCAACAGTGGACTGCCTTTTACATCACAGAGTCTGGCCCTCGGTTTCAACATTCTTCCAATGAAGGATTCACCTTGTAGCCTCGCTCACATTTTCCAAAGACTAGGAACATTTTTTAAGACAGAACTCTTGACTTGTTTTTTTTCTTATCAATTCAGTGGTTGCTATGAATATTTAAATCAATTCTGAAACAATTACTTCCAAGTTTATCTGGCCACACTGTCTCGAAAGCTTTTGCTAAGCCCATGCCTGGAGTTTGAGAAATGTTTATGCTATTGATAGAGAGACAACACACACACACACACACACACACACACACACACACACACACACACAATGAGGTTAATCAGTTAGATAGATAATTAATGAATGATGAATTAATTAGTGACTATCTCATGGTAAATGTGTACTCTAAATTGTTAATAGCTATAAGGAATCATTAATACACCAGACATAAGAAGACTCTAGCCTTATTATCTGTTTTAAATCATTGACAAATAGCACAGAATATTGACATTCAAGAGTTTTTGAAAAGGATATTGCAGTTCCAAAGATATCCAGATTACTACCAGGAAGTCACTAATATCAACAGGGAATATGACTTCTTAGGTCATATGACTTTCAAGAGACAGTATTAAGGTGGTTATTGTTTCAACCTTTCCAAGGGAGTAAAAAATAGAAAATTTTCCTGTAAAAATATTTGAACAAGTGAAACTAAATAGGGTAAAAAATATATGGAAATTTGAGACGAGAGAAGCAAATGTTTTAGAAAAATAGTTTTGTTCATGGGTCCTACATGGTGATGCAGAGAGTAGAGGTCCCATATGGGTGATTTTTATATAACAGACACGAATATGACTTTTTAAGAAATCAACTAATGTCTTAAAGGGCTTCCCTTGTGGTTCAGCTGGTAAAGAATCTGCCTGCAATGTGGGAGATCTGGGTTCCATCCCTGGGTTGGGAAGATCCCCAGGAGAAGGGAAAGGCTACCCACTCAATATTCTGGCCTGGAGAATTCCATCACAGAGTAGGACTCAACTGAGTGACTTTCACATGTACATGTACAATGTCTTAAAACTATTATTTGCTACATTAAAATATATATCTAATTGTACTCTGAGATCTTCCTCATCATGTCTGTTATTTTTTGTATGTTTTCATGAAAGACTGCTATTGCATTTTACAATTTTAATTGAAGGTTTTTTTTTTAAACAAAAATTAAGGTCAAAGTTAATGAAAAGCTAAATAGCAGTTTTATCTAAAAAATACAATATTATTTTATTTAATAAGTCAAATAAGTTCAACATAGTGTGCCAGCGGTAAAATTTCTGGTTTCTTCCTTTACCTGAGCAGCATGTAATTCATATTGACAGCTTCTGGAATTAGAAGGTGCCTTAAGATAGACTAGCTCAACTCCTTATATTTTCAAGTGAGGAATATTCTGGCACGAGTAAATTAAATGACTTTTCCGAGATTATATACACCCAACTCACAACAGAGTCAAGCTGAACCTGGGGTTCTCACATGCAACAATGCAGTCTTTTTTACTCTCTTAGTCACTGAGAGCATCATTTTCTGAACTTAGTATTCAAATGCTGCATGGGATTTTCACTTCATCTTTAAATCGCTCAGTCACGTCTGACTCTTTGCAACCCCATGGACTATACAGTCCATGAAATTCTCCAGGCCAGAATACTGAAGTGGGTAGTCTTTCCCTTCTCCAGGGGATCTTCCCCAACCCAGGGATCAAACCCAGGTCTCCCGCATTGCAGGCAGGTTCTTTACCAGCTGAGCCACAAAGGGAAGCCCAAGAATACTGGAGTGGGTAGCCTATCCCTTTTCCAGTGGATCTTCCTGACCCAGGAATCAAACCAGGTCTCCTGCATTGCAGGTGGATTCTTTACCAACTGAGCTACAAGGGAAGCCCTTTCACTTCGTACTAAAATTTTAATTGTGCATGGCATAAATCAACTTAAGTTTGCCCCAATTTCCTTTCAGCCACACACATTTTTTACCATATTTTTGGAAGGGCATATTTTTTTTAACCCACAGTTTCTCCACAGAAACTTTTCCTAACACCTGTACGCTTACTTTTGTTCTATGCACTTGGCCATGAAGATGCACTTGTAATTACAGAAGTGGGCCCACATTTAACCACTCTTACAGATCTAAAACTGGTTAGATTTTCCACCCCCTCCAACTTTCCAGAACCTCAACACAAACTCCTACATCAAACTGACAGAAAACTCCATAAACGGGAATTATTGTATTAGGAAACAACATACACATCACTTCAAATCATTCAACCAAATAAATGGGAACAATTATTGAACAATGCTCCGTACTAATAACTGTTCTTTTGTCATCAAAATAATGATGAGCTGCAAGTTCCCAGCCCCATTGCCTCTCTGCGTGGCTCCTGCAGAAGCTGGGCGGCCACACCCAGGCAGAGGCGGTCAAGGCACAGGGTGCTGTACCTCTCCAGGTGGAAGATTCTCTTAGGAGATGGCCCAGGTAAAGGCGGCACCAGATAATCTGGTCCACTCTCTTTCTTTTAGATATGAACCAGCAAAGTCTGTGCTTGATTGGGATTCTTATTTGCAGCTGCAGTGGTGAGTGAGGAAGCGACTTTTTCCAGCGTATTCTTCAAAACGCTAGTTCTATGAAATCAGCATTCCGTAATCAAGTAACTTTGGGAAAACGGCAGATTGTTTTCCGCCTCTGAATATTCACACTGGAGGCAAAAAAAAAAAAAAAAAGGCATCAAAAGCTTGAAAATTGGGGATGGTGGTTGTTTAATATTCCTTAACCCAATATTTCCCAAATAAATCCATTTTCAAAATATGACCTATTAACATTATGAAACACACTTGGGAAACACAAAATAGACATTTTTCTCACTGACTGTATGTCCTGGAAAGGGTGGTCTTGGAAATGTCAATTTACTGTTCCCTCAGGGGTCTCTGTCCCTGTTTTTGTTTGTCAGTTGCTAAGTCTTGTCTGACTCTTTGCAACCCCATGGACTGCAGCACACCAGGCTCACCTGTCCATCACCAACTCCCAGAGCTTGCTCAAACTCATGTCCATTGAGTTGGTGGTACCATCCAACCATCTCATCCTCTGTCATCCCCTTCTCCTCCTGCCTTCAATCTTTCCCAGCATTAAGGTCTTTTCCAATGAGTCGGTTCTTTGTATGAAGTGGCATCAGTCCTTCCAATGAATACTCAGGGTTGATTTCCCTTGGGATTGACTGGTTTGATCTCCTTTCTGTCCGAGGGACTCTCAAGAGTCTGCTCTAGCACCACAGTTTGGTGCTCAGCCTTCTTTGTGGTCCAGTTCTCACATCTGTACATGATTATTGAAAAAGCCATAGCTTTGACTATACAGACCTTTGTCAGCAAGTAGTTTCTCTGCTTTTTAATATGCTGTCTAGATTTGTCATAATTTTTCTTCCAGGGAACAAGTTTCTTCCAATTTTATGGCTGCAGTCACTATCTGCAGTGATTTCAGAGCCCAGGAAAATAAAATCTGTCACTGTTTCCACTTTTTCCCCATCTATTTGCCATGAAGTGAAGGAATTGGATGACAGCCTCTCATAACATGAGCTCAAGATGGAACGTAAGAATAATTTTGACTTTGAAATTTTTAACTTCGTTCAATAATACCCAAGGTGCTGTTTCTCTGAGCGGGTCTGATGATGAAAGGACAGAGGCTCAGGGCAGAGAGTAATAAACCACTGAAGTGGGAGATGGAGAAAATTTCACAGAAATGCCCCTTTAGGCTACATTGAGCAGGGTGTATTGGTGTTTTCCAGATGGATAAGAGCATAGGTGTAGAGGCGCCACTCAACATAAGAGTTCAGGAAACTGTTGTTGTTGTTTTAAAAGTGTCTTTGGAGTCTGAGGTGGAAAGGGGTGTGGCTGATGAGGCAGGCCAACCCAAGTCCACTCCTTGAATTCTTTCACTGCTGAGCTGAGAAGCTTGGCAACCAAGTCTCAGCAGCGGAGAGCAGTTGAACCAGGAGGCTGGATGAAGAGAAAACGAAGGCAGGGAGGAAACTGAGAGTCTGTTGCCTCTTGGTCAAAGAATACCTTCGGCAAGTGCCACCGTGTGGGCTTGACTCCTCCTCTGTCCAAGGATAAGAGAGAATTAAGAGGCTGCCTGGTGTGGGGCGTGGTGGACTTCCTGAGAAGCTCAGCTGTATAGGATAGCTGGGCCGGTGAGCTGTGATGTGACCTGAGGGTATTATGATGAACTATAACAAGGAGCAGAAAGGGCAGCTGGCACCAGGCTTGAGAGAGGCTTCCTAATACATCCCCTGGAAACAGGTGGAAAGTGGACAGGCTTGGAGCTGAAAGACCTGGGTTCAAATCTAGTCCTCCCCATGTGGTAGGTGACTTTGAGAACACTGACATCTCTGGGTTTGAGTGTCCTCCTCCAAAAATGAGAATGAAAATACCTTATTTGGAACAAGCTACTGTAGGTCAGGAGAAGGCAATGGCACCCCCACTCCAGTACTGTTGCCTGGAAAATCCCATGGACAGAGGAGCCTGGTAGGCTGCAGTCCATGGGGTCGCTAAGAGTCTGACATGACTGAGCGACTTCACTTTCACTTTTCACTTTCATGCATTGGAGAAGGAAATGGCAACCCACTCCAGTGTTCTTGCCTGGAGAATCCCAGGGAAAGGGGAGACTGGTGGGCTGCTGTCTGTGGGGTCGCACAGAGTCAGACACGACTGAAGGGACTTAGCAGCAGCAGCAGCAGTGTAGGTCAGATATGGAGTGTAAGTGAGCCCCCTCGTGCTGCTGGTATTCCCACAATGCCCAAGGCTTTTCACATTATCATAATTCAAGCATACTCACCAGTCTAGCCATCTGTGAAGCAATCAATTCAAGTGAGACCGTCTCAGGCAAAAATTGAAAAAAGCCTGTACTATGCAGGGTGAATCTGGCAGGAGAGTGATTGATTGGAATCTTGTTTACAAGCTCCTGTTTATATTTTCTCAGCCTTATGGAACTTGTTTTGTTCAGGATTTAATGAAACTAGGGTTAGGAGGATAGTCCTGTATTGGAGGACTGACGGGATGCTTCTTCGTACTGATTTTACTGGAAGAGAAGAGGAACTAGTCCAACTGTTTCTAGATGGGGTGAGGAGAATGGGATCCACTGGTGCCTCCAGAGCCAAAGCCAGAATGTGCTTAGCATCAATATACCAGCTGACCCCCAAAGACAACACAACACACACACACACACACACACACACACACACACACACACACATATACAGAGGGAGAGGGGAAGGGGAACTGTAACGAATAGTCTCATATTAAGTGAAAGTGAAGTCGCTCAGTCGTGTACGACTCTTTGCAACCCCATGGACACCAGACTCCTCCGTCCATGGGATCCAGGCAAGAGTACTGGAGTGGCTTGCCATTTCCTTCTCCAGGGAACTTCCCAACCCAGAGATCAAACCCAGGTCTCCCACATTGTAGACAGACGCTTTACCGTCTGAGCCACCAGGGAAGTCAGTCTCATATTAGAGTCCTGAGAAATCCAATCATTAAGAAACCCATATACCCGTTAAACTTTTTTACTCTAAAGAAAGACTTGTTTTTCTCATGAACCTATTAAAATGTCTCTAGCAGTTTTCTGTATAAAAATACCAGGAGAGAGTACAAATACGTGAACTTTCACAAGTACATATTTCTTCTACCCATCCTGTTTTCTCAGAAGTTCAGCAGAGAAGCAAAATATAAAGTTCACCTTTCATAGGACTGCCAGATTTCAGTAAAAATCTAGGAAGTGTTTTATTTAAGACGGCCTCAGTTATGTGATTATAGATGTCATTCTGATTTTTAGGCCATTGACCTCTTCAGTGACCACAATCCCATAAGGTGAAACTTTCAACCTGAGAGGGGCCTCAATTGTCACGTGCAGTTCACTGGTTATTTCAGTGCATTCCTCTCCATTCATTCAAGAGGGGGAAATTGTTTTTTGAGAGCCTTTGTGCCAGATACTGCGGGGACACATTTAGCAGATAAAAATGAACACAGTGTATGCCAACAAGAGGTTTTAATCACTCTCATGAGTATCGAATTATCAGCAGTACTGAGTGACATTAGATAAAGCAGACAATGATAGAATGTAATGGAAGTTAATTTAGATTATGGGCTCGGGGAAGTTGACTCTGAGAAAATGACTTTTACACTGAGTCAAGAGATGTGCAGATTTAATTTCGGTTTCCCATGATCTTTTTAAAATTTTCATTTTATATTGGAGTACAGTTGACTTACAGTGTTGTGTTAGTTTCAGATGCACAGCAAAGTGACTCAGTTATATGTATACATATATCTATTCTTGTTCACATTCTTTTCCCATTTAGGTTGTTGCAGAATATTGAGCCGAGTTCCCAGGGCTAAAAAGTAGGTCTTTGTTGGTTATCTATTTTAAATATAAAAGGGTATATATTGTTAACCCCAAACTCCAAATTTATGCCTTCCACCTTTTTCCCCTGGTGGCCATCAGTTTTTCTCAGTCTGTGAGTCTGTTTCCATTTTATAAATAATTTCATTTGTATAATGTTCTTTAGATTCTACATAAAAGTAATAGCATGTGATATTTGCCTGACTTACTTCATTTGGTATGATAGTCCCCAGATCCAACCATGTTGTTGCAAATGGCATTATTTCATTCTTTTTAGTGGCTGAGTGATATTCCATTATATATATGTGCCACACCTTCTTTATCCGTTCATGTGTCAGTGAACATTTAGGTTGCTTCTGGGTCTTGGCTATTGTAAACAGTGCTGCAATGAACATTGGAATGCATGTATCCTTTTGAACCATGGTTTTCTCTGGATATATGCCCAGGTATGGATCATATTGTAGTTCTATTTTTAGTTTTTTAAGGAACTTACATACCCCATACTGTTCTCCATTTTGCAATGTACCAATGTACATTACCACCAACAGTGGAGGAGGTTTCCCTTTTTTCTCCACACCCTCTCCAGCATTTATTGTTTGTAGACTTTCTTATGTGGGCATCCTGATTGGTGTGATTTTTAAGTTTAGGTTTAGCGAAAACTAGGTAAGGTACCCAGCACAGTATTCATTACAAAACCTGCCCAGGAGATTCAGGTCTACTCTATCTCCTCATCAGTGAGGAGATATCTCCTATCAAACCACGCTCTCCTTGGTGGTTTGGTCCTTGTTGGTGGGCTGCAACGTGCTACCATCAGTTCTGGCTTTGGAGAGTTGTAGGTAAACCCAGGGGTATCTGTGGCCCCGCTTGTCCCCACCACCTTTTCAACTAGCCTTCATTGAGCATGTTCTCTGTGTGAATTTCTGCACAAATCTTCTTTTTTCAATATTTCTCTGCACATGAGCACCCTGCCCTCTCTCTTCCCCTGCATTCCTGTCCATTCAGTTTGCCGATAGTTCTCTGTCTCCTCTACTTGAGAATAATTTCCTGGAGCCCCTGGCACCCCACAGGACTTCCCCCGAAGCCAAGACATTCCCAATGAGGAATGTCAACCTGTTGTCCCTCCATCCTCCAAACCATCTCACCAGGTCATTCCCTTCCAATTAAGTCCATATTTGCATGGTTACTACGAGAATGAGCTCTGTCGTCCTTCCCTAGACTTTGTGATTCTACTTCTACATTCACCCCTTGGGGAATGGGACTCTTGTGGCATGAGTTCACCAAGCCACAACCCAGACCTGCCTTTCTTCTCTCTCTTAGCCACCCTTCCCTTGATGACTCAGCTCCACACATGGCCAAAACCCTGTACGTAATTGGTGAGGTCCTGGTGGTATGAAGGGACAGTAGCAGTGCTTAGACTGGGATCAGACCACAGTGGATTCGCCCAAAGAGAAAGATACCGTCATCCTCTAGAGTGGGCTTGAAAAGGACTAGATTTGAATTAGATGTCCAAGGATCCAAGGGTAGTAATGAAGGAACTAGAGTTACTGAGGATACTGGGAGGTTTGGCGCTCCCTAAAGATATTCCCTGATGTGTACTGCAGGATTGGAGTCCCTGTAGGAGGAGAAAGGACCTAGAGGAGGCTGGAGCAGGCCTTGCTGCCCAGAGTCCTCAAGGGCTGGGCGCTACAGCAGCAGAGAGCTGGCATGTCTCCAGCAGCATCTTTCCAGCACCTGTTCTCTTCTCAGGAGAGCCACACGGCTGGGATTCAGAATATCACGAGAGCAGCTGGCTGTGACTACAGACCCCAGTGGGCCTTTCATGGCTGAGGTGTTGGCAGATGTGTGAGAAGACAGCTTAGATGCGATCAGAGCGTGCTTGGGTGTGGGTGTGAAAAAGGACAGACTCCACCGCAGAGAACAGGAAGACAGTTCCCTCCTGGCTTTGTGGTGTCTGAGGTCTGAGGTTTTAAGGCTCCTGGGACCACTTACAGGAAGGGTTAGTCTTCTGTTTTTCTGTCTGAGGCAGCCCCGAAGGAGAGGAACCCAGAGGCAGGGGCTGCCAAGCTGAGCACCCTTGCAGAAAGGCTGCCTTTGCTGTTCTTGCTTGGGCTTCCTATTTGCAGATGCAGACAAAGACACGCACACCAGATTCTGCCCTAGCAGGTAAAGCACCTGGCTGTGTCATCAAAATGTAGCATATTTCCTTGTATTTTATTCTGTTTATAAAAAAAATAAGTCTATACCTTCAAGCCTGAGTTGACTAAAGGAAGGTCCCTGTTAGCCAGTCCTTTATTGTTTAATGTGATCAACTTGGCTTCCGTCATGGAAGACCTCACAAAGTCAGTGAAAACTGATCTGCAGAGTGAGGAATCTATAAAAATGCTTATGCTATGTGGACTTTTAAATGATTTTTATGGTCAGTTTCTGTTATATCTGTTTCTATTCAGCGGCCTACCAAGAACATGGCAGAGCTCTCGCTATTGCGTTCATAGGTTCCATCCCACCACCCCTTTCTTTCTGAGCAGAGTGGGCGATGAGAAAAATAAGACACATTTGAGAGAAAATGGGTGACTATACAAAAGACAAGTGCATTTCTTTGGCTGTCAAAATTAGCTATGAAAATTAAGATTGAGAACATCTGTCTTAATTATGTATGTAGCACAGACTGTTCTGTTGTTTCACAGTCTTTCTGAGGGGGGAAAAAAAAAAGGAAAATTACCTGCTAGTCTCTCACGAACACCTAAGTCTAATTCACTTTTGGCCATAAAAGTTATTATTGATATTAAATAATGTTCTTATTTGCAAATGTTGTAATGTTTGCAGTTATATATTAAAATGCTTGCAGTTCCATTTGCAGACCATATATTATAAAATTGGAAAAGTCATCTAAATACAGTCATCATAAATTTCAACATGGAAATGACTACCAGTGTTTGTTAGCTCGGTGTTTAATTAGGCATCAGTTCAGTTCAGTCGCTCAGTCGTGTCCAACTCTTTACGACCCCATGAATCACAGCACGCCAGGCCTCCCTGTCCATCACCAACTCTCAGAGTTTACCCAAACTCACGTCCATCAAGTCGGTGATGCCATCCAGCCATCTCATCCTCTGTCGTCCCCTTCTCCTCCTGCCCCCAATCTTTCCCAGCATCAGGGTCTTTTCCAATGAGTCAACTCTTTGCATGAGGTGGCCAAAGTATTGGAGTTTCAGCTTCAGCATCAGTCCTTCCAAGGAATATTCAGGACTGATTTCCTTTAGGATGGACTGGTTGGATCTCCTTGCAGTCCAAGGGACTCTCAAGAGTCTTCTCCAACACCACAGTTCAAAAGCATCAATTCTTCGGCGCTCAGCTTTCTTCACAGTCCAACTCTCACATCCATACATGACCACTGGAAAAACCATAGTCTTGAGTAGACGGACCTTTGTTGGCAAAGTAATGTCTCTGCTTTTGAATATGCTATCTAGGTTGGTCACAACTTTCCTTCTAAAGAGAAAGCGTCTTTTAATTTCATGGCTGCAGTCACCATCTGCAGTGATTTTGGAGCCCAAAACAATAAAGTCTGACACTGTTTCCACTGTTTCCCCATCTATTTCCCATGAAGTGATGGGACCAGATGCCATGATCTTAGTTTTGTGAATGTTGAGCTCTAAGCCAACTTTTTTACTCTCCTCTTTCACTTTCCTCAAGAGGCTTTTTAGTTCCTCTTCACTTTCTGTCATAAGGGTGGTGTCATCTGCATATCTGAGGTTATTGATGTTTCTCCCGGCAATCTTGATTCCAGCTTGTGCTTCTTCCAGCCCAGAGTTTCTCATGATGTACTCTGCTTATAAGTTAAATAAGCAGGATGACAATATACAGTAATTAGGCATAGAAACTTTATTTTTTTACCCAGTTGTGAAAACCATACTAATGTGAACTGACATCAAGAAAGCTGCTGGGAACAGCAAAGGAAATGGAAGTGAATGAAATAGAAAGACCCTGACCCACCAGGCAGTTGACGACTTGATGTATTTACCATTCACTACATGTCCTCAGAGTATGAGACACCACAGAAAACTCAGCCATAGAGCTGCTAGAGCCTCTGCACCTGACATCAGCCACTGAGGCTGTTGACGTATTAAATTAGACCTTCCTGGTTCTGTGTTTTCTTTTATTTTCCTTTCTAAAAGTAACTGTGGCCAGATTCCTATGCTTACTGTCCCTTAGAATTAGATGTTTATTGTCCCTGTCTGTCAACAGTCTCTCTCTCCCCTCTCCTCACCTAGACCCTTGCTGTGAATTAAATCTGTTTTTGAGTATTTTTTAGAAGGAACCTACCCAAGACATTATCTCTGTCTTTGTGAAACTTAAAGTCATATGTGGCTCAGTTTGCTTTCTAGTCTTTCTGAATTTATTATTCATTTTAACTTGATTTGAATATGATAATAAATTTAATAGAATAGAATAATTACTTCTTTTTTCCATATCAAAAAAGAAAGATCTTATTGAAAGACTGAATTAATTTAAGGATTTATGTTTTAAATTGAGGTTAAGAAATAGATCGTCTAGCTTATTATGATAATGAATATTTAAAATATTTAAAAATATATGTGAATATATTTCATAGGTTAATAGTGAAATATACAAAATTTGTTTTCAGCAAGTTACTAATTTTTATATATTTTTGTAGTTCCTTTTGAATTTTTTATAGAGAAAAATCTATGAATAATATCAATTTTATTTCTTCCTTTCCAAATCATTTATTTCATGCTTTGTTTTCATCTTTACTGCTGTGTTCAGGACTTCTGGAAAAACACTGAGCTGAAGTGATGGAAGTGGGCACTGTGTTTCTTTCACAATCTGAAAGGGAAAGATTTAATGTTTTACCATAAATAACAATGATATGTGTTATCATTTTATCATATTAGATTTCCATTGCTGACTTCCTAGGATTTTTGAAATTAATAGGTATTAAATTATATCAAATGTTTTTCTTATATCTTCTGAGATGATCATATGAATTTTTTCTTTAATTTGCTAATTGGTGAATTATGCATATTGATTTTCTGATAGTACCCCACTTTTGAATTCATAGAAAAAGCCCATTTTGGTCATAATGTTTTATCATTAATATACATTGCTGGATTTAGTTTGGTAATATGTTGTTTGGAATTTTTACATATATGTTTGTGAGTGAAATTGGCTTTGTTTTTTCTTTCTTGCAATTGCCTTGTCATGTATTACATTATTGACATCAAAAAGTTGATCATTTTTTACATGCTGGTATAATCTGTATAACACTAAAATTATTTTTAGATAGAGGAAGATTTTAATTATTGACAATATTTCTTAAATAGTTACGTTCAAGTTTTCTAGTTCTTGAATTTTTTAAATATTTCAGGTATAAGAAGTCCATCTTATATAAACTTCAATTGAATTGGCCAATTTTATGTATCTTCTTATTTTGCAGGAAATGCAAAAGCACTAAAAATTTTTGAGCAGAAAAATATCGCAGTATTCATAGATGTATGCTGGATGAGTTGGATCAGGATTGAAAAACTGTTAACTCTTTATTGGACAGCAATTTAATTGGCAGCTATTAAAATCCTTTTTGAGATAGTCATACTCAACTTCATAAACATCTCAACCATTAACAAAGTGATTGAATGTTTTGCTCAACTCTTTTAACTCTGTAAAATTTCTTATGAGATGGTTGTTGGTTTATTAAATGTCCAGTCATTCTTTAAAAAAAAATTTCTGTGGGTGGTTTCATATTCCATTCTTATACATCTCACTAGTGTTCTTCTGGGCCTTTGTACGTGTCTCTAACTCAAAGTTTCTCTGAGTAGAATTCACTGAATCCATGGTGGGCCTCTGCCGGGAGCAGGAGCTCCGCCCGTGGCAAAGGTCATGAGGAAAGAGGCTCGGAGTACGCAAAGGCGGGATCAAGCCTCAGGAGTCCCCCTGGAAATTCTCGAGCATCTACCCCCAAAAGCAGAGTCTGCCTACTTTCTGCTTTGTGCTTCTCACCTACACCTCTGACTTTACGGGGGGCTGTCCCCCACTACCTCTCTCTGAAAAAGGAGTTAGCTTACAGCTCCAGTTAATAAAGTTCTTGGTTGATAAATGTTTCAACCTACAAACTCCTTTGGAAGTCCTCTAGCCTGCCTGAATAGGTTTTTCCAGCCACATGTGATTGCTCAGAGCCTCCCAACTGTGAGAGGCATGAGATGTTCTAAACTGTCTAAATACAGATTCCTTTGAGCAGTTAAAAGATTGATTAGAAATCGTATTGGTGAAGGGTTTTTCACTTGTTGGGCCAATGTTTGCTGCTAAGTTTGCATATCCCTTACCTGCTGTGTCCCTGGCAGTGTATTGATTAATATAATTGGTGTAAGTAGTAGCTTTAATGTTTGTAACCTTGGACCTTTGAGTTAATTCTTTTTCTTGTAGCCCACCACACCTTTGCCCTATAGGAATGCAACTTTATCTAATGCTTTTGGAGGGTGACGCCTGACTAATCACCTTTAGAGGAAAATAAGTTTTCTGAAGAAAGGGTCTTAAAATGTTAACAGGCCTCCAGGCCAGAAGATGATGCAAATCACCTAAACTTTTGCATATGATAAGTTTGCAGGAAGAAAGCCTGGCTTACTGCTGACCCTACCCTTTCCCCCATTATCCTCTATGCATAACTTAAGGTATAAAAACTACTTTGCAAAATAAAGTGCAGGCCTTGTTCACCGAAGCTTGGTCTCCCCATTTCGTTCTTTCTCTCACCTTCTGGCTGAATTATTCAGCCTCTTTTCTCCACTGAATTTCTTCACTGAGCTATCCTTATTTCACCACTCTTTATATCCTTAATTAACGTTTAATGAAGCAATTGTTTCCTGATCCTCACCGACGCCGTCCCTGCTTCGAACTCCCTGGATCCACCGGGGCTGGACCCTGGCAGGCCTCAAACATTCTCCTCGTGGACTGAGAGCTCGTCTAAAATGCCGAGTCGTTGTATTTGTTCTTAGGGTCACGTGATGTTCGGTTTTATGTTCCATATGGGGTATTTACTAGTAACCCGCTGAGTGATTTATCAATGACTAAAAATTAGTAATAAAAGTAACATGGTAAAGATTCCGAGGATGCTGTATCAGTAGAGTCCTAGGAAGTCCAGTTGTCACACCACAGCTGGCAACACTTTGTAGCTCCTGTTGTGTACACACAATGTCAGAAATTTCAGATTCCTGGATTAAGGATTGTTTAGCAGTGCAGCATCAGTGCCATTTTTAGTTGATTGTGTCTGTCAGTGGCAGTTTTTTTTAATTTATTTTTTTTATTGAAGAATAATTACAGAATTTTGCTGTTATCTGTCAAACCTCAATGTCAATCAGCCATAGGTATACACATATTCTCTCCCTCTTGAACCTCCCTCCCTTCTCCCTCCCCATCCCACCCCTCTAGGTTGATGCAGAGTCCCTGTTTGAGTTTCATGAGCCATACAGCAAATTCCCGTTGGCTATCTATTTTATATACGGTTGTGTAAGTTTCCATGTTACTCCCTCCATACATCTCATCCTCTCCTCCCCTCTCCCCTTGTCTATAAGTCTATTCTCTATGTCTGTTTCTCCATTGTTGCCCTGTAAATAAATTCTTCAGTACCATTTTTCTGGATTCCGTATATATGTGTTAGAATACAGTATCTATCTTTCTCTTTCTGACTCACTTCACTCTGTATAATAGGTTATAGGTTTATCCACCTCATTAGAACTGACTCAAATGTGTTCCTTTCTATGGCTGAGTAATATTCCATTGTGTATATGTACTACAACTTCTTTATCCATTCATTTGTCAGTGGACATCTATGTTGTCTCCATGTTCTAACTATTGTAAATAGTGCTGTAGTGAACAATGGGATACACATGTCTCTTTCAATTTTGGTTTCCTTGGGGTATTTGCCTAGGAGTGGGATTGCTGGGTCATATGGTGGTTTTATTCCTAGTTTCTTAAGCAATCTCCATACCGTCTTCCATGTGGGGACGTATCAACTTACATTCCCACCAATAGTGCAAGAGTGTTCCCTTTTCTCCACACCCTTTCCAGCATTTATTGTTTGTAGACTTTTTGATGAAGGCTATTTTGACTGGTGTGAGGTGATATCTCATTTCAGTTTTGATTTGAGTTGCAATTATTTTTATATAAAAACTATCATCAGTTTTGGTTCACTATTGATTCCATTTGTTGTGAATAATTTGGTTAACCTCATAGTATGTAGATTACATATAAATAATTGCGTATAATAAAGAATTGTCTAGGAGTCTATATTTCCAACGATCAGCCCTTAAGGCATGAGTTGTATGAATCGTCCATATTCAAAGTACATTTGGTCCTAAAGCTGATGTTTACACAGTTTGATTAGTTGTGATGTTTCATTGCTATCCGTCTTCCCAGCACCTCTGTCTGCCTAATTCCCATTGGAAAATGGAGCTTGGTGGGGTAGGTTGGCTGTGTGGTTATTTACCTTGTTATAATTAGTCTTAGATAACAACCTTTTGTGGATTATCCATTAGAGGATTCCAGGGGTAAACATTCTATGATCAATCATGAAGCAGTCAGTGGTGAACATCCTGCATCAAAAATTCTTTTTTATTGTCTCTTAAGAAATACAGACTAAATGAACATTTCCTTGTGCCCTATTTTCAAAAGTAAGGCTTCTTCTGGAATTTATTTCTCTGCTAGTATAATCTTTTTACTTTGGGGGAGAGGTGAGAATCTTGCAGCTTAGTCTTCTTTAAAAGAATGAACAGCCACATCAGCACCACTGACATGTTTGCTGTAATAGAAAGAGTTCACAGGAGGGATGGTACAGGGAAAGAGAAATAAAAATGGAAATGGAAATTGGAAGATCCCTGAGCTCTGATGTTTGAAGGCTGAATGCTTGGCTGTCCTAGTGAAGTGGTCTTCCACGGGGTCACCCACACATACATCCTCTTTATTCATCTGTAAATGTGGTATCCATTTCTCTGTGTGCATACATGTGTGCCTAGTCACTCAGTCATGTCCAAGTCTTTGCAACCCCATGGACTGTAACCTTCCAGGCTCCTCCATCCATGGGATTATCCTGGCAAGAATATTGGAGTGGGTTGCCAGTTCCTTCTCCAGGGGATCTTCCCAATCCTGTGACTGAACCCACATCTACTCACATCTCCTACTTGGCAGGCAGATTCTTTACCACTGAGCCACCGGGGAAGCCTATTTCTCTATGTATGTTGGGGGGAAATTGCCTTGAAAATTATGCAAGGAAAATTTTTTCCCAAAGATTAATTCCTAGACTCAGAAATAATAATAAATACATTGTCCTGACAATCACCATCATTTGCAGTGCATATTAGAATATATTTGTGCATGTCTATTTGAATTTGGATAGATTTTTCTGGCTTAAAAAGAACTTATAGATACTGAAATTAAATAATGCAAATGCAATAAAAATCTGTGGGGACTGTTCAGGTTTTTTCTGACCCATCTTATGCTGAGGGAACTCTTGGATGGGTTCAAAATACCGGCCTCTTGGTCTTGTTCTTGCTGCTTATCTGATTCCTCGTTTATAAAGGAAGCTGGATTTTAGTATGAAGAGGGAACTCTGAAGCTCTTTTCTTGTAGCTTCAACTGGAGTGCACACTGCTCTGAACTTGAAGATATACTACCAACCAAGAGCTGAAAGTCAGGATAGATTATGGACCCAAATAAGTCACAATACATCAAGGTATTAACTGTGATGGGTTTTCCCAGCATCTGCTTTTTTGCCACCAACATATGTACTCTTCAATGAAAAACATAAAGTTCACTCATGAATAATCTAAAATCTTGCTTGAGTAAAGGTTTCAATACTATAAATATGTCAGAGACTGAAAAAAACGAGTTATTGTAAGACTTCGTAAATACTGTGACCAGATCCCACTCACTGATCAAATTGGTGGAAATGGTCATTCTTGAATCACAATCTCTTGTCTGTTGATTGCTTTCCTTCCCATATGAAGTTCTTAACTACTAGCTGGGAAAATAATGTAACCTCTCTGAACCTCAGGTTCTTTATTAGAAAACAAAAAGTGAGTAGAGTGAGGAAGTACACAGGCTCTGGAGTTCACCTGCAATTATAGCCCAACTTACAGCCCCTTAGCTGCAACTGCTTAATCATGTCCAGATAGCGCTATTTGTAAGGAACCTGCCTGCCGAAGCCGGAGATGAAGCAAGAGATGCAGGTTTGATCCCTGGGTTGGAAAGGTCCCCTGGAGAGGAGTATGGCAACCCACTCCAGTATTTCTGCCTGGAAATCCCATGGAGAGAGGAGGCTGGTAGGTTACAGTCCATAGAGTCTCAAAGAGTTGGACATGACTGAAGCTACTTAGTACAAATAATCATGTTCGCCTCTGTATAATTCAGTGTCCTTGTGTGTCAAACAATGATTGCCATAAGACAGCCTCCTGGTGCTGTCATGAGGTTCAAATAAGACAGTGAATGCCAAGAATCTAGCACAGTGCTTTCCACAAAGAAAGTGCTCAGTAAACATTAGTTATTAAAAACAACCTTGAAGAGGATTTGTGAAGACTGATATGGTAATACATTGGAAATGCATTGAGATCAGAAAGGCCATGCATAAAATCAACCCAAGGGAATCTTTTACCTACTTCCATTTGTAAGAATTCTTATGAGTCTGATTTTTTCCCCTTATTTATGTGTTTCATCAGTAGTTATTCTCCCTTTGGTTCATCAGTGCACACTTTTTTAGTCTTTTCTTTTTCTATATTTGACATAAAAGGGTAAAAGAAAGATGTCAGAGAATCAGTGTGGCTGTATTTATATCAACCCGTCTTGTATGACTGGCATGGTCTGTCATTTCCCAATGGAGTTGCTGGGATATCAATGTCCTTCGTGACCTTTTCCTGGAATTAAAAGTACAGAAATGAGAATAGGTTAAGGGTAGATTCTTCTTTAAATATATCATCTGGAATTCTGTATAGAAAAAAAGTCATTTTCGATAGACCCATAAACTACCAACAGAGGGCAATTACCTTTTTAATTGTTGCAAAAATGAAAAAAGAGTCATATTAGTTCTTTCTTTATTGCTAAGCTTTGATACACCTGCAGATGTGACAGTTGGTTCTGTTGTGGTTTGTGTTTCCTTTTTTCATCTTTCTGAGTTTAGCAGTTAGTTGTGCTTTGTAAGGCTGTTTATTAGCAATTGGGGTGCATTTTCCAACAGAAATAATTTTATGAATAAAGACCAACTTCCTAGAAACTGGAAACCCAGAGATCTGTTTAACCCACTGATTATTAAAAGTAAGCTGGTGAGGGTCTCACAGGTCTGCAGAAGCTGGTCACCCAGGATTCCGGAGCTGCCCTGCTGCACGGGACAGGTCCTTGCCTCCTTTACTTCCCTTTGGTAGCAGGCAGATTAGGCACCTGTCCAGCTTCAGAAACCTGGAATAGATGTTCCAAAGAGACAGACGTGAGAGATGGGAGAAGAGTGTGGCTGATGCTCTAGAGACAGAAGAGCTAAGGAGCTGGTTAAGCGTAAGCAGAGAATAGCCAACTGTGACCTGCAAGGTGCACTTCTTATTTCCAAACTGACGTCTCTTTTCTGTCTCAACAAAGATCTGAGGGTTGAGCTATATACTTCCTTTTCCACCATCCTCAATTTGTTGCCTTTGACTAGGATTTCTGTGTATCTTGGGTTCACACAATAGAAAAAGCTCTAAATTTCCTTCCCCCTTGCCTTTTAAGAAAGGGTGAGGGATCTTATTCCAAGTGATAAAAGATAGTCGATGAGAAATAGTGTTCTTATGTTTACCTCTCCCGCACCCCATCCCTTGACTACAATCACCACCCTCCACATCGCTTTCTCACTTCTATCTTGCACTTTGATCTGCTGCAGACAAAGTTCCAGTAATAAAACTTCAGACAGAGAATGGGCTCAATGGAGATATCTGCAACTTTTCAGAGAATAATCTTAACTCAGCTCTTAAATGCATATGGTGGCAAGACATGTTTCTGAGCTCTTGGGTCCCAGTGAAAATAGTGATGCTGGACCCCAGGACCTGGGATGGGAGCTGACTGGACCAGACTGGGGTCAAAGAACTACACATTTTGAAAGAAAAGAGTGTCAGAGAAACTCTTTAGTGTTTATCTCATCCCTGGTGTGATGTAAAAAGAGGACTACTTTGTCCCTAGTGGCAGAAAACTCTGCAACCACAACAGGCATGAGGAGAGAAGGGAACATTCCCACAGTGTTATCTACATGGAAATCTTTTATCTCCACACTTCCTTTTATTTTTATTGAAATCTATGTATAATTAAAAAGCAGAGATATCACTTTGCTGACAAAGGTCCATATAATCAAAGCTATGGTTTTTCCAGTAGTTTTGTATGGATACGAGAGCTGGATCATAAAGAAGGCTGAGTGCTGAAAATTGATGCTTTAGAACTGTGGCGCTGGAGAAGACTCTTGAGAGTCCCTTTGGTCAGCAGAGATCAAACCAATCAAAACTAAAGGAAATGAGTCCTGAATATTCATTGGAAGGACTAATGCTGAAGCTCCTATACTTTGGCCACCTGATGCAAAGAGCCGACTCATTGGTAAAGCCCCTGATGCTGGGAAAGATTGAGGCAGGAGGAGGAGACAGCAGAGGACGAGATGGTTGGATGGCATCACTAACTCAATGGACCTGCATTTGAGCAAACTCTGGAAGATAGTGAAGGACAGAGAAGCCTTGCGTGCTGCAGTCCATGGGGCCTCAAAGAGTCGGACGTGACAAGTGACTGAACAACAACAACGTTGCAAGTTTGTTGTCGTTCGGTCTCTCAGTTGTGACCAACTCTTTGTGACCCTGTGGACTATAGTCTGCCAGGCTCCTCTGTCCATTGGATTTCCCAGGCAAGAATACTGGAGCTGGTTGCCATTTCTTTCTGCAAAGGATCTTCCTAACCCAGGGATGGAACTGACATCTTCTGCAAGTCTCCTGCATTTCAGGCAGATTCTTTTTTTTTTTTTTTAATTTTTTTTTTTTTATTCTTCCAATTTTATTTTATTTTTAAACTTTACATAATTGTATTAGTTTTGCCAAATATCAAAATGAATCTGCCACAGGTATACATGTGTTCCCCATCCCGAACCCTCCTCCCTCCTCCCTCCCCATACCATCCCTCTGGGCCGTCCCAGTGCACCAGCCCCAAGCATCCAGCATCATGCATCGAACCTGGACTGGCAACTCGTTTCCTACATGATATTTTACATGTTTCATTGCCATTCTCCCAAATCTTCCCACCCTCTCCCTCTCCCACAGAGTCCATAAGACTGTTCTATACATCAGTGTCTCTTTTGCTGTCTCGTACACTGGGTTATCGTTACCATCTTTCTAAATTCCATATATATGCGTTAGTATACTGTATTTATGTTTTTCCTTCTGGCTTACTTCACTCTGTATAATAGGCTCCAGTTTCATCCACCTCATTAGAACTGATTCAAATGTATTCTTTTTAATGGCTGAGTAATACTCCATTGTGTATATGTACCACAGCTTTCTTATCCATTCATCTGCTGATGGACATCTAGGTTGCTTCCATGTCTTGGCTATTATAAACAGTGCTGCGATGAACATTGGGGTACACGTGTCTCTTTCCCTTCTGGTTTCCTCAGTGTGTATGCCCAGCAGTGGGGTTGCTGGGTCATAAGGCAGTTCTATTTCCAGTTTTTTAAGGAATCTCCACACTGTTCTCCATAGTGGCTGTACTAGTTTGCATTCCCACCAACAGTGTAAGAGGGTTCCCTTTTCTCCACACCCTCTCCAGCATTTATTATTTGTAGACTTTTGGATCGCAGCCATTCTGACTGGTGTGAAATGGTACCTCATAGTGGTTTTGATTTGCATTTCTCTGATAATGAGTGATGTTGAGCATCTTTTCATGTGTTTGTTAGCCATCTGTATGTCTTTTTTGGAGAAATGTCTATTTAGTTCTTTGGCCCATTTTTTGATTGGTCGTTTATTTTTCTGGAGTTGAGCTGTAGGAGTTGCTTGTATATTTTTGAGATTAGTTGTTTGTCGGTTGCTTCATTTGCTATTATTTTCTCCCATTCTGAAGGCTGTCTTTTCACCTTGCTAATAGTTTCCTTTGATGTGCAGAAGCTTTTCAGGTTAATTAGGTCCCATTTGTTTTGCGGTCAGCGAGGACTGCTGGGACAAGTGCGTACTGCCGCTTGAATGAGTGCGCGAACTGGTGCCAAGCCCCAAGCTCTGCCCAGACCTGTCCCTTCTACCCACCCGCACCTCCCCCTAGGCCTGCCGTGGTCAGGCAGATTCTTTACCACTGAGCCATTGGGGAAGCTGTATTTTAAGTTTGCATAAGGCTTAATAATTTCCAAAGTAGTTTCACAAACTATATATCATTTGAACTTCATAACAGCTGTAAGGTGGTCAAAGGAAGTCTCGAGAGTCCTATTCTATTGAGGAAAATAAAAAGATCCAGAAAGATTGAGTTAGCAAATGTCATGCACAGAGTGCACAGTACAGATCTAGGCCTGGAATTCAATTATTCATTCACTGTTTTCCCTTCACATTAGAATTCTTCCTTGAAGTACTGATCTTGACTCATGGGATTAGCAAAAATTCAATAATGTGAAAATAATGTGAAAATGTTTAAATGTTTTGTATTTCATGAAAATCTTTAAAAGTAAAATCTGAACAATGCAACAGATTAGACTGTAGCAAGAATGTATTTTCCTTCAGCAATTTTTCTTTAACGTTGCAATATTATATTTAATTCTATTGTTTTCTAAGAATTGACCATAAATAATTTATGTATTTGAATTATTCAGAAGAGATTTCACAGAATAAGAGAAAAGAGCTAAAGCTAATTCATTCTATTAAAATACAGACAGCAAACTAAAAGCTGTAAAATTTGCTTAGGTCCCTGTTGATTATTTCTTTTATATATAGGAATGTGTATATGTTAATCCCAAATTCCTAATTTATCCCTCCCTCTCCTTTCTTCTTGGGTAACCATAAATTATTTCTTTGTCTGTGGTTTTATTTCTGTTTTGTACATAAGTTCATTTGTATCTTTTTAGATTCCATATATAAGCAATATGTGATATCATATGATATGTATGATATCATATGTGATATTTATGATATAATATAGTATTTTTCTTTCTTTGCTTCAGTTAGTATGGTAATATCTAGGTCCATGTTGCTGCAAATAGCATTATTTCACTCTTAACAGCTGAATAATATCCCATGGTATGTATATCCCACATATTTTTTATCCATTCATCTGTTAATGGACACTTAGGTTGCTTCCTTGCCTCTCTTGTAAACGTTGGGGTTCAGTGAACCCTTTCAGTGAGCATTGGGGTTCATATATCTTTTTCAATTAGAGTTTTCTCCAGATATATGCCTAGCAGTGGGATTGCAGGATCATATGGTAGCTCTATTTTTTTTTTTTTTTTAAGGAACTTCCATACTGTTCTCCATAGTGGCTATACCAATTTACATTCCCACCAACAGTGCAGGAGAGTTTGTTTTTCTCCATACCCTCTCTAGCACTTATTATTTATAGACTTTTTGATGATGGCCATTCTGACTGGACTTAATTACTCCCACTTACTATTAAGGAATAAATAGACTAAATACTAAGAAAAAAAATTATACCCACAATATGAATTAATACTTGATAATTCACTTAAGTAGGAAAATTATGTCCATTTTGATATTTTGAAATTTATTTTGATAACTCACATTTTAGCTAGATTATATACTTCAAAATCTTAAGTAAGAAACCCTTAAATATAACTACAAATCACTGCTAACTTACCAACTATGGTCTGATTTTCCCCAGTACCTTTTCCTTAAATATTTCTACCTGAACCTCTGTAAAAATTTCATCCTACAATGAGAGAATGTGAAAATGCATTAATGAGATTTTAAGTATAAGTATTCTTCGGAAGCAGAAGATATAAAGAAGAGATGGCAAGAATACACAGAAGAACTATACAAAAAAGATCTTCATGACCCAGATAATCACAATGGTGTGATCACTGACCTAGAGCCAGACATCCTGGAATGTGAAGTCAAGTGGGCCTTAGAAAGCATCACTACGAACAAAGCTAGTGGAGGTGATGGAATTCCAGTTGAGCTATTCCAAATCCTGAAAGATGATGCTGTGAAAGTGCTGCACTCAATATGCCAGCAAATTTGGAAAACTCAGCAGTGGCCACAGGACTGGAAAAGGTCAGTTTTCATTCCAATCCCCAAAAAAGGCAATGCCAAAGAATGCTCAAACTACCGCACAATTGTACTCATCTCACACGCTAGTAAAGTAATGCTCAAAATTCTCCAAGCCCGGCTTCAGCAATATGTGAACCGCGAACTTCCTGATGTTCAAGCTGGTTTTAGAAAAGGCAGAGGAACCAGAGATCAAATTGCCAACATCCGCTGGATCATGGAAAAAGCAAGAGAGTTCCAGAAAAACATCTATTTCTGCTTTATTGCCTATGCCAAAGCCTTTGACTGTGTGGATCACAATCAACTATAGAAAATTTTGAAAGAGATGGGAATACCAGACCACCTGATCTGCCTCTTGAGAAATTTGTATGCAGGTCAGGAAGCAACAGTTAGAACTAGACATGGAACAACAGACTGGTTCCAAATAGGAAAAGGAGTTCGTCAAGACTGTATATTGTCACCCTGTTTATTTAACTTATGTGCAGAGTACATCATGAGAAACGCTGGACTGGAGGAAGCACAAGCTGGAATCAAGATTGCCAGGAGAAATATCAATAACCTCAGATATGCAGATGACACCACCCTTATGGCAGAAAGTGAAGAGGAACTCAAAAGCCTCTTGATGAAAGTGAAAGTGGAGAGTGAAAAAGTTGGCTTAAAGCTCAACATTCAGAAAACGAAGATCATGGCATCCGGTCCCATCACTTCATGGGAAATAGATGGGGAAACAGTGTCAAACTTTATTTTTCTGGGCTCCAAAATCACTGCAGATGGTGACTGCAGCCATGAAATTAAAAGACGCTTATTCCTTGGAAGGAAAGTCATGACCAACCTAGATAGCATATTCAAAAGCAGAGACATTACTTTGCCAACACAAGTTCATCTAGTCAAGGCTATGGTTTTTCCTGTAGTCATGTATGGATGTGAGAGTTGGACTGTGAAGAAAGCTGAGCGCCAAAGAATTGATGCTTTTGAACTGTGGTGTTGGACAAGATTCTTGAGAGTCCCTTGGACTACAAGGAGATCCAACCGGTCCATTCTGAAGGAGATCAGCCCTGGGATTTCTTTGGAGGAAATGATGCTAAAGCTGAAACTCCAGTACTTTGGCCACCTCATGCGAAGAGTTGACTCATTGGAAAAGACTCTGATGCTGGGAGGGATTGGGGGCAGGAGGAGAAGGGGACGACAGAGGATGAGATGGCTGGATGGCATCACTGACTCGATGGACGTGAGTCTGGGTGAACTCCGGGAGTTGGTGATGGACAGGGAGGCCTGGCGTGCTGCAATTCATGGGGTGGCAAAGAGTCAGACATGACTGAGCAACTGATCTGATCTTATCTGATTCTTCAGGTATATGCATTAAGAATAATTTCCTTCAGCTGGAACACTGAATATGTGAAAACTCAAGTTATCAAAGAATTAATTCATGCATAATTTCATATAATATTCCAAGTCAGGCACAGTTTGCGTCCACTGTTTTGTTGTATGACACTGACTTTTATATTTTGATTGAGGTCAAATATACACCATGAAATATGTAGTGTGTTAATATATGAACAAATACTCACAAAGACATTTATTTTTGTTTCCATCTCACATTATTTATATTGCATTAAAAATTAGTATGTAACATATTAACCTTGTCATCAATATATTAATTTTCTTTATAGACAGTGGTAATAGCTACTGCTTATTCATTGTTTATACGCCAGGCACTGTCCTAGATTCTTTACATACATTGCTTCTAATTATCTCCCAAACCCTGCCCAGTAGATACTATTGATCCTACCTTACAAGTGAGGAAACTGAGGTCTAGTGATTTTAAGTAACTTGCCTAAGAGGATACAACTAGTATGCAGCAGAGACAAGATTTAAACCTACAGCTGTCAGACGCCAAGGCCAGTTCCTTTCGCAACACACCACATTGCTTCTTAGAAATATGCAAAAGGCATGCTCCTAAGGCATGACCAATACTGCCTGTGATATGCGCTTTGAATCAAGCTGTCTAGCTCAAGTACCAACTTGCAGTTATATGGCTTGGGTGTGTTGTCTGAACTCTCCTTTTATCTGTTTCTTTACAGGGTAGTTTATAAAGATTAAATCGGTCAGTATTTACAAAATGATTATAAAAGTGCATGGTACATAGTAAGTGTGCATTATTATTACTATCAAACATTTCCCTTGAACTTCAATCCTCCTGGGTTGTTGAAAACTTTATTTTGTTGAGTGTGGGATTGAACAAATAAATGCCTGTACACATGCCATAGAAAGTAAGTATTAATAATCTTGATTAGCCCAGAAGAGGAACTATTATAAAAAAGGGAGGATCCAGTAAATAAAAATATCCACAAAATAGGAGACAGTTCATTAGAAGACTTAATTTTTCAAATCAGCAGGAAAGAAACCCCCCTGAGTACCCATGGATTGCTTTCTCTGTAGTGAACAACCCATTAAGATGCACCAAAAGAAATACATATGGATCCATAATGTGTATCAAGTACATGGCAATAAAAATACACTGCAAATTTATGTTTTCCCTCTTATCTTTCAATTTTCTGAGAGTTTATGTCCCCATTAATAATTATCTTCCATACAATGGAAATTTGGTAGTCAGCAACCAGGGTGGTACTGGGGAACTTCCCCTTTGGTAAAGCATGGTACGTCAAAAATTAGTCTGATACAGGCATCAGCCTCTAAAGTGGGAAGGAGTGAACACTGGGCAGGGGCCAGGGGCTTTGTGGGTACCAGAATCTTGACTACATCTGTCAAGTGGGTGATACTCCATTCTCACATATCTAAGAACTGGAGAGATTTTTGTTTTATCCAATTTTAGATTTTCTGCAGGATTTAACACTGTGTTCTGCACAGAATAGTGATTGCTAAATTGATTCATTTGTTCTTTTAAAAAAATTTCAAGAAGATAATCTTCCTGATTATTGTTCTGTTTTAAAATGATTTTATTTAATTTTATGGTTATGATGTGCTGAGTTTGGCTTCTGGAGACAAGCAAGCAAGTCTTGGTTCCTCTAAAAGGAATTGAGTGGTCTTGGACAGGCCCCTGGAGCTGTGGGAGCCTCACTGTTCTCCTCTTTTCTATTCTAGCCTATCTTATTCCTCCGGCACATTGCAGAAGAATAAGACCACTTTGAGGTTTAAACATTCAGAATTCCTAAGAGCAAAACAAAATAAAAACCCAGTATTTCCTGATCTCATAGACTAGAAAAATGATCAGAATCAACCTGGACTGATTCAGCGGTTCGGTATGAAGACTGAGGGCTTCACTTTACCAAATGTACTGGATGATTCTTTTTTAAGATTTTTTTCTTTAACTGAAGTATGGTCAACTTGCAATATCATGTTAGTTTCAGATGAACAGCACAGCGATTCAGTTATATATATATATATATATATATACTGGTGGTGGGGAGGCAAGTTCGAAATGTTTAATCATGGAAAAAGACAACTGATTTTTATTCACTGCCTAGTATCATTTTAGTCTTAAATTCAATTTTCTTAATACATTCCCTCTATCTTTCCTTCAAGATTCTGCTTTTCAGCTTCAAACTTTTTGTGAATGGTTGACAGTCTCCATGAATTTTTCTCTGTCTTTTGACTTGTGGAGGCTGCACTTAGGCATGACATCAGTCAGAAAGGATTGTGTTGGAATTTGTGAATCCAAGTCCATCTCCCTCTGCTCAACACTTAGTAGGTAACTCAGTAAACATTTCTTCCCTTCCTTCTGTGTTTCCTTTAATTTCTCCACTTCTCCTTTTCTTTCTGACACACAGAGCATAAATTAGCATCTTGCTTCTCACAGTGTGGTCTGTGAACAACCTGGGAACCTAGACCTCAGCCCAGAGTATGAATCCCAGCCTGCATTTGAGTGGGTCATGGGGTGATTCCTGAGTACCAGAGAAGGCGATCAGAGAAGCAGGGGACAGAGACTATGAATGGCAGTGGTTGCACTCCTCACTCCTACACTAAAAGAGCCCAGAAGCTCATGATGCATGCTTAATTACAGCTTTATATTTGTGTGTGAGACCTGGACAAGGAAATGGCAAACCACTCCAATGTGCTTGAATCCCCTGGACAGAGGAGCCTGGGGTGGGGTCGCAAGAGTTGGACACGACTTAGTGCTATCTTTGTTTTCTTTCTTTCTTCTTTATGTTTGTATGTGAGTAGCACAATCATAAATACAATAAATCCTTGAATTAATGTCTGGAGTGTACGATTTTTTTTTTCCGTAAGTGTGAGTCTTTTTTTTTTTTTTTTTTTACTTTACAATATTGTATTGGTTTTGCCATACATCAACATGCATCCGCCACAGGTGTACACATGTTCCCCATCCTGAACCCCCCTCTCACCTCCTTCCCCATACCATCCCTCTGGGTCATCCCAGTGCACCAGCCCCAGGCTTCCTGTATCCTGCATTGAACCTGGTGATTCGATTTCTTATATGATATTATACATGTTTCAGTGCCATTCTCCCAAATCATTCCACCCCCTCCCTCTCCCACAGAGTCCGTAAGACTGTTCTATACATCTGTGTCTCTTTTGCTGTCTCGCATATAGGGTTGTTGTTACCATCTTTCTAAATTCCATATATATGCGTTAGTATACTGTATTGGTGTTTTTCTTTCTGGCTACTTCACTCTGTATAATAGGCTCCAGTTTCATCCATCTCCTTAGAACTGATTCAAATGTATTCTTTTTAATGGCTGAGTAATACTCCATTGTGTATATGTACCACAGCTTTCATATCCATTCATCTGCTGATGGATATCTAGGTTGCTTCCATGTCCTGGCTATTATGAACAGTGCTGCGATGAACATTGGGGTACACGTGTCTCTTTCAATTGTGGTTTCCTCGGTGTGTATGCTTTTATAGGGACTGAGTGGCTTGTCATTTTCATTTAAGGAGGGTGGAGATGTTCTTATGTAAACTCATGAAAAGAGCTTATGCTTCATGTGTTTCTAATATCTGGAAGTAATTCCATTGCTTCAAACTTTGCTCTGCACTTTTCTAAAGTGTTGTGTTACTTCCCTGATTTACATGTAAAAATATGGAACATTTATGAAAATATTGCTTTGTGCTAAAGATAGACCCATTGCTTTTTGAAGAATGAGTAGAATCATTTTAGTATGGTACATAATTCTTTGTCCTGTTTTACTTGCTGTAGTAAATTTTTGAGGTAAAGAAAATTGTAAAATGGTTTTCATAGTTGAGATATTTCTTTCTTTTCATTTAGATGTTGCATGGGAAGATTGAGTTAAAATCCCAGGATCTTTTCCTAATATTAAAAATTGAGTTTAGCTGGACAGCCACTTCTGTCTTCTTTGGAAAAACAAGCTTATTGAAATTTTCTGTTTAGACTTGCACATTAAAACACTTATTGCTCAGTATCACAAGTGTAACCTGGAGCACTAAGCAAATTTCACATAGTGCTTCCTTTGTCCATTGCTCATTTAATTCCTGGCCACCGCTTTCGTAAGAGCCACAGTCCTCTCTCCTGGGGCCCTCCCACCCCCTGATGCAGCTGGAAGCAGTGGGTTCTTAGGAACGCTGTAGGATGGCAGCTTTCAGTCTTAAGACGGTACCTTTTTGCCTGGGTACTGGAAAACAAGAATCCAGTTTGTAAAAATATAGAAAAGAGTGGCAGGAGAATGTCTGGTTTTAGCTAACCACCAAAACACTGTAAAAACTATTTCACATCTCAGAATTTTAGTATGTATAGCAATCTCTCTGGGCAAATTCTTAGGTCCCATTTCCCAAGAGTCCAAATGACTCAGCAGCCCTAAGGTGGAACCCTTGCCCGTGGGTGGAAATCTAAGGCAGAACCCTTGCTGTGGTAACAAGCTGAGGAAGGTTTAGTGGACCACATTTTGAGAAATATCTGTTTAAAATCTTATTGAACTCTTAATATTAAGACTTACCCAAAAAATTCTGAATCTTATTTCAAAATGATAGGATTAACCAACCTACTTTCCCAAAACTTCAGACAAAATTTACTTGTACTTTTTTGATAATGCATAGAGACATAAAATTTCTCATATGCATATTTTATCATATTTCTGCTTAAAGTATGATAAGCCACTAGGTCAAGGATAGAAAATGGCTGAGACCAGGGACTCGCACATGAACCTTCATAGACATACTTAAGCCTGGAGACCTTAAGACTCTGATCAACTAAGGAGGAAGTTCTGTTGATTTTTTTTTTTCAAAACAATTTTTATTAAAGTATAGTTGGTTTACAATGTTGTGTTAGTTTTAGTCGTATAGCTAAGTTATTTAGTTATATATATGTATATGTGTGTGTATATGTATATATACATATATATATGTTCTTTTTCAGGTTCTTTTCCAGTAGAGCTTATTGCAGGATATTAAATACAGTTCCCTGTGCTATACACTAGATCCTGGTTATTTGCCTATTTTATACATAGTAGTGTATATCTGTTAATGCCAAATTCCCAATTTATCCCTTCCCCACCTTTCCCCTTTGGTAATCATAAGTTTGTTTTTGAAGTCTGTGAGTCTGTTTCTGTTCTGTAAATATGTTCATTGGTATCATTTTTTTTAGATTCCATATATAAGTAATATCATATGATATTTGTCTTTTTCTGCCTTCAGTTCAGTTCAGTCGCTCAGTCGTGTCTGACTCTTTGCAACCCCATGAATCACAGCACGCCAGGCCTCCCTGTCCATCACCAACTCCTGGAGTTCACTCAAACTCACATCCATCGAGTCGGTGATGCCATCCAGCCATCTCATCCTCTGTCGTCCCCTTCTCCTCCTGCCCCCAATCCCTCCCAGCATCAGGGTCTTTTCCAATGAGTCAACTCTTCGCGTGAGGTGGCCAAAGTACTGGAGTTTCAGCTTTAGCATCATTCCTTCCAAAGAATACCCAGGACTGATCTCCTTTAGAATGGACTGGTTGGATCTCCTTGCAGTCCAAGGGACTCTCAAAAGTCTTCTCCAACACCACAGTTCAAAAGCATCAATTGTTCAGCACTCAGCTTTCTTCACAGTCCAACTTTCACATCCATACATGACCACTGGAAAAATCATAGCCTTGACTAGACGGACCTTTGTTGGCAAAGTAATGTCTCTGCTTTTCAATATGCTATCTAGGTTGGTCATAACTTTCCTTCCAAGGAGTAAGGGTCTTTTAATTTCATGGCTGCAGTCACCATCTGCAGTGATTCTCTAGATTCATTCATGTTGCAGTAATTGTCATTATTTCATTCTTTTTATGGCTAAGTAATATTCTATTGTGTATATGTACCACATCTTCTTTATCCATTCCTCTGTTATAGACATTGAGGTTGCTTCTATGTCTTGGCTATTATAAACAGTGCTAAAGTGAACATTGGGGGTGCATGTATCTTTTCAAATTATTATTTTCTCTGCATATGTGTCCAGGAGTGGGTTTACAGGATCATGTTGTTTTGTTCAGTTGCTAAGTTGTATCCTATTCTTTGTGACTCCATGGACTGTAACACATCAGACTTCCCTGTCCTTCACTATCTCCTGGAGTTTGCTCAAACTCATGTCCACTGAGTTGATGATGCCATTCAACCATCTCATCCTCTGTCATCTCCTTCTCCTGCCCTTAGTCTTTCCCAGCATCAGGGTCTTTTCTAGTGAGTCTGCTCTTTGTTATCAGATAGCCAAAGTATTGGAGCTTCAGCTTCAGCATCAGTCCTGCCAGTGAATATTGAGGGTTGATTTCCTTTAGGATTGACTGGTTTGATCTCCTTGCAGTCCAAGGGACTCTCAAGAGTGTTCTCCAACACCACAGTTCAAAAGTATCCATTCTTTGGCACTCAGCCTTCCTTATGCTTCAACTCTCACATCCGTACATGACTACTGGAAAAAAGCATAGCTTTGACTGTACAGATCTTTTGCTAGATCATATGGTAGTGCTGTTTTAAGTTTTAAGAAACCTCCATAGTCCACTATGTTCTCCATAGTGCTGCACCAGTTTATGTTCCCTTCAAAATTTTCTCCATACCTTCTCTAGCATTTATTTTTTGTAGACTTTTTGATGATAGCCATTCTGACCAGTGTGAGGTGATACCTCATCATAGTTTTGATTAGTTTTTATTTATATTTCTCTCTCAGTTAGTGATGTTAAGCACCTTTTCTTATGCCTATTGAACGTCTGTATGTGCTCTTTGGAGAAAGTCTGTTTAGGTCTTCTGCCTATTTATTTTTAATTTTTTTTACTGAGCTGTGTAAGCCCCTTGTATTATATTTTAGAAATTAATCCTTGCTGGCTGCATTCTTTGTGAATATTTTCTTCCATTCTGTAGGTTGACTTTTTTATGGTTTCTTTTGCTGTGCATAAGCTTTTAAGTTTAATTAGATCCTATTTGCTTACCTTAGCTTTTATTTTCACTATTCTAGGAGACAGATCCAAAAACTATTGCTGCAATTTATGTCAGAGAGTGTTCTGGCTATGCTTCTGAGAGTTTTGTGAGATCCAGCCTTACGTTTATATCTTTAACCCATTTTGAGTTTGTTTTTGTATATTGCATTAGAGAATGTTCTAATTTCATTCTTTTACCTGTGCTGTCCAGTTTTCTCAGCACTGCTTATTGAAGAGACTATATTATCTCCATTAAATTCTTGCCTCTTTTGTCATATATTAATTAACTATAGATGCATTAGTTTATTTCTGGGCTCTCTACACTCTTCCATTAATCTGTGTATCTCTTTTGTGCCATTGCCAGACTATTTTGATTACTGTAGCTTTGTAGTATAGTCTGACATTGGGAGTTTGATTCCTCCAGCTCCAATCTTCTCTCTCAAGACAAGGGTCTCTTGTATGTCCATACAAATTTTAAATATTTTTGTTCTAATTCTATGGAAAATGCCATTGATGATTTGATAGGAATTGCACTGAATGTGTAGATTGCCTTGGTAATATGGTCATTTTAACAATACTTATACTTCTATCAAGAATAGAGTATATCTTTCCATCTGTTTGTGTTGACTTCAGTTTCTTTCATCAGTGACTTATAGTCTTCAGGGAGTGAGTGAGTGAAGTTTCTCAGTCATGCCCAACTCTGCGACCCCATGGACTGTAGCCTACCAGGTTCCTCTGTCTATGGGATTTTCCAGGCAAGAATACTGGAGTGGGTTGCCATTTCCTTCTGCAGGAGATCTACCTGACCCAGGGGTTGAACCTCAGTCTCCTGCATTGTAGGCAGACGCTTTACCGTCTGAGCCACCAGGGGAGATCATAGTCTTCAGAGTATAGGTCTTTTACCTCCTCAGGTAGGTTTAGTCCTAGATATTTTATTATTTTTGATATAATTGCAAATTGGATTGTTTCCTTAATTTCTCTTTTTTTATGTTTTCTTGTTAATGTACAGAAATGCAGCCAGTTTCTGTATATTAAGTTTGTACCCTGAAACTTTACTGAATTCATTCATAAGCTCTAGTTTTCTGGTAGCATCTTTAGGGTTTTATATGTATTGCATTTGTCATCTGAAAACAGTGATGGTTCTACTTCATCCTCTCCAGTTTGAATACCTTTTATTTATTAATATTTTTCTTCTCTGATTGCTGTGGCTAGGACTTCCCAAACTGTGTTGAATCAAAGTGGTGAGAGTTGGCATCATTTCATTGTCTTGTTATGTTGTTAGAGGGAATGCTTTCAGCTTTTCACCACTGAGCATGATGTCATCTGTGAGTTGGTCATATGTGGCTTTTATTGTGGATATATTCCCTCTGTAGCCTCTTTCTGATGATTAAAGGAATGCTGGCAGAGAAATTACCTGCATTTTAGTCTTTTTAGTTTTTGTGCCTCTGGCTGCAGTTTTATCCTTCTTTCTCTTCCTCATGTGGCATTATTTCATTTATTTAAATGATTTTATAGTAAGTTTTTAGCTTTCATGATAATTCCAAATTTTTATTTGTTCATCTGAGGTATCTGCTTCAATAAACTTTGCTCTTATTAGTGGGCAGTAATTCAAACCTCAAAAGAGTTTTGGCACCAACTATGAAGTTGTTTTCCTTGGGTGTTGTTCCTTAGGAAACAAGTGTTATGAAACTTAATGGGAAATGCTAACCCCAGAAGTGCCTTGTTGGCATTTATTTATTTTTCCAAGAAATGAGCTAATGTTTAGACTCAACACTGTGAGCTCGTCACACTTGAGTTTGGCGTGGAAAGTAAGATTCTGAGGATTCAGATATATCATTCTTTTATTAAAGATGACACCATTAAAGAAATTAGAGGTGTGAGAAGAGAATGGTTAATGCACAAACTTGAACTTTGCCACCACTACCTTTTATTTATTTTTTTCTTAATATTTATATGTTATTGACGTATAGTTGATTTACAATGTTTCAGGTGTACAACAAGATGATTCAGTTACACACATACACATGTATTATTTTTCAGATTATTTTATAGGCTTTACAAAGTTTTGGCTGTATTTCACTGTGCTATACAGTAAACTTTTATTGCTAACCAGTACCTTTTAGAACTCAGTATGTCCCTGTACACACACAGATTTTCCATTAGTGCGACTTCATGGTTATACATATCTCTTTACCAGTGTCTAGAATAAAGTTCTTTGAAAGTAGACCCAAGCAACCACCCATTAAGAGTTCTCTGCTCTAAAATTTGACTCCCTCTTTTCTGCAAGGAGGAAGGTGACAGCATTCATCCTTTATTGCTCTTCCTCTCTCAGATCTCCTGCCCTTTGCTGACAGTGAAGAACATTGTGGAACTTAGCAGTTGTAATCTGTTACAACAACTCCTCTCCTCAGCTGAGGAAGCTCTGAATCGGGCCCTTCAGGCATTCAGTGAGCAGCCATGCAGCACCCATGAGCTCCGTCTTGAAACCAGAAAGCCTAGTACTGAAGCATCTTCTTCCCAACTATTTCTTTGGTGTAACCTTAGTTGCTTAGTAAATGGGAAATTAATATGTTGTTGGGCAATGGAGAACTCTAATTTCTGACAATGATTTATCTATTTTAGTAGCTTCTTATCTTCCCTCAGGGGAGGTAAGTGACATTTTGACTACAGTCTGCAACAACATCTATCATGATTATTTGGTATTCTCAGCACAACAAACGTGGACATAAATTCTTTATGAAAGTAATCCCAGTGACAAAGGATTTGTTATTATAATGATGTGTCTTTTCTTCAATGGGATGTAGATTCTGGTAAATATTAAGCCAGTCAAAATAATATTTTTCTTCTAAAAAATTTCATATAAGCCATATGTTATGCTTTTTCTTTGCCATCTTTAGTTTATGGCAGCAATTAAAACTAATGGCTGACAAAGATTTAAAGCACATCAGTAAATTGCTCACATTCTGGCTTGTAAATAATCCATTTTTTTCAAAGCAACAAATTCTCTTCCTTTGTCTGATGTACTGGGAAGAGAGGAAAAGCAATTATGCTGCAGTTATGTTAGCTGGTTTGCGTTATTCAAGCACAAATGTGATAAGCTCTTTGTACTTAACATATTTTAAATGTATTCATTATCAAAAAGCTTCTTTTGAATATATTTTGATTTAATAACTTTTCTGCTAAATATCTCATTATGTTACACGTGACACCAAATTTGTGAGTTTCCTAATGACTGGGAGCCATGCCTTAATCCATGTTTGTGAATCCATTCCCTAGTGGGTGGATGGATGCATGGATGGATGGATGGATGGAAGAGAGAGGCAGGGGATGGGATAAAGAAGAGTAGAGAGAGGGTGAGCAGGATTTCTGGTAATCAGAATTCAGTTTCTCAGAAATACTACCCATGGATTTCTTGACTTGGTGTCAGACTACAAAAATGCCACTCTTGTTCATGTCATAGGTTCAGTGTTTTTATACGAGGAGAGGAGAACACAATGGTGATAGCCTTTTATTTTCTTTATTCTTTAAAACCTACAGTAAATTATTATTGAGTCAAAAAGAGCAACTATTTTTTTTATTAAAAGGACAACATTACTAAAGTTTTTCATTTTATTAATGCAGTTGACATAAAATTTCAGTCGTGGCCCAGCAGTCATGACACACCATATGCTAGCAGTCAGGAGCCTGGAGAACCAACACCTCCTCCCAAACCTTGACTTTCCCAGGATAAATTGGCCATGCCAAGGAGAAGTATTCACTGCTCCCAGGGAGCCATGTGTTTGTCCCATGGTGGCCATGTGGTGCCCTATGCATCATTTAACCACACTTGCATGAGGCACTTGAAGGGACAGATGTCACAGAGGCCCATGGTGGGACAGGCTCAGGGGTCACTTTGCAGCCACAGAGATATCTTTTCTGAAGAATGAAAATCTCTCTTGTAGGTGCCAATCAATACTGCTTTTAAATGTTCTCTTCACTTCAATTAATAAAAAAGTAAAAATGCCGACGAGATCTCCAACGGAAGGGACATGGTGCACAAATCAGTTTACTTTCAACAAGCAAATCCTAAGTTTTCAGCAAGGAGAACTTCATGTCCCCTGTGTCAGTCACCTCTACAGCTGCAAAGACAATGCCATGGAGCCCTGGTTCCAAGCTGATGCTTAGGGATTTTTAAGGCCTAGGAACCCCATCCAGTCCTTAGAGCTTAAACAAAACTAAACACTGTTTTAAGTAACCCTCAACAAGAGTATTAAATGAAACACTTGGTAAATTTGAATTCTCATAGCCTTTGCCCATCTCGGGGTGAGACTTTTTATGGGTGATCTACAAAGTAGAGTGGAGGCTAGTACACGGGAAAAATAAATGTGTTCATCATCGTTTTCTGTATTGTTGTTGCAGCGTCTGGCTAATTCTCAGTCCTGTTCTGATACAGGAACCATAAAGAGCACTTAAGCTCTAGGCATCTCCCCTATTCCCTCCTTTAATGTTTATTGAGTGCCCACCACATCAGACACTGTTCTCCATGCATACTGGAGTGAATCACGTAGCTCCAAATCACGGCTCTCAAAGAACTTATCTTCTAGCAGGAATGCTATTTGAAATACTGTCTTAGTGTCAAATACTTAAACGCGAATGTGGTCTTTCAGGAACTTCAAATCAATTTGATAAACCTTCATTAGGGTACCTGCAAAGATGAGTCAGTCCTGGGTCTGGTACTTAGGAATTCACGGTCCAGAAGGGTAAATAGGAATGTGTGGTGGTCACGAGTTAAAATACAGTGAGATGATAACAGAAGTGTGACATAAGTGTGACATACCTCCACAGGTGGAGGTAACTCACTGCATGAAGAGGAGACAGTGGGAGAGAGATGGTTACAGTCGGGATGGTTTCTCCTAGGAGATCGCATCTCCTAGGATGTGATCCTATCTGTGAACTCCTAATTATCCCTTAGAACACTCATAATTGACTTTTAATTTGAAAGTGGTGAAATAGTATTTAGCTGCTGCTCGGATTCATTTAATCTTTAGTCCTTGCATATTTTAGCATTTCTTCCTGAGGCTTGGAAAGAATGAAGAATAGAGTTGATCAATAGGGAGCCTATTAGCATAATGAAGTAACATCCAAGATAAAAGTTAATGTAATAGGAACATTTCTTTCTAAGAGTTCTGTCTCTAGAGGAATTGAAGGGCCGTCAAATCATGAAATTGGCTGTCAGAGCTGATATAGATTTCACATTGATTTAGTTGACCACAGCTTTGTTCAAGGTGTCTGTGCATCTTTGAAAGAATTGCATGCATGACTAATGAGCCTTTCAAACAAATTCTTTTCACAGTAATAATAGCACATGAAATTATAGCACCTCTATGTGTGTGCACATTTTCATGAATCGCCTCGCCTCATGTTGTTGGATCCATGGAATATCGAACTATAACGCTAGTGTCTAACATTTATATAGCATTTCCTATGTCCCTGACACTATTATAAGCACTGAACAATTATTAACTCATCAAAATCTTACACTTGAGGCATGATCTCCGTTTCACAGGAAGGAAACAGATGTGAAAAGGTCAAGCCATTTGCCCAGGATCCCACAGCTGGAGAATGTCAGAGCCAGTGTTTAAACTCAAAGAGTCAGGTCACTCACAGAGCTGTATTCTTACCCACTATATTATACTGTTTCTAAAATACAGAATGAGCACTCTTATCCTGGGATATTTTGAGAACATTAAGTATCTAAAATTGCCATGTAACCATGTATCAGATGTCAGATATGTGTTTGCATATCAAATACAAACTCCATATTCAATGATGAGGCCACCACAGCCTTTGAATCTCATTTGTGTCACAACCAACCACTGTCCACAGACCCCTTCCACTGATGATGCCAACTGACATATGACACAAGCTTCACTTCATTGACTCCTGAGACATTCCACCAAATGCTGAGGCCTGCTGCTGCTAAGTTGCTTCAGTCGTGTCCGACTCTGTGCGATCCCGTAGACAGCAGCCCACGAGGCTCCCCCATCCCTGGGATTCTCCAGGCAAGAACACTGGAGTGGGTTGCCATCCTAAACCTATGCACTCTCCTCTTACTGAGGGCTAACCTCTAACGTAACTGACTTTAGGAACTATTCTTCATTCAAACAGCAGCTATTTATAGAATGCCTTTGTGCCAAATACTGTGCTAAAAGCAGGAGTTATGAGGGTATATCACACAGACATAAAATCCACTAAAATTGGGTCAATTCACAAAGTATTTCCAAGTTCAATTCAGTCACTCAGTCATGTCCAACTCTTTGCAACTCCATAGACTGCAGCATGCCAGGCTTCCCTGTCCATCATCAACTCCCGCAGCTTGCTCAAACTCAAGTCCATTGAGTTGGTGATGCCATCCAACCATCTCATCCTCTGTCGTCCCCTTCTCCTCCTGCCTTCAATCTTTCCCAGTGTCAGGGTATTTTCCAATGAGTCAGTTCTTCACATCAGGTGGCCAAAGTATTGGAGTTTCAGGTTCAGCATCAGTCCTTCCAGTGAATATTCAGGACTGATTTCCTTTAGGATGGACTGATTTTATCTCCTTGCAGTCCAAGGGACTCTCAAGAGTCTTCTCCAACACCACTGCATGTGTCACATTTGAATTCCAAGCAACCAAATGAATGGAAAATGTTTAGCCTGAGTTGAAGGATGGGGGCAGGTCAAAGTGGGACAGTTGAGAAATCAGTTTTGGAGATGGTAAGTTTGAGTTGCCTATGAGGCATCCAAGTAGAAATGTCAATGTTATATTAAAACAAACAAACAAACAAACAAACAAACAAAACCAGCAGTTTACTGTGGTAAAGAACAACAGATGGAAATTTTTTTTCAATGAGTAGTCAAGGAAGGCTTCTCTGAGGAGGTGACATGAGCTGACATCTCCAGGATGAGAAGGAGCATGTCGTGCAAATGAACAACCTGGGGAAGAATGTTATAAGCAGAAGTGGCAGCTTGTGTAACACCCCTTGTGGACAAGAGCTTAGCACTTTCAAGAAAGGCATGCATTGGGGGCTAGTATGGCTAGCATGTAATAAAGGGGGGTGGGGGTGGATCATGGTGGCCAGTGATGAAATTGGAGAGGTTGGTGGTGAGGACTAGGAGGCCTGGTAAGCCACGATGAGTCAGTCTTCAGTGCCTGGGAATCAACTGAAAAGCCTAAGGCAGAAGAGTGACATGGTCATTTCTATGTTTGATGATCACTTTAATGGGAAACTAAATTGTAGAGAGGCGTGAGTGGAAAGAGGAATGTCACTAGAAGGCTGCTGGACTGTTTCACGTTAGAGATAGTGGAGTTGTGATGGGAACAGGTCAACATGGGACAGTCTAGAGGTGAGTTTTGGAGATGTTAAGCTTGAGTTGCCTATGAGGCATCCAAATAGAAATGCCGAGTAAGTGGTCAGCTATGTGGGCTGAAACTCAGGAGAGTCCAAACCCCTAAAGCTTTCGGAATTGACGTACTCAACCGGGAACAGAGTGATGTCAACATGAAGAAGGCTGAAGATGCCTGGATGGGGCACACCAACATATAGAGAGAAAAGACAGTGCTCTCTGTTCTCGCGAGAACTGCTTTTTCTCTGCTGCCTGCTGGAAAGGCAGAAGTAGCCAGGCCATCAATCCTGACTTTTCTCCCGGGGCGGCACATAGTAGCGTGCCTGCTGGATTCTATGAGTGGAAAGAAATTCATTTCATTGCTTTTACTCTTCTCACCCAAGAGTCCCTTTCTCTATCAGCTGGACTTCAGTTCTGAGCCTGAACCTCACTCAGTAATTTGGTCTTATACCATTGATAACAGGGCCTTCCCAGGTGGCACTGGGTGGCACTAGTGGTAAAGAACCTGCATGCCAGTGCAGGAGACATGGGAGATGCGGGTTTGATCCCTGGATCAGGAAGATCCCCTGGAAGAGAGCATGGGGATCCACTCCGGTTTTCTTGCCTGGAGAATCCCATGGACAGAGGAGCCTGGCGGGGTACAGTCTGTGGGGTTGCAATGAGTCAGACATGACTGAAGTGACTTAGCACACACGTTGATAACAATAAAGAATTGATATTTGGATGGAAATAGCTCTCCATGACTCATTCCGCTTATGTGCAGAGAAAAACAGGAAATCCATGCCTCTCCACCGCATTTTTCTCCCTAAGAATACTAAAGCCCATGAGTATATGGTGTTTAGTAGGCAGAGCTAGAATCAGTGAGAGTCCCTCTGAGGGGGTGCTCCCCGGTTCCTGGTTCCATCCACTCAAGCCGTGTCCTTTAACAGGCAGCCCTTACTCATCTCCTTAATTTACAAAGAGCACATACTAACCAATTAAAAAATAAAATTAAAATGAATCCAGGATATGCACAGGCAGGTCTCAAAAAAATACAGATGGCTAGTAGACGTGAAAGACAGTCTCTCTAGTAATTAAAGGCATGAAAACAAAACAAGGAGGTGCGTGTTTTAATCTGAGTGGCAAATGGTTTAAAATATGTATAACAGTCAAACAATGTGGAAGGTACAAGTATTTGTGATTCCCACCCCAAATCTACAGTGTTTCCGTGCTTAATTTTCCCCTCTTCTCCACAACTGCAGAGGAAAAAAGAAGGAAGAGGGCTTGTTGGGAGCAGCCTCTGGTTGCAACAAATCATGGGTTTGCGAGTCAAAGTAGGGATGGGAAATGGAATATATGGGTCTCAAGAAAGCAGAGACCCTGCTGGCTGGGCTGGGCCAGGAGAGCAGTGAGCTTAAAAGCTGACTTTTGAGTGGATCCAGGGTGTGCAGAGGTGTGCACAGCGTTTTTGGAGGAGGGAAGAAGGCATCCCCTTTGTATGGGGCATACCTGACACAGTGAGTTAATGCATTCATTAATTAGCCCAGTAAATGGGCTTAATGCCTCTTTGATTTGGTTGTGTCAACAGTCTTCCTGAATGGCATTGGAACAACAAGCTGCAGGCTGTGAAGATATGTGTGGATATACCAATTATTCATAACTGGGGACTGCTCAGAGTATTGCACCAAATCAACAATTAGCTGGGCTGATATCTTAGTTGATGAGGCAGTGAGATTCAGAACCCAAGAAAGGAGCTTTGGTCTTCATACTTCAGCAACTTGAACTAGAACTCCTGTGGAAAGTGAGACAGTGAGTTCACAAGTGGAGAGCTCTATTTCGACAAAGAGCCAGAAGCAGGGGACACATTTAGCCAAAGGTGTGAAGATGTAAAGAGCTTTAAACTATAAACAACAGTTTTCTGTACACTGTAAAATGAAGAGTGTATTTTAATCATTAGCATAAATAATCTTATAATTTAAATATTCGACTTCCTTGGGAAAGTTTCTTCTGTACTTCTGGATGAAGATAGGTATATATTATTTCTGTGCTACCTGAAGTGATATCAAGGCAGTATGTGTGGTTGCATTCCATTTGCTAGTTATAAACTCCTGATTTTTATGTACATCGAGTAAGCCCTTTGTCCTCAAATAGTATCCACCTACTTAATTAATGACACAAAGAGATTTAATCAGAAGCACTTCAGATTGACTTATAAACGCTTAAGTAATAGGAGGGAGAGAAAAATATCTTTACCATGAGAAAGATTCTGAATCTGTGCTTTAGAAATCCTTGCTGTTAGAAATTTACTTTTTCCTTAACCACATCCAATCCTTTCCTTTTGATGTGAACTTTTAGCTAAGGAAAATTATGTAATTAGAGCCTGAAAAGTTAAAATTGACTTGCAGTTTCAGATGTCTAGTTTGCTTTCTGATTTTTTTATTTTTAAATCTTGGAGCAAAGCATTAGCATAGTGGTTGAGAGTATGAACTTTTTATACTAGAAAGACAGTTTGAATCTACTGCTTTTTTGGTAGCTGAAGCAACTCATTCAACCACTCTGATCCTCAGTCTCCACATTTGTATTACTAGGATTAAAAGACTAATTATTTCTTAGGTTTTTGTGCAAAATAAATGAAACAATGCTTGTGCTCCATCCATCAGTGTTAGCTATTTCATCAATTGTGATGCTTTTCTTGCAATTAATAAAAAACACAACTCAAACTGACTAAAATACTAACGGGAATTTATTGACTCACATATCTGGAAAATCTGGAGGCCATCTCAGTGGTCAAATCAAGTCATAAGAATCTGTTGTATTTCTTTCTCAAACTGGCCTTCCCCATTATTAGCTTTATCTCAGTTTAATTCCCCTCACGATCCCAAGACAGCTGCCAGTGCTCCCACAGCTGGCTACATGGTTCCTTATTCTCATCCAGGAGGAATAACTTTTCCAGCATTCTCCAACTAAACCAAAGATTTATCTTGATTGGAAGAGCTTAGGTCACATTCCCAACCAGTGGCTGACCCAGTCACGGTAGTCTGGAGGTTGGACTGGTCGGACATTCTTCACCCCAAACTGAAAAGCAAGTCAGCTTCCCACAACCCGCTGGTTATCAACAGGAAATTGAGGGCTATTAGGAAGGGCAAAGCTATAAACACCTACTTGAAAGGTGATCAGTATATTTCACCATTGTGATCACGGTTATCTAGGCACCATGGAGACGGCTGTCACTGACTAGACAGGAAGTTATCTGTGTCCCTGGGTGGGTTCAGAGAACACTTCATGTACAAGCTTGTGCTCAGTAGTGTCCAACTCTTTGCGACCCCATGGACTGTAGCCCTAGGCTCCTCTGTCCATGGGATTTTCCAGGCAAGAATACTGGAGTGGGTTTGCCATTTCCTTCTCCAGGGGGATATTCCCAACCCAAGGATCAAACCCAAATTTCCTGTGTCTCCTGCATTGGCAGGTGGATTCTTTACTACTGAGCCACCAGGGAAGCCCAGGTCCCACGGAGAGGGCTATCATTGCCCAGCAGGAAGTTATCTGTGTCCCTGGGTGGGCTCAGGGAACACTTATAGCCCCCAAGTTTGTTAAAATTGCTGTGAGAAGCAGTGTAATTTCAGGAAAACAAAACAAAGCAAAAACACATAAGTCTTCTGCCAATGTGAATAGTATATAATTCTGTAATAAGTCAAAGATTCCCTATGCTGAATACTACTGAGAAACTTTTGGCAATTTCAGATTATTGGCTTAATGCTAAGCTGTAAGAAAGCTTTTTTTTTTTTTAATTAGAAATAATACCTAACATCATTATTATCCACTCATATGATAGAGATAATGTTTTTGGCAGTTTACCACTTTTTTGCAAATAGTACTGAAAAAGCAAACTGTTGTACGTGTTGCTGTAACAATTGGAATGCTTGAAGAGTATCAATTGAATAATTTAAGCTTATAATTTTCATTATGTTTAGCTATTATATTCTAAGCTATTATATTCAACTCTGGATTATTTCTAGGATCTACAATTTATCCATAGCAGATCCTGCTCTAACATGTATTAATCCAATAGATTTTATTAATTTATGGAAAACCCTTATAAAGTTATCTTTCTCTATGACAGTCTTGTGTACTGAGTAAATAAAATTAACAGTCCTCCTGTGGTGTGACATTTTAGAATTGTAAATCTCACAAGCAAATGTAAAAGCACATTTAAAAGGAAACAGAAGTGTGTTTTTGATTCCTCATCTTTATTATTCAGGCCTCGGCCCACAGCCCTCTCACCCACTGTTGGTAAGAATAACTGAGAATGACATGCTTTCCTCACCAAACTGTACTCCAGGGAGAGCATTCCAATTCATGGGCAACGGATTCTGAAGGTCTGTGAAAACAGAGCAACTTCAGTATTTATCCCTGACACATGACTTCCTACAACTGCTCAGACTTTTCTCCTGTAAAGCACTTCCTTTGTGAGTTCGTCTTAAAGCCTCAACTACTTTAGGTACGAATCTATTTTTCACATTATCTAGTTTATGTCCTTATCTGTAATCAGGCTCTCATTTTAAGCACACAAAGGCAGGATTGAAATATTACATGTTCAACTAAGTGTTTTGCACATATTATTTATTGTTTATTTAAATAATCTCCACAACAACTCTATCAGGTAGGAACCATTTTTATCCCTACTTTTTAAGGTGAGAACCTTAGCTATTGAGTGACAGAGCCATTTTTTTTTTTAATTGACTGGAATCTGCTGTCTTCTGAAAGAAAGACGGAAATTTGGAAGTAATATAGATCAATCTCCTCTTTCGACAGATGAGGGCTTGAGGGTCAAAGAGAATAGGTTATTTGCTGGAAGTAAAGTTAGTTTTATGGAGGTGAAGGAAGAAAAACTCAAGTCTGGTGACTTAGAGCCTAATGTGTGGTAACTGGGAACATCCTTCTCAGTTACCTGTGGTTAAAATATTTGCAGTGGCTCTACTCTGAAATTATTTTTATTGAACATAATTAATGTGTAACAATATCCCTTAAATACATCACCCCCAGTTACCTGTGAAATGAGAAAAGAGCAAGGGGCTGCTGCTGAGGTGGGTTAGGTGAATCAGTCACTGACATGCCTTCTTTGAAGTGTATCATTATACTTACTAAGCAAAGACCAAATTAGAAGGGTTGCCCCCATCAAACACTAGGTTATCTGCACAAAAGAATTAGCTGTATGAAAGCTTTTTTTAAATTAAGCTTATTGTTTTAGAATAGTTTTAGGTATGCAAAAAAATTATGAAGCTATTTTAGGTTTACAAAAAAATTATGAAGGTAGAAAGAATTTTCATACACCTCATGCCTAACTTTCCCTGTTGTTACTGTCTGACATTGTTATGGTACATTTGTCACAACTAATGAACCAATATTGGCCCATTAATATGAGCTAAAGGCCATCCTTTATTCAGACCTTATTTTCACGTAAAATCCTTTGTGTTCCTGGATCACATCCAGGATGCCACATTTTATTTAGCTTTCACGACTGAACCGTCTCATGACTGTGTTGGTTTTTCAGGCTTTTCTGGTTGTTGATGACCTTGACAGTTTTGAGTTCTGTGGGTCAGATATTTTATAGAATGCCCTTCAGTTTGAGTTTTTCTGATGTTTTTCTCATGGTCAGACAGAGGTTACGTGCTTTGAAGGAAGACCACAGAGGTAAAGTAGCATTCTCATTGCAAGCCATTAAAGAAGCATACAAAATCACAATCAGCAGTGATTTTAACCTCGATCCCCTGGTTGAGATAGTACTGGCTAGGTTTCTCCAAACTGTACTATTTGGAAGGAGGTCACTGTGAATGCCCCACACTTAAGAGGTGGTGATTGACATCCTTAAGGAGCGGTACCTACATGAATTATTTTGAATTCTTCTGTACTGTAGACTTAGCTGTTCTTCCTCATTGATTTATCTATTTATTCATATAAATCATTTACTTATATCAGTATGGAATCATGGATATTCATTGTATACCTTGAGTTATAATCCAATACGGTGTTATTTATTTTGTAGCTTGAAAACTCTTTTTCTGCAGGGTTTTCAAAGATGGTAAATAATTAAAGGAAATCACAGTTTTCATGGAAGGCTACGTTGTGCCACGTTCTGAGGCAGTTCCATATTTGTGCCTTGGTTATACCTGTGAGGAATAACATGCTATTTGCACAAGTGAGTGCACAAGATCCTGTTTCAGCCACAGCTGTGCACCTGTGGCCATGAGGTTGTTTAAGCAGAAAAATTACGCATGAGTTTCATATTGAACTCATATGTAAATGAGAGTGGTACATTGATGTGCTTTGCCCAGTGTGAAGGTGTTTATCAAAGCAAATTTATAAAACTCCATTCCATAGAATCCTTAACACTGTTTTCAAAGAGTAAAAGCAGCAGAGAATAGTATTATTTTTCTTTTTAATAAAGTCTTAATTATTAGAATAGTACATACCATCCATTTGTAGAAAGTTTGAAAATTTCTGAAAAATAGGAGGAAACTAAAATTACCTTTAATCTCATCCACAGACTAGCCCGCTCACGTGTTATTTCCTTCCTTTTTTCCCACTATCTAGGTATATTTAGCCTAGTTAATTTCATTCTGTATGTAGTTTTGCGTTATATTTTTCACCTCACTGTTTTTTCCTAAGCATTTGCTCATATGTTTAAAAACGGTCCACAGGGACCATCTTAAGTGAATCAGTGAGCAGAAGAGATCAGAGTCTGAGAGCAGGTAGGAGGTGATTGCAGTCTGGTAGGCAGAAGATAATTATGGTGTAGACTAGAGCAGTAGAAAAAGTTGACCAAAGAAACATGTTCAAAATATAATTGTTAGGACTTAACCATTGCCTGCTTGGGTCCAAATATCACTGGTGCTAGATTTATACCTCAAACCCACATCTAGAGCAGAAAGGAGGAGCAGCAGGTCGAAGAAATAGAGGGCTTCTCATTCTTCTGCCATGAAACACCTCTTACCTTATTTTCCTATGTTAGCATTTAAACTTTAAGTGCAACACTGTCTCCATGAGAGTCTTTGAAGGAAAAGAATATGTTCAAACATCTTTCTTTGTTCTCTATAACATTCATTTGGTGCTGGGGATCCAGAAGGGGATAAAAAAAATAGTGAGTGAGTGAATAAATTAAATCCTGAATGAAGATGAGGTGAACTTTGTGTATTTGGGGTATTGTGGGGAGGTGGAGATTTATTACTAAACTTTGCTAATTTTTTTTTTCAGAAAAATTACTATCACCGTGGTTTTCTTTAAAGAAAATCAAATGTTAGAATAAAAGAAGTAGTAGAGGTCATGCTATCTAGAGCTTTTCCAAGACACCTATGTAATTTTACCAGAAGGAACAATAAGACATTCAGACAAAGTAATATCTGATAAAAACACTAAAATCTTACTTTGATTCATTGGTTTAATAAGTTCTGATAAAGGAACTCAAAAGTACTTGTAATTCACAGAAAAAAGTAAAAGTTGTAGAATTATTCCAAAGGAAGGAGGTATATGCATTTAAGTCTGATAAGAAGGCATTTTTGTTTAATCATAAAAGCCAGTGAGGCTATGGATCTGTGTGTTGCAAGATTTATAGATGGGAATACATGTAAACACTCAAAAGTATTTTTGAGCAAAATCCCAAATGTTTAGCGTCAATGTGACATCTGTTACACTAGCTTCTCTCTCTGAGATTGTTAGAATCTCAAAAGTTCAAATCCTCTGAAAGGAAATGTTTTCCTTTGCATATGCCCCAATTTTGGAAATAATAGAACTGGCCTAATCATTTTTAATACTTATTGGCACAAGAACTCATAGCAAGCTGGTATATTATGCCTTTTTGTGACAAGTCTTTTCTTTTTGAGGTTTGTTTTTTTATTAACAGGTAATCTTGCACTTTTTAATGCAATTTGGTTTTTTAGAGGGGAAGAAAGAGCATGCTTGGGAATTCACTGAAAGACAAAAGGTCAGAAGAGTTTATACAAATAAAATCTGTCTTGCTCTCGGGTCTCACAAATATTTTGCTGAAATAGTAACAATAGCAGTCATTAATTAGTATCATAATACTGAAAGTGGAAGAAGCAAACCAAGCAGAATCTACTTTCTAATCTCTGTGCTGTGTGTGATCAGCCACTTCAGTCACATCTGACTCTTTGTGACCCCAGGGACTGTAGCCCAACAGGCTCCTCTGTCCATGGGATTCGCCAGGCAAGAATACTGGAGTGGGTTGCCATGCCCTCCTCCAGGGGATCTTCCCGACCCAGGGGTCGAACCCTCCTCTCTTACATCTCCTACTTTGGCAGGCAGGTTCTTTATCACTGCTGCCACCTGGGAAGCCCCACACATACATAATGTATATTATTATTTTAAAAAATCAAGAAAAATCCTCTTTGCATTAAGTTACATGATTTTTTTTTAAATTTTCACAGAGTCGCTTTTTATTTTATTTTCTTAGGAAGAGGAAAATTAGGGTCATAGACCTCAACAAATTTTCCCTCTGCCTCAAGCACCTTAATAATATAACTAAGTCTTGTATACAGGACTTTGTGTTCTGATTCCTGTCATCTTTCCTCTGTTTTATGATAGCTCTTTTCATCACCTGCCCCCAATAGCTACATATATTCAAATAATTTGTTAATTTGCAAAGTGTTTTTACATATTTTATCTCATAATCAAAACAGTCCTTTGCATGGAATTTTATCCCATTTTAAAGATTAGAGGAGAAAAAAAAGATGCGAAAGAATAAGTATCTTTGGCTGAAATTAAATAGTTGATATCAAGCCTGCCCTTTCATCATAAGAATTTGCCTCTTGTAACACAAAGTTTGGTTACAGGGTCGAATTACAAAAGGAGTGGTCTGTACAAGAGGGTTGGAAAAAGGAATTTTATTTTCTTTCCTATGGTTCTGATTATTTTATATACTATATGTGTAGGTGGAAAGGCCATCCGTGGTAATGCAGCGATGCTGCAGAGAAACAATTAGCGACGAGTCAAGGGTGAGTAACCAGTGTTGTAGGAGTCCCAGCAAAGATGCTTGGGGAGGACTGAATTTCATACTTTTTCAGGAGAGTGAAATACTGCTATTTAGAGGGCCCTGAAAATTTGTAAGTTCATTGGGTTTGATTTGGGCTATTACAAAGTCAAAATCCCAGAATTAAACCCAGGGTTGTAGTTCAGTTCAAAAACAAACCAGAGAGGTACCATTTCATGCCAGTCAGAATGGCTGCGATCCAAAAGTCTACAAGCAATAAATGCTGGAGAGGATGTGGAGAAAGGGGAACCCTCTTACACTGTTGGTGGGAATGCAAACTAGTACAGCCACGATGGAGAACAGTGTGGAGATTCCTTAAAAAACTGGAAATAGAACTGCCTTATGATCCAGCAATCCCACTGCTGGACATACACACTGAGGAAACCAGAATTGAAAGAGACACGTGTACCCCAATGTTCATCGCAGCACTGTTTATAATAGCCAGGACATGGAAGCAACCTAGATGTCCATCAGCAGATGAATGGATAAGAAAGCTATGGTACATATACACAATGGAGTATTACTCAGCCATTAAAAAGAATACATTTGAATCAGTTCTAAGGAGGTGAATGAAACTGGAGCCTATTATACAGAGTGAAGTAAGCCAGAAAGAAAAACACCAATACAGTATACTAACGCATATATATGGAATTTAGAATGATGGTAACGATAACCCTTTATGTGAGACAGCAAAAAAGACACAGATGTATAGAACAGTCTTTTGGACTCTGTGGGAGAGGGAGAGGGTGGGATGATTTGGGAGAATGGCACTGAAACATGTATAATATCATATATGAAACGAATCGCCAGTCCAGGTTCGATGCATGATACAGGATGCTCGGGGCTGGTGCACTAGGACGACCCAGAGGGATGGTACAGGGAGGGAGGTGGGAGGGGGGTTCAGGATGGGGAACATGTGTACGCCCATGGTGGATTCATGTTGATGTGTGGCAGAACCAATACAATATTGTAAAGTAATTAGCCTCCAATTAAAATAAATAAATTTAAATTAAAAAAAAAAAAGCCAAAACAAAAACAAACCAGAGGAACAGGCTTTTCTGCTTAGTTTATCTTTCTGGTTTCCTGAATGCTAACTTGTTAAGCAGTATTGGTACATATTGCAGTTTACCTGGGACAGTTTTGTTTATGCCTCTTTATGCCTTACGGTTGGTAGAGGCACTTCTTTTGCTCTTTTAATGTGTCCCAGTTGGAATGATAGATGATGTGCTTACCTTTACCGTAAGCCTTTGCCCCAGTTCTTGTTGAAAATGTTCATGGAAACACTAAGTTTTCCGTGCTTGGTAACTGCAGGGTGATGCCCTTGTTGGAGCTCTGTCTGCGTGGGGAGCTGGCATCACAGGGGCATCTGTATGTGAATATCCATGATCACTTTAGGGTACCGGGGAGGGAGATTTGGAAGGCACGGGGCCGTTTCCATCTCTCTGCAGCTTCTCTGCCGTCCACTCTCTGCCATAGCATTTTTCTCTGGCAGTGCGTGGATTTCCTGTGTTTCTTGGGAAACCTGGCTGCTTTCTTGTTTCTCTGCTTCTTTTGCTCATTCTTGTTGCTCTTTTCTTTTCCCACTCTATTCCATTGTCAGAGCCAAGGGCTCACTTCAGCTGTCTCTCCCCAAGGGAGTTGAGAAGGGTGATTGGGGGTCAGAGAGAGATAGAAGAGTCCAGAGCAGCCTGCCCTGGCCTCCCAGCTGCTCTGGGCCTTCGGCAGTGGGAGTTCATGGATCTTTTACTCTCCTGCCCAGCTGTTGGCATCCTGTGCTGTGGTTAGTTGGTCTGTCTGAATGTCCTCCTATGAAGTTATATTCTACCCTCTATTTTCTCCACTCCGTACTTCATCATAGTTACAGCACCTGTTTTCTAGTTTGGGGTCATCTGTAGGCCTTCATGACCTCTCCAGTCTCTCGATTGTCTCCTAAGTAACTTTAGCAGGCACTTTCAACTTCTCCCTGAGCTTGGTCCAAACAACCTTTGCCTAATAACAATTTTGCTGACTAACCACCTATCACTGACCAGCCTATTCATTGTCTGCCTCTAGTTTAGGTCTCCAGATCTAATCAGCTGAACAAGGGGCAGGGAAGTTCAGTGTACACAGACTCAAGCATAAGCTGTCCCTTTAGGTGGAGCTGTGGATAGACAGGCCCTCTGACCAGCATCTTTAGTGGAGGATGCCCATTGGTTGGCACAAATTTTCCTCATTCTATTTGGTTTCGCTTTCTGAAGTTGCTGAGTTGAACTCTAACTGATTATAATGTCCCCTTGACAAGTGAATCCTTGAGCTTCACTGAACTTTGAATATTCCAGTGACTTCTGAATTCTGTTTTTGACAAATTAAATTTTAAAAACTTTTTATTTCCATTTAATGGTGATTTCACTGTGCGAATTTTACTAATGTCATAGAAACTAGGAGAGATGACTAAGTAGTGTTGAACAAGATTCATCACAGCAGAGCTGCAAAGAAATAAAGGCTTTATTGGGGTTCTTAGAATTGTAATTTGGGAGACATAGATTCGAGTAGGAGTCAAAAATGTGTTCCAAGGAGGAGAGGAAAGGAAGAGTTTTATAAAGGCCAACTTTAGGTGTGTGAAAGTTGCAAAGGTTGCAAAAGTTGTTTTGAAAGAATTATGATTGGTGCTGGCAAGCTGAAGCTGTTCTTATCTATACATATTTGGTTGCTAAAGGCTATCACTAGAGGGAGGTGGAAGTCTGGTTTTATGACACGTTGCAGGTTTTCTCGCAATGTCCTTGAAATATTTGTGGTTTGGAGCAGTTCAAAAGTTTATCCTTCCACCCAGTGAGGGCAGGCTTAAACCCTGCTTCCTCAATGGTCTCTTGGCTCCATTTTAAATAGCTCCCTTGGCAATACCAACTCCATTTTGAAGTCCCTTTTTCCACAGTAGAAACTGGTAATAACTAAGTAGACGTCTTCGAGGATACCTCTTGATATCCTTAATAAGGTTCTTAAATTTTAGAAGTCAAAAAATGGCAAAGCTTTCATGAACTTTTCTACTTTCATGAAGTGGATTTTGTGGATAGACAAACAGCTACACTAAGCCTGAAACAGCTTAACCAATCTACAGTCCAATGGGCATGGCAGTACTAGGAACACCCAAGAAAATCTCCCCAAATGCAGACATACTTCTCCTTTTCTGTGCAGTGCTGCAATAACTATTTCCTCTTGATAATAAGGATCAACCACCCCCAGCTAACACAGTAACCCCACTTTAAATTCATCAGTACCATTGTATCTTCTGGTAGAAGCTTTCTTCTGTTAGGGAAAAGGTCTTCTAAGCAGCAGAACTCAAAGTCACAGCGACCCTTTGTGGATGCCTACATATATTCCACAAGTGTTTCATGATACAAATGTTAAAAGTCTGGAAATTCTTTGTATATAAACTTCCTCAAAGATATGCTTTTATAACCGGCACAATGGCACAGTGGGTCAAGCTAGGGTGCAAATTGAAATCATCAGAGGATTTGTAAGAAAAATATTGATAGCTGAGTCCCACCCCCTCAAAGTTTCTGGGTGCTTACTCAAAGCCCTTGAGGTTGAGAACCACCAGTTCATATAAAATAAGGGAAAGAACGGTTTGGTATGAGGAAATTTGACATCACGTGCATGGTAACTGTTCTAGTTCAAGCAAGCCAGGAACATTAGAGGGAGAGTTTCTTTAAAAATGGTGCCTTGATGGAGTAGAAGACATGGATGCTTCCTTTCATGTTCTCATGGTCCCTCTCTTCCACAGTCTTGTTTTGACTTTCCTGCAAGTGACCTGACAAGGCTACACATTTATACTTATGTTATAGTTTTCAGTTTCAGATATTGAATCTGCTTTTTGACTTCAACAGTCCCAAAACTTAAATTGAGGATTATTGTAGACACCTCCTAAACCTCCAAGTGTGCCTAGAACTCCAGATTTAAAAATTTAAGCTTATTTCTTTTACATTCCCACCGAAAGTAACAAGGGTTATTTCTTCTTTCTGTCTTCACTAGCATTTATCTTTTTTTTTTTTTCATAGTAGCCTTTCTAACAGGCATAGTTTTGTTTTTCAGGTCCCTGATAATTAGCAATGTTGAACAACTTTTCATGTTCCTGTTGGGCATTCATATGTCTTCTTTGGAGAAATATCTATTCAGATCCTTCAGTTCAGTCGCTCAGTCGTGTCTGACTCTTTGCGACCCCATGAACCGCAATACGCCAGACCTCCCTGTCCATCACCAACTCCCGGAGTTTACCCAAACTGCCCATTAAGTCAGTGATGCCAACCAACCATTTCATCCTCTGTCATCCCCTTCTCCTCCTGCCCTCAATCTTTCCCAGCATCAGGGTCTTTTCCAATGAGTCAGCTCTTCGCATCAGGTGGCCAAAGTATTGGAGTTTCAGCTTCAATATCAGTCCTTCCAATGAACAGCCAGGACTGATCTCCTTTAGGATGGACTGTCAGATCTCCTTGCAGTCCAAGGGACTCTCAAGAGTCTTCTCCAAAACCACAGTTCAAAAGCATCAGTTCTTTGGCACTCAGTTTTCTTTATAGTCCAACTCTCACATCCATACATGACCACTGGAAAAACCATAGCCTTGACTAGATGGACCTTGCTCATTTTTAAATCAGTTTTTTTTTTTTTTTTTTTTTTTTGCTACTGAATTGTATGAGTTCCTTATATTTTATGTATTAACCTCTTACCAGATACATGGTTTACAGATCTTTTTTTTCCTTCCATAGGTTGTCTTTTCATTTTGTTGTTTCCTTTGCTAGGCAGAAGCTTTTCAAGTTGATGTTGTCCCACTTGTCTAGTCCTGCTTTTATTGCCTGAGTTTTTCATGTCATATCCAAAATTATTACCAAGACCATTGTCAAGGAGCTTTTTCCCTATGTTTTCTTCTTGAAAATTTATAACTTCAGATCTTGCACTGTTATTAATTCATTTTCAGTTGATTTTTGCATTTGGTATAAGATAAGGAGAAAGTAATGGCAACCCACTCCAGTGTTCTTGCCTGGAGACTCCCAGGGACGGGGGAGCCTGGTGGGCTGCCGTCTATAGGGTCGCACAGAGTCGGACACGACTGAAGCGACTTAGCAGCAGCAGCAAGGGCTTTATTACATTCTTCTCTATGTGGATATACAGACTTACCAACATCTTTTATTTAAGATGCTGTCCTTTCCCTAGTTTATATTTTTGATGCCCTTATAGAGGGTTAGTTGACTGTATGTGTGTGTTTATTTCTGGGTTTTTTGTTCTGTTCCATAGATCTATTTGTCTGGTATTTTGGTGGTGTCATCCTGCTTCAGTCACTACAGCTATGGAGTATAGTTTGAAATCAGAAAGTGTGATGCCTCCAGCTCTGTTCTTCTTTCTTAAGGTTGCTTTGGCTATTTGGGGTCTTTTATGGTTTCATATGTTTCAACAGCCCCACTTCTTGGTACTTATACAAAGGAATTTAAATCAGAACCTTAAAGAGATACCTGTACTCCCATGTTTATTGCAGCATTATTCACAATATCCAAGACATGAAAACAGCCAAAATGTCCATTGTTGGATAAAGAAAATTTGGTATATATGTACAATGGAATATCATCCAACCTTATGCAAGGAGGAAAATCTGCCATTTGCGACAGTGTGAATGGACCTGGAGAACATTGTGTGTGCGCTCAGTCGTGTCCAGCTCTTTGCGACCCCATGGACTGTAGCCCACCAGCCTCCTCAGTGGGTTTTTCTAGGCAAGAATACTGAAGTGAGTTGCCATTTGCTCTTGCAAAGGATCTTCCCAACCCAGATAGTGAACTCACATCTCGTGCGTCACCTGCATTGGCTGGTGGATTCTTTACCACTAGGGTTTACCACCTGGGAAACCCACAAAGCATTATGCCCAGTGAAAAAAGTCAGTTACGGAGAGACAAATACTGTATGACTTCACTTACATATAAAATCTAAAATAGTAAAACTCACGGAAGCAGCGAGTAGAATGGTGGTTGGCAGGGACTGTGGGAGGAAGAGAGAATGGGGAGGTGATGGCCAAAGTGAACAGAATTTCACTGCAGGATGAATAAGGTCTGGAGCTCTACTCTCTAGCATATTATCCATAAGTAACAGTACTGTATTGCATACTTAAAATATTCTAAGATGGTAGACTTCATGTTAGGTGTTCTTACCACATACATAGGTACACACTCACATATACATACAAATAACAATCGGAACAATAGAGAGGTGGGAGGAACCTTTGGAAGGGGATGGATGTGGTTTTTTCGGTCTTGATAGTGGTGATGTTTTCACAGGTGTCTACCTATTCCCAAACTCATGGAGTTGTATAAATTACATACGTACAGCTTTGACATATCACACCTCGATAAAGTGGTTAAAAAATAGCAACATCTGTCTAAATGTGGGACATGGCAGTTTAGTGAGAGGGAGGGAACATTTAAATTTCCTGTAATAGTCACTAGATAAATGTTAAATCTTAAAAAAAAAAAAAAGGTTTGTTTTAGAGCTGTGTATGTGCCTGGTACTTCAGATACATCTTTCCTAATATGTCCTTATATTTGATAAATTTGAAAAAGATGCTTTATACCCATAAAAACTGTATTTCTAATATCCCTCCATAACACAGTTTTCTTCTTGGTACTATTTCAGTGAGCCTGAGGGGAGATGTATCTCTAGCTCTGTCTAAGTTCTTGACTTTCTTTTTTCCAGGAATGGGGGTATCCTTACAGGTTGAACCAGAGGTGGCCTGGAACCTGCTGCTCCTCTCTTTTCTGCTCTCTCTTCCTGATACTACCAGTCTCCCGGCAGCTCAGCTCAAACTTCCGTGTGACTCATCTGTCCTTTTCCCATATCTCCTCCATCTTGTCAGTTGACAATTCAGTTGACTGACTCTCTTCAATATCTCTCAAAGTCATCTTTTATTCCCATTACCACCGACTAGATCAAGCCCTTGTAACTTAAACTGTCGTAAAACCTTTAAAATAATTCCGGTATCCACAGGGTTTCTCTACTCCCATCCAACCTACATAGAGGAAAGGCCGAGTTTTGTTCCTCTCTGAAATCTAGTAACATTATCCAGAGCAGGAAACGTGAAAGACAGGCAGTAAATGTTTGTTCAATGAGTCCTGGCTATGTCTCTTCAAGAGCCCGTGAGAGTTTCCTGTTGCCCACAGTTGGAAACTCTGCTAAGGCTGGTGTGACTGAACATCAATCTTCCTTTCTACCTTATTTCTCACACAATGCATTGATGCACCCTCTTATGACTACTCAGTGTTGGGCTCATGTTGCTATTCCCATCCTCCCTTCTCCTAGATCTTTCTTTGTCAAGTCTTACTCCTGTTTTCAAACTGCTTTATTGTCATGGCTATGAAGCTGCCTCAGATTCTTTTCCCATAATAATTGGTCTTTCTTGCCTGCTCTCCCAGTGACTTAATGACTCCATTATATTACAGTCTGTCTTTAATCCTACCTCTTGAGTGGACATGGTTTAAGTGTAATTGTAATCAATTGTTAATTTTGGCTTAGAGCAGTGTATTGAGAAGGACTCTCTTGACTAAAGGTGCCGAAACAGATTAGATGCCATCCATGGACACAGGAGAGGAGAGAGGCCAAAGTACCCATGGAGTAGCCAGATTTGTCACAGAACTCCATGTATGTGTCCACTCAGCTGGGTCTCGCGACCTTAAACACATCTTCTATCCTCATAGTCTCCATCACACTTTGTGCTCAGATCCTTAAACTTTTAACAACAGAGAACAGAGTGTTTATAATCTAAAATGGCAAATTTTTAGATATAATATGATAATAGATAAGAGATATATAAAGTGTTAATGAAATGGTCATTGGAGGGACTGATGTTGAAGCTGAAACTCCAATACTTTGGCCACCTGATGCAGAGAGCTGACTCATTTGAAAAGACCCTGATGCTGGGAAAGAGTTGGATGGCATCACCAACTCGATGGACATGAGTTTGGGTGAACTCCGGGAGTTGGTGATGGACAGGGAGGCCTGGCGTGCTGCGGTTCATGGGGTCGCAAAGAGTTGGACACGACTGAGCAACTGAACTGAACTGAATGAAATGGTAATTGAAGACTGGGCAGGAGTACACGGAGAACAAGATGGGGAAGTTGGTATACATCTGAAGGAAATGAAATCAATTTCTTGGAGAGATATCTGCACTACCACCTTTATTACAGCATTATTCACAGTAGCCAAAATATGGAAATAACCTAAATGTCTGTCATAAGAGAAAGGGATAGAGAAAAAATGTGAGCTGTAAACACACACACACAGAATTGAATATTATTCAGGCTTTTAAAAGCCAATAAATATAAATCCAGCAAAGTTGTCTCTTAACTAGGTGTTAAATTTTCAAACAGCAAAACTGGAAAACCTAGTGTAATTATAATTACCTTTCAGTTCAGTTCAGTTGCTCAGTTGTGTCCAACTCTTTGCGACCCCATGGACTGCAGCATGTCAAGCCTCCCTGTCCATCACCAACTCTCGGAGCTTACTCAAATTCATTTCCACTGAGTTGGTGATGCCATCCAACCATCTCATGCTCTGTCGTCCCCTTCTCCTCTCACCTTCAATCTTTCCCAGCAGCAGGGTCTTTTCCAATGAATCAGCTCTTCTCATCAGGTGGCCAAAGTATTTGGAGTTTCAGCTTCAGCATCAGTCCTTCCAATGAATGTTCAGGACTGATTTCCTTTAGGATGGACTGGTTGGATCTCCTTGCAGTCCAAGGGACTCTCAAGAGTCTTCTCCAACACCACAGTTCAAAAGCATCAATTCTTCAGTGCTCAGCTTTCTTTATAGTCCAACTCTCACATCTATACATGATGACTAGAAAAACCACAGCCTTGACTAGACAGATCTTTGTTGGCAAAGTAATGTCTCTGCTTTTTAATATGCTGTCTAGGATGGTCATAACTTTTCTTCCAAGGAGTAAGGGTCTTTTTATTTCATGGCTGTACAAGGTCCTTAATTTGCCCATGTAGTGTAATAAGCATTTTAAAATGTTAAACCAAACACTCTATAAATTATTCACTCTAAACTTCAAGAAACACTGAATAGAGCAATGAAATCTACAAAAATACACAGATATCTGAGCATTCAAACTTTTCTGCCTCTAAAGTAATACTAGAAGAGGATGCAGGGTGGGTAGAAAGTTTCTACTTTCCTATAGATTTTATTCCATTTTTTAGAAAGTAACTACATTTAATATTTGTTAGTGCATTTATTTTGAAACAATATATATATATAATAGAGCCTCAAGAAAGGCTCAGAACATAGTCTTTTACATGTTTGCTGGATTTTAATTTAAATCTTGCTTATTAATTAAACCCACATACAAACTGTTCTTTGAAAAGGCAGTCAGAAGGCGTTGGTTGGCTTCCTCTTACCAAGTGGGCATCTTCTGTGTGGTCCAGCGAAGAGCTATCACTCTTGCCATTCATGCTAGATTCAAGGCACTTCACCATAGTGCTGGAAATGTGTTTTGAAGAAAGATGATATTTTTATGCACAAAACTTGAAAGTTGGTAACATTCAGTGCTGACTAGGGTGTAGAAAATAGGCACTTGTGCGCTTTCAGTAGGAGTGTGAACTATTTAAACCTTTTTGGAAAAATGCATCCTATAAGAGAAATAAAATCACAGGTTCTATAGTGGCAAATACTGAAGCCAACTCATATGTTCATTAGGAAAATAATTGAAATTATAGCTTTTGTGCACTGTGGAAAATTAGGTATCTCAAAAAAAAAAAAAACAAAAAAAACTAGATAGATCTCTATGTACTGATTTAAAAAGTGCCCATGATATTTCTAAGTTCAATAAATTGTGAAATAATGAACAAAATATAATATTTTGTTCACACAAAAACTGAAATCTAAAAGCCAGAATGGTATATAATATTTTGCCTTATCCATGCATATCATTTGATGGTTCTGATGTTAAAGAATCTTCCTGCAGTGCAGAAGACCCGGGTTCAATCCCTGGGTTGGGAAGATCCCCTGGAGAAGGGAATGGCAACCCACTCCAGTATTCTTGCTTGGAGAATTCCAAGGACAGAGGAGCCTGGTGGTTTATATAGTCCATGGGGTCTCAAAGAGTCTGACACAACTGACTGATTAACACTTTCACTTTCATCATTCCAGAAGTCAAAGTGTTAGTCACTTTTACTTAGTGTGTGTATATATATATGTACATATATACATATATATATATACTTCTGTATATTTATATTTATCAGAGAAGGCAATGGCACCCCACTCCAGTACTCTTGCCTGGAAAATCCCATGACAGAGGAGCCTGGTGGGCTGCAGTCCATGGGGTCTCGAAGAGTCGAACACAACTGAGTGACTTCACTTTCACTTTTCACTTTCATGCATTGGAGAAGGAAATAGCAACCCACTCCAGTGTTCTTGCCTGGAGAATCCCAGGGACGGGGGAGCCTGGTGAGCTGCCATCTATGGGGTCGCACAGAGTCAGACACGACCGAAGCAACTTAGCAGCAGCAGCAGCATTTATATTTATAGAAGTATATTTATATATATTAAGTTTTTTATTTTGGGTTATAAAAGCAATATTTAGAAGATGAAAATACTGTTGAACCTTGAGGAATACTCCTATTGGGTATAAAAAATACTTTTAAATATTCTTACATTATGGGACATTTAATTTCCTTAAGTGAGTTAACTGGTTGTTCTCAGTGGAATTCGGAATTAATACTCTAAGACTTAAATTTCTATCCCATTTTTAATTTAAGCTCATTAATATTTTATTTCATTTGCGTGAGCCTATTATTTCCTCAAGTCAGATATCAACCCTTTCCTAATTTCTTGATAGTTAGAAACCAATAAAGATTTAATCGGAGATGTCTGCGACTGAGCACGCATTCGTGGGGCAAAGTGGGCATTTGAATCAGGTGGTGGTGTTTTAATATTTTAACAACTTTTATAAATGTGATAATAAAATTCAGCTTCAAAAGTTTTTTTTAAAGTAATTTTATTTTTGAATTGGAAAAAAAATAAGAATTTTCAATCATCTCAAACATGTAAAGAAGTTTTCCTACTGTGCTCAACATGTCAGGAAGTATAAAATATGATCTCTAAAGTTTTTACTATATGTTTCTCTTATGTTGTTTTAGTATACAGTTATTCCTCTTGCAAGTGCATTTATTACTCAATGCCTAGTATATTGTTGCTAAAGAAATTCTATAAAGGTAGCCTTGCAGAGACTTTTTTTATTCTAAAAATAGTTTGTACACTTTTATTCCATAGAAAGCAGCATTAGGAACTTAGCCCTATTGAGAATTTATTTCTTGCAAGTACTGTCAACATGCTGGGTGAATTTATTTCTATATAATTATATCATATTTTATGTTGGGGCTAAAATAGACATGTGTAATCCATCAGTATGAGTTCCTTTGTGTGGATAAATGAATCAACAAAGTCACCTGAATAAATCATTTTAGTTTTCAACTCAGTTTTGTGGAAGTCAACTGTTCTCACACACCTTTATTCTCCATTCGTCACTGACTGTATCTTTACTTCAGACACTATTTCTGCGTTAGTCTTCCTTGGTTGAATTATGTGGGGCTTTCCATGGGAAATGTTTTTCACATTATATCTGTTGTTCTAATCTGAGTCAAAACAAGAATTCCTGTAACTACTGTGTCTTAATTTTGAGTCTAAAGAATTTCATGAATTTCAAAACCTTCAGAGAACTGGGTGATGATGCTACTGGGTGAATTCCCAAGATGATTTATTATATTGACTGTTTTTTAGAGTTTGCATTTAGCTATACATGGTCCCTCACAGGAGAAAATAGACATAGTAAATTTAATTTTTGTATATCTTTCTTGCTTTTCAGAAAATAAATACTGCGGGAACCAGTAATGCAGATGTCCCTTTGGCTGAGCCCGGAATGTACCAATTGGACATCACATTAAGACGGGGTCAAAGTTTAGCTGCCCGAGATCGAGGAGGTAAGAACAGTGTCACCTGGAAGCTTATTCTCTGTATTTTTGACAAGCTTTGTTTTCCTTGTGGTTTCTTAAGTTAAAAAAGATCAACTGTAATATGAATTTTAGAAGTCTGGGTTCAGTGATGTTACTCAAAATGTCTGACGCCTGTGACCATGGAGAAAGAGGTTATGATACAAGTTCGAAAACTCTGGACTCATCCCAACCCAGACAGTGAGGTCCCTGTCACATTGCTGACAAGTTAGACCCTGCATTTTATATATAATTAGTGACAGAGTCAGTTGAGTAGATGAGGCACACATTTGAAGCCATATTGGAATTCACCTTTTCACAGACCAGAAATTCTTTTTGCTGCATAGATTTGCTCCATTGAATCTCACAAAACTGCACAATCTCATAAAACTGCATCTCACCAAAACTTTGGAGATTCCCAACATGGGATTTCCTTAAACTTGACTGGACCTGGCAATAATCCCATGGTGGATTAACAAGATTTTGTAGGTCATGATGAAAAGGAAGACAAAGCAAACACTGTTTAGTTCCTGGATTGCATATCCCAAGGCCATCTCCTGATGAACTAGCTTGGGATACATTAATTATTCCTTGAACCCTGATTAGGGGTAGGACAAAAGGTATACCTTAAACAGACTTTCTAACATCTTTTGCATGTTTCAAGCTTCCAGATGTGGAGATCTGAAGGCCCCGAGGGCCCACATTCCTAAAGGAAACTGAGTTTGAATTTAACTCCTCCCACTGAGAAGGAGGAGAGTCCCTTAGCCTCTTAACTCCTTGTCAGATAACCCTGAGTGCTCCTGGCATCACAGGATTGCATTTTTTCTTCTCCTACCCTAACTGATATCTGCACTTAGGAAGTGAAAGGAAGCAAACAAGATCACAGCTGATTGGTCATGTCTGACTCCCTGCGACCCCATGGACTATAGCCCGCCAGGCTCCTCTGTCCGTGGGGATTCTCCAGGCAAGAATACTGGAGTGGGTTGCCATGCCCTTCTCCAGGGGATCTTCCCAACCAAGGGATTGACCCCGGGTCTCCTGCATTTGCAGGAAGGCTCTTTACCATCTGAGTCACCAAGGAAGACCTTCCTATCTCTACAAACATAAAATAGAGAAAATGATTAATGTAGCAGTGGGGTTTTTAAGATTAGAAATGATACAAATAATAGATTTAAGTAAAAACTAGTAAATATCAAAATATTATTAATGAATGAAGGTATGATTACAAAAGTTAGAATATAAACATGGGGGAATTTTCATAATTAACCATCTGGTTGGCAGGCTATGGTCCATGGGGTTGCAAAGAGTTGGACACAACTGAGCAATGAACACTTTTAGTTTTTTCTCTTTTAGTAGCTGAAGACAAATATTTATGGAATTGAAATGATGGTCTCAAAAGAAGTTATAGTTAGCTTGGAGGAAAAAAAATAATGCTATTAACATAGTATTTCACTATATATATATATATAAATCATTTTTAGTCTTCAGAACAATCTTAATTACATCATTTGACCTAAAATGAAATTGAAATAGGCATCAGGTGATCAAAATTTTAGACCTTGATATGTCCTCCCAATAATATTAAATACATAAGCACATAATTATTTATTGCAAATTTTTTGTAATTACAAAATCCCCATGAATAGAAGAGATGGTTAAATAAGCCTTAGTACATTTGCAGGATGAAATAATATGCAACTGTAAAATAAATAAGAAAAATCTCTAGGAACTGATATGGAGTTACTGGATTTATTATTAAGTGAAAAGTCAAAGTGCTAAGAATAGCAACAGTATGAAATTTAGGTAAGAATGGAGTATAAGGGATTATGCATTAGCTGTTCATTTCTTCAAAAAGAAATATCAGAAGTAAAATCCAGAAATGAATGAGACTGATAACAATGTACAATAATGTAAGAATAGGTGTTTAGAATATAGGATAGGAATGGGGTAAAAAGGATAAGGAAGAAGTTTACTGACATTTTCTTCAATGAACTTTCTTATATGATTCTAACTCTTTAATGACAGCAGTATTACAGAAAGAAATGAATGAGTAGATGGATGGATGGATGGATAGATTGATGATAGATTCCCACATCCTGGTTGATATTTAACCATAACCACACCTCAGGGGGATGGGAAATAAAACAGCTAATCTAAGTGATTAAGTAAAACCATGTTTGGATTATACACTGTGAAACTCAAGACAAAAAGAACTAGATATAACTAATGTACTTCAAAGCATGATTATCAATTCTGAAACTACTTACTGAATATACTAGTAATGGACAACTAAGTAGATATACTGTAGATGAAAGAGCCAGATTTCTTACTGTTGGAGAAAGAAGTTACATACATGGAATGGGAGAAAGCTAGGATGTACCTTGCTGTGTTAGAAAGGTAGCAGTAGGAACTTATGGCTTCTTATATATACAGATAGGAATTAAGATGGATAGGGGTGTGTATAATCTATCTGCTGAGGGGACCTAGAAGCCATCACAAAGGTGTAATGACAAAGTGGAAATCTGTACACTTTTGGCCCAGATCTTGGTTTCTAAATACAATTCCCCCATAAAAGTAAGCAGGGTTCCTGGTAAAATGGTTGATTGCAGATCTAGGGCAGGGAAAGTACAAGACAAGCCTAGGACATTTTGCAGTGCCAAAAAATAAGGTACTCAAAAATGGATGGCAGAATGTCAAAACGAAATAGGAGCCAACTTAAAGGCGTTCCTGATGATCAAAGCTGGTACATTTCAGCAACAAAATAAATAGTGGTAATCATACATTATAACACATAGAATACTATAGATGTCTATGAGCTCATAGATAACCGTGTATCATGATAAATACATAACTGAATAAATGTGGGATAAGGTAAAGCTTTTCCTCATGGTGGAATTCTAATGAACAAAGGTGTGAAAATAGGAATAGGAGATCACCTTTTGACAAGCATCACTGTAATAATTATTATAGGCAATAATCATCCACCGATGCTAAAATTGTTATTTAGAATCTTAGTCGTATCTGACTCTTCATGACCCTATGGACTGTAGTCTGCCAGGTTCCTCTGTCCATGGGATTTCCCAGGCAAGAATACTGGAGTGGGTTGCCATTTCCTTCTCCAGGGGATCTTTGCAACCCAGGGATTGAACCCGTGCCTCCTACATTGGCAGGTGGATGCTTTACAGCTGAGCTACCAACTATATATGCAAGATTATGATGAGAAACTGGCCATTTGCATCATTTCAGACTATTTCTCCCACAAGATATGTATGAATTACAAAGGGGAAAAGGTTACTTTACAGTAGAAAAACTTGGAAGACATCCCTTTAACCAAGTGCAAAGTTAACATCAGCAGTAAGGAGACCAACAGACATAATGGACCTCCTGATCTGATGCGTTGGGAAAGATACATCCTGTCTGTGGCATTCTTGTCAGCAATGCATAAAGTCAGTGTCGTCCTGAGAAAACATCAGGCAAACTCTGGCAACATATGATGCCAGTAATCTGAGCTACTTAGCAGCTGTCCCTTGGGCAGGGCACGCACCATCTTGTTCCTCTATTCACGTGTTCACAGGTATGAGTCTGGATGGTATCGTGTGTGTACCACTGTCTTTTTTGTAGTAGCAAATTATTCTCTATAGACATCTCTGTCCAAAATAGGAACTTTTGAGAGAGAAAATGAGATGACCATGTTCCTAAGAAATAACGGAGAGAAAATACTACTTTACAGAAGTGAAGACTATCCCAAAGTGTTTAAAATGCAAACTCTATCCCAGCTTCACTGTCTTACTCATTTGCCTGACGTTTATGAAGTTTTTATTTGGTAGATATGAGAGGAGATATATAAACAGAGGAAACAACCTGAGTTAAGTTTGGGATTGATTAAAACATCGTAGATTCACCTGTAAATAACAGATGATGTTAAACATATGATTGGATAGATAGCACTGGGACATGTATATATGATAATTAGATGGAGATGGGTAGTTCACAGTGAGAAAACAAGCGGGGAAGCACTATGGTCTTGTGGGAATATAGTTTTGGGATTATGAATGTGGAACTGGAGAAGGAAAGGAAAATGGGAGAGCTGCTGGTTCAGGGAATGTCAAATAGCGTCTGAGATAAATTGGGTGAGGGAGTTCAAAAAGTATTGCAATTTTCAGACTAAATGATGGCTGGGCACCTTGTGGATTTTGGGGAAATGTGACTATAGGCAAAAATATTTGTGTAACTGTTAGAATTAGCAGAGATTGCACTCTCTTGTTATTTATTATATTGATGCCCTCACCTACTGCCCAGCAAAGCCCAAATGCCTGTGTCCCCTGTCATCCTTGCACTAAATAATGGAAGGGAAAACTCATTTCAACCATCCGCATGGTCACTAGAAGGTTGTTTGAACTTTATATCAGAATTTTTATACATCGTGGGCACTGAGCAGTTGTAACTGGCCGTCCTTCTTCCACTTTTATAACCTGTTTTATAGAACAACCAGATAGCTCTGGGGAGCGCTACTACTTTTTCCTACATTTTATTATACCTGCTTTAACAACCTCATGGACCAGAAAGCACATGACCTTGGAGAGTCTGTTGTACATAATTTCAAAGCCAATCTCCACATTTTATTAGCTTTGTGACTGAGTGAGATGTGCAGTCTCCCTTTGCAACTGCAGGGTTCCAGATTTCACAAACAAAAACACACGATGCCTTGCGTTTTTTTTTTTTTTTTGGTTGGCTGTACAGTGCGGTATGTGAGACCTTAGTTCCCAGAAGGTGAATGTGAAAGTCACTCAGTCGTGTCCGACTCTTTGCGACCCCATGAACTGTATAGTCCATGGAATTCTCCAGGCCAGAATACTGGAGTGGGTAGCCTTTCCCTTCTCCAGGGGATCTTCCCAACCCAGGAATCGAACCCAGGTCTGCTGTATTGCAGGTGGATTCCTTACCAGCTGAGCCACAAGGATAGTCCCCAGACCAGGGATCAAACCCATGCCTCCTGCATTGAGAGCATGGAGTCTTAGCCACTGGACCACAGGGAAGTTCCAACATGATGCTTAAATTTGAATTTCAAATAATCCATTATCTTTTAATGTGAATAAATTTCATGAATCTAATCCATGGTATAATGAATATAGACAATAACATTGTACTATAATTATGTAATGTGATAAACATCATCATAATGATAAACATATTATTATACAATATGTAAATATATCAAAGTAACATGCTGTACATCTTAAGTGTATACTATTTTTCATGTCAAATTTATTCAATGAAAAAGAAATAATACACTACTTGGAGTATTCTTATACTAAAAAATTATTTATTCTTTATTTGAAGTTCCAGTTTAACAGAGTTCCTTGTTTTCTCTAGCAGCCCTTTGGCAATTGTCATGCCTAGTTACTTTTCAAAATGCCATTTATATTTTAATTAGGTTTGGCTTTCCAGGACTGCATTATCATCTATCACATTTTGAAAGTCATGTCTTGACAAGATTATTTATGTTGTTAGAAAAGTAAGAGCAATCTGTGTAGACATGCCTGGTGAGAGCAAATTCTCTACAGTTTAAGTCCTTGAAATTTGTATTGTGGAGGCTGTATTCATTTCCCGGGGCTGCCTTAACATATTACCCAAAATTTCGTAGCTTAAAACAACAGAAGTTTCTTCTCTCAGTTTTGGAGTCTGAGAATCAAAGAAATCAAAGTTGTGGTAGGAAATAGTCCTTCCAAAGGCTTTTGCAAAGAATTCTTCCTCGCCTCTTCCAGCTTCCAGTGGCCCCAGGCATTCCTTGACTTGGGGCAGCATCACTCCAATCTTTGCTTCCATCTCTACATGGCATCCTCCTCTGTTTTCCTGCCTCAAACTTCCATCCTCTTTCTCTCATAAGGATAGCAGTCATTGAGTTTTAGGGCACACCCTAAATCCAGGATGATCTCATCTCAAAGTCCTTAAGTATTTTATCTGCAGAAACCTCATTTCTTTTTTTGGAAATAAATTATTTGGGGGTCAAAATCAGTATGGTAATACAAGATAATGTAGACAGTTTTTGCGAGAACAACTGTGAAAAGTTTAGCAACTTTGAATGTTCATAAATCATTTCAGTTCCCTGAGGCTTTGAGAAGTTTTGATTGTTCAAAGGTTAAAAAGATCTGGCTGAACTCTAGAGACATTTGATGAAAAAGCCCATTTCTGAATAAGTTTCATAGGTACTGGGAGTTAGGAATTGGACACATTCTTTGGGAGGACCCAGGCCAACTCCCTGGAGGAGGGCATGGCAACCCACTCCAGTATTCTTGCCTGGAGAATCCCACAGAGAAGCCTGGTGGGCTACAGTCCGTGGGGTCACAAAGCTTCAGACACAACTGAAGTGACTGAGCGTGCACACACATACACACAGGTCAGCTCACAACAGAGGACAATTCTCTTCAAATACCAGGAACAAATTTAAAAAATAAAAAAGTGATCCACATGAACTTGTTTATTGTAATTCTATTTTTAACAGTGTTCGAAATCCCTGCATTGAGGTAGAGAATTTCATTCACTCCACACTGAAACCCCTGCAGTCTGCACTGTGACTCTGATGTGTCAGTGTGAAAGGAAAGTTTCCATGTGTTCTGAGAACAGTTTTCAGATTGGAGTAAGAACTTTAGAAACCTGATAGATGGGAAAGGATTGAGAAGCTCATCCCCTGACAAGTTTCAGTTTTCTCACTATTTGGGAAAGCCTCACTAATTGAGAACTTAATACCAGTTTTAAGAAAGCCAGATCTGAGACAGTAAATTAGAAAGCTTTTTTTTTTTTTTTTCTGTTTCAAAAATTGTCTTGATAAAAATTAAACATATTCTAAGTGTAAAAATAGCCCTTTTCAGGTTGGAGAATCTGCCAGAAATTTTGTTATTAGAGTGTGACTTATGAAAACTTTTAGAGGTTTATTCATTGAGTGGATAGGCATAGTAATGTTTCTAATATGTATTGTGTATCAGGAGTAATGTTTAATGTGTCCATACATGTATAATCTGAATAGGACTGACCATTAGAGCGGCTTCCACCCCACACATTCGTTCACCGCTTGGTGTTTAGGGTCCTCTTTGGTTTTGACCCTTGCAAATTTCTTTTATGGTCAGATTGCCATATAACCGGGCTTGCCTGGGGGCAGTTCTGTTTTTTCCCCTTTGACTTGCATAATATTATCTCATTTCACTGTCACAAGGGTCCTGATTTTACAGACATAGTATGTACTCATGTGTCTTAGAAAAAAATCTTAATCCCATTAAACTTGATCATAAATTTAAGCATCATGAGTGTTCCTGTTTTTTCCCAGAAGGAAATTGCAATTTATATCATCAGAGAAAGGTGTGTATCTGAGCGACTCTGAGATACTTTTCTTGGCAGCCCCTTCTTTAGGTTTATACAGTCTTTAAACAAGCTATTTTGATCAAGAAAAGGTCTGTCATGCTGCATTTCTCTGCTGAGGTTGTGAATTGTATGTGTTGCTAGTCAATCGATTTTTGCAGTTCTTACAAGTGGTGGAATCAACTATAGGTTTATTTTACTCAATATAGGCACAACCATAAGCAAAGATGTTAACGTTATAGCTTCCACCAGTTTCCTACCATTGAGGATATTTTTTAATGTTAGTGACTCAGTTTTATTGATAGCTTTTTCACTATGATCTTAAGCCTCAAATATATATATATATATATACACACACACACATATTATAATATATATCCACTGTGTGCATATATACATTTATAGCATATGCTTCTGCAGAACACATATGTTCTATTGTGTTTGTCTTGTTTTCATAGGTGCAATAAAACCACTCATTGACACATAAAGATTCCCTTATTTCATGTTAGTATAACTAGAGCTACATAATTACTAAATCTTCAGAATGAACTTCTACCTTGAGATTTTGTAAATGACTCCTAGACTATATCTTTTTGCTAGAAAGCTTTTTATACTGGTCTTTTTTAAAATAAAAATCTTACTTCGGGCTGTTCTGGGTCTTCGTTGCTGCTCGTGGGCTTTCTCTGATTGTGCAGGCTGCTCGTGTGATGGCTCCTCTTGTTGCAGAACATGGGCTCTGGGGCCTGTGCTCAGTAGCTGTAGCGCACAAGCTTAGTTGTCCTGAGGCGTGTGGAATCTTCCCGGACTAGGGACCGAAGCCACGTCCCCTGCCTTGGCAGAAGGATTCTTAACTACTGGATCAGCAGGGCAGTCCTATATTAGTCTTAGCACTTCCTTTATTCTGAGCCAGAGGCAAAGAACCCGGGCAGTTCCCTAGGCTCTCTGCAGCACTGCATACGTGGAGGTATTCCTTTCTTCAAAATTCCCATGGTTTGCCAAAAGATGCCATCTTTTAGTGAATGTAAATCCAGAACTCCTTAAGCCATAGAGCAAACCCTATACCAACTTCCTGAAGAAACCCCAAAGATGTTTCCACATATGAAATGCTGTCATATCACACCTGGCAACGTTAGGTTCACTTTTAAAGGTGCTATCTCTCCTGCTATTATGATAACAAATTTGCTTTGCCTAATTATTTCTAGATTGGAAGAAGAACCCATTTTTATTTAACCTTTACAAAAAACCACATTGCCATGAAAAGTTAAAAGGCCCATGAAAGGAACAGTGTACAATGCCTGACACTGTTCTCAGGAGTTGATAGACAAGGCCAATCAATACATATCATATGTTCTTCAGAATCTGCATAGACTTTGACACTGGTGGGTTTTTATTTGAAATATGATTTTATTATTTATAGATGAATTCAATTTATAATAAGTATAGTTTAATTCAGCATCTGTAACAAAGGCTGATTTTAAGCTTAACTCATTTTAAAAGTGCATCTCTGAGTTCCAATATTAGAAATAGTGTCCTTAAATTCACTTGAGGTTAATTAACTTGTATACATAGTTTTCCATATTTAGATTTCTTAAAGGATATTCTCCTTGACGTAAGTATAAAGGAGATTGTATGTGTTCATGGATTTCAGTGTATTGTGCCTATAGAGAGAGTATAAGTTCAGGAACTTAATTATGTGTTCTCTGAAATTAGATCATATGAAGTATGCAAAATTACCTTTTTCATAAATTTTGAAATGTCGTTAGAACCATTTACCAAATAAGAATAGGTATACATTTTTGGTACAACTATTTGATATAGTCAAACCTATATAAGGTGACTTTGCTTTCACTTTTCACTCTCATGCATTGGAGAAGGAAATGGCAACCCACTCCAGTGTTCTTGCCTGGAGAATCCCAGGGTCGGGGGAGCCTGGTGGGCTGCCATCTATGGGGTCGCACAGAGTCGGACACGACTGAAGCAACTTAGCAGCAGCAGCAGCAGTATATAAGGTTATAGGCTCATTAATTAAGATTATTTTAAGAGCCAGCATTCATTCTAGTTAGTCTTCTAAATTTGGAATTAGAGAGACAGTGAAAAGTTCTACTGGGCTTTATTAGTGCTTATCATAAAATAAATAATTAAAAATGACATTCTAAAGCAAATAACTACAATTGGGTGTTTCTTTTTGCTTTTATAAGCTGCTGCTGCTGCTGCTGAGTCACTTGAGTCGTGTCCGACTCTGTGCGACCCCACAGATGGCAGCCCACAAGGCTGCCCCGTCCCTGGGATTCTCCAGGCAAGAACACTGGAGTGGGTTGCCATTTCCTTCTCCAGTGCATGAAAGTGAAAAGTGATAGTGAAGTCGCTCAGTCGTGTCCAACTCTTCTCGACCCCCATGGACTGCAGCCCACCAGGCTCCTCCATCCATGGGATTTTCTAGGCAAGAGTACTGGGGTGGGGTGCCATCGCATTCTCCGTTACAAGCTACTATTTCTTTTTCTGTTGATCTTGGGTTAGCAGTCTACTTTCACGAAGACATCTGGTTTTGGACCAAAATAGTCTTGGAAATCTTAACTTTGAAAGTGCCCTGGATCAGTTGGTCAAGTATTTCTTTTCGTGGCATTCTCAGCTTGCATTTGTAAACCTCAGCCATGGGTTTATTCTTAGGAGCATCAACAGTCTTCTCCACCAACTTCTGAGATTTACTTTCTCAGTTCAGTTCAGTTGCTCAGTCATGTCCAACTCTTTGCGACCCCATGGACTGCAGCACACCAGGCCTCCCTGTCCATCACCAACTCCCAGAGCTTGCTCAAACTCGTGTCCATCAAGTCGGTGATGCCATCCAACCATCTCATCCTCTGTCATCCCTTTCTCCTCCTGCCTTAAATTTTTCCCAGCATCAGGGTCTTTTCCAAGGAATCAGTTCTTCACATCAGATGGCCCAAGTATTTGAGTTTCACCTTCAGCATCAGTCCTTCCAATGAATATTCAGGACTGATTTCCTTTAGGATGGACTGGTTGGATCTCCTTGCAGTTCAAGGGACTCTCAAGAGTCTTGTCCAACACCACAGTTCAAAAGCATCAATTCTTCAGCACTTAGCTTTCTGTATAGTCCAACTATCACATCTACACATGACTACAGGAAAAACCATAGCTTTGACTAGACGGACCTTGTCAGCAAAGTAATGTCTCTGCTTTTTAATATGCTGTCTAGGTTGGTCATAGCTTTTCTTTCAAGGAGCAAGTGTCTTTTAACTTCACAAAAAGAATGAAATTTAATTTAATTTCACAGACACTGCAGTCACCATCTGCAGTGATTTTGAAGTCCAAAAAAATAAAGTCTCTCACTGTTTCCATTGTTTCCCCATCTATTTGCCATGAAGTCATGGGACCATATGCCATGATCTTAGTTTTTTGAATCTTGACCTTTAAGCCAGCTTTTTCAGTCTCCTCTTTCACTTTCATCAAGAGGCTCTTTAGTTCTTCTTTGCTTTCTACCATAAGGGTGGTGTCATCTGCGTATCTGAGGTTATTGATATTTCTCCTGGCAATCTTGATTACAGCTTGTGCTTAATCCAGCCCAACATTTCTCATGATGTACTCTGCATGTAAGCTAAATAAGCAGGGTGACAATATACAGCCTTGACATACTCCTTTCCCAATTTGGAATCAGTCTGTTGTTCTAAATTGTCCAGTTCTAACTTGCTTCTTGACCTGTATACAGATTTCTCAGGATGCAGGTAAGTTGGTCTGGCATTCCCATCTCTTTAAGAATTTTCTACAGTGTGTGGTGATTTACGCAGTCAAAGACTTTGGCATAATGAATAAATCAGAAGTAGATGTTTTACTGATATTCTCTTGCTCTTTTGATGACCCAACAGATATTGGCAATTTGATCTCTGTTTCCTCTGCCTTTTCCTTTTCCTTTTTTTCTAATTTTTGCAAAAGACATGTCTAATCTTTAGCTTAAGCAGGAATTTGTAGGCAAGCAAGAGGGGAAAACAGAGGCCATATGTTGATGGTAGACAGAATGCTTCTGGTTAATTTATTATAGAAACCAATCATACCAGAATGAAAGAGAGTAAAATCTCCTATTGGAAATGATCACATAAGCTTTGGGCAACAGGTAATCAGGTGACGATTACCCGAAGGGAAAATACGTTATGGACAGTGAAGGCTTTGGTAAATATCCAGTGTCGTGCAGTCAGTACTGTAGAGTGTACACCAAAATCATGTCCAATGGATAAAAGCATTTTAAAACTGCGAATAAAATTCTTCCTCAAAGTCAGTTTATTGACAGCCATTATGTCATCCCGAGTGTATGAGTGTGAACTTGCTTCCCCTCACCCCAATGGGGTCTATAATATCATGTCAAAACTAATACTTTATTGGTACAAAACTGACCTTGGGTAGGCCAAGATTTTCTTTTTGTTTTGAAGAATTTTTCCTATCCCCCAAAAGAATTATGTTGTGTGTAGTTTCTAAGTCATGTCCAACTGTTTGCAACCAATGGACTGTCGCCCACCAGGCTCCTCTGTCCAAAGAGAATATTCTATGCCCATTTTGGGAGAAGGCAATGGCAACCTACTCCAGTACTCTTGCCTGGAAAATCCCAGAGACAGAGGAGCCTGTAGGCTGCAGTCCACAGGGTCACAAAGAGTCGTATAGGACTGAGCGACTTCACTTTCACTTTTCACTTTCATGCATTGGAGAAGGAAATGGCAACCCACTCCAGTATTCTTGCCTGGAGAATCCCAGGGTCGGGGGAGCCTGGTGGGCTGCCGTCTATGGGGTTGCACAGAGTTGGACACGACTGACTCGACTTAGCAGCAGCAGCAGCAGCAGCATGCCTATTTTGACCTCCTACATTCAGCTGAACATCAGACCCACAAGACCATCCAGGCCACACTTGACAGTGCTTCAGGAGTATACAGGGCAGGAACCGTGGCTCAGCAGCAGGACAGTCTCAGCTGTCCCTTCCTGCTGTACCTGCAGCAGGCCCTGCAGTCACCCAGGAGTTCTTTACCTTAGCTACTAGGCAACACAATGCAGGGAGAAGGCAATGGCACCCCACTCCAGTACTCTTGCCTGGAAAATCCCATGGATGGAGGAGCCTGGTAGGTTGCAGTCCATGGGGTCGCTAAGAGTCTGACATGACTGAGCAACTTCACTTTCACTTTTCACTTTCATGCATTGGAGAAGGCAATGGCAACCCACTCCAGTGTTCTTGTCTGGAGAATCCCAGGGACGGGGGAGCCTGGTGGGCTGCCGTTTGTGGGGTTGCACAGAGTCAGACACGACTGAAGTGACTTAGCAGCAGCAGCAGCAACACTATGCAGATGGAAAAAGATAAGATGACATTGAACAAATGCGGGAGCCTCTATGATATCAAAGCTTCTTTCTCATAGGAGCTAGAATCTTTTATAACTGCTTCATAAGCATAGTTTCCAGGGACCTGCCCAGTTACAAGTATTACATTTGGAAATCCCAAAGATTTGGCTTCCTAACAGATGCTTCTACTTCTCCCAGGCCAGGTGAAATTTACCAACCAGGGCATCCTTTTTACCTTGTGTTGCTTAGCAACATAGTTGACATACTATCTACTGAGGTTTATAAGGACATAAAGAGTTAACCAAAGGTCATATTCTCAGGGGGAGAAGGCAATGGCACCCCACTCCAGAGCCTGGTGGGCTGCAGTCCATGGGGTCGCTAAGAGTCGGACATGACTGAGTGATTTCACTTTCACTTTTCACTTTCATGCATTGGAGAAGGAAATGGCAACCCACTCCAGTGTTCTTGCCTGGAGAATCCCAGGGACGGGGGAGCCTGGTGGGCTGCCGTCTATGGGATCGCACAGAGTCAGACATGACTGAGGGGACTTAGGAGTAGCAGCAGCAGCATATTCTCAGGAAGAAGGGGGAAAAGCTTTCCCCACCCTGGGGCCAGCATTGAGAACATAACAAAATAGAGGGCATTCATGTATCTAATTGTATCAGTTGGCCCCTCCTTGCTCTAGTACCACAAGAAAGGTTTCAAGGTGAGATAACTTCAAGCCTTTGGTGTTACCTAGCAGCTGTTAAAGCAGCATAAACGTTGCTTTGGGTATAAAATACCCTGTCAGATTTGTTCATCCAAATTTAGGGCCTGACCTTGGAAGAAAACCAAAACCAGAGCACACAAATGCTCATGGATGAGAAGTAGCTACAACCTTTTATGTTTCCAGTCAAAGTAACAACACTTTATAGCAGCCATAACAGAGAAAAAACAATAAATAGTTTAGTGATTTTAGATTGTCTAGACATGACAGTATTCTTGCCTTGGAAAATCCATAGACAGAGGACCCTGGCGGGAGTCCATGGGATCAAAAAGAATTGGACACGACTGAGCAACTAAACAACAGCAACACAACAGACATGACGGACCCTTATTATTCTTTCTGTTTGCTTGTTTTTTTAAATAAATGACCGTGGTCATAAAATACACAACATCACCAGAAAAGCAGACTCTTTAGAAAGTATGCATTCAGTTTGGACGAGGCAAAACCTTCCTTCTATGCACAAAGCATTAAATTTTTACTACCATTTTTCTTTCTAAGCTACAAGTTCTCTATTATACCTAAACCTCTTTTAAAAAATGATTTTATGTATAACTGTGCTTTTCTAAATTTTCTCGAGTTTTGAGAATATATTATCTCTTCCTGCTTGCCCACAACATCCCCACCCTCCCACAGCCCCAGCTAGTGATTGTGCTAATCTTCAGATCTGAAGGGCTCCACTATGAGAGTTTATCAAAGGGTCACTGAAGGGTGTGCACCTCTGCTGGTTTCCCTGGTGACTAATGAATTGATGAGCTGATGTAACATCAAATCCCCCTTTAACTGGTAAGCTCCCTCTCCCTCCCATCTCACTGTAAAACCTGTATGTGGTGGTGTGTTGCTCCAGGATTTTGCTTTCAGACTTGCAACACACCCTATCCATTAAACCACTAATGTGTCTTTTTTAAAAAATGTTTGAGGATAATTGCTTTATAATGTTGTGTTAGTCTGTCATATGTCAACATGAATCAGCCATAGGTATACATATGTCCCCTCCTTCTTGAATTTCCTTCCTACCCCATCCCACCCCTCTAGGTTATCACAGAGCATCACACAGCAAACTCCCACTGCCGTATCTGTTTTACACGTGGTAATGTCTGTGTTTCAGTGCTACTCTCTCAATTCAACCCACTCTCTCCTTCCCTCTAATGTCTCTTTCACTGACTCCTGACTCCTTTTCAGTCTCAAAGCTGGGCAGATGTAGGGCACTTTTGGGGTGCAGCCTGACACCCGTCAACCTTAGAATGAAAAGAGTGGGGCTTGACAGTCCCGTGGCTAAGGCTTGACAATTCCAGTGCTAGGGCATAGGTTCAATCACTGGTCAGGGAAGTAAGATCCCACAAGCCATGTGGCACAACCAGAAAAGAAAAGAAAGAGAATGGTTCTGGGAAAAAAGAGATACTCATCTGTATGTTCTATAGTTCATCATTTATTATGCCCTGGTTATTTGGTTTACCTTTCTATTAAGCATGGATGGATGCTGTCCACTGTGAATGTGTGTAGATGTTTTACAATTATAGTCGCAAGTGAAATTTTCTTCCCTGTTAAAGAATGACCAATTTGTCATTCACAAACATCTTTCAGATGTGGGAAAATGGGTTGTTTCAAATTTTGAAAGAGTACAGTTTTGCAACAAAAGGCACTGAGAGCCAATGACTACAAAGTTGTATAACTGTGCTTTTCTAAATTTTCTCGAGTTTTGAGAATATATTATCTCTTGACAAAATTATCGAGGAACAGTTCCTCATTACATTTAGAAAAGAATGAACGAAGCTTTGTTTTGGACTAAAGAAGACTCTGAGTATGAATTATAAGAATAACTGAAAGAAATTGCTTTTCTAAAAAAAGTACATTCAAATTTAAAAATTCTCAGACTTCAGTCAATTTACTTGCACATCTTAATAGCAGGCTGTAATAGAAGAAAGACCTTGTGCTTTAGGTTGGGGGCTCTGGAAGCATAGCCTGAGACAGGGATTTGTGCTTCTCTGTGAAATAATCTGAGAACACAGCAGGAAGGGTGAGGATGAAACAGGGAAGGAAGGAGGCCAGTAGAGGCTGGACGAAGCAGCAGGTTACCTTTAGGGACCTCTGGAACAGGGTATGGATGCCCCCAACAAGTTTCAGTAAGAAGCCGAGAAGACAGGCTATTTATTTGACAATCCTAATTTGCCGTTTGCTGAGGCCTGCTCCCAAGGTTCCGGCACCTGTGGCCTGGCACATACACAGGCCAAACATGCTCCTAAAACCATAAATGCTTGAGGAGGAGATGGAGGTCGAATGTCTTTGGTGTTTAGGAAAACTGACTGCAGGCAGGAGATGGCCGGGCACCAGCAGCATCTGCTCCAACACAGGTTTGGTGTTATGCTGAGTTACATAAGTCAGATGCAGCATGGAAGCATAAAATGATTTCACTCATCTGTGAAATCTAAAAAAGCAAAACAAACAAAAGATGCAGAGGAAGGAGTACTGATTACCGGAGGGGAACCAGGTGAGGAGAGGTGTGTGAAATGCAAGAAGGGGATCAACTATATGGTGATGGATGGTAGCTAGACCTGCGGTGATCACTTTGTAGTGTCTACAGATGTCAAATAATCCTGAGCCTTGTTACACTGTATAGGATTAATGTGTCAGACAGGAGCAAAGAGGAAGTGAATTGTTTGGACTTTATAATTTGTGCATACTTCCATAATGAGAATATAATTAAAGGTGAAAGTCTAAAGCAAACAGAGTCAGCCCATAAAATTCGGAAACTCTCTTAGGTGATCTTCTGTGTAACACTGAAAGCTTTGGGCTTTTCTTGGAATCATTCATTTGACTTATCAAAAAATACTGCACTACCTCCTAAACACAGTGACAGAGGGTGCTGCTGCTTTGTATTCATACTTGTCACGTGTTCAGGCTATGCAGGCGCTGCTGGTGGCTATCTGGAGGAGTCCCAGGGTGTAGCCCACATGACGCCATCATTTAAAGACCTCCACTGTGTTGTTTTGCCCCTGAAGTATGATTCCCTCTGCCAGCCTAAGACAGACTCTACTTTCAATTTGTATTCTCTGAAAAAAAAAAAAAAAAAAATAGACTGTAAATATTGCCTTTTCCAGAGTTGGACTTTAACACAGGTCAGAGGAACTGCCTAGAAAACCAGGGATATGAAAAAGAATGCATAAAAGCATGAAGTGTACAAACGTCAGAAAATCAAATCCCGCAGTGCTAGGCTGAACACGCGGTCTGTACAGTACCGGGCAGGTTGCCAGTTCAAGGAAGCACCCTTCACACCTGGAGTTCTGCAACACAGCAGCCCTGCAAATTCCTGAGTTGGGAGTACAAGTGGCAATGCTGTCATAACTATCATTTAGAGAATGCGTGTATGTGTTAGTCACTCAGTCGTGTCCAACTCTTTGCAACCCCACGAACTGTAGCCAGCCAGGTTTCTCTGTCCATGGAATTCTCCAGGCAAAAATACTGGAGTGAATCGCCATTCCCTTCTCCAGAGGATCTTCCCAACCCAGGGATCAAACCCTGGTCTCCTGCATTGCAGGCAGATTCCTTTCCATTTGACCTAGTAGTATAAAATAATGACACACTATAGTGAGAAATCATTTTGAAGTGTTGGTGGGTTGAAACATGTAAAGGGACAAGACTCATTCCTGACACATAGTAAGCAGGTAATAGGTCTTAACTATATTAATAAAGGTAGCAATGGCACCCCACTCCAGTACTCTTGCCTGGAAAATCCCATGGACGGAGGAGCCTGGTAGGCTGCAGTCCATGGGGTCACTAAGAGTCGGACATGACTGAGCGACTTCACTTTCACTATTCACTTTCCTGCATTGGAGAAGGAAATGGCAACCCAGTCCAGTGTTCTTGCCTGGAGAATCCCAGGGATGGGGGAGCCTGATGGGCTGCCATCTATGGGGTCGCATAGAGTTGGACACGACTGAAGCAACTTAGCAGCAGCAGCAGCAGCAGCAACCACAAATGAACCTAAGCACTGTGCTAAGGTGTTTTGAACTTTGGGGTTTTTTAAAATATAAATTGATTTATTTTAATCGGAGGCTAATTACTTTACAATATTGTATTGGTTTTGCCATACATCAACATGAATCTGCCACAGGTGTACACATGTTCCCCATCTTCAACCCCCCTCCCACCTCCCTCCCCATACCATCCCTCTGGGTCATCCCAGTGCACCAGCCCCAAGCTTCCTGTATCCTGCATCGAACCTGGACTGGTGATTCATTTCTTATATGATATTATACATGTTTCAATGCCATTCTCCCAAATCATCCCACCCTCTCCCACAGAGTCCAAAAGACTGTTCTATACATCTTGTCTCTTTTGCTGTCTCGCATACAGGGTTATCCTTGCCATCTTTCTAAATTCCATATATATGCGTTAGTATACTGTATTAGTGTTTTTCTTTCTGGCTTACTTCACTCTGTATAATCGGCTCCAGTTTCATCCACCTCATTAGAACTGATTCAAATGTATTCTTTTTAGTGGCTGAGTAATACTCCATTGTGTATATGTACCACAGCTTTCTTATCCATTCATCTGCTGATGGACATCTAGGTTGCTTCCATGTCCTGGCTATTATAAACAGTGCTGCGTTGAACACTGGAGTACATGTGTTTCTTTCAATTCTGGTTTCCTCGGTGTGTATGCCCAGCAGTGGGGTTGCTGGGTTGTATGACATTTCTATTTCCAGTTTTTTAAGGAACCTCCACACTGTTCTCCATAGTAGCTAAACTAGTTTGCATTCCCACCAACAGTGTAAGAGGGTTCCCTTTTCTCCACACCCTTTCCAGCATTTATTGCTTGTAGACTTTTGGATCGCAGCCATTCTGACTGGCATGAAATGGTACCTCATTGTGGTTTTGATTTGCATTTCTCTGATAATGAGTGATGTTGAGCATCTTTTCATGTGTTTGTTAGCATCTTCTTTGGAGAAATGTCTGTCTAGTTCTTTGGCCCATTTTTTGATTGGGTCATTTATTTTTCTGAAATTGAGCTGCAGGAGTTGCTTGTATATTTTTGAGATTAATTCTTTCTCAGTTGCTTCATTTGGTATTATTTTCTCCCATTCTGAAGGGTGTCTTTTCACCTTGCTTATGGTTTCCTTTGTTGTGCAGAAGATTTTAATTTTAATTAGGTCCCATTTGTTTATTTTTGCTTTTATTTCCAATATTCTGGGAGGTGGGTCATAGAGGATCCTGCTGTGATTTATGTCAAAGAGTGTTTTGCCTATGTTCTCCTCTAGGAGTTTTATAGTTTCTGGTCTTACATTTAGATCTTTAATCCATTTTGAGTTAATTTTTGTGTATGGTGTTAGAAAGTGTTCTAGTTTCATTTTTTTACAAGTGGTTGACCAATTTTCCAAGCACCACTTGTTAAAGAGATTGTCTTTTCTCCATTGTATATTCTTGCCTCCTTTGTTAAAGATAAGATATCCATAGGTGCGTGGATTTATCGCTGGGCTTTCTATTTTGTTCCATTGATCTATATTTCTGTCTTTGTGCCAGTACCATACTGTCTTGATGACTGTGGCTTTGTAGTAGAGCCTGAAGTCAGGCAGGTTGATTCCTCCAGTTCCATTCTTCTTTCTCAAGTTTGCTTTGGCTATTCGAGGTTTTTTGTATTTCCACACAAATTGTGAAATCATTTGTTCTAGCTCTGTGAAAAATACCGTTGGTAGCTTGATAGGGATTGCATTGAATCTATAGATTCCTTTGGGTAGTATACTCATTTTCACTGTATTGATTCTTCTGATCCATGAACACAGTATATTTCTCCATCTATTAGGGTCCTCTTTGATTTCTTTCACCAGTGTTTTATACTTTTCTATATATAGGTCTTTTGTTTTTTTAGGTAGATATATTCCTAAGTATTTTATTCTTTTCATTGCAATGGTGAATGGAATTGTTTCCTTAATTTCTCTTTCTATTTTCTCATTATTAGTGTATAGGAATGCAAGGGATTTCTGTGTGTTGATTTTATATCCTGCAACTTTACTATATTCATTGATTAGCTCTAGTAATTTTCTGGTGGAGTCGTTAGGGTTTTCTATGTAGAGGATCATGTCATCTGCAAATAGTGAGAGTTTTACTTCTTCTTTTCCAGTTTGGATTCCTTTTATTGCTTTTTCTGCCCTGACTTCTGTGGCCAAAACTTCCAAAACTATGTTGAATAGTAGTGGTGAAAGTGGGCACCCTTGTCTTATTCCTGACTTTAGGGGAAATGCTTTTCAATTTTTCAGCATTGAGGATAATGTTTGCTGTGGGTTTGTTATATATAGCTTTTATTATGTTGAGGTATGTTCCTTCTATTCCTGCTTTCTGGAGAGTTTTTATCATAAATGGATGTTGAATTTTGTCAGAGGCTTTCTCTGCATCTATTGAGATAATCATATGGCTTTTATTTTTCAATTTGTTAATGTGGTGTATTACATTGATTGATTTGTGAATATTGAAGAATCCTTGCATCCCTGGAATAAAGCCCACTTGGTCATGGTGTATGATCTTTTTAATGTGTTGTTGGATTCTGATTGCTAGAATTTTGTTAAGGATTTTTGCATCTATGTTCATCAGTGATATTGGCCTGTAGTTTTCTTTTTTTGTGGCATCTTTGTCAGGTTTTGGTATTAGGGTGATGGTGGCCTCATAAAATGAGTTTGGAAGTTTACCTTCCTCTGCAATTTTCTGGAAGAGTTTGAATAGGATAGGTGTTAGCTCTTCTCTAAATTTTTGGTAGAATTCAGCTGTGAAGCTGTTTGGACCTGGGCTTTTGTTTGCTGGAAGATTTCTGATTACAGTTTCAATTTCCATGCTTGTGATAGGTCTATTAAGATTTTCTATTTCTTCCTGGTTCAGTTTTGGAAAGTTGTACTTTTCTAAGAATTTGTCCATTTCTTCCAAGTTGTCCATTTTATTGGCATATAATTGCTGATAGTAGTCTCTTATGATCCTTTGTATTTCTGTGTTGTCTGTTGTGATCTCTCCATTTTCATTTCTAATTTTATAGAATTGATTTTTCTCCCTTTGTTTCTTGATGAGTCTGGCTAATGGTTTGTCAATTTTATTTATCCTTTCAAAGAACCAGCTTTTGGCTTTGTTGATTTTTGCTATGGTCTCTTTTGTTTCTTTTGCATTTATTTCTGCCCTAATTTTTAAGATTTCTTTCCTTCTACTAACCCTGGGATTCTTAATTTCTTCCTTTTCTAGTTGCTTTAGGTGTAGAGTTAGGTTATTTATTTGACTTTTTTCTTGTTTCTTGAGGTATGCCTGTATTGCTATGAACTTTCCCCTTAGGACTGCTTTTACAGTGTCCCACAGGTTTGGGGTTGTGTTTTCATTTTCATTCGTTTCTATGCATATTTTGATTTCTTCTGTGATTTGTTGGTTATTCAGCAGTGTGTTGTTCAGCCTCCATATGTTGGAATTTTTAATAGTTTTTCTCCTGTAATTGACATCTAATCTTACTGCATTGTGGTCAGAAAAGATGCTTGGAATGATTTCAATTTTTTGAATTTACCAAGGCTAGATTTATGGCCCAGGATGTGATCTATCCTGGAGAAGGTTCTGTGGAGAAAGTTCAAAGGTTTTGAACTTTGAACTACTGGTCATCAGGGAAAAAGTAACCACCACCTTTTACTCCATCATTAGTAAAAGAGATGATGATCAAAGAACTGAAGTTTCACAGAGGCCCATGATGACACATGCCAAAGTGGGTGCTTTGCCACAAAACATGGAAAACAAGAGAGAAGTGGGGAAGTAAAGGTTTAGACAATAAATAAGAGAAGACTATTTATCTAGCTGTGCCAGGGAAAAAATAAAAATGATGATAGTCACATCCTGCATTTCTAACAATTTAATTTTTCATACTTCTAGAACTTAATCCTGGCCAGAAAAAGCCAGAACACTCAGCACATGTTTTGAGATTTCAGTAGGAAGAATTTAAGTAACTATCTCAATCACAAATCAGTGAAAAATTAGAGTAGTACATGGGTTTAGAATTTCCATTTTTAGATGAAAAGAAGCTCCAGAACTAGGAGAATTTGTACATATATGATATGTTGATGGTGGTAGCATTGTGGCCAGTCCTTAGGGCAAGGCCTTTCATCTCCACATGACACCCCCAAATAGGGATGGTAGATGTGAAAATGTAAAGAGGAGAAAAAATAACAATTAGATCTCATTTCTAATAAAACAGAAATAGAAAACATGAATTCCTGGGGCTTCAAATCATTTGTCTCATTTAAGTGGACATTCATATTTAATTATCAACATACTCAATTATCAATTACTATGAGTTGGAGTAAACTCCAGGAGAGAGTGAAGGACGAGAAATCCTGCCATGCTACAGTCCATGATGTTGCAAAAAGTCAGACACGACTTAGTGACTGAACAGCAACAACATATTCAATTATCAATTTAATGCCAATATCCTATATTGACCATGTATGTCAATCACACATTGACATAGTCTGTTTCACTTGCCTGTGTTATTAAGGAGAGAGGAGGTACTGTTCAGTCACTAGAGACGGTACTTCATTATGTTTATAACTTATGTACTTTTTTCTCCAGTTTTTGATTGTTTGATCAAATTAGTTTGTTGGATCTGCCTTTTAAATCACTAAGATTTGCTTGTTTTCCATAAAATATTATTTTTCCCATCTTTACTGAAGTATAATTGATGAAAATTTTATGTATTTAAAGTATACAATGTAATGTGTTTTTAACTGAAGTAGAGTTGAAACAATGTGATCTTTTGATATATGTATATATTGTGAAAAGATTACCCCAAACAGGCTAATTAGCATATCCATGACCTCATATAGTTATCCTTTTATTTTGTGGTGAGAGTCTTTGAAATCTACTCTCTTAGCAAATTTCAAGTATATGATACATAATTTTTAATATATTGCAATATTATTTATTATGTATAGTATAATGTACTAATATATTATTAGTATGTTATAATCATCATGCTATACATTAGGTCTCTAGAACTTATTTAGCTTATAACTGACAGTTTATATCCTTTGACAAACATCTCTCCATTTGCCCCACCCCTAGTACCTGGTAACCAACATTCTACTCTGTTACTATGAGTCTGACATTTTTAGATGCACTGTTCAAGTGATATCATGAAAGATTTGTCATTCTGTGTCTATCTTATTTCATTTAGTTTAATGACTTTCAGTTTCATCCATTGGTTCACTGGTGGGTTGAAACACTTAAAGGGACAAGGATGGCATTATATCTTTCTATTTTAAGTCTGAATAATATTCCATTTTATGTATACATACTTGTCCTCTTGGAAAACTCAAGTTGCTAGGCACGACTCTTTCACTGAGGACTGTGTTCTTTGCTGAAGGCTATATTTTAAAGGATTTCTTAAGAAGCAAAAATCAGTCCAGAGAATTTAAGATCATAAGAAATGATAACTAGAAAAGAGTAAGAGAGGGATCCGAGAGTAATAAGTCTTCAAACGTATGGAGGATGCCGACAACCTGGCTTAAATATTTGGAAGACTGTTACTTAAAAGAGGAATTACTCTTCTTTTGCTTTATATCTGGAGTCTAGAAAATAGATTTAGGTCTAACTGGGAAGCGTCTGGATGAAGTAGATATCTGACTCACTTCCACAGCTCATCGTTTGATTGTGGCGGAGACTGCTTGTTGTCCAGCGGTGTCCTGCCCCTACGTTTTTCATCCTAGAGCTCCATGTTTTAGATAGGCCTAAGTTTTCTCAGCTAGATTTGGCAACTTACCAACCTCACTGGCAGCTAAGTTCTAAGTTTTAGCCAGTAAGATGTACGCAAAAGCAATATGTGCTACTTGGAGGTTGCAACTTCTTGTTTTTGTTAGTTGATGAGTCTTGTCCGACTCTTTTATGACCCATGGACTGTAACCCACCAGGCTCCTCTGTCCATGGTATTTCACACACAAATGTTTCTCTAGCCCTCTTCTATCTTCCTTCCAATTGGGAGATGAGGAGAACAAGAGTTGTCTTGAATACTATATAGTTTCACTCGTATGTGGAACCTAAAAATCATAACTCAGAAACTAGAGAATAGATTGGCAGTTGCCAGAGGCTGGGAGACTGAAGAAATGGGTGATGAGGATCAAGGGATGCAAACTTCCAGTTATAAGATTACTAAGTACTGGGCGTCTAATGTACAGCATGGTGACTGTGGTTAATAATATTGTTTTGTTATACTTGAAAGTTTCTTTGAGAATATAATTGTTCTCACCACACACACACAAACTATGTGAGGTGACAGATGTGTTAACTAACCTTATTGTGACAATCATTTTCACAATATGTGCATATGTCAAATCATGTTGTATACCTTAAACTTACATAATACTATATGTCAATTATATCTCAGTAAAGCTGGAGGAAAAAAAAGAGTAGCTGTCTCGGACCAAGGGTCAGAAGCCATACACTGAGAATGGTGGAATTGTATTAGTTTAGGATTACCTTTCCCTGCATGGTTTTCTGTGGATGAAATGAATTTCCTTAGTTTAATCCATTGTATTTTTTTAATCTCTTTGTCATGGTAGCTTAGACAGCCCTCTAGGCAATACATTGACACCCTTTATAAGAAAGTCTTTTATTATGTTCAACTAATTTCCTTCTAGCTTTTAAAAATTTCTCAAACTACCTCATAAGTATGTTCTTCAAGGTAGACTTATTATTTTTCTGTTGCTTTCTAACTAATTTCCATGAGTTTAGCAACTTAAAACAACATCTTTTTAACAGGTGGATTATAGATTGTGGGTAGGTCAGGAATCTGGGTGTGATCTAACTGGGTTCTCTGCTCAGAATCTCACAAGGTCAAAGTTAAGGTATCAGCTGGGATTAACATTCAAAACTGGAGCTCAGGGTCCTCTTCCAAATTCTTTCTTGGTATTGACAAAATTCAGTTCCTTACAACTAAAGGTCTGAAGTCCATGTTTTCTTGCTGTCTGCCAGCCAGGGGATTCTTTGAACTCCTAGAGGCCAGTCTTAGGCTCTTTCCTTGTGACTCCCTCCATCTTCAAGCTACCAAAAGGAAAAGTTAAATGTCAGTCGTTCAGTCGTGTGCAACTCTTTGTGATCCCATGGACTATAGCCTGCCAGGTTCCTCTGTCCATAGGATTTCCCAGGCAAGAATCCTGGAGTGGGTTGCCATGCCCTCCGCCAGGGGATCTTCCTGACCTAGGAATCGTACACAGGTCTCCCTCATCGCAGGCAGACTTTTTACCATCTGAGCCACCAGGGAAGTTCCTAAACAGGGAGCAAAATCCCCCTCATACTTCAAATCTAATTTTCCTTTTTGCAAACTAGGTAGCAAAACTCCTTGCTTTGAAAGATTAGGTTAAGTCCGCCCTCATAATCTCCCTTTTGATGAATTTGGAATCAATGGATTAGTAATCTTAATTACATCTGAAAGTCCCTTTTTCATATAAACAGTAGTAATCACAGACATATGTTATCATATTCACAGCCCAGGGATTGAGACACGAAATCTTGGGGGTGCATTTTAGAATTCTGCCTATCACAGTAGGGGAGACATTTACCACCAGCTCCCAAACAGCCATCTCATTATGTGTTGGGCAAGCCATAAACATTTCATAAATTTTCATTGCCTTAAATATGATATTTTAGTGATGATTGTGCATTGCCAAATTGCATTTGATGTTACTATACTACTTTCAAGACAATATTTACATTAACAGGAGTCATAAAAGATTCTAAAAACAACTATATTGTAATATATAGTTCATAAATCTAAATTTCAGAGGATGTAGTGTAGATATAAAGATGAATTTAAAAGTTCATATACTTTGTGCATGCAGTATTAACCTTTAGGTTGACTTTGTCAACAGTTTTCAGACCAGTTAGTCTTAAATTTAGAAATTGCTTCGAGTAGTTTAAGAAAACACTATACTTGCCCTTTTATCATTGGCCCTTGGAGTATATTCTGTTTTTATGTTGGTATATTCCCTAATAAAAGGCTGACCACTTGACATGATACAAGGCAGTCTTAAAATATTTTTATCTATTGATTCCTTTGTCCTTCAGCTTTAACTCACTTGAAAAAAAATCCCCGTCCTTACCAAGATCTGTAGTCCCACATGCTCCATGTTTCCCCAAGTTCTCATTTCCTCTCCCACTCCTCTCTTTCCAGGTCACTCACTTTATCCACACTAGATTTCTTCAGGGCCTCTCCTTGATACACTCCCTTTTTGGTTCAAGTCTGTTTTTTCCATCTTTTTTTTACATTATTTTTAATTGGAAGATAATTGCTTTACCCTATTGTGTTGGTGAGGCTTCTCCTCCATCTCCTCTATGAAAGAGCATCTCCCTTTGACTGTCATGTGGGTTCCCGCATCTATGCTATTACATGCTATGTTATCTCTTTATTGGCTCCTTGCCTGTCTCCCTCCATTGCAACCAAAGCTGCTTGGGGGTAAGGGACTTCATTTTATGGTCTGGTTGAATCCTTAGTGCCTAGGGCATCATGTGAAAGTGAAAGTCACTCAGTCATGTCTGACTCTTTGTGACCCCGTGACTATGGGAATTCTCCAGGCTAGGATCCTGGAGTGGGTAGCCTTTCCCTTCTCCGGGGAATCTTCCCAACCCAGGGATCGAACCCAGGCCTCCCACATTGCAGGCGGGTTCTTTATCAGCTGAGTCACAAGGGAAGCCCAAGAATATTGGAGTGGGTAGCCTATCCCTTCTCCAGTGGATCTTCCCAACCCAGGAATCTAACTGGGGTCTCCTGCATTGCAGACAGATTCTTTACCAACCGAGCTATCAGGGAAGCCCATTATAGACCTATAGCAAATATGGTTGAATTTATGCACGAATGTATTTCAGAAAAGGCAATGTATGTAAGCTGGATGATTCCTTTACTCTGCAAACTAACACAAGTCTTGCATTAAGAAAGAGCCCTGTCTTCCTTGACAAAGGAACAGAATGTTAATAGAAATGGAAAAAAGTAACAATGTTGGCAGGGAAACAGAAGGCAAGATAGAGTGGGTCATTGGGAGAATCAGTGCCTGAGTTGGTTCTCCAGTTTTTGTTCAACTTACCAATGCAGACCGTGGACTTTTTCCAGTCCCTGCCAGAGCATTGAAGGCAATGCTGTGTTTAAGATGGAGCAAGAACTCAACACCCACTACTCTCCCATAGCTGCCATCTCTGCTTCTATCGGTGACGACACGCTTTAGCAGGATAATTGCAAGTTTTGAAGTCACTTGTCACATTAAACACTTATTAACTGTTTTTAGAACAAGGGGTAAAGGTTTTTTTTTCATTGTTCCTCAAGTATTTTAGTTACATTGTAGGTGTTAACATTTGGCTTTGCTTATCTTTTATACTTGCTGATAAAACATATGTAACAATTGACTACATCAAATAATATGATAATTGAAGAAAAGCCTGTAATTAATAATCCGAGGATATGAATTTGAAACTTGCATTTTGAACAGAAATAAATCTTTTACTTTAAAATTTCTCTCATTGAGAAACATTTGACAAGAAGTCAGTGTATTGCATCTTTCTTTTAATGACCTCAGATATATCACTGTGCCAATGACTAAATGTATTAAGGACTCCAAGTACTTGAAAGGGACATTTGTGAAACAGGGACTAGCTATTTTCTTATAGCTCTGAAGATCCTGAAGAGGCATTTTCGCTCTATAACATACACTTTGTAGCAGACCAGTCCAAAATAAAATATTACATCACACAACGCATATGTCCAACAAATACTGAATTTAATTTTGAAATGCTGAGTTGGAAGTATTCAAACTGTCTCTAGTCCATCTACAGGGCCATCTGTCCTCTGTTACTTTTGTAGCTGGAATCCTTCTATTCAACGAAGGATTGGATGAGGTCTCTTCCAGTTCTAAGACTATGTTTCTGCAAGACTATTCAATCATCTGGAGAAGGAAATGGCAACCCACTCCAGTATTCTTGCCTAGAGAATCCTGTGGGCAGAGGAGCCTGGTGGGCTGCTGTCCATTGGGTTGCACAGAGTCAGACACGACCAAAGAGACTTTGCATGCGTGCATGCATGCGTTGGAGAAGGAAATGGCAACCCACTCCAGTATTCTTGCCTGGAGAATCCCAGGGACGGGGGAGCCTGCCGGGCTGCCTTCTGTGGGGTCACACAGAGTCAGACATGACTGAAGTGACTTAGCAGCAACAGTATTCAATCATCACTTAGTTTTGAAAGGAAAACATTGCTGAATGGGAAGATGAACAACATCATAATATGAATTTTTTCATTTTGTCAGTATTATTACCTAAAATAGGCAAAACAACTAAAACAGTAGAAATAATCTATCCAGAACATACCTGTGAAGACTGTTTTAAACGGCACTGCTGCGTGCTGAGTCGCTTCAGTCGTGTTCAACTCTTTGCGACCCTCTGGACCATAGCCCACCAGCCTCCTCTGTTTGTGGGGATTCTCTAGGCAAGAACACTGGAGTGGGTTACCATGTCCTCCTCCAGGGGATCTTTCCAACCCAGGGATCGAACCCAAGTCTCTTATGTCTCCTGCATTGGCAGGTGGGCTCGTTACCACTAGCGCCACCTGAGAATCCCTATGACTAATAAGTCCTTTGAATTTTATTTTTAGTATTAACTCTTCAAATCATTATTTGAATAAACCATTGATCCTTTGCTGAGATAGTTTACAAATTGGATTTATCTTAAAAAAATTTTTATTCGAGTATAGTTGCTTAACAATGCTGTGTTAGAGTCTGCCGTACAACAATGTGAATCAGCCATTCGTATACATATATCCCCTGCTTTTTGGATTTCCTTCCCAAATAGATCTCCCAGAGCATTGAGTGGAGTTCCCTGTGGTACACAGTATGTTCTCATTAGTTATCTGTTTTACACACAGCAGTGTGTACGTGCCAGTCCCAGTCTCCCAATTCATCTCCCAATTCATCCAACCTCCTCTTTCCCTCCTTGGTGTGCATAAGCTTGTTTTCTACTTTTGTGTCTGTATTTCTGCTGTGGAAATAAGTTCCTCTGAACTATTTGTCCAGATTCCACATATATGCATTAAATGCATGATATTTGGGGGTTTTTCCATTTGTGACTTACTTCACTCTGTATGGCAATCTCTAGGTCCACCCATGTCTCTGCAAATGGCACAATTCCATTCCTTTTAATGGCTGAGTAATATTCCAGTGTGTGTGTGTGTGTGTGTGTGTGTGTGTGTGTGTGTGCGCGCGCGCCATATCTTCTTTATCCATTCCTGTTAATGGACGTTTAGATCGCTTCCGTGTTCTAGCTATTGTAAGCACTACTGTAATAAACACTGGAGTGCGTGCATCTTTTGGAATTATAGTTTTCTTCAGGTATATGCCCAGGAGTGGGATTGCTGGGTCATATGGTAGTTCTAATTTTAGCTTTTTAAGGAACCGTCACACCGTTTTCCAGTGGCTGCACCAATCCATGTTCCCACCAACAATGTAAGAGCGTTCCCTTTTCTCCACACCCTCTCCAGCATTTATTGTTTATAGTTTTTTTTTTTTTTTGATGACAGCCATTCTGACCAGTGTAAGGTGATACCTCACTATAGTTTTAATTTGCGTTTCTCTAATAATTAGTGATGTTGAACATCTTTTCATGTGTTTGTTGGCCACCTGTATTTTTGCTTTGGAGAAACATCTATTTAGGTCTTCTGCCCATTTTTTTGAGATTTTCTGAAAACATTTTGGAAAATAAAACACACATGGCCATTTTGAGGGATTACAATGAAGGTCGCATACCATAATTTGGGAAAGCAGCAATGGCAAAATACGTACTATTGCAGAAATGATACCTCAGTGCTTTTGTGATATTAAACTTTCTATATTTCAGATTCAGAGAAGGAAATTCAAATAAGATTATTAGAATCACAGTGAATTGTTGTTCAGTCGCCCAGTCATGTCTGATTCTTCGTGACCCCACAGACTGCCGCACTCCAGGCCTCCCTGTCCCTCACCATCTCTTGAGTTTGCCCAAGTTCGTGTCCATTGCATCAGTGATACCATCCACAGTGAATAAGAATGGGGGGAAAAGGGGGAAAGATGTATAATATAAATACTGGTTTTCTTGTTAGTTTTTTGGATTTTTTTTTTAGATAATATGAACCTTCATTTTAATTTGAAAAGATAATACAAATTCATTCATTAAGTTATACAAGAGTATTTACAGTCAACCAACATTTCCTGATCACACAGAATAACTTGGAGGTTGTACCAGACATCAGGGATCAGAAATTAAATCTGGCCTCGATGTGACAAGTGCTATTTGCAAAGCATGTTAGGGAGCATGTAGGAAGGGCCTAATAATGTCCATGGGATGGATCAAAGAAGATGTCTAAGCAGCAGTGAGGCTTGAACTTGGCACTGAAAGAGAAGTGGGCTGACAGAAAAAGTCGATCAGGGCAGGGGAAATAAAGAGGGGCACAGACTCCGGAGAGAAGCTGTGAGTTTGAGGTGCTGCCAAGATGTGCTTGTAGAATAGAGATCGGGTCAAAGATGAGTCTGGAGCAACTAGCAAAGATCTATTTGTTTGCCTTGGTAGAACTTTATTCTGAAATCAGTGAGAGCAATGAAGAACTTAAAGCAAAAACATCAAGATTTTGTTTCAGAAAAAAACCTCTAGGAATAAGATTTTGGAGAAAGAGTTGGAGTGGGGAAGACTAGAGCAAGGAGAAAAAGAAGAGACCATTAACTTTTCTTTTTCTCGAATTGAATGTGTGGGTATGCTCAAGGATGCATTATTCAAGTGCCATGCATTTGTGATACATTTTAGTCATACTGTAATGTAATTGTCTTGAAGTTGGTTCAGTTAATGATAGTAATCAATCAGCAGGAGTCATAAAACTCTTTTCATTGTTATTACTTAGTTTTGATTGATGAAGAGATTTCACTTTCTTTTTACAATAGTAATAACATTTTTTAGTGGGTGTGTTCTGTGGACTCCAGTCGTTTTCATGTCAGATTTTATGGTCCTTCCTTATACATAGGTTTATTTATGTGATTATTATTATTATTTATAGGCTGTTTTTTTCTTGATTTAACAAATCCAGTAGAATTACCATCTCTACATAATTAGGAGGAAGAAGTATCCTGAAACATTATTTTCTGCTATATATCCATGTATTCGTAAATGGTTAAGGAAGGTAGCTAAATAGTAACTGTTTTCTCAACTGAAATGAATTATTCAACATGGAAAATCAAGAACTTGGTACCTATTTTGATGAATTGTAGTTCTTTATTTCAATTTAATTGTGTTGATTCAAATTTCAATTGTGGTATAATTATATTAGTTTGTCTTCATGTTGAATAAGATTTAGAGCAAGAGTAATTGCTAATAGTTATTGAATGTTTATTTTGTGCCAGGAACTATGCTAAGTACTTTATATGTATTATGTAATTAAACTCTCACAATGACCTTAATGAGGTTCTCCATTCTCCTCTAGGGGCTTCCCAGGTGGCTCTAGTGGTAAAAAAAAAAAAAAAAAAAATCCACCTAAGTTAAAAAGCTTGTCTACGTTCATAAAACTCCTTGAGTGCTAGAGCTGAGATTAGAACCCAGACTTTCTAACTTGGACTTTGGGCTCTCAGCCACTACCCTATACTTCACCAAACCCCCTCTGTTAAGGATGGAGTGATCCTGTGTCTTCCTCGCCTTCAAAAATATATTAAACGATCTTATACTATTTAATTAGATTTTTCCATGGAGCACCATTCAACAATTTAATTCTTTTACAGAGAACCCCAGGTTCAGGCATTGGAATAAGTGCCCAGCTTAGCAAATATGTTAATAGCAATGCATATATGTAATATTAAACCTTGTATTCATACAGTCAGTGAATGTTTATTGATTAGTTGAGTACCTGATCTGTGGTAGGTTCTGGGATGCATAAGAAGTCTCTCCCCTCATAAGATTTCTGTCTCATGGAGATAAAAGACTATAAAGAAATTATCTCCCAGGTCAGACTCCCTCATGCTGGTCTAACTGCTACTCTAATGGTTCAGAATTCATGATTGCCAAGTTCACTGAAATCCACAGCTTCCTACTGTGGAATCCAGTTTCTGCCTGGGGCTGAGCTCAGAAGTGACAGTTTGAGGTACATGAGATAGTTCAATTGATTGGTTAGGATTACGCAGGAGACGTGGGTTCGATCCCTGGGTTGGTTCGATCCCCTGGAGTAGGAAATGGCAACCCACTCTAGTATTCTTGCCTGGAGAATCCCATGGACAGAGGAGCCTGGCGGGCTACAGCCCGTGGGGTCACAAAGACTTGGACACAACTGAGCACACAAGCACGCATGGAGTAGTACACTTGGAATCTAGAATCAAATAGATCTTGACTGGATTCTGGGGGTGTCACTTACTAGCCTTATGACTAGGGCAAGCAGCTTAATCTCTCTAAACCAGTTTACTCATCTGTGTAGTAAAGTACTAAGAATATTAATGCATTCATTGATTGAACAAATATTTACTGGATTCATCTGCTGTGCTGGTTTAACCTACCTCACAGGGCTACAGTTGTAACTCAATAAAATATTATATGAAAAACCCCAGGCACATAGTAAGTATTCAAAAAATTTAGTTCCCTCCTGCCTCAGCCCATTTTTTTCTTTACTAGATACTATCTTCCATTTGGTAAGTGAGAAATCCCAGTGCCCAGGAATGGCCAGGTTGTAGGAAAATCTGGTTCATACCACCTAGTCTTATGAAACTTAATTGAATGGAATTCAACCAAGATAGATTGGCTGTACAAAGTCAGCCAGTCATTCTAATAAGAAAAATGCTTTTCTGTAAGAAAAGTCTATTTGGAAAGTCCAAGACCAGATGGCTTCACAGGTGAACTCTACCAAACATTTAGAGAAGCACTAACACCCTATCCTTCTCAAAATATTCCAAAAAATTACAGAGGAAGGAATACTTTTGAACTCATACTTTGAGGCTACCATTACCCTGATATCAAAACCAGACCAAAAAATAAAATAAAATTACAGGCCAAAATCACTGATAAACATAAATGCAAACTTCCTAAACAAAAGACTAGCAAACTGACTCCAACAATACATTAAAAGGATCATACACCATGATCAGGTAGGATTTATCCCAGGGATGCAAGGATTTTTCAATATCTGCAAATCAATCAGTATGATACATCACCTTAACAGATTGAAGAATAAAAGCCATATAATTATGTCAATAGGTGCAGAAAAAGCTTTTGATAAAATTCAGCTTCCATTTATGATAAAAAAAACTCTTCAGAGAATGAACCTAGAGGGAACATACCTTAACACAATGAAGGCTGTATATGACAAACCCGCAGCTAACATCATACTCAGTGGTAAAAAGCTGAAAGCTTCTGCACACAGCTCAATATCAAATAAACAACCCAATCAAAACACAGGCATAAGACCTAAATAGAGCTCTCCAAAGAAGACATACAGCTGTCATACATGTATCCAACGGACCACTACTCAGCCATGAAGAATGAAATATGCCATTTGCAGCAATGTAGAAAGACTCAGATATCATCATACTAAGTGAAGTAAGACAAAGAAAAATATCAAATGATATCACTTATATGTAGAATCTTAAAAAATGATACAAGTGAACTTATGTATGAAACAGAAATAGACTCACAGACTTAGAAAACAAATGTATTGTTACTAAAAGGGATATTAGGTTGTGGGGAGAGAGAAATTAGGAGTTTGGGATTAGTATGTACTCACTACTATGTATAAAGTAGGTAAACAAGGACCTACTGTATAGCACAAGGTACTGTATTCAATATCTTATAATAACCTAGACTGAAAAAGAAGCTGAAAAAGTATGCGTGTGTGTGTGTGTATGTATATGTATAACTAATCACTTTGCTGCATACCTGACACTAATGCAACATTGTAACTTAACTATACTTCGGTTTTTTAAAGTGGTTAAAAAAAAACAAAACAAAACTATAGGACGCACATACTCAGCGAATTTACCAAAAAAAAAAAAAAAAAATCATGAAGTTGCATATGTTACTTCACATATCTTTAGGACTTGGTCACATGGCCATACCAATTGCTTGGGAAATATGGAATTCTCTGATAAAATAATCACATGTCCTGCTAAACTCAGAGACTATTGCTAAAATGAAAAAGAGGAGATACGGAATTCTCCAGGCCAGAATACTGGAGTGGGTAGCCTATCCCTTCTCCAGGGGGTCTTCCCGACCCAGGAATCAAACCAGGGTCTCCTGCATTGCAGGCAGATTCTTTACTAACTGAGCTATCAGGGAAACCCCCAAATGTGTTGAAACCGGTGATTAAAAGTTGCTAGTATAACGCATGGAGCTCAACCTGGCTCTGACAACCGAGAGGAGCAGGATGGTGTGGGAGGTGGGAGGAAGTTTCACTAGGGAGGGGGCATAAATATGCTCACGGCTGATTCACGTTGTACGGCAGAAACCAACACAACATTGTAAACAATACTCCCCCAACTTAAAAAAAAAATTAAGTTGCTAGTGACTAATACATTCCTGTTGTGATACAGAAAATGAGACAATACAAAATGTATGCAAGAAGGAAAAGTTACTAGTGACACTCTAGGCAATGGTCTCAGCAAAGTATTGATAGCCAGAGGAAAAGGATTGAGGAGAGTACAGCTATTTAGTTAGAAAAGGAAATGCTTACACTTTTTAAGGAAAGTTTTTATAGGAAAGTTAAATGCTTAAATGTTTTGAAATGGTATTTGTTCTTGTTTGGTTAGGATGGCTGTAAAAACATAATCAACATATTCTAGAAGAATTCCAGAGTTAATTGTTTCTCTTAGAATAAAGAACATGCTTAAATGATGAGAAAGGTGTTTGTGCCCCCAGAATCTGTGCATTGATCACTGATCACAGAGGGCGCTCCCGGGGTGGGAGGAGTAGAACCCTTTGCAAAGGATGACTATGATCCAGAACACTCTTCTCATTGCAGCTGCTCTTGGGCCATACATTAATTTGCAAATAATTCATATTCAAAAGTAAAGCAGTACTTGTCTAAATCACTGTGAAAAAAATGTAAATAACCACTTCCCTTCTCTGCTTTAGTTTACCTAAACTTTTAGAAGTTCCCAGGAAATTGTAGGTTCCACCTATAATTTATGCCATGTGTGAAGGGGAACTGGAGTGAGCTGTATTTACCCCAATCCAACATATATCATTTTTTTCTTAATATTCACAATTCTACATTTATAAAAGATAAATAAGCCCCAAAATTACTCATAAAAATCACAGTCTGTTCTGTCACTTACACCTTCTCTTTATGCTGTGTCTGGAAGTGCCTTCTCCCCGTCAAAGAAATAAATTGACTTAGTTCAGTTCTATACTGCATTTTCTCACTGTATTAGTTTTCATTCACCTGTATTCTGTATCATGGTAACTTCATTAACTAACAATTTAAAAATCACTGGAATAGTCATTCCTCATTATGGAAAAATGTTATTTTAATAATATTAAGCCACATGTGATTATAAACTTTTTGCATTTTAATTTTAATAAAATTATTTAGCCCTATGTAATGTTTCCATGGTAGAGTATTGCAAATCTCTAAAAATAAAAAAAAAATGAAGAAGGAATGAGTTTAAGGAATAATTTTAATGTATAAATGGTACCTGTCTTGAAGATTTTTAAATCATTAGTACAAATAAATTTATATAAAAATACAATCTATAGCTCTGAGTACACTTGGAATGTCTCTATTTTTGTAGGTCAAGTGTGAAGGATGTTGTTATATAAAGATATTTTTTCTGTTGTATTTGGTCAACAGAAGTAGCTAGATTTATATGTTTGTTGAAAGATTGGATACCTTCAGGAAGATCCACCATAAATTTGAATTCTTTTTAACTGTTCACACTCAGTATTTATATTCACTTCTCTTTTTTCTTCTTTTTCTTCATCTTCCTCCTCCTTCCCTTTCTCCTTTCTTATAAAGACTGAGTTTTGATTTCACATTGTTTTTTAAATGGCAACCCACTCCAGTGTTCTTTCCTGGAGAATCCCAGGGACCGGGGAGCCTGGTGGGCTGTTGTCTCTGGGGTCGCACAGAGTCGGACACGACTGAAGCGACTTAGCAGCAGCAGCAGCAGGCGTTACTGAATAACTATAGCCCCCCGAACAGGAATTGCTGTTTCTGTTTCATTACACACTAGGTTTGGGGTAAGGCTGACTTAAACTTGTGAACCAGGAGGCTCATTTATTCTGAAAATGAAAAACAAGAGACTCATTCCTAGATGGCTGTTTGCAATTTAAAAAGCTTTCACAGTTTTAAGGGAAGGAAGCCTGCCACCTTGTGTCTGCTGTGTTTGCTACACAAAAGGGGACCCATTCAGATCAAGTTCCGGTCTATGTTGGACTTAAACTACAGTAGAGGCTAAATAATCACACAAAATATTGGAATGCCACATAGACATCCTGATTCAAAAACAAAATAAAAACCGTAGCTGAGGGACATGTTTTTAGTTCCTACATGAAGGAACATTATACAAACCATCTAATTCCTCTTTTTCAAACAATTTGATCCTATGGTTCACATATATACAATTAAAATTCTATACGTCTAAAATACTCTAGACCTTTTAAAGCATAGAATTTAAGGTTATAAGATAAAATAATAATACTTTAAAATAAAATTTCTGAACTTAATGCTATGTGATGAAATGAATGCGTGAAAGGTTATTCTTGAATATGATGTTAATAATCATAAAATTTGAATTTTATTTTAGGGTTAACACTTCCTAGATTCTTCTCCTGTATTTGTTTACCCTGTTTCCATTGTATTATCACCATAAAAAAGATTGTAATGAGGATCACAGTCCAACTTGTAACAACAAAGTACAAGTTGCTGGAAAATGCTTGAGAGCCACCATGAGTGCAGTAGTGAAGCCTTTGAAGAGCAGAACCACAGGCTTCCCAGTAATTTGACGACTGTTGGTGCCACCTTGTGGTTGAGTGCAATATTGCAACAAAACAGTACTGGCGCTTGAATTTAATGTCTGAGTTTTTTGAACCAACAAACTAAATCCCTTTTTGTGTATGTGTGTTAATATATTTATTAAGGATTAAACACAAGTTAATGGCTTGGGGTTACTGGGAGCTTTATTATAATAAAATGACTTAAGTTCACTGGGAACTTTATTACAATAAAGAACCCTCAAAACATGTGAATCTTCCTCATGTATGAAATATAATAAGGTAGCATTTCCCAAGGAGAGATCAGGGATTATTAGTCCTGAAAGATACACTCAACTATGGTCAAAGAAGCCTAGTAAATGCCACCTGTCATATCCTCTATGCTTTTAACTGCTGAGGACCCAGGTTCAATCCCTGGTCAAAGAACTTAGATCTTATAAACCGTACCAGTTAAAAATGATAATAATAATTCTTTTTTAAAAAGCTATAGAAAATTACTCTTTAATTTTGTTTCAAACCAGCATTTTCCAAATATGCCTGACCACAGAATTCTTTCTTAAAAAACAAATAACATCTGTTAATACTACCAGGTAATAAACTGATTACCTTCCAGCATAAAAGATTAGAGCATTAGGTGCAAATCCCTTACTGAAGCTAAATTAAAAGAATGATGTCCCCAGTTCTGTGTTGGAATCACAGACTGAAGGTCTTGCACTTGAAATTAAGGACTCTTATGTTACTGAAGGTCCCCTCAGTTACAATGACAAATTAAACAATGAGAAATTTCTTAAGGAATTTGACTATTAAAAATTATTGAATTTTAATAGTAGCACCCAAAAGCCTCTGAATGATGGCTGGAAAAGGAGCAGTGTCTCAGATTTTATTCTGCGGAGTCAAAATACAGGGGGGAAAGCCAGGTAACTGACTCACCATTTGTTCTGCACCCAGAGCTGTTTTTCTATACTTATGATTCTAAGCTTTGCTAATATATTTACCGTCTCCAATCTAAGTTCAGTTCAGTTCAGTCGCTCAGTCATGTCCGACTCTTTGCAACTCCATGAATCGCAGCACACCAGGCCTCCCTGTCCATCACCAACTCCCGGAGTCCACCCAAACCCTTGTCCATTGAGTTGGTGATGCCATCCAACCATCTCATCCTCTGTCGTCCCCTTCTCCCCTCAATCTTTTCCAGCATCAGGGTCTTTTCCAATGAGTCAGCTCTTCGCATCAGGTGGCCAAAGTATTGGAGTTTCAGCCTCAACATCAGTCCTTCCAATGAACACCCAGGACTGATCTCCTTTAGGATGGACTGGTTGGATCTCCTTGCAGTCCAAGGGACTCTCAAGTGTCTTCTCCAACACCACACTTCAAAAGCATCAATTCTTCGGTGCTCAGCTTTCTTCATAGTCCAGCTCTCACATCCATACATGACCACTGAGAAAACCATAGCCTTGACTAGATGGACCTTTGTTGGCAAAGTAATGTCTCTGCTTTTTAATATCCAAGTTACCCTGTGGCCAAAGCCACACATTTATGAAATATTTCACCATCATAATATCTTTTCAGAGTCCCTTAAAACAGCCTTTCTGTCTGTCTTGTGTCAATCCCTGAGATCTTTGTGCCTATCACAGACTCAAAAATCTGTCCCTAAACCTTCACCCTTAGACGGACTCTTGCTATCTAAATTGTTATTTCTTCAGGCCATTGGATATTTACTGCCCCAAGTGGCATCACAGATATTATACCAAGCATGAAAATGTTAGGAAGTGGCCTAATGTAGCAATGAAGTTCAAGCCCCAGCATCCTAGCTGTGTGACTTTTGGGGAATCTACTTGTCCCACGCTCTGGTTCCTACAACTATCAACCAGATAACACTAGGCCTCACCTTAAACTTGTTAGGTAGTATGTAATCTTTGACATAGTAAGTGTTCAATAAATGTTAACTGGAGTCGTCTAGATTCTCTTTGGTAATTTAAGTTCTGCCATCAAGACCTGCAGGATTCTAGAAACTGGTTGTCCCTAACTCTAAGGGGATTCTGACAGCATAAACAGTGGTTGAGGGAAATGTTTCCGGCAAGCAGTAAGAAACAGATGACTTCTGAAAAAGATGCAGTTGTGAGTATATAGGCTTCTGTGCAGAATCATCAGCTATGTCAGTTGTTTACATAATAGCTAAACTAAATAGTGTGAGATACTAATATCATTAACTGTTAAGAACCACAAGGCCAACTTCCTTGAAATGAATTTTCTTGTAAAAGGCTTATTCGTACTTTTTTGGACCAAAGAAATACAAGATTATTGTGCCTTGAAGGTAGTGGATGGTTTGTGATCAAGTTACAGGAAAAGCTTTGACTGAACTAGGCTCCCAATTTCAAATCTGACCTGGTACAACCTTTCCTAGTTTTCTTATGTCTAGGATGGGGACAGCAGACTCCCAGAGACCTTAAAGTGAAAAGTGAAAGTGAAGTCGCTCAGTCATGTCTGACTCTTTGCGACCCCATGGACTGTAGCCTACCAGGCCCCTCGTCCATGGGATTTTCCAGGCAAGAGTACTGGAGTGGGGTGCCATTTCCTTCTCCAGGAGATCTTCACAACCCAGGGATTGAACCCGGGTCTCCCACACTATAGGCAGATGCTTTACCATCTGAGCCACCAGGGAAGTCCTTCCAGAGACCTTAGAGGGATTAAAACAAATAAGTATGAGAGTTTTAGATGCCAGTTTTATAGATCAATAAGTTACTTGTCAATGTTAGTATTATTCATAGACTCTAAATGATTATTCAACACTGTTACATATTAATTCTATGATGGTGTTTTAAAAAAGGGAAATATGGATGTTCAGGTTTCCTAAAAAGTTGAGTAGGAAGAACACTGGACTTAGTATCTAAAATCTAAATTTGCCTTTCGTCCTGTTACTTGCTAGCTTCTTATGTGATTTGGTGCAAGTCACACTGAATCCCAAATTGTTTCTCACCTGCAATCTCGTGGATAACATGCTTTTACCAACTTCACAGGGTCATCATGAGGAAGTATTGAACAGTACTCTGTACACTGGAAACTCTATAGTTATTCATTTACTCATTATTGAACAAATCCTTCCTGAGTGCCTGCTCCGTCCTGGACACTGTGTCCTGTGCTGGGACAGAGTCCTCCCCTCATGGGGGTTATAGCCAATGGAAAAATTCCTATAATAATCCAATCAGTTCAGTTCAGTGGCTCAGTCATGTCCGACTCTTTGTGACCCCATGAACCACAGCATGCCAGGCCTCCCTGTCCATCACCGACTCCCAAAGTCCACCCAAACCCATGTCCATTGAGTCAGTGATGCCATCCAACCATCTCATCCTCTGTCGTCCCCTTCTCCTCCTGCCCTCAATTTTTCCCAGCATCAGGGTCTTTTCCAATGAATCAGCTCTTCACATCAGGTGGCCAAAGGATTGGAGTTTCAGCTTCAACATCAGTCCTTCCAATGAACAGCCAGGACTGATCTCCTTTAGGATGGACTGGTTGGATCTCCTTGCAGTCCAAGGGACTCTCAAGAGTCTTCTCCAACACTACAGTTCAAAAGCATCAATTCTTCGGCGCTCAGCTTTCTTTATAGTCCAACTCTCACATCCATACATGACCACTGGAAAAACCATAGCCTTGATTAGACAGACCTTTGTTGGCAAAGTAATGTCTCTGCTTTTGAATATGCTGTCTAGGTTGGTCATAACTTTCCTTCCAAGGAGTAAGCGTTTTTTAATTTAATGGCTGCAATCACCATCTGCAGTGATTTTGGAGCCCAGAAAAATAGAGTCAGCCACTGTTTCCCCATCTATTTGCCATAAAGTGATGGGACCAGATGCCATGATCTTAGTTTTCCAAATGTTGAACTTTAAGCCAACTTTTTCACTCTCCTCTTTCACCTTCATCAAGAGGCTCTTTTGTTTTTCTTCACTTTCTGCCATCAGGGTGGTTTCATCTGCATATCTGAGGTTATTAATATTACTCCCAGCAATCTTGATTCCAGCTTGTGCTTCCTCCAGCCCAGCGTTTCTCATGATGTACTCTGTATATAAGTTAAATAAGCCGGGGGACAATATACAGCCTTGACGTACTCCTTTTCCTATTTGGAACCAGTGTGTTGTTCCATGTCCAGTTCTAACTGTTGCTTCCTGACCTGCATACAGATTTATTAACCTGTAAGTAGCATAATGATTAGTACTACTACACAAGAGAACAAATGCCAGGAGAAAATAACAAAGAAACCTATTTTTGATTGGGATGTTGAGCAAAACATCCTTTAGCAAATTATATTTTTAATCTAAGACCTGAAAGATAGTATCTGTCAGGCAAAAAAAGGTAGGGGAAGAAAAAGGAAGGAGGGGCTTTTTAAGAAGAGAAGCTGGTTGGAAGATGCTAAGACTGGAAGCGGAAAAGAACTTCTAGTAACAGGACAGCTGGAACAGAGTGGAGGCCAAAAATGAAGTTGGAAGGATGGTAAGTTCTGTCTGCCAGGTTAGAGATTTGGTTGAAAGGTGCTGAGATGTGTTAAGCAAAGAAGGGAGGAGATTAAATCTGCATTTTTAAAAGGTCAGTCTGGCCAAAGTACAGAGAATTAATGGAGGACCCAGAAGCATGGAGAGTCCTGTTGGGAAGTTATGACAGCTGCATAGCAAAGAAATTGTGGAAGCTTATCGAGGATGGAGACACAGAAGACAGATTCGTGGTATATTTTGGAGGAGAATTAATTGGACTTGGTGGTGATCCTGGATGGAGAACGAGGTATGGAGAATGATTTTTCAGTGTCTTGCTGGAGGAAACGTCAAATAGTAGAGCCCTTAACCCCCATGATGAAGCCTAAGGGAGGGGCACCCTGAGCAGGAGAGGGTCAAGGCCCATTAAAGTGCTAACACGGCGTGTCTGTGAGGTGTCCAAGTGGAGGTGAGCAAAGTCAGCAGGGGGAGGCGTCTGCCACCCACACCAAGTCATCCAGCTGCTCACCACATATTGATGAGGACCAAGAATATGTCTGAGTTTGTACTTAAGTGCTGGAGGTTTAAAAAACAGTGGTACAAATGGCTGTGATCTTACAGAGTTTATTATATTCTAGTAATTGGTAGTAGTTGCATAGGTGATTGTCCAAGTCAAACACAGTAAGTTGATCTAGAGCATGACTGAGAAAATTCAGATGGAAGCAGGTGTGTTAATATCCCTCAAATTATATGCTATAACTCTTCCAGTCCCCAGGGTGCTCAGCCTGGAGCCCCACTCATATTTTTCTTTAAATCATGTAAACCATAGTTATCAACTATAGTTTCAGGTTGGACAAAACAGAAAGAATGAAACAAGATTTTATTCTAAGGGAGACAGATCTTGTATAAAGATTTATTTCCTGAAGATGAAGATTGTCACTGTAATGGTTTCCTTGGTGATGTTCCTGATTTACCTTTTCTAGGCTGGGAATCACTGTGTTAAAACATAACCATTTTTCCCCTTATTTTTAATTGAAGGATAATTGCAATATTGGGTTGGATTTGTGCCATACATCAACATGGGTCAGCCATATTAAACATTGGATCACACTGACTCCCTTAAAGGATGCATTGTGACATGTTACTATTAGGCCTGTATTTACATTAAAAACTTTTTTTTTTTTTATCTGTCTTGCGGTCAAAATGGGAGTTTCACAATGGGAAATTGGAATCATTGGTCTATTAAACCCAGGTCTAGGCACACAAAAACAAGGCCTTATATTTGTATGGGGGATGTGGAGAGTTTTGAGGGAGCCCCCAAATGATTATGTAAGCAAAACCAGATTCCATAAGGCAATCTTTATATTTAGCATGGATATTTATGTGTCATGGAGGTGAGTGAAGTGTTGAGGAGGAATATAGGCTGGCAGTTTTAAGTATGTTGTTATTTAGTTGCTTAAGTCATGTCTGACTCTTTGTGACCCCATGGACTAACCCACCAGGCTCCTCTGTGGGATTTTCAGGCAAGAATACTGGAGTGGGTTGCCATTTCCTTATCCAAGGTGATTTAAGTATATCAACATCATAACTGTCATACCTAACACTTGCATAGTAGTTTATAATTTATATATTTTTCTTTAAATCATGTAGACCATAGTTATCAACTGTAGTTTCAGGTTGGACAAAACAGAAAGAATGAAACAAGATTTTATTCTAAGGGAGACAGATCTTGTACAAAGAATTATTTCCTGAGGATGAAGGCTGTCACTATAATGGTTTCCTTGGTGATGTTCCTGATTTACCTTTTCTTTTTCTTTTTTTTTTTGTCATTTATCAGTTTATTCACAATAAAGATAAAATACAAAAGTCTGCCATGCATGGATGGTGATCTGAAGGGCTCAAGCCCCCCGTCCTCCAGGACCCTGCCTGCATGCTCACTGCACACCACGTGGCTGTCCTGGCTGAGGGGATGGTAGCCCCCTCGTTCCCTTCTTAGGACAGAGAAAACCTAATCCATAAGATATCCATTCTGTCACAGGGAGAAATTTATAAATAAGCATTACTTTTTAAAGATTACAAAGACAGACCATTCTGATCAAGATTAAAAAAAAAAAAAAACACATTTAATTTTTAGTTTACTCCTCCACCTCAGTCAGAATTGAGACCAAACATCTTTGACAGTGCTTTATTATCTGTGCTCAGATTTTAAATGAGATCCCTAATTTCCCCAGTTTCGATCTAAACATGTACAGTTCTAGTACTGACCTTCTAATTAGCAGTATGACCCTACACAAGCCACCTTACATCTCTGCCTCCACCCACATCCAAGAGACATAATGACACCCTTTTTTAACCTACTTACTTATAGGTAGGTAGGCGTAAGATTTATGTTGCTGATCAATCACAGGTAAAATATATAAGGTTTTTCATACTAACTACTTTCTAATATTTGTTTTTATAATTTAATCAAAATTAAAATGGCGTACTTTCAGAACTACAAAATTCAGCAGTTGTATCAGATGAATTTAGTAAATCTAGTCATAATGATAAATCCATTCATCCAAGTTCTCATTTAATTACATTAAGAAATAATAATTATAAAAATAGGGTAAAATGTTGTGAAAATATTCCTATTTATTCTATCTTTGAGGAATCCTTAATAACAGCATAGACTCATTAGATGAGCTCGGTCTCATTCATCAGTCAAAATAAGAAATGGTATAAATACACATGAAAGTATATATAGGCCCTTCCCTCTTACAGATGAAGCAAAAAAAAAGCACAGATATTAGAATCAGACAGCCTTGCTTGTAATCCTGACTCCATCTCTTGCTTGTTGGGTACCCATGGGCAGCTTATGTGACGCCTCTTCCTTTATCTTTAGAGGGAGCTTGGGAAGTGTTAAGGGATAATATGAAGTTTCAAGATGATTTAATAATCATTTGTCTCCTACATCCTGATGCTTCCTCTGAGACTTCCATCCTTCCCTAATATTCTAAAATTGAAACTTATGAACAAGAGAGAATATGGGACCAAGGATAAATTGAAGCCCAATATAAGACTCACCTTTTCCTAAACCCATTGAAGTGAAATGAAGTGAAGTCGCTCAGTCATGTTCGACTCTTTGTGACCCCTTGGACCGTAGCCTACCAGGCTCCTTAGTCCATGCAATTTTCCAGGCAAGAGTACTGGAGTGGGTTGCCATTTCCTTCTCCAGGAGATCTTCCTGACCCAGGGATTGAACCCGGGTCTCCCACATTGTATGCAGACGTTTTACCATCTGAGCTACCAGGGAAACCCATTAGTCTAGTGTAAATTTTTAGCAGCATTTATAAGTCTAAAACTAGTTAAGTCAGCTAAAATCACAGACCATCTTTTTTATAGCTGACCAGATGAAACGTCAGATTAATCTCTGTGATTTAAATTAAATTTACGTAAGAAGCATGCAATGGAGTTTTTACATACCAGGACAGGTTTACAGTATTAAGATCAGAAAATATGATAATAATAATAGTATTTATTAATCTTTACTGTCACTTCAATATTTAAGGAAATATTAGGAAAAGACACTTAATCTTTATTTCCCATTTGATAAGCTTTATTTAAATTTTATTCCTTTAACTACTTTGTGGTATTTAGATGATCTATTGCCTTACTACTACAGAAAAGCACAATTAACATGGATTGATCTGTGTCTCTTTAACAGGGACAAGTGATCCATACGTGAAGTTTAAAATTGGAAGAAAAGAAGTTTTTAGAAGTAAAATAATACACAAGAACCTCAATCCTGTGTGGGAGGAGAAAGCTTGTCTTCTTGTTGATCATCTTAGGGAGCCATTATATATAAAGGTGAGCCATTTATTTGTTTTTCACTAATGTAATCTGATGTAGAAACTCTCATTTAATGGTTTTTTAATCATGTCTCTCTGTCTGATAAGTTTTTCCACCAGAGATATATTCTGCTATACTGAATTCTAATCTGTTGGTGATAGGATAGAATGAGCTATATTCACCAGGGGGAGCTCATAGGAGCATTTTTCTTCCAGACAGTTCTATTTCCAGGCATTTTTAGGAGGACTATGAAGTTCATCTCCTGCTGCTTGCTGCAGTTAATGAATTTAACACACTTTGGGAACATATAAAAACAAGTCTCCATGTAATAGAGCAAGAATAAGATCTTGCACAGAACACAATCTTTGTGTTTAAGAATTATTTTAACATCAGGGGTTTACCATTCCTGGCTGCAAACAAAATGCTTTACTTGGAAGGTGAGGAGGTTAAAGATAATAGAGGGAGAAAAACGCCTGTCTCTATTGCATTATCAAAGATGAAAAAAAGAGTATTTCCACTCCTTTGATGTAGTTTTGGAAAAAGAGAAAGAAGAATTTATGGAAAGAGTTAACCATATTTCCTCATTTTACTTTCAAATAAGGAAAAAAATAACTGACTTCCCTTTATTCATGTCTCTGGATACTTATTTTCTTTTCGGCTCCTATGTTCTGACTATCCATCCAGTGACTAAGCCTTTCTATACTTTGACCGCATCACATGCCCCATCTTTTTCTCACACGCGCCCCAGATCTCACAGGAGCCCTGCTTCAGCAGTCCCTGCACTTCCTTCTCCTCCTCAAACCTTCGCTTGTGTTGATTCCAGTCATTCCCCTTTCCACAAATGGGGAAAAAGAATCAAGATGTTATTAGCATTATAGCAGGACAGTGTATAAAGTTGATGACAAGAGAATCTCCAAGTATAGAGTTAATAAGTTTCTAGAAGTCATTTTGGGGCGAACAGACCTATATTTACATACGAAATAAACCTGTATTTGCACAAGAAACGGTCTCAAGTGGACGTTGGTTAAAGGGCCCTAAAAGAATGTCGTGTCATAAACCAGTGACCCTCAATCCTGACTGTACATCAGAATTATCCCTAAAATTTTAAAGAATCTAGGGATCCAAGTCTCTTTCCCAAAGGTTCTGATTCAGGACCTCCGAGTTGGAGTCCAGGCCTCTGTTTCTGAAAATGTATTGCTTTGTATAGAATATTTAAATGTATAGATAAATAAATTTAAACTGTATAGATAGAACTTAAAATTTTAGATGTATAGATAAATAAACTCGATCAGAATAAGGCATTTCTTGTTCTGAACTCACTTGAGAATGAAGAGGGGTATTAGTCCCAATCAGCTTCTACCTAATATTACCTAATGTTTCCAACTCATGGAGCAGAGGGTCTAAAAATGTATTTCTTTGTATAGAAACAGAATGTATTCTGTTTCTATGATGTATTGTTTGAGGAGAGAGACACTTTTCTAGACATTTGAATGGAAACACCTGAATAGTTGGAATGGAAATATTTCACAACCATAAACAGTAGAGCACCCAAACAAAATTATTTCAGAGTTAGATGTTTGTATTATCTTACATGCTCTGTCTTGAATGGTTCAAAAGTATTTCTAAGTGCATGAATAAAGAATCTCAATTGTTTTAGACAAAAAATAAATAGTAAAGCAAACATGGCTGTTCAGTTCAGTTCAGTTCAGTCATGTCTGACTCTTTGCAACCCCATGAACCACAGCACGCCAGGCCTCCCTGTCCATCACCAACTCCCGGAGTCCACCCAAACCCATGTCCATCGAGTCGATGATGCCATCCAACCATCTCATCCTCTGTTGTCCCCTTCTCCTCTTGCCCTCAATCTTTCCCAGCATCAGGGTCTTTTCCAATGAGTCAGCTCTTCACGTCAGGTGGCCAAAGGATTGGAGTTTCAGCTTCAACATCAGTCCTTCCAATGAACACCCAGGACTGATCTCCCTTAGGATGGACTAGTTGGATCTCCTTGCAGTCCAAGGGACTCTCAAGAGTCTTCTCCAACACCACAGTTCAAAAGCATCAATTCTTCAGTGTTCAGCTTTCTTTATAGTCCCAACTCTCACATCCATACATGACCACTGGAAAAACCATAGCCTTGACTAGACAGACCTTTGTTACCAAAGTAATGTCTCTGCTTTTGAATATGCTATCTAGGTTGGTCATAACTTTCCTTCCAAGGAGTAAGTGTCTTTTAATTTCATGGCTGCACTCACCATCTGCAGTGATTTTGGAGCCCAGAAAAATAGAGTCAGCCACTGTTTCCACTGTTTCCCCATCTATCTGTCATGAAGTGATGGGACCAGATGCCATGATCTTAATTTTCTGAATGGTGAGCTTTAAGCCAACTTTTTCACTCTCCTCTTTCACTTTCATCAAGAGGCTCTTTAGTTGTTCTTCACTTTCTGCCATCAGGATGGTGCCATCTGCATATCTGAGGTTATTAATATTTCTCCCAGCAATCTTGATTCCAGCTTGTGCTTCCTCCAGCCCAGCGTTTCTCATGATGTACTCTGCATATAAGTTAAATAAGCCGGGGGACAATATACAGCCTTGACATACTCCTTTTCCTATTTGGAACCAGTGTGTTGTTCCATGTCCAGTTCTAACTGTTGCTTCCTGACCTGCATACAGGTTTCTCAAGAGGCAGGTCAGGTGTTCTAGTATGCCCATCTCTTTCAGAATTTTGTACTTGTTTTCAACTTATGGATAAAGACCATGTGAAGTTATTGAGTCTTAGAAAGATGGAATCTGCAGTCACAGCTTCATCATAATACTAACTACCATTTACAGAGCACTGTGCTAATTGCCAGACCTGCATTGTCTCATGTAATCCTCTCAATAACCCTGTAAGTAACTCTTCTCACCTCCATTTTACAGGTGAATGAGGCTCCCAGAGATGAAGGGTTTGCTTAAGTCCTCCCAGCAATCAAGCAACATAGCTTCTGTTTTCCATTAGAGATAACTAGTTGCAATGGGCGCAGTTAGGTTTTGTTTTATTTATTTTATAATGTCAGTTTTATGACTTGAAGTTTAATTACTCTTTTATAGTGAAATGGTTGTTTTGAAACTGCCTAGGTGTGCAATGCGTCATAGACATACTTGTATGGGTAGCATCTTATATCCTGGGCCAAGGTACCTGGGTACCTGTGTGAGCTGAGCACCTTTCCATTGCCTATTCCCATTATGTCTTCTCACTTCACTCACATGCCGCTCTCTCTCACTGTCTTCCTAAGCATTTTACATAAAATAGCGGTTCCCATCAGTCCTGTTCCCTCCAATCGTTTTCTCCATGGCGCTCACCACCACCTAACACGTTTTTTTATTGTCTGCAGCCCATCATATATTAAGGATCCCTCCCTTTATTTTGTTCACTGCTGTATTTCTAGTGCCTTAAGCAGTATTTGGCACATTGCAAGTGCCCATCAAATGTTTTCCAAGTAAATGAATGAATGAATATATAAATCGTTTGAACTACCCCAAATATAAACTCCCCTGAAGTCATAATTACCTATGAACATTTCATTCATTTAAGCTAATAAATTGCCATTTCTATTGAAGCCAGTGTGAGTTGAGTTTTCTGTTACTTGTACCCAAAAGCATTTTAACTTATGCATTTCCTAATCCAGTTTCCATAGAAAACAATTGAATCAAGATGATAAATAAATTCATTGATCAGAATAAAGCATTTCTTGTTCTAAACTTGCTTGAGAATGAAGAGAGGTGTTACTCAGTCCCAATCAGCTTCTACCTAATATTACCTAATGTTTCCAACTCATGGAGCAGAGGGTCTGTGAAAGTAAGGATCCCTTATAAATTGTTCACATTTGAATTCCCAGTGCTTTCCCAGAGTGGGTGCCCAGATTATATTTGTTCAATTTAAAGATGTTCTGTGTCTGAAATCCATTACAAGAGATGACTCTGACTTCTTCCTAGTCCTGGCATTTGGGGGCAAGTAAAATAAATATTTTAAGCTTTGGATTCCTTATCTGACAAATGGAAGCAATGCTTTTTTCACTGAGTTGTAAAAGAGTGAAATTTATTAAGAAAAATCTATATGATGTGTTTAAGGCAGTGCCTTATATATGGTAAATGTTGGATAAACATTAATCATCATTAACTGTACTTATTGCAGTAGGAGTACTTTCTTATTTCTCTCTTCTATGCTCTGTATTTTCTGACATTTCACCTAGAGCAATAAATTGACATATAAATTGACAAATACTTTATAGAGCTTGGCTGCAAATTTCATTGCTAACAGTTTCATTAACGGATGGATTCTGGTGTTTGCATTCTTCCCCATGTTAATGCCTTTGCTGATTAATAGGAATTGAGAACTAATGTAAACATCTAGCATTAGGATGGTAGAAAAGACTCTCCCCATGAGACTAAACAGAGTTTGAATGTTGAATCACCCATCTGAGCTGTCTATACTGATCAAGTCACTGGATTCTCAGCTTTCCACATTATATGTGTAGATGTACCCCAGGTGTTCTCGTGGGTTATAGGTTGCTGTAGTCTCCCCAAGATTTTAATCCTTAGGTTGATACAACTAGAAGAGATTTCACAAGAGAGATTTCTCTAATTTTGGTGTAGATTTTATGTTGTAAAATACACTACTGCAGCCGTTTGCAAATACCAAGGTGTCAGGTGCATAAGATATGCCGCTGAGCGGATGACTGAAGCTCAGAAGTGTAATTGATCAAGGAGAATATTTATTGCAGGAGTGCTGTGCTTTCTACAACAAATGTACTCCTGAAAGGTTGTATGTAAATCAAATGACTATAAATTGAATAATTTAAAAGGCATTAGAGGAGCTTATAACTTAAATAAATCCCTTGTGACTCTTCTGATTTAAGAATCCCTTTGTAATGCAAAATATGTATTTTTTGTTTAAATATCAATTTTCTACACATTAAGGTTTTTTTGAATTGCGGTACACATATATTACTAGAGGGAAAGAAAAAGTAACTGATGCAGGATTTCTGTATATACTATTCCCTCTGCTTAGAGCTTTCTAGCTAGTGTGTCAGGAATTGGGCAGAACAGCGCTGACCAGTGGATTCTCATAGCCTGGAGAGTGCAACGGTCTGGCTCATCCTTTTAAGATCAGACTTACCTGTTCATGCTCATTTACAGTGTGCAATACAGTGAATTTCCATTTGAAAAGGTCAGGCACACCGCTCTAAACTTCATCTAGCAGCAGTTTTTCAGTCTTCAAAGCTTTCCCTGATCTCCAATGTACTTTTTTTCTATTTCATACCTTATTCTTGTCTTTACAACAGTTATTAAAATTTGTGATTGTAACACCTGGACACTTCCTTGAATATCACCTGTCTCTCTCACTAAACTATAAGCACTGACAATTCACCACAGTTTACTGAGTGCCTAGCACATTGTCTGGCACATAATAAGTATTTAATCAATGTTGGCTGAGGAATTTCATGAGTAAGAAAATGTTTCTGTGTGTTAGTTGCTCGGTCATGCCTGACTCTTTGCAATCCCAGGGACTGTAGCCTGCCAGGCTCCTCTGTCCATGGGATTCTCCAGGCAAGGATACTGGAGTGGGTTGCCTTTCCTTCTCCAGGGATCAAACCTGGGTCTCCTGCACTGCAGGCAGATTCTTTACCATCTGAGCTTTACCAGGGAAGCCCAAGAAAATGTTTAAATGGATGGAAATTAGCCAGCTCTTGTTTACTTAGAATTCTTTGAAAATGGCCCTGTCTGATCTAGCTCTGCGTTCTCTGCCCATCTTCCCTCCAGTCTCCATCTTTCTCAATTTGCATCAGCCACACTGGCTACTGGCTGATTCTTGAACATGCTAATCACTCGCTGTTTCCTTCGCCTGAACTGCTCTTCCCATTCTAGTTGCTTAATCCTTCTCATCATTGCAGGCTCTACACAAACACACTTCCTCCAAGAGGCCTTCCTGGACTCCAGTATAAAATAGCAGCTCCCAACACACTCCCTTACGCTTTTGTCTCCACGGCGCTCCTCACAGAACTCTACATATCTATTCAGGTTGTTATTGGCTCTCTCAGCTGTGAAACGTAGGATCCAGAAGGTTCAGCACATTGCCTATCTTGTTCATCATAGTATGAATGTGAACCATGAAAGGCACAAAATAGACACATGATTTTGACAGAAGAAATACAACCTTTTCTTTTTCTGTCTATTTGTTGTTATTAGTTACATTAATATTATCCCTGAATAATTGCTTGTGACAATAAAAACTTAATTTAAGCATAGTATAAAAGCATAAAGTGCTATAGGCATAATATCTTAGTGTTTACTTACTATATATGTTTAAAACAACATTTTCCTAGAATGTCAGAGAATATGTCTTCAATGACCTGTAAAACATACAGAAATTGGAGTCCTGTCTTCATCACCTACAGCCCATTATGAAAGACATATTTGTTGAATTTCATACCAACTCAGTTTACCTTTCAGTAATACTAATACACCTTCTATAATGAGGGGTAAATATTCTTAGCCTGTGGTTCCCACATTTTTGATGATTTACTATATTTTATTTGATTTTGTTATTCATTTTCTGTAAAATTCTATTTTAAATCAGTAATTTAGTTACAAAATTAAATGTAATTCCCTTTTAATGTTTTGTGAGAACTTAGCATTTCAAAACATAAAAACAGAATTTTAAAAATAAATCTGAGGAAATTGTATTGACTCTGGTGACATAGAAAAACTATTGTATAATGAAGATGTTTTCATTTAAGGTTTATATTAGAATTGTTCATAATAATGTCTTTGTCTTTGGCTCGGTAGGTGTTTGACTATGACTTTGGACTGCAGGATGACTTTATGGGCTCAGCCTTTCTGGATCTCACACAATTGGAGTTAAACAGGTAACTTTTACACTGTTGTAACCACTATACCTTGTTGTGAAGCTAGACCTTTGCAGCAGAAAATGTCAACAGATCTGGGTTCTTGTTGCTGTTCTGTCGATCATGGTTGAGAGTCTTCATACTAGCCAGCCTTTGTCAAGTACATCTTTCTCACTTATTCAGTGGAAATAATAGCAGCTTCCCGCACTATCTCATTGACAACAACTATTCAGCAAAAAAATTCTTAAGACACCTACTTTTTTTTCCAGAATGTGCCAAGAACCGGGAATGTAGACTGACACAGTCTTCGCTCTCACATTGCTGGTGTGGTTGTAGTGAGGCATGAAGAAGATTATACATGTTAATCATAATCATTAATTTAAGAATGACGTTTGATATTGATTGGTATTGATTAATATACCACGGGTCCTAGCTCCGTCAGTAAAACATCTGCCTGCAGTGAAGGAGACCTGGATTTGATTCCTGGGTTGGGAATATCCCCTGGAGAAGGAAATGGCAACCCACTCCAGTATCTTGCCTAGAGAATCCCACGGACAGAGGACCCTGGTGGGCTACAGTCCGTGGGGTCGTAAGAATCAGACATGACTTAGAGACTAAAACACCACCACAGAAGAAAAAGTAGATTTTCGAAGCTCCAAAGCAGTGTTGAAATGGGTTGCAAAGGAAGCTGTGAACTCATCTTTGGTGGTTTTAGAGATCTTTTAGATGATCGTATTATATATCATCTAGCAGGAATAGTGGAAAGCAGGAAAGCAGAGCAGTGGGCCAGATCACTACTTTATACTTTACATGTAAATGGAATAAATAGTAGAACCCTTATGTGTTACAGTCTGAGCATGATGGCATCTAATTTGTCTTCCAATGTCATTTGTGCCTCACGCGGGACAAAAGAGCAGCCTTTTCCTTACTTCCTACACATCCTGCATTCTACCCCAGAATCTAGCGCAGGCCATTACTCGATTTACTCAGGGTGATGGCTGGCTCCCCACCTCCCCATGCCTGTCTTTGAAGGTGTTGTTTGTGGTCAATTATCATGAAACACCTCCAGCTAGAATGGGCTGTGCTGCTCCTCTCCAAAGGCTACAATTATTTTCTCCCTAGACCCTGCATAAGGATCTGCAAATTATTAACATAAAGCAAAACTTTCTCTTTTTTGCTGTTAAATATAAATTATTGCTGAAAAATATTTTAACTAGAAAAAAATGGGGATGGTTAAAAAAAAGTTCAAAAATTATGTGTAAGCATTTGATGTTTACTTTGCCACATTCATTATTTTATGAATTTAGTGGACTATTCCCTCCCCTCCCAACAAATTAAACATTGTTACCACTTTTAAAAAATCACACATTCATGTATGTCATTGCATTCTGTGTATAGAAATCAGCAGCTTTTGGGTATAGACAGATGGATAGCAATAGCAGCCATATAAATACTTAGGCTGCTGTATAATGCATTAAGGTATTGTGTTTGAAGAAAACAATAATCATCGTAAAGCAATTGCAAATATTCTTAAATATTTATCATGTAATCATTATAGAAATGTATCAAGGTTTTGCTGTTAATTTTTAATGTAATCATTATTATAGGAAAATGATCCAAATAAAATCGTAACCCGATGTAAAGACATGTGTGTATACATATGTGTATATAATATGTGTGTATGCACCAGTATGTATTATACACATATATAGTATAATGACTAATGTGCATTTGTTAAAAGGATCAAGTTGTTACTCTCAAAGCATTTGCATCACAGCCCTTATAATTTTTGTATATTATCAGTTTGCTTGGTTCCTTATGCTTCAGTTAAAACCTCTAACATCAAAAAACCATCCAGATTTCTCACAGCATCATTCCTTGAATCGGTGAATTAAGAATCATGTGAAAGAGTAGCCTAGGATTATAAAATCTTAGCATTGGAAAGTAGCTGTGGTTCCCCCAAATTGCTTGGGCACATTTGTAAATATATAGATTTCCAGACCCCAGGCTGGATCTACAGCACCAGAGTCATCATGGGTAGAGTTCAGGATCATGCTCTTTTTAAAAGCTTCCTAGTTGATTCTGAAGTGCAGCCAGGATTGGAAGGTTTTTTTTGGACCACCTTTCCCATCAAGCCCTTTCCCCAAGACTAGAATCTGGCTTTATCATTCAGTAAAACTTAAGCTCCATGAAGACAAGTGTCTTATATTTGGGCTTAACCTCTGATTTTTACCCAGAACCTAGTACAGTGTTCATTTCCTGTTTTGTGAGTTAAATGAATAAATGATTGAACAACCAAAGGAACATTCCTAATTTGCTAGCATTTCAAGATTCAAGTCTGATGCTAAATGTTCTGCAGTCACTTAGGTTAATGGAGGACATGAACCCTTTTTTTCAGTATTAATTAAAATATGGAAACAAGATATTATTGTCAGTTGAAGGTATATTTTGCATTATTTTCCAAAAGTTATTGTGGGTAATATTTAGTAATTCATAATCTATCCTCAGAGATACTTTTCTAATTCTGAAGCCTTCTGAGTATTGATCACCTGTTTTAAGTGTTGGTTTCCTTGAATTTCTGAACCTAAAACAGTATTTAGGCATAGGTTTAAATAGCCAAAAATAGAAGCATTATTTTAAATATTAGTAGCTCAGTTAGTAAACAATCTGCCTGCAGTGCAGGAGACCTGGGTTCGATCCCTGGGTCAGAAAGATCCCCTGGAGAAGGAAATGGCAACCCACTCCAGTACTCTTGCCTGGAGAATCCCATGGACAGTCCCTGGGCTACACTCCATGGGGTCGCAAGGGCCAGACACAACATAGGGACTAAACCACCACTGTTTATTGTTTTAAAGTATGTTTATAATGTGTATCAGGCAAATTATATGTTATATTTTCCTCTTCTCCTGCTCATCTGTTTACTTTAATTAGACTCTACCTAGAAGGGTGGGGTGGGTGGGGGATGGACGAAGGCTCAAAAGGGAGGGAATATACATATACTTGGAGCCGATTCACGTTGTTGTATGGCAGAAACCAACACAACTTGTAAAGCAGTTATCCTTCAATTAAAAATACATTAAAAAAAATCATACTCCTGGTTTAAAAAAAATTCTGAAGACCTAAAAGGAAGGTAGAGGTCAATAAATGACCCTCATTTAGTTGTTGGACTCAAATTTGTAGAAAATAGCTACTCTTGCTTTCTGTGTGTTAAGAGCTCATGGAGACGTGCCTTACAGGTTTCTCTGTACTTCCTTCTGGTACTTTCTTGGCCTTTCCAGTAACTCCATGACCTTTTAGAGCCCCATGAAAGACTGAATGTGTGAACCCAGTTATCCATTTGGCCCATGATTTTATTGGATAACTTAATAGGTTGATGGTATTTTAATAACAAAAACTATGCCAGGAAATTAAAGGAAGGCAAAATTACTTTTCTTCTTAAAAATAATAAATTGTTGATATAAGATATACTTTGGTTTATTCATTTAATGACTGTTTATAACCTTTTTAATATTATATATATATTTTTTTAATTGAAACATAATTGACATACAATATCGGTTTCAGGTATATAGCATTGTGGTTTGACATTTATAGGCATTACAAAATGATTCCAATAAACGTAGTAACCATCTTGCATCATACAAAGTTATTACAACATTGTTGAGTATATTTTCTGTGCTGTACATTACATCCCCTGTATTTATTTAATGAATGTAAGTTTATGTATCTTAATCCCCTTCATCTATTTGATCTGTTCCCCTGCTCCCTCCCTTCTAGCAACCGTTTGTTCTGTGTATCTATGAGTCTGTTTCTGTTTTGTTTTGTTTGTTCATTTGTTTTGTTTTGTTTTAGATTCAGCACATAACTGAAATCATACAGTATTTGTCTTTGTGTGACTTAATTCACTTAGCATAATACCCTCCAAGTCCATCCATATTGTTGCAAATGGCACGATTTCGCTATTTTTATGGCTGAGTAGTATTCCTTTGTATATGCATACCACATCTTATTTATCCATTCATCTGTTGGTGGAGACTTTGGTTGCTTCCATACCTTGGCTATTGTAAACAATGCTACAATAAACATAGGAGTGCCTGTATCTCTTCCAATTAGTATTTTTGTTTTCTTTGGATAGATACCCAGGCAGGAGTGGAACTGCCTGATCATCTGGTAGTTCTATTTTTAATTATTTGTGGAACCCCCATACCATTTTCCATAATGGCCTCGCCAATTTAAATTTCCACTAACAATGTACAAGTGTTTCTTTTTCTCTACAATCTCACCAACCCTTATTTGTTGCTTCTTTGGTAATTGCCATTCTGACAGGTGTGAGGTGATATCTCATTGTACTTTGCTTTGTATTTCCCTAATAATTAGTGGTTTTTGAGGATTGTTTTGTGTGTCTGTTGGCCATATGCATGTCCCTTCTTGCAAACATGTCTGTTTAGGTCCTCTGCCCATTTTTAAATCCAATTGCTTAGGGTTTTTTGATATTGAATTATATGAGTTCTTTACACATTTTGGGTATTAAACACTATTGGATGCTACCATTTGCAACTATCTTTTCACGTTCCGTAGATTGCCTTTTGCTACTGGTTTCCTGCATGCTCAATATCTTAACATTTTATATCATAGGCCCACGGATGTGACCTTAACACTGAAAGATCCCCATTATCCTGACCATGATCTTGGAATCATTTTGCTCTCAGTCATCCTTACCCCTAAAGAAGGAGAACATGTGGTAAGTTCCCGCAGAGTCTGGTTGTAGCTTTCTTGCTCCTGCTTGTTTGAATGTTGTTAGCCTTCTCTGAACACAGAGGTAATATTAAAGAGAAGCAGCGTAAGAAAGTCTGGCCTTTTCTTTGTTTCTATGAGTATCTTGTGTATCAGCAGTCTAGGTGTATCGCGTCTTTTGAATTCAAATTTCTTATTCTGTTCTCTAGGTCAGGACCTCTTCCTGTAAATAAGAGACATATTTGCATGTTTTATCATAATTTTATTTTCCAATTTCAGACATGTTATATTGTAGCGAACAGTGATATTCACTCAGGGATTATATTTACTGGTGAATTGAATATTTTGAATTCCACCTAGAGATATCCAGAGCCTACTGTTTTGATTGTACTGTCAAATGTACCATAACAAAGAAAATGAGGTGAAATTACAATAGAATTTCTGCTTTCTGGTATTTGTTTGATGAATGATAAGTGAGTACGTTTCATCTTCTTGGTGGGCTTCCAATATTGGCAGTCCCAATTTTCTAGCCTTGGCTGTCTGTACTTCCTTGCACACCATGCTACTATGAGAAACTGACAAGAGATACAGAAACTCCAGCACTGTTGAAGCGACGGTAAAAAAAAATATATATGCAGGTTTGACCTGCATCGATATGCTTGCCAGTACACTTTCTGCCTCAATTTACCAAAGATTATTTATTAGACTCAGGGTACTTTCATGTACTAAGAGCTATTCTCATTAATTCTGATTGCAACACATTTTAAGAGTAGACATATTTAATAATTTTTAGGCAAATTTAAACACTCTTTTTCAGCAATGTGTGTATTGCTGTCTTAAAATATTGCATGATTAAAGTTGGTATATGTTTTCTACTGGAAAGGTATTAATATTATTGGCATTTTCCCCTAGATTGTAAGTAAATATAGCGAGTTACAGTTTCAAATGGGGAAGCGTTTTAAACTCATTGAGAAACTCACCTTTTGCAATGGACTTTTCTCTATCCTTTTTAAAATTAAACAATGAGCATACCTATTCATATATAATATTTGTTAAGTATGATTTAAGTCTCTATACTTTATTCAGTGAGGAAGAAAATGTTCTTTTTGAACAAGTGCTATCTGATAAAGCTACATTGAGAACTTAGCAGGGTGAAAGAATGTATGTATGTTCATAGGCATAGTCTCTTTTGGGCAAATGAAAGGGTAGGTGATGTTTTTTCACAGAGAACATTTATAAATACAATTTTGAAAGTCACCAATTCAGAATATAATATTTCACCCAGTATAAACCAAGGAGTATATCCTATCTGGCTAGTCCATACACAGGAATAAAGTATAAATATTCATTTATTCTTTTATTCAAATTAATCTGGTATTCATCAGGAACCTGCTATGAGCTAAATCCTATGCTAGACCCTTGATCTTCCTTGCTGGCTCAGTGGTAAAGAATCTGCCTGCCAACGCAGGAGATGCAGGTTCGATCCCTGGGTTGGGAAAGATCTCCTGGAAAAGGAAATGGCAACCCACTCCAGTGTTCTTGCCTGGGAAATCCCACAGACAGAGAAGCCCGGCAGACTATAGCCCGTGGGGATGCTAAAGAATCAGGCACAACTTAGCAACTAAAACAGCAACAACACGCTAGACCTTTAGGATTCAGTAGAGCTGAAATGCAGTGGAGAGCTCAGAAATCAAACGATCCCAGAAGGAGATGTAAAATGACAGCTGTTTTAAGTGCCATGAAAGAGAAGTCACGTGCTGCTGTAGAGAAAACAGAGGTGAATTTGTTCTAGTCATGGGAACAGCATTCTCTAAAGAAGTCAAATGAGACACGAGATCTGAAGTGCGAATAGGAGTTGATAAAAGCAAAAAACAAAGAAAAAACAAAAACAGAGAAGGTATTTGAAGCAGAAGAGATAGCACAGGCAAAGGCTCTACAGCTAGGGAAACCAAGCTGCACTCCGAGAACTGAAAGAGTACTGGAGCTTAGAGAAGGGTGGAAGCAGACTGTGGGAGATCTTAGTGCATGATGACAGTCAAAGGGAGGCACCCAGACTGTGTTAGGACTGTTGGCCATGTTAAAGTTCGTGGTCTTTCCCCAAAGAGCAACGGGGAGCCATTGAAAAGTCTGTAAATGGGAAGCGGCATAATTGTATTTGCCTTTTGTTGTGTAGCTACACTGTAGAAAAGAGATGAAAGAGTAAGAATAGATGTTTGGAGACCAACTAGGAAGCTGTTTTAAAAATTCTGGTGGGAAATGATGGAGATTTGGATTAGAGTTGTCCGACGCAGAGATGGAAGGAAATGAAAAAGTTTATCTATCGGAGGTGAAATCAACAAAACTTGGTGACAGAATATTCTTGTTTGGTGATGTTTTGTTACTTTATGAAAGACAGCACTTCATAAATGAAAATAACCAAGTGCCTGAGATCTTAGGTGTCCCCAGAATATCCGAACTGGCAGTATTACTGAGGATCCAAATATATACAACTGTTTTAGTTATTCGGGTGACTTCATGATGAAAGGTCTGCTGATTTTCTACATTAAAAGAATATTTATTAAATATTTTAACATCAGACTGAGGGTTTAAGGGATCAAATTGGTATCAAGAGACTTTATGATGAAGTAGCTGAATTCTAAATTACTCAGAAATATAGCACAGGTACAGTAATTCCAGAAATCAGTTTTTCTTCAACAATTCTTGCAAAAATCCTTCCATCTCCATTGCTGCTCAAACATATTTAGGCACCATTTCTTTCTAACTAGGAAAAATCATTTTAGAATATGACAGTGCCTGGTTACTTATCATCAGTGGTTTATCAAACATGAATAGGAAAGGAAACAGGGTATACGAAACTGTTAACGTATCAGAAACCTGGTATTGTTAATTATCTTTTCTTCGTTTTCCTTTCTCCTTATTGTATCTGTCCAGCCACATTCTCCCTTAACATTTCAAGATTCTTCTTGAAATCTTCATGCCATTTTCTTGATTCAGATCTTTTTGGCTAACTTAGTTTTATGGAAGAAATCTTTTACTGCCAAGTATTTTTCCTTTGTTGCCTTACTTTATACCTCCAAATAGCACTAGATTGTTTCTGCTGCAGCAACTGAAAACCAATGTCTTTTCCCTTCCCATTTTGGATACTCTGTCCTCTGCACCAGAGAAGCAAGTGGCTTATCAGCACCCAGTGCCGCAGAAAAGGCACAGTGGGTGCAGCCTGTACCGGAGATGGCCTCTGGCTGGTAAAGCCCGTCTTGACCTCAGCAACACCCGAGAAGCAGAGAGAAGGGTGACCTGGAGGACCTGGTCCTCCTTGTGGTTGGACCAATAGCTGGGAGCTTGGAGTTGGTTATTGAGAAGCAGCTGGGTTAGGGGCAGGGGAGGAAGCATGAAAGGTCCCCTATAGGAAATCCTATCAGGATCTCCAATATCCTGGCTAGTCTGATTCCTAGACTGGGCTTGCGGCTTCTGTGCATATGCTTTACATGATGAAAATTTCTAACCAAGACACATGAATTAGGTGGGGAGCCACCTTTTGTTTATTTTGGTCTATATAGCAGTTCTAGAGCTGTTTATTAATTACTGTCTCTAAAATTGGTAAGCGACCCTAGTTGGGAGATTTTTGAACCTCTGAATAAATGTCATTTGTAGGCATCTATTGAATAAAACCACTTACTGGCCACCTATATGCATTATGCTAAGTTGTATAACTCCTTCTTTATTCTTCTTCTAAGTGTTCAGTGACCTCTGGCTATTTCTCTAACATGGAAATGGAAACTCCTGATGAAGGCTTTAATCTTCTCCAGCAAAGGAACATACATTCCCTCACTTGTAACCTTTGTCCCAGCAAAATATAGACTCCTGCACAGCTCACCTCCTCTCAAGTCCAAGCTTTCTCCAGCATGACTTTTCCTACCTAAAATACACTTCTACTTACTGTACTTCACCTTGACTCCATCCTATACCCTGTCCCTCCTGGTTTAAGAAATAATAATTTATAAGTATTTACAGATATTTAAAATTATTGTTTCTGCTTACCTTTCTTATGATGACTCCTCTTAGAACCTAGTCCAGCTTTCTGTACCTGGTTGATTTTCAGTGGGCTGTAGATAAATCTCAAGGAGGATTTGATGGAATGCCTCAAAGGTTCAAGGGAAAGTATTTTAAGTTTCCTTCTTCAATATTCAAATCCCTGAGGTTGTCACAAACAATACTGGAAATAATGATTTAATGTTCCTTTGGAACTCTTAAATTTTATATTGATGATAATCTGATTAAAATCAGTCTATACTGCTCGTCTCGAGATTTCTAACCATGACAATGAATTAGAAGCACATCACTGTATTTTCTTCATTTGGTAACGTGCCTAGTATTTATTGGCTAAATATATTTACCTGGAATACATTAGAAATTTCTTGGTTAAAAGCAACTCAATTATCCAGTGTACCTTCAAATTAAACTTTTAATATGCCTGAAATATATAATGTATTGCTGCAATGAAAATGACATGCTGAACTTTCACAAATTACCTAAGAATAAATCTTATTTAGAGAAATTCAAATGCATAATGCAGAAAACCAGAATCAGTTTACTAAATGCTTCATAATTCCATTTAATATTCAGAATGATGCATAGGGAAGGAATAGAGGATGATTTTGCTTTGACCTTCTCACAGCAAAATTATGAGTTCTGTTCTCTTTGATTATTAGCTCAGAAATGATCTATTTTAAGCTTTTGGAACTTAAGACTTAGTTCAAAAAGCACATGTTTATTCTTACGCCTGTGTTTATAAAACTTAACTAAATATTTTATATGGATTCACATGGAGAATGGATAGTATGAGTTGCAAGAGCCATTGACAAATAAATCCTAACCATCAGATAGGAAATAGAACATTAATGTTAAGAAATCCTATCAAAAGTGGGAAGGAATGAGTAACTGGAAACAGAGGACTTAGCATCACAAAGTTCTCAGAGTTCTAAATCAATTATCATGCCCGTGTTTAATACACTATTAATACTGACATTACGTTTCATGATCACATGGTTGCGATGAGTTCTCCTTGTATGAACAGGAGAAATTTCTCCCTGTGAGAACAGTTCTCCTTCTGGAACTCAGTAAAAAGGAAGAACAAGTTGAAAACCTTATCAGCCTACTGTATTTACTAAAGCCTGTCAAACATACAAGATCTAATTATAGCTAATTAAGAAATATACATGAGTCATAACAAAAGTATTTCATGGTTACTTATGTTAAAATCTTCTCCATTGAGTCATGATTCTTTTGTAAAAAATCTCAGTTGTGTACAGATACATATATGTATGTATGTGTGAACAGATACATATATGTATGTATGTGTGTATGTTCATGTGTATATATACACACACACACATATATATGTGTGTGTGTGTTTTAATTTTCAGTGCTGCGTGTGTGAGAAACCAAAACCTTCCTGGGGGCACGCTGATGACTTGCATGATGCAACTGTCATTTCTGCTTTGAATGCATGTCCTGTGTAGGCCCTGTAGTGTGCAGTGCATACATGTGAGTCCTATATGTGGTATTTTGGTCTGATTGTGTGTGTGAGTTCTTTCTGGCTCTTTTTCTAGCAGAGTTCAATCCACAACTTTCTTCATTGGCGAATTTGTGGAATAAAAGTGAGTTAATTTGTGTTACATACTCTCTTAGATAACCTAGACCTATGGATTGGCTAAAGCTAAAAAGTAGAAAATTTTAAGAAACATATGAATTAACCTTAGTTGATCTTTAGTGAATTTATTTTTCTTGGTAGTTTATTTTTGAAAATTTTTTGAATTCTTTCATAACCTAACATTTGGGGGAAATCTATCTATAAACATACAATACATGTGTTTTATAATATGTAGGTACCATAATATCTAGCCATTCTGTGATTTTTTATATCTATAATAGCCATGTAATTGCCTTAAAAAAATCACTGCAACAAAAGATAAAAACAAAACATGGATTGAGAATGTGAAACTTCTAAAAACCCAAAGATTCTGCAAATCTCAGAGAGTCATATTTTAATGTACTTACGCCTTTTATTGGGCTTCAAAGAGGTTGAGTTGCTAATAAAGGGTTTGAATTGTACTATGATATTAGATAATGACACTTTCAAAAACAAATTCGTATGTTTCTCAGCTGAAGATCAAAGAGCAAAAACTAAATCTTGTTTTTCTAGAATTTGCTTCATCTCCTATCTTTAACATTCCCCAATCTTTCTTCTCTAATATGTCCCACAGTTAGCGAAGGTAACAATGTTAATATTGATAGTATGTCTGTTAAATTCACTTTTTAAAAACCTTTTTTACTGTTTTCAGTTTTATTGAATCTACCTTCACCCAACCATCTAAAAAACAAAAGAGAATTGGGACTGAGATACCTAAACCCACTGGTTAGCAGGTTGGATTCGCTCAATAAGCAGAAATTTTGTTATAAAATCCAGGGCCATTTTGAGAGTCATTGGATTTATAATTGAACTCTAGAGATTGAATCAGAAAATAAGGAATTAGTCCCTGTAACTGCCCAATCTTTCTATTTACACTTGGGGAAATTACTGGCCTTTTGTTTGTATCAGAATCCCAATCTGAAAAATAATACCATGCAGCTTATTGGTAAAACTGATTTTGAGAGACAGTAAAATACCAAACCTGTAGTTAGCTTTACATATAAAAGGTTAATTGCATACAGCGGTTATGAGTCAGGGCGTGTGGCTTTGCCAGGAGCAGTGAATCTGTGTAACATCGAGTGTGGCCCTGAGGTTCAACTCTTCTCGTGTTCTTAGCCATTTTTTCATAGGACAGCATTTCTTACAAAATGGAACTTTGTAAGATTCTTAAAGACTAGCTGATGATGATAAATGGCCACGAGATAAGAGATTTTAGTTTTTGATTTACTTGTCTTAATTATTCTCACCTGATTTGACTCAAGAACTTGTCCCTAGGAATTAGCATTCTTTGTTCATTGAAACTCTTTCTGAGAAAGTTGAACATGTGCAGTATGACTCCTAACTGGGACAGTTTTGATAAACTTGGCATACCATGAAAGTATTTCATGCTCAGTTGACTTTAATGGTGAGGAGAATGTGGTGGTGGTGATGGCGATGATCATGGTGGTGATGACAATGACAATACTCATTTGTCATCAACCACAAACATCTGTTAAACACCCATCTCCACAGCCCAATGGTGGGTTTTGCTGCTTCAGAATAAGTTGGACATTAGTAATTAGAAAAAAATGTAATACTTTGCAGTTCATGACTCCATTTGAAAAAAATAGGGAACTAGTATAAACTTGGGAAATCTACTTCTCTTCCATATTTTGGTTAATATTTAACTCAGAGTGTATATAGAGAGAATATAATCCATAAAACCACTGTCTACGTAAAAGCGGGATATAGCCTTATCTTTGACAATTTTATGATTTTTTCTCATTTCCTATGCTAGAACTTCTACATAATTCCTTTGTCTTGGTTCAAGCCAAAGGTTGACTTCTAAATGACTTAATCTTATATTAAGATCTTTCCCTTTTTGTATTTTTGTAATTTGTGAGTGGTTTCTGAAATGGTCTTGCTTTACAGTGAATTTTGCTGAAGGAGATAGAGTTCTTAAAAGGCACCAGTGCTCTTCCTTGATACACAAATACAGCTAGCATTTCTATTAACTGTATTCTTTGCTCCAAATATTCCCTAGTCCCTACTGCATCTGCCTTAAAGGTAATAATAAAGCTGAGAGTAAGGTTAATACCTTAATACCCAGAAGTTAATACCTCCATGTTCATTGAGAATTTTTCCTTTTAAATGGAGAGGAAATTAAAAGTCATTGTATTTTTATGAGTTACTTTATGTGAGAGACCAATGATCTTGGGCACTCATCACGAACTTTCATGAAACTTAATGAAAACTTGAAGTCATAACACCTCTTACTATGACATGAAAAAACTTTACAGGATCTGAAATGGCTATTAGGAAGATCCACTAATAACCATCACAATATGCAGCACTTTTTCTCAGTTGAAAGCATTTGAAAACCCTGATGTAATTACAGACTAACTGGAAGCAGACACAAATCTAAGACGCCATCAATGCAACAGACTTTGAATGTGTTTAAGGAGGAAAATTATATACCCAGTAAAGTCATGATACATCCTCAGCCTCCACTAACAAAAGGAACAATTGCTAATTGGGAGACGCAATGCATTTTTTTCCTGTCAATAAGATATTTCAAATTTTCCATTCTATTTAAAATCTACTGTCCCATTTCTTTGTACAAAAGGATAAAGCAAATGAACTCTTACCAGAAAGACTGCTTGAATGTTAAAGGTGCTTCTTCTAGCTGTGTGTACCAGAAAAACAATTTTTGTCTTGTGTAATTGTTGCTGGAAACCGTTTGCTGTTTAAATGTTAAGCTCCCTCCAAAAAACAATTGGCTGCCCTGACCTGTGCTTGAGTGATAAGATAATGAAAATGCTTTATTTCATTTACAGACAATGCTAATGAGGAAGAGTTGGAAAAGATCAAGTAAGGTAATGCTTAGCATGTGATCTTTCAGCTTTTCTCGTTGAGAAGAACTATCAGCTGCTTTCCCAGGCTCTCTCATACCCCTTCAAACTACACCTCAGAATTTCATCACTTTTCACTTTTTTATTTTTTTCCCCATGAACTTTAAGCCAATCATGTGATGCTTTTTCAGTAAATAGAAATCACTCTGATCAATCACATCCAAACCATCCTCTTGCTAATCTTGGGTCACTTTTGAGCATCATTCTCAGCATCTGGTTTCTGTTCTGGGCACCACAGGGTCTAGAAAATGCCTTTGCTCCAGATCAGGTTTAAAATAATGGCACTAGGGTAGGGACAACTCCAGAGAGGAGGAATATCCATGTAATTTACTGTTTTCTTTCACTGAAAACCGAGTCTGAGGTTTTCTAAACTCAAAAATCCCTTTATTGCTACATCTTTGAAGTGCATAATGAGAACAGTTTTCTGTCATTGCTTCTCCTCTCACTTCAAGAAATAAATGGCAGGTGGGAACGAGAGGAGTTTATAGTTCTTGTAAGTTACCAAGCCCTGGCTCTTCCTATAACTTGTAAAATATAAAAGATCTATTCTAAGCTTCTAATCTGTTCAGTGGTGGTACCACGTACACAAATAAATGTCAAGATGAAACCGACTTTTGTATGACTACTCCTTGGAATAAATCTAAAGGATTTTATTTGTAAAGATCATTTTTGCTCAAATTTCTATTTTACAAAATTGGTACTCCTTTTGAATAGTGACTTATTTTTTTAGACCCTGGAACATAACAATCTTTTTTCTTCCATTCTGATTGAATCATGCTATTATTTAAATTTTTCTTTAATTTTGTCACTTTCATTATCGTGAATTAAGAAAATACTTATAGCAACATGATTATTTATGGTAGTGTCTTAATTTGCTTTAACCAGAATTTCTTACTGTAAAAACTTTCTTTCCGCTTATTGTAGAATTAGCAGCCAAAAGATAATTTGGATCATAAAAAGGTCAGGTCCACATTAAAAATCACCTTTATCATTTTAATAAAATTAAAAACATTTAATTTTAAAACATTAAAAACATTGCCAAATATTTCTCACCTAGTGTTCACTAGGTTTTCTCCTGGCCAAAATAAAATTTCAAAAATCTTAAGGAAATATTTGCACTGTTCATATTTGTATTACACTTTTTTCTTTGTAATTATACTTCAAAATTAGTATTATATTAAAGATATATATGTTTAAAAATTTATGTAACTTGACTTTCTTCATTGTGTGTCTACATTATACTATATCTGTGTAAAAACATTGTAATCCATTAATATATAGCAATATCTCTCTTCCAGTTGTAGTTAAGATATAATGCTAGAGCAAGATATTATATAGTTTTGAGTATTAACTAGAAGGAATAATCTATTTTATTGTAATATAAAAGAAGAAAGATTCTTCTTTAAATAGTTTATCTAATTAATATTTAAATTTAGTTTTAAAGATAAATTAAGCCAACATAAATCCATTTTTTTGATCCACAAAAAATAATAAACATCTATTCTTTACTATTTTCATATCTAAACTTCTTAGAGTTTTTAAGCATTAACAATCCAATTGTACATTCAAACTGGTATATTTTCTAGCTTGACACTGATGATACAGAACTCCCTGTATCTAACTGCACTCATTGGGGTACTTGGTAGATTATTTTTAGTGTATATAATAATATAGCTTTGGGGTTTTTAGCCTGAGGGATTTTCAGTTTTATAAAATTTCATGGGGACAGTGAATGCTGAGTAGAAGAAAATCATTTTTTTTCCTATGAGAACATACTGAATACCTGATAATTCATTCAAATTGTCACTGTCCCTTAAAATATGTGCCATATTCATCTTAGTGTTACAAGAGCAGAGTGTTAAATTGAAAATCCAGGGAAAGTTTGAAATTTCAGTTACCACCTCGTCCGCTCTCCTTAACACACAAGGAGACTGCTTCCCCCAGTTCTTTCCTCCGGGGATTGAAGGAGCAAGGATGGTGCTCAAGTAAATAGTCCTTCCTGAGAAACGAAGGGACAAATGACTGTGCTGTGTAGTTATGAGTTACCGTGTTGTGCAAATGCATCCCTTTTCTAATGATTTCTGTGTTTTCCCTGTAAAGATTCCTGTGTAAGTAAAGATTTTTCCTCTTTTATTTTTGGAAAGAGGATGTAATTTATTTGGATGACTCTTGAATACAGGTATTTTTACATATGATATAACTGTACTCAAAGTCAAAGGTGAATTTTTCATAGAAACAGGTCATTTTCTTCTTTGGAATCTTGGTTTATGGGACTGAGATCTGCTTTTTTATAGACAGGCTTCAGTCTGTTTTTAAGCCCCCTTGGTGCCTGGCGTGCTGCGATTCATGGGGTCGCAAAGAGTTGGACACGACTGAGTGACTGATCTGATCTGATCTGATCTGGTGAAGATAAGATCTGAGAATTATACACTTTGTGGCAAAGACTTACATATAGTCAGATAATGTTGTTAGATAATTTCTCCAATATGGAGTTCTCCTTTGCTTATTTTCTTTTTATTTTCAGAAATGATATAAGCATGGAAGCGGGGTGAGGAAGAGCTAAAATGGCATTGTTATTTTTTTTTAATATGCACATCTCCTCAGTGTATACATTCATCAGCTCATAGAATTTCTCATTACTTAAATACCTGCTCATTTTCATTGTCTTGCCAATGGCAGATTCTTTCAGTAGAAATCTCATTATTTGTGAAACTCACATAATGTGGGGCTGTATTTACTATTGAAAGCAAGAGAGGTGAAGAGCCAACTTGATAGAGAATTTGTAATTATAGTTCAGGACAGATTTAGATATTATTTGGAATATATGTGTTACCATCTAATAATGAATAGGGAAAAACTATGCCTAAACTTACCTCTGGAAAGGAAGTGTGTTAAAATATGTGTTATATTTGAACTGTATGTTAACCAGTAAACAATTATGAATTCCATAGTATTTCCTTTTCTGAGGATAGTAGCATCCTGTAATACACTCCTTCTGGTTTTTCCACAAGACATACTTTCCACTGTGCACATTTCTAATTCTTCCCACACTAAGCTTTTGTAGGAAAATATTATTTTAAGAAGAAAGGGATCGATAACTCCCTAAACTTGGACAATTGGATAATTATCCTGGCCAAAGTTTTCTATGTAGGTGGCAAGATGCATTTTGGCAGAGAAATGGTGATGGTTTGAGTTATTGTAATGTTTTATTCTTTAGAAGAAGCTTATCATTGATAATTTATTCTAAGGCTAAATTATTCAACAAGAAAGCTTCATGAGCGCAGAAGAGAAGGTGTATATGAATTTTGTGAATTCATTTTGTGGGGTCAAACAAAAAAAAATAGAAAATCAATAATGAAATAATTGCCTCTGTCAGATGGCAAGCAGAAATGATTTTATACCACATTGTGTGTCTGCGTGTGTTTTAACATGGAAGAATGAGTTTATCAGTGACAGTAATAATGAACTTATGCTTTCAATAAATCACTTTAATTCTATGAGAAATAACCATTGTGATATAAAGATGTACACATTGCAATTTCTGTTCTCAACAATAACAGTTTAAAATTGTTTTAAGAAGAGTTCATCCTTTGAATAATATGACTATGTGATGACGTCTCATTAGCATATCTTCTGTTACTTGATAGCTTATTTTTTAGTAATATCTTTTTTATAAAGATTTTATTTTAATCACTTAGCATAATTTTAATGAACTATAAAACACTTTATTCACTGGTTGAATGAGGCAATTTATAATAAGACTTTTGGCAAGGATATTGTTAATTTAAACTAGAGAACACTTTCAACTCTAAGTCTGCAGGGCGTAGTTAAACCTGACACCTTGGATGACACATTAAAAATGCATCAGTGAAAACCTCTAAGTGCTTTAATTTAAGAAATGGTAGAGAAACAGATTAACACATTTTTAAGTATCTCACACAGTCAGTCAGACATGGTGGGGAAAAAAGTCATTATTTAACAATTACCATGTCCTTTTCATAAAGACCTCATATCCTGATAATAAATAGAGGGTGATCTTTAAAAAGTTGCAAAAATGAAAATTTTAATGATTTTTTACTTTCTCAGCTGTGAATGACCAAAATGGCTTTTCTTTGGTGTCTCATTTCTAATGATTATGTATATGTCTTTGAAAAAATTAAATGCTGACATGTATTTGAAGTAAATATAAAATTCTTTTAAAAATTCTTACTCTTCTACTATCTGTACTTCCAAATTTTTCTTATTTGGAAGTTCTATAAAGTCAACCTTATAATTAAGACTTCCAAGAGTCTGCAATACAACAATAAACAAAGGGTGAATTTCATGAACATTTGTATTATAAAGGACTGTATTTTTATCTGAATTAATTATACTCCTAAAATTCATAATAAGTTTATTTAAAATAGAGATATCATAATGCCAGCAAATATTGGATTATCGCCTCAAAATACATGGAGCTGTAATTAAATTTTATATTGAGATGACTTTTTTTTTCTTGCTGTTTCTGGCATTGTTTTCACAGAGGTATAATATATCATACATTTTTATGTATTGTAATTCATAACTACAGGGATTTGCTGTAACAAGAGCATTACATTTATTTGACCCCTCATGTTGTATTTTTAAAATGTTGGGAGTTCTTTGGGGAGAATCTGGATGAGCTGGCACAAAGTGAAATGCCAAAATGTAATCTTAAGGAGAAAGTGGATTCCATGACGCCTTGTGCTAGCTCTAAGATGTGTGATTGTGGGAACATAGGTTGGCTTTCACATTGCTAACGTGTGCTACCAAGTGAGCTCTCTGGACCCTTTCTGGACTGATCAAAGAGAGGGAACTGACATAGCTTGACTCCAGGATGATGAAGGTTCATTCACAGATTACATGGCCTTTTAATTCAAAGATTCATATGTATGTACATATAATGTATCTAACATGTATATGTTAGATACAGATATATGTGTGTATGTGTGTGTGTATGTGTTTATAGAGTGTGCCTGGGAGGAGATTTATTGGTTTTAAAGCCCCCAAAATGTCTACAGTGAAAGTAAATCATAATTTTTTAAGGACTGGTTGACAAGCCCTGGTTGACAATGCATGTATTTATATATATATATATATATATATATATATATATATATATATGTATATGTTAGATATACACACACACACACACACACACAACACACATGTATGAGAAAGACTCCAGGTAAAATTTCTAAAAAGAATAAAAGACAAAGCAGGGCCGGGCTTCCGCTATAGAGTAGGTCCTCTGGGGAGCTGACATTGCCTCTTTCCCTTCAACAATATTTAAAAGGACAATGGGCATTGCAGAGGGATTATATTTATGTTTAATGAGTACAAATGATATGAACATCTATTTGAGGAACCAAGAAAACAAGAAAATAGTGTTTCAGTGTTCGCTTCTACTTCCTTCACATTCCTGTGTTCACTGACATGTCGATAGGCTTAGTCAACTTGATGGAGGCATCTGAGAATCGCAGCTTTGGTCACTAGACTCCAGTGTGACTAGGAAAGCCTATGAAAATTGTTTACTTATGCACTTACTCATTTTTCACCTCTGAAATGCCCAAGGAAGTGGGCAAGGAGGTAAGAGGAAATTATGCACCTATAAAAACATGCTGTGTAATAATAATACTACCTGACTTGACTTTTACATCAGAATCTCATACTTCAAAACTTCCAATCTACTGTGAATGTTTTGAGTATCATAGAATTACTGTATTAAAATAACATGCAATGTGTTTAAAGGCCTCTACAATTTAAGGCCAATAAAAGATATCACTTTTAATGAGTTCAGTGGCTATTCTTGCTTGTCTGATGGCAAAGTCATTAAATCTTTCTATGATTTATTTTATATAGAAATAGAAATATTATATTTATATATACTTGTATACATATAAATATTTTCTATTAAACATTTAATATATATAAATAGTTTCATACTTTAATATGAAAGAAACATCATCATATTCATTTGTTGGGGAAAAATTGAGCATCCAGTTTTATTTCTCTGAGAAAAAGAATCCATCTTCTAGATTGTTTAAATTAAAATCACATTAACTTTTAGGTTAATAGTAGAATTTTTTATCTTGGAGGAGAAACTTTCTTAGTATGCATTGAGTTTTTTGGAGGCAAAAAAAAGTAGATTTAAAAAAGATGGATCTTGCTTCCTTAATAAATTCAAAAACTCAACAGACATAGTTCAACAGTTCATCATTCAGAATAACTTCAATAATTTTCCTTTTATTTGCTTGACACCTATGGTTTTTATTCTGTTTCCTTTTGTTGTTATTTTATAATTTTAGCATTTTTAAAGTAGCACTTTCCTTCACTTACCAAACTCTTGTCTTGGCAGAGACTGAAGTGTAACTAAATATCTATAATTAAGACTTAAGACAAGTCTTCTCTGGAATTCATAACGAGTTTATTCCGCTTTTCTTGCCTCCCACAATAAAATCACCACTTTCTGTTTATTATCGTAAAACAGGTGTATCATTATTATTGTTTTTTGTCATTGTTATTATTAGAAATTCTAGTGAAAAAAAAGTCTTGGCTAATCTACTGTGAATTTTATATTCATCAGAGCTACAAGTGGCATAAGGGTCCACAGGAAAATTAACTTGTTTTATTTGAAATAAAGACCTAAATTTACATGAGAATGTAGGTTGTAAAATCAAATATAAATTTTAGTTGGTTAATAATGACAGAAGTAATTAAATATGACATAAAAAGCACAGCCCGAGGACTTCAGTGGATCCAAATGTGATGAGTATTTTGTTTCTCAAATTTTAACAGAGAAACCTAAGTTCTCAACCATAAAAATCCCTCCCTACCCCCACCAACTCATCAATCTCATTTTGTTCTTTGCATACTAATCACATAATTAGGTCATTGTCCCTGATGTTCATCTGGGGAAGAACAGAGAGTAGGAATTGGTACAGTTTCAGTATTAGGTCACCTTAGACCACTTAGGCTTCCCTCATAGCTCAGTTGGTAAAAAATCTGCCTGCAGTGCAGGAGATGCCAGTTCGATTCCTGGGTTGGGAAGATCCGCTGGAGAAGGGATAGGCTACCCACTCCAGTATACTTGGGCTTCTCTTGTGGTTCAGCTGGTAAAAATCTGCCTAAGTGCTTCCCTGGTGGCTCAGATGGTAAAGAATCTGCCTGCAATACAGGAGACTCAGGTTTGATCTCTGTGTTGGGAAGATCCCCTGAAGAAGGGAATGGTTACTCACTCCAGTAGTCTTGCCTGGAGAATCCCATGGACAGAGGAGCCTGGTGGGCCGCAGTCCATGGGATCGCAGAGAGTCGGACACGACTGAGTGACTAACACTAGACCACCTAAACTTTAAATGAAGTAACAAGATTTTTAAGTGCTAAATGGTTGTCTTAGTTGCTGTGACTGTTGAGTCTAGAGCCAAGACTTTCACATTGATTTAAGTCACCTTAACACATTTTGCATTAAGAAAAAACTCAGTGTCAGCTGGATAACTTGTTATTGACTCTGGAGAAGTGATTTTTGTCAGGAGCTTCGAGAAATAATTTCTTTAATATGATATTTTAAAATTTATCCACATTTTGTTTAGCATGCTGCTTAATTAAAAGAGATTTGGGAATCAAGGGAAAAAAAAGAACTGGCAGTAGAAAAGGAAAATATGCTTCTTTTCCAGAAGCTACAATAAGGATTTTTTTGAGTTAAACAATAGCATAGCATCAAAGAAGACTGCAGTCATTTCATCTAAGTTTTGTGCTCCAATGTTCAACTGTAAGTGTATTTTGTGAAGACTTTTCTAGAAACTGATATGACAGTGTGCTAAACGTGGCAGTTGAGAACCAGTGCTATAAATGTAAATAATGTGTAACTCTGTAGTGATCGTCAAACCATGTCTTAAACTCATGACTACTTCCTGATGACCTCTCAATTACTATGCTACCTGACCAAACCAGGTGCAAGTAACTTAGGGAAATGTAATTGGTTTCATTAAGAAATAGATTTCATGTAAAAAGCACAGGTAGAGTGCATAGAGGATCTCTGATATAATTCTAGTTAAATTATTCAGATTGCTGCACACCTTTAAGTATGTTAGTTCATTATTGCTTTCTGACATAATTTCTTAGAAGGATCACTTTGAAAGGAATATATATCCTTAAGCAAATGGAATTCCAAGTGATTGACAGTCGATCAAATATTTATTGAGCACCTTCTATGTATAATCAGGTATCATGTGAGGTCCTGGACCCTACCATCTTAGGTAATAACATAAAATTGTGGAATAATCAAATAAATTACAGAACTGCTTTCTCTACGTCGGTGTCAAAGGTTGATGGTTTCCATAACTGTCATCAGTTTCCCATAATTTTACTGTAACTGTCACCCAGAGACAGGATGCTAAACATCAAAGTTTGAAGGATGCATGCAATTCAGATGTTCTCTTTAAAAGTGAGGAATTGTATTCTTGATTTCCTAAAGTCAAAATTGGTTTCACTTTTGGTTTTATAAAAGTCTGATAATTCAGCAATAAAATGTCCAATATGAATCCATTGCTTTGTTTCCAGCTAAATAGCCATCTTTCTTAGTATTCATTTATTTTTAAAATCATTTTAGGGAAGTTCCAATTAACTAAGTAATTTATATTATATATACTAAATGTTATATCGTAAAACTATGAAAATTTTAGTTAGGAATTAAGACAAATTTGACTAGGTACATGTTTATAAATAAGATTTGTGCTGTTGTTATTTTAAAATGCTCTGACGGTTTGTGACATTAAATTATCTTGTTAAAAGGAATAGATAGTATCGGATTTATTTCTGAATTTTAAAATATGTTTAAACAGTTCTATTTTCTAAAATAAAATATTAGACTCAGATACATTAATAAACTACTAATAAAGAGGTAAGTAGATTCTTTTAAAATTACAAAAATAGTCCTTTCTAAGCTTTGCTACCATTGGATTAGATAAGAGCAAGACAGTTCAATTAAAATTTCAAAAATGTGATTTATTCAAAAGAGGAAAACTTACAGTTCATAAACATCTGAAGTGTCTTTAGGATATATCATTTTAAGGTTTTTACTTGTCTGAATTTTGATGAGTTAATCAAATATGCTCAAAACACCTCAAAATTTAGCTAAATATTTGTTTATTTTTAGGAACTCTCAGAAAACGAAGTGCTTGGATCTTATTTCTCTGTGAAGTCTTTCTTTTGGAGGGTAACGTCTAAATCCTTTATATTAGTATTCTTGACTTTTGGTTCTGATTATAGTAATTTGGAAGTTCAATGTGAATTAAGAAATTCACTTTTTAAAATAGACTATTTTAAAGAGAGATGTATTCATTTGCCTTTTTATTAACTCTTATTCTGTCATTTAAGTGACTCTTTTATTCTTCACTTGTAAAAACTAAGAGCTTTGTATATTTTACATATTGCTTTGAAGTCAATGGGGGCCCAGATTTATCCCAAATTCTTAACAATTAGAGGCCCACAGATCTTTCAGGAATATGCGGCATTGTCTAGAGAGTCGATAAAGATGCTTTCCCCCTTCTTAAAAAATCTTCCATCTATTTGGGGGAAATAATTCTATTACAGTGATCTTGTACTGTATACATACTAGATAATGAGTGTTCTTTCTTTGGAAAGAAAACCCTATGAATTAGAAAACACCAACTCTGCTTTTGATTTAAATTAACAAAAAAATTTCCACAAAGAATTTTTTTAAATGCTGTTGCCATTTAACGTTATTTACGCTTTCATGACTTAAACATAATGAGCTCTGTCATCCTTTTTCTCTGTTATAATTCTGCATTGTGCAAGGCGCGGCTTATTACTAACGCACTTATGGCTTTGCCTTCAAGAGTTTCCCTCTTTTCTTGGAAAATTCGTACTTGGTACGTGATTACCTAGCAATAGACATTGCAGTGAAAATGCTACTCTTGCAGGACTTTGCCATTTTCTTTTCTTGGTTCTTAAACCTGCTCATGACTGAAAGCTGTGTTTCTCCTTTTAGAGTTTTAAGATTTGTTGTGGTGTCTCATGAAGCAGACGAGCAGGTCCTAGATTAAGTCATACAGTGACTTGACCAATGAGCAAGTAAAACCGATACCTGTTTATCTTCTACCTCCTCCCCACACACTTCTTTTTTCAGTCTTGTATTTGCATGAGCTTATTTTAATTATTATAGCGTCTTCATTTCCTTTCAGTCTACTGATGACTGCCTTCACTGATGTTATTCTGTATTGCTGGCAAAATAATAATGTTTCCTCTTATGTATTCATACATTATCCATGAAGACACAGAGTGACTGTTTTTAGAATTACCCCATTACCTTAAATGGAAAATAGCTTTCGGCGATTTTTTTTTCTCCATTTTCCTAAGACCCACAATTACGGTGAATTCACACAGTATACACCTTTGCCAAGAAAACAGAATTCAGGGGTGTTCAGTATTTGTTCTGTCTGCAGCAGATGTATAGAATGATCATTAGGAAGACTTGCACCAGGATCAACTCTGTAAGCACTGCTTTCTCTGGGTTTCCCTTTCAAATGACTTTCTCAGCATCTTGTTTTCACTTTCTGCTTCCAAATTAGCCTTCTACTTATGAGTACTTTCCATTTGGTTGTATCCATCTTTAAGTATTCTTCATTAACCTTTCTCATCTCTTAATCTGTCTTATTTTAGAATATCAAATATGAGAATTTAAAAGATAACTTTTTTATATCTGCAGTACAGTGATCTACTGTCTTTTTTTCTGAGCATATACTGAGCTACAAACAAATGGAGTCATAAAAGCAGAAACTTTAGAGGTCATTTATGTTACCAGTGAGCAAACTAAGGCCCAGAGACATGGTGCCATTGCTCTGAAGTGCCTAAATGGTATCATCAGGACAAATATTTCTCTCCTTCTGAATGTCAGAGAAATAAACGTTTTGGTGAAGACATAAAGCAGCAGAGTTCTTTTGGGGCTGATGAATAGAGATTCAGCACATAAATAGAGCTGCCCCTTGGTTAATCTCTATTGACAGCCTTTCAAATTTTTCTTGCGTTATGTGATGACCCTTCTTCTGTGCAGATCCTTGATCCACGAAGGGATGGATGTGTTTGAGGGCTATAATGTTGGTGTGTTTGAGGTTCCATTTTACAAAATCAGTGACCAAGTCTGCTTTGAGTGAGTGTGATCTTTCATATTCTCATTCAAAGGTCACTCTTACAACTGACCTCATTGCTCTTTGTGCAAGCAATGTTTGTATTCTGATGAACTTTTGGAAGAGATGTGTATAAAAAGAGGTTTGCCATATTTTCAGACACACAGGAATCCTAAACAGCTCAGATAAAATCTTATATGAAGACTGTATGTGTGCTTTGGGAGTTAGAAAGTGATATGAAAAAAATTGTCAGCTTATTTATTATGTAAGGATTAACACTTTGTCCAGGAGATGGTACCTGAATTACATTGAGTGAAGCTGAATCCTGGTGAGAACTGGCTCAACAATGTCATAGCTACTTGCTATTATCTTAATTTCCTTGAGAGCAGAATAATGGAGAGAAAAGAGTGAAGTGATATGGGGATATTCTAATTTTTCCAAAAGCATGTCATTTATAATTTATCAAAACGTGGTATCTGAGCACACAAAACATTAAGCAATGGGTATGGCAATTACCAAGTTTCTCATGAAAGGAATAAAAATATGTGAAACCAATTGGATTGCTCTAAGTCAGGATTTCATTAAAGACATTTAAGTTCCCATTAAAGGATGGTAATTCAGTGAAGTTCTTTCAAATATTTAGTACATTTAAGTTTCTTCCCAGTTATTTCCACTGACTAGACATTTAGATTCTGATGACTGAGAGCTAATTGAACAATCCATCTTATGAGAGTATTACAGTGAATTAAAGAGAGATTTTAATATTGTTTAAATGGAGAAGGCTGGGCTAAGCCAAGATGCCTCATATAAAAAATGGAGAAATGGATCATAATATGAAATGAGTAAAAAAAAGTGCATAGAATACAGAACAATTCAGAGTTAGTCAGAGCGCTACTTTATGGTAGGGTCAAACAGAAGTTTGGTTGAAGGAAGACCCTGCAGACCAAGGAGAAGAGGTATTGAGGTATTTGCTTTGTAAAACAAGAATGTGATCCTGTGCAAAAGTGCTTACATCCTGAACAACTCAATATATGACATACCCAGGAAAAGTTCAGGTATTATTTCTGTCAATAGGTATGATACTAATAAGGCCCTCAGGAAAAAAATGAACTTTTAGTTAAAAACCTCAAAAAACTGTCTCTCTAAATCAAATATAAGACTTATTATTTCTTTCCCATACCACTGAAAAAAATTTACAGATTACTTTAGCAAACCTACAAGGTTACAACCTACATGATGCTTCTATTTGTATATATTTTGAGCAAATACAGTAAAAGCTTAAGATCATTTTTGGGGGGCACAGTTAAGTTTAGAGAAGGTAGTTAAAACATCTGAAGTACACAGAAATACCTTCCTGACAACATAAATTGAATCAAGAAGCAATAGACATAGGAAAGAAAGTTTACAGATAAAAACCTATGAATCTCTCTAAGGATTATAGCACCAGTGAATCATCTTCTAAGAAAAAAAGGGATCGAAGCTTTATTATTAGATGAGACACTTCAGACCAGGCTGGACAAAGCACTGGGAGGGTTTTCTGTAAAGGCAATCCTGCTTTGAGAGGGTGGATGGACCATAGAACAAATCTACTTGTTGGACTTCATCATCCAGGTGCAATTCACTGGAATAAACTCAGCAGGAAAAGGGAAAGATAGAAAATGCCTGTGCTGGGGTGAGCTCATAATTGCTCCACGCTCCAAGCTTTGCAGCACAAAACAGTCATTCCAAGCTGTCATTATCTCTTCTTTGTAGTGTCTTATGGATCATTTGATTAAATAAAGGCATGTGCACCTCTGTGCTGAAAATAGAGAAAAGGGCTGTCTCCACACACAACCATTGTAAAGACACAGGCTATGTCTTTCTCTCCAGTTTCATAGTGTCCGGGTCTCATTTAGAAGGATTAGGTTTCACACAGGTTAAAAAAAAAATCCAGGATAACAAAAGCCAAGGATTATTTGCACACAACAGGGAGCAGATTGGTATGACTGAGTGTCCCTTTAGCCACATGTTAAGTCTAAATAGACTTTTTTGGTTTGGTTTTCTGTTTTAATCAGGATCTAGAATAATAGGAATTTATTATTAGTGATCCAATTTTTTAAGGAACAGATTTAGTAAACTTTATTCATGAAAATTGGAATTTAGAGATAGTCTTAATTTATATGCAAAACTCCACAACTTCACCACCTTTTTAATGAGACTATAATTTATGATGGAGTGCAGCTAACTCTCAACTGCTTTTGCTTAACAACATATGCTAGAGGTATCACCTCTTGAAATTTTTTTCTTTATTTAAGCCCTTGATTAGCCCTTCTTAATAACCTATACCCAAGGTTGTATTTCATCTAAATATAAGTCAAAGTGTTTCAACAAGTCCTATACAAATTAAATGCATTTTTTGAGTTGAACTTATTAGACTCTGTCCAAAAATTGAGATGTAGTGGGAAAAATAAAAAATTAATTATCAGCAATTCCAAATTAAAATCTCTGCTTTGCCAATTTTAGTCATTTGGCATTAGGTAGGGTATTTATCTGGAGAAGACAATGGCACCCCACTCCACTACTCTTGCCTGGAAAGTCCCATGGATGGAGGAGCCTGGTGGGCTGCAGTCCATGGGGTCGCGAAGAGTCGGACACGACTGAGTGACTTCACTTTCACTTTTCACGCATTGGAGAAGGAAATGGCAACCCACTCCAGTATTCTTGCCTGGTAGGCTGCCGTCTACGGGGTCGCACAGAGTCGGACATGACTGAAGCGACTTAGCAGCAGCAGCAGCAGCAGGATATTTATCTTCTCTGTTTCTCAGTTTCTGTATCTTAAAAACACTTGTCATGAAAAACACAAGATTGTGAAAACTCCAGCACTTAATAGCTGCTCAGTACATCTTGATTTCTTTTTGTGAACTAACCTAATTCAGTCCTCCTCATTGATACTAGTAAAGCTGAGGACTCCCATCATAATACTGTCCAGCTGCTCTAGAATTCAATTAATAGAAACTTTTAGCTCCACTGTGATAATTTCTTTCCATTTTTTCTTTTTCAGCTCTATCTTTTTTATCCACCTCTTGTTGGAATTGGTCTTGGTAGTGAAGGGAACTTTGGGTTTGTTTTTTTTAGCAGCAAAGACAGCAAAGATAAGTGTTACGTGGGGCAAAATTTCTGTTACTTTAGGAATATCTCTTTGAATATTAAAAGAGATTCACATGCGGGATGCAGTTACTATGATCATAGTTATTGCGTGTCCATGCAACATTTATTCTCCTGGAACTTTATCACCATTTTGACATTGGAAGAAGTCTCCCAAAATTTGAGGGCAACAGACTTGGGGAAATTATTTTTCTTATGACTTTTCCTGCTGTACTTCTTTTCTCTGCTATACCTGTTAACAAAACCCTGAAACCACTCAAGCGGGATCTATCACCATATAATCTGTCCTTTATTTCCTTGACCATTACAGCATAATGTTACTTAAAAAATGGTGGCTGCAAACTCTCGTTGCCCTGGCATTTGTCTTCTTTGTGCTAGGAGACATTTTCTGACAGTGACTTGAGATGCAAATACGTATTTATTTCAAATGATTTTTTGCTGGAGTGATGTAAACTCTGATTGACATGAGGTGTTGAGAGTTGCCCAAAGATTTCCCCTATGGCTCTGATCGTTCATTTCCATCCAGACATGCGGCAGGCCTGCTCTTCCTGTCCTGGGCTTCTGCAGAGCAGAGCTTCAGAGTACTCATTACCAAAATGCACAAGTAAGTTCAACAAGTTTGTTTATTTTTTTTTTCTTCTGAGCTTGCATGAGCTGTGAACTCTTATGGCTGACTTACTCTTCTGAAAACCATCCCCTATCCTAACATCTTTTATGTGTATGAAAAGGGATTGAAATCTTAAATTCATTTTCAAGGCATAATGTACATAAACTAATATTCTGTTTAAATGCCAGCTCGCTAATTCTAAAATCTTACATGTCATTGACTAATTACTTCAGACTTTGAAATTTACATTGTCACCTGATATCTTAATATTGTTTATTAAATATGAACTTGGATGGATATTCCTTATAAGAATGGATCTCCAACTTCAGCGTACAGGAGAATCACATGTGCACTTGTAGGAGAAACACATGAAGTGCTGCCCAAAAGAACTGAATCACATCCAGGAGGATCAGGCCTGGTGATTTCAACAAATGGCCCACAAAAACTTGGGAATTACTGCTTTAAAGGTTCAAAGAGTACTTCTTCCTTTTATGGAATTGGTTCTTTGCTTCAAAGCTGGGTTGGTTTTCCTTTTTATTCTTCCTTCCTTTTTGCTTTCCCTCCTCTAATAGAGTCCTATTTCAATAAGGATGTAGTTGAAAACATTATCTTAGATGATGAGAACCCACTATAATATGTTGATTTTACTGAGAGGTTTCTTAGATGTATTTAACATTCCTTGTCCTTTAGGTGCTCAGTGAGTAACTTTTGGTTGACTGGTTATCAATCATTCAGTTAATATGTATTATTTAGATATATCCTATTAGAAAAACCATTAGCAAAGGAAATAATAAATGAACCATATAATTTCTCAGGGACCTCCTACTTTTCTCTTTAAATGCTCCAAATATCCAGACCAATGTGCTTTCCTAATCGGTAAATTTAGAAGCAGGACTAAAGAAGGACTTTAATTAGCATTTATAGCATCCATGCCAGAGAATGGATGTCTGCAATTATAGCAATTAATAGTAGTTGTTAGAACATAGGAGAATCCCAGTGCACATGTACCTCAGAACTTTTAAAATGGGAGGGGGCTGTTCTCACACTTCAGTGTGCATCAGAACCCCCTCCAGTGAGGAATGGTTACACCAGAGCAATGGGCCTCACCCCCAGAGCTGATGGTTCCATTGTTTTGGGACAGAACTAAGGAATCTGAGTTTCTAACAAGTTCCTGGGTGACACTGATGCCATTGGTCTGTAGACCACACCTGGAGAACTTTGCTGTATGGAAGAAGGAAGCTTAAAACAGAGAAGCAAATGATTCAGAAGTTACCATGGGGAGTATTAAAACTACTGCCTTTAAAAATTTGCTTGTTTTAGTTGTGGCTTTCCATTTGTTCCCCAATGAACAAAGTTCCCCTGAAACTTTGATGTAAAAAGTCAACAAAACTAATAACTATCTTAAGTGGATAAAATCTTTGTTTATAGAATGTACTTTTTAACATTCAGGCCCCCAACACACCCCCCCTGACCACCCCCATCAGACACACAGAGAGTGGTGCTCTTAGCCCATCAGGGCCTGGTGTACAGTCTAGAATCCATAGGTAAGAAAACTGAGGTCTAGAGAGGGAGGACCATGCCCAAGTCACATAGTCAGAAATTGCTAGGAAGATGCAAGTAGACATTTGTGCTAAGCCCTTGTCTCTTTTCCTACTAGTAGCCTAAGTTTAAATTCTTAAAGAGGTGGGAATACCAGATCACCTCACCTGCCTCCTGAGAAACCTGTATGCAGGTCAAGAAGCAACAGTTAGAACTGGACATGGAACAATGGACTGGTTTGGTATTGGGAAAGGAGTACGTCAAGGCTGTATATTGTCACCCTGCTTATTTAACTTATATACAGAGTACATCATGAGAAATGCCATACTGGATGAAGCACAAGCTGGAATCAAGATTGCCGGGAGAAATATCAATAACCTCAGATACACAGATGATACCACCCTTAAGGCAGAAGGTGAACAAGAACTAAAGAGCCTCTTGATGAAGGTCAAAGAGTAAAGTGAAAAAGCTGGCTTAAAGCTCAACATTCAAAAAATAAGATCATGACATCCAGTCCCATCACTTTATGGCAAATAGATGTGGAAATAATGGAAATAGTGACAAACTTTATTTTCTTGGGCTCCAAAATCACTACAGATGGTGATTGAAGCCATGAAATTTAAAGACACTTATTCCTTGGAAGAAAATCAATGACAAATCTAGACAGCGTATTAAAAAGCAGAGACATTTTAATACATGCCAACAAAGTTCTGTAGAGTCAAAGCCATGGTTTTTCCAGTAGTCGTGTATGCATGTGAAAAGTTGGACCATAAAGAAGACTGAGCGCCAAAGAATTGATGCTTTTGAACTGTGGTGTTGGAGAAGACTCGTGAGAGTCCCTTGGACTGCAAGGAGATCAAACCAGTCAATCCTGAAAGAAATCAATACTGAATATTTTTTGAAAGGACTAATGCTAAAGCTCCAATAATTTGACCACCTGATGAAAAGAGATGACTCATTGAAAAAGACCCTATTGCTGGGAAAGATTGAAAGCAGGAGGAGAAGGGGATGACAGAGGACAAGATGGTTGGATGGCATCACCGACTCAATGAACATGAGTTTGAGCAAGCTCCGGGACCTGGTGATGGACAGGGAAGCATGGTGTGCTGCAGTCTATGGGGTCGCAGAGTCAGACATGACTGAGTGATTGAACAACAACAAAGCCTAAGTTTATATCTTCCCTCTTTACCTTGTATTTTTATTTCAAGTTCCTATTATTCAAATATAGGCTAAATATTTACCTGTTTTATGACTATGTGTGCATAGTCGCTTAGTCATGCCCAACTCTTGCAACCGCATGGACTTTAGCCTGCCAGGCTCCTTTGTCCGTGGGATTCTCCAGGCAAGGGTACTGGAGTGGGTTGCCATTTCCTGCTCCAGGAAATCTTCTTCACCCAGCAATCAAACCCGGGTCTCCTGCGTTGCAGGCAGACTCTTTACTGACTGAGCTATGAGGGAAGCCCCTTTATGACTATGCAGTTAGTCAAATCACAGCCAAATTACAAAGTCTCTATTTAGAAAATAACCATTTAACAAAATAAATATTGAAAAAAATCACTTTAAAAATGATATTAGGTTAGTATGTCTTGAGACCTCCCCCCTTTGTTTTTCTTTTAGCTTTTTATACAGGTCGCTTTAATTTGCACATTCATTAGCCCTGTTTTTGTTAAGCAATTGTCTCCCTCCTCTACCCCTTAACTTCTCAAGTCATTTTGGGACTGTTCCTCCAGTCCCAAAGCACATTTGCTAACAGCTAGTGGCACTAGGTAAAGCCTCCATGAAGTTCATTCTGTTTTTGTGAAAGCGTGATGAATTCTATGGAAGGCATTCCTTTTCATCTTAAAAGATTCGTGTTCTCATGTCAAGAGGAGCATGCAAGCAAGTGTTTCAGACATGGTACCATTTAAGAACCTCACTTAGCATTGCTAACCACAGTCGCTTTGTAACCTGGATTGTACCCAACTGTTATTTGACGACCGCAGTGTATGACTTGTGCTGCTAGAGTGTGTAGAAAATGTCCTAAGAATATCCATCTGCAAGCTGGAACATTGTAAATATGAATACATGTGCTCATATGGCAGAGAAGTAGAAGGTGATGTCATGTATTAGCCATGTAGGAAAGTGTAGACCGGAATGTTGTTTCAAATGTAATCAACTCACCTTTACTGGAGAGCACCATTTAGTAACAATATATTTAAATCATGATTACTTTTAAACCTTGGGGAGAGTCTCTGCCCTAATGACAAATATTGGAAGAAGCTCAGAAATAAAGGTCAGAAATACTGGTTCTAGTCACATATCCATCATTTATTAGGCCAACCACTCTGAGCCTCAAATCCCTCATCAGTAAAGTGAAAATAGCTGTACTTGCCTTTCTACTTCATAGACTCTTAGTGGAAACCAAATTATATAATGTATATATATGCACTTACAAATTCTGAAGCTCTATATAAATAAATAGTTTTTAACTGCTTGGTCTTTAAGATAACTGTTTCTTCTTACTTGCCAAAAGTTTGTTTCTTTCTTTGCTACTGCTGCTGCTGCTGCTACTGCTAAGTCACTTCAGTCTTGTCCGACTCTGTGCGACCCCATGGATGGCAGCCCACCAGGCTCCCCCATCCCTGGGATTCTCCAGGCAAGAATACTGGAGTGGGTTGCCATTTCCTTCTCCATCTTTGCTACTAATGCTCCTTAACAAAAATTTCAGTCCCCCAGTTGACAACTTGATTCTCTAGAGTCTGCTGTGGTCTCAGTAGCAGCAGAAATAGATAGATAGGTAGACAGACAGACAGGCAGACACATACTGAAATTGATTGCTGCACTATATGAAATAAGTAGCATGAAATCTTAGAATAAAGGAAAACTTGAAGATTATTTGGTGCAATGAATTCTGAACAATGATTTTAATCTGAGGTATCATTGGTTCAAACAAAATCGATGAGGTAACCCAGTGGATAAATCAGATGGGAGCAGGGGGCTTCACTGAGGTGGGGTATGAGGTCCTGTGGAAGGTACAGGTGCTCCATGTAACCTCGATTTCTCTTCAGATCACAGGTGACATTGCTCCTGGGCTCATGGAGGTGAGGGATGTGTAGGCAAAGCCTTGCATTGATATTAATAAGGCAGAATCACCAAGCAGAGTTGTTCAAACTTTACTGGTCACCAGGATGGGGAAGTATACAATGTGATTTAGAAAGATTTCCATGGAAATGTTCAAATATTAAAAGTATTATCTTTTGAAGAATGTAGTTTTCATTTTCCTAATAAGCATCCTAAAATGCATGACTTTTGATGATAGATAAAAATGGCTATGGCATTGCTATGGTGTAGGAAAAAAGTAAGAATTCAGAGTGGGAGGGGGAATTATACAAAATAGACTATAACTTTAATGTAGAAGGAATTAGGCCAGAAATAGAGATAATCCATAATTTAGTATAGTACTTTGAGATTGGAAGAAACATTGAATTTCTTCATGAAATAACTATAAGTGAAGAAAATGTGCTTAACAACATGAAAAATATAGCAATTTTTATGAGACTTCTTGGTTTTGAATCCAGATTGAAAAGGTCTTTAATATTTTAGCTACTTTTTCTGGTTTGTTTTATATGCTGTTTAGTTCAAAGAGATTATGTGGCCATTTTTAGACTTGCTGATTTTTAAAACTTTTGAATTTGTCCACTGATTTCAATATTGTATTAGAATCAAGCAACTGAAAATTATTAAAGAAAATGTTCAAATACTAAAGTGATAAATAAATCCAGAAACATATACCTGCCAATATAAATCACATAAGTAATTTTAAAATTTTGTAATAAAAGTTTCAGGCATAAGCAAGACATCTTAGGAGGAATATTGAGTTTATTCTGTTCTATGATTCCTTAGTTTTTTAGTGAGCTGAAACTCAGTTATCTTCTCTTGTAGAAATAAAAAAGCTTTTAAATTGCTTGAATAGAACTTAAAACTAATCTTGGAACTAAAAACCACCTGTAAAATCCTTTTGTAAGATGAAAAAAGAGATTTAAAAAAATCATTACTGACGATTGCTAGCTGTGTTTATTACGATTTGTAATAATAAAAACTTTGAAGCAGCTGCGACAGGAAAAAAAACTGCTACCAATTAAAAGTTATATATCACAGTGTGGGTGAGGCCTTTTATATTTATATATTAATACATATTTAAACACAAGCATATTTGACACATGTGCAAATATCCTTCAATAGTCTTCAAGCATCTGCATGTAATTCTGAGTTGAAAAACTAGACTTTATTTTGAGTACACACCTCTTTTACACAGCAACCTTAAATTTATGAGATGATCATTTCATCAGTATTGATTATAACCTATTAATCATTTTTAATTTCAAAAACCCATAACTGCCAATTTTTTATTTTTGAAAAACTGTAGCAACAGAGGAAAGGGTCATGCCAAATGTGGTGTTTTGGTTTAAAGGACAATAAGCTAATTCTGTTTTCCTTCACCACAAGTTTCAGACTCAAAGTTTACGTCTGTCAGATGTGCACAGAAAATCACACCTTTGGAGAGGAATCGTCAGCATCACATTGATTGAAGGGCGAGACCTCAAGGCGATGGATTCAAACGGGTTGAGTGACCCCTATGTGAAGTTCCGACTTGGGCATCAGAAGTACAAGAGCAAGGTGACCTGTCTCTTTTGTGTTCCCGTCAGTGCTTGGAAGGCAGTGGCTGGTTAATAGCCACACTCTTTGAGACATGAAAACACTGGACACTTTTTAATGCTTTACAGAACTGCTTGTGAACATTATGTCAGGAAACAGGATCAACAATTGTATTGCATTTCTTTTTGTGCTATGAGACCTTTGGTAAACCGTTCCTCTATGTCTCAATTTCTTCATCTATCACACAGAATAATACTAGAAACTATCTTTTGAAAAAAAAAAAAGGCTGGAGCAATCCCAAGTCAATGCCTGGAGCATAAAATGCTCAGAGAGTGTTGGCTGTGCCTGATACTAGCACACAAACTACAAAGAGCATCATTTGACGTGCAGTAAAAATCTTCACGCAGTACTCAGTACTCTGAACCATGTTATTCAAAGTGACTTACACTGACGAAGATTGCAAGGTTTTAAAATTTCATTCAGAAATCAAAGGGCCAAGTTTCTGCTGCCACTACAGCAAAGTTACTTTGCCTCTCCATACTCCCATTTCCTCATCTGTGAGAATGAGAATGAAGATAATGCCTACCTAATAAAGTTATTGAGAAGATGGAATACTATATGTCATGTATGTAAAGGCTTTAGAATATTGCTTTGCCCACATAAATAATCAATTGTAGTAGCTGAAGGAAGGGGAAGAGTAAACACATTGTGTAATAACACATATTATTAGTAATAACATATTAAATAATCATATTATTAACAGAAATAGTAATAATTAGTAAAGGTCAGAGTTGTCTATATGTGACAGTTACATTTCTCTGAGTTATATCTAAACACAACCTCTTGAATGATCAGCTTCTCCAGCTAGTATGCATTGATAGCTTGGGATAATTGATTGCATCCATCTTGTATTAAAAATCACTTTCTCCTTTGGGAATATCTTCACCTTTACATCACAATTTTTGTGAACTTTTTATCAACAGCCTGCCCAGGTTCATTTTGGCCCGGGGACTTCTCATCAGTAACATAGATGGTTAGAAATACCGCAGAGTGATTTGTTAGCAGGTTGATTGGTCACCTTGTTGAGTGTCCCCACTGAAGGAGAAGACATCACTTCTGACCTACAGGAAATCATATGGAGAAGACAATCCTAATAAACTGAAAACCTAGTCTTTTTTGGGCCAAACAAGCAAAACAGCCCACTCCCCCAAACACTGCAGGAGTTCATCTGAACCCAGTTATGAGACATTTGAATCATCATAGTATCCATCCAGTGTCATATTTTTTTTTTTTTCTGCATTGGGCTTAATAATAACACTCTAAAGAAAGTACTGATTCCCCAAAATAGATACCTATGACCACTTTCATCTTGTCCTTTATCAATTAACATTATTTCCATGTTCTGATAGGCTTAAAACATTACTTATTTTTATAGTTCTGCTCTTTAGATGTGAAATATGAAACCCAGCTATGGACACGTGTCTCTCTCTGCTCTTTCTTTCCATGATGTATTGCAGATTAATTTCAGATTATGAACTTTAAAAATTGTGATTCATTTGCATTACCTCTGCACATAACATACTTCATTGCTTTCAAAGTCTTTACATCTGAAGATGTGTCTCTCATACATTAAAAAGAGAAAAGGCCACTACAGGCCTTCCTGCTAAAAAGAAAGAATAGAGAAACAAATATGAACGAATGTTGTCCAGCTCAATGAGGAGTGAAATTTTAAAACACATCAGTATTGGGTCACTTTATTCATTGATTCCACCAGGTGTCTAATCTAAATACTTGAAGGTACAAAATTGCACATCAGATATCCTTCTTGTATATGCAACATGGAGATTATACACACACACACACGCTCATATTAATTCACAAGCATTTTTGGCATAGCGCCGTGGGGCAAGAGATCTGAAACTCTACTCAAAGACTTGAGTTATAATCTAGGTATTAAAAGTTAATGACTGTGGCCTCACTTAAACTTCAGGTCTTGGTTTCTCCATGTATAAAATGGGGATGATACATCAGTGCTGTCATTCTAAGATAAAAGTTTGCCTGGCCACCAAAAACTGACTTTTCCCCCCTCCTACAGAACTTCGTTGTCTATTTTCTTCACTATTCTATTTGAATTCTATAAGATGGAAGTAAGGGGGGAAGAAAGAAACTCTAGAAATCCTCATCTCCCTTTTCTATAAGATCACAGACTTTGAGCTATATCTTCATGCATTAACTGGTTATGTAAAACAAGCGCTGTTATCTGAGTGAGCTACTTCACTTGGAGACTGTTGGCCCTTTCTATATAATTCGTGTCTCTCATCTGTTGTTCACGATAAGGAGAAGGTGCCTCTTGGTCTTTAGGATACGTCTTTTTGGGTTCTTTCAGACCATATGCAGTAAAAATGCTGACATCTAATGTCCATCATTTCTGGAAGCTCTCATTCAAATCTCACATGCTTTTCTAGGTAGGACCTAAAGTTTGATTTATGTCTCAAGTTGCATTTTTTAAGACTGATACCAATGAGATAGTAATGACATTTTGGTTTTTCCAGATTATGCCCAAAACATTGAATCCTCAGTGGAGGGAACAATTTGATTTTCATCTCTATGAAGAAAGAGGCGGGATCATTGATATCACTGCCTGGGACAAAGACGCCGGGAAAAGGGACGACTTTATTGGCAGGTTTGTGCAATTTGGTATTTTTGATTCATCCTAGAGAGGGTAAGGTTTTTAAGAAGAAAATTTAGTCTAAGTCTGGTATTATAACTGGTCTTCACTGTTTCGAAGCAAGGGATCTTACCATGGGAAAGCAAGGCTTGGGTGACCTGAAAAATAGATTTTGAAGACTGATCAGTAGGTGGCAGTTTTGACCAGTTGATGGACAGGCTACTTGAATTTGATATCCAGAAATTTTCTCCCGATGTTGGGGACATAGTGCATGAACATTACAGGAGTTGAGAAAGAGGAATCTCCTTTGATGTACAATGCTTAAAAGGAACAAGGAGCATATTCATAGTGTGCAGAGTAATCGGAGATGATATTGCTTTCCATAAAGCATATTGTGACCGTAAAATGTATTGTTTCATCCAGCTCCCTGCAAGGTAGAGAATCTTGATAATCTCCTAGGAGTTCACAAATCTCCCAGGAGTTCAAGTGTTAATGAAGGAAGTGTGTAGGTGAGGCAGATCCATGTTAATCTGATAATGCAGTGAAGAAAAGAATATTCTGAGGCTTGCATGATATCTCTGCAGAGTTCAGTTCAGTTTAGTCACTCAGTCACGTCCAACTCTTTGTGACCCCATGGACTGCAGCACGCCAGGCCACCCTGTCCATCACCAACTCCCGGAGCTTACTCAAACTCATGTCTGTTGAGTCAGTGATGCCATCCAAGCATCTCATCCTCTGTCGTCCCCTTCTCCTCCCGCCTTCAATCTTTCCCAGCATCAGGGTCTTTTCCAAGGAGTCAGCTCTTTGCATCAGGTGGCCAAAGTATTGGAGCTTCAGCTTCGGCATCTTGACAAGCTAATTTTGAAAAACTGTTTGAATTATATGATTGTTTTCTTACTTTTACACCTATTTTTGTATTTTCAGTAGTTACATATGTGTCTTTATAGCAAAACATATTGAAATATCAATACTGAGATAAAACAGTGTACAGAAGAACTTGTTTAAAAACTTCTTTCTTCATTGTGGTTCACGTGACTTCCACGTCTCTAAACATACAACCTGAAGAAATGCACACATGCTAATAATAATAAAGGGGAGTTTACACCAGGAGAACAAAACACAGGAATCCAACTCAACATATGTATCTTTTTGTCTTTTTCCTATTCTAAGAAAGATGTTTTAAACAATAGTTTTCTTCATCGGATTACAGAATGAGAGGTCAAAGATGAGCTTCAGTTAACCTTTAATATTTTACTTACAAAATGGAACGAGAAAAACACCACTAATCTTATGCCGTGTTACATTTCAATCCTTTTTAAATGACAAGCCTTTACTGCATGTTTTTTTCCCTCTAGTAAAATACCGTTTTCAGGGTTTTCTTAATGGTCTGTCTTATTCTCTTTGGGCTGTACCAGCAGCTTGCTGCTGCTGCTGCTGCTGCTAAGTCGCTTCAGTCGTGTCCGACTCTGTGCAACCCCATAGACGGCAGCCCACCAGGCTCCTCCGTCCTTGGGATTCTCCAGGCAAGAACACTGGAGTGGGTTGCCATTTCCTTCTCCAATGCAGGAAAGTGAAAAGGGAAAGGGAAAGCTTAAGTAACAGTAAAGATCTGTTCATACACGGAATACATTTTATTATGAATATGTCTGTTTCTTTTCCCCTCAATATGCTATGAGCTATTTCGAGTAGATACTGTTTTAGCTATTCCTTGAATAATTCATTCATTTTCATAATTTTTAGCAACATTAGCTCTATTCAGTGACCACCAGAATGACTGTCATGTGTAACACACTACCTCAATCTCATTGCTTTGTATTCGGATTTTCTTATATCAGTAAAATCATGACATAAATCATAAAATGTATTGGCTTCTTGTACTCCTGGGTCCACACTCCATGAAGTCCTTCTTTTCCTATTTTCCATTTTTTCCATGATAACATGCACCCTTTTAACAACTCTTCTTTCTTTGAAATGAATCTCCAAGTTTGGAAATGATGAAAATTTCTAAGCCCATTTTTATAATTTTTGGTTGTGCTGGGTCTTCATTGGTGCGTGTGGGCTTTCTCTAGTTCCAGTGAGCAGAAGCTCCTTTTAATTGCAGTATATGGGCTTCTGATTGCAGTGGATTCTTTTGTGACAGAGCACAGGCTGTAGGTGCGTGGGCTTGAGTAGTTGAGGTGTGCGGGCTTAGTTGCCCTGTGGAATGTGGAATCTCCCAAGATCAGGGATCAAACCATGTCCCCTGCATCGGCAGGTAGATTCTTATCCACTGTAGCACCAGGGAGTCCTCTCAGCTCATTTTTCACTGACCTTTCCCTTTTCCTCATTAGATAATATTACGTATTCCTCAACAGCAGGCCTAATTATTTGAAGAAATGTTTGGCAGAGAGGTAGACCTGTGTATGCCACTTCATCTTGTTTCTATGGGTGTATCCCTGTTTTGGCAGTTTTTGAGAGAACAGTGATAAATGGCACTCTGAAGATAATAGTGATTGCTCTAGACAACTAGGGAGCTAAGAAGGTCTCATGAAGTTTGGAAAAAGAGAAGAAATCCATTTTTGGAGTTTCTAGGTTGGGGAACCTGTGCGAGTCCTCACAGGTGCTGAGGGACTGGTGTGCCCTGAGAGGGCTTGGAAGCTCCATACCCCTTACCACATACCTCCTGTGCATCTCTTCCATCCGGGACCATATCCTTTTCTAATAAACTAGTTATCTAGTTGGAAGTGTATCCCACCCTTATTTTTTAAGTTGTTGAAAGTGCTTCAGTTCAGTTCAGTCACACAGTCGTGTCCCACTCTTTGCGACCCCATGGACCTCAGAACGCCGGGCCTCCCTGTCCATCACCAACTCCCGGAGTCCACCCAAACTCATGTCCATTGAGTCCGTGATGCTATCGAACCATCTCATCCTCTGATGTCCCCTTCTCCTCCTGCCTTCAATCTTTCCCAGCATCAGGGTCTTTTCAAATGAGTCAGCTCTTTGCATGAGGTGGCCAAAGTATTGGAGTTTTAGCTTCAACATCAGTCCTTTCAATGAACACACAGAACTGATCTCCTTTAAGATGGACCGGTTGGATCTCCTTGCAGTCCAAGGGACTCTCAAGAGTCTTCTCCAACACCACAGTTCAAAAGCATCAATTCCCCTGCGCTCAGCTTTCTTTATAGTCCAACTCTCACATCCATACATGACCACTGGAAAAAACATAGCCTTGACTAGATGGACCTTCTTGCATATAGTTTCTGGCTTGGGCTCTGCGTGGGTTGTTGGATGACTTCTTTATGCCCATGGCTATTACACAGGGGAACTTTACAAGCAGGATCAAGGAGACCTACTCCAGCACCCTTATTGCTTTGATGGACACAACTGTGTGCTCTGCTTCCCAGTGTCCTGGTTAGATAAAACTGGCTTAGATGGAGAGTCAAAATACTACCTTTAAAGAATTATAAGGATTTCTAAAACTCTCATTTATTTTGAATGACTTACTCTTATTTCCAGTTACATTTTTGTTGGGAAGATCCCCTGGAGAAGGGAATGGCAACCCACCCCAGTATTCTTGCCTGGAGAACTCCATGGAGAGAGGAACCTGGTGGGCTACAGTTCATGGGGTCACAAAAGAGTTGGACACGACTGAGCGACTAACACTATTTGGCGTCAGCTTCACTAAAGAAATTCACATTTGGTCATCCATCAAATATAATTCCCTATGAAAGCAATTTGAGCCAAGAATTTTTAGAGTAAACAGAGCACAGATAGACAAGAAGACTCTTAGGACCACTTTTGAGTATCAGTTTGAATCCTTTTGCAGAGTAAAGGGAATTATTGTTGAATCTGGGGTAATCAAAGGTGGACAGTAGAAAATCATTGTATACTCTGCTAATTTAACAAAGATACCTGTGGCAGAAAAAGGAAGTGACTATGGCAAATACCATTATTTTCAATCTAGTTGATGACCAGAAAGCAGCCGAAGCTCTTGATCACTCACTTCATACTTACTAAATTGTACTTTACACACATCCTGCCGCTGAAAAAAAATACATTACTAGATCAAAGTAGAAGGCAAGTAGATTTGCATGTGTTTATGTGATGGCTGTGTGGTAACAGTCGAAATAATGCAGATTATAACAGAATCCCTTGATCCTAGAATAGTTTAGAAAAGAATTGACTTACCTTCTAATTAAATTTGAGTTCTAAGATTAAAGTAACAGGAGCAAAAGTGTCCTCATGGTCTTCTGTGTTCTTTTGCAAGTACTCTTGCAACATTCTATGTCTATATTAAATTATTTTTAATTAATTTATTGAAATCTATTTTACATGAAATATGTAAATTGAAGCTGTACAACATGTTGATTTAATACATTTATATATTGTAATACAGTTGCCATTGTAGCTATAGTTGGTGCCTCTATCATGTCACATATTATCTTTGTGTGTTTGTGTGTGTGTGTGTGTGTGTGTGTGTGTGTGTATGTGGTGGAAATAATTAAGATGTGTCTCTATTCACTTAAAAGTTAGAGACTTCTGGGAGTTGGCTGGTAGCTGGCAAATAAATTTGAAGTTGGCTGTGGAGGGTAATGCTGTCCCATTAATGTCTATTAACTGTTTTTAAGGATCCTTTTTGCTCCTTCTCAAGTACACCAGACATCTTCCCACCTCAGGACCTTTCCCTCCATCTCCACGTGTCCACCTGTCTAGCTTCTTTACCTACTTTAGGTCTGTGCACAAATGTCACACCAGCGATGCAGCCATCCCAACTCTATGTAAAAATGAAACTTCTTTCCCTTGACATCCCATTTCCTTTATCCTGCTTTGTTCTCTGCATCGAGGTCTATCATCATTGGACAGACTATGCATTTCGCTAATTTTATCATTTACTTCCCATCAGTAGAATGTGAGCTTCGTGAGGGTGGGAATTTTTGAGTTGTGTTGTTAATCGTGGCATCCTCAATACCTAGAAAAGCAAATGGCAAATAATAGGTGCTTAAGAAGTATCTGCTAGATTTAACTTTACACACCTGAAGCTTGATTGATTGCTGGAATTATGGCTCTTCCTTCTCTAAATAAATATAGAATTTGACAGCAGATGTTAAGGCAACAGTAGTTAGAACAACATGTCTTAGTGGAAAGTATAGAGTTGCAGTACAGTTAAGAAAGATATTTGTATATAATTCAAAAGGGAGAATTAATGAGTTAAAGTGTTAAAGTGTCTGAGTGATCTTTGTACTTGAAAAATACTGAGTGTTTGCATTTGAAAAAAAAATGCCTATCCATTTACAAAGATATTTATAATTTTTTATCATAATGTCTAGTGAGTTAATGTTATCTGGTTGTTAAATTTTACAAAAAAATTTAAATTTACTATGAATGGAAAGAAACAACAACAATAATAATGTTTTACACTGCAAGGGGAACTACTATGTACTTTAGCTCAATATTAGGGTAAAACAAGGGAGGTTCATATTATACCAATTTTGCAGGTGCAAAAAGCGAGGTGTTTTTGAGTTATAGCCAAATGGCTCAGCGACTGCTCAGCTAGTATGAATTTGAGGCAACTTATCTGAGATTCAAATCCAGGATTCCTGACTCTAGAATCCATGCCCCTTTCACTTTGGTCTCATATTCAGTATGTTCTGGAGCCATTAAGCACTTGATAAAATGCCAGGTGGGCAGTAAACCCACTTGGATGGTGTGTACCATACTGCAAGTTTGAACAGCAAATTTTACCTGTCGCTGAACTACAGATTTCAAGTGAAGGTGAAATAATGTTAATCTGCGAGTAATTATTTAACTTTCTGATCACCTGCATTTTGGCAGGCAAGACGGACTGCCACCTTTACAGTAATCAGCTAATAAATCCTCATGATTGTTACACTTTTATGCAGAGCAGTAATCTGAACAAATTGGCTGCTGACAGCTGTGGTAAATTGCTAAGAATGAGTGCTGTCAGAGAACAAGTTGTTTTTATGAACGTGCAGAATAAGTAAATCCCATGTCAAGCAATTTCATTCAGTCGGAGTTATTTGCAATCCAATATAGCAAGATTTATAGCATTATTTATTAGTGTGCAAAATGCTTGTTTATCTTTAAAGTGGCATTGATTTGGTGCCCATATATTTTCGGTTGGTGGATTGCTCCTAACTTTATTTGCTGCGTTGTTATCAGGGACAAGACATTGATACTGCCCACAACAACAGAGTGCTATAGATGCAAACTTCAGTAGAAAGTTCTATTTTAACACAATTTTTCTTAGTAATATAAAAGAAAAAAAGTTATTCCAAATGGGCAAGTTCTGGGTGAAGAAAAATGCTTTCAAATGCTATGACCATAAAAATTAATCTGTGACTCTGTAATTTAATGCCAAAGGAAAGAGAATGCGGAATGAGTAGGCATACACATACGTCTCTCCAGATACAGTGTGGAAAATGAGGAAACAGCCTTTGACTTTGTATATTAACCAAATTAATGTTTCTTAATTGAAGGACATTGCATGTGAGCGTTTGACACTCTATAGGTTCTGATTTGCAGTGATTCTTATTTGTGATATAAATACTACAGTGATTATTCTACTTCCTACTTATATCAGAGTAGAAGCAATCTCTGCTTCATTATTAATTTGAAAGCACAAGATAACTATTTAGAAAACTCTAAACTGAAGAGAAGTTTTAATGGAATCATTGTGTTTCACCATTTTCCTTACTAGGGACTGAGTGAAATATTTCATTTGGGAGATAGGTAATGTTTCGATAAAGAATGGAGTGTCATTGATTCTTGTCTTGGTTTGTCGTTAACTCAAGTCAAACATATTGAGATTTCAATCCATTTTCTTTCATGACTTACTATTTTTTCTTCTGAAGACTTTCTCAGAAAGTTTATACTCACTGCAGTATTTTATATATGATAGACAAAGTTTCCAAAGACAGTTTCCATGCATCACTGTGTGTATGTTAAGTAGCTTACCTTCTAGGCAATGAAGGGGAACCTCCCAAGTTTGTATTAATAGAAGTATGCTCTGATAAATCCATCTCCCCAAAGACAGTTGGACAGTGACAACTGCTGACAATGCAGTAATTGCATTGCTGCTGCTGCTGCTAAGTTGCTTCAGTCGTGTCCGACTCTGTGCGACTCCATAGATGGCAGCCCACCAGGCTCCCCCATCCCTGGGATTGTCCAGGCAAGAACACTGGAGTGGGTTGCCATTTCCTTCTCCAGTGCATGAAAGTGAAAAGTGAAAGGGAAGTCGCTCAGTCATGTCCGACTCTTAGTGACCCCGTGGACTGCAGCCCGCCAGGCTCCTCCGTCCATGGGATTTTCCAGGCAAGAGTACTGGAGTGGGGTGCCATTGCCTTCTCCAGTAATTGCATTAGCATTTAGTAATGTCAGGTGGTGTGTACACGGCATCATCATGAAACTTGAAAAACTTTAGTGGTTACCTGTTGAATTCTTTAAAATGCAAAGATTCTAAAGAGTTACCTATCATATTGATTTATAATATGAGATCTTATGCGTTATTTGTTTTACCAATGTAAAGTAGTTCTCAAACAGTAAACCTCAAAAAGTTTTCTAATTTTATCGATAAATTTGGTCCAAATTATGTAAACTGTGTTTTTAGAAATTCTCCCCCACAAAAGAAATCCTGTAGAGGCTTGTCTTCCTGTCCCAAGGCTTTGATTTTGTTTTATTTTGTTTTTTAATTAATTGACTTTTTATTGAAGGATAGAGGCTTTGTTTGTAAATGTTCTCTTATCTGGTTGACTTCGTAATATCATGAGCAGGCACTTCAGGGCACAACACACACTTAGAAGTTCCTTGTTAGAGGAGATATATATTTCTGTTGCAGATATTCTTCCTGATAATTTAAAGTTGATTTTGGTGGAATTCTTGTTAGACCTGATTATGCCGCACCCCCGGTTTGTAAATCAGAATCAGAATGTAGCTGACACAGAGCTGGGCGAGGAGGAAATGTGTCAACTCTGGGTGTTCTTGTCCATCATTCTGTTCACTTATGTTTGTCCAGTTAGCATAATCTTCAATCCACATTTTCTTTACAGGGATCTTTTATTGTTTTCATTTTTGTTTTATATTGGAGTATAGTTGATTTACAATGTCACATTAGTTTCAGGTGTACAGCAAAATGATTCAGTTATACATATACATACATCTTTCTTTTTCATATTCTTTTCCCATAATGGTTATTACAGAGTACTGAGTAAGTTCCCTGTGCTATGCAGTACATCCTTGTGGGTTACCTATTTTATATATAGTAGTGTGTATATTTTAATCCCAACCTCCTAATTGACTGGTATCTTTTAAAGCCATTGTCCATTTTGTGAGAACTGGTTCAGTTAAAGCTAGATGCTATAATCTGTAAACCCACCTCCCTGGGCACGTATCACATGGACTGTGGTTCAGTGGAAGCCAGTCACCAAGTTCAGGGGTCACTGTCAGCTCCTCTATGTCATGCGGCTGCTGCTCGTCACTCAAGATACTTGCCGGTCGCGTGTGACATACCCAATGCACAAGCCACCGGTGTGAATGCAGGTATAAAATATTTATGAAGCTTGAATCCTAGTTTTATTTTTTTAATTTTCTGTCTTATTTTTAAATTAAAAAATACATAAATGCATTCAAATAGGCCTAACATTTGCTTCCTGTATCTCACATGTACGTCACTGGTGCTAATCACAAAACTTTTATCTGGGTTGGTGACTGGCTTAGGCAGATGGAAAGGCGGTGAGAAAAAAGTGATAAGAATACTGAACATTTTCTCCTTGAACTTAGGGGAAAATGTCACCAAATAAATGTGATGTGTTCCTTTCACATGGCCAAGTAAGTGCATATAGTTTTTAAAAAGAGCAAAGAATTTCAAGCTTTGATATGGAAGTGAGGAAATGGGGTTTGAGGTCTTAAAACCATCACTTAATTTCTCTGAGCCTCAATTTCCCATTTTGAGGTCTTTAAAAACCATCACTTAATTTCTCTGAGCCTCAATTTCCCATTTGTGGAATGAAAGAAAGTCACACTCAAATCTCTTTCAGTTTGAGTCTCTTTTGATTCTTCTATTGATAATTCATTGATGAGTTCAGTTCTGACAGTAAATTCTAAAGTTGTTCAATATCAAACTAAGGCATATGAGATAATAAAACTATATAGTGTTTACATAGTGTTTCATCTTTTCACAGTAGTTTTTCATCTATTGTTTCTGTATGCAAAAAGAAGGCATAAATGAGGAAAGCTGATGCATAAAAAGTTTAAGTGACTTGCTTAATATCACAATACTAATGAATAATTCAGCTTACAAAGTGTTGAATCCCTCAAATTTAACAGAAGCCTGATGCATAATGCAATTAATAGAAATAAATAGTTAATAAATGGGTGTTGGAAAGAAATCAATCCACTTTCTAGGAAGACAATATAGAAATGGTAGCATGAGCAAAACTGCATGCTGATTCTGACCCTGCCACTATCAAAATGGGTAGAATTTTGGCCTCTCTGAACCTTTATCTCCTCCTCTGTAAGTATTTTGGACTGTGGTTCAGTGGAAACCAGTCAACAAGTTCAGGAGTCACTGTCAGCTCCTCTGTGTCATGCGGCTGCTGCTCGTCACTCGAGGTACTTGGCGGTCACGTGTGACATACCCGATGCACAAGCCACCAGTGTGAATGCAGGTATAAAATATTTGGACTGCGGTATTCTGACTGTATTCCTGGTGTTGGGCTAGGTGCCTGCCCTTGAGGTGTACCAAGAGATGGACAGAAAAAGACAACTGCTGCTTATTGCCCTGAGAATTAGTTAAAAATCAGCCAAGCAAAGATAGGTAGATACATCATCTCAGGTAGATGGGGTTGCTTCCTTCACAACAGAACACAAATAAGCAGGTGAGCCTTAGCATGGATGGTGGGAGAATTACAGACAAGCAGGAATTACTGAAATAGCAAGTATAAATCAACAAGTAAACACCCAAGCTGATGGTAGATTGTGGAGGACCCCATTGCCTTACTAAAGACCTTTCATAAATGGTGAGAAGCTAGGAGTGGGACATGGGCAGATTTGCTTCTTGGATATCTGTAACTGTCAGGATTGAATTGTGTTAATGGTTTTTGCATTAGACCGGGTTCCCTACGGCTTCCCTTGTGGCTCAAATGGTAAAGCATCTGCCTGCAATGCAGGAGACCCAAGTTTGATTCCTGGGTCTGGAAGATCCCCTGGAGAAGGAAATGGCAACCCAGTCCAGTACTCTTGCTTGGAAAATTCCATGGACGGAGAAGCCTGGTAGGCTACAGTCCATGGGGTTGCAAAGAGGTGGACATGACTGAGCGACTTCACTCACAGGTTCCCTAGAACACAGGGCTTGAAGCAGTGATGAGGTGCTGGTGCTTAAATGGGAGGTACAATCCCAGGCACTGAGGGTGAGAGAGAGAGAGAACATGATGCAGAGAAGACTAGAGAGTCATACACGGTGCTATGTTACTGGGCTGGCCACGTTCCCAGAGTTTCAGAGACCCCATGGCTGCTCAGCAGCTGTGCACACTTGACCACGTGTGCACAGGCAGGCAAGATGGAGAATCCTGCTTTTGGAACAGTTTGTGAGAGAGAGAAAGTTACCTTCCCGTCTCCTATGCCATTGATCTAAGTTCACCCCATCAGGAGAAAACATCTATGTGGTTTCATCTGGTTTCTTTAGTGGTTGACCAGGAAGCCAGATCCCATACATACTCCTTAGTGCAGCTTTTCATCCAAGGGCAGAAGTGGCCTTAGAGGCCAGAAATTTGGGGCATGTGGCGTTTGGGCCTAGATGCACAGTGGCAGCCGAGGGGAGCACTCAGCCCATTTGGGTAAGTGAGAGTTTTGACCGTCCGAGGCCAGTCCTGGGTGAAAGACCTCTGAGGACTCACACCCAGTTGACTGGTCACAGTTGGAGGATGAGGAACAGCCCCTTGGAAAGACCCAGTCAAAGGCAAAGCTAAGACAAAGCCGGCAGCTGAGGACCCACCCAGGAGTTCCATGTAGAACCCAGATATAAAACAAGAAGTGAGAGGAGCTGTTCTTTGAACCCACACCCCATTTTTCACCATTCCTCCATCCATGGTGACTAGGATGCAACCCCTGACCCATGCTCCTTAGAAGACAATTTGAAGATTAGATTCTTACATTCAGACTTTTTTCTTTGGTGAGGTGGAGGCATAATACATCTGAGGAATAGTATTTCATTACCTGGAAGATGAATTTGTTCTCATACCTTTTTTGATATGTGGAATTATAAAAAAGGAAGATGTGTTGTTGTTGCTGCTCTTTAGTTGCTAACTCAGGTCCAACTCTTTGTGACCCCATAAACTTCAGCATGCTAGGCTTCCCTGTCCTTCACTGTATCCCCAGAGTTTGCTCAAACACATGCCCATTGAGTCAGTGATGTTATCCAACCATCTCATGCTCTGTCATCTCCTTCTCCTCCTGCCTTCAGTCTTTCCCAGTATCAGGGCCTTTTCCAATGTGTTGGCTCTCTGTATCAGGTGGCCTAAGTATTGGAGTTTCAGCTTCAGCATCAGTCCTTCCAAGGAATGGAAATCAGGGTTGATTTCCTTTAGGATTGACTGGTTTGATCTCCTTGCAGTCCAAGGGACTCTAAAGAGTCTTCTCTAGCACCACAATTCAAAAGCATCAATTCTTCAGTGATCAGCCTTCTTTATGGTCCAACTGTCACATGCATACTAGAAAAAACATAGCTTTGACTATACTAACCTTTGTCAGCAAAGGGATGTCTCTGCTTTTTAATAGCTAAGTTTGTCATAGCTTTCCTTCCAAGGAGCAAGTGTCTTTTAATTTCTTGGCTGTAGTCACCATTTACAGTGATTCTGGAACCCAAGAAAATAAAATTTGTCACTGCTTCCAATTTTTCCCCTTCTATTTGCCATAAAGTGATGGAACTGGATACCATGATCTTAGTTTTTTGAGTGTTGAGTTTTAAGCCAGTTTTTTCACTCTCCTCTTTCACCCCCATCAAGAGGTTTTTTAGTTTCTCTTTCAGTTCAGTTCAGTTCAGTCACTCAGTCGTGTCCGACTCTTTGCGACCCCATGAATCGCAGCACGCCAGGTCTCCCTGTCCATCACCAACTCCCGGAATTCACCCAGACTCACGTCCATTGAGTCAGTGATGCCATCCAGCCATCTCATCCTCTGTCGTCCCCTTCTCCTCCTGCCCCCAATCCCTCCCAGCATCAGAGTCTTTTCCAATGAGTCAACTCTTCGCATGAGGTGGCCAAAGTACTGGAGTTTCAGCTTTAGCATCATTCCTTCCAAGGAAATCCCAGGGCTGATCTCCTTCAGAATGGACTGGTTGGATCTCCTTGCAGTCCAAGGGACTCTCAGGAGTCTTCTCCAATACCACACTTCAAAAGCGTCAATTCTTTGGCGCTCAGCCTTCTTCACAGTCCAACTCTCACATCCATACATTACTACTGAAAAAACCATAGCCTTGACTAGACCAATCTTTGTTGGCAAAGTAATGTCTCTGCTTTTCTATGTGCTATCTAGGTTGGACATAACTTTCCTTCCAAGGAGTAAGCGTCTTTTAATTTCATGGCTGCAGTCACCATCTGCAGTGATTTTGGAGCCCAGAAAACTAAAGTCTGACACTGTTTCCACTGTTTCCCCATATATTTCCCATGAAGTGATGGGACCAGATGCCATGATCTTCGTTTTCTGAATGTTGAGCTTTAAGCCAAACTTTTTCACTCTCCACTTTCACTTTCATCAAGAGGCTTTTGAGTTCTTCTTCACTTTCTGCCATAAGGGTGGTGTCATCTGCATATCTGAGGTGATTGATATTTCTCCCGGCAATCTTGATTCCAGCTTGTGTTTCTTCCAGTCCAGCGTTTCTCATGATGTACTCTGCATATAAGTTAAATAAGCAGGGTGACACAGTACAGCTTTGACATACTCCTTTTCCTATTTGGAACCAGTCTGTTGTTCCATGTCCAGTTCTAACTGTTGCTTTCTGACCTGCATACAAATTTCTCAGGAGGCAGGTCAGGTGGTCTGGTATTCCCATGTCTTTCAGAATTTTCCACAATTTATTGTGATCCACACAGTCAAAGGCTTTGGCATAGTCAATAATGTTTTTCTGGAACTCTCTTGCTTTTTCCATGATCCAGCAGATGTTGGCAATTTGATCTCTGGTTCCTCTGCCTTTTCTGAAACCAGCTTGAACATCTGGAAGTTCACGGTTCAGATATTGCTGAAGCCTGACTTGGAGAATTTTGAACATTACTTTACTAGCGTGTGAGATGAGTGCAATTGTGCGGTAGTTTGAGCATTCTTTGGCATTGCCTTTCTTTGGGATTGGAATGACAACTGACCTTTTCCAGTCCTGTGGCCACTGCTGAGTTTTCCAAATTTGCTGGCATATTGAGTGCAGCACTTTCACAGCATCATCTTTCAGGATTTGGAATAGCTCAACTGGAATTCCATCACCTCCACTAGCTTTGTTCATAGTGGTGCTTTCTAAGGCCCACTTGACTTCACATTCCAGGATGTCTGGCTCTAGGTCAGTGATCACACCATCATGATTATCTGGGTTGTGAAGATCTTTTTTGTACAGTTCTTCTGTGTATTCTTGCCACCTCTTCTTAATGTCTTCTGCTTCTGTTAGGTCCCTACCATTTCTGTCCTTTATTGAGCCCATCTTTGCATGAAATGTTCCCTTGGTATCTTTGATTTTCTTGAAGAGATCTCTAGTCTTTCCCATTCTGCTGTTTTCCTCTATTTGTTTGCACTGACCGCTGAGGAAGGCTTTCTTATCTCTTCTTGCTATTCTTTGGAACTCTGCATTCAGATGCTTATATCTTTCCTTTTCTCCTTTGCTTTTTGCTTCTCTTCTTTTCACAGCTATTTGTAAGGCCTCCCCAGACAGCCGTTGTGCTTTTTTGCATTTCTTTTCCATGGGGATGGTCTTGATCCCTATCTCCTGTACAATGTCAAGAACTTCATTCCATAGTTCATCAGGCACTCTATCTATCAGATCTAGGCCCTTAAATCTATTTTTCACTGTATAATCATAAGGGATTTATTTAGCTCATACCTGAATGGTCTAGTGGTTTTCCCTACTTTCTTCAATTTAAGTCTGAATTTGGCAATAAGGAGTTCATGGTCTGAGCCACAGTCAGCTCCTGGTCTTGTTTTTGTTGACTGTATAGAGCTTCTCCATCTTTGGCTGCAAAGAATACAATCAATCTGATTTCGGTGTTGACCATCTGGTGATGTCCATGTGTAGAGTCTTCTCTTGTGTTGTTGGAAGAGGGTGTTTGTTATGACCAGTGCATTTTCTTGGCAAAACTCTATTAGTCTTTGCCCTGCTTCATTCTGTATTCCAAGGCCAAATTTGCCTGTTACTCCAGGTGTTTCTTGACTTCCTACTTTTCCATTCTAGTCCCCTATAATGAAAAGGACATCTTTTTTGGGTGTTAGTTCTAAACGGTCTTGTAGGTCTTCATAGAACCGTTCAGCTTCTTCAGCATTACTGGTTGGGGCATAGTTTCTCTTTACTTTTCTGCAATTAGAGTGGTATCTGCATATCTGAGGTTGTTAATATTTCTCCCAGCAATCTTGATTCCAGGTTGTGAATCATCCAGCCCAAAGGAAGATGTAAACAACTGTAAATATGGATAGAGTTGTAACAAATTGTGGAATTCGAGGTTTTTGAGAACTTGAAGTTCATCTAGTTCAATTACCTTATATCACAGATAAGAAAACTAGAATTCAAGAGGATAAGTTGTCTAAGAAAAGGTCATACAACTAATTAGCAATAGATGGAGGGCTAGATCAAAGGAAATCTGATGCCCAATCTTGGGCTCTTTTCCCAGTATATGTATTTTGGGATTTCATGAATTTGCTTCAGTACTTTAAAATTTTGCATTTTCATGTTCTTAACAATATAAAGCCAACAACTTTTGCTTATTCTGAGAAATCTGAATGACTATTTAGTATTTCTGTAACCAAAATACAGCAAATACTTCCTTTGTTGAGGACATAATAGTACAGGCAAGCCAAACACAGGTGAATCTGTCTTTTGGACTGCTATAACCAAATGCCATAGACTGGATATCTTATATTCAATGGAAGTTCATTTCTCACAGTTCTAGGGGTTGATCTACATTCAAGATCAAGACAGCAGCAAATTTTCCATCTGGTTTCCTGGTTTATAAACTGCTTTTCCTCTGTGTCCTCACATGATGAAGGTTGAGAGATCTCTCTGGTGCCTCTTTTATAAGGGCACTAATCCCATTCATGAGGGCTCCACCCTCATGAGCTAATCACTTCCCAAGCTCCTCACCTCTTAATATCATCACACTGGGCACTAGGGTTCAACATATGCATTTTAGACAGCACACAAACATTTAAGTCATAGTACTGGACCATAAATGTTAATTAGTACTGAATTCACTTTACAATATATTATTTTGCAGAAGTTCCATCTTTGTACACATGTATTCAAAAACTACAAAATGATAGCAAAAGGTTTTTCTCCACTAAATTCTAGCAATAATTTGATTTGATACTCATTTAATGCAGATATCAATGATGCTGTAATGATGATATTATCTCAAGTTAGCAGGACAATTTTTCTTAGTTATTGGATGACATTTTGTTTTAAATGGCATCTGAAGAGTGCTCCTGAGCAGAGTTTTTAAATGAATAGGAGATCTGAGTAACCTCAACTAGCAAAATATGTCTTGAATTCACTTACTCTTTTATCAAAATATTTGTATAAATAGGTATTTTCTATATTAAAATGATTAAAGTCAAAATTCTGAAACATTAAATATAGGACAGGGCCTGGGACTATTTATACAAATATACCCAATATTGAAAATCTAGTTGCAGCAGAAAGGTATAATCCTCCCTACAAATGTATAATGATAATTTAAATTTTATTAGTTCCATAACTTTAAAAATTAAATTTGTAAGCTTTTCTTCATTTATTATTTTATAAGAACAATTGCAGCCTTCTTCCCTTGTTCATACGTATTTTTAAAGCATAAAAATAACATACTTCTGCACTTGAAAACAGATTATTTTTCCATTTTGAAACAAATCCAGGTATTACCCAGTAAGAACCACCTTACACAGCACAAACTTCCTCCAGGATGAAAAATTACAGTAATGACAGATCGGTTAAGGAAAAGTCCTAGATCTTGGATTCCAGAGTCCCAGGTTCAGGTCTGGCTCTGCTAGTAACTGTGCATCTCCATTAATTGAGGTCACTTCTCTGGACCTAGGTTTCCTCCCTGGTAAATTAAAGCGACTTTGAGGATCACAAATCATTATACCTATTGGTATAAATGGTATATTGGTATAATTGGAACCAGGTACAGAATTATGTGAAATAGTCCAGCTGTAATGAAAATATTAGGAAAAGTAACTCGGAGGGCATTTGTATTTAAGCTTATTTAAGTTCAAAACTCTTTTAGCACAATAAAAACAGCAAACCCATCGACCTGGTTTTATCTGAAAGTTGCCAATTTGCAATTCTTAGACCAGATCATCTTTAGAACACCTTCCCTAACTCTAAAGAATTAAAAGCAGTGACTCTAATGTAAATCAGGAGGAGGCCAACATCTAAATGACCAGCTTCCCAGGTGCCTCAGTGATTAAAAAAAAAATCCACCTGCCAGTGCAGGAGACACAGCTTCAATTCCTGTGTCAGGAAGATCCCCTGGAGAAGGAAAGGCAACCCAATCCAACATTCTTGCCTGGCAAATCCCCTGGACAGAGGAGCCTGGCAGGCTACAGTCCATGGAGTCACAAAAGAGTCAGACATGACTTAGTGACTAAACAATAACAATAACAAAAAATGGTACTAGGCGTAGAAGGAAATCCTTCAGAAAGCTTCAGAGTTAAGAGAGATGCAGCATCATACAAAGGAATAGGGCATGATCAGGACTGGAAATAGATAAAAGTGAGTGAAATACCCTTCTTTGTCCCAACTGTATCCAACAGAAAGTACTATCTGAACTGTAATTTCTGTTCAATTCTCCAGTGTCACACTCTCAGTCTTGTCCAAAGATTCATTCACATTCAATAAATTGTAGGTTAGGCACTGTGCCAGATGCTGGAAAGATCTGTAGAAAATCAAATTTATGTTTTTTCTTTTTATTAGAAAATACATTTGATTAGCTGTCTTTCACTGTTGCATTTTTAACCCTCAATTTGTTCCAAGTATTATTAGGAACTAATTCCAATTAAGATTTGAATATTAAATAAGGTATTTGATGTGGTTTTTTGTCATTTATAATTTAAGGAGACAGCATGAGAGTATTTTGAAATGGATGTTGTGTTTGCAGAACCAGTGAGGTTACTTGATATACATCCTATCTTTAGGAAGATGTTGATACAGATACTTGATACAGACCCTAATATCCTGCTCTCTTGACAGTTAGCATCTAGCGCATACAGATTCTCTGTCACTGACCAGGATGTTTCTTTTCTTCTTCATCTATATTCCTTTTCATCTGTTTTCTTTCTTGCATCTATATTCCTCTTCTTCCCAAATGTTTCTAGTCTGGATGTCTTTCGTGTCATTTCCAATAGGCAAAAATAAAACGTGTAAATATGAAACTTTGATTCTATTTCTAAAATCACTCACACTAAAGAAGTGTTTGAGCTCAACCATCAGGTTTAATGCCCTATTCATAAAAGTTTAACTTAAAAGCAAAATAATAAACAATAAATAGAGTAAAGAATAAGAAGGGGCAAAAATTTAATCTTCCTTGATAGCCACCACTCTGTTTATGACATTCCCACATTTATTCTTATCATTGGCTATTTCCTGTTTTAAATGTCTTTTACTCACGTCTGCCCCCTTTCTCTGTTTATTGGCCTGTGGTCACCACAGTATCTTTCTCTTCCAAATCAACTGACATTTTTATGAAAAGCATTTGTTCAACTCTGAGAGGGTGGCATATTGAGCATGGGCTACCACATTATTACAAAGTCTCTCTTAGGACAACTCTTGTATGTAACAGTTGAGCTATAATGTCTTCAGAGGATCTGTTAATTCAGATTCATGAAGTGTTCTGTGAATAAACTGACATGGTTTTAAAAATGTAAAACATCTGACATCATCATAGTAATGATCTATTCGCTTATTAATAGCATTTATGAACAACCACAAAACACCTATATTTTTTAGAGTGTAACACAAGTTCAGACTCTTGGTAGTTTAGACAGCTCCCGTTAGTCTTTCTACAAGTAAGGCCTCACTCATCTGGGCCATCTTGGGGTTGAAAGCCCTTATGATTTATAAATGTGGTGACAATGGGTAGTAATCAAATCAGATAAGCACACTTCTTGCCTCTTACAAGAAATAAGCAATTAGTTACTAAAATAATCAGAGTCTGAATTTTGTGGAGTCAGCTGACATGAAAGGCATATGCTTCCAGTGGTTCAAATGGTATTTTCATTGATTTATTTTTCACATAGCTCTGAGCAGCCTGCACCTCCACTGTTTGATGTGGCCAAAAAAATTTTTAAAAAGCCTCTTGCTAATCCAAAACATTTGTTTGTAGGTGCCAGATTGACCTGTCGGCTCTCAGTAGGGAGCAGACACACAAGCTGGAATTGCAGCTGGAAGAAGGGGAGGGGCACCTGGTATTGCTGGTCACCCTGACAGCTTCGGCCACTGTCAGCATCTCTGACCTCTCCGTCAACTCCCTGGAGGACCGGAAAGAACGCGAGGAAATATTGAAGCGATATGTACGTATGTAACCCGCCTCCCTCGGGGTCAGGGGTGACTAGATGAGGCTGTAAATAATTTACGTGGAGTGGCAGGAATACATCTGCAAAAGCTGTCTGACAGACGAATCAGCAGAAGGCAGGGCAGGTGCAAATACCATGCAGATCTTTGCGGAAGCACTTGGGTTACCCCAGGATATCTAGATCCTTGGTGTTTTCTCGAGTCTCTTCCAGAGCCAGTTCTAGAGTCTCGGGGTCTCCTCAGTGTTCTTATCACACAGGGCAACCTCCCGTGATGGAAAGTCAAGTTTACACAAGACTACTGGAAAGGGAGTTCACTGATTATTTATCATTGGAATTAGAATCTCATCTTTATACATTTGAAATGGAGTTAATGGCACTTAACTTTTTAACTCGTAGCTTGATAACTAGGAGCTTCACTGGTGGCTCAAATGTTAAAGAATCTGCTTGCAATGCAGGAGACCCGAGTTTGATCCCTGGGTCCAGAAGATCCCATAGAGAAGGAAATGGCAACCCACTCCAGTATTCTTGCTGGAGAATCCCATGGACAGAGGAGCCTGGCAGGTTACAGTCCATGGGGTTGCAAAGAATCAGACATGACTGAGCACCTAACAGACTTTTGATAACTAGAGGATATTTGCAGAAATCATTTTCTTTTTCAGCTGCTTAGAAAAGCCTCACTTCATCCTTTTAATTTTGAAATTATGGAGTGTGAACTGTAATTAAAAGGAAGCTTCTTTACCTTTGGATTAGATTTAAAGTGACAGGGTGGCAGAATGAGTCACTAAGTACCCTTCTCAAATTTTACCAAGCCCAAACGTGACCACTGAGTCTCTTTCCCAGCTTCCTCACAGTATGCGTTTCCCGCCCTGTAGTTTTCGTGAATCAACAGAGAGGGGAGCTCTTACTCCATCGTTCTCTCTCAGTGAAGCTTTCAAGAAGTCAATGTCTCAGTACCCATGAGCTGGAAGAAAAAAATTGCTTTTCCACTTAAAATTACAAAGCTTGTATTGTACCAAGCTGCCAGGTGTTTAGGAGGCTCCTCTAGACTCCCGGTCATGAAACCAAGCTCTGACTAACAAAGAACTGCCTAATTTTTTTTTAAATTTTAAAATATTCCTGTTTGCTGACTGACATCCTTCCAATAACTGAATTTAATAAAGATGTACCTTATCAGGCTGTGCAGATAACATGAAGTGCTGGTACTAATGCTCTACAATATTCTTCAAACAGATTAGCAGGATGTGCACTTCAGCAAATTTATTCTGGCTATCTGCACCGAATCAGCTGTCTGCTAATGCTTGTACAACTCACCCACCAATGGTGTTATCATAAACAGTTTAATAGAGGTGACTTAGCAAGGCTAAATAGTATATATTTTTAAAAAACCTAAGCGCCTAAGGTATTGTATGACATCTTCGAATATATAATTGCAGTTGTGAAAATTATTTCGCATTTTGGTACCCACCAAGACATATTCTCCTATTCCCCAAAGTGAGCCTCATGAATTAAAACAATTGTAAAGAAATTAATTCACATATTAATGTAAAAATGATTCTAGGTATTATAATATTGTATTTGATGGATTAATATTTGATACAGTCCCATATGTTAGTATCATACAATGGGCTTGGTAATTAGAAATGGTCCAATTACTATTGATTTTTTCCCTTATTTTGCTACATGAAATTCCCCAAATCAGCCATTTCTACTGAGAATTTGAATATTTGTTTCCATACCTTCTTTCAAATATTAGCTATTATGTCAATAAAATGTAAAATATTATGTGGATGTCCCAGCTAATTCTCAAATTATATTATGTTCAATATACTAAAAAGTGAGCCAACTTTAAATATACGTTTTTTAGCCCTGAATTTCAAGATAAGCCTAAATCTCCCTTTAGAATCATACTTGCTAAGAAGCTAGTGTACATAATACAGCACATGTTATTATGATTACTCATAGCAATACAAGGACAAACACCTATATTTTAGTGTTTCAGAGTGTTACCTTTTTATTAGATAGATTATAAAGTGAATGAATACTGTATGATGTCTGAAATATCACTTGTTTTGGAGAAACATATAAAAGAGTTTATTTGGGGAATTATCCGTAAGATTTCTGGTGAGAACTTTGTGTGTTTTTATTTTTTTAAGGTCAGGTTAAACCTAAGAATTTGAGTTGGCACTGGTTGTGGTAGGAAAGTAAGTGGATGGCCCCCACTCTTGCATGAAACAACCCCGAGAAGGCTCTCCCTTGCTGTCATTCAGTGGTTCATTGTGAAGCATTGAAGACCCACAAATTAAAGACATTACTGTGTGAGCCGTTATTTGATCACCACGTTCTGAAAAGATGGCTAATTCCATTTTTATTTTTTTTCCCCTCCTTTTTGGAGGGAGGAAAGCAGGGAAGGTCAATAGGGGGCAGAGAGTAATGGGTAGTAGACCAAGAGCGATTGTATGACCTTTTCAGAACGGGGATGCTGAACCCTTGCTCCCCCTTGTCACAGTTTAAAAACCAGAGGAGCTAGTTTAGAGAAGAAGTTGTTAGCATTCCATTTTTATTATGACATTTCACAGTCATCTGATTTAATGTCCCTTGACCGGATTGTCCACCGTGAGACGATGGGCTTGAAATGTTATTTAGAGCATTGATAAAAGGTGAGCGGTTCTAAGATGACAGCGAGTCATAAGGCTGGTGGTGTGACATTAATTTTCTCCATAACAGAGATGGAATAAGACGTCACGGTGACAAGCTGTCAATCAGCGCTGGCCCCTCAGAGCATCCCGATGCCATAGGATGGGGTGTTGCCTCTCCCGTAATAGAGCTGAACTGAGATGCTCTCCTGACAGCTGCTGCAGCCATAGAGAAAATATATTATACAGCCTTTCATTAAAAAAATAAAGAGGACTCCTCTCCAGAGCATTTCAATCTTTTCCCATCTATTGAGGGCTGAAAGGATTCACAGCAAATCATAGATTCCTCTGCTATGGAAATTTCTGGCTTCAGAATCCGTCCCGGTTTAGAGGCCTTCTAAAATAACCGTAAATAACAGGGCTGGAATATCTCTTGATGAAGTATTCCTTAAAGTTATATTTTTTAACTGATACATTTACGTGTTTTGCTTCTTTTTTTTTTCTCCCCCTTGGAGTTCTTATTATAATCCATGTGTTGCTGGCCTAAACGGTTGAAATTTGCCATAAATGACTGTCAGCTGATAGGAGAATATGAAACCTTCAAATAATTACTCCTCTGCATGGAAGACATGCATGGTACTTCGGAGCTAAAGTACCAGTAGCAGTGTGACTCTGCAGTGAGTTTACCGGTATAAAAATGACTCTCAGACTGCAGATACCTGCTTCAGTCACAGTGAAACTTGGTCTAAATTGTTCCTAAAAATTAAAGGACAGAAACCTTTTTGATAAAACTCCTCTCCATGGTTAGATTAGGAGACTTACCTGGTCTTTAACAGTCAGTAAGCTCTGAGTTAAGAAGCAGCTTCCCACACCTGACCATTACCACCTTAGGAAGACAACAAGTCTACAGATCTCTGAATTATAATACTCGGTCTAACATTTCCACTCTTAAACCCTCAATTTACAGGAATTTAAATGGAGAGAGAAGTGCATTTTTATTAAACCCTGTCATCTGGGTAGCTTAAAAAGAGTTTGGGTGATAAACAGCTGTTTAAAAACAATAAAAGATTAGGAGTTAATCCTTGTGCTAAACACTGTTTTTTTTAACAAAGTTAGGCTATGAGATTACACATCTATCTGTGTTTCCTCCTCTCAGTGTACCAAGGTCAGAGCTTCAGTCTAAACAATGACTAGTCATACAGGGCTGATAAAGTTAATATTGTGGTAAGCTTGTGCTTCTCAGTATTCTCACATTCTCAACACAAAGATGGGAATGATCTTTAGTAACATTTTAATAGATAACTTTATTATGAGAAACTGTGTTATGCTTTCCAGTTTTAAAGCATATTAAAGATTATGATAAAGCAGTGCCTTTGATTTACTGAATAAAAATACTGATTTTGTCATGAGAAAATTGCACTGAAGTGCAAATAAACAAATGTGTGTGTGTCCTGTCATTCAATCACGTCCAGCTGTCTGTGACCCTGTGAACTGTAGCCCGCCAGGCTGCTTTATCCATGGACTTTTACAGGCAAGAATACTGGAGCGGGTTGCCATTTCCTTCTCCAGAACAAATGTGCATCATGAACTATTGGTTGATTTTACTCTCTGTTTAAGTTCATGAGAGTTGTGAATTATTTTCTTGGTATCCCTTCTTTTAATTCCTTTAGGTATTACACTTATTCATACTCTACCATTATTAATTCATGAAATTAAATTGGTTTTAGCATTTGAGTCTGATTCTTCTATCAAAATTTCTATACTTTTATACCTACGACAATGACATAAATTTACAAATTTAAGAAAAGATTATCCATCACTTTTGAATTTATTTTTAGTAATCATCTTGATTTATTTTAAAAGATTATATATTACCTGAAAGGTGTGTGGTGTTTTCTAATATTTAAACCTTTTGAATTAAATATTAAAACATAGTCTTTAACCCTCATCTAGCACCTACAGTTTCCAAAGCTCACCAAGGAGAAAATATAGTAGAAAAATAATTAATTTAATGTTGTCTTACTCCCAAAGCCTTAAGTGTGTGTGTTACTTAACCAACAATCTAAGATTCCTATTAAGAATTACTAGTCTCCAGATCATCATGCCTATAGATAAAAGATTTCCTGGAGTGCTTTGGTAAAGGAGATGGATGGAAGAAAGCAGACATGTCATATTTTATAATTGATTGTTCACTATCTACTGCTAATTACTTATAGAGAAGCAATGTTGTGGTATTTTTTTTACTCTTTAAAAAATAATCTACTTACATAGCAATAATTATCTACACAAATGTATGTGTGTATGTGTCCATATTCATGATGGCGGAAAAGGGCATCCTTATTGAAGAAACACAAATATCCGTTGGCTCATTTCAGCAGCATCCTGAGATCAACCATAGCACTTGGTATTTTCTCAGAGCACTCCTAGAGGTGTTTTGGGACCTTTCTTTTCTAATACTGACTTTGGGGTGTTTCAGAGCCCGTTGCGGATATTTCACAACCTGAAAGATGTGGGCTTCCTCCAGGTGAAAGTGATCCGAGCGGAAGGGTTGATGGCTGCTGACGTCACAGGTAAGAAACGCGGCAGTTTTCCTTTTGCCTATGTATCAAGCAGCATGCCGGGTCTATAGTCTGATGACTGAACTTTTCATTTCATCTGACTGAATAATCCAAGGAAATCGTAAAGTGTGTTGATCTCACAAAGATTTGCCATCCACCTGATTTTTATACTGTCTCAGCTGTTTAAAAGAAGGGTAACATAATAAAAAATGAACAGTAGAAAGGAAAACAGCTTTTGAATTGTTGCCTTCTCCCAGGTTTAGTCAACATAGTGGTTGTATTTCTTTCAGGTTTTGTCATTTTGGCGTCTCTGGGTAGTAATGATGCATCTTCTCTTAAAACAGTATCAGCCTCCCTCAGCTGATTGTGCAGCATCAACACTGATAAATCAGACATGCGTGAAATCTCTTGCGTGGTTTGCTGAAAAGTTTAGATGCCTAACACTCAATTACTTGGAACGAACTTCTGGTATTTGTGTTGCCGATCCAATTCTTTAGTCGTCCAAATTCCCTAGTCCGTCCCAGAGATAATTCTGGATCTAAACTAAACATCTACATTGTTCTAAACTGTTTTTCAAGAGACAGGCCTGGAAAACCAAGAAACAGGCCTGTGAAAATGCCAAAATCAATATGATATCGTAAAGCTTCCTGATTTGGATACTGCTGTTTCTATAACATGCTAATTATTTCATTACTTTCCAGAATTATTGTTTTGAATTTACAGCTATGTGAGCATTTACTAACTGTTTAATTTCATAGGATTTGGGAGGTATTTATACGATTCCTTAAACTGTCCATCTCAAGATGGACAATAAATAGGATTGACTTGACCAATTTTTGTGCAAACTTCCCTGTTCCTGAAAGAAAGTATCCACTTATAATTTGTAGAAATATGCTTACTGTGAATGGCCAGCAAGTTGACCCTCAAAGGGTAGCTAAGTTATTTGAAAGGGAGAAATATACTTTTCCTACCAAATGAGGGCTTGCGAGCTCATTATATGGTCACTGCTGCCCTTAATTAATGGAACAGAATCAAAATCTAATTAAAAGATCACATGCCTTAAAACTAAAATGTCTATTCCAAAATGACAACATTTTAAATTTTTTAATATTTGCATAGTATTGAGTGACTATTTATTGTATCATAAAAGTAAAAATGGTGGGACTTTCTTTATGGAAGATATTATCAACTCATGTTTAACCAAGCAGATAATAACAACTGTGAGATATTGTTTCAAGATAGGCATACCTGAAAATAGTGGGAGAGAAGATTGTAATTTTTTTGCACCTATACTGACTTGGCTTCTTGTACTAAACAGTTAGTGAATGTCAAGTTTATTCACGTTCTATTTTATTTCATGTGTGATTGTAACCAAATTAATCTGGACAAAATGATTTTATTTATTACGAGCTTTCATTATTAGAACCAATAGTCAACATGAATGGTTGACTAACTGGTCTGTTCTTTTTTGTTCACTTTGAACATGGACTTAAAGACCAGAAGAGGAATTCAGTGCTGCTTTTACACTACAGAGGTTCTGGCCAGCCTTTGATTCCCAGCAGCAGGTAGATTCAGAAATTCATGGCAATGACATTTACCATCACAGGAGGCATCTTCACTTTTCTTGAGTATTTTCTGCAGTGAAGGAGAGCACCCAGTGTTGGGCTAAAAGAATCTGAAGATAAAGACTAAAATTAAAAGTATGTCAGAGGGTATCATGTGTGCGTGCGTGCATGCCAAGTCACTTCAATCATGTCCAACTCTTTGTGGCTCCATGGACTGTAGCCCACCAGGCTCCTCTGTCCATGGGATTCTCCAGGCAAGAATACTGGAGTGGGTTGCCATTTCCTTCTCCAGAGGATCTTCCTGACCCAGGGATCAAACTCACGTCTGTTTGTGTCTCCTGCTCTGGCAGGCAGGCTCCTACCACTAGCATCAAAGTGTTAAGAACTATCCCTGGATATTTACAGTGGGTACAGTAATTTCTTAAACAAAAATTCAAATCCCATTTACTTCAGAAGTTTAGATACCTGCCCATTACACAAGTTAAATGTAATTATCTGTTTGTGTCTCTTGGAGAGAAGCTGTCATTGCTTTTGAAACTTCATGAATATGCCAATTACTTTAACCCAGATGGCCTATATGCCACTCTGCAAGTTAAAGTACATGTTCTCTTGAAGCTGGAGAAAATAGGTATATTTCTTTCATAATGGTTCTATGTAAATTAGTGTGAATAGCAATTGCCTTTTCCCTAGGGATTCAGTGAGACATAATTTTGATCTGATAAAATGGACTTTAATTTGGAGAATACTAAATAACAGATTCTCCATTTTTTCCTTCCAGTTTTAGGGATATAAATCTAATGATTCCTCATTCCACACTGACCTTATAATCTAATGTGCTCTGAATTGAACAAGAGAGATGTTGAACTATTCAGGGGCAAGAGGATAATTCAGTCTTTGACCTCGCTCACTCTTGGGCCTTTTGTGGTCTTTCTGACATTTGTGATGGTGGCCAAAACCGAGGACCATATATTCAAGTCAGATGTCTGAATATTCTGCCATTTTTTTTTAAAGTCTTTACTTTTGCAAAGGATAAATGCATACTTACCCTATAAATACATACATATAAATATGTACTGCTCCTTCCTGGTCTTTAGCATGAAATTTGGGGCACAAATAAGCTCTTTGTATACTTTATCTCCTGCTTTTTCAAAGTAAAACTTTAAAAATATGTCGTGCATCTCAGTGGATAATCATAGTCAGGCTCTACAAGATACTTAGCAACAGTTTGAGGAAAGCGAAGAGAATCAGTGGTGCTGTCTACAAATGCTCAAATTAGCATCCGTTTAGGACTGTTGTGGATGGAGAGGGGAGATTTTAAATCACTGATAGCTCTCTGTGTGAAGCAAAAAATACTTTTGAGCTGATATAAACCAGGCTGTTGCCATAAGATACTTGGTTGGTTTCCAAACACTTTCCCAGACAAGTCCAACAACACAAACTTATATTTGACCAACTTCACTCAATTCTTAAAATATGTTTAATGACCAGAATATCAAGTTAAGCATCCACAGTTTAAGCAAAAAATTTTAAATTACAATATTTCATCATTTAGCATGAGCACCAGAAAAGAGATTCTGTAATCTTTTAAGTAGCCATCAATCTTACTGCAGTTACAAAGAGTTTTTCCCTTTCAAAATGTAAAATTTTTCTTTTGTTACAACACATTCATTGAGAAACATTGTGATACTGTATTAACTCCGTGTGAATAAAGAGCAATTGAGACTCTCTTTGAATGAGTGAGTATAAAGCACAAATTACTTTTTAATGAAACCCTCAATTCTTCTGCTTTCCACAAAAAGCCTATAGCCTTGTTCAGCTGAAGGCTACTACAGTGGGTCACTTCAGTTAAGCCCCTAATAAACTGTTGATAGTTGAGGGTAGTTTTTTCTTCGGTCTCAATGGCTCAGTGTTGGACAGTGCACTTCAAATCATTAAGGTTAATACAGATTTAAAAAAGAGATTAACTCTGGTGGTTAAGGCCTCCATTTACAACTCCCACACATACACATGCATTGAACGAGGCACAAGAGTGGATTGAAATTTCAGTCAAATTGTGGGCAGCCTTTCACAGCCTGAGAAAGTGGCACTCTGGTTTTCAAAGTTGGTCAGTGAAATTCTTCAGGAGGGAAAAAGTTCGATTCACTAAAAAATACTGCGTGGTACAACTTACTTACCTTTCAAGTAACCAGTGAAAAGGTTAATGTCTCTCTGGACCATCAGAGCAAAATCTTCCGACTGTCTGGGCCTGTGTTCACTGGGGAAGAGCCTACTGCTAAATCAAGTATTCCTTGAAACTGGACAGATTGTGTGAGAGAAAGACCAATGAGGGGGGAAAAATTTTTTTTTTTTATTTGGTGGTGGGAAACAGTTCACTGTATGTTGGAATTTGTCTTTCCTAGCTTCTAATTATTCTTCTTTGGACGGGGCCTAATTTTTGCTTTCAGCTGCACATTTCTATATTGAGTGAGGCTTTCTTTGCAGAGTATTTAGACCTGGCCTCTTGGTTCTTTCAAGTTCTTAAAGAAGAAAAAGAAAAGGGTTCTTCTCCTCAGCCCCTCCCCTTCATTTTCCCTTGGGTTGTTTTTTTGAGCTCCTGAGGAAGAGGTCACAGCCTCCCCAGGGATACCAGGCACTCAGTTTCAGACACACTGATATGGGAGAACTGTGAAACCCTTTCAAAAGATGCTCTGCCTTTTCACTGTATTAAAAGGTACACTCATATAAAACTTCTTCACTCCAGGTGAATTGATCTCTCAAATTAATGCACATCTCTTTCAGGAAACAATAGAGGGAGAGCAAGAAAAAAAAAGGAAGAGAGGGAGAGAATTTTACAATGAACAGAGCTGTCATTGAAACAGTCCCACTAAATGAGCATAGCTTTTTTCCGGAACAAGGCTGTGCATCAAGACTTGCGACTCACCAGCCCCCGGAGTCTGGAAACCTACTAGTTATTAAGAGAGATGTTTACTACCCCTTTATTTGCATAGACTTTTCCCATGTTTTTCTTTAGGAAAACTGTCTTCATTGTTGGAAAATATTTAAGTAACAAAACAGCAGAAAAAGACATGCTACAGTTTTTTTATCAGCTTCCGTGAGAGTCTTATTATCTTAAGAAATAACAGTTAGCAGCTCAGATTCATTAGCAGAGCTAAATTTAAGCCCCGTTTGACAGGCTGCCTAGAAAACATTTTGTTTTGCTGTCTGTGGGCTTTAATTAAGATGTGTTCAATTTCAGTCCTCTTCAGTCTAGCCCTACCCCCCCACCTCCTCACCACCACCCCCAACTTGCTGTGTCACAGACCGGCGATCAGACACTTTTAGATGGTCCGGCCCATGACTTTGACCTTCTGCGCAGTCCGGCGTTCCCTGGGGAACCGTTCAACTCATGAGGTCTGATTTCACACTTCCAGGATGCCTCAGCTCTCTTAACAATGACAGGGAGACAAAGCCCTTTAGAGCAGGCCGCATGGGGACTTGTTTAAATTGGAAACCAGAGAGGAGTCAAGGAACAAGGTTATGGGCTACAGAATAGTGCTTTTAATAAAGAGCTCACAGCTCCAGCTCAGCTCAAAGAAGTCTACCTCTGTACAATTAATTGAGCCATTTATCTGGAGCTTCTTAGGCCTCTACTTTCTCACAGATTGCGTGGTAAATATCAGCTAAGAAGCAAATGAGATATGCATGAAATGAATTTTAACACTTTGATTACTGTGCCTCCAGTCTTCATTAAAAGTAAATTTATTTGTATTTCTGACCTCATTATCAGTAGGCTGCCTGCATTTTTATTGGTTCCTGTGATTTCCAGCTTGAGTGTGTCATGAAGGTATATTTTATACAGAAATTTGGATTTATTATTCTCGGTATTTTCCCTGAACATTATGGATCTATTCAGAGAAAGAAAATGAAAAGCTAGCTGTACAGAAAAAGGCAAGTCTGGTCTTTGGAAGTTTTATATACTAAATGCCAAGAACATATGTATCCAAGATATTATCCCTTTAAAAAATTAACTTTTTTGGGTTACTCAAGCAAATTGCACAAGATGGAAGCCACTGTTGCTTGAGTGGCCCTCCAAATATGATAGCTCTACTAGAATAGGAGTAGCCATGCTGTTTCTTTTATAGAATTGTAGCAGTTTAAATTTTTAATAGCATAGGCCTTTCATAGACATCATCACATTTAATAACATTAGTGATATCTGATAAATGCAGTCTTAGAATTTATGATTGCTATTTAAAACCTATCATTGAAGAAGAGAAAATAGATGTCCTTTAAACTACATAGTTCCATTGAAAGTATTATATACAAAATGCGACAGAGTTCCTTTATATTTGTGAATTATCAAGGGTAAAATAATTTACCCATGGGGGGGTGGGAGTTATTTGTGGATATCATTCTTAATTTTCAAACTCTCACTATCTTAAAATCTTAAAATTTTAAGATATTTCTTGAAACATTTTAAAATATTTCTTGAAACATAAAATCAAAATTTTACACAAAATATATTATAAAGTTCCCAAGAATTCTCTATTTCTTTTCTATAACTTAATGTTTCTATTTGCCTTTTAATAATGAAGATTGTAGAAGACTTTTAAGCAAATAGTATACTTTCTGACACCATATTGCACATAGAAATAAATGTTGCTTCCTTTAGTAATTTTATTTTTAAAAAAGCTAAGTCATATTCTAATTATAGAAATGCAAAAGTGTTCTTCTAAAACCAAACAGTTGATAATATTTGTGAGGAGAGTAATTAAAATGATAATTTAGCATAAGGGCAGGTGAGACCTGAGTCTGAACTAGTGTTTTACAGGGAATTGCAGAAATCATGTGTGATTCATATGCTGGTCACATGGCTAGAAGATACTGCTCTGGAAGAATAGGTGGGATGACAAAAGAGATTAATAATTGGGTTTGATATACTCTAGAGGTGAAGGACTATGGGCTGAAAAAGTGGTGGTCCCACTATCAATGGGAAATGAGGGAAGAGAAATGCTATAAAATAATTAATTGAGTTCTGTGAAAGTAAGATTACAAAATGATCCTTTGAGTAAAGAAATAGAGAATTGCTGATTTGACTTGGAGGGCTGGCTCCAGGGTTTTACCCAGTGCTTGAAGAAATGCTTTCGATGTTAGAATCATTGTTTAAAATTAAATTATTCTATATATTTTGTTGCATTATGATATAGGTATGTAAATAAGAAATGAATTTTCTAGAACAGTGGATTAGGGAAATACTGCAGACAGGATCTGGATTTAACTATGCTTTTGAAATAAAATCTTACTGCAGGGATATTTGGATGACATGATAGTGTAGTTAGACTCAGAAATGACTAAATGATCCACCCCAAAGGGTGATTATATTAAAGGATTGATGGCAGTGGGAAATGCCACGCAGAGGAATGCAGCGCTCTATCCCTTGTCTAACCTGTTCAACATAGTAACTATTGACTTTGAGGAGATAATTGCTTCTTTATCAAACTTGCTAGAGGCATAATTAATTCACTATATATCAGACCAATATGTATGCTATTTGTATACATATATACTATATAATATACAATTTATACATATAATCAACAACCTTAAATAATAGACTTAGTTCTGCACAATGAACATTAAAAATTATAAATCAAAAGGCTTGCCTGTGTAAAAAGCAGTGATTTCTTGATTTAACAGTAGAAAATAAAGTCTTTGAGTTTGAATCAAGCTTAATCTCTATGAGAGTAAATTATACATACATCAGTTTTGTTACATTCAATCAGAGGAGAATGTTGAAAAGATACTCCCTTCTGGGTTCATCAGACATCCTGGGGTGGGAATTCAGTTTTAGAAGCTACTCTTTAAAGAAGGACACTGACAAGCTAACCAGAATAAGTCCTCGGTTGGTATATCTGGTGTTTTAAAATCAAGGCCATTGAAACTAGCTCAATGAAAATGATAATGACAGTAATCATAGCAACTAACATTTATTGAGCCCTTATCACATGTCAGACAGTACCCTAAGCCTGATATAAGGATTATCACAATTAATCTCACAACAACCTAATTAGGTATTGTTGTTATCTTCCCTTTACAAAATAGAAAACAGAGGTGTGGAAGGTTAAATAACTTGTCCAGATCAACACACACACGCACACGCACACACACATATGCACGTACGCACATACACACACTCCGGCTAATAAATGGCAGGGCAAGGATGCCAGTCCAGATCTAGTCACTGAAGCCACCAGTTTGTACTAGAGAAAGGAAGATGTTGAATTGATTTTTTGGTCAGTTATCCAAAAGACTGTCATGGGGAGGGTGTTGTTAGGGGTTAGTAAGAATAGTAAAGACCAAGGTTCAATCCAGAGAGCAAACTTTCTTCTAGCACGTTTTATCAGAAAGGAATTTATTATAGAGTTTTTAGTGGATCACAGAATCTTTGGAGGCAGGAAGGGCCTACAAAAACAAGCTCTAAGCCCAACTTCCAAGGGTTACTACAAGAGCCACATGAAAGAGCCAAGATGTTGCAGGTCCTGCCACGTGAGCCTGCGGGGAAGGCGCTGTGATGGCAGCGTACGCCACTCCCGCTCGCCCGCTCTGTGAGCAGTTCTCCCTCTCGGAGAACTGAGCTCTAGTGTCAGATCTCAGGCAGATACCTCTGATCCATGCGGCCCGAATCACATCTGCAACCCCAGCTTGCAAAGAAGTCAGGAAATGCCCCTTGGGCCTTTGTGGCTTCTCTGGTTTCAGGAAGAGACACACTAGGAATAGAATAGATGCTCAGCAAGCCATCCACACTCTGCAGTGCAGGAGGGCAGGTGACAGACACGAATCACATCATCTTGGTGACACATGCTATCCCTCTTTTTCACCCCTTATTTCATTTAAACTTAGACAAAAGCTCCAGAGAGACAAAATGCAAAATCCCCCCTAATTTATAATTGCCAAAAAACGAATCAGAATATTCCTGTCGAAATAGTGATTCCCTGTCACTAGAGCCATTGATGCCAGGTTGGTATGACCACCTGGTTGAAGGGGGGGCTTCAAGTCTTAGATGAGCTTTTGAACTTGGACTCTGTTTTCTCTCCTGGGCCTTCAGAATCTGAGATCCTGCAGTAGGTGCCAAGATGAGGAGCAGACCCTTGAATGAGTAGATATTATGTAGATGAGAAATAAAAAGAAAGGTATCATTCTAAAGACAAAGGCCTGACAGGTGGCAATTTTCAGTGTTATTGCCTAAAAATATAAAAGATTTAATCACCTAATATAATTTTTAATTTTTTAAATCTGAAGAATTTTATTCCATTGCAAAAGACCTCTCCAGCTAGTTAATTATGTGAATTATTCAGATAATCATCTGAAACCCCATACTCTTCTGTGCAGAATTTAATTAAATATGTATTTACTGAAGGCCCTAAACTGTCTATAAGGACTTGTAAAAACAGAGGAATTCATGATATATTTTTACATTTATTTTAGGCCAAACAACTTTTGTGTTTCTAATCTAATAGCAAGTCAGATATGTGCAGTTTCTTGTTAAATGTTAATTGAAAATAAAGTCTTTAAATGTTTTTGCCATAATTTATTTAAACTCTTAAAGGTTTAGACATAACTTCTCTACTGCCTCTTCTCATTTTATAAAGCCCAGAGTCTCCTTTGTCTTTATTTTCCAGTTTCTTATCTGTCTTGTTTCTCATTCTTCTATCATAAATTTTGGGCTCCCCAGCATATACCAAGATGGTTCACTTCTAGCACTCAAGAATGCACCTAGTTATACAGGATACTATAAATGTTCTTTTGCATCTGATTCTAGATCCCTGGGCTTCCCTGATGGCTCAGCTGGTAAAGAATCTGCCTGCAATGTGGGAAACCTGGGTCCGATCCCTGGGTTGGGAAGATCCCCTGTAGAAGGGAACAGCTACCCACTCTAGTATTTTGGCCTGGAGAATTCCATGAACTCTATAGCCCATGGGGGCTCAAAGAGTCAGGCACAACTGAACGACTTTCATTTGAGCTTCCCTGATGGCTCAGATAGTAAAGAATCTGCCCCCAATGAGGAGACTCGGGTTTGATCTCTGCATTGGGAAGAACCCCTGGAGGAGGAAATGGCAACCCACTCCAGTATTCTTGCCTGGAGAATCCCATGGACAGAGGAGCCTGATGGGCTACAGTCCTTGGAGTCAAAAAGAGTCAGATATGACTGAAGTGACTTGGCACAACCCTAGATCCCAAGAGAAATAAATTCATATATACATTAAACTTTATTTCTGTTGCTCTTAGTCATGGTTCTCAAAGTGTAGCTCAGGAACCTCTAGGAATTCCCAAGACCCATTTAGGGGTTTGTGAAGTCAAAACTCTTTTATAAATAATACTGAGATATTATTTGCTTTTTCTTACTGTCATTCTCTCATGAGTATACAATGGAGTTTTTCAAAGGCTGCATAATATTTGATCACTCTAATGTTAACATTAGTCCCTTGGACTACAAGGAGATCCAACCAGTCCATCCTAAAGGAGATCAGTGCTGGGTGTTCATTGGTAGGACTGATGTTGAAGCTGAAACTCCAATACTTTGGCCACCTGATGTGAAGAGCTGACTCATGTGAAAAGACCCTGATGCTGGGAAAGATTGAGGGCAGGAGGAGAAGGGGACGACAGAGGATGAGATGGTTGGATGGCATCACCAACTCAATAGACATGGGTTTGGGTGGACTCCAGGAGTTGGTGATGGACAGGGAGGCCTGGCATGCTTGGTTCATGGGGTCACAAAGAGTCGGACACGACTGAGCGACTGAACTGTACTAAACTGAATATTAACGTCATGAATTTATTATTGTTATTTCCAAATGAATATCTCTTATTGTTTAATTCAAGTATAGTTGATGTAATATAATATTATATAATTTATAGGTGTACAATATCAGTTCAGTCGCTCAGTCATGTCCAACTCTTTGCAACCCCATGGACTGCAGCACACCAGGCCTCCCTGTCCATCACCAACTCCCAGAGTTTACTCAAATTCATGTCCATTGAGTTGGTGATGCCATCCAACCATCTCATCCTCTCATCCTCTGTTGTCCCCCTCTCTTCCCGCCTTCAATCTTTCCCAGCATCAGGGTCTTTTCCAATGAGTCAGCTCTTCGCATCAGGTAGCCAAAGTATTGGAGTTTCAGTTTCAGCATCAGTCCTTCCAGTGAATATTCAGGACTGATTTCCTTTAGGATTGACTGGTTGGATCTCCTTGCATTCCAAGGGTTTACAATATAGTGATTCACAATTTTTAAAGGTTATGATCCATTTATAATTATTCTAAAATATTGGCTGTGTCCCCTGTGTTATACATCATTGTAGCTTATCTTATACATAATACCTTATACCTCTATCTCTATATTGCCCCTGCCCCCTTCCCTCTCATTGCTGCTAAACACTAATCTATTCTTTGTATCCGTGAATCTGTTTCTTTTTTGTTATGGTCACTAATTTGCTGAAATTTTTATATTTCATGCATGGTATTATACAGTATTTGTTTTTCTCTGACTTATTTCACTTAGCATAATACCTTCCACGTTTATTCATATTGCTGCAAATAGCAAAATTTCCCTCTTTTTATGGTCAAATAGTGTACCACCTGGTGATGTCCATGTGTAGAGTCTTCTCTTGTGTTGTTGGAAGAGGGTGTTTGCTATGACCAGTGCATTTTCTTGGCAAAACTCTATTAGTCTTTGCCCTGCTTCATTCCATATTCCAAGGCCAAATTTGCCTGTTACTCCAGGTGTTTCTTGACTTCCTACTTTTGCATTCTAGTCCCCTATAATGAAAAAGACATCTTTTTTGGGTGTTCATTCTAAAAGGTCTTGTAGGTCTTCATAGAACCTTCAGCTTCTTCAGCATTACTGGTTGGGGCATAGACTTGGATTACTGTGATATTGAATGGTTTGCCTTGGAAACGAACAGAGATTATTCTGTCGTTTTTGTGATTGCATCCAAGTACTGCATTTCGGACTCTTTTGTTGACCATGATGGCTACTCCATTTCTTCTGAGGGATTCCTGACCGCAGTAGATATAATAGTCATCTGAGTTAAATTCACCCATTCCAGTCCATTTGAGTTCGCTGATTCCTAGAATGTCAACATTCACTCTTGCCATCTCTTGTTTGACCACTTCCAATTTGCCTTGATTCATGGACCTGACATTCCAGGTTCCTATGCAATATTGCTCTTTACATCATCGGACCTTGCTTCTATCACCAGTCACATCCACAGCTGGGTATTGTCTTTGCTTTGGCTCCATCCCTTCATTCTTTCTGGAGTTATTTCTCCACTGATCTCCAGTATCATATTGGGCACCTATTGACCTGGGGAGTTCCTCTTCCAACAACACAAGAAAAGACTCTACACATGGACATCACCAGATGGTCAACACCGAAATCAGATTGATTATATTCTTTGCAGCCAAAGATGGAGAAGCTCTATACAGTCAACAAAAACAAGACCAGGAGCTGACTGTGGCTCAGATCATGAACTCCTTATTACCAAATTCAGACTGAAATTGAAGAAAGTAGGGAAAACCACTAGACCATTCAGGTATGACCTAAATCAAATCCCTTATGATTATACAGTGGAAGTGAGAAATAGATTTAAGGGCCTAGATCTGCTAGATAGAGTGCCTGATGAACTATGGACTGAGGTTCTTGACATTGTACAGGAGATAGGGATCAAGACCATCCCCATGGAAAAGAAATGCAAAAAAGCACAATGGCTGTCTGGGGAGGCCTTACAAATAGCTGTGAAAAGAAGAGAAGTGAAAAGCAAAGGAGAAAAGGAAAGATATAAGCATCTGAATGCAGAGTTACAAAGAATAGCAAGAAGAGATAAGAAAGCCTTCCTCAGCAATCAATGCAAAGAAATAGAGGAAAACAACAGAATGGGAAAGACTAGAGATCTCTTCAAGAAAATTAGAGATACCAAGGGAACATTTCATGCAAAGATGGGCTCAATAAAGGACAGAAATGGTAGGGACCTAACAGAAGCAGAAGATATTAAGAAGAGGTGGCAAGAATACACAGAAGAACTGTACAAAAGAGATCTTCACGACCCAGATAATCATGATGGTGTGATCACTGACCTAGAGCCAGACATCCTGGAATGTGAAGTCAAGTGGACCTTAGAAAGCATCACTATGAACAAAGCTAGTGGAGGTGATGGAATTCCAGTTGAGCTATTTCAAATCCTGAAAGATGATGCTGTGAAAGTACTGCACTCAATATGCCAGCAAATTTGGAAAACTCAGCAGTGGCCACAGGACTGAAAAGGTCAGTTTTCATCCCAATCCCAAAGAAAGGCAATGCCAAAGAATGCTCAAACTACCGCACAATTGCACTCATCTCACACGCTAGTAAAGTAATGTTCAAAATTCTCCAAGCCAGGCTTCAGCAATACATGAACCGTGAACTTCCAGATGTTCAAGCTGGTTTTAGAAAAGGCAGAAGAACCAGAAATCAAATTGCCAACATCAGCTGGATCATGGAAAAAGCAAGAGAGTTCCAGAAAAACATCTATTTCTGCTTTATTGACTATGCCAAAGCCTTTGACTGTGTGGATCACAATAAACTGTAGAAAATTCTGAAACAGATGGGAATACCAGACAGCCTGACCTGCCTGTTGAGAAATCTGTATGCAGGTCAGGAAGCAAGAGTTAGAACTGGACATGGAACAACAGACTGCTTCCACAATAGGAAAAGGAGTACGTCAAGGCTGTATATTGTCACCCTGTTTATTTAACTTATATGCAGAGTACATCATGAGAAACGCTGGACTGGAAGAAACACAAGCTGGAATCAAGATTGCCGGGAGAAATATCAATCACCTCAGATATGCAGATGACACCACCCTTATAGCAGAAAGTGAAGAGGGACTAAAAAGCCTCTTGATGAAAGTGAAAGAGGAGAGTGAAAAAGTTGGCTTAAAGCTCAACATTCAGAAAACGAAGATCATGGCATCCGGTCCCACCACTTCATGGGAAATAGATGGGGAAACAGTGGAAACAGTGTCAGACTTTATTTTTGGGGGGCTCCAAAATCACTACAGATGGTGACTGCAGCCATGAAATTAAAAGATGCTCACTCCTTGAAAGGAAAGTTATGACCAACCTAGATAGCATATTGAAAAGTAGAGACATTACTTTGCCAACAAAGGTTCATCTAGTCAAGGCTATGGTGTTTCCTGTGGTCATGTATGGATGTGAGAGTTGGACTGTGAAGAAAGCTGAGCGCCGAAGAATTGATGCTTTTGAACTGTGGTGTTGGAGAAGACTCTTGAGAGTCCCTTGGACTGCAAGGAGATCCAACCAGTCCATTCTAAAGGAGATCAGCCCTGGGATTTCTTTGGAAGGAATGATACTAAAGCTGAAACTCCAGTACTTTGGTCACCTCATGCGAAGAGTTGACTCATTGGAAAAGCCTCTGATGCTGGGAGGGATTGGGGGCAGGAGGAGAAGGGGACGACAGAGGATGAGATGGCTGGATGGCATCACAGACTCAATGGACGTGAGTCTGAGTGAACTCCGGGAGTTGGTGATGGACAGGGAGGCCTGGCGTGCTGAGATTCATGGAGTCGCAAAGAGTTGGACACGACTGAACGACTGAACTGAACTGAGTGTACCCCATTCCATTGTGTAAAACATCTTCTTTATCCATTCATCTGTTGATGGACACTAAGTTTGCTTCTCTATCTTGGCAATTTTCAATTAATGCTACCATGAACATGGGGCTACATGTATCTTTTCAAATTAGTGGTTTGATTTTTTTCATATATATTACCTGGAGTGGAATAGCTGGGTCATAGGGAAAAGTTGTATTTTTAGTTTTTTTGAGAAACCTCCATATCATTTTCCAGAATGGCTGTACCAGTTTGTTTGTTTATGCATTTGGCTGCAGCAGGCCTGAGTTGTGGCAAGCTGGATCTAGCTCCCTGACTAGGGATTGAAGGCAGGTCTCCTATATTGAGATTTAGAGAGATTTAGCCACTGGGCCACCAGTAGAGTCCTGACTATACCAGTTTAAATTCCAAACAACAGTATATGAGAGTTCTTTTTCCTCTACATCCTGATTACGTTCCTCTAAATTTGATTACAGAAATGATGACAGGTGTGAGGTGGTATGTAATTGTGGTTTTGATTGGTATTTCCTTGATGATTGGCAGTGTTGGCCATCTTTTCATGTGCCTATTGACCATCTGCCTTTCCTCTTTGGAAAAATGTCTATTCAGGTATTCTGCTCATTTTGTAATCAGGTTTTTTTTATATTGAGTTGTATGAGATGATAATATATCTTAGCTATTAACTTCTTAATAGTCATATCATTTGCAAATATTTTCTTCCATTCAGCAGGTTGACTTTTCATTTTGTCAATGGTTTCCTTTGCAATGCCAAAGAAATAAAGTTTAATTATGTCCAATTTGTTTTTTTTTTTTTTTTGCTTTTACTTCCTGGCTTTAGAAGACAGATCCAGAAAACAATATTGCTATGATTTATGTCAAACACTCTTCTGCCTATGTTTTCCTCTAGGAGTTTTCAGTCTTACATTTAGGTCTGTAGTCCATTTTGCATTTATTTTTGTGTACGGTGTGAGGAAATGTTCTAATCTCATTGTACATGTAGCTGTCCAGTTTTCCCAGCACTCTTCAAGACTGTCTTTTCTCCATTGTATATTTTTGCCTCCTCTGTCATAGATTAAGTGACCATAGGTAACTGAGTTTGTTCCTGTTCCTGGGTGCTGTGTTCTGTTCCATTAGTCTATGTGTCTGTTTTGGGGCCAGCACTATGCTATTTTGATTATTGTGGCTTTGTGATATAGTCTAAAGTCAGGGAGCATGACTCTGTTCAGGTCTGTTCTTCTTTCCCAAGAATGCCTTGGCTATTCAGGCTCTTTTGTGTTTCCATTCTTATTTTAAAATATTTTGTTTTAGTTCTGTGAAAAATGTCTTTATTATTTTGGCAGAGATGATATTGACTATGTAGCTTGCCTTGGGTAGTATGGTCATTTTGATTTTTTCAGCCCAAGAACACAGTATGTTTTAACATGTTCTCAATTTTAACTTCTAAAATGGTAAATTTTGATAGATATAACCCACTCACCAAAAAAAGCTCTTTGAGATCCTCAATAACCTTTGAGTTCCTAAAACCAAAATGTTTAAAAACTGTTGCTGTGGGAAATGATTCTCAGTTGGGAGATGGCAGTATTGCCCCCTCAGTACTTTAGACATCTGTAGGGGAATTAAGTTGCCACAGTGATTGGGGAGCACTATTTGTATTGGGTGTTGGGGATACTAATTGTCTTTTAAAAAATTAGGCAGTAATAAATAGTGACACTATTAGACAACTAGACATAAATAGCGAAAATTGTCCCAGGTCCTACATGACTAAATATAGACACTAATATAGCTTTAAACTCTGCCTCATGGTCATCTGACTCTAGATTGCACCCCTAAATACGTATTCTTTACTCAAGTCTTGTTGATGGCTGCTACGTAACACCAAAGACCTTAGAATTACCTCCAAGGTACTTCATGGCCTGGTTCCCTGTTACATCTCTGGCCTGTTATTCTTCCCGTTGCTCACTTTGCCCCCCTATCAGAGTCCCAGAGGACACCAGACTTTCTCTGTGGCTCCCCCCACTGCCTGAGCACTTTTCTCCTGATATTCCCTTAGCTGCTTCTTCACTTCCTTCAGTCCTTTGCTTAGGCTCCCCTTATCAGTGAGGTCTACTCCAGACATCATAATTAAATATATAAACTGTGACCTTCCCCACACTCTTCAAACCCCTTATCTTGCTCTACTTTTCCATCTTCTGTTAACATACATCACTCTAGCATACCATATAGTCTACTTATTAATTACGTTCAATATTCATCCTCTTTCTCCTCCGTCCCCACTGCAAGCAAGCTCCAGGAGAGCAGAGACCTTAGTTTGGTTTTCATCTGTCTGTGAATCGGTCAGTCACGTCCAGTATTTTGTGACCCCATGGATTCTAGCCCGCCAGGCTTCTCTGTCCATGTGATTCTCCAGGCAAGAATACTGGAGTGGGTAGCCAGTTCCTTCATGACCTGGCAAAGAGTAGATACTCAATAAATATTTGTTGAATAAATCTTTTAACAATAAAAATTTGTTAAATAAACAAATGTATGACTTAATTGTATACAACTTTCTGTTTAGTCCTCTGAATAATAGCATTAAAGCATCATATTAAATGTTGAGATAACTTACAGGTTATTCTTATATATTTCAGAATAGTGAGAGGAGGGCATTACAAAATCTTCACTGTGAGGAAAGACCTACTGGACCAAGAACCACAAAGTTAGAGGGCCCATTTTTTCTGCCACTATGACACCTGTTTCATGCCTTAACTAAAAAAAGGGAAGCCCTATTATTATTAGTCCAGAGCCAGACCCAGTGGGAACCTAGTGAAGAGTGTCAGCTAATGTAATTATACCAACCAGATGTTTAAAGTATATTGAGGGCAGTCAATGAAAAAAGCTAAGGCCAAAGCCTCACCTCCAGTGATAAGGAGAGGATTGGAAGATGTCTCTGATATAGGCTGCTCTTTATTTTGGTGGACCCTGTGGGATTCCTCAACTATAACCTTGTTATATGCTAGGATTTAATTCCAGTTTATAGAAAGATGGCAACCTTGATTGTGATTTTTTAAGATTAATTATAACCATTTCGAGTTGTGGCAACTGAGGAAGTTAAACCAATGAGCTTGATTTGGGCCAAGTAGCCCCAAATAAAAGGCCCTTGTGGGTATGAATTGCTTTCAGTGCTACTGAAAGCCTCTGTGTTTTCAGAGACATGCCAACAAAGAGGGGGTCACAGGGCCTCCACACACACACGTTTTTATAACACATCACACCCAGCAAACGGTGCTCCTTGTCAGCAGCCAAAGGACCTTGGACAAAGCCCACCACTGATGGATTGGGACTGACTTTCTATTCTGGGAGCAGGAATATCATTCAGTATCTCTTGAGTGGCTTCAATGCTCAAACCAGTTGTCTGCATGAGCTGGAATCATCTGCTTGCCCACAAAACAAGGGTAGTGCTGACTTTCCCACAGTTCTTTGTAAATATGTCAGTATGGTGACCTCAGAGAGCCAGGGCTAGGAGTAAGAGAGAATTAGCAATGGCAACCCACTCCAGTACTCTTGCCTGGAAAATCCCATGGACAGAGGAGCCTGGTAGGGTGCAGTCCATGGGGTCGCTAGGAGTCGGACACGACTAAGCGACTTCACTTTCACTTTTCACTTTCATGCATTGGAGAAGGAAATGGCAACCCACTCCAGTGTTCTTGCCTGGAGAATCCCAGGGACGGGGGAGCCTGGTGGGCTGCTGTCTATGGGGTCGCATAGAGTCGGACACGACTGAAGTGACTTAGCAGCAGCAGCAGCAGCCAGTCAGTGCATCCTGTTTAATCCTGACTGCCAGTTTGAAGATTGCCAGAAGAGATGCCCACTGGAGACTTTTCTGACGTTTATATTTATGGTTATAGGAATGTCTTTCCACCATAAGAAGAGCTGAAGTAATACAGTAGATGCTTCAAAATCTGTTACAGGTTTATTTTTATACGTCAAGGTGAAGTAGTCTCCTAATTTTAATTCTCTTGGGAGATTTTCTTCCTATAAAATTTCATAGAAAAAAAAAAAGATAGCCCTTAGTATTAAACCAGATTATGGAGAAATGCATCAGTCCTAACATAATATTTGTAGGTATCTATCTCATGGGCTTCCCAGGTGGCCCAGTGGTAAAGAAGCCACCTGCCAATGCAGGAGACCCAAGAGATATGGGTTTGATCCCTGAGTGGGGAAGAACCCCTGAAGTAGGAAATGGCAACCCACTCCCATATTATAATTGTTATATAATATAGATCTAGGTTTTGTGTTACAGAGACCCTATTAAAGGGATATACAAATAGATTTAAACTAAATATTCCTTAGCACAAATCTGAAAGTCCTTCACTTCTAAAATTGCTGGTGACAGAGGTGTAATTACCATAGATCACCAGAGTCATCTCCATTGGGAAAAAGTCTTCATTTTCTTTTCCCCTTCCTGTTCTAAACTTAGAGAATGATACACTTCTTTGCACTCTTTACTCACTTTTATTACAGCACTCACAACCCTGCATTATTATCGTGTATTTATGTGTCTGTTGTGCCTACTAAATTGTGTGTGTTTTGAGAGCTGGACTGTGTCTTTTAAAAAAAATGGGCTAAGGGGTACTTTATCTCATTTGTTTTATTTTATTTTATTTTTTTCCAACTACAATTTTATTTTATTTTTAAACTTTACAAAATTGTATTAGTTTTGCCAAATATAGAGCTCTCTTAGGTTTTTGGACTATACCTTAATCATACTTAGAATTCTGGGGAAAGACAAGCAGACACTCAATAAGTAATGAATAGCTTCAAAATATATTCCTGAAACTCTCTAGGAATCGTCGACATGGGAAATGGCCATGCTGTCAAAGAAGGTGAAGATTCTCTTGTAGCTGTCCTGGTGGGTAACACAGTCAACCCCGCTGCCCCATTCTCATCCAGCACTGCTGCGATTTCTGTCTTGCATCCAACCCCAAATCTCCAGTTTCCTGCACTGGAAAGGAGAGGGATGGGCACTTTTTATCTAAAACAGTGAAAGTTAAGGGAGAGCCGGTTGGTACCCACAGGTCTGCTTTAGTCTTCCGACAAGAATGAGTAAGAGGGGAACAAGAGATTATATAATCTTTGTTCCCAGACACGCATGCTCTTCAAATAGCCCCAAACGGCTGGAAACAAAGTACACTGCAACCTTGGATGCTGCCTTCATTCCTTGCTCTCCTAGCCTGACGGTATCGAATAGAACGATAACAGGAGCCAGTTCTGCCTCGCTCTCTGCTGCTGCTGCTAAGTTGCTTCAGTCGTGTCCGACTCTGTGCCACCCCAGAGACGGCAGCCCACCAGGCTTCCCTGTCCCTGGGATTCTCCAGGCAAGGACACTGGAGTGGGTGTCTCACTCTCTAGAGCTTTGCAAAGTGCAGCACACTCTGCAGACGTCAACGCTGCCTCCTGTAGTCAGTGCCTGTCCTCCAGTACCCTCAGCAAGCAAAGCAGCAGGCCACAGGGCCTAACCAGAATGATAAAAGCATGAAAAGAAGGAATAATTAAGCAGATAATGAATGGTTAGGCCCATCACTGGTATTTCTGTGATTGTTTTTGTTTGTTTAAGTGGCGTCTAATCAAGACGGCAAAATTTAGGAACTGAAAAGCCAGTCATTTAAAGCATCATTTAGCAAACCAGATAAGCACATCAACTATGTGTAGCCGCTTCTTTAAAACAAAACTGTCGTGCGGGCTTTCTAGTAGTAAGCTCATGGTATTTAATATCGTATGTTTACTCTTATTTTGGTTGCAATTGCTGTTAATTTTTAATTGCCCTTGAATCATGCAATGGCAGAAGGATACTTTCTAAATTAGTCAAAAATAGCATAGTGTGTAAAGACCTAATGTTGGCATCCACACTGATAACTGTAAAAACATAACTTTTTAGAAAGACAAGATGAATGGAAGCTAAAGATAAAATGGCCTGGCCTAAATGTTCCTCTTCTGAAGTCTGGAAATAGCTAGTCAGAGCACTTTGTTGAATACTTCTTGTCCTTGTCAAAAGAGACTGACTTGGCTAAGCTCAATGGATTGTTTTCTGTTTCCAAATAATAATATCAGGCATAATAGATTGTTCAGTATTGATATCTGCAAATTCTGTTGGTTCTACCATCAACATATATCCAGAATCTGATCGCTTTATACCACCTAGTTTATTGTAATATCCTCCTAACTAACTCTTCTCCCTATCTCCTTCATTGCCCTCCCTCTACCTTATTTTACAAATGGCAGCCATCAGATGCTGTTGCGTCTCAACCCAGATCCCTCAAAAACCTTTCCCTAGCACTTAGAATGAAAGCAAACTCCTCCAGCAAACTCCTCCAGAGACTGGCCACCCTCCCCGTACCTCTCTGACTATGTCATCTACTACTCCTTCCTACTCCCCATCCATTCCTCCAGTCACACTAGCTTTCTGGAGATTCCTGGAAACACCAGGCACAGTCATTTTCTCTGGCCAAGGGTCACTCTCTTGCCTCTCATTTCTTTGCCCACTTGTTGTTTTCTCACTGAGACCCCCTCTGGCTGTCCTTTTTAAAACTGCATATATAGCAGCACTCCTTACCTCCTCATTGATCTTCTCAAATTAATTTTTCTCTATAGTACTTAGCCCTTTCCAAAATACTCTCACTTTCTTAAAATACTCTAACATGTTCTTATCCATTGTCTTTCTTCTTCAATGCAAACTCTGCAAGTTCAGCGGTTTTTAAAGTTGTTTTATGCATGTCTGTGTCCTCAGCACATAGAAGATGCCTGGTATATGGTAAGCGATAAGCATTTGTTGAATAAATGAATCTGCAGATAAGACATCACCCAGCCTTTCCATGGGTGTGACTCACTAAATACTGAGATATGGCATGGCACAGTTGAGGCTTCCCTGGTGGCTCAGATGGTAAAGAATCTGCCTGTAATTCACGAGACCTAGATTCGATCCCTATGTCAGGAAGCTCCCCTGGAGAAGGAAATGGCAACCCACTCCAGTATTCTTGCCTGGAGAATCCCATACACAGAAGAGCCTGGCAGGCTACAGTCCATGGAGTCACAAAGAGTCAGATATGACTGAGCAACTAAGGGGATAGATCAAGGGCTCTAAATGTCAGATGGACTTGAGTTTGAATGATGGTTTTACTACAACCTGTGTGACCTGGTGAGTTATATAATCACCCAGCCTCAGCTTTCTCTCTGTAAAATAGAAAGAGTAAAATCATCTTTCTCATAGAGGAATCATAAAATTTTTTGAGCAAATGAATGAAAACATTATGTTGGGCTTATATAATAACTCAGAAAATGTCTGCAATGATTGCAGTAAGTATTGTAATTCCCCTTATTGGTATTATTATTGCCCTTATTATTGCTATATTTTATTGAGGCCCTTGCTAGTATACCAGACATTTTACTACTTATATTCTAGCTATTATCTGCAAGGGACCATTACTGTCACTGTTGAAGGGGTATGGGAACTTGCCCAGAGTCCCAGAGTGAGTATTCAGTCCCAGCTTGCTCTGCCTCCAAAGTTTAGGCTCTTCCTCCCAGACCACTGGCCTTTCACAGTGGACTTTAATGCCATGCCCCAAGCTCTGGAAGTACTTATAATATTTGAGGACACAAAAGGTGTGATATAGCTCAAGTAAAGAACTTTAAGGACCTTGAGATTGGAGATGAAAAACTATATGGCCTACCATATGATGGGCTTCCCAGGTGGCACAGTGGTAAAGAACCCGCCTGCAATGCAGGTTAGAGGTAAGAGTCACAGGTTTGATCCCTGGGTTGGGAAGATTCCCTGGAGGAAGGCATGGTAACCCACTCCAATATTCTTGCCTGGAGAATCTCATGGACGGAGGAGCCTGGTGGGCTACAGTCCATAGAGCTGCAAAGAGCTGGACACGACTGACGCAACTGAGCACACACGTACATACCATATAACGTGGATTTTAATAGATACTGAAAAGGCATCAAAAGTGGGTTAAATTTGGGAAGAAGTTTTTGGAAAAATGAAAATAGCCTTTACATGGATCAGTTCCTGTCACTGATCACAGTCTTTAATATGACCGTAAGTGTAAGAATAATAGATTTCAGATTGGGAAAAATCAGTATAAATCAAAACATGTTTGGTCTTTCTTAGGCAAAAGGCTTTCTTTTTTAATGTAATCACCATTCTATTCTGCATATTGTCTAACGTGATCTCTTAAAAATTACATTGCTTGCCCATTTCAAGTTATAAGATAGGTGCTGATAGGAGAATGTCTTTGCCATTGATGGTATGCCACTGGAAGTTTGAATAGCAAAATGACTGAGAAGTGGCTTTAGAAGCCTCTTGCAGTGTTTTTGGTGTTGTCTCTAGTTCTTTAACAACTTTATTCTAATAGGAAAGAGTAACTGAAGGGTTAAGTAATGTGGTGATAGATGGCTATTACTGGTTTTCCCTAAAATGGTTTGGAGAAATAATCAACTAAATAGCAACAAAATATGGATTGCAACTACCTCATAGACATAGGGTTTGATAAATACATTAGTTTCTTAGCAGAATATGAATAATATTAAACATTAAGCACAGATTTTGTTTCTTTCTAATCCTTTGGCCAACCACTGACCTAGGTCTTCTATTGTCAGCAAATAAGGATATAGTAACAAAGAAGGTGATGATTTGGGAGACTTTCCATGGGGTTGGTTGAAAATATTATATTCAGTCTTGTTGTTGCTCAGTTGCCCAGTAGAGTCCAGCTCTTTGCTTAAACAACTGAATATAATTTCCTGTGGGAAAAAAGTCAACATTTTCATCCTCTGTTCGTAGAAGTTTTCCAGCATAGATTTCAGTCTCTAGAGTTTGTTCTTGTGTCTTGTTGTTGGAGAAGTTGTTCAGTTTTGACTGAATCTATCACACATTGTTGATCATTTGAGGGCAAGTAAAACCAAGTTAATTGAAATAGAATAGTATTAACAATTGGAGTATAGCAAGTGAAAATAAGGGAACAAAAATACCAAGAAGTGCTATTTTTTTGTACTTATTTTTACTGGTTAAGATTAATATGGATGTACATGTGCATAAGAAAAATTACAAGGAAGTCCAAGGAAATGTGAGACTTATACTTGTCTTTTAAGTGTTTTTGAAGTTTATCATTTCATCTAAAGTGAAAGTGAAGTAGTTCTTGTTTTGTCATAGATTCTGTCATAAATATGGCTTTAATATTCTCTCTGCTTGTTATATATAGATATATTTTATCTCTCCAAACCTTTTATAAACTAGATGAGGTTGTAGCTTATGTGCTGTGTTCTTTTGCTCCAGCTCAGCTAGGTGGAAAGACAATGTTTAATATGAGTCTTAAGAGCAACTAAGATTTTGAAAACTAATCTACTTTTCATGCTTTTATCTAAATTCTCTGGGACAAAATAAAGCTGATGTGGCAAATAAAACCTACTATAAGATAAATTAATGAACAAAATATTTTTGAATACTATCTTTCATGGCACGTATGAGTTACAAATGAGGTTGGTAGCAGGTAGGGGAAGAGGAGTGAAGAATGTGGGGGAAAAAAACACAGATCCTAAGTCAAGGGTGAAATTTTCACCAGACCTGAAAGACTTTCAGTTCTTTATTCTTTATTGAAAATTAATCCCAAGGCCCAAAATTGAAAAGACTACCATAATGTTAAATTATACAGTTATCCTGGGCTGGATGAGGCCACCAAACTAACACACACATATTAAATCTCTTTTATAATGTAAAATTAATAAAGAGGTAGATTAAAAGGTAAGTCAAAGTTAAATTAAAGGTAAGTCAAAGTTTGTACAGCTCATTTTAAATATTACAATATGGATAGTAAATACACTGCTGTGTGGGAATACATAGCTTATCTGTCCTTGCTAGCTAATGAATTCTTTCCTATTAAATTTTAATAGGAAAATCTTCAATGATATTTAAGCTTTCACAGAAGTGTAAACTACTGTGACTACAATTCACAATGCATTTAAAACAATTATTCTTTATCATTAAAGTTAATAATATGCACATTAACCTCTTATGTAGTCTAAATCAATATTGTCGTTTAAAAGAGATGACCTCTGGACAGCTTTGTCTAAATATTGATTTCATTGTCATTTGTATAAGGTATCAAACAAATTACATGCTGCACTAATATCATTAATACTGCCCCCACAGAGCCTCTGACTTTACAGGTTCTTATAATATAGGACATGACATTACAAAAATATTGAGGACATCACAAGGTATAATTACTGAATAGATGAGGTTTGACTATGGTTGCGCAGAGTGGCTGTAAACATGTGATAACTTCCAAATCCTTTACTCTCCGTGGACAGGAAAAATACATCTCTTTAGCATGCAGATTGGTTTGTTGAGGTTAAGTTTCAAATGGCAGAATTTTTTTCTGCCTCAGAGGGTCTAATTTACCTTTTTGTGATGCCATAGATATTTCAAAAGAGAATCTAAAGTCTGATTAAAATATTGTAGTTCTGCAATATAGCAGTTTTCCCAAAATAAACTTGTTTAGGAATTTCTATTACAAGTTCCTAGTGACTCAGATGAGTTGGAAAATACATGCAACTTTATGCATGTAACGTGAAGGGGCTGAACCTTTCAAATGATCATTAAATTAAATAAAAGCTGATTTAGGGATGGGCACATATCACATTTGCCCTCATAATTGGCAGTTACAGTATTATTTTTGTAAAAACAAAATATGCAAATTAAAATAGCCATATAAATTAGCGCTTTAAAACTTTTTTCAAGTTCTAAATTGCTCTGAATCACAACTGTTAACCTCACCCTGTTACATCTAACTCTATATTAATGTTTGTTCGTTTTTTCAATTTTTAAAATTGTACTTTACTTTCTGTTTTCTGTAAAACTTTTTAGAAAAGAGATGTGGTCGTGGTCATGATACTGATAGCTATGGGTGCTATTTACACTAAAACTGTTCCCCCCCCATATTTCTTGTAGGTAAAAGTGACCCATTTTGTGTGGTTGAGCTGAACAACGATAGGCTGCTAACACATACTGTCTACAAAAATCTGAACCCTGAGTGGAACAAAGTCTTCACATTGTAAGTAGCTGTTACCTTGAGCTTGCTTCAAGAATGATGCTAAACGATATTTATTTTCGAGATTTTTGTGTGTTTTTTCTTAACTGATTAACAGCTCGGTGCGTCTGGCCTGCCTTTGCCAGCAACAGTGAATTGCATAATTGCATTGCCTTCCTGAGAGTAAAACTGGGGAAAGGGTATACCATTTTTGTGTGTGTTTATACAGATATTTTTTTAAGCTGTGCATTTTTTTGACTAAGGATTTTGCTCCCATTAACTGAATTGCCATACTGCTTCTTCCTTTTATACTTTCTATTGAAATTCTCCCCAATTGCATTGACACCAAGGAGGACAAAGCTCTATTTGTTCCGTTGCTCAAATCAGCAAACAATCCAGTCTCAGATTCAGCAGATGTTTTAGTTTTGGTTTGTTGCATTTTAGCCACAATAAGAATATTAAGTACTGTCCTACTTACCCCTCCCCCCCAAAAAAACCCTTTGAGTTAATTTTCTTTTTGTTTTAAAAAGTTTGTAAATCTTTCCAGTCATTCACTGTAAAAGCTGCCAATGCTACTCTGTAGTATCTCCTAAATTTGTGGGGTTTTTTTTTAAGCTGGGCTTTAGAAATGAACTCTGAACAAAGGAAAACTCTCCAAATAGAAGTACTTCTTAAAAGTTTTCTAACATAGTTTTTTTTTTTTTGTATATGAGAAACTGCTAAATTCCTCATTAATTTCTTATAATGTCCTTGCTTAAGATCCAGTAACTAATCAGATTTAATTATCTGACCAATTTATCTTTAAAGAATTTCACATTTTTATAAGACATGAAAGCCTGGTCAGGAGACTTGCACTCCTAAGAAGGTTGTGGAGAGTGTTTTTCTCTGGAATGCATAATTGAATGAATAGGTTTGATTATTATCAAAGCCATTAATTGATTGTGTTCTGATAAAGCCTCTTCTCACATGTGGCTGCAGTCTTTCAGTAATGAATATATTCATTTTTTGTTTTCTCTTAATTCATGTTTTCTTGGTAAACAGTTTGATCAAAGAATAAATGCTGTCAACAATTGGGGCTTATTTTTCTAGAAACAAAAATATGAAGAGCTTGCACAGTTGTTTATTAGCATGTGTTGTCTTTGGAACATAATGGAGCACTACTTAATTTCTAAATCCTAGGGTGGTACAATAGCTATCAATGTTACATTTTCTCCATTCTGTATTCTGTGTAGTTAATTTTTACTATAAACTTAACAGAAATAAGTTAGCATTTTGATGAGAGCTGTGGATAAAAATTATTTAAAAAAAAGACAAATGATACAAAATATACTGTGACTCTTGCTGAAATCAAACCTGGTGATGTTTTATGTGGGAGTTATAAGAAGATAGGAATTATTGTAATAATGAGAAGAAGGAAAAGCCTAAAAAAATCAGTGCCGCTTATTGATGGGTTTTTTTTTTAAAACAGTGATTTATTCTGTGGCCATCCAGATGGAAGTTATATTTTATTGAAAAATTATAACTTAAAATTGTATTCAAAGTTCCAGATAATAGAACCATCACTGCTGTCTACTAAGATGCATTGTGGGAAATTCTGTCAGATACCAAGCTACCCTACGTACATGTCTATGCAAATAGCATACATAAAACACATATACACCAAATCAGCTGGAGCTATCTAAATTTTCAAAAGCATTTGTGTTCTTGTTCCCCACTGATGAAGTCTTCCCCACCCCTTACATATATTTATTTTGCAGCAACATTAAAGATATCCATTCAGTTTTGGAAGTGACAGTTTATGATGAAGATCGGGATCGAAGTGCTGACTTTCTGGGCAAAGTTGCTATACCCTTGCTGTCCGTAAGTTTTATTCACCTGACACACAGCTCTGTGTTGCTTTTGCTCAAGGAAAAAAAAAAAAAAAACCCTCAGCTCTATATCTGTCATTTCTCAACCAAGGTCTGTAATAAGAACACTAAAAATTTTAACATACTCAATTCACGGCCATGTTGAATCCCATGATAGTTAATTTTTCCTGACAGACTTGATCCTGGTAATGAACAGGTACTTGTCAGAATTGCCACAGTTGTTTTGGGTTCTCTGTCAGTTTCAGCAGCTGGGGGTCAAAGGTCACTGAGGGAGTGTATTCAGTGGAGACCGCGAGACAGACGGCTGTCATGTCCTTTTCCCGCAGATTCAAAATGGTGAACAGAAAGCCTACGTCTTGAAAAACAAGCAGCTGACAGGGCCAACAAAGGGGGTCATCTATCTTGAAATAGATGTGATTTTTAATGCTGTAAGTCTTAACTTTGGCTTTTTTGTACTGCTAAAGAGTTCAGTTTCATGAAAGCTTTTGTTCCTGATTTGTAGAGAATTTCTGTCATCCCTCATTTTCTCTAAACCTTGATGTATCCTGGAGAATACGCTTCTGCCACTGCCTGGCACACCCACACTTTCTGTTATCGTTGGCGGCTGCCGCTGCGGCTGTGCTGTGGCCACTGCCTGCCGGCATCAGAAGTGGAAGCGCATGCATGTGCCACTGTATACATTTATATTTTCTGGGAACCGCAGCCAGGACTTTGAAACTTTAGCAATGATTGCAAATTGAACTGCGTGAAAAACTTGTAAACATTTGTAATATATTCATCCATAACAGACACATATGTTGATGTATAGGTGAAAGCCAGCTTACGAACATTAATACCCAAAGAACAGAAGTACATTGAAGAGGAAAACAGACTCTCTAAACAGGTAAACAGCGAGGAAAGATGAATCCCTCTGGGAAGACCTGATTTTATCTGTAAAACATCTATGGAAATTCAAATAAACTTTGGAGGTGTGGGGCGGGTGGGGAAAGACTATGGAATGTTTGATCATCTACTGATGTGAAATGGCTCTTTCTTTTCTTCTTTCTTTTTCTCTCTTCCCTTCTTTTCCTTGAAAGATCAAACAAGGACAATACCAAACTAATAAGTTGGATGGGGGTGGTCAGAAAGGAAAGGGGATACTGTAGGCTCTGCATAGAATGGATATGTATTCATGCGTTAGCAAAAGAATGATCATTTTGAACATAAAATACAATTTGATTGCCATGGAGTGTGTAAATGAGAACACCAAAAGCTGAGGTTCAAATATACATCCAGACCACCCACAGGTATGATGCAGGTGTGTGTAAAGCAAGCCCAGCATTTAGCTTTTCCCTCTAATCCACGAGAGAGGGGGCTCTATCTTTTAAGGGAGACCTTTCTGTTAATTAGATTTTGACTGTGATCTTTTAGAAGTGAACTTTTATTGGCATTTTTAGCTCAGGACGTAGAAAATCAGGAACCCTGATTTTCCTATCAGAAAGGAATTTTAGACTTGATATCTTGTAATTAGACTTGTAGCTTTAAAGTTGATTTGATATCAAGTTAAGAAAAGAACACTAGGTTTCCCCTTTTAAAAGTTGTTTACTTCCAATTAACACAGCTAAAATAAAATGTATTTGAGACTCTACAGTTTACAGAACCCATCTGTGTGTTAGAATCTTTAATAACTTTCTGTGCTATTAGAAGACCAAAACTGCTTTGTTTTCATTCCAATCACTTCACCCAAAACAGTGGAAACTTTAGTTGTTTAAAGACGGTGCAGGAGGTACAAATGTAATATCTATCTGAATGGAAACACAGATTACATTTTTCCACAGTTATATTTAAAAATAGTAAAACTCTTAAAGGTGAGTAGGGGCCAAGAAGGAAACAAAGAGAGACACTTTTTCCTTTGCCAGAAAGAAATTTTAACTTGTTTAAACTGCTGTGCATGTACACGCTTCTATATGTACATACAAATGCAGATGTTTTCCATATGAGCCCAGTTAACTTTGCATAGCTACTTCTTTAAAATACCAGATTAGCCTTGAAATATACTTGTAAGTAGCAAAATATTAACCTGCAGACATAATTACTCTAATTATTAACATAACTGTATGTAATTTTTTGAATCTGTATCTCGTATATGGGCTGCTTGCCTTACAGCTCTAGCCATACCTTAGTTTTAAATTTTTTAATTATATAAATTCCCATATACCTCTTAATCTTGTTCCATATCTACCATTTATTTTTTGTCTCTTTTTTTTTATTGTGGTGTAATTGATGCACAATATTCTATGTTACAGGTGTATAGTATAGTGATTCACAATTTTTAAAGATTTGTTCCATTTGTCATTGCTATAAAATATGGGCTATATTTCTTGTGTTGTACAATATATTCTTGTAGCATATTTTATATGTAATAGCTTGTCATATACCTTTTCTAAGAAAATATTTTGTAAAGTACTTGGTTACCATACATTTTTCCCTAAATCCAAAATTAGGAAAAAGTAATGAGAAATGTGGGTAAAATTTATTGTGGGAGGAAGAGAGAGGAAGAGGGAAAAGAGAGAAGGGGAATGAGACTATGATAGGAAGAAAGGGAGATCCTACTGAAATGGTGATAAAATATTCTTTTTTCTATAATAAAGCAATACTTGACAGGTTTTTTTCTAAGCTCCTCAATAAAAACATCCCAAGTTAGCAATTTCACTTTGAAACATCTTGAAATGAAAGCATTTAAAGAATTTTAAAAGCACAGGATTTCAGAATTTTTAAATATATTTAAAGTTCTCAGCATTTTAAGTGTCAAAAAAAAAATGTTTTTGATCCGTTGGAATTTTTTTTTTCTTTTGAACAGAGGTAACTCAGCTTGCATGATAGTACTCTTTATGCAAATATATTTAACTTAGAAATTGCTCTTGTAATTTAGTTCTTTCCACCTTCTCCAGACATACCTCTCTCCCTCTAAGTTGTGAGCCAAATTGCTTGGTATATTCTTACAACTTTATTAACTTTCTGAATTCATATTAAGTCACACTAAACTTGAAGAATTTTGTAGCATATCTGATGGGTTTTAGTCTTGCAAATTCTAATAATGGCTTTCATCTTCCTTTACAGCTGCTGCTAAGGAACTTTATCAGAACGAAACGTTGTGTTATGGTGCTCGTAAATGCTGCATACTATGTTAATAGTTGCTTTGACTGGGATTCACCCCCAAGGAGCCTCGCTGCTTTTGTGGTATGATCATACTGTATTCCTTACATTGTTATTCATTAAATTCGGTAATCATAGCTGCATGTTTCTGTGGCTCTAGTTACAGTTATGTCGATGTGGCCATTTTTAACTTCTATTTTGAGATTTGACTGGGCAGATTTGCCGTGGGCAGGAACCTGATGGATGTTCAAGGTCTGAGTCCAAGAATACATCCCCACTCCCCGCCTCAGATTTCCGGAATACAAGACATCTCAGCCAATGTGCAATTTTCTCTGTGACAGTTAAAAAGTAAAATTTTACATGTTGCATAATCCCAAAGCCCAATAGCCCGGCCAAGAAAAGTCCTTAGTGTTAAAAAAAAAAAAAATTAAGAATCTTGACCATCCTCATTTTAATTGTATAGGATAAATATGAAAATCTTTGGCAGTAGAATGCTAGTTGTAATACTTTAAAATGTGAATCACGGTTGGAAGTGGATGAAGGCTTTATTATTTCTGAGATTTCCAGTTTTTAAAAAGGTACAAGTCAGAAATTTGATAGTTCCAGAGTCCTCTGACAACATTCATCTGGTGGTCTTTTACTTTGGTTATTTAAAAATTGCTGATGAGACCAACTTGCAAAGCTAGAAATTCAGAGAGAATTCTTTCCTCTGAGCTTCAGCTGAGATTTTTCTGCTCTCACATTATTTTTGCGTATTCAGGATTTCAGTCTGAAGTTTAAGTGGAGTCGTTCTTTTGAAATCTTTCATTTTATTGTCATACTTGTTAGAATATGAGTACCCTTATGTGTCCTTATATTTGCAGGTTTCGCGGACTATGACTTTATCTTGGGGGGCTTACAAGAAGAGCTTTAATTATAGTAACAAGTCAACATTTTAGAATTACCATTCAAATGAGTGTAGGCACATCAGTTCAATACTTTGAGCCCTGTCCTCCTCTTGGGCCTTGTGCGGGACTTTCATTAATGTCTGAGCACTTGGAACAAAGAGTGTGCACGTCCCTTTGTGTTGTGAGTTACCAGAAAGTAAGGCAGCCTGCTTCCCATAGACATGTTCTTGTCTCCTTGAAGAAAGCGACTGGCATCATCATTAAGTTTTAGAAAAGAAAATCTGCCTCTCTCAATATTCTTTTATTTAGCTCTGTCACATGATAAATACATTGGAGTACTGTTAAGCAAACTTGGTTGTTTTTCAGCATCATAGAGGCACTTTAATCTTAATGCGGGAGAAAAAAAATGATGTTGCGTTTGTGTGTATATTTTATGCCATGACGCCCAGATTCTAGGGGGCCGTATAGCAGACACAGTAATATTCTGCCGAGAGCATCATGCTGCCATCTTTGTTTCTCTTCTTTGTTTCATAGCTATTTATGACATTTGCAAACAGAGAAACCTGTATATTATATCACTTGTTTAGGAACCTTCATTTTGGATACTTCAGCATTGCGGTGTGTATGTAAGTCTCCACAAACTTCATCTGGCTTCTAGAGATCTCTCCTGTACAGTGAGTCCAAGATGGTGGACTTTCCTCACAATTTCCTACTGATTGAAAAAATATATATATCAGCCAGTGAAATTCTGAGAAACTTAGCTACACAGTCCTTGAGTAATTTCACTGTACGGGAGTCAAAATTCACTGGGGAATAAAGGTAGTGATCTCTCTTTTAGCTGGTGGTCAGTTTCTAACAGACTCGACCCTGTGAAACAAGCTGAATGCAAGACGCTTTCAGGAAGGAGGGGCAGGGGAGGCTATAATAAAGGTAGGAAAAGGGACTCCTGACACCCATGGTGAAAAAACAGGCCGAAAACTACAATGTGAATACATGTTAACAGTGATTTTGAGAAGAAGCAATATTATTAATGGTTTCATTGAAAAAAAGAAGCATTGAATTTCAGTCCGTTGAATGTCATTAAAACAGCAGATAACAACCCCAGCTTCATTTATCCGGACCTGAACTAGGAGTCCCAGGAGAATGGGGGCCCTGCTTTTTTCTCCTGGGACTCCAGCATCACCTGCAGAGCATCTAGCCCCTTAGTAGGCTCCCGTTGTAAACAACTGTCTAAATCAGTAGACCAACCAGTGATCCAGTCAGTCTGAAATATTTTTCTTATGTGGAGAAACTTTGTTCAGTGATGCCATATAGATAAGAGTTTGCTCTAATAAAGCTAGTGATTAGATGATGATAGGCTTAGCTTAATACCTTTTAGTAATTTTTCCTAGACCTTATATTGAAATTCTAAATTATTTCATAATCCTCCATCCATCATCTCTTTTAACCTCAGATTAAATTCTAATATAAAAAACCCTTATATAATGATAACAAATATCTATCACAAATTTATGTGCCCAAACACTTTTCCAAGCACTACAGCATGAAAGTGTCTTTTGTGCATTAGTAAATTAAATATTCCCAGCAACCTTATTTGACGTAGATACTGTTATTTTCCTGTTTGCAGAGGAAGAAGCTGAGGCACGAAAAAGTTAAGTACCTTGCTCAAAGCCACACAGATATTATGTCCTTTCCAAAAGAGCTTTTAAAATATGTACCTTGTAATCTTAACATCATAACGATTCAAGAAAAAAGAAAACGCCGTGGTAGGATTTTTATTCATCTTCTACATATTAAATGATGTACTTAAAAACGAAATGTTTCAAAGATCTTATTGCATAACCAGAGCCTTTTTAGGCCAGTTTATTGAAAAGAACTGCTTTCCATTAGGAGAGGCTATGAGCAGCACCCCATTGATACAAACATATTGTTCCCATCATTCCCTGTTGATGGATCACGGGTCTATTATTATAATGTTGGTTCCACTTTTTCATAAATGCAGCTGCCTCATGGAGCACATGCGTTTGTACCATTATGCTGCTTGGTTTTAGGCCCAGATCAGTAAACTTTATAATGTTTAAGTGCCTTTTTTTCTATCCTGTTTTCTTTTTCTTTTCTAATTTAGCATCCAAAAGTAAATGTAGAGTAGTGAAATTTAAATGGAAAAACAGTCATTTTTGTCCTGATGTCACTTAGAGTGGAGAGCATGAGAAATGCAGGTGAAGAGCTGCCCTGCTCTCTTTTCGTGCTACCTGTGTGTTCTGTGGAAGGTTCAAAGCTGGCAGACTCTAGGAGACACAGAAATCAGCCTGGAAGGTGATGGATGAAATATAAGCAAGCATGTGCCTGGGAATGTCCTTGTTGTTGTGTGCCATGAATTAGGTTTTTAAATTTTACTATGAATATTGTATGCTTAAGAGCAAACACATACGTATGTGGTGTGGGAGTCAGGGACGCTTGTCTTTGGGAATCATCCATTGTAGACGTGTAAATGTCTCATCAATTGCGTTTAATTTTCATCCGGCTCTTGACCAGACATGTGTGTTCTTGTGGATGTCAGTGGGTGCAACATGGGGGGAAAAAAAAAAAGTGCACATTCTCTTTTTCAGTACTGTCATTTCTCACTGTAATGAGCACAAAAATAATTGGACAACTGAGCTATCAGTAAAAGGACACACTTCAGTGTGCGTCAAAGAATTATTTTACAGGACAAACTTTAATCTTTAAATGGGATTGTAGATAATTTGTGGTACCATCTGTCCATTTGGAATTGTTTTAGCCTTTTCTGTCGTTATACAGTAAGTGCCGCTGTGTTTAACATTAACATTTGATATTTTACACATTTAATTTCTGTTCTGCTGTGTGGTCCTTAGGGAACGGAGCGCTAGTGCTACATGAGAGAGACAAAGTATTGATCAGTTAACATTTCAGCTACATTTATGTATGTCGCAAAATTAATGAAAATGCCAGACAAAAATGTCAGAGTGCACAAAAAGGTAGAATTTAAATTTGGTAGTTTAATGAAAAGTTTAAGATGTGCATTATCAAAAATGTCCTCCTGCCTTTAAAGCACGATTCCTAACAGAATAACTAAAGGGAGACACATATTTTACTTAGAGGGACAATGAACATGAATTATGAAGGGATGTCAACTCCTCAAAGTACCTTGTGTTCCAGAACGGCATGTTTGAATGCTTAACCATTACTCATAAAATACATGTGTTTCTCTTCCTATCTGGAGAGCTACTGGCTTTACCCCTCCAGGCTGACCAGCCTAAGAGGCAGGCTTCCTACTGAGATTTTCCCCCCTTAGGTTTTCCTTGGTATCCAGGCATTCCTTTTGTGTCAAAGCTGAGAATTCCCTCTAGAGCAATTCATTGAGGCCACTCTGGTTCATTACTCGTTCCTTTCTGGGCCCTTTTCAAATGCCTGGTTTTCCTTTGCTCCCAGATAATTTGAGCTCCACCTTCATTCAATCCCTGTTTTAGTAAAGGATCACACTTGGGACAACAGCGACTCTGAGCAAAGCGGGGCCATTATGCAGCGAAAGAGAAAAACCAGAGATGATGTATGCAAAGAATGACATGAGGCAGCTCTCTGTAGCCAAATGATAAAAAATAAAATAAAATGGAGGAAGCACAAGCAAAGGAGGAACTGAACTTGCAGGGGCGATGTGGCTGGTGTACAAGGATTGAAAGACAATAGGCTCCCCAGGAAACCATATCGAGCACTTCCTGTGTAGAAAGCCTGCTGCTATTAAACAACATATGGATTTTTCTAAAAGTTATTACAAACAATAAGGACATTTGAAGTGGCCTTCATGTTCAGGGACTGAAAAGGGAGCATCACTTAAGAAGAAATATTAATGTGAAAACAAAGACATGTCTAGATCTCCCGTAGTTCGGATTCAAGTCTTAGCCTTCACTGAGCAATAGAAAGGGATTGTACTGGCCATATGGGAGGTAACTTTGAATTTCAACAGAAATTTCTAGTTTAAATAATTTAAGAGGCATCAATAATACCACACCAGCAAAATTATGCTTCAGGTCTGTAGCAATTTTCAAATGATTTTTATAGACGCTTTTGTTGTTGCTACTATTTTTTTTTTTTAGTGCCAGCAGAAAAACTGGAAATGTTCCAGACATAATTTTTGTTTTCTCCCCAAAACAGCAAAACAGAAGGACCCCTGAAAACCATAGAAATAAGTACTAAAGTAAAATGATCTGTAACTGATGGTTCTATCCATATATTCTTGAATTTTCCTGGAATTATGTAAATCTAAACTTCCAAGACCTTTTGCCAACCCTTCTTTATGTATGCTTTCCTCTGATGTAAGTACTTACCAAGTTTATAAACAATAATTCTGATTTAATTTATACAAATTTTAAAGGCACATTAAGCACTTCCCTCATAAATGTGTGAGAAAGAGAAAGCATATAGAATTTCATTGCTTTCAAAGACTATACCTCCAAAGTTGCCTAAAATTCCTATTACAACATCAGAGACCATTGACACTTAGAAAATTCTAGTACTACACTTTTCAGTAAGTAGATTGCGTGCCCAATTCATATGAACATGCTGGCACTTTAAGTTGGTGTTCAAAGTATACATTTTTCCAAAATTTATCTAGATTCCATGGAAGGAAATTGTATTTAAGCATTAGCCAATGAAAAAAATAGGTTTTTTAAAGTGATGCCTTTCACAAAGCATTGCATATAAATTCTCACAACTCCCCCAACCAAAGACCAGATTTTTGAAGTGAGTTGAATTTTAGAACTGATCACAATTAGCTAAAATCAAATATTAATAGAACAAAACATTTTAACTAGATTTCTCTGATCCTTGAGGATGCCTGGTGGTCTGCCGTCTATGGGGTCACACAGAGTCGGACACGACTGAAGTGACTTGGCAGCAGCAAGTGCTGATTTGAGGAAGTGCTACATTGGTATATGTAACAGCCACAAAAATAAAACAAAAGAATTATACATTTAAATAGACCTACAAAGTGAACTAGAGCAGCATCCTCAAGGATTAGAGAAATCTAGTTAAAATGCTTTGTCCTATTAATATTTGATTTTAGCTAATTGTGATCGGTTCTAAACTTCAACTCACTTCAAAAATCTGGTCTTCTGTGAGAGTGCCCCTTTTTTGTTTATTTTAATAGATGTCAGTAAAAGGGCCTCCTGCTCTTTGGAGGTAGGTTATCATATAAGCTGTAGAATCTGCTGCTGTCCAAAAAGCTAATTCCTCTTAGATTTTATTTTATATTTACAAGAAGAATTTAATTCTTAAAACACATTGCTAACTTCTTCTATCATTTCTACCCTCCTTCCTTTGTTCTCTAAAGCAGGAAGTTGTCAAATGCTATAATCTGGGGACGTTCTGTGGGTGACTTGAAGAAAATGAAATTATTTCACTTTTTTTTCACGTACAGGGCAGTTGCACTGTATTATAATCAAACATAAAGCTCAAGTATCACCAGCGTAACAATAACACCATATTGAATCTAGGAATTAGCCTCCTCGTGAATCGTAGTGATATGGGCAATGAAAGTTGGGATGACACCAATGGCTGTTTGTGGTCTCTCTGGCTATAGGGCTGCTGACCGATTTCACCTCAGGCAGCCTTCTTGCATTACATATCTTGTAGTTGCAGCCTCAGAATCTTTATGTGATCCTTAAAAAGTGTGTCGCATGGTCCAGATTTTATGATTAAGTTTACTAAGGATTAAAAATGACAAAATAATGAAATCAGAGATGTTTCATTGTCTCTCCTCAGATTCCTAAACCAATGTTCTTGTCCTCCGAAGAAATTTTCCACCCTCCAGCTTCAATTTAAATTGTTGGGGACACACATTCTAAGCAACATAGCAAGGCATAGTCCTTTCCAAAATAATATTCTGTCAAATGTTCTGCAAAAGAGAAAGTGTAAATGAATAATTATGAAATTTATTTTAGTAAAATTTTGTAAACTCAGAATAATAGCTCTTCTGAAAGATTGTACATTGCAACAGAAATGCAGTCATTACCATACTTTAGACAGTGACTTAATTCTCCAAATGTTTTCATGCCCTTTTGTATGGGGTAAAGGAGTAGAAGGCTTTCTATTGTCTGATTTTTCTATTTTGACCAATTATGAAGATATACCTTAGAATTATGGTGTATTTGAGTTAATTGAACAAGTGAGAAGCTAACCGGAAATGCTGTTAAAAACGATTTTCATCGCCCCTCTCCTTGCCATCGTTTTACCATGTTTTAACCTCGCAGGTAGAATGAACAGAGACGTAGGAGTCAGTCTTACCATAGTAGGACTGTGAGTTACGACCCTGCACCACATCCTCTATTCTGCTCTAATGACGGGTATCTGACACTCAGCGAGGGGTAACATTAGAGATCAGTAACTCTGAAGATGAAAGAGTGACCATGTCTCGTGTTTGCACCAGTCATCAGCCACTGGCTCAAAGGGAAGTAATGAATAGAGATTCAGAGAAGAGCTCACAAGGAAAAATGGAAATCACATCAAAGTGTAAACAGATATTTGGATAAAAATGAAAGGCAGCCCTGATTTTAAGGATGGGAAAAAGGATTTTACAGACAAAACTTGGCTTTTCTTTTGTTTTAAATCAGCATTTCTCAACAGTTTTTTCATAGTCACTCCCCTAAGGAGAAGCTTTTCATTTAATTTAATGAGAGAAAAGAAATACTAAGGAATAAGGTTTTCTCAGGGAGTGTGGAGCTTTGGGGGCCACAAATCACTGTGATATGCAGGATTCTCTGTGCTGTCCCCTAAGAACCAGTTTTTGCCCCCTTGGGTGCCATCTCAACCCCGCTGAGAATGCACGCTCTAGAGGAGGTTTACTGTGACTTTGGCTGTGTTTACTCTCACGCTCTTGGTGGTAAAGTCTAGTTCAGATTTTCTGTAGTTTGCATACCATGCAAATGATTCCCATAGATAATCAGTCTGAGGAAAGAGAATTTGTGATGTTTATACAGAATTATTGACCATATTGGAGTCCAGTGAAAGGAGAGGTTTTGTCTGGCTTCATGGAGACTGAAGAATTAAATTTTCTCCCTATGAAAACCCATATGAGAGCTCCCTCCTCTATACCAATTCCAAGGGTGCTTTGTAGTGCTTCACTGAAAAGAAGTGGGGTGAACATGAATTCTGGGCTAAGTAATATCTCCATCATTATGAGCGTTCGATGGGTTTTGTCCACACACTGTACAATATTTATGACTAATAGATAATCTTCATATTCCTGAATGGATATCATTATGTCAGAGATATAAAAGAATACTTCATTAGACTTGATTACCTATTAGATCTTCATGGGAAGGGAAGGCAAGGGGGTTGTGGAATAGAAAAGTCATTTAAAACAGGATACGTGTTCTACTGGCTATTCTGCATGGCTGGTTACTCAGTTCCTCATAGGAATCAAACAACTTTTACTGTTGTAATTTGTCAATAATAAGTAAACATATGATGTTTTATATCCCACTTAGCTATATAAAAATAATTCTACTGCATTTTCCATAGTTAGCGATCTCTAGATTTTCTGCCAAGCAGACTTCAGGCAATGCTTACGTGTTTGAAACAAGAATATATCATCCAATTTTGTTATAAAATGTTGGTGAATTAAGTACTGTTTTCCTTAGCCAATCAGAGAAATTCTTTGGATTTAATTTAAAATAAGAGATTGCTAAAGTTGCAAGTAGCCCATGAGTTACCTACAGATTATTATGCCGAAGTTGTATAAAAGAGGTGTTATTATATATTTTGAAATGATATGAGTGAAGGAGAAAAATAAAATATAAATGTGGGAGTTTAGAAAGCTGAGGTCACTTTCTCTAGTTAGGCAGAAATGTTGAAAACTTATCTGGATTTGTTTAAATTATTTTATATAGATCTTGGTTCTTCCATTGCATGAGACTATTACATGCCCCAACCAGGAGGCTGGTATTTTTAGGAAAGACCTTTAACCTAGGTGCTGTTGGTCTGGATGTGCACTATATCCTTCATTTTTTCAATTCTCAGAATATGAGCCTCCTACCACAGTTTTATTTCCAAGTCCTAAATCTTGGTTGATGCGTAATTAAAACTTTTTATTTTTTCATATAGACTCAAAAACCTCCAGGCAAGATGTATCTGTTTTGTAAGACAGTTGCTTTGACCCTGGGACACATCGCCCTGTAGTGGCAACTTGGGGGCCACAAATCATTGTGATGTCTAATGTCATAAGTAATGACATAGAACCATTCACAGAGCCTGTCAATCCCTTCATAGAGTACTAGCTGTAGAATGGAAATGTCGTATGTAGGAGGTAGATTAGAGTGCAGTCACGGCTTGGTGCTGAAAATGCCACATCCACCCCAATCCTAGCTTCAAATAGACCATCTTCCTCATGGCACAGGTAAGGGACCCACAGAAGTGGAGACTGTCTAGGCTTTTAAGTGTGCCAATGAAGTCGTGGAGTGTTATGGTTAGAAGGGAGCTTAGAGATAATTTTATGGTGGAGGAAATTAAAGTGCTGTAAGGGAAAGCAACTTACTGAGGCATTTACTCTCCTTCTCCCCCAGTTATTGGTAATGAATGTTTCAAAGACAGAAGCATTGAGAAGAAAGAGAGGAAGAGAATGAGAAAGAGAGAATCTTTATCATGAAGTTTATATGTTGTTGTCCTTAATTAAGAAAACCAAGTGTGTGACATTGTTCTGTAGAGTTCTAAGAGTGTAAAATTAGGCTCCAAATTCTTGGGATGTCTTATTAAGGAATGTGTTGACCTGAAAGGGCTGGAATTGCCTACTCAAAATAGTAAATCTTTGCTTGCTTTGCTTCGTAGTATCCCTGCAGTTCATGTAATAAGTGCATATTTTGTCTATTGATGTACTTCTCTACTAGTTGGGATCACATCACATCACAGCTCCCCCAAACACTGCAGAGATGTGTGTATAGTAATAGAGAACACAAAAAGTTCACTGTGCATTTGAGGGAGGTACATTTTAGACAAGCAAAGAAATGTCATTTGGCCTCTAAGTAGTATAAATTACTCATTCCCAAAAGTAAATGTAGACTCTTTGAGACTATATTTCCCAGATTTTAAACATATACTACATCGTGAGTTGCTTAAACAGTTTAAACCATCTATATTGATCCATATCGATTTAATGGTAGCTGAGATCAACCTGTCCATGCCTGAATTTCCATTAGACTAAATAAATGCCAGGAAAAAAAGTGTACGTATTGTGAATTACCTAGAAAAACTGGTGATTCAATTTCATTGGTTTGCTCCAATCCTAAATTTCCTTTAAAATTATATAGATCAAAATTCTTCTAGCATATAATTAAGCAATGAAATGAAATATTATATTCCTTTACAAAGTGTTGGAAGCATAGAATTAATAATAATCTGGGCATATTTTGAGATACTATTATTAATAGAATTTGTAGGGTGTTACCCACTTGTTATATAAATTATGTGAGGTATAGTTTGCTATAAACTTGGTGCACCAATTTATTGCTATTGGAGTTACTCAAGTGAAGAAAGCTAAATTAAATCATCTATATGAAATGCTTTGAAGTTCTTAAGTATGAGGGCCCTTGGATCATTTAGGCTTGAATAACATACAGGACCCCAACAATACAGGGTTTTGTTCCTGAGAGCTATGTAATCTTCAAATTTTGTATCAGTCTTTAAAAAATGATTTAACTTAAATTAATCATTATTTGAATGTATCCTATACTGGACCTAAGAAAGGAAGACAAACCACAAGGGAAAATTTCTCATGGATGTGTGCTAAAAATGCACAGCTCTTCCTCCAAAAGTATGTGGGAAGCGTAATAATACCCGGGTTCAATTTCTAATAGACTAGAATGTTTAACCTAAGTTTAAGGAACTAGGAAAAAACTAGATCATAAAATGAAAAATGCCATTTTTTCAGTATTTTTAATCCGTCACTAGAACCAGTGACAGGAGATAAATTCAGGCTGTTCTGCTTGAGATGCATTTCAGTTCCATTAACAGATCTTCCCCGTTTTCATGCACACTCAATAAAGCTGTGTTGAATGACTGACTCAGATGACTTTAGCAGCAAAACTGGAAGTTAAAGCTGTAATATTGTAACAGAAACCCCCAACAGTAGTATCAGATGAAGCTAAGAATAAATGTAGTATATCAGGCTTCATAAAAGGGTGAATGTGGGATACATTTATGCCCTCCTCTATCTACTGTGAGATTCATACATAAGATTCACACTCATTATTCTCATCATCTTAATGAGATCAGTGTGGGAACATTTCTTTCCTCTCCCTTTTGACTGTCAGAAATGGGGCACTGCATTTTTCCTCCTTCCTCTCTCCACTTTTAAGGGACTAGTTATATTTTCTTGGAAGGCTAGAAATGTTAACTGGTTACAGCAGGCAGCCCCAGAGTATCCTGCAGAAAGGCTGAAGGACTCTAGGTAGAGACCACAGAGTTGATCTCTCGCTTTTGTTTCTATTCTTTTTTTCTCCTACATGCATTTCCTTGCTTTCAGACTTTTAGCGTCTACCCTATTTCTCAGAGCGGGGGTGACAGTGGCCAGGGGGTCCCTTGGAAAAGAAGGAAAAAGATGCTTTCTCCATGTGGAGGAAAATAGGGTACCTGAGTGTTATCTCTATTTGCGACCCTCTTTCTCATTGAATCTATTGCCCTGATTAATTTTGCACAGTCTTCCTAAAGCGACTCTGAACATAATCGGTTCGTGTGTCCCAGCTAGACGTATGTCCAGCCTTGAACTAAAAAAGAATGGGCAAGGCACCAACTTCTAATGCATCTTGTCCTCAAATAAATGTTCAGATCTGTCAAGAAAGATTCACTTTTTGTAATTAAAGTTGCTAGGAGAGATTTTTATCATGTTTTTAGACCATGGGTTCCCTTCATCCTTAAGGACAAGAAAACAGGAACTTACAAAAATATTATTCAAGCCATCTAGGCTATTGATTATTAATTTATATTATAACCACACTGGTTTGGGTACTGCTTTCCTTGAGAGGAACTCGGATTCCCTTTAACATGATTGAAGAATTTTAAAGTAGGCATTTTTAATATTTGCGGCCCTCTTAATTATAACTTGTTTAATGTACCACTGTTAGCAGAGGGATTATGACTTAATAAAAATGTCATAGTATTAGTGAATAAAACACTATGTAATTTTCCCCAGGTAATAATTAACAGCATAAGGCTATATTAACAATAGTCTTAGAGAAGAGTCCCTAAATGTGTTTGATTCTCATCTTTTAAAAAGTAATTTTATACTGAAATTCAGTAATAAAATATTGGAGGGATTTAGTTAAGCTAGTTACCCTAAACTTCTTAGGTGCACAAATCTTTTCAAGTGATTTGCATTATATTGCTATGTTTAACATCATGCTATTTTAAAGTCAATCTGAAAGTTTGAAATGTTAGCTTAACATTCACCACAGCAACCTTATTGAGATTCATACAGAGTTTATTTACCTCATCACAATATTTGTTAAAACAGTTGAAAAAATAAAATTAATAAGTCATGAGGTCATTATTACATAATGTTTTTGCTCACATAGATAAATGGGTTTCTTTTTCTCTCTTTCTTTTTAAATAATGTCTCTCTGGCTTTGTTCCGTGGTTGCAGCAGACTGTTAGTATGTATCTTTATACCCTCAGAATGAGTGAGATATATCTGTGTAAATTATTGATTCACTTGAGCCTACCTCTGTAATTCAGGGCTGAAAACTCTGGCAGCTTATCTAGTAGCATGATATAACTAGGAAACCGAAGTTACCTACCACAGCAACAATTGCCAGTTGGGGGGTCAAATGCCCTTTTACCTTTATACCTGAACACCTGCAAATTGAGCTGTATCCCATTCAGATTTTAAGAACAGGTCCATTGTCACAGGAAGTAGAGTTTGTTTCTTGGAGAAAATTATGCCAGTTCTAGTTCTGAATGAAAGACGAGGCTTTTATTACTCAAGGGATATTAGGGCTGACTGCTTTTTTGAGAAAACAAATTTGGTGTAACTTTATCTGTAATTTAGTCCTGAATGGGTGCAAATAGACTGCACATTGTATGGTGCAGAAGGAAGAAAGTAGGGGTTTGTTAAAGCCATACAAGGGCTATGTAACCACTATATTTCCGAGGGAAGTCTTATCGGAGTTGCAGGTTATAAAGGGGGAATATTTTGGTTACAGCCTTAGCATCAAGCACCTGTTTTGAATTTTAGTTTAGAATGACACTGGAAAAGACAGTTTTTGTCTAAAATTATGGATAATGAAGTTGCCCTTTCCTGAAAGTTGCTGTACAGGCTGACTTTGACTTTGAGACTGGCCCCCCAACCCCCAGAAACTTCCAAAATCATTATAATCATTCCTGAGGTTGAACACTAGACTCAGACTTAGGTGGAGTGTGTTGACTTTTCGCTTTTATAAGCAGATTAGATTTATAGCATAAAAAATAAATAAATTTTAAAATAAAATTAAAAAACAAATAGCATGTAATATTCTTCACGTAAGAGGCTGATTTAAGCTTTGTCAACACTGAGAACAAGATGGATATTTTGAGTAAGGGACAAGACAAAACACACCTGGGCCGGTGAACCTCCAGGTCACACAAGTGTGGAGACTAATGGAAGATGCGTGAAGTATCTCACCCCTCAGGTTGGTCACCCACACCTTAGTCAGCAGCTCAGTAGTTGTCATAGAAACTGTCCTTTTTACAGTGTTAGAGTTGATCACTGTCATGGAACCAGACTAGGTAATCAAGCATCTTAGCCATATGCTCATTCTGAGCTCCAACCTAGTCAATTAGCACATTTTCTATTAAAAACTTAGTTGTAATAGGTCTTCATTAGCTAGCAGTTGCCATAATTGAACAGTTACTCAATTATGTCCATCCCCCAACCTCATTTTCACTTCTTTTTTGTGTCCAACTAGGAATATATCCAAGAGCATTCAGGATTCCCCACCTTAGGCAACATTCATGACCTCCACCTCAAACAAACTATTAGAAGGGTATGCCGGGGTTTAATACTTTATGTTTCTATGTTCTGGCATATATAACTAGGCCCTTGAGTTCTCCCTTTTTCTGTGTGTTTCAGAATTTCCAGTGTTTTTCACTAAGTAAGGAAAGGAGAAGTCTACTGTAAAGGCCCACTGTACGATAATGTCTCTAGGATGTGACAACCTTTTTACCCTTAAATCCATCCCTTCTTTCACCATTTTCCATTCTCCCCATCACATACCCATCCAGGCACATCATTATCCTGACATCACTCCCCATTATCTGCATTATGGTCCCTGCTACTGTCTGCCTGCGTCTGCCATTATCATGTCCCTGAAACTCACCGTGTCGTGTATCATCTGATGATCAAGTCTATTGTCTAGGAGAGGGAATGGGTCACCCCTAGATAACATATCTGCATTTTATCACTGGCCTTACGGGAAGTATTTCTGATGTGCTTAGACATCCAAGCCCTTACTTACAAGCAGGTGTAAAATGTTGTAACTGGGTTATCAGAGAGCAGGGAGGGAATTCGAGTGGCCCTCGGATAACACCACACAGGACATTTCTGGCCCCAGCAACTCACACGGATGCTCCTCTTCGTTGGAAAGAATTGTACCTCTTCCATCATTATAAAATTATGAATGTGTAACAGTCTGGAAAAGAATCAATCATAAAGGTTTTCTAAGCTTGGGAGCCTCATTGTGCTTTCCTCTGTGTAATTCAAAATAAGCGAAAGCAGAAATGTAACAAACAACACTTCGCTTAAGAAACATAGAGTTTACATGTCCCTGCCTAATGAAACATCATAGCTGCAGATGCTCAGCCAGTGGAAAGGCGCATGAAAAGGATAGGCTCAAAGTCTACTGGACTTTCTGCTTCTGTCCATTTTCTGGAATACAGAAGGGTTCTTTCTAATGCATCCATCCTTCCTGACCAGGTCTTTGCGATTTAGACTTGTATGCTGGACTCAGTGTAAGATGGTAAATTGTTTCAAGGATGACAGATTACACATCTGGTTTCTTCTCCCTACAACCCCCACGTTCACCTTTATAACAATTTTTTTTTCAAAAAGTAATGTGGTTTAAAAATCATTTTAAGTTGCCCAACATAAATGATAAAATCAAATATTGGATTCACAAACAATAGCCTTTATTGGTTTGTGACAAGTGATCCATCTTTTTGCATTAGTGCAGCTTTCTGAACCAGATTATTTTTCATAATTGATAATTTGTGAGTCATATATTTGTTATCTGTTCTTTTATGGCTTTGAAAATAGTGAACGATGCCAAAGATCACTGTGCTTTTATAAAGAAAATTATTTTAGTGTAGTTTATTGGCTGGCATTTTCTGAAAGTATGTTACCAATAAGTTTTGCAGAGAACGTAACAAAGATAAAAGTAACATTCCTTGCTAGAAGGAGGCCTGATAGGTCTAGAATTCATATTGATAATGTGAATTTAGTTTTAGAATTTATTCATGTTTAGCATGAGAACAATGAATATACATAAATAAGAAAAAATGTCAAATAAATTTCTGCAAGCTGAGAGGAAATATTTTGTTGCATATTTAAGCAATTTTCCCAATACAAAATCCACATTAAAACAATATACAAACACTGCAAAAAAAAAAAAAAAAAGCTCACCTTGCTATATGCATTGCAATTATAGCAACAGAATAATGATACTTCTTCTTGTGATCAATAATTTCAGTTGATTTTGATAGATAGCCTTAGGAAAAGTGTCCACCATAATACAATTTTTATTATTCAGCCTTATATTTTTGTTCCTAAAGCCTTCATAAGGGCAATGGAAAATTCTTATCCATTATTATGGTTAATAAATATGTTATGGTAGAATTAGAGTTCTACATATGAATTTATTTGCCCCAGGTAAATAATAATACGGCCTTTGAAATCCATTTTGCCTAACAGGGCAATATTAAAAACTTTTTCTTACCCTTAATTAATAATTCTCTCACACAACCTGAACATATTCACTAATTCTGTTCACAATTATACTGACTGACAAAATATAAATCAGTTGGAAAAGTAACAACCCAATTTACTGAGGACTAATATTGTTAGCTGAATTAAATTTTAATTTCACAGAAAACTTGTTATGAATCTGCTTTTAGAAATTACACGGTTCATCTTCAATCTTTACTAAAATTTCTCCTGAACAATTTAATTATAGAAAACTATTTCTAATAAAAAGATTATATACTTAATTAAAATAAAATTGAGATCATTTCATCATTACATAATTATATTATGATTATATACAATTAAATACCATATATAAAACATTTACTCTTCAGGAGACACTAATAGTGGGGGAAAAAAAAAACACCTGTAGGTTAATGTCCTCATCACTTCCACCTTTAAAGTTATAGGTTCTATTACACACATTTATTACATCATCTAGTTGCTTAAAATTCATACTTTAGTAGGGGGGAGATGCTGACCAATATGCAGTTGGCTATAAATCAGAATAAACTAGCATACTCATCACCATACCTTTTCTTAGATGATTTTGTTATATCTGAACTCTCATTAATAGAATTTCAACTAAGATTATCACTTCTAAATATGCCAAAGATATAATTAAAATTTTATTATTTAATACCAAAATCCAATTATGAAGAATAGTCTTCCTTCCTCAACCTGAATATGCTCTAAATTGTGTTTTTAAAATTGAGGATGTGTGGAACATCTTTATCAGATGGCCAAGCAGAATGTTTGAACTATATAAATAGCAGTGTTAAAAATGATAGCTTTTCCTCTATGCATCTCTTAGAAAATGTTGACAGTGTTATTTAGCGTCTGTAACAGTATGAGGAAGAATTTGCTCTACCTTTTCAGATGTTTCGCTGGCCTCGTTTATGGCGTGCGCGGTGATAGTGGGGTATGTTTATTTGTACATATGGTGTGACAGATTGTTGATGTGTTTTAACCATAATATATTATTCAGTTTTGAAACCTACTCTCTTTAGAGTTGGAATTTCTCTATGGTTGCAGGGAAAATGCATTTCTAATAACTTGTCTTACAGTTTTGAAGTCTGCATTTTTTTTTGTCTATCCCTTTTATATTTTCTAATTGGATGATAATTGCTTTACAATGTTGTGTTGGTTTCTATCATACAACAATGCAAAGAAGTCATAACTATATATATATTCTCTCCCTCTTGAGCCTCCCTCACCCATCCCACTGGATCTGCATTTTAAACATCACTCTCCATATTTCAGAAAATGTGACTTGCTATATAAATTACTGAAATTCAGTATTAATTTGATATTTTTCCAGTGCAGCAGCAGTGAAAAATCAGATTATTTTATTGTTATTGTTATTCCATCTGAGCTTTATTATAAACCAAAGTATTTGATATTTTCTTAAAGAAGAAATGCAGTTTGAAATATACATGACCTTTAAATCACTCTAAATATTTAAAGTAGATAGTTTTGACCAGTGGATTTTGAAAGCTATATAAAGTCTGGGGGAAAGTATTGGGTTGTTCACGTTTGGGTTTTCCATAATATCTTACATCAATAATATAAACTGTCCCTTCTCCTCATGAGATTTGTTCAAATCATGGAAACTAATTCCAAATTTTGTGATTGATCACTCTACCCAAAACAATTAAATTTATCAGTATAGATTCCCTATGGAATTCTGTAGAATGTAGAGCTTCAATATACATTCAGAGGTATTAGAATACATTATTGAAACAGAACTTTTTCCCAGCAGAAAAGTAATTTACGTTTTTAAGAAGATAAAGAAACCTCCAGAAGGAAAAAAGTAGGAAATAATAGGGAACTCTAAAACTGGAGTGTAGTTTTAGATCAAAAACTATCCATACATATCCCAATGTGTGTTATGAAATCTGTGCATTTTTCTGGGGTTATCTGCTCGTCAGTAAACGCCTTATAAAACATTGTTTATCTCTGTTCCCCCACCACTCCAATTGTCTCATATGTCATTCTGCAGTTTGGCCTGTAGAGAGCAATCTTGTACCACTAAAGCTCTCCATTACCGTTTATTTAGGCTGGAGAAGCTTACAGCCTTACAGATCTGTTCAATGTAAGCAGAGTTATTTGCATAAATTCCAGACTCTGATGATGGTCTGTGGCCTGCAGATTATTTATGCAGTTGTTTGGCCTTGAAGTTCACGAAAATGCTCAGAGGTGACTTTACTTTGCATTGTGACCCCGTGTAGGTGGGAGCCGGCCGGATGGTTGGGTGAATAACCTCAAAGTGTGAGGCCTCTCGTCTGAAACGTAATGCTTTGTTTCTCATACAGCCCTTCAGATAAAAAATAAATCCACCCATCATCTAAAATAAAGAATGATATTTTATCACCTATGTAGCAAAGATGACACACAAAAAAAGTTCTGAAGTCTCACGTGCAATGAGGCAATTGGTGTTAGCCTCTGGAAACATTTGTCAGTTTAGACCTGTTTAATCTTATTTCAATTAAGAATAGTTAAAAGCCAGAAGGACTGGCATTATTCTTGTGGCTTGTTATTTTTACACAAATACTACAAAGTGCCGCCATGTGCGTATTTTTTTAATGTGAAGAAGTATCAGTTCCTTCCTTTATTCTCAGCTGTGTTTTGGAATAATTGACAGAAGTGTATTAATTCAAACAATTGCAGAGCATGTGTTCCATACCACAATGTACCTTTACTTCTAATTCATGGGTTGAAAACAGTACATGATGCTTTTAGAAGTATAACTTTTTATTTATTTCAGGAAAAATAATTTTCTCCTGCTAATAAATATATGTGCCCGGTTTGGAACTGCTTTCATTCCTTGGTTTCTTCCTTCCTCACATTGACTGAGCACCCGCTAAGTGTCCATGTTCTAGTCCACACTGGGTTTCCAAATCGGTTAGGACCTGGCTGTGAAAACATTTATGTTTTGTTAAAGTCATATTTGAGAAGAACGGATTGTAATTACACTAAGATCTTATTAACATAGTTTAAATTTAGGGAATTTTGACATGTCCCCCCTGTGAGTGTTTAATTCCATGATTTTTTGTGGAGTTAACAAAAATTTATAAACCCTCATTTCTATGTATATTCCTTTTCTATCAAGGAACTCATTGGGTTTTAGAGAATGGAACTTGGTTTATTTCAGGGATGGTGGCTCAGTCAGTAAAGAATCTGCCTGCAATGCAGGAGACAGGGCTTCAGTCCCTGGGTTGGGAAGATCATCTGGAGGAGGGCATGGCCACCCACTCCAGTATTCTTACCTGGAGAATCCCTTGGACAGAGGAGGCTGGTGGGCTACAGTCCCTGGCGTCACATAGAGTCAGACACGACTGAACAACTAACACTTTAACGTTTTTTGAACAAATTATTTCTGACTGATTATATTTCTTAATATGGAAAATTATGCTTAGGTAAGAGAGAAACCAACCTTTGATTGTCACATGTTTCACATATATCAGCGTATTTCAAAATCCGAGCATTGTAAGTTTCAGCTGCTGACCAAATTGGCAATACAGTGCATCTTATTTTGCAAAAACTGCTCCGTAGTCCTAGAAACTGTATGTCATCAGTTACCACCTTGGTTCATAAAACTTCCACTAAGGTTTGAAATTAATCCAGTTATAAGAAACTTATGGCTGCAATTGCCTTTTGGACCCGGCATACCTCCTTTCTGTAATACTTGCAGAGGTTACTGATTGTGGTTTCAGGAACAAGGAGAGTATATTGTTTGTGAGGAGTAGCCTTTGATTCCTGCATCTGTGGTTATTAGAGCTACATCTGGTTCACAACAGATATTCACATCTTGAGTGGTTAAATAGAGAAGTTGCTTTTCTCACAGGGTGACCTCACAGCTGGGTGCCAGCAGACAAGCTCAGAAAGAAGTCACTTGAGTAACTAAGAAGTTTTGAACAGACCAGTGAAACTGGGGCAAGAAAACTGACTTTAATATGATAGGGAGGCTTCTTTGTTTCTTAACACGACACATCGTGTTTTGAATCCTTTATTTTTCTAAGACTTTCTGATTACAAGCTGGGGCTGGCAGATGTAAACTATTATACAGAGGATAGATAAACCTCAAGGTCCTGCTGTATAGCTTAGGTAGCTATCTTCAATATCCTGCAATCAGCCTAATGCAAAAGAGTGTTAAAGATAATATATATATATGTGTGCAACTGAGTTACTTTGCTGTACACCAGAAACTAACTTTGTAGATCAACTATACTTCAATTAAAAAATACATTTGAAAAAAGATACAATGATGGATTCCTTTATTAAGTGTAGTTGATTTGCACGTTGGTTTTAATCAGATTCAAATACAGTATTAAATCATTATTTTCTGGTATGTGCTTTTTAACTCTGAACATGTTCTGTTAGCTACAAAAGCAGATCATCTGACAGCCCTTTTCTCCACCTGCTGACGACCCCTCCCAAATCAAGGCTTAGGCTAGGATACCAAATAGATAAAGGACCTGCAGTTTCAAGGGACCAGTTCTTATCTGAGCTAAATGAGGCTGAAGACTCAGATGAAAATAGAAGAGTCAAAAAAAAAACAGGTGCTTGAACAGGTGGGTTTGTGATCTTTTGCCATTACACTGGTTCTCATAGTCTTAGAATAATCCCTCTGTTACAGAGGAATCTGGGGCACCCTCACACCAGGGCTTGACCCTGAGAGGTGATGAACTTGACTTGGTGGAAAGGACATTTTCCTCTCTTTAATTTACCCACCTCAATATATATACAAATATACACATTCATTCCTCTTAATACATCAATAGAGATTTTTTTTTTTTACACCTAGAGTTTCTTCCCCATGCGTGGGAGAAGACACAAAGCAAAGATTCCATCTTTGTTCTTTGTCAAACCCCTGAGATCCAATTTCCAGAGGAATTAAATGGATACACATCTCAGAACTAAGGGGAACACATTAGGGATTTTGATCTTTTTTTTTTTTTCCCTTAGGGAAAAAGCAACAAATTACATACAAAGAAATTTTGACCTTTTAGTTCTTCATTTTCTCAGGATATGTGAAAATACCCTTAGAATTGAAACAGAAGATAGAAAAGAGTCAGAGTAACATGTACACAATACTATATTTAAAATAGATAACCAATAAGGACCACAGGGAACTATACTCAATATTTTTTAAAAACCCATATGGGGAAAGAATCTTATGTGTATATGAGTGTTTTTGTGTGTGTGTGAGCAGATATATGTAGATATGGATGTATGCATGTGTGCTCACTCAGTCGTGTTGAACTCTTTGAAACCCCATGGACTATAGCCTATTAGGTTCCTCTGTCCATGGAAATTTCCAGGCAAGAATACTGGAATGGGATGCCATTATATATATGTATTAATTTATAACTGAATCACTTTGCCATACACCTGAAACTAATACAACATTGTAAATCAACTATATTTCAATTTAAAAAAAAGGAAAAAGGAAAAAAAAATAAAATTAAAAAAAAAAAAAGGAAAAAGGCTCAAAGCTGGCACCACATAGAGGAAAACAACTTTGATTCCTTTTTAACAGTTAAAGAATGAATGGCTTCCATTGTTGAGAAAGGAATAATTATTATATTTATTAACACAATCATAAGAGTCAACTCTGTGAATACAAGCTTGAATTAGTTCTTAGAATGTTGCTTCTCAGCCTCTGATCTACACACACATCACTCGGGATCTGATTAAAAATCAGGTTGCAAACCTCAGCAGGCCAAGGGTAGGGTTCTTGAGTGATCCTGATCAGGAAGCATGGTTTTACATGAGGTGTGAACTTAGATACCAGAATTATCAGTGATCTAGCTCATAGGCTTCCCAATTTTAGCATGTTTCAGAATCATCTGGGAAGATCTTAAAAACACAGCAATCTGGACCCTGATCCTGAGGTTTCTGATGTAGAAGGGTGGAGCTGAGGTTCAAAAGTTTGCATTTTTAACAAGTGTGCAAATGATGATACTGGTCCAGGGACCACACCTTGAGAACCACTGGTCTGCTGTAATCCAGTCTACTAGATGTTCATGATGAGGAATACACACACACACCCCCACACCCTCACAACCCCCACACCCCCCACAGCCACACACACCCACACACACACACACACCCACCCTCCCGCCCCGCCACCCACCCCTTCTGCCCTTAAATGATGAGTAAAATCCAACTATTCTCAAGTTACTCTAACATTAAGTCAGAATAGAAAACCCAGCTGGGTTCCTTCCATGGAAGGATATATAATAAACTAGAAAAGGAAGAATTAAATCAAGAGAAGAAAAGAGACATAATTTCAAAAGACCAAGGAAAGAAACCAGAAACTGCTGCAGCAGGAGGAGAAATAATGGCAAATATTGTTTTTGAAAATCATCAATATAAAGTAAAACCTGTGAGTGAAGGAGGTTCTGAAAATGTTTCTGCAACTGCCAGTTGGGGAGCTGGCAGGATATCATTGAGACTGATATTCTGATATTCTTCAATCTCTCTTTCTCTTCCTATGCCTCCTGCCGTCTTAGACCCAGAAGGAAAGGCAAGCTCTTGAAGTGGCATCCTTAAAGTTTTAGTGCTCTTGGAGTAGATGAGTGTTGCATTAGAAGTAAATTAATGAAATGAATACAAATAAGTTCACTTGTTTGTTGAAATATTTTTAAAGTTTCCTTCTCTCTCCTACTCCTTCCTTTAAAGAATGATGAAGGAAAGGCTTATCAGTATTTGATGTCACCTGATGACAGTGTTATTGGGGAAACATCCAAGAAGCAAAATGAGGGGAAACATAGGAGGAGGGTGACCTTTCCTAGTCCTCTTTGGTACATGGCATCTATTATATCTAGAGAGTAGAATGAGAAGCTGCTTCCAGCTAATATTTTTGTTAACATTTGGAGACTCAGGGAAAAAAAATCCTATTTTTCCAAGAACACAACCTTCTTCTTTACCTAATAGTTTTGGCCTGTTTCCCTCATTCAGATATGCTGGTCCCACCTTACAAATTCTCAGCACCCATGACTTCCACTCTAGTATTGTGTCCAGTTCAAAGCAATGTCTCAGTTTGTATTTATGGCACTAGTAAACTTTTGTAACTCGAGTTTTACATTTGAATATTCTATTTATGTTTTTATTTTCTGCATAAGCCACTCTGAAATTCATATGCTGCTGCTGCTGCTAAGTCACTTCAGTTGTGTCCGACTCTGTGTGACCCCATAGATGGCAGCCCACCAGGCTCCCCTGTCCCTGGGATTCTCCAGGCAAGAACACTGGAGTGGGTTGCCATTTCCTTCTCCAATGCATGAAAGTGAAAGGTGAAAGTGAAGTCGCTCAGTCGTGTCCAACTCTTCACGACCCCATGGACTGCAGCCCACCAGGCTCTTCCGTCTGTGGGATTTTCCAGGCAAAAGTACTGGAGTGGGGTGCCATTGCCTTCTCCGGAAATTCATATAAGGAGATGCAATTAATGGCTCCAAACCCCTTTTTTTTTTTTTTTTTTTCCGGTTCAGTTCAGTTGCTCAGTCGTGTCTGAGTCTTTTCGAGCCCATGGACTGTAGCATGCCAGGCCTCCCTGTCCATCGCCAATGCCTGGAGCTTGTTCAAACTCATGTCCATTGAATCAGTGATGCCATCCAACCATCTCATCCCCTGACATCCCCTTCTCCTCCCTCCTCCAATCTTTCCCAGCATCAGGGTCTTTTCCAATCAGTCTGTTCTTCACATCAGGTGGCTGAAGTATTGGAGTTTCAGCTTCAGCATCAGTCCTTCCAGTGAATATTCAGGACTGATTTCCTTTAGGATGGACCAGTTTGATCTCCTTGCAGTCCAAGGGACTCTCAAGAGTCTTCTCCAACACCACAGTTCAAAAGCATCAATTCTTCGGCACTCAGCTTTCTTAAAGATACTGAAAATAAAACCCCAGTAACCATCCAAACCTGATTTCTTCCATATAATCTAATCCCTCCCTTACATTCCATCTTTTAGGCCAGAGTTGTCAGAGATATTGCTTATGTTCTATATTTCTTATGCCCTCTCTGGGCAGACAATATAAGTTGATCACAGCACAAGCATTCCTGTTGTATCTCAACAAAACATTCCAAGTTACTAAAGAGCACCAACTATTTCAAATTGATTCTCAAGATGAACTGACTTGCCATTCTCCAGTTGTTTTTGAATGTGTCTGTCTTCCCTCCTGGGTTGAACCTCTAAAGGAGGGAGACGAGATTCTGTTTGTTTATTCTACTGAGGATGTGATGTTTATTCTACTGAGAGGGCTTAGTACATAGCAGATACTCAATGTCAATGTGTTTTGTTGAATTTTATTTTGTAGGTCAGTCTAGATCTATGGAAAAAAAATATATTTTACAGTTTTTCATGTAGGCTTGATTGTTCTTAATAAGCCATATCTCAACTAACAGAAAGTAAAATATAGCCAAATACCCGAGTCAAGAAGGATTTCTAGCTATTTTGGATGCAAATGATATAGCTAAAATAAAAAGCAGGTTTTCAAATTGAAAGTACTGTTTCTCTCCCTTGAAATCCTTTTTATGTCATTATAATTTTCTTTGGTAAACCTTTTGATCAGAGCAAAAAGTCAATTGCAACTCTCTAAATTTTCATAAAGCCTAACTTGGTGGGATTTACACTAATGGTCTTTTAAATATTACTTCAATGGTATTTCAGTAATAAAAAGCAGGTTGCTGAAACCTATGTTAACTCAGAGTTGTGATATTTCAGTGTTGTGTTTATCAGAGAGATTGTTTAGTCATAGACACCATCCATGACATATGCTTTGAGGAAGAAGATTTTAAAGTAGATTTGTTCTATTCTTCTTCTATCACAAAGATAGTTTGATAAGAAGGGATTGTTTGTTCCTTTTTATTCCTTGATAACTTTTCCCAAGACAGACTACTAATTAATAATTTTGCTGGAAATCTATGTATTTCAGATGGATAAATTGTGAAGTAGACACGGAGATAAAAGACTGCTGTATTTTAAATGACACAATCCATATGTTAGCATTTCACAAAGAGCTTGTTTGCTTTTGAAGTAAAACGTGCCCTTTCTCATAGCTACATTCTATAGACTCTGCAGTGAGTGTGTGTGTGTGTGTGTGTGATTTTGATGTGGAAGCAAACATCAAATCAAGTAAAAGTCTTTCTTTACAGGAATACTAATAGTTTCTCGATAAGTTTCCCTAATGTCTTCAGGGAGGGGGAGAAAAAAAAAGACCTTAGCACCTTTTAATTTTTTAGCTGTTTATACACTTTTATTTCCTCTTCTTTCCTCCCACATTTACACAAAAACCTTCTCAAGTCTCTTTTAAGCATTGCAGCAACTAAATCAATCCTAAGTGGCAACCACTTCTCACAGCGCTGCGTATGACTGTGTGTTAATTAGCTCCAGCAGATTATCCCCCGGTGTGCGGCGGGGTGTTGGTAGAAACTTCTCAATGCGCAGAGAGTGCTGAGGATTTCATGTTTATTTTCATGTATTGAGGCAAATTCTCAGTATGTCTTCAAATTATCTCCTTGGGGGTGTTTTTCCTGAGCTAATCCTGACAGAATCTTTCTGTCAGATATGCCCATCATCAAGAACAGGAGAACGGTGCACATACAGGAACCTCTGTGCTCCGGGCTGTATGCAAATTTAATGCCCAGCTCATTTCTGCTTCTCTTACATGGATGACAGACATTTTAACAATGTGTTCCACGCTTCCCTCTGGGAATCCAGTTGGATTCCTGTATGTATGTGAATGCATATAGGCCTCCATTTGGAATGTGTCTTTGAATGCAGTATTGGGAACATATATGCATACCAATGTGCTTATGTATGTACATATAAGCACATTTATTATAAGTGATGTGGATATTGGGATGCACGTGTGAGGATGGGAAAGAGTGAAGCTGCTCTTGATCAGAGAGGCGCCTACCTCCCATGGAGACTAATCAGCTGCTGAAAAATAGATGGGGTAGGAGAACTGATAAACAGATCTATACTGAATGTAATTCCACAACATTTGGGGTGGGAGTTGTGCCACTATGAAATGAGGACTAGCAACAGCATAGGAAATCAGCTTTGTTTTTCAGCTGTTTTAATGGGGAAAAGTTAACATCCTAAGAGCATTTCCAATCTAAGTGCCAGTCTTCATGATTGACCTTGGATTTACGACTTGTTACCTTCTGCCGCTGTTGCACTGTGTCTGAGGTTGCCGACCTCATAAGTACTTTCTTTGCAATTATTTTATTTTCAGTGGCTCCTTTCCCCCGCCCCCAGGGATGTGTCCTTGAACCCCTGTCTTCCATTTCCTGGTCAACTGGGCTGGCAACCTCAGAGGGACAAAGGAAGAACCATCTAGATCTCTCCTTTAGCCTAGGATGCATGCCAGGTAGACAGCTCTATCCTTTTCTGTCTCCTGTGGCACTCTAATTTTAAAGATGCTTCCCGTACTAAACATTTGCTCTGTTCCAAGTACTTAGATGTTTTATCTGAAATGGCCATACCTAAGGGTAGAACTCTTTATTAACAACCCTTGCACTGACCCCCCCACCACAAATCCATCTCAAAGGAATACAGATGCTCTGTGCTCTGTCAACATATCTTATTTAATATTCAAATGCAACTTTTTGATAAGCAATACTGCCTTTCTAGAAATTAGGAGGTATTGCTATCTATATTTGGAGAAGGCAATGGCACCCCACTCCAGTACTCTTGCCTGGAAAATCCCATGGACGGAGGAGCCTGGTAGGCTGCAGTCCATGGGGTCACTAAGAGTCAGACACGACTGAGCGATTTCACTTTCACTTTCATGTGTTGGAGAAGTAAATGGCAACGCACTCCAGTGTTCTTGCCTGGAGAATCCCAGGGACGGGGGAGCCTGGTGAGCTGCTCTCTGTGGGGTCACACAGAGTCGGACACGACTGAAGTCACTTAGCAGCAGCAGCAGCAGCAGCTATCTAGATTATATTGCAATTACACTATTTTGTTCTAACAAGAGTACTTGATTCTTCTGATAGTACTCCTAGTTCAGGTATGGAAACTTTGTCCAGTGAGTTTAAATCATGTGCTCATAGCTCATGTCTGGTAAGCCCTGATCTATTCAGGTGTTTCCCTCTCCCAACCCAAATTAGAAAGAAAGGGAAAACACAGGAATTACATGGAAAGGATGAGAGCCTTAAGAAATCAAGAGCAGCCCAAGAGATGAAAAGCTCCAATCAGATGGTCCTAGGAGGGTCAAAATCTCTTCCTGCATTATAGGCTCTTCCTTTGGAAACTCTAAGCACAGCTTTTCTCTCACACTCACTTTCCCAGGCCCCTGTTGTTACAACTAAGGCTTGATCCCTGGGTTGGGAAGATCCCTTGGAGGAGGAAATGGCAACTCACCTCAGTATTCTTGCCTGGAGAATCCCATGGACAGAGGGACCTGGCAGGCTACAGTCCATGGGGTTGCAAAGAGTCGGACACGACTGAAGCGACTCAGCACAATGAGAAAGAGAAGATGATGATGCTATTTTTCACCACTGTCTTCCTCTGTATATCTCAGGCTTCCTAATTTTGTTATATTTTCCTGTGAATGTCATTTGGATTCTTAAAAAAGGTTCTCTCATCATTGTTTCTTCCACTATCAGACTTACTTAGATGGCTCCAAGAATTCCCCTTGACTAATGAGGTGGATGAAACTGGAGCCTATTATACAGGGTGAAGTAAGCCAGAAAGAAAAACACCAATACAGTATACTAATGCATATATATGGAATTTAGATAGATGATAATGATAACCCTGTATGCGAGACAGCAAAAGAGACACAGATGTATAGAACAGTCTTTTGGACTCTGTGGGAGAAGGTGAGGGTGGGATGATCTGAGAGAATAGCATTGAAACATGTATATTATTGTATGTGAAACAGATCGCCAGTCCAGGTTCGAGGCATGAGACAGGGTGCTCAGGGCTGGTACACTGGGATGACCCAGAGGGATGGGATGGGGAGGGAGGTGGGAGGGGGGGTTCAGGATGGGGAACACATGTACACCCATGGCTGATTCATGTGACTGTATGGCAAAACCACTACAATATTGTAAAAGTAATTAGCCTCCAATTAAAATAAATAAATAAATTAAAAAAAAAAAAGAATCCCCTTGAAAGTCAAGGAATGGGGGATTTTTCCCTACCTACATTATTTGCATTTAATATGGATATCACTGTGAACCCAACCCAGTTTTAGCATATGCGATTCATTTATGGTGATTCGAAGTTGATTCAAAGGCCTTGATCCTGTGTCCCCTGTGGGGTTCAGATGCAGCCATATTTCTAGTGCTTAGCCTGAGGTCATTACTCTAGATCTCTAATTATTACCAGAGGACATAATTAAATACTGGTTCGAGGGTATAGAAAGTACTAGAATGTGATGTGTGAATTAGTTTCTTTCAATTAAGGAGAATGAATATTTATTGAGCATATATTATCTGCCTGGCGGTGTGCAAATGTCATCATGTGATTTTTATAATTATCTTTTAAGGAAGGTGCTGTTATTTTAGCATTTCATGGAAAAGGAAATCAAAGCTCTGAAAGAGATTTGTCTGATAATCACAGAGTAAGAAAGTGCTAGAGCCCTGATTTCAAACTCCTGGTTGGGTTTGTGTCTCATGGCTTTCCAGATACCGCATCATCGGTAGAGCAGAGTGAACATCCATCACAAGGAGGCTTGGACTACCCAGCATGAAAGGGACAAGAAATTTTTCTGTATCTTCACATTATTTTTGAATGAAGATGATAGCCATTCTATTATGAAACATTTTCAAGATTATTTTACACCTTACTTCCACACATACATAAAAGTTTCCTATCTTGTTTATTTAGCCTCACCTCTGCCTCCCATCAGAAAACTGCTATGTAAACTCCGGTACTTTTTAGTATTCCAGTGTGAAAACTCAACTGTGGGGGAAAATAATACATATTAGCTTAATGTCTTTCTATTCTAGGTTAGTGGGGAAAGTAGGATCTGGTGCTAATGAGATATTGACCCAAAGGTGTGGTTACAGTTGATTGGAAAACTTCCTGGATATTCAGATGTGGTTACTTCAACTTGGGGATGATAGCCAAGTATTGTATCTGTATGGGGGCAAAATATTTTTTAAGAAGTTGAATTTTGAGTTCTTGCATTTCATGGTGAGCTTACAGACTGCAGGATCTCATCTGAGGAGTCTTCATGTCTGTGTCCTAGCACCTGGCTCATGGCTCAGCTAGTCAGTTTGTTGATTGGTTAGTTGGTTGATGAGTAGGTGAGCATAGATCTTCACAGTATTCCAGCCTAGATGTTTCCGAAGACGTTCAACACCATGGGACTAATTCTAGGCAAAATCAGGATGGAATTTTGTCTTGAGTCACACCAGACTACTTAGAGAATTCACCACTAACAACTCTCAGGATCCTTTTGATCACACCAGTCCATCCTGCCCCCGTCAATGCTATATCATTTCCCTTGTCCAGCATCGTCTTACTGCCCTCCTCTGCCTACATCCATCACATTTACTCCAAATATATACTGTAAAACCCTCTGGTTGTTGCGACAGGTCAAGTGTGTGTTTAATACATTGATTTGTCCATTCAACATTTGTTTATTGAGTACCTCCTATGTAGCTGCAAGGTACTGGATGCTGACAGACAGACCTGGTCATCTTCTAGAGAATTTCGAGTTCAGACGGATGATGATTTAAGATGATGCACTGAGATGTCCTCACTGCCTAGAAGGTTCCTGTGCATTTCACAGAAGTTTCTGGAAACAGCTTCAGGGCCATTGTTCTCTGACTCTAATGCAGTGAGTCTAAAATGTAGTTGCGTCCTCTCAGAGACCCAAGAAAAAGGTCTGGGTCGTACATGCTTGCTGCCTGTTTTCCATATCGTAAGAGGTCACAGTTGAGACATTATCAGTTATAAGAACATTGTCCTGAAACTCTTATGGACTTTGAGAAATTCTCATGTAGCAATTCACCAGGGGACAGAGCTAATCTGAAACACAGCAGTGACTGTCCTTTTGGAATTAGGGTTAACGCCTCCATCTTAATGAAACTTTTATAACTTACATAATATTCTGGCAGGAAAGATGCTGGGTAAGTGTAAAGCATGATGATGGCTGCTGCTGTTACTTCTGTGACATTTGGACAACTTAAACCATATGGCCTAAATGTAACTCTAGATAAGTGTATAATTTTAGGTTGATTTTGTTTCAGAGCACTTGGAGGTCTGTTTGAATTAGGAGCCAAATCAAATCCCAGAAACAGGTGTATTTCCAAAAAAAGGAAGGGATATGTGTTACAGATGACCCAGTTAACAAATCACGGCCTTAAATCAAATAGAGCTATGTGAAGGAATGTCTCAATATCATTTTCCAAAAGTCCTGTCCAAGAGTTCTGCCTCAGGATGTCTGCCTTTCTGACTCCTTGCAAGCGTAAACTCATATTAAATATACCAATGAATACTTTTCCCTTATGTGAGCATGAAGATCCCTCTGATTCGGGGGCCTTATCGAGACTCATTCTACTTTAAGCAATGGCTGCTTCATAAACCAGTGCGCACTTCTGCACACTCAAACCCAAGCACTTCAGACTGCAGATATTTGCTTTTGCATCCCTCTGACCAGAGAGCTGCTGAGAGAAAACTAGCTCTAGAAATGTGCAAGCCAGCTCAGCTCTTACTCACTTAACCCATCCTTAAGTTGTGCTTACTACATGCCAGGCTTTGTTCCAAGGACTTGATAAATAGTAACTCGTTTAATAATCATAACAGTCTCCTCAGGTAATTACTCGTTATCCTTACTGTGCATATAGATGAAGAGACTGAGGGCCAGAGAAGTGAAGTATAACTTACCCAGAGACCCATGACTGCTAAAAAGAAGATCTCCTACCCAAAACGGACTAGCTCTATTCTTAAGCACGGTGCTATGCTTACCCCTCTGTGGACAGTGTGACTCATTTTCACTTCTGTTAAAACCATAGAACCCTCCTGGAAAGAGTTGAAAAGTCAGGTTTTCCACAAGAAGCTTTGCTTTTAGGGTAAAAAGCAGTCTAAGATCAGCATTACTGAGAGACCGATATACAGCAGAGCGTATTTCCATTCAAAACCTCTTTGCTTCCTGGGATGCAAATGACCCTCATTTATAAGTCCATGATTTTTAAAGCATACGGCAGGATCCAATAATACCTTGTCCTTTTGTTCAAGAGGCGCAAAGATATAATAAATGGGAAATTAGATTTTATCAGCTCCAGTGTATGTTACATAAGCAACTAAGCTTGCCACTTAGGACCAAACCATGAGCAATTCAGGGGGTCTTTTAAATCTGCTCCAAAGACAAAGGCTTAGACGGCAAGATCATAAAATCACCAGGGAAAAGGAATTTCATAGTATAAACCTTCCAGCATTAAGTCTCAACCCTGAGTGTCTTTATAAAGAATCTGAGTTGACTCCAACAGCCATGGTAACCAGAAAATCACAGGAGACTGGAGGAATGAACAGCAATGAAAACCCCTCAACTCCTCAAGTGCTTTCTGTCTTTACTGTTCATTCTGCTGCTTCACAGCATGATATCATGTTTTCTTTATTAAATCAGTTCTGTGTGTGTATCTTCTCTCCCCAGCTGGATAGTAAGCCTTTGAGGACCAGGTCCTACTCTATGAAGCTTGGGCAACTCTCAGTGACATAAAGCAGATGTACCGATGGGTTTATTCTTTCATTCTTTCTTCCTATAATCCAGATGGAAGAACTATAGTAAGGAAAGAGCAAGAGGTTTAAAGTAAGACAGCCTGGAGGCAAATCAGACTCTGCTAAGAATGTTAATGATGATGTCATGGTCACAGAAAATCCTGAGGAGTTGGCAGCCTTAATAGAAGTGACCTTGGTCAGGCAACCATCATATTGGTATCCATAGACAGAATCCCTGCTCTTGACAGACAACAACCCCTTGCTGCTGCTGCTGCTGCTGCTAAGTCGCTTCAGTCATGTCTGACTCTGCGAGACCCCATAGACGGCAGCCCACCAGGCTCCGCCGTCACTGGGATTCTCCAGGCAAGAACACTGGAGTGGGTTGCCATTTCCTTCTCCAATGCATGAAAGTGAAAAGTCAAAGTGAAGTCGCTCAGTCGTGTCTGACTCTTCGTGACCCCATGGACTGCAGCCTACCAGGCTCCTCCGTCCATGGGATTTTCCAGGCAAGAGTACTGGAGTGGGGTGCCATTGCCTTCTCCAATGCATGAAAGTGAAAAGTGAAAGCAGCCCGCTAGGCTCCTTCGTCCATGGGGTTTCCCAGGCAAGAGTACTGGAGTGGGGCGCCATCGCCTTCTCCACAACAACCCCTTAGGTGAAGACAAAACCCGGAGAGGTGATGTCTCTTGCCTATTGCCACAGAACTGTAGGACAGAGCCAGGCTTCACATGAAGGCCATTATAACTCACTCCTTTGTGTTATATTTTCTGCATTGGACAGGTTAGCTAACCTTTCACATCTTCAGTTAGCTCCTTGGTCAGAATGGGGAAACTCATACCTACCTTGCAAGGTTCTCTGCAAATAAAGGAAGAACACCTAAGAACAAGATCTGTTGACTCAGCTACTCCTCTAAGAGACACTCAGTAAAAATCAGTTTACTTCCCTGTAAAAACCCCCTCCTCAGCACTCAAACAAACCCTCAAATCTGTGCATTCTTAACTGCCGACTAAACTGAGACAGACAGCGTGTGGTAACGGTACACTATTGCCTAATCCAGTCACTGGGTGTCCCAGTGAAGCGCTGTTTGGGGATAAGTTATTTTGGGTTAGATTGTTTCCAGAGAAACCAAAACATTGCTGAAAAAGAATTAGACAGAAGAATATGTTTCCTGACTGAAGGAACTGTCAGGCCAGTCAGAAGCGAAGGTTGAGTGAAACCATGTTGAGGCTGTGGGAAGGGACTCCCTTCCACTGGCTCCATCCTCCACAGCCTATCCAGGCGACCACTTGGTCAACCTGAAATCTCCAACTCCAAAACCAGCTGCCTCTGGCTTGCCATGGATGTCTCTTCCTCATAGTGACCCTGTCTGTTGTTCCCCTTATTGTCTCCTAGTCTGATAATCAGTGCATTGCAGCCTTTAGATTTTGTGAACAAAAGTTCCTAAATGTCTTCATGTCTTGAAGCCTTTATAAACCTCATAAATCAGGCTTACAGCCATAAAAAGCAGTACTAGTTTATGCCTAGAGAAACAGATGTCTAGTGGTCAGTATCTTTCTGCATGTTGCAAAAAAATCTGTCTTGAAAAAATTCTAGAATATGCTTAAAATTCAAAATGGCTAGTTCTGAGGCGTGTTACATGGGTAATACCAAATGTCTTTCTTTCCCCTGACTAAAAACAAAACAACGATAGTTACCTACTTTTTTATCAGCCGTTGTTCTGAGTGGTTTCCTTAATGGCAATTGGAAAGAGTAAATAATATACAGTCAGGAGAGCTTCCTGTGTTTTGCAGTGGTGAAATTTCACTGCCATAAAAGCCTGCATTTCTTACTTTTACGAACTTGTCACAAACTTTTCACCATAATGTCCAAGTCTCCCCTGAAGATTGTGCAAAGCGAAAATCAAAAATCTTGCACAGCTTTAATGATGACATCAGTGGTGAGAAAAAGATTATGCACGCACATATACAAATCCAGCTGGCGCATGAGCATAAATAACAGTTTGGTGACAGCAGAAAAGTATTGATGCCTTTCAAATGTGATGTCTTTCCCTGAAGAAATTTGCTGATTTGCCGTGTTGAATTTAGGATAGTTCTCTCTTTTCTTGATAAATCTATTTTTTTTCTCACTTTCTTAAGTTATTATGCATTCGTACACTGCATCTTGAAAGATCATAGTTGTCATCACCCACCCCAATTTTTCTTCTGTAGATAATCTTGGGAACTTTTTTAACCTTTATTTTGGCACTTGATGAACAGCGAGATATTAATACATTTAACAGAAATGGGAAAAATAACTGGAATAGCCAACCGCAGAGCTCCAGAAAAGAAAAGTTTTGATAGCACAAACAAAGTAATAATCCTGGTGATAATTTAGGAACATGCATATATTAGTATGCCTCTAATTTAAGAGCTAATTATCTTTGTTTTCATTCTTAAAAACAAATTTGTTTTTTCCATTAAATATAAAAATGGTTCCACCTTCTAGCAACCCCTTCATTAAAACTGTACGAATAATTAAAAGAAATTACCACATAATTGGGCCATATTATGCATAATTTATTATACCTTTTTAGTCTTTAAATAATAGTTTATTTGTATAAATAATTTTTATAGTACTTTGTTGTTGGGTAGGGAGGATACAGTATCTAGGATGAAAGAAGCAGTGTGATTAGTTGATGAGGTGTTGACATTGCCTTTATTTTATTATAGCTACACAGGTTGATTAACATCATAACATTAGAATAAATCTGCATGCAATTAAAATAAAGCATATTGCCCAAAAAAGGCACACAGAACTTATCAGCCTGATTCAGTAAGTTCTGGTATAGCTGAAATTTTGCTTTTAAAACAAACTGCTTGAAGCTCTCCTTTTGCTTATATTTTTGGGTGTTTTCTTTGACTAGCTTTCTTTACCTTCTGAAAGATATTTATAACTCTCCAGGGTGCACCATCCTACTGAGATAACTGTGTTCTTAGATGCTTGAAGACAAAGATGAACAACTCACTTGTGGTGTGTGGTTATCTCATTATGTCTACCCACCCTGTTGTAGGGCATTGCTAGAGCTGCAGTGAACTGTTTGCCCTGCTGGCAAACAAGCCCCTTGCAGCTCATGACACGTGTTTTAACCGTTATTTAGGCTCGCTCTTCGCAGTCAGCCTGAATATGCCCTTAGGCTCCCAATGAAAAGGGAGCTTAATGATGTGTCAAAAATTGCACTGCAAGGGCCCACGATAAATTCAGACGCTGTAAATACAGGAGCCAACAGGGCAGCTGAAATTTAAGGTAGCGTTCAGACTCAGACCACTTGTCATGAAGTCATTCGAAGGGGAGTGTGTGTGTGTGTGTGTGTGTGTGTTCAGATAACCAAAAGCAAGAGAAAAGAACCTATGTACAAATGACTGAGGGAAGAAGCTGAAGGATAAAGTGTGGACTGAGAGTCAAAAAGGCCAAATGGACTTTCTTTCCAAAGCCATCTCTAGAAGGAGATCTAAACGTTTAAGTTGTCCATCAAAGAAATCAGAGGCATCTTTTCCCAAGCAGAAATAGTCTTGGGTAGAACTGAAGCTCTGAAAGCTGGGGAAGGAATGGCTCCCTTACTCTTGGCAAGGCTGTGGTGATTCCTTGCAGGCTTTCTTCCCTGCACTAAGGAAGCCGTGGCAGAACTGGATAACTTTGCTCTTTCCTCTGGCAACATGAGTGGCTTTACGCCGTCTCCTCTTTGAATCTAGTTTAAAAGAAATAGCTTATGCAAAAAGAGGACAGCCTTATAAAATAACTCCCAAACATGTTTGTAAAGAGATGCAGGCCTTTTGTTTCCCTGAAACAGTTCTTAAATAATGAACTCAAAGTAGGACCATTGGGAATGCCCCGTTTTTAAAGAAATCTTTTAATACCCTAATCAAACATCAGCAAGTTCATTAAAGAAATTGTCCTAGGCCACTACTTGATCAGTAAAAGGCCCCATAGCAGGGTTCCAGGACTTTTTCATTCTTCCCTTCTCTCTAGTTTGAATATCATTGGCACTAACACATTTCTTCTCATCTTTTTTATTATTTGTAAGAAATGAATGCCTGAATTTTGCCACCAGAAAATGTGTATATCCTTCCCATGAAACCATTGCAGGCTTTTACATTCTTAAAAATCTTAATCTGAGTTTAATTTATAAAGAGCATTTAAAAGAAAACTCAGTAAAGCTTAGGTGAATTACATCACACAAAGGATCCTTCTTTAATCACCTCTGACTCCTAAAAATGGATCCTGTAGTTGAGATGGAGTACCATGCTTGGAGGCTAAAATGCCAGGTGTCTGTCAGCTGTGAGAAGAAAATTTTCAGTGTGTCTTTAAAGGACATTCCAAAGTTATTTCTGGCACTAAATTTGGGTGTTTAAAAACTAACCAGGAGTGTTATAAAAGCTTTTTTAACATATTTTTGTTTGCATATGATCAAAAAAAAAAAAAAAAAAAACAAGGAAGCTATCAGCTTTCCTAATAGCTCAGTTGGTAAAGAATCTGCCTGCAATGCAGGAATCCTCGGTTCAATTCCTGGGTGGGGAAGATCCCCTGGAGAAGGAATAGGTTACCCACTCCAGTATTCCTGGACTTCCCTTGTGGCTCAGCTGTTAAAGAATCCGCCTGCAATGCAGGAGACCTGGGTTCGATCCCTGGGTTGGGAAGATCCCCTGGAGACAGGAACGGCTACCCACTCCAGTATTCTTGGGCTTCCCTTGTGGCTCAGCTGGTAAAGAATCTGCCCACAATGCGGGAGACCTGAGTTTGATCCCTGGGTTGGGAAGATCCCCTGGAGAAGGGAAAGGCTACCAACTCCAGTATTCTGGCCTGGAGAATTCCATCAACAGTCCACGGGGTCGCAAACATTCGGACACCACTGAGCAAATTTCACTTTCACAAAAAACAAAATGAATGCTTTATAATTTGTTGCAAGTTGGGAGCTTACACCAGTGATTTGGAGGCTCTTACTGGATATCGAGTAATGGAAAAAATGGAATGAACTGGAATATAATATGAAGGTCCATTTTGCCTTGTCAGGACTACCCTTGACTTAGTGTCATCAACTCTAAACTATATTAACCTGTAATACTATAGTAGTTAAGAGTTTTTCTCGGCATTCCCACTTACCAACTGAATTCTCCATCTGCAGTCTGCTGGCCATGCTCACTGTCTTACTAACCCTGCCCTTCAGTAGCTGACTCTTATCAGAAGTCTATGGCACCATGTGCCCTGGCCTAATCTTACAGCACTCAATAAATGTTAGCTAATTGGCAGCAGCAGAATGAAAATCCAGAGTCTTTATTTGTATCTAGATATGGACCAGAATCTGGACCTCATTATCTTTAATTGGTTCATGTTTTACCATCTACAAAGCATGTTCACATGCCTTATCTTCACAACAATCTTTTACAACACATCGGGCCGTGGTTTGCCCAGAGTGGCCCACTTCATGGCTGGTGGATTTGGAGCTAAGCCGGGGACGATTCCAGCATCAGCTTCACTGTCCTGTAGTTCCTTGCAGTTTGTTAATAAGAGTCAATGCAACTTTAAAATGACCCAGCTTGTCTGTGTTTAGAAATCTCTCTCATGGAGAAGATACTAAGGAGACATGCCAAGAGAGTGACAGTGAGGCTGTATAGAAGCATGATATGCCCCTCCTTGCATATTTCTTCCACAAGGAACCAGCTGAACAAAAACCTAGATTTGATCTAAAAAATTAATTCCAAATTCTCATTTTTAGAATGTCGATCCAAGTTGGGCCTACAGAAACCAGCGGTTTCATAGCCTAATTCTCTGAGACTGTCAGTATGCTATATATTAAATCTTGAAGGTATTACCGACTGGTAAATTCACAGACACCTAGGTGGTTCCAGTGTGAACTTTTAAAACCCATACCATTCCTTAATCTATAGCAGATCCATTAAAATTTCATGGGAAAAAGAAACCTTCATTTTTAAAATACATCTTAAATTTGAAAGTAAAACATGGAAGCTGTTTCCTAATACAGCAAGGTCTACTTTTAAAGTGTTTCGGAGAGTTCATTATTAATTCATATTCCAGGGATAACTTATTCTGATGTATACGACCCCATGTAAATAGCTGTGCTTCTCAAGAGTGATTTGCCTTCCACATTCACCTTTTATATCTTTGGCTGTGGAAGGACACTAAAAAGTGATGTTTTCTTGGCCTGGGGTCAGAAAAACAAAGGAGTTTGGTTTGGGCTTTGTTTGTATGTGTGTATGCTTAAATCTTTTGTTTATTTCTGTGTGTGGCAATGTTCAAGAATTTACTCGGACTGAAAAAAAAAAAAAAAAACACCAGGCTCTTTACTGGAAATCAGCATTGTGAAGCATCATGAATGCTGCTTCTGCTAAGTTAGTGTTGTAAAGAGTATGGTCGAATTCTCCACCAAGTGATGGAGTCCACTTGGGTTGAGAGCAGAAACACAAAATGAGCGAAATAACAATAGAGGGGAGCATATACTTGGGCAAAGGAGTGCTTCAGAAGAGAAACAGAAGTTTATAGTGAAGAGTAGGCATTTGGGTGTTGATAACATAGTGGCTGAAATGTCAAGAAAAAGTCTTTCTGAGAGTTCCCATGATGATCCACTTCAGAGGCCCAGTCGTGATTGCATCTCTGTCCCATGGTCTTCCTCTTCTCTGTTGCTTTTCATTCCTTTGCTCTCCCTGACTTTTCATCTGTTTTTGCTTGCTCCTTCTCTTCTCTTTAGGGGATCTTTCCCCCCATCGTTTCTTTTTCCTTTCTCTCACATATCCTTTTGTTCCCCTTCTACTGTGTCCATCTATTCTTAACTGACCATAATTTGGAGCTGAAGAGATACAGCGTAGTAGTTAGTAGTTCAGATTCTGGAGTCAGGCAGAAATCTAGCTCTGCTGTGTGACTTTGGGCATTTTACTTAACTTCTCTGAGCCTGATTTTCCTCATCTGCAAAATGAGGCCAATAATCTATTTCACAATTGCTATAAGGACTAAAAAAGAAAATACGACAGTTAGCACAGCTCCTGAGAATAAATGTTCAATAGGTACCAACTTTTTAATTTGGGTTTGATTATATTCTGTCTCATTCTGGGGAGATAATGAAAGTGAATTATAAAGCTACTCATAGCATAACAAGTTAATGTGTACGTAAAGGAATCACACTGATGCTCAGAAGGTGGGAGGGTAAATAAAATAATGCTGGTGGTACATAAAATTCATAGCTCAAGTTCTAGACAGAAGAAGGTCAAAACTTGGAATCTGGGCTTCCCAGAAAGTAGATTAAGGGGGAAACTATCAGTGACATGATTCACAATCTTCTTAATATTTCATATGAAGCCTATTTAGTTATTCAGTATAAGCCCAACTATTTCTAGTACTGAGACCTCAGGAATTCTTATTCAAGAGCCTCTATCATGCTGACAATGTATAATGTGAACAAAATCTCCAGAGTTAAATACAATGCTATACTTCATAGAATTCTTTCTTATACTTTCCTTCAGTAGGGGCTGCTGTAACACCAAAATGCAATTCAGTAAAACAACACCAGCTCTGTATATAGGGCATGAAATTTGGAGCCAGACAGACTTTGGTTTGAATTGTGTTTCTACCGTTTTACTTGCTGGGTGGTCTTGAGCAAGTGATTTGATGGTGCTAGGATTGTTTTCCAGATATTAACCCCTGCTTTGCACAGTTATTTTAAAGATTATTACCAGTGTCTGGAAAGTACCTAATTCAGTGCTAGGCACATGACCACAAATGATAAGTATCATTTTGAAGTGGCATAGCCATGGCATTTAAGTATGTTACTCTCAAGTGGTTTGGCTAGATCCAAAACTAAAACTTAGAATATCTAAAAGGGAATATATGTCCTTCAGGCAACCTTCCATAAATACGATTTCTCATGACTGATTTTTGATAGGCACTGGGCAGCAAGCATTCAGTGTTATCCTCTTTTGACAAGTACTTGGAGTGCAAATATTCTGTTGCCAATTAGGGACAGACCATGCTTTAAGCCTCAGCTGAGATGGGAATATAGTTGACAACTCTTTTAAAAGTTGAGAAGCCTAACCAAAACATACGTCTGTAAAATGCCACCTCGCCTCCACATGGACATGGGCTGAGAATGGGACAAGATTTTTCTCACAAACCTCAAAATTCTATGCCAAAGAGCATGACTGTGATTATTTTAGCCTGCAAAAATGTTAGAGTGTTATGAAACTCCCAGTGCCATAGAGATAAGGAAGTTCCACTAGAGCACCCATGGAAGAGCTTACCTCTTCACTCCCCATGAGTCTTCAGCCAAAACTTTCTACCCTTAGGTGATGGACTCCTGCTAGAGGGGTTAGCTGTAAGTGAGCTCAGTGTTACAGAGCTTCTGCCAGGAGTAATTATTTGGGTTTTAGGATGATTCATCTTAGCACCATTTTTTTCAATACTAAATAAATACTAGGCTATTTGTTTTTTAAACTCTCACCTATTTTGTGACAATAACACTGTGACATCAATACTTTAGGAAACACTTTTTTTCTCTGTCTTCCCGCTCTGCATCTAGCTCAATCAGGCGATAACAAGGTGCTAAGGTACGAGTTAAAAAGACGAAAGTGAGAGCTGGTGTGAAAGAGAGTAGAACACATCCTGTTTCATCTCATTGGAAATTCCTTTCCATTAGGACAACTTGCCTGTAAAACCCAACTCAAAATGACACAAAGGGACAGGTTCCATAGGACCACTAATTGTTGGAGACCCAGACGACCTCATGCAGCTCGTTCATAGTGAATTCCTGTCCATTTTGAAAAATCTCAGCGTGAGCTATCTGAAAGCACGTGGTTCAAAGTCAGTTTCCAAAAAGGTTCAGTTGTCAGTTGATAGAATGCTGTGCCTAGAATCTGTCTGCTTTTTAGACAAAATTTTGGCCTGAGAAGGTGGACTTGCAAGTTTTCATGGGGAAAACTAGCCCAGAATGTCCAGTGATATAAAAAGATTGATAATTTTTATAATAATTATATTAAGAAGTCCTTCTCTTTAGTGGGGCTTCCCTGGTGGCTCAGTGGTAAAGAATCCACATGCAGTGCAGGAGACGCAGGTTTGACCCCTGCATCGGGAAGATCCTCTAGAGGAGGGCATGGCAACCCACTCCTGTTTTCCTGCCTTGAGAATCCCAGGGACAGAGGAGGCTGGCAGGCTATAGTTCATAGGGTCGCAAAGAGTCGGACATGACTGATGCAACTATGCAGGCACACACTCTTTTTAGTAGAATGGCCATCCTGGGCCTATTGCTCACCCTTAGAGCTGACCAGATGGACAGGTCTGCAGGAATTGAAACCACCATTAAGCAGCTCTGAAGGCAGGAAATCCACTCTGAAGTGTTTGTTAGTCTCAGCCTCACTAAACGACTGTACTGTGAGAAGAGTGTTATTGGAAGTGCATCAGGAACCCAGGAGGGTACGCTTGGAGTAATTTCTCTTCTTTATAAAATGGGGGAAAAGAAACCCAGACAGTCAACTGAGATCTCACTCCGTTCACACCTCAGGAAGCTAGGTCCCCCAAATCAGTCCTTACCTGAGTTCTAAGACCTAACAGACAAACTTATTACAGTTCCTTCCAAGCAGATTACCTGAATTTTCTAAAACAATGAGAAAAATTGAATTTGGGTGTTCACTTTCAAAGTGTATTCTATCTTGCCATCCTACTTTTCTCACCAGTCCTAGTCAAACAGGTAACAAAAAAGTAAATCCCACAATTTCCAGAACACACACGCAGGAGAGTACATTATCAGGAAGCTGTTGAGAAGAAGGAAGAAAGGAGACCTCCCTTCATTAAAATCTCTTCCACATAATTGCAGTCTCTCTCTTGACTGGAGGAGCAAAGGGGTGACAATGGCATTACAGCTATCAGAAAGAGAATTACCGTGGTCCTCAGCCTGCTCTATTTTGAAGTCTGTTTTCTGGGAAGCCTCTGAGGCATTAGGTGAGCTTCATCTGGCCTGTTGATGGTGTTGGAAAAGGAGTGAGCCGTTTTGATAAATGCCCAGAGTAGTTCCCTAAGTTAGGTGATCACCAGAAACATTGAGGGAATAATGAAAATTCTAGATTCTAGGGCCCTACTGCCAGAGATTCTACTTAGATCAGTCTGGTGGCAGCCAGGAGTGGTGGATGAATTGTACATTGTTCAAAAGCAGTAAGGATTTCATCGAAATGTTTGAATTGCCCTTCCTATCTTCTTTTGTATATGTATGTGTGAGAGGCCAAATTATGCTTCTAGACATATCTGGATTTGGGGCCTTAAATGATTCAATCAGAACTCAGCTTCTTGCTATCTCTTGGCTTGATCTTCATTGATCTTGGGCAGGATTTCCCCTAAGGGGCAATTCACACACATACCCCACCTCCCACCCTCCACCAGGTCTACATGTTTCTAGTTTTTGTTTAGGGAAAAAAGACTCTCTGTTTTTCAAGAGGCTCAAAGACCCAGAGTTGAGTCTCACTTGTTCTGATTGGCCCATCCTTGAACCAATCACTGACCAGGTTTGAGTCAAGTGTCCCTCCTTCTGCAGCCGGAGGCAGAGTCAGAAACCATCAACTGAGAGTGTTAGAGGGTTTGCACAAGTTCAGGGCACTGAATAAAGAAACAAGAGGTGTCCACAAGGAAGGGTGGCCCAGTAATTCCTTAAAGAGACAGTCATCAGCATAGAGTTGAACTACCAGTTACGAGACTAGGAACTACTTACATGTCAGTAGTAAACTGATAAGCTGATTTGGGATGTGGCATGGTGCTCTCCCATGCTCCCTCCCCACACTGACTTTCTTATATTGCAGATCAAGTCAGGCTCATGCAATAAAATTTACCAATAATTGAGGTTGAAGTAAAACCAAAGAAACAACAGCAAAAGCAACAACCAAACCAAACAAAACAAAAGCAAACAAATGAAACCCAGCACTACTTTTTTGGTCACGAGTGCGTTCGGGACTACTGCTGCTGCTGCTGCTAAATCGCTTCAGTCGTGTCCGACTCTGTGTGACCCCATAGACGGCAGCCTATCAGGCTCCTCTGCCCATGAGATTTTCCAGGCAAGAGTACTGGAGTGGGTTGCCACTGGGGACTAGGTACTCGTGTAATTGTCCAAAAGGTGATGGAGTTGAAAGGTTATGATGTAGGACATTTCAGCTGCTCCTGTGTGATAGGCCAGGCATATGTTAGCTGTGCTGAAGCACTGGGTGAGTCTTGAGAATGTGAGAAGATAAGAGGTTTTCAGCAAGGTATAGGATTTCTCTGTTACAGCTTTTCAGTACTGATTATCAAGAACATTTTCTTATCTTTGACACCTTTATCTTTAACACAGTCTTTTAAATGGATCTTAAAATGGGAAGGAAGTTCTAAAAGCAGATTAATAAAATGATAACTTTAAATTATATAAGAATATTCTTTTACATTTAACAAGCTTTAAAATATATTTATGTTTATTTATGATCTTTTCATGTGATCTTGAAGAGAGGCAACAAAAATTGTTTAAAAGCCTTCCAATTTTACCACTTTATTTCTGGAAATAAGATAGTAAAGTAGATTTTAAAAGTGATGCCCAATACACATGCTAGAAAATACTTCTTCCACCCTAAACTCAATTTTTCTATCTGCAATATGGGAAGAAAACTCATTAAAAATTATAAAGGTGAAAAGTTAAATGGTTCCTTGGGGCCTAGAAATGGTTAGATATAATTATTCCTCCATAGTAACAATTTTACTTAATTAAAATGATTTAAAGCAGGTTTCATTTTCAATTCCAACTGAGCTTTCAAAATAATAAAGTTCCTTAATATATTAACAGTACTGTGTTAATATATATCTCATGTAAAATTATTTCCTTAGAAGTGAGATAAACTATGTAATTAGCAGCATTTAATGAACTCAGTCGTGTCCGCAAAGAGTCGGACACGACTGAGCGACTGAAGTGAACCGAATGAACTTTCACATTATAATTGAATTGATACTTACATTCTAGAGTTAGGGGGAAGGTCCCATAAATAATCACTTAATATTTGTAGTTACATACTTTCCATGGGATGGATGAATAAAAGTATAGATAGATACAGATACAGTATAGATATACATTTATATACACACATCTTCTGTTATATCCATATACACAAACATTTTATGATATATTATAACTTAGTATATGTATTTATGCATAACCTATTTTATCCTTAACACTGAAATTTTTTAGCTGATTCGGGGCTCTCATTATCCATAAGTTTCTCAATAGAAAAAGGCTTAATTGTTTGGCGGCAGAAATCATAGAAAAGATTTTTTCATCCCTTTTTATTTTACCTTTCACAGTGTTCCCTCTTAGGTTCTGCCCCGTCACACTCTATTTTGCATAGGTTAGTCATAAAAGAAAAGGAAACAAAGCAATATATAGACAATCCATAAAATTCCATGCCCTGGGTTTTGTTTCTAGGGGGTACATTGCCCTGTCTTTGACACCAACCCCAATCCATTTACTTTTGCTGTGATTTGCAGTAGAGGTGCTCTTTTCGAGTTAATGTTTAGAAGCCATGCACCTTTCCCTGCCTGCTCTAGATCATAAAGGAGCTAGAGAAGAGGAAACATGTCACTCTTACTTATGACACCAGTAAACACTGAACCCAGAGTTGCCACTAAGTCAGTCTCTTTATTACAGCAAGAAAGGTGATGAACACTTCAGCACTGAGTGTGGTCAAACATGTCTGAAAGGCAACAGCGTCAATGAAAGAAGCGCGATGTTGCCACAACATGAATGGTGAAAGGTGAGCTGTATTTGGCCCCGTGTCGTGCACTTAGAGAACAAAGCCACACCTGCCACCCTCGGAGATAGAATAGCTCTGCGGCACCGACAGCAGAGCAGGGAGCCAGTGTAGATTGCCGCAGTTGATAGAGAAAATGCCTGTGAAAACAATGGGAAATCTGCCAGGGCTCACCTGCTTCTTCATGCCTGCTCTAATTTAGTTAACTTACAAACACTCGTAGTAAGCTTTATTGCAGGAAAAAAAAAAAAATCCGAGACATGTATGCAGCAGTCTAGGAAGATACAGGATTAGCCTAGAGTTTTCAAAGTACGGGAATGAAAACAGTTGGAAGTGGTTTTCAGATTTATTTCACTCTTCCTGCTGGGTTCAGCAGTTTTCCTTTCTATTTGCTTGATGTAGTATACCGAGAAAAACAAACTCAACCAACCAAAGGGAGCTGCTGACCAGAAAAATAAAACAAATCCCTAACATTTTCCTGCTACCTTGGTGGATGGAAAAGTTTTATTTCCTGATAGCTGGTACTGTAGGTAACTTGGTAATAGACATCACTGAAGAATTCAAATGAACACTGAAGTCTCTGGGCCCAAATTGAAAGCCTCCTCAGCATGATTGCAAAGGAAGAAAACACTGTCATATTTATGCAGTACCGGAGAGCTTTCCTGTGGGCAAAATGGGAAGATGACCTTTTAGCTCTGTCCTCATTTTCCTATGCTGCTGCTAAGTCACTTCAGTCGTGTCCAACTCTGTGCGACCCCATAGACGGCAGCCCACCAGGTTCCCCTGTCCCTGGGATTCTCCAGGCAAGAATACTGGAGTGTGTTGCCATTTCCTTCTCCAATGCATGAAAGTGAAAAGTCAAAGTGAAGTCGCTTAGTCATGTCCGACTCTTAGCGACCTCATGGACTGCAGCCTACCAGGCTCCTCCATCCATGGGATTTTCCAGGCAAGAGTACTGGAGTGAGATGCTATTGCCTTCTCCTTCATTTTCCAATACAAAGGTTTAATTCTGTTTTGCTCTGACTCTTCTTTTTTCCTTCCAACCTGTTGCTCTAAGCAGTCCTTCCTTCCTTCCTTTTTTCCCTATCTTCTCGGACTGAGTTTTCCTTAGCATTTTTTTGTTCATACTTTGTGCCATTCTTTATTCATAGGGTAAGGAATTCAACATGTTCTTTTCAAAATGGATCATATTTTATCCTGGGAATTTAAAACTCATTGTAATAAGTCTCACATTAGTATTGCAAGCATTTCATCACCTACCTCTAGGATGTTGCTTTTCCGATTATAATTAGCCATGATTGATGTTGATAGTCGCTTTAGCTGTTTCTTAATAGCCTTTGTGGAACTTCTCTGAACTCAAAGGAGCAGCAACTGTTAGAAGAACCATCACGTAGATGGTGTCATCAGCTAGCATTTTAAATATTTTGAGTGGATTGGCAAACTACATCCAAAATCTATGATCATTCATTGCCTTGGCCTAGTTTCTTTCTGTTCTTTGGATTAGAATTACCGCCACCAAAATTATCTCTTTTTATTTTAAACAACTTTACTGAAGTATAGTTTATAAACCGTAAAATTTACCCGTTTTAAGTGTACAATTCCCTGATTATCAGTAAATTTACAGTTGTACAACACCTCGTGTCAACTACAAGGACTTCCCTGCTGCTGCTGCTGCTGCTGCTGCTAAGTCACTACTGTAGCTCAAACAATAAAGAATCTGCCTACAATGCAGGAGACCAGGGTTCGATCCCTGGGTCAGAAAGATCCCCTGGAGAAGAGAATGGCAACTCACTCCAGTATTCTTGTCTGGAGAATCCCATGGCCAGAGAAGCCTGGCGGGCTGCAATTCGTGGGGTCGCAGAGTCAGACACGACTGAGCAACTAACACACATACACACGTCAAGTACAGTCATCCGCACCATCAGCCCTTAGCAACCACTGGCCGGTTTCCTGTCTCTAGTGACTTGCCTAGACAGTACACATGAGTGAAATCACTTAAATGTAGTCCTTTATGTCTGACTTCTTTCATTTAGCAGGTGATTCTGAGTCCATGACAGAGTGTGTCAGGAGTGCCTTCTTTTTATTGACGTAGTACACCGTTGTGTGGAGATAGTACATTTTGACTACCCGTTCACCCATTGACAAACAGTTGGGTTGTTTGCAGTTGGGGATAGCATGAATAATGCTGCTGTAGATGAGCACTCATATATAAGACTTTATGTGGGCACATGCTTTCATTTCTGTTAGGTAAATAATTAGGAGTGGAATTGTTGGTTTGTATGTTAAGTTTATGTGCATTTACCCTTTTAAGAAACTACCAAACTATTTTCCAAAGTGACTGTACCATTTTACATCCTCACCAGCAATGTGTGAGTGTTCCAGTTCCTCTGTATCTTAACAATTTACTACTTTCTGCCTTGATTACAGCCATTCTAGTGGGTGTGAAGCAGTATCTCACTGTGGTTTAAGTTACATTTCCCTAGTGACTGACAGTGTTGAGCTTCGTAGGCTTATTAGACATGCGTGTGTTTGCCTGGTGAAATGCCTATTCAAATCTTTTGTCTATTTTTCAATCTTTTTTTTTTTAATTTAGCCTTAAATGTTCTTTATATACTCTGGATACAAGTCTTTTATCAGATAAATTATTTGCAGTTTTTTCTCCAAATATGTGGTTAGTCTTTTCAGTTTCTTCACTGTGTCTTTTGAAGCACCAAAGTTTTCAACCTTCATGAAGTCTAATTTTTAAATATATATTTAGGTCTTGTTTTTTAGTGTTATACATATGAGTTCCTCGCCCAGCCCAACTCTTTTCTCCTATGTTTTCTTCTAGATTTTTTTTTAAGGTTCCTCTTTCCTTTTTTTAAAAAAAAATTATGTCTAGTCTGTATTTTGGGCTGTGCTGGGTCTTTGTCACTCTGCAGGCAGGGGCTGTTCTCCAGTTGCATTGCCCGGGCTTCCCGTTGTGGTGGCTTCTCTTGTTAGGAAGCTGGGCCTCTAAGCACACTGGCTCCGGTGGTTGTGGCACAAGGGCTCAGTAGCTGCACTTCCCAAGCTCTAGAGCCCAGGCTCAGAAGTCGTGGCGCCCAGGTTTAGTTGCTCTACAGCATGTGGGATCTTCCTGGGCCAGGGATTGAACCTGTGTCTCCTGCACTGACAGGTAGATTCTTTACCACTGAGCCACCAGGGAAGCCCCTCTTCTAGGTGCTTTATGGTTTTAGCATTATGATCAATTTTTTGCTAACTTTTGGACGTGGTAATTTCATTACTTTTAAAGATAGATGAAATTAATTAATTATCACCCTACTCATTCCCACAAGTATACCTGAAGATATCTTTGGGAAAGTTCTGAAGGTGAGTAGAAGGGTACAGTTTTTGTTTTTGTTTTTGTTTTTTTGGATTTGTCTGACCTAATCTCAAACTATACTACCTTTTGCTTTAGTTTTTAAGTTTACTTTCTGAAACATCCACCTGTTAATAGCTCATATTTTTCTTTGAGAGGGCGTTAAGTTCCAGAACCCTCCTGAAGCTTGTGAATAACTTAAAAGTTAAGTAAAATAGTCTTTTATGTTACTGTCCTATCAATGAATATTCCAGTAATTTGTCAGCAAGAAACATATAAAAAAATAAACTAATAATCATCACGTGAGAGTTTAACATCAAAGCTGTCCCATCTGAACCTATGGTTGTGACCTCTGAATGTCCTCCTTTGTTTAAGCAAAAAGCAGTGTTTAGTTATTTGATAAAACTGACGATAGCACACTGATAAAAAAAAGTTCAAAAAATCTTGATTAAAAAATTACAAAAGTTTCTGCTTGTTGAGAATCGTGCATTAGTGCTTTGTGGCCCAACGAAATGTGTCCACGCATGACAGGTCATTTTTAGAAATGAGGTTAATATAACAGCAGAAATGCCTAAAGATGATACATCTGAGTCTCCCCATGTCAATGAAATGAAAGCTTTTCTGAAAATGAAATGGCCTTCTTTTAGAACTCTGGAATCCTAAACTACCAGACATTTCAGGAACTATTTTGGCTGCAAACGATAAGAGAGATTTTTCTTTTTCATAATTTTTATTACAGTGGAAATGGTTTTTGTATTTCTAACAGTTTGACAAGAGCTAATTACAATGCGCTCATCTGTTTTGCGGACTAATTTGAGCCATCGAGCATCAACACCATAGACATGCAGCAGCATTGCAAATGATACTCATGCTTCCCTTGCTCCAAGAATTTGTACTTGCTATAAAAGAAAACAGATTTGGACAGCCCTGAAAAAGTTGGGTTGGGTTTGAAGAAAACATTTCAGAATTACATTAGAGCTGGCCTACAAGTGAACTAAAAATACCTGCTCATCTCAGTGGTCTTGGCCCGGGGCCTTTCCTTTTACTGTAAAAGTCAGGCTGTTTGAACAGTTGGAGTGCGGCTTGCTTGCTGTCTAAACTAGTGTTCTCTGATAACTTCTGTTACCATTGAAACACAAGCCCTATTGCAATTGAGGAGAATGTTTAGGGGTGTGGAAAATAGCCAAGAGAAGTGTATACTCAGTGTTCAAACCTCTAGGCTTCCCGTGTGGTAACTAGACCACTTAGATCTGTTAAGAAATGGGAGAAAGACATTCATTAGTAAACATTACACAGCAAGGGTAAAAGATGGAGTGGAGTAAAGGAGGCTGTTAAAATCAGCCTGAGATGATTATTTGAATTGCAAACAGAAATGTTCAGACATAGCTAGAGCTGCTAAACATAACTCTTGAAGTTTTTCCAGAACAGAGGGATTGGAGAGGGGGGAGAGACCAGTGAAGGAGAAAATTAGAAAATTATAAGACAGAATGGGAGATGGAAGTTTCAGAAACTGGTAAGATTGTTGAAATATATGATATTATTAGGTCTTAAATCTATTTATGAGGGTGAACATTTAAAAACATGCTTTCTGACTTTGGCTCTGTGATTTTAAGATGGAAATGAAGATATTAAATCTGGATAAAAAATAAGCTGCAGTTATAGCCAGGTTATGTCATGAGGGATTAAAAAGATCAGAAATCAGTAGCCCAGGACAGATAATCATGGCAAGTTGGATAAGTGTGAGGGAGATGATTTGAGTGGGAAAAAATCAGAATGCTACCGAACATCCCCAAACTTGGCAGAGAACAACCCTCTGCATATCAGCTACTAGATGAAAAAGCAGTTACCCATGATTGATCATCTGCTTTTTTTCACGGCATTTCTGTTTCTCTTCAGTGAGATAGGTGGAGTATGAAGACCACAGGACTAATTTTTAAAGTAACTGGTATTGCAGACTTCACTAACATGTGTTTGGCTTGTTAGATAGCTGCTGGGTATACTTATTTTCTGGCATGTCTTATGGAACAGAGGGAGTTTTCCCCCCATGAGCAACTGAAGTGCCAGCTGTTGCCCTAAATATTGTACCTGTTCATGATGGAGAGAGCTTGAACGCCAGATTTCAAGCTTAGGGAAAAATTTACATTTGGTACATCAGCAAACATTGTATCAGCTTTGTCTCTCTACATACAGCATTTACACACACAAAGAGGGAAGTTGATCAAGAACCTGCTTCAAAAATAGTAATGATAGTAGAGTAACTTCTTTAAAACTTGAAAAGATAACTATCTTGAATACGCTTTAACATTTACAGCACTTCCAAAGCCCCAGAAAATACATTTAAATGGCACATTTGTATGACAATATCCCAAACTATCACATTTAACCCGATAGTTTTATTAAATAATAGTGTAAGAAGTTAAAAGACAGGAAGGGCTATTAGAACATTCTATAAAGACTTGCATATCATAGAAAAATAGGCCTTTTTCATTGGCACTAGAAACAAGTAAAACAGAAACAAATTGAGAAACAACATTTAAATCACCCCCTTTTTTTAATTAGAAAGTAATTCAAGCATGAAATGTTCTTTACCTACACTAGTAAGATAGTCTTAATAGGGCTTCCCTGGTGGCTCAGATGGTAAAGAATCCACCTGCAGTGCTGGAGATTTGGTTTCAATCCCTGGGTCAGGATTATCCCCTGGAGAAGGAAATAGCAACCCATTCCAGTGTTCTTGCCTGGAAAATTCCATGAGTCCCTTCAAAACCTGTTGGATTCTGGAGAAAAGGGATTCTAGGAAAAGACAAACTTCAGTGAGCTTATTTAGTCTGTTTTTTTGACGTACCTTAAGTATTTTTTAAGAGCAATTGTTACTTGAGACCAGCAACCTCCTCATGGACCAAATAATACCAGTTCATCAGTTCCTCTTTATTGTTCATATTTGGTCATTTATAATGATAAATATGTGTTGACAAATAATGTGCAAGGACAACTTTACATGCAACCTGTTTTTAAATTAGCAGAACTTCTATGAATGATGAAGCTATTAAACTCAAAAACATAACTGTGCTTGGTTCTGTGGTAAGTGCTATAACTACTAGGTAAAGTACTAACTTCCAATGAAAGGCATCTCGGAGAATCAACATTCTCCAGGCATGTGTAAGCATTTGTCACTTTCATTCTACATCCAAACTTTTACCAACACGAAACTCACAACATTGCTGGGATTGCTTATCAGTTATTCATGTGTGGTTGATGCAATGCTCTAGTTGGACACACTCTGGGCTTTACATTTTGGAGTTGTCAGTGTTCTCAAAGCAAAGCCAGAGCCTTTCATCTCTGACTTTGATAAAAAAAATTGACATGAAGTAGTGGTACAACTTGTAAACTGAAAAAGAAAAAAATCTAAATAAATAAATACTTGCCAAGCCTTTTGGCTGGCAGATTCTATTGATATAATACCTCCATCAAGGAGAGTAGGGTGCATTCTGCTGTGATTAGTTGATAGCACCATCTTTGAGCTTGTTTGGGTCCATTTTGTTGCAGAGATTCTTCAGTAGGTATTTCTGTGAGTCATAAGTAAGACAGCTTCAGATGAGTCCTGGCTTGTTGTCATGCTTGTTTCTTTAATGGATGAAGCCAAGCTAAGATTTTCAAAAAGGCCTGGATATACTAAGGTGGTAGACTTTAAAGTTTCATGCAGCAACTTCCAAAACCCCGTGTACAGTTTCACAAAGTGGAGAACTGGAACTTTCTGATAAGTATTTATAAGTGATCTAAGTAAATCTGAACAATGATTTTTTAACACCATCAGTAAACAAATGAAGTAAGTTGTGGGTTTCACCAATGGCTCAGTGGTAAAGGATTCAGCTGCCAATGCAGGAGATGCAAGAGATGCAGGTTTGATCCTTGGGTAGGGAAGATCCCCTGGAGGAGGAAATGGCAACCCACTCTAGTATTCTTGCCTGGCGGGCAGCAGTCCTTGGGGTCACAAAGAGTCGGACACAACTGAGCATGCGTGCAGGCACGTTGTATGTAGATTCAATTCAAAGCTTTGCCAATAAATCAACCAATATATAATTTTTTTTCTACTCCTGACCATATATCTCATTCTGTCACCAGAACAACAGAGACAGATGGTTCTCTTGACGTTTTTTCCCTAATCAATATAAGTGATCATTTGGTAGAGAGTACACTTTGACTTTTTTTCCTTTAAACACATAACCACTCCCCACCCCAGCATATATGCAACAGGTCTTGTCAGTTTGGTATCTGGTTGTAACTGTTCAAAAAGAAAGCAGTAGAGTCAATCATCTTGGTTCTCATTCTGATTGGAGGGGGGAGAAAAACCACTGGATATAAGCATGTATATGAGCCGATCAGGTTCCCTGGGTCAGTGTGGCAAGAACCCTAGGAAACAGGAAACAAGGTGGAACAATCCACTGGGTTTAAGGTTGTCACCAACTTATTTTCAAAAATTGTCCAAATAAAGCAGAGCTTCTCTTCAAGAGAGCAATGTGTCCTACTTCGAAATTACCTTCAGAAGGCTATCGTGAGGCTGGGAATGAATCAGGTTCACAATTGCCTATCTTCTCTCCTCTGTTGATGGAGGTGGTACCAAAAGTTTTAGTGGAATCAACCAGAAATAAAGACCTGAGAACAAGTGGTGATACCAGCTGGCTGTTGAAATCAAGACCACCCCCTTCCCAGAAGATGAAGTTCCAAAGCCCCTGATGCTATATAGAGCCTAATTTAATCCAGGGGAGAGAAAGTGGGCAGAGTGGGTCCCCCGCCCAGTTCTTCTTTAGACAGATTTTTTAAAGAAGTAGTCGGACACGACTGAGCAACTTCACTTTCACTTTTCACTTTCATGCATTGGAGAAGGAAATGGCAACTCACTCCAGGGTTCTTGCCTGGAGAATCCCAGGGACGGGGGAGCTGGTGGGCTGCCGTCTATGGGGTTGCATAGAGTCGGACACGACTGAAGCAGTGAATATTAATGATGGAGAGAAACAGTCTAGTGCAAATCCGTCTGAATGAGCATGTTTCGTTTTCTCTGCTACCCTCATGCCATCATCTAGGAAATACACCTAGCCTTCTTACATGCACCTTTGAGTGCGTATGTACATACGTGGTTCTTCTTTTCTAAGTTAGTTGTGGAATAGCCTGGTGTCTATGTGAGAACTGGGGGTGTTTCTCAAAGAGGAGTATTGTTAGCATTGGGGACAGGAATTTTTATTGAGGGGAACTGTCCCACATATCTCACAATGTTCCACACCCATGCCCCACCCAACAAATGTTGGTATTACCTTTATTATCACCCAAGTCAATATGATAAATAAAAATACCCCCACATTTTTCTAGATGTGCCTTGGTGGGAGAGGTGGCAACCTCTCCCCTTCCTCCCCTTTCTTTCTTTCTTTGTGCCAAAAAGGATTTAAAGGAGGCAATTCATGGGACTGATTGGCAAATAGTGCTTCCACTTGCTCCCTACTGTTCTTAGAAACAGTTTTTAATTTTTAAAAACAGATCATATTTTTAATTCAGGGATTTTATAACCTTGCTGATGGCTTTTTCAAAAAAGAAAAGACATGTTTTTGGTTCCACTTTATATCCACTGGTTTTTCTCTTTAAAGACAGTCTTAATGGTAGAGGTAAAATAGTTTCCTTGTAAGGATTAATCATCAAAATCAGTTTTTATATGTGGCTAGGCCCCTTACAATTTTTTTTTTTTAAGCATTGCCTAATTCTTCAAAAGGCAAACCTTCTACATTCATTATCTTTCTAATCTGAGGCCTTTCACATCAGCAAATATTCTCACACCAAATGCTGTTAACATAAGCATGTGTGTACTTTTGATACATTTCCTTATTCTGTTTCATCTGAAACAGACATTTTTGAATGATGAAACAGGAAAACACGAGACGGTGCAGGTTGGATGGAAATGGGTTAATACTGTGAGGGTCGCAAATGTGTTAAGTTTAAGGAAAAAAAAATGAATTGAAATTAGGGAGGAAAGGATTTTCTAAAAGGGCTGTGAAATAATTAATTGTTTTGTAGGAGATGGCCTTTCCATGTAGGCAGAGCATTTTCTCTTCACTTCTTTCTGAAGAGACAGTCAAATAGAGAATCTCATCTCTTAATTAGAAAGAAAAATACTCATCAAACACATCTCATCACTGGAGAACTAATGACTCACAGCTGTTAGTCTGAAAGGGCAGGCTTTTTTTCCTGAATAGTAGGAAGTGTTAATCATTTTGGATGAGATTTCTTTTTTAAAATATACTGTAGTTTGCAGAAGAATAGGATATTCAATATTCCAACTTAAATGATTTTTTTTTTGAAGCGTGCTCCCCCAGAGATACTCTCCTGTGCCGCAATGAATGATCCTTGAATGCAGGCATCTTCCACTGCACTTCAACGCGAGCATCAATGGATGGGATGAGGTAGATGGCCCAGTCTTGCCAGGGACTCTTAAAACCCCAGGCTCAAAGAAAGAGAAATCAGACATCTTGTGCCTAAGAAATGGTGTTGCTGTAAAACCTGAATATTTCGATTTATACACTCTACTTCATATAATTTGCCTTATTTAAATGTAAGTGAAAAGCCCTGGTCCACCTTCATCAGCTTCTGAGTAGAAAGGGTCTTTTTGTTTGTTTAATCTTCACGTGAAAAAGTAAGGCTTTTTTTTTTTTTTTTGGTCTGTAAAATGTAATTGGCTCATTCATTTTCCAGTCTTTGCCTTTACAGACACCTTGCTAACCTCTTCTAAACATTTTGGACAGAAGAAAACCCCACTTAATAAGAACCTTCTGAATAGCTGACTTTGATTATGCAGACAGTGACGATAAGGAATAATGAAGTTGGCTCCGCAAAACTCATTCTGACCATTAGTGTTTGGCCTCTTTGCCATGCCAAACTGTTACCAGAGCACCTGAAAGTGGTATTCCATTTCTTTGCACTATTGCGAAAGTGGTTATCCCAGAGCAAGAGGAAGCAGGAGAAATAAAGTCTACAAATTGAATCATCAGTCCCTAAATAATTGATGCCTTCAGAGCATCGACACTCACTGTGAGGTCCTTTACCTTAGAGGCAGTGGAGCATTGTGGGAAATCACGCTGGACTGGGAGTCAGCCGACTCTGCCGCTCAGTGGAGGGTGTCCCTGGACAAGTCTCAACCTTCTCGTTCTCAGTTTTCCCCTTTGTAAAATGAAAATAGTCTCAGCCTTCCAAGCCTGTCATGTGGGACTTGCCCTCCAAAGTTCACTTTATGCAGTGTGATATGATACTTGTTAGGACAAATTATGTCATTTACCTTTCAGATTTTCAAAAGAGCCGTTCAGAATACTTATGATTAAAATATAGGTTGCTCTTAAAGCCTGGCCCAAATAGGTATTGAAGGATTGTGTTTTGTGATGTTAGTGATAAAAATCATAGGCAAGATAACACTGATATAGCTAAAAGGTATCTGGATTTAAAAGCTAAAAAGTTGCGGACAGGAATTGACATTCATAAAATTGATTGTTCAGAACAAGATACTTTTATATCTAAGGGCATGAGGTTGTTAAAAAAATTGTTAACATTTAAAAACTTAATTTTTTCAATTCAAGACTTCACAAAATCTATAATGTATGCTAATGTCATTTACCAGACTAGTGAGTCTCCATAAAGATCTAGATCTTTCTTTCTCTGATTACTAGTAAAAAAAAAAAAAAAAAATTCACTGCAACCGCTCTTAAGTTTAATACTTATGACTTCCTTCCAGCAAACTCTTTCTTTCCAGACCACACAGAAATCCCTCTTAGAAACACCACCCATCTTCTGTAACTGCTCAGAGAACAATTATCATGTTGACTTATCTTGGAGTATTATTTTATAAAGTCTCTGTAATTTTTCAGAAATAATTTTAAATATGAAAAGCATATATTGATAGTACATACATTAATACACTATTTTGTAATAAGCATTTTGACATGTATTATATCACTTGTTGCCCACAGGCAACTTGTGAAATAGGTATTACCATCTTCATTTTATAGATGATAGACTAAAATAGAAGAGGAAAACTGACCTGCCCAAGGTCTCATGATGATCAAATAGCAGAACTAGAGATAAAACCACTTCTTCAGGCTCCTGGTTCAGACCATGTTTTATTATAGGGCACTGTCTCCATGGAGAGAATATATGTCAGCTAACATTTGCTGTATAACCACTCCATTGGTGGTGCAAAGGAACGGCCATTCATTTAGTGATGATTCTGTAGGTGAACAAGCCAGATCAGGTTCAACCGAATATTTATTTTGTTCTCCTCCAGGCTCAGTTATGTATCTGTGCTCAGCTTCTGATCAGTTAGGCAGCTCTGCCTCTCGATACGTCTGGATCCTGGGGCAACGGAGACAACTGTGTCACATGTCTCTCATTCAGCAGACTAGCCTGTGCTTCTTGACATGGTGGCTCAGGGTTTGAAGACAGCAGAGGGGAAAACCCTGTGAGCAAGTACTGTTTAAGCCTCTGTTCAGCATTTTTGCAACTCTTCCCTTGGCCAAAACAAGTCCTATGTCTAAGCTCAGTGTCATCGTGGGAGAGTATTTCAAAAGGCCTGAATACAAGGAGACTTCAACAAATTGGGGTTACTACTGCATCTAATCACTATAAGTTAAATATAAAAATACTGAAAATGGCACTCACTTCATCATCTCTTCTATGGTAGTTGACTTAGCTTTCTAAACATAGCTCTTTTGCTTGAATCCATTCTATGGATGCTAAAGTGGTATAAGAACAGTGATGAGCTACAAGAGCATCAAAAATGTTACCTGTAGTGTGAGCCAATATATTCCTGCTTGTAATAATAACTAGTGCTTATTGGGCATCTTATAGGTCTAAGCACTAGGCTAATTCCATCTCAAATCTGTAAATAGTGTACTTTCCATTTTTCAGAAGATAAAGCTAGGAATATTCTAGTAACTAATCTAAAGTCACATAGTTAAGGACTAGTGAACATTGATACAAGCGTGGGCCTCGTTCACACACCCGCGCTCTTTCTCGAGCACCACACTGCAGAAGTTTCTTGAGGGATTCCCACAGTCATGGCTAACAGTCCAGGGAAGATTAACAAAGAGCTTCTACTGTCCAAAATAATGTGTAAAACTACAATGTCCTTTTTCTAATGAAAAAGGTTGTATGTACTTAGTACCATTTGACTAATGTCCCATGGAGATTTTGTGATATAGAATTTTAATTGTAAATCACAGCCATCTAGTGATTTGAGAAAGAAAACCACCAAGTTCTTGGAACAGTTTGTGTTTCTAATGAGCAAGGCAAACAAATGTAGGACTGAAATGTTTTATTTTGAATGGAGTCATGGATTTTATGAAAGTTATATATAGATAGCCCAAGTTTCCTTATTAAAAGTGTTGGGAGGAGAGAGAGGAAAAGTCAAGGAGACTGTGACAAAGAGAGGAAAAATAAGGAAAAGATGTCATACATGGTGATGAAGTCAAGGGAAATTAAACACTGTACAAATGTGTAGAAGTCCTTATTGCCTAGTTTAACCTGGAAAGTGAAAGTTGCTCACTCATGTCCAACTCTTTGTGACCCCATGGACTATACAGCCCGTGGAATTCTCCAGGCCAGAATACTTGAGTGGGTAGCCGTTCCCTTCTCGGGTTCTTCCCAACCCAGGGATTGAGCCCGGATTCCCTGCATTGCAGATGGATTCTTTACCAACTGAGCTATCACAGAAGCCCTAGTTTAACCTGGAGAAATTCTATAATCGCCAGATCCTCTTTCCATGTCCCATGCAGGCATAAAAGGTTTCTGGATATATGGGTTGGGAAAATCCTGGGCATTTTATGGTTTGTATTTATGTTCTGTGGATGTGTCAGTGATTTTTTTTTTAATTGTTTTGGTCTCACTTTAGTACATTATCTCTCTCTCCCTCTTTTTTTACCCAAACCTATGAAAAAGTGTGGTCAGGACCAAGGACAGATCCTGCATTGTCTTGGCCTCCAAGTTTCTCTGGGCTGCTTTCTTTTTCTGCTGCCCTCATGAGACATTCAAGACCCATCCAGGAGTGTTTGGGGTTTTTATAGGAAAAAGGAAAGGATCCTATCTTAGTGCAGGTGGGCTCCAGGGAGGAAAAAATAAAATAGCTTCAGTGTGGAGAGAATAAGCTAAAAGGCCCCTTCTTGCTTTGAGGGTTCTCTTTCTTAGAGGATCATCACCATTAACAAGAATTAGTATCATCACTAGTACTGTAGAGAATAATTGCTTTTTTCTTACTGATTCTTAGCAATGTGAATCCAGAGACTGTGTCTTATCCTAATTTTGAACACCTAGTATTATATAGCACATAGATGTTCAATAAATATGTTTTATTGTTAATCTGTGTTCATACTCTTTTTTTAAATTGATGTTTGATTGACCTATAATGTTATATTATTGTCAAGGGTTCTACATAATGATTCAATGCTTGTATATATTGTGAAATGATCACCACAGTAAATCTAATTACCATCCCTCACCATACATAGTTATAAGTTTGTTTATTTTTTTTGATGAGGACTTTTAAGATTTATTCTTTTAGTGACTTTCAGATATGTACTACAGTATTATTGACTACAGTCACCATGCCGTCCACAATATTCCCATGGCTTGTCATTTTATAACTGGAATTTTGTAGCTTCTGACATCCTTAACCCATTTCACCCAGCTCCCTCACTTTTGGCAACTACTGATCTGGGGTTTTTTGTTATTTTTTTGTTCATCTGGTTTCTTTGTTTTCCCCCTGATTTTTTTTTTTTTTGGCTGCACCACAGGGCATGTAGAATCCTAGTATTTCAACCAGAGATTGGACCTGTGCTTCCTGCAGTAAAAGCATGGAATCTTAACCACTGAACTGCCAGCAAAGTCCCTGTTGTTTTATCTATTTGTTTTGTCTTTAGATGCCACATAAATGTGAGATCATAGGGTGTTTGTCTTTATCTGAGTCATTTCACTAACATGATTCACTTAGCATAACACCCTCTGGGTCCATCTTGGTTGTTGCAAATGGCAGGATTCCATTCTTTTGATGGTCAAATAGTATTCTATTGTATACATAACATCTGTATCCATTCATCCATTGATGAACACTTAGACTATTTCTATATCTTGGCTGTTGTAAATAATGCTGCAATAAACATGAGGGCACATATATTTTCTTGAGTTAGTATTTTCATTTTCTTCACATAAATACCCAGAAGTGAATTACTAGATCATATGGTAGATGTGTTTTAATTTTTTGAGGAACTTCCATACTGTTTTCCCAGTGGCTGTACCAGTTTGCATTCCCACTAATAGAGCATAAAGGATCCCTTTTCTTCGCATTCTTACCAACACTTTCTATTTCTTGCGTTTTTTATAATAGCCATTCTAACAGATGTGAGGTGATATCTCAGTATGGGTTTGATGTGCATTTCACTGATGATTAGCATCTTTTCATGTGCCTATTGACCCTCTGTATGTCTCCTTTGGAAAAATGTCCATTCAGATCCTCTGCCCATTTTTTAATCAGTTTGCTTGGTTTTTGGCTATTGAGTTATATGAATTTTTGAACATCAACCCCTTATCAAATGTATATTAATAATTTACAAATATTTTCTCCCACTCAGTCGACTGGCTTTTCATTTTGTTGATGATTTGTTGTTTCCTTTGCTGAGCTTCTTAGTTTGATATAGTCCTGCATGTTTATTTTTGCTTTTGTTGCCTCTGTTTTAGAAATCAGACCCAAAAAAATCATACTGAAGATCAGTGTCAAGGAGCTTACTGCCTGTGTTTTCTTCTAGGCATTTTACGGTTATAGAGCTTAACATCCAAGTTTTTAATTTGTTTTGAGTTGATTTTTGCATCTGGTGTAAGATAGTCTGATTTTATTCTTTTGCCTGTGGCTGTTCAGCTTTCCCAACAACATTTACTGAAGGAACTTTCCTTTCCCAAAAGAAGAGAAAATTACAGGCCAGTTTCCTTGATGAACACAGATGCAAAAATTCTCAACAAAACATTAGCAAACTGAATCCAGCAATACATTAAAAAGATCATGTACTATGATTGAGTAGGATTTATTCCAGGGGTGCAAGGCTGCTTCGGTATCCATAAATCATCAACCAATAGGATATAAAATGTTAATAAAGGCTAAAATGCATATGATCATCTCAATAGATGCAAAAAAAGCATCTGACAAAATTCAGTATCCATATATGATAAAAAGAACTCTCAACAAAGTGAGTGTAGATGCAACATACCTCAACATAATAAAGGCCATATATGATAAGCCCACAGCTAACATACTCAATAGTGAAAAGCTGAAATCTTTTTCCTCTAAGATCAGGAACAAGACTAGGATGCCTACTTTGCTGGGTTTATTTTACAAAGTGTTGCAAGTCCTACCAAGAGTAATTAAGCAAGAAAAAGAAAAGTCATCCATATTGGAAGAAATAAGTAAAACTGTCACTATTTGTGGATGACATGGTTTTACATATAGAAAACCCTACAGAGTCCTCAAAAAAAAAAAAATTGTTAAATGAATTCAGTAAAGTTGCATGACACAAAGTCAACATATAAAAATATATTACAGTTCAATGCACTAACAATGTACTATCAGAGACAGAAATTAAGAAAACAATCCCATTACAGCTGCATCAAAAAGAATAAAATACTTAGTAATAAATTTAATTAAGGTGAAATACCTATCACTAAAAACTACAAGACACTGATGAAAGAAATTGAAGATACAAATAAATGGAAGGCACCATTCTAGGCTCTGGGGATAGAATGTGAGCTAAAAGGAAAAGTCCCTATCTTTAAAGAGCTTATATTTTAGTGATTGTCTAAATTTTACTAATAAATATGCAAAGAATTAATACGAATCCTAGCCAAAAATAATTCTCTCTTTTATATGTGTTGATGTCTGTCAAATTTGCCTTAAATCACTTCCTGAATAAAGTACATTTTTAAGATGCATTTTAATAGAATAATCATAGCCATCAGTTATAATTTGTGTCATCTTTAAATATATTACATATATTTCAAAAATTAAATGGAAATATTTTCCTTTTCTGGAAATCTTTATACTTCCCTGGTGAAAGAGAAGATATGGCTCATGTTTCATGCATTAACATATTTGAGATTTTTCTTATTCAGGAACTTGAATCTATAGTTACCATGTAATTCTGTCCAAAATTCATTTCTTGGGTTACTAAACCATTATTTATGCTTTTTGGTGTCCATGTGGGTTATGAATATAAAAGAATCCAGTAAAATATACAGTCTTCAAAATTTAATGTCACATTAAAAAAAAAAACCCTGATGGTACAGTGATGTCATTTAAAATATTAAAGAAGGGTTGTTAGTGGTGATCAGGTCTACAGAGCTCTGTTGATAACTGAACACACTGAAGTAGAGTGACTTTCTAAGGCCCAGAACCTGTCTTCTGGCCCATGGGCCAGGGGTCCCTCTGCCGCTCTGGACAGGTTTCTTTTCTCTGCAGTTTGAATAGGCTGTGGGCTTCTCTGAAGTTTGTTAAGAAAGCTGCAAACAGCCCGTGCTGCTGTACTTGGTGTGAGGGTTCTTAGGGCACTGCTCCTCGCTCTTCTGATCTGTCAAATGCAAGATACCAGCGTGACCCCAACCAGCCGGCTCAAATTCCCAGTTGTACTCTGGTTCAGCTAAATCTTAGCAGACAGATACTTTCTAGCTTTCACTATTAGAATATGTATTTCCTAAGGCCCTCGGTTGATAAATAGTTAATTTCATCAGTTTTGTAAAATATTGATATCGTTTACACGGTCATTTTTTTTGAGCACTTACTGAGTACCCAGTGTGTTAAACCTTAAACACATTTCAACTGTTAATTCTCACAACCTCTCAGGGGGGACACTCTTAGGATTCCCATTTTACATAAGAAACTAAAGGGAAGAGAGGTACCATGCCAGAGGTTAGAGGACTAGTTACCTTTAGGGGTGGAATCCAGCTCTCAACTACCTTCTGACTTAAACTACCTTAATTTGGCAGCAGGGGCCACAGACCCAGAGAATTTAGATGGTCTGTGCAGGGTTATAAGAGTCTGGTGAGGAATGAGAGTGAGTCACACTTTATGTACATTGCTGGTTATTTCACTACACAGATGCTCTTAGAATGGTTTCTTCTGCCAGCCCAGGTGAGTCTCTAATCTTACATCCTTCTTACAGTTTAAAAAACCATTTACATACTTAGACAAGTAGGTAGTTTTAAAAGATAATTAAAGTAGACATTTAAAATTTCCCTTTGACAAAATTACTCCGTTTTTAAAATAGCTGTTCGATTTCTATGGTAAGGCTGAATGTTTTACACTTGTTGGGAGCAGTGCTTCTATTCATCATGTGAAATCTTGAGGACTCTCCTGGTGTAGATGTGGTATTTTCATCTGCCTATTATGCTTGTTACGTTGTATTATCCAAGTGAGATTTTTTTTAAAAGCCCTGATGTTAAATGGTGATTCATCCTTTATCATTAAGGCAGATATACCGTTTATTTCTGACAACGCAGTGAAGCTCATTTTGCTGACTTTTTTTTTCAAACTTGATTTCGTCCCTTCTAACAATAATTTCACTGGAGGAGAAAAATTAAAATTGCCCCATTGACAATGTGATAATATCAGTTTTCCTTCAGAGAAATTCAACAAAGTGAAAATCTTCATGATTTTCCAGGGGTCAGTTGTCCTTTTAGAAAAAGTGCCTAACAAGTTCTCAAGGCTTTGTTTTCAAGATAAATAAATCTTTCCGTTCTGCAAATTTGGTTGTGTGTTTTTGGTTTTGAAATGCAGTATGGATAAGAGAGTCCGTTGAGTGAAATTCAAAGTTGACTCATCTTTTTCTTTGCTCTTTTCTTTCCTCAGCTCTTTCTCTTTGTCGTCTGGAACTTTGAGCTCTACATGATACCACTGGTTTTGTTGTTACTACTGACATGGAACTACTTCTTGATAATATCAGGGAAAGATAACAGGCAACGTGATACAGTAAGTCTCTTACTTTCTTATTTGTATGTGTTTTTGTTCTCATTCTTAGTCTCCCTGGCAAGATCAACATTGCATTTGGTTTTGCACACCAGAAATTCTGTCTATAAATACTCAAGTTTGACAGAAAGTTTTCCCAGTTCTAAACTAACAACTCTTTGGTTCTAACACAATGTATTTGCCTATTTTTAACATTACTCATTTTGGTAGGAACTAAAGTTGAGAATACACTGAAGCATGAGTTATGATTTTTAAGTATAAATTGTTGAGTCCAAGTGATTATTTCTTTTTATTCTCCTTAGTTGTGTTTATGTCTCAATGAATCCTGAGTTAAGATATAATATTGCAACATTTTCTGTTTGGTCAGACCAAGTGAATGTATTTCATTTAAGACATTTCTCTGTGGTCTGCCATTGGAGGGAAGGAAGACTTGATGGTTGTTGGCCTAGATAAGTGCAAAAAGTACCTTAATTCAATGTTCATTCATTGAACAACAGCAAATATACTTATCTGTGTCAGGGGTATATTAGGATACTGGCTTGTGGATCAAGACCTTTCGTTTAACCCAGGGAAAGTTATACTGAACTTACCTGTGCTCTTTGACATTTTTGAAAATTTTTAGAATGTGTGAGATGACCTTTTATCTCTCACAGAGTTTTAGATTGAGAAATAGAAGCTAGCCATGTTATAATCATGTTTGTAATTCTCCCACCAGCTTTCATTTCCTTAGATTATCTGTCACTACACCCCAACCAAACTTAACAGCTTCCAAAACCTCCTCATAATTAAATAAACACAAATGTCTTATCCATCTAGAACATTCGAAGTTTTAATAATATACAGCTGTTGAGAGTAATGTAAGGGTTTTTCAAACATGAGAATCTATTTGCTAGCTATTAGTCCACATCAGATTGCATTGATTCTTTTCTTATTTGCCATTAAAAGCCTCCATTTGACTTCTAATCAAGACTTTTGCCAACTATTGTGCCCATAATGATGCAAGAAACAGACCTATTTGATCATAAGTTTAGTAGTATTATATACTACTTTATTATAAAGTAGTACATAGTATAGTTAGCATCATAATGTTTGCACAGACATACCTATGACATAAAAGAATTTTCCTTTTTAATAACTCAAGCACAATATACTTTCAATGGTTACAAAAGAAAAATATATACTTTTTGAGATAATTTTCTTTAACATCAAAGTAAAAGAAAAATCCAGATACACAACTACAAAATAGATGGCAGAGTTGCCAACAACAACCACGTTTATTTCCCTATACTATTTGTATATATTTCTGTCTCTCTCATGAGGTTATAAATTTGAAGTGGCGGACTATTCATCTTTGTACTTGCCACCATCTCTAGCGTGTTTTATAAGTTAGAAATGTTCAAACTTTTTTCGTAAAGCTTATCAAACCAAACATGAGATTTCTCTGAGAGATTTTAATGGTTAGACAGCGTCAACAGACAAGAAGTTATTATTATTATTGGCAAGGATTTTGCGGATATATATTTAACTTGCACACTGAGAGACAAGTCCCACATGGTGTCATGGGGACTAATAGGTACTTCTGTCAATTAATCCAGGATGTTTTCTTTAAGAACATAGTACTTTTTTAGGCAATTGCTTTTTTGTTCCATTTATTTCTGGGAAATTGTTGAGAGAGAAGAAAATCTACTTTTCATTCAGTTGCCTTGAGACAAATTTGCAAATAATAATGTTTGTAAATAAGAAAAAGTGGTAATTTCATTTCAGCTTCTTAAGCCTACGAGGGGGCTTATTTTCAATATTTAGTCATTGGTTTGACTATTCTCAGTTAAAAAAAAAAAATTCTGAAACTATAGACTTTGCTTGCTATTTTCTTCAAAATATACCAGTCTTGGCTGGAAAGGTCTACTTTTAGAGGGAAAATAATGATATATAAGGTAACCCCTTTTACTTCAAATTCTCGGAGAATTTTTATAAGCCTATTGAAAAGTTATGTATCATGCAAATTTTTCTGCTGCTCTTTTCCCCCCAAAATATAACTCCAATATGGTAATTACGCATCTTTCCTTGTTGGCACATCTCTGACAGAATCTCCCTTTTAGCCATGGACAACATTTTATTCCCCAGCACAGCCCACTGTGAAATGTTCTTTAGTCTAACTTGCATGGAATGCCAACTGCACTCCATAACTCCCAGTAATTGCCTTTTATTTGCCCAAAACACACATATCCACATATTCTGTTCTTTCTAGGCACCGGAGCAGCAATCACAACGTTTCATTCAGCTTCTCATTCACTGGCTCAGTTGAGACCTTACGTAACTCTTCAATCCAATTTGTCTAATTATGTGTTTTCTTCCATACCCAGCTGTGCATTTGAACTGGTTGCTCCTTTTGAAAAGAAACCTGGATTATACTTTGCTGGTTATAGATTACATACACACGTGTATATACATATATATTCATATACATATATGTACACATATGTCTATATTCACATTCATATGTATGTAAATTAAGGGAAAGTGTTCGTAGGGGTGGCCATGCTGTGCCTAAAAACTACTTATCTACTGCGTAGTGGAAAGCACTGAAAGAATGGTACTTTGTCCTAAATCCCTATTGCTTTCCCCAAAACAATGCAGAATTTTTCAGCATGTGTGAAAACTTGAGGGAATCTCTAAAGTGCATAAATCATACTGTTGGGCTGATTCTAAACCAGGAAACTTTCTGTTTTAGGAGAAGGGGATTTAGGGGTGGAGGGGAATATTCTGTCAGGCACAAAAAAAATCATCTGTACATTATTCAGCTGAGAAAATCCAACTAGGATGAAAATCATAGAAGAAAAACAAATCAAAATGAACCTCAAGTTTGTGTGGCAAAGAGCAAAAATAAGATAGTATTTCCATGACATAAAAGAGAGAAAAGGAAATGAATACTGTAAAAGATTAAAAAGTATATAGATGGGTAAAAATTCTGTCTTCAAAATATTAATGGGTAGTTGAGATTAATACTAAAATAGGAAAGGATTTCTTTGTATATTGTTTATTAGGGAGACCACTTCCATTTTGGAGACTTAGGATCACAGGAACTTAAATCCCCTACTTTTTCCTCACCGTGGTGTCTGTTTTACTTTGATGAAAAAAATGAGATCTAATCCTTGCCAAGTACGTTTTGTGGCACTTAATGAGCAGAACTCGTTGAGGAAAGGATAAAGAAACAGCCATTCCAATGATATAGACTTAGAGTTGCACTCGAGAGAGAGGTATGGTTAGCAATGGTATTTTGCCTCCATTATCTCTCAGTCAGACTTGTTGAAAATAAGCAATTCTTGATCTAAATCTATCTATACTCAGACCATGACATTAAACTTTCTAGCATAAGAATTGTTAGACTTTTCCAGAGGAAACTGTTTAATATAAACTTCATTCAGAGATGTCTCTGGCATGAACGGGACATAAAGATAGGACTATCATACTTCTCTTGGTTTGAGCCATCACTGCAGAACCAGGGGGAAATCGCCCCTGTAGTGCCCATTAGGCTGGTACCAACTGTCCACAATACAGTTACTATAAACTGAGATTTTGTAGAAGTACATGCCAAGAAGTGGTCTTTACTTTGGAGTTAAAAATTACCAAGTCTTCATCACGCCCTGGGCACTGTGTTAAGCAGTCCTTCAAGCATGGCTACAAGAACGCTTCCTTGAGAGAGAGCAAATCAAGTCTCAAGATATAAGAAATGGGTTGGCCAAGCAAACCAGAGCTCTGTTACACTTGCCCAGAGACAAATATCATTATACTACCTTACATACAGGGAAACAGGGTAGAGAGATTAAACAGCTCCAAAGGCACACGGTCAGTCCAAAAGTGGCTGAGAGGGAATTAGGATCTGCCAGTCTTTCTGAAGTTTGCACTCCTTACCTCCAGTCCATTAAATTTCCTCTTGGAGCTATCGTTTGGTCTATTCCAGGTCTTCCTGGGTACCTTTTAAGCACATTTCTCCATTACACTTCAGAACAGTCAGTAGGAGGAACTCTACCTTTGAGCAGACAGATTGTTTGAAAACCCTCATTTTCCCCACTCTACCCCCCCGTCTTCTCCTCACCTCTCATTCAGGAGAGGAGCAGGTACCTATTCAGCCTCTTGGATTTATCAAATATCCTGTTAAACCTTTTAGAAGCCTGGTCTCTTTGAATTCTTTATAATAACAATGTCAAGTAGATGATTCTAAATGATTGTATCCTCATTTTATGAACGGGGAAATTCAAACTCAAAGAGGATCTCCATAGAGTAAGTGGGACTCAAGCCTAGCTCTGCCCTGTCCTGAAAACTCAGGTTATCTCTGTGGTGCACGTTCGGGCATGCCTTTAACCAAGCCATCACTTTCCAAGTGTCTGGAGCCTTACAGAGACTCCTAGGCATCCCCAAATTCCTTCCTGTGAGGTACCTGGTGATCTCTCAACAATGGGTACTGGTCACATTTGACTCCAGGTGACCCCACTCATTTAAAAAAAAAAAACTTCATGACCTGGAGGAGTACTTTCCTCCACCCAGATGAGTATGGGGAGAGTAAATCAGTGATAATAATCCTTCACATTCGTGAAGAAAGTCTCTGAATATCTGTGACATTCAAACATTCTTCAAGCAGTATGTTTTAATTGCATTTTAAGAGAGCACTCACTTTCACTGTCAAGATATGCCTCCCACAGAACAACCTCAGTTGCCTAATCAATGGAGACTTTAAAAGACTGAAGAGGAGGCTAGATCAATGAAATCATTCTCTAACTGATGATCTCAGCATGATACAAGTTGAGCCCCAGCCTGTCTACTGAAATACTTCAGTAAATACTGAAATGTTTTGTTAGTTCCACCACATGGCAAAGCCCTCCACGCGTCTTCTCCCCTTTGGAAGAGCACTGAATATATTTGTTGTTGTTGGGTCTATTCCAATTAGGCCCAGAACATTGATGTCTAGAAATAAAGCTTGTAAGGAGAGCAGTTTCTTTGCTACCATAAATGCTGTTGATTGGACAACTGGGAATCATCCACCAGATACAAACTACCAAAGCGACGTCTGACTGTTTGACTTGACTTCCTATAAGTGAAACTTGTTTATTATTTTCTTAGCCAGTACTCTCAGCTCCAAAGAAGTCCAGGGTGGAATATTTGAAGAAGCAGACCATTGAATATGTGAACTATTCCAAACAGGATCTAAACAGACTGGCCAGAGCTGAGCTGAGCACTCCATAGAAAAAGCACTGGGGTGTGTGGTCAGACCCTTGGTACTTGAATGAGGACTTTATCATTTACAGAAAGTAGCGTGGATCAGAGCCTCCTGAGTTTGCATTTCAGTACCAAAAAGACCATGTACTTGCTCTCAACAGAAGCAGCACTGAGTCATACAGCCTGTAAACACATCTAAAAATAGATGATCACTGTTTTCTTTTTCCTACTTATTTCAACAATTTTCTCAAATTTTGAAGAAGGTCACCAGCTTGAAAAAATGTGAGGAGGATTGTGCAAAGTACCAGACCTCTAGTTTTCCAGCGCAACCACGAGCAGAAAGAAACCAACCACCGATCGCATGTCAGTGAAACATGTCATCGCTTATGACCCCTCTTAAGCTGTTCAACCACGTAGATGTGCCAGATGATCACTCACTGTCTGGGCTGGTGCCCTGTACCCTGATGACCATCACCTCAGAGGCTCTGGACACACCCCCAGCAGGATCTGCACATTTTTTCCACTCTTATCAAACGCTACCCCCACTCTAGATCTCCTCCCTCTCAGTAGATGACCACACCCTTCTACTTTGCAAAGTTTCCTCAAAACTCCAACCTCTGAAGGCCTCTGAAATTGTTCCCAATTTAGGGTTGCCAGATTGAGCCAATAAAAATACAGATGCCCAGTTAAATCGGGATTGCAGATAAACAACAGGAGATATTTATACAAAAATAATATTCATTATTTATCTGAAATTCCAATTTCACTGGATGACTTGTATTTTTCTGGCAACTTTCCCCAAAATCACAGCTTGTTTTCTTACCTCAAGACTTGTAGGAAGGTGATAATTCTAAAACAAAATGCTGATTTTTCTCCTTCTGCTACTTTTATCTTTCCATAATATCTTCAAGGCTGTCAAAGAAAGATTCCTCACGTGTACACCCCACCCAAACCATTTGTTGTGGCGATTTAGTTGCTAAGTTGTGTCTGACTCTTTTGCAACACCGTGGACTACAGTCTGCCAGTCTCTTCTGTCTGTGGAATTTTTCAGGCAAGAATACTGGAGTGAATTGCCATTTCCTCCTGCAGGGGGATCTTCCTGACCCAGCGATCAAACCTGTGTCTCCTGCATTGCAGGCGGATTCTTGACTGCTGAGCCACCAGTTCAGTCGCTCAGTTGTGTCCGACTCTTTGTGACCCCATGGACTGCAGCACGCCAGGCCTCCCTGTCCATCACCAACTCCCGGAGTTTACCCAAACTCATGTCTATCATGTCGTTGATGCCATCCAACCATCTCATCTTCTGTCGTCCCCTGGCAACACCAGAGTAGCACCCAAACCACAGCTTCAGTTTTATCTCCCCTATATTCCATCAGGATCATTTGTGTGTGTGTGCATGTGTTTGTTTGTTTGTTTTTGAGAATGGAGTGCTTCATGAGCAAAAAGACAGAGGTAGCAAGCACAAATGGGGAATGCTCTTTTCTCATCTCTTTCATCTAAAAAGGAACCATTCACCACTTGGGAGAGCAGGAGAACGAGGCTCAGAGAATTTCTGCCATGGGCAAACGCTCACACAGCACAGCAGGGCGGGAACCCAATTCCAACTGGCTCCCAGACCTGTGTTCTCAGTCTCTCCTGCAACACACCCTTTCCTCAGGCCTGGGGAGGGCAAGGGCTTGGTCCAGATAACACAACAGAAGTTGAAGAAGAAAGGAAGTCTCTCTTTGTATAGATGGGGATCCTGGGGCCTAAGATAAGGCACTGGCTTCTGCCCAGGCAGTGAGTGTGTGTGGATGGGACAGACGTCGTGGCCCAGGGAGGCGTGTGCGCTCAGACTTAGTGGAGGTGCTCCTGCTGTGCCCAGGAACCCCACGGGCACCAGAGCAGATGTTCAGTGGGCCAGCCTGGTGTGACCTGGGGCACCGTGCCAGAACAGGTGGCTGGGACCTTTGAAGTCCTTGCTTCGGGAGCCAGACATTGAAGAAGTTGAGCTCAGAAGGCCTGCAGAGAGGTGGGAGCACTCCCTCACAAAGGCCTGGCTCTCTGGGGATCGACTCACTCCAGGGCTGCTCCTGCAGCTCCTCCATGAGCTTGGAGGGGATCCTGTTGGTGCTGATGAGCGGATGGCAGCCTAAGTGTGTTCGAGTCAAGGCCCCAGAGCACAGCGGAGGAGCAGGTTCAAAGAGGGCTCTTTGGCCATGCGGGGAGGGCAGCACTGAAGGATGGAAGTGGGGTCCATGGTCTTGAGAGAGAACGACCCAGTGTGGCTGGGGTGGCCATGGCCCACAACAGCAGTATCCGGAACCAAGTGTATTTGTATCAATAGTTTCCCAAATAGTTGATATACTCTCTCTATAGTGCGACTGATCTGATCTGATCTGATAGCTTCTACTCTTTTCTTTAAAAAATAGGTTTATGAATATAGGATGTATTTCTTGCTTGTCATATATATTTTGTTTTTTTACAAAAAATTGGATCACATTAAAGACGCTGTTAGCACACCTACTTTGAGATTCCCTCAAATTGCTGGAAAATAACAGGATTTTTAATAACTAAATAGTTTTTGCCATATGAATACTTTATTTTTTTTCTCAATTAAGCACTCATTTTAGAAATGTTCATTTCCAGTGTTTCTACCATCTCAAAGAATGCTGTAAACAAAAATCCTAAACAGATCTCTGAGCAGGTCCTTGGTAATGTCCTTTGGAAAAGTCCTCGAAGGAGAATTTCTGGGTCAGGGTATACGTATTTTGAATATTTTGGGGAGTTAATACTAACTTGCCACTCACTAAGGTTTTAATATTTTTATTTGTATGTGCCTAGATAACCACCAGTTATCTTCATCATTTCCCCCTGATAGCCATCTCTGCCTTCCTACCCATTCTTGCCCACCCCTGGCCCCCATCAACCCATCCCTACCACCAAACACTCTGATTTCCTATTTTCCCCTCACTCTATTATAAAAAAAAAAAAAAAAAAAAACAAAACACCTCACTGGGGGTCTTCTTCACCTGCTCCAGATTGTTCTAACAGTATCTTCCATTTGTGCATCTAATCCCAGCACAGAGCAAGTCATAGTAGCACAATAGTGGCTCAAAAAAGATTTAGTGAATGAATACTGTGTATTTTAGTCCAGTCTTTTTTCCACATCAAAAATTGTCTAATTTTCATTCAACAAAAATGCACTGAACTTTTGCAGACACTGTGCTAGCAGGTTGCTCAAAGGTGATTAAGACCTAGTCCCAGTAAATCAATTATACTTCAATAAAAATAAAAAGAAGGGAGAGAGAGAGAAGAAAAAAAAGACCTGGTCCTTACCCAGTTTGTGGTCTAGTGAGGGAAACAACTAAATGGAATACGTGGCTATGATAGGTGCAGTAATGGAGGTCTGTGTGTGACATGCAGACGCGAGCAGCCAAGAGACATTTACATTATCCCAGGTCTGTGTGTATGTCCTGCGTAGATAAAGAAAAGGTCTACCCATCTGTGGCCACAGCTCTTATTCCACCTTTAGTCTGTCCCTTTTACTCAGTAGCTCCAGGTTTGCTTTTAATTCTTCAGTGTGTCATCGGTCTTTTTTACTCTATTCTCAAACTGCAACTCACCTTCAAATTGGAAAGGTAAAACTCTAGAATGGTAGAAGGTGAGGGCTACCTGTCCATGACGTGTCAGTTCACATAGCGAGAGATGTAAAGGAAAACGGTTCTATTCTTAAAAATCAATTTACTACAGAGTCTCCTCTCTAGAAGGCAGACTTCTTTTGTTTTAGTTCTGTTAGGACTCAAGAGAGATGCTTAGAATTTACAGTTAGTGGTAGCTGCCTTGGAGGGCGCTTGCAGTCAACTCTCATACTGTAGCCCCCCTCATTTCCTGAATCGCTCCCACCTTGCTCGGACTCCCCAAAGATGCATATAAGAATGTAACAAGATAAAAAGATACTACTCTTCATTCCTATAGAGGATTTACTACTCTTCATTCCTATCGAGGATTTCTGCCCTGAAACCCAGCTCTTTTTCCACCAAATGAATTGTCTCAATGACCCCAAAGAAAACCTGAAGATCTCGCCCTTATACTTGGCTGGATTTCTGTTATTTGAAGCTCAGTTGACTCCTGGATTCCCAGGAACTCATTAGAAAATCAACTTCCTAAAGTCTCCCCAAAGTCTCCTATGGATCCAAAGAATTACCATCTAAATGGTTTTCCAAAGTGTCCAGCCCAACATCTACCCCTTTGTCAACCAAATGGTTTTATTATTTCTGTTCCCTTTCCAAAAGGTTTGCCCCTGCAATTTTGTCATTTCTGTAATTGAAGAATGGGACTTAGGAGAGGACAAGAAAGAATATCCACAGTTTGGGTGTCACTTCTCAGGATGGATGTGTTTTTCCCACCTACTTCTAGTGATATCCTGTGGGTTCTTTCTAAATGATTCTATACACTCGTTTTTGTAAGTAGCCAAAACTCCTTGACACAGTACGGTGAGGGAGATAGGATATAGGATTCACAGAAGCACCTTCTGGCTGACTCATAACCCCATGACTGTTTGTATCATGCCCTGTGGGGTGGGGTGGTGTTGGCAGAAGGTTTCATGTGATATTTGCAGAGAATAATTGTCCCTAGTTCAGAAAGGTGACAAGAAATGACAAGTTTGTTAAATTATCAAACTAAAAGTAGAAACCAATGACATGTCTTTTTATCTGCTTGTGGAAAATGTTTATAAGTCAGAACTATTATTAGGAGCCCAATAACCCTGAGAGTTTTGTCTTCATTATTTTTTAGTATTGCATGAGATAAGCTTATTAAGAGCATGCACTTTTAAAACCTTTATGTTCATAGAACTGGAATAACACCTGTAGGTAACCAAACTAAAATACGCCTTCAAGGGCATTTTCTGTCATTTTGTTATTGAATTTATTTCATCATACAAGAAAAAGAAAATAGCCATGATACTGTATCACTTATTTTTTAAAAATAATGATATTCTGGCAGCCTGCTGAAATGAAAGACAGTTCACCGAAACATAGTTTCCAGATAGGTTACGCTCATGGGCAACAGCAGAAACATCTTAAAACAGAATGTTGCCCCTTTATAGCTGGTAGAGGTTAAGGGTCCAAACTTTGAAATTATGAAGACAGGGTATTACATTTCAGACCTTGCATCTGTTAGCTGTATGAATTTTTTCATTTCCCTATACCTCAGTTTCCTCACCAGTGAAATGGGACTAATACTTAGCTTTGTTGAGATCTTGTGAGGATTAAAGAGACAGTCCACTGTGTTAAGTATATAGTGAGTGCTCAATAAATGAGAATTAGACACCTGACTATATTTAAAATAGCACAAGCTGGTGCGGGTATAGACGCAAGTAACCTAAAGGAGGGCTTCCTGGGTGGCTGGATGTTAAAGAACCCACTCGCCAATGTAGGAGATGCAGATTCAGTCTCTACATCGGGAAGATCCCCTGGAGAAGGCAATGGCACCCCACTCCAGTATTCTTGCCTGGACAATCGCATGGACAGAGGAGCCTGGCGGGCTGCAGTCCATGGGGTCGCAGAGAGTTGGACACGACCGAGTGACTGAACACACACATGGTCGAGGTAACACATTTCTTGAAGAGTTCTCTAGTGAGACCTGTTGAAGAGAACGGTTTTCCATGGCCACTAGTACTTCCTGATTCTGAACTTGTGGACAAAGACAGTGACGTTGCCGCAGGAAGATTTGTTTGTAATCCCCCTGCTATGTATATGCAAGTCCCACAAAAATAAAAACTATATTTTTATCAACCAAAAAAGCTAATGAGGGAAAAGAAATGATCTTCTATAGACAAAAATTTCTTACAAACCATTTTAGAAAAATACCAAAAATGCATGCCATTTTATAGATCAATTCCAAAGATTTTTGAAAGGAACACTTTCCTTGATTATTGTAATCCAAATCTCCACCACACACAGTGCATAAAGACAAAGGCCAGCTGCGCTGTGAGCAAAGAACAGGGCATGTCCCTGAAACCATCATTGGGTCCAAAAGCAAAATATTCTTTCCTAACAGCCTCGCTCTGGATGTCGACTAAGAGAAGGAGAAAGGTAAACCTACTAGCAAACCAGGCCTGGGCACAGGGACTAATTTTAATAAATCAGGACAGAACATGAAAATGTCAACTTAATCAAGCATTTAAATTTTATTAATCAAGCCTAATTTTTATGAGTGCAAATAATCACTGAAGCTGGACAAATTTGTTCTCGATTGCATCAGAAACATAATTTTAATATTTAATGGACTGATGAATTTAAATGGAGAATTATCTTTATGAAACATGCTCTTCATAATTTGCCATTAAATGAGAAATAAAAAAAATCAACATAAATCTTACATAAAGGTTATTTAACTAAATGTTGGTACTATAAATATTATAAATACATTATGCACTAATTTAGCAATCACGCAGTACACTACATAAAGCCGAAATGATAAGTGGACCAGGCAAGGTTTTCCTAGAACATAGAGCTCTTGTGTTATATTGTGGGAAGCTCATGATAAAACGGTTACGGAGGTTTTGTGTGAGGTTTCACGAACATTCTTTTCATTCAGGCTTTTGTGCTACAATTCACCATTCACCACAGACATTCTTTCCAGTCCCAATGCAGGTCTAAACCCACATGGGCTGTCTTTTGTGAAGTGATTATTCTTTACAAAAAGATAAAAAATATTTTATCATTATTATTTATAGAAAAGAGATACAAGGAAAACACTGAAGTTTTCTGACTGATTTTTTTGACATTCAAAATATGCTCCATTTTTAAAGTTAGACTTTCTGATATAATGTCCTCAGGCCTCAAAATATTCTAGGCACAAAGAGGAAAAAAAAAAAAAAAACAGAAAAAGAAAAATCAAATTAGCATCAGAATATTTTTCTCTTCAAATGTCCACCTATTCTCACTCCTCTACTACTCCCAATTATAGTGCTTAAAATAGGCAGTAGCAGTGAATTTTTTTAAGATAATCAAACCTAACAGAGCAGTATGGTTCAAAAGTTTGCTTGTATTAATCTCCAAGATAAATTTTTTGTTTTGTTTTCAAATTCTATTCTTTAAAGGAACCTAATCTTCCCAAAGTGTAGCATTCCCCTTATATCTGCTAAACTATACACTTACCTGTAAAGAACTTCTTGCCTATTGTACCTCTAATGCTCCCGCACATACCTGAAAAGATTGGACGTCATAGCAGCTCCATCTTTCTGCTTTGCAGAAAATGTTTTAAATAGATTATGTGGTCTCTTTATTAGGCGTATTTAAAAATTCCTAAGGTTGTTTCTAAAATCTGAAAAATGTACAATTGTGCCTTTTTTGGTTACAAATCTGTGTTTCTGGAATGGAAATTTGGTTTTATAGAGAGAGGCTAAAGCACATAATTTTCTTTTTGATTTGCAATCCATCTATTATTAATAAACAAAAATGTTTAGCTTTGAAAATATTAAATTTTCATAAAATAGATTAGTAATAAGACTAGCTAGCTTTTCATTTCTTTTGGAAAAAAACAGGTTAAACAATTCAATTTTGTGGGGTTTTTTTGTATAATTTTTAACCTGAAAAATTTTGCTTCAGGAAAGCATTAGTTTTTAAAAAGCACATTGCAGGTTAATAGTTGACCTATTTTTCCCTACTCAGTCAAATTAATATGCAATATCCTAAAGATGCTAAGATTAGAATTTTCCCTGCAAGCAAAAATACATTACATTGTGAAGCCTTTAGATGGAGACATAGTTCAAATAAACACTAGAAATCTGTTCACAGTGCTTTGTGTAAGCATAAGAATGAACATTTAAGAATACCAAGAAGGAAATATGAAAAGAAATTCATTTAAGATGCTTATACTGATTATAGAATTTATACTGTATTTAGCATTTCTGAATGGAAGGGTTTTTCTGCATATTAAGCTGACACTTAAAAACTAAAAGGTTACATACTCTTGGCCAGTAAAGTAAATTTACTGTCCTTGCACCCTGCAGCAAAGCATATTATACTGCAAATAAGAATGCTGTTGTTGATGATGCAGAATACAGGCTGTATGTAATCAGTGGCATGCATCAAAAGTCATCTGATAGTCACATTAAAGCCACATTTCCTATTAAGAATCAGACTAAATTACAGCATGGCACTTCCCAGAATGAGCCAAGGAAATGCATTCTGCAAGAAGAAATAATTGTATTTGAGTGTCTCTGTAAAAATCAGGAAGTCTTTTAGCAGTAAGTAATAATGCTTTTCTTTTTAGTCTGCCTTCTTTTGTATTGCAATATATTCAGCTTCACTGGCAAGCCTATCACACTAATTATTATTACATCTAGTGGTTCAGTTATCTTGATGACTACTGTAGCTGAAATACTCCAAGGTCAAATCCTTAATAGCGTGAATCAAACTAAGCAGCCATCACACTTGCAGTTGCTTTTGAGATAGGCTGGATGAAACAGTATATTCCAGACCTGTTTATGGGTTGTATTATTCCTTCAGATGTGGAGTAAATTATACGTACAGTTTAATTGTGCCATTCATTTTGCAAAAGTTCCTTCTCAGAAATCTTGAGAGGTACAGGTGTCTTGTGGTAAAAATGGGAGTGCAAGCCCACCTGTAATGATCGTATTGACCAAGAACGTCTTCAGCCCAACCTCCGGTGCTTTTAAGTGATCTGACATAATCTGAGCGGTTATATGCATCTTCTCAATTCATAGACTTTCAATAAATTCATGTGATATTTGCACATGTAATACATCCATTGGCACACAAATGCATGTTCTGCTTGGTTTATGTACCCGTGAAATGATGTAAATGAACTCTAGACCATGTTGAAGCAAACTGCTCTACCCAAATTCCTCCGTATCTCTAGGGTGGAAATAAGCATTCAGTTTGTAATGTACCCAAATATAAGCATCTGTACACATTTGAATGTTCTATGACTATGAAATCAAATAGGAAATGTCTTTCTTTTGTGACAATTTCTTTAATTTTTTAACATCGCAGTTGCACATCTGGACAGCAGTGATTTCTTCTTTAATTTAAATGTGTTGCTTTTTTATAGACCATTTAGAGTAAGGCAATTTGAATTGTGCAACTCTTCATTCTGAACATAGCAAAACATCCATTTAATTCAAGGATTATTTCTGAGGGAAAAAGTAAACACACAAAAGAAACTGGTTTGTGTCAGCTTTGGCTTTCCAGGGTTTTTGGCTCTGTGGTACTCAATACTTTCTTACGAAGGTAATATAACCAAGATTTGTTGTTGTTGTTTAAAGAGATATAAATCAGTGGCAGACTTTAGCCTAGACAAAATTATAGTACAACGTGTTTTAAGAATTATTGGTGGAAATTTTATTCCCTTCTTTTTAAAATCATTTTAGCTTTATACCATGCACCCTGAATTAATATTAAAAAGCAGTACTTAGGGTCCACTGTCTTATGATGATTTTAATAATGAAATTTACCTGAATCTACTTTCCCTCATCCTTCCACTGTTTTGTTATCTTTTTTTTTTTTCTTGCTGGTCCCCCCCCTTATATATCTTTGTCTAGTGGAATAATTCTAAACATAGTTATCATACCTTTATTCAGATTACCAGCATCATTTTTAACATCTTCAGCCAAATAAAATTTTATTTCCTTGTAAATCATAAAGCATTTAGTTGTGTCAAATTATCATTAAAAGTCATAATATTAATAGAGCATCTATACAACTGTATAAAATATATAGGTTCCACAGATACAATGTTGCTCCATTTTGAAAATGGCTTTTTTACAATAAACAGCCACATATTATGTGTTATATGTTAATGACAAATGTTCAGCAAATATGGACTATGAAAGAAGAAATATTATGCTTTTAAAAATAGTGTGATCTGCTTATCCTTTGGCTGTCAGGTAGCTAGAATGCTGCATTTGGGCCTGTCTACATGTGTTTTTTAAAATGTCATCTTTATTAGTATTACGTTCAAGGAATAGTACCAAGAATCAGTTTCTTTCAAGACCTTCCTCCACTGTGTGGCATATAAGTCTGTGACGAGCGACATTACAGAAGGTCATGTCACTTTTAACTGCTTGCATTACATCTTTCTGATTTCCCTAGTGCCCTTCCTTTGTTTGATTAATACTACTTGCTTTCAAGCAAGGTATCAGAAAGTATAATTTGGAAAAAAGAATTCTAGAGCCAATCTCAGATAGCCTCCCTCAAGAAAAGAGGAAAAAACCCCAACTTTGCAAAAATGTATCCTTTCTAACACATGCATTTTTTGGTACTTTTCATTTTTTTCTCAAGGAAATCCTACAGATGTGTTGCTATTAAATTATTGCTGACAACTTTTTGGGCAACTGGACTTTGTATACATGAAAACAAAACTATGTAGTCCTTACTTGGTTTTATTTGCAGAGGAAAGAACTGGAATTTGAGACTGGAACTTTCATTTTATTTGTTTTCCTTAGTTAAGTGTTAAACTCCAGCCCTCTCTTTCTAAATAGTAGGTGTTACTTGAGTTCTCTGGGAAAGTTTGCAATTTTGTGCAATTATTACATGCACTTCAGTGATATATACGGTTTGTTTTTAAAAGCTCAGTTTGCAGTTTCTGTATTCATTGCATTTGGTCAAGGCTCTTGTCTTAGAGCACATTCTAGCTTCTGAGGTACTTGCTGTCAAAGTCATCCGTTTCGTTGGACTGTTAAAGCCTGAAAGTGAGTTGTGAAACCATTATCATTTTAATTGGGAATCTTTATCCGCAGCTCTACCTGTGCCCCTTTATGTAATTCTTAGTTTCAATGAAATATGAATCAGAATTGTATGTGTCATTCAGAACCCTGAATATTTTTGTCCAGGAAAATAAATGCATCATTTAAGTTCCAAAAATTAATGTTTAAATATTATTAACTGGATGTCTTTTCTAATTTTATTAGTCATACACATTTTTTAAGTACTTTGGTACAGGTATTGTGCTGAGCACTTTAAATATTAATACATTATCTCATTGGATACCTAATCAACGCTGTGGGGTAGGTGCTATGATCGTCTCCATTTTCCAAGGCACCTTAAGTAAGCATCATCTGAGCAAAATGTAACCGTGGTATACATTCTGAAGCTGCTTAAAGGCATCCCTAGGAACCATCTGTATTATACATCCTCACTTGTAGATGTTTATGTAGTAACATTAAAATATCACTGGAGGAGGGGAAAAGCCGTCACTCGAGGGCTGCAATACAACACAACAGCCTCTCTTGAACACAGCACTTTGCTGCCAAATGTAAAGCAAATGGTTGTGTTGGGTGGTTCTGGACGCACATTTGTGGAGCAATTGTGCGTAGCCAATTACCGACTTGTGCAGGGTGGGAACTGTTTGGGTTTTGCGAATGAAGGGTCTGATTCTGTAGACCTCTTTTGAGGTGTTCTTGAACATAAGGTCTGCAGCTGACTTGTGAAATGTGTAAATTAAGTTCTTGGTTTGTTTCCTGGTTCAATAATATTTTTAATTTTGGAAAATTAACTTGAAGATATTGGAGAACTCCAAATCTTGAAATGATAGTTAGATATCCATGTTTTCTCTTGCCTGGCAAATCTTTGAAAACACTTTGAATATTTGCTTTTATTAATCTGCATCATTGATTCAATGTCTTTGCAGGTGAGCTAGTTGAGTTCTGTCAAATTAATGACAGGCCTTCTACCAGTTGTACAAAGATATGAAGCATAGATTATGTATTTCTCTGTTCAGTCTATCAACAAATATTTCTTGAACACTTATTATGAACTGCTAGCCCCAATCTGCGGAGAAGGCAATGGCACCCCACTCCAGCACTCTTGCCTGGAAAATCTTATGGATGGAGGAGCCTGGTGGGCTGCAGTCCATGGGGTCGCTAAGAGTCGGACACGACTGAGTGACTTCACTTTCACTTTTCACTTTCACGCATTGAAGAAGGAAATGGCAACCCACTCCAGTATTCTTGCCTGGAGAATCCCAGGGACGGGGGAGCCTGGTGGGCTTCCGTCTATGGGGTCTCACAGAGTCGGACACGACTGAAGCAACTTAGCAGCAGCAGCAGCAGGCCCAATCTGACACCATTTTCCCTTCCTTGCATCTGTAGTGTGATATGATAATTACTGAAGAGGAGAGACATATAATACAGACTTAACAATAACTATCTAAAATATTGTTTGATTTTTTTTATGTACAAGAATAAAAGTATATTAATTTCATATTTCATATATGACTATATGGGTAGTTTTAGGGGAAAATTACTTAATCTGATATATATCAAATGATCATATTGTATACCTCAATATATATAGTTTTTTTTAAAAATAGGTAGTGACCAACCTTTAAAAATTATTTAATATAAACCTAACATTTGAAACATCATTTTATTAGAGTTACAAAATTATAATCATTAAAAAGATCATGTAAGGGTTAGATCAGTCCTTCTCTTGTTTTCCTTTTCCTCCCCACACTTTTTTTTAAATTTTTTTTGGTGTTTGAACTGGGCAGAGTTTAAGAGCTGGCTCTGCTATCCCACAACCTGAGTTTGAATTCTAGTTTAGCTACTTGGTGTTTGGTGGGTTCTTCTGATGCAATGTAATGTACTGAAAATCCGTGACTGCTTTTCCTGTATCAGCTTCCCTCACAAAGGGCCCAGGTTGGAATAGCCTGGTGCACAGCACCTCAGTTACACATTGCCACTGTTGTTGCCTATGTGTGTACGATTCATGCTTCAAATTTTCAGGAAATTAAAAGGAAACAGGAAAGGCTATCTCATATCCCCCATTTGAATTCTATTGGATTATAAGCCTCTTGAGGGCTGAAATGAAGTATCTGTGTTATCCATCTTAGTATTTCCACAATCACTAGTACCATATGCCTTGGACAAGGGCATTTGTAACAAATGCTTATGGAATGACTGAGTGTAGTTAGAATGTCAAGAGTCCTTCATTCTTGCTGAGGTTGAATTGCTTTAGATGTTCCCAAAATAAGTGTAAACTCTCCCCCGATACTGGAAACAGCACACTGTGTCACTCTGGTTCTTTTGAAATGCTGAATGTCCAAATGAAAGGCCATTTAATAGAAAATTTAAAGTATGGTAGTAAATTAGGAACAATTTCCCAGTTTGTCAAGTGCTTTTTGTTATATTTTACTTCATGACAACTAGAAGTTTGTGTTTGGGCTCTTCTTTTAAATCAGTGCATGCTTTTAAAATATTTGAGAAAAATTATTAGAATAACTGAGGGTCCTGATGTGTTACTTCAGTCTATGTAACTCTCTGTTTAGTAAGTCTTCATTATTGAAATTTTCATTCATAGCATATTCCTGTGTCTATCATAAAGCTGCATGGAAGAAGAGTTAGCTACCTCTGTCTTCTAAAGTTATGAGCTTTGGAAAAAGGTTTAAAAATATTTGATGACCATGATTTTATTGAATTTATTCAGAGATAAAGATACTGGATAAAAATATAAAAGCACCACAAGAATTAAAAGTTATGTTAAATGACATAAATGCAATCATAAGTTGGCACATAGCTGAACAATAACTCCCTTCAAAGTTGTAAAATTTTTGGTTTCCATGAAGTGTGTGTGTATAAAAACGTAATAAAACACCTGAAATGGGGTGAAGTCTCGTTTGTAATGCCTGCAGTTATATATTGATCCAGGAAAGGGGAAATTATTTAGCAAATCCAAAATGACTATTTCATTCTGCTGAAGTAGATAAACCAGGAGCTATTAAAAAATATATGTATGCATATCTGTCCTCATGGGCTATATACACGTGTTATACACACTTGATTATTGAATGAATTTCTCATTTTCTTTCAATAGTAATGTCCATTCTCATAACATAATCCATGTGTAAAATCGCAGAGAATAAACATTAGAGTTTCAAGTAATCCAAAAAAGGAAGAGGTAATTCAGAGATAGTCAAAAGTTGACATTTATACATCAGAATTCAAATTGGAGCCATGAAAGATATTGTTAGCTTTATGCCATAGATCACTAGCATGAATCAATGAGCTGACAATTTTTTATCTTAGGGTTTGGTGACAAGTAAATTAGAAAATAGCAGAGCTGTATTCTGCTTAGTTATCTAGCTCCAAATTTAAAGTGCCTAATTCATATAGACAGTGGAGTAGGTGAAAAAAAAAAAAGAAATCTCCTGATTTAAAGCATCCTTCAAATTAACGTTGGTTTACCTTAAGCGGAGTTCCGATTCTTTAAGTCGTCACAGAACATTTCACACAAATAGGGTTCCCCTGACTGGGGACTCAGGTCCCTGGCGTTCATCAATTAAATGCATAGCATTTTCCTAATCCCTGCCTCTAGATCAAATATTCCTTCTCAGTGCCTCTGTTTCAAATGTTAATAAAGTTTTCATTTCCAAAAGGCTCAAAATGACAGAACAAAATTGTCTCTCTTAAAAAGCAGGAAAACGACTTCTGTTTCTTGTCTGCAGGTAGTGGAGGACATGTTGGAGGACGAGGAAGAAGAAGATGACAAAGATGACAAGGTAATTATCTTTCCCGGCACTCGGGTACCTGGGGACGGGGAAATGTAGACATGACGCTGTTTTCACAGACAGTTAAAAAAGGAGTTGAAGTGTTTTGAGTCCAGAAAATTGGACAGTGCTGTTTATCATCCTAACAATGCCACTGCATGTTGCAAAGAGGCAGAGAGGGCTATAAATCGTCTTCGCTTTTGTCCAGAGCTGGGTCAAATATTTTTCTGCCAGGAACAAAAAAAAATAATAATAATAATAATTCAGCTTGTCTGGAACTTGATAGCTCTCACGAAGATAACTGCAGTGACAACTGTTTTTGAAGGGCAAAAATTTGTCCTATCTCGAGTATTACAAATCAGGCTACACTTTGGGGGAAGAGAGAAGTGAAAAAATAGCAGCCTGTATGCGTTAAACATGGATATCGTCATCTGTAATTTTCCAAGAATTGCTCAGCAAATGAACACATGTGTACAGAGGGCTCTGGAGGGCATTTAAATAATCCCAATGCTCACTGCCCCTGGTCTAGACTTGGAAACAGCCCTATGATTCCTTGGTCTGGAAAGTCTGTGCAGAGAGGCTCGTGTGTCAGTTGCTGGTTGGCTTGTGGATGGTGACCACAGTAAATAACAGCTGGTTTCTGGGACAGCTTGAATTGGTTGTCCCCTAGGGAGAGGGGACAAGTAGAGAGAGAAACCAGAATGACCTTGCCCTGCTGCAGCAGTACCTGGAGTCAGGAGGACAGTTTTCTATGTCACGGAGACTACTGATGATGGTTTATGGCATCATCTTTGGGCATTTCTGCATCTAAAACCTAAAAAGTCTTAGGGTGAGATTGGGAGCAGGGGTGAGAATGAGCATTCATTTTGACCACATCGTTCCGCATATAAAGCCTGAGTTTTGACCTACACTGAATCTGTCTGACTTCTTTTCTAGTAAAGCACTGAAATTTTTTGAAGGAAGGAGAAAAACAGTGTATCTTAATTTATGCCCTTGACCTTTGATTCCAGTAGAGATGTACACTTATATCCCAGTGTAAGAATTTGTGTGCTAGAAGCAAGCATTGGAAATGTCAAAAAAAAAAAAAAAATTCACAGTGATTTGTTAACTTCCTGAATGATTTTTTTCCTAATAGTCAATGCTAGAAGGAAAATAGAAAGACACACATACACAAGCACACACATGTACCTTCTTTCTCCCAGTACATTCTTTCTCCCTTCTACTGCTATTTCAAACATTTTAAAATCGATAGCGCTTTTATGTAAAATGTTTCTTCTGGATATCATTTAGTCATTAGCAACATCCTCAAGCATTAGCAAAAATCTCCTTTCTGCAAAAACACATATGTGCTTGTTTCTAATGTTGAATAACATGAGCATACACTCCCAGCAACAAATGATATGATTTATTGTTAAGGTCAGTTGTGGAGCTGTAGAGAGCTTGTATTTTAACTCAGCACGCCAGCTCTGAATCATCATTCCTCTGCTGATAAACACTGAGCTGCCATCCATTTATGGCCATTTTTCCCTTGCTTGTTGCTGCTTTATTATTAAAGCCACCATAAAGATCCATTCTAGCAGCAAGTGTCTCCCAAGAAATGTTCATAAATGGAAACCCTTAGTGAAGTCTGATGCTTCAACGCCCCTGCTTGAAGTCAACCTATATTTTTTTAGCCACTTTGTTTGATATCCTACACACTAATCTCCCTTTGTGGTCATTTTTTTAATAGAGAAGATGTTTGTGGAAAACCAGTAGCGTACCTGGTTAACCAGATTACCAAAACATAGATATCAAGTAGAAGGTGCCATGTGGAAGACAACTCCAAACTCGGGGGTGGCATCTGCTGTTATGCGGTGTTTGATTGTCTGGAATTGACACCTTGGTTCTAACACATTTTCAGATCTGGTTTACTAAAGTTGACTGAAGTTTACTAAAGTTTACTAAAGTGAGTGCTTAAATAACTCTATGAATTCACCTCTATTCTGCATAGGATGCCAAAAAACAGTGGTGTTTTCCATATGAAAGGATTGTGAGCTGATTTTCATAAATCCACCCCTTTATTTGAGTGATATATTAAGGGTTTTGCTTTTATTTACTCATAACACAGTTGATAATATAAAAACATATCTGAACAAAAAGAAAATCTGAAATGTAATAATTTACAATAGACTTTTAGGGACTTGAATAATAGAGGGAAGAATCTTAGAGTGGAAATCTTATATTCTGGAAATATAAAGTTTTTACTATGAAAATATGAAAGGCTACTTCAAGTTTCTATTTACCAGCTTCTGTATCTCGGCTGACTCTCGCAGTAGTAAATGTTGTAAGTCTTGGCTATCAGAGTGTCTGAGCGGGAGAAGGGTAATTTCCTACTTTGAAAAATTCATTGGTTCCTCTATTTAAAGTTTGTGTATAGAGTCATGCGTAATGGAGTTTCATGAGAAAACAAATGTGTTTTTTTGCCATACGAGCAGGTACTGACCTCTAACTCTCATTATTTCTCTGTTTTTTCATATGGTATAATAGTGGGGTCAGGTCAGTGGGTCCTCTTATAGGATAAAAGTAAAAAAGATTAATAAATGTGCCAAAGCCTCACTTTAATTGAACCTGAAGCATATGTTGCAAGTATGTAAAATATGTCCCAGATGTTTCACCAGGGCTAGTGTCTTGGCTTTCGTTGATTACCACAAGGCAGCTATTAGTCCTGTAACCTTTGGACTTGGGGGTAAATGGGGTATTACGTGGCACAGAATGAAAGCACCTGTTTTCCATTGAACAAAGACCCCTGGCAGGCTTCGCCTAAGCCCATCCATATGTTTTCACTTAGCAGATTGTTGGACGATTATGAAAAGTGTCTTTCTTTAGAGCCAGCATTGATATTAGTCACTCACAATGAAAGGACAATTCGCTGGCTACTTGACAAGGTCCGTGTGAGCAGAAACCGAAGTTGTTCACTTCTTTTGAGCTTGGAGTGTTTTCCCTCATCATAATTAGATAGCTGGCATAGACACAGGTATAAGAGATTGAGGCAAAGATGATAATGGCCTAACATAATAGTTTCGTGATAGCTTTTCTTTAGTGCTGCCTTTAGCACCTGGGAAGACTGGGTAAAATTGGTAAAGGCAAAAAGTCGTGATTTACCTAGATTCCCAGATCTTGAGATTTTTCCACATTATGCACTTTGAGGTTTTTTGTGTGTGAGCTCTTCCTTTTTATTAAAGCAGCTAATCATTATTCAGATGAGGGTTTGTGATGCTCAGATTTATCCTTCATTCTAGAATCCATTGTCCACATTTGCTTAAATCTAAAAGTACATGGCCTCTCTCTTAATCCAATTCCATGGTTTTCACCAAGGCAGAGAATATGGGTTTGCAATGGTGAGTCTCACTTACGAATCACTGACTTGTTAATATTTCCACTTATATCTGCCTTGTGTGGTAGCACCAGGTTAAGTGGTACTGGGGGGTGGAATTTTTCCTGAATTAAAAGTTAGAAAGACACCATATTGCATTCTCAGTTCCCTTTGTGGTAAGGCGTTCTTTCAGCCATCAACCACAAAGTCACAGTGTGATTTTCTTACCTGATACCAAATCCTGCCTTTGTGGTTAATAGAATATCTTAGCACATAAGGCTTAGATAAATTACCCACATGGAACTATCAACAAACTATATAATCAGGCTTTTCGCCATATTATGCGTAATAATACAGTGGTCCGTTTGCATAATCCTGACATCTAATTAATGAAGACCAGCTTTCTGTTTTGTAGCTTTAAAAGTTTAGGCATGCTTTCCATGGTGTCTCCTACCCTTGTAATGGGATCCACCTGCAGTATCAGGAAGCAGAAGATAGACTGCAGGTTTTCCTCAGGAAAAGCACAGATCCAAATGCATGGCATTCTAGCAATGTTTATCGATAAAAGATATTTAAATGTTCAGACGTGTGTGCTTACATTGCTTCTCTTTTTTTCTTCAGCCATGATGTCAAGGTTACTGTGTTTCAAGATAACTAGATGTATGAAGGAAACATATCCGAGTTACTTCAAAACACAGATTGTTTGCTTTAATTGTCAAAATCTGTATTTTCTGGCTTGATTCTCCAGCCCTACATGTATATAACATACCCAAGATGAGTACATCCCTGCATCTCAAATCAACCGTGAGGGGGAAGGGAAGAGATAACTCTGATAAGTGGTATGAGACAAGATTGTAATCGGGCACGACGGCGTTTTCTAGTTATAGTCAGTGAAATCACTTCATGGTGGGAAAACAGATCAAAGCTTTGGAGAAAGGCAGGAAAACAGGAGACAAAAAAAAAATCCTATCTTATATTTAACTGAAATACCATTGTAGTAGCTTATTGGTATTATTAGCATTTTATGTGTATGTATTGTTAATTTTATTATTTTTAAAATTTATTAGTGGTATTATTAGTATTGTTAGTATTATTGCTTCATAACAAATTATTACAAACTTAGAGGCTTTTTAAACATTTTAAAATATTTATTTACTAAGGCTAGCAATAGTCCATTGTAAAATATTAAAATAAGATTTCTGGGTTTTTTAATATTTTAATTTTATTGGAGTATCAGTTCAGTTGCTCAGTCATGTCTTTGAGACCCCATGAACCACAGCATGCCAAGCCTCCCTGTCCATCACCAACTCCTGGAGTCCACCCAAACCCATGTCCATTGAGTCAATGATGCCATCCAACTATCTCATCCTCTGTCGTCCCCTTCTCCTCCTGCCCTCAATCTTTCCCAGCATCAGGGTCTTTTCAAATAAGTCAGCTCTTCGCATCAGGGGGCCAAAGTATTGGAGCTTCAGCCTCAACATCAGTCCTTCCAATGAATACCCACGACTGATCTCCTTTAGGATGAACTGGTTGGATCTCCTTGCAGTCCAAGGGACTCTCAAGAGTCTTCTCCAACACCACAGTTCAAAAGCATCAATTCTTTGGCACTCAGCTTTCTTTATAGACCAACTCTGACATCCATACATGACCACTGGAAAAACCATAGCCTTGACTAGACGGACCTTTGTTGGCAAAGTAATGTCTCTGCTTTTTAATACGCTATCTAAGTTGGTCATAACTTTCCTTCCAAGGAGTAAGTGTCTTTTAATTTCATGGCTGCAGTCACCATCTGCAGTGATTTTGGAGCCCAGAATATTAAAGTCAGCCACTGTTTCCCCATCTATCTGCCATGAAGTGATGGGACCAGATGCCATGATCTTAGCTTTCTGAATGTTGAGCTTTAAGCCAACTTTTTCACTCTCCTCTTTCACTTTCATCAAAAGGCTCTTTAGTTCTTCTTCACTTTCTGCCATAAGGGTGGTGTCATCTGCATATCTGAGGTTACTGATATTTCACCTGGCAATCCTAATTCCAGCCAGTGCTTCTTCCAGCCCAGCATTTCTCATGACGTACTCTGCATATAAGTTAAATAAGCAGGGTGACAATATACAGCCTTGTATTGGAGTATAGTTAGTTTATAATGTGTTAGTTTCAGGTGTAGAGCAGAATGGTTCAGTTATACATAAACATATATTCATTCCTTTTGAGATTCTTTTCTCATGTAGGTTATCAGAGAATATTGAGTAGAGTTCCCTGTGCTATAAGTAGGTCCTTGTGAATTAGTTCAGTTCAGTTGCTCAGTTGTGTCCAATTCTTGCTCCCCCACGGACTGCAACACACCAAGCCTCCCTGTCCCTCACCAACTCTCAGAACTTGTTCAAACCCATGTCCATCGAGTCGGTGATGCCATCCAGCCATCTCATCCTCTGTCGTCCCCTTCTCCTCCTGCCCCCAATCCCTCCCAGCATCAGAGTCTTTTCCAATGAGTCAGTTTGCATCAGGTGGCCAAAGTATTGGAGCTTCAGCTTCAGCATCAGTCCTTCCAATGAATATTCAGGACTGATTTCCTTTAGGATGGACTGGTTGGATCTCCTTGCAGTCCAAGGGACTCAAGAGTCTTCTCCAACACCACAGTTCAAAAGCGTCAGTTATTCAGTGCTCAGCTTTCTTTATGGTCCAACTCATCACATTACATATGTATGAGGTAGATAACGTGTGAGTTATCTACTTAATGTATAGATAGTGTGTGTGTGTGTGTGTGTGTGTGTGTGTGTTCATCCCAAGCTCCTGATTTATCCCTGTCCTCTTTGTTTCCCCTTTGGCAAGTTTGTTTTTGGTATCTATAATTCTGTTTCTATTTTATAAATATGTTCATTTGTATCTTTTTAAATTAGATTCCACATATGAGTGCTTTCATATGATACTTGTCTTTGATTTACTTCACTTTGTATGATAATCTCTAGGTCCATGAATGTTGCTGCAAATGGCATTCTTTCATTTTTTTTAATGGATGAGTAATATTACATTATATACGTGTACACATCTCCCTTATCCACTCCTTTGTCAATGGATGTTTAGGTTGCTTCCATGTCTTGGCTGTTGTAAATAGTACTGCAATGAACATCCTTTCAGATTATGGTTTTCTCTGGATGTATGCCCAGGAGTAAGACTGCTGGGTCGTATAATGGTTCTATTCTAAGTTTTTTAAGACACGTCCATACTGTTGTCCATAACGGTTGTGCCAATTTACATTCCCACCAACAGTGTAGGAGGGTTCCATTTGCTCCACACGCTCTCCAGCGTTTACTGTTTTTAGACTTTTTGATGATGACCATTCTAACCAGGGTGAGGTAATACTTCACTGTAGTTTTGATTTGCATTTCTCTGCTACTTAGTGATGCTGAGTATCTTTTCATGTGCTTTTTGGCCATCTGTATGTCTTCTTTGGAGGAATGTCTATTTAGATCTTCTGCCTATTTGTCTTATTGAACTGTTTGGTTTTTTGACATAGAGCTACATGAGCTGTTTCTATATTCTGGAGATTAATCCGTTGTCAGTTGCTTCATTTGCAAATACTTTCTCCCATTTTGTGTTGTCTTTTCATTTTGCTAATGGTTTCCTTTGCTGTGCAGAAGCTTTTAGGTTTAATTAGGTCTTACTTGTTTATTTTTTTATTTTCATTATTCTAAGAGGTGGCTCAAAAATGATATTGTTGCAGTTTATGTCAAAGAGCTTTCTGCCTGTGTTTTCTTCTAATAGTTTTATAGTGTCTTACATTTAGGTCTTTGATCTATTTCGAGTTCAGTTTTGTGTATGGTGTTAGAGAAGAAATGGCAACCCACTCCAGTATTCTTGCCTGGAGAATCCCAGGGACGGGGAAGCCTGGTGGGCTGCCATCTATGGGGTGGAACAGAGTCAGACATGACTGAAGCGTCTTAGCAGCAGTAGCAGCATGGTGTTCTCGTTTCATTCTTTTGCAGTAGCTGTCCAGTTTTCCCAGCACTTATTGAAGAGATTATGTTTTCTCTATTATATGTTCTTGCCTGTAGGTTAATTGACCATAGGTGTGTGAGTTTATTTCTGGCTACAACCATAAACATTTATTAGCTCTTAGTTCAGTAGATCAGAAGTCCAGGTGTGGCTCAACTGGGTTCTCTGCCCAGTCTCACAGTCAAAGTTTCAGTCAAGCTGAATTCTTGTTTAGAAGCTCTGCAGAAAAATCCACTTCCAAGCTCATTTAATTTGCTAGTAGAATTCAGTTCTTTGTAGTGAGGGGACTGAAGCCTTGTTTTCTTGCTGGCTCTCTGCTGCTAGTGTCTACTTGCCATGGCCCCACCCATCCTGATATCCGTCAGTGGAGAGTCTCCCTGTGTCGAGTCTCTTTCATACTTCAAGTATGTTTCTTCAAGAGCCCCGTTGCTTTAAGGGGTCACCTGATAAGGCCAGGCCCACCAAAGATACTCTCCCTTTTAAACATCAACTGTAACATAACCTAATCATGACAATGACTATCCCATCATATTCCCAAATCCCCCTCACAAACAAAGGCAGGGGATTATATAGGACATATACATCAGGAGGTAGGAATCTTGACAGCCATCTTAGAATTCTGCCTAATACAACCATCGAGTCCCACCCATGCTCCAGAACAAAAATGGAGCAGTTTCTGCATTCCTTGCTTTGCTACAACCTGATATAACTATCTTGCAGTAAACAAATTAGGAAATCCTGCCTGCCTGGACATAGCCTTTCAAAGATGATAGGAAACAGCTTAGACCAGAGGTATAAACTGAGATATATTTTACAGTCATAATACAATATGTTCAGGTTTGATCCCTGGGTCAGGAAGATCTCCTGAAGGAGGAAATGGCAACCCACTCCAGTATTCTTGCCTGGAGAATTCCATGGACAGAGGAGCCTGGCGGGCTACAGTCCATGGGGTCGCAAAGAATCAAGCACGACTGAGTGCACACATGCACGTGTATGCATGCACACACACACACACACACACACGAACATGCTCCAGTTCCTTATTATCTGATTCACCTCTGCTATGAGGGATGGTTAGGAATGCAGAGAGCCCAATGAGCTCTTTACCCTTGTTGCTTCCTCCTAGGAGAAGAGCAATAAGAATAAAATCAGCAATAAGTGAGAAAGAGCCCATTCTTCCTGTTGGTGCCTGGACCCACTGAGCAGATAGACCCGTGACCTCGAGTCAGTAGGAACAGGCTCTCCTTCCATCTAGAATCATAGCAAGATGGAAACTGGAGGATACCCAGGACAGGTGAAAGAAGGCTGCCTTGCTGCCCCGGAGCTGTCTGTCTCCTGGAAGGTAGGAGGCTTTCTGCCTGTGCACGTGTGTTTCACTGACACCCCCCACCCCGTGGGCCTTCTCAGGGGCTGCCTCTTTGCACAGCCCTTGGGTCAGAGTCCATCCAGCACATCCGGCTGGCCCCTGGAGCCAGGCTCTATGCCAAGGTGACCCTGGCCAGGGCATCAGGGGAGGTGTTCATGATGCCTGAGCTTTGTTTGATAGAGGGCATGGACCAGAGTCCTTAGCAGGAGTCTGGGATGAGGGCCCTCTAGCACCAGGAGCACCCAGGCATTTCTCATCCCAGGACTGCCTTGCAGGCTGCCGGAACCCCTGGAATTTCATGAGAGCTCCCTTCCTTTGAGCCCCTGACACTCAGCACATCCCAGTGCATCCTCTCCCTGCCTCTCCTAGTTTTAAAGAGGAAAATATGCTTCTAATGCAAAGTTAAGTGAATCGCCAAAGGTGATGTAGACAGTCAGTGGTAGAGCCAGGGCTAAACACTCAGGTTTCCAATATGGCATCTTTACCCTTCCTTAATGTTTTCCAGGAGAAAAAAAAATCAGAGTATAGATGCAAATGATCTCAGGGATGGTCTTTAGTAGCACAATCAGGAAACATACCATCCAAGCTAGCAAGGGGCTATTTACACCTGTTTCCTTTTCTTCTCACTATTCTCTTTACTCTTTCCCATCATACCAGCTGAGGGGCTGTGTGGTAGGCAGAATAATAGCCCCCCAAGAAGTCCCTGCTACTCCCTAGAACCTGAGAATATGTTACGCTACATTGTAAAGAGGCATTAAGTGGTAATGGAATGAAGGTTGCCAATCAGCTCACTTTGCAATAGGGAGCTAATCCTGGATTATCCGAGTGGGCCCAACACAAGTGTCCTGAAAAGTGGAAGAGACCCTCAGAGTGGGTAGCAGCTGGCAGCCACTTGTGCAACTATGGCCAAAACCAATGCTCAGAACCTTCCCAACAAGAAGGAAGAGCTGCTGAATCATCCGGACCACCTGAAGCGGGAGTTCTCCCAGCTGTACATCGCCAAAGTGACAGGTGACATGTGGTCCGAGCTCTCCAAGATCTGCACTCTCCATGAGTACATTGCCCTTATTCTCACCTTCATTAACCAGACTCAGGAAGAAAACCTCAGGAAGTTCCATCAGCCCCAGGATCTGCTGCCCAAGAAAGTACATGCCCTAAACCCCAGGCTCAACAAGCACAGGGAGTTCTGAAGACCATGGAGAAGCACCTGAAGCAGCAGCCACAGAAGACACACCACCGTGGGAACACACAGTCGAGGCCGGAGCACTGGCTTGAATAAAGCATACAGCGAGTGGGAGTGCGGTGGGGTGGGGCGGGGCAGGGAGGCAAGCAGCTGTACTGGCTGTGAAGGTGGAGGAAGGGGCCATAACCCAAGGAATGTGGGCAGCGTTTAGAAACTAGAAAGACCCCTAGACACTCCAGAAAGAAATGTGGCCTTGCCCACATCCTGATTTTAGCCCAGTGAGACCCATTTCAACTTGTGAACTGCAGAATTGTAAGATAATAAGCTTACATTGTTTAAGCCACTAGGTTTAAGAAAATTTGTTACAGCACCAATAGGAACTAAACACTTTAAACTTCATTTTCTATACTTCTCCAAAAAAAAAAAAAAGAAAGAAAGAAAGAAAAATACTGCATTTCAAAGCCCTAAATCTGAGCTCCTAATTTTTCCTTATTATCTTAGTCCTACTGTGCTATATAAATATGGCTATATGATTTTTCATTTAATGTGGAAACTAAAAGCAGAATCTAACAAAACAAATATTTTTATTCAAATTGCCTTAATTTTGTTTCAGAAAGCTTGTGCAAATCGAGTGTGAGTTAGAACCCATCTCTAGTGCAGTGGGTTACTTTCCTATTTAGGAAAGTATTATTATTATTATTCATTGGTGAGTAGAGCACCAAAGCATAGTTAACTTCATTTTTCAACAGATGAAATCCACTTCCTCACAGCATTCATTCTATTTCTTAAAATGTTTCATTCTACAAAGCATGGGGACACAGGGTACTAGCCTTATTTAGGTCACAAACCCTTTCAGAATCTGAAGACAGCTGTGGATTTTCTCCCCAGAAGAAAACACATAAACACATATATAAATAACTTTTTGTGCCATTTTTTTTTGCAACGGAAATTGCATTATTTTCCAGAGACTATAAATTATCTTTCTAAAGTCTTATCTCTGTTGCTCTCACCACATTTCTCTTGACATTAATGCCTATTTTCCTCAAACACCTGAGATATATGTAAATTTTTCAAGTAAAAATAAAGTTTAATTCAGCTCAGAAGTAAAATTCTACGAGAATGCTGATGTTTGGCTTTGATATTGAAATTATGGAGTGGTTTTTTTTGACACAGCAATAGGCTTGTTATTTTTGACATCTGTTTGACTATGACTTTTCAGTTTCATGGCAATAAGTGCTTGAAATACTCACTTGGCAGAAGAAAACAGTAACAAATAAAATGGGAGCTGCCGTGGCTTTATTAGATGAGGGTTAGACACAGTGAAATTCCTAGAGTTCTCCAAAATTCTTGTTGAGTTCATGCTTTGAAAAGTCTGCATCATTAATGCTTTGTCATTTTTTTTTTTAAGGATCAAATATTCATGGTTGCATATTAAGTTCATCCGAGGCAGGATTAGCTTTGAAAGGGTTATCTAAGGACTCCAGCTGCCTGTCGGTTTCTACCTGTAAACAAATTGGAAAGCTTTGTTACTCATTCCAGCTTGCGGAAGCCCTTCTCCAGCCTTGAACTCCTTGGGTAGCTGTCTCCCACATTGCAGTGTTAAAGAATCCACCTGCCAATGCAGGAGACGCAAGAGACACAGGTTTGATCCCTGGGTTGGGAAGATCCTCTGAAGAAGGAAGTGGGAACCTACTCAAGTATCCTTGCCTAGGAAATCCCATGGACAGAGGAGCCTTGGAGGGCTACAGTCTGCGAGGTTGCCAAGTCAGACTCACCTGAGCGACCTAGCAAGTAGACACACACATATTGCCTCCCACATGCCCTTCCAGAGTGGCAACTGAGCTGAAAAAAATTTAAATGAAAAGATTGACCTAGGTAACTTGGCAAGAATATCCATCAAGTACGACAGAGGATGAGATAGTTAGATGGCATCACTGACTCGATGGACATTTGGAGTTTGTCCATTGGACTCAGTGGAGTTTGAGTAAACTCTAGGAGTTGGTAATGGACAGGGAAGCCTGGCATGCTGCAGTCCATGGGGTCGCAGAGAGTCAGACACGACTGAGCAACTGAACCGAACTGAAAGTGAACTATGACTGGACTCTTTCCTGTTGTGTTATTCTAATAGTTGGATTTCCTTGGCCTCAAAAAAAAAAAAAATGTGGAACTTGCATTTGAAGGTCAACCAAACATTTGAAGACAGGTCCTCTGGAAAGCTAGTTAACTTCTGTTTTGCAGCACTGAACTGACTCTTCTACTCTCATTTCTTGACAAAACTTCTTAAAATAGCAGTGTGTCAGCCCTGGCTCTCAGGAGGTTGATAACGTTCATAGAAATAGACACAGTTTTTTCGTGATCGCTGGCAGAGCCGTTGACATGGGCTGACACCACTGCATGTTGAGATGAGGAGCGTGTTTCTTCACCAAAGCAGCAGAACCAGATGTGTTGCCAAGCGTCACAGATGCTCCATCTGAGCGCAGGGTGCCAAGATCTTTATTCCGCCTGAAAGTTTGTTTGGCAAAGAAATCCTTCACCATATTAAAGACATTGACTCTGCAGGTTCTATAAGGAGTTCGCAATGTAGGAATTCTTCCTTGATTGTAATAACTTGCCAACAGAAGTTGGCTATGGAAATACAGGTATATATTTTCATTAAGTTATTAATATATGCAAAAAAGGGAAATATTAAAGAGAGGTCAGAAATTCTTCTGTGGCAACGGCATTTGATGAGAACACAACCTCAAGAAACATGTTGCTTAACCAAAATATTTCAGTGTCCAGGGAGTGGGTTATTTTTCTTGGTCTTATGATGAACTCAAAACAACGTTTGAACACGAGTCTTTTTGTCTTGGGGAATATCCAAAGCCAGGTAAAGTTCCTGTTTGTAAAAATCAAGATATTTTTATATAAAGAAAAAGATCCACAATGTCGAATAGATTTTTAGAGCAGGCAGCTTTAGGTACTCCTTCAGTTTTGTCGCTTCAGTGCTTCCATGGGCCGGAATCTTGTCACACAAGAAATACTGCCCCTTTTGTGTTACCCCACACTCCATAATTAATATACAATTAATAGATATAAAAGTTACATGGTACTTTTTTTCTTTGCAATTTTCCAGCTGTAGCCAAACTCAAAGTAGACAAAGGTATATGCCTATGGCTATAATCACGCTAGCAGGGTGAGTCTTCTTCGATTCCTGTCAATAGAAAACCGTTCTAGAGGCCGTAACATGGTAGGGACGATGCCAGCTGTCTCTTTACCTCCTATAGCGTCGATGGCAAAATGCCTTCTATTCTGCACTTTCCTGCCGACTGATCTTAGGCTGGGCCATGGACCTCTCTTTGGCTGACCCATGCCACTTCCCAACAAGAAGGCTCAGGAGCTGTCTTTTGCCCCTGCCCTCTCTCTTTGCAACTGGAACTTTCCATGCAGAAGGGCTTCCTTCAGCCTGAATTCTGGAGTAAAGATGACATGGGGTGTGTGTATTGGTTGCTCAGTCATGTCTGACTCTTTGAGACCCCATGGACTGTAGCCCACCGGGCTCCTCTGTCCATGGGATTCTCCAGGCAAGAATACTAGATTGGGTTGCCATGCCCTCCTGCAGAGGATCTTCCTGACCCAGGGATCAAACCAGGGTCTCTGGCCTTACGGGCAGATTCTTTACCATCTGAGCCATCAGGGAAGCCCCTTCAGCCTGAATTCTGGAGTAAAGATGACATGGAGCCAGCCCATATGATCATGATTTTGAGCAAAAAATAAACCTTTGTTTTTATAGGTATCTGATTTTGAGGTCTTTTTTTCACTGCAAACAAATGATTTAGTCCAGGCTGATAGCTACAGCATTCCATGCCATATCCTCTATGTGAATCAGTGTCTTCATCTTATCTAAAAAGCAAAGTCTCAGAAAGGAAGCGTTAAAATGTTATTTACTTCCCAAATCCAGAAACCTAGCCCTGCCCTTTGAAGCCCAATCTCAGATATAGGATGAACTAATTTGTTCTTGTGTCTCTCATATTGAAAACTGATGCTTTTTTATTTACCATAAACATATATTGAAGGACAAGTCATTAGGTAGACAAAGATAAATATGACACAGTTCAGGCCTTTCAGGAGTCATCGTCTGATGGGACCCTTGGTGATATAAGCTAATAGTTGTAATACAGTGAGAAAAATGTCATAGCAAAGTTGTGAACAGAATCTGGGTGGGCAAAACAGGAGGATGACCATATTCATAGGACTGTCAGCAAATGTTGCACAGAAGAAATGGCATTGGGTGTGGGTCTTGAAGGATATAAGAGGATGTGTGGTGTGTAAAGTCAAGTAGTGTATGAAGCCATAGGAGCCAAAGTGGAGGAAAGTGACGCTGGTCAGGGAAATTTAGGGTTGCAAAAGCTTGTGTTATTCAGTTTTGAATTGTGTCTGACTCTTTGCAACCCCCTGAACTGCAGCACTCCAGACTTCCCTGTCCTTCCCTGCCTACCAGAGTTTGCTCAAACTCATGTCCATTGAGTCGGTGATACCATCCAACCATCTCATCCCCTGTCACCCCCTTCTCCTCCTGCTCTCAATCTTTCCCAGTATCAGAGTATTTTCCAATGTGTCAGCTCTTTGCATCAGGTGACCAAAGTATTGGAGCTTCAGCATCAGTCCTTCCAATGAATTTTCAGGGTTAATTTCCTTTAGGGTTGACTGGGTTGATCTCTTTGCAGTCCAAGGAACTCTCAAGAGTCTTCTCTAACACCACAGTTCAAAAGCATCAGTTCTTGGTGCTCAGCCTTCTTTATGGTCCAACTCTCACATCCGTACATGACTACTGGAAAAACCAGAGCTTTGACTATATGGACTTTTGTTGGCCAAGTGATGTCTCTGCTTTTTTATATGCTATCTAGATTTGTCATGGATTTCCTTCCAAGGAGCAAAAGTCTTTAAATTTCATGACTGCAGTCACCATCCACAGTGATTTTGGAACCCAAGAAAATAAAATCTGTCACTCGTTCCACTTTTTCCCTTTCTACTTGCCATGAAGTGATGAGCCTGGATGCCATGATCTTAGTTTTATGAATGTTGTTTTATGCCAACTTTTTCACTCTCTGTTTTTTGCCATCATCTAAGGAATTTGAAGTCTATTCTCCAAGCAATGAAGAATCAAAGGCAGTTCTAAAATAAGAAACTGTCATCTTGAAATTTGTGCTTTATGAAGGAAACTTTGGCAAGAGGGCAGAGGATGGCATAAGAAGGAGATGAGGCTTGAAGGGAGGGGAGCTGGAAGGTTCCACAGTAGCCCCAGCAGTAAAATAATGGCAATCTTGTACCTACATGGTAATAATGACAATAGACAGAAATTTGAGAAATATATTTATCTGTCTCTGTAATATGATTATTGAAAAAATTTATGTGGCTGGAGTAAGACCTGATGCGAAGAGCCAGCTCTTTGGAAAAGACCCTGGGTTTGGGAAAGATTGAGGCCGAGAGGAGAGAAGGGGGTGACCAAGGATGAGATGGTTGGATGGCATCACCGACTCAATGGACCTGAGTTTTAGCAAACTCCGGGAGACAGTGAAGGACAGGGAAGCCTGGCGTGCTGCAGTCCATGGGTCGCAAAGAGGTGGACATAGCTTAGTGACGGAACAACAACAGAGTAAGGGAATGTTTTAGATAACTGGGAGCTGCCTACCTGCGGCATCCTGACATCTGTGGAGCACTTCAGCGTTTCAGAGTACTTCCCCTTCCTTCTGTTAGTTAATTTCTCTATGACTGTGTATTGGCTGAGCAAGTACCATTATCGTGATGAGGAAACAGCTAAGATTAGAAACCAGATAATGTGCCCAAATTAGAAAAGTAGTTGAGCCTAAAAACCAGTTTACTTGTCTAATAGAGAGGAAGCTAAGACTAGGAATTAGGTAGCTTGCGGGATGAGGAAGAAATGGAGATGAGGAAATAAATTATCTCATTTGTTTTCCTTCCTGGTCATGTTTTGCCTCAGCCTGCTGACCCACCTAGAGACGACAACCAGGCCGCTTGGAATGCGATTCTGCACAGCCAGAGCCTGTTTGCTCCAGAATACACAGGGAAAGTGTCCTATGGGCCTGTCCAGCCCTCTTCGGCATGCTAGGTCTTGAGAAAGCAGACCGAGCTTTGGAAAAGTGATGGCAACAATGTCTTTTACTCATTCATTGTCCTTCCAATCGGGAAGCCCAGATCCAATGTGGAAGCAAAGAACATGAATGTGAAGGGAAACCAAAGATTTTTAATGCCTCAAAAGTTGGTTCCGAGCAAAAATGTATAGAGCAACCATGCTTATTCTGGCCTTACTCTAAGAGTCACTAAGAGAGTATGATGCTGGAAGAATATGGGTCAGTTGAGAAGCAGCTACTATTGTCAGTATTTTTCGATGAAAACCAAAACCTCTGAGACATAAAGTAACTCACTAAAGGTCACAAAAGAAGTGAAACAACCAAACTTCAAACTCTAGTCTGTTGCCTCAAAGCCTCCCCTTTTCTGCATAACAGCCTTACCTCACACCCTCCCCCTTAAAAAAAAAAAAAAACTTAGCACCCTAAAGCAATAATTTTCCATGTCTTCACCATGCAGTGGACTAACTGGGCTCAGCTGGGCTCTTCTTGCTGAATTTCTCATGTGGTTCCAGCCATGTCTGTGGTCATCTTCATGGCTCAGTCAGGTGACTAGAGGTTGTTGCAGCTTTCTCCTAACGTGGCAGCTTGGTTCTGAGAGAGAAAAATTCAAAATTGATTGTTTCAAGAGATCCAGGTGTTGGAAGTACAAGAATGTCACTTCTGTTGTATGCATCAAGCTAGTCTGTAAAGTCAGCCCAGATTCAAGGAGAAGGTGAATTTGATTCTACCTCTTCAACAGGAGTGTCAAGGTCATATTGCATAAGAACCTAAGGGATAAGATGTGTTGTGTGGCCATTTTCAAAATAAATCAGCCACAATTTTCAAGAGCACAAGCTTCAAATAGATGTCCTGTTGCCTTTAGGAATATGAAGCCTGTTACCAGGAGACGGTCTAAGGCTTATCTACAATTAGTGCTGGATTAGGTTATTTCAAAAATTAAACTAGCAAAAAAAAAAAAAATTAAACCAGCACTTTCAATTTTCCAGGTATATCTAAATTTTATCATGCTATTAATATTTCTTTTTATTTCACTTTTTGTGTTTGATTTATGAAATGAGAAGCAACAAAGAACTGACTAAATTGTCATTCTTGACTTCTCCACTGAAATCTCAAAGGGCTCCCTAAATATCTCTTCTTTTGCTTTGTCCAGAGATAAGAATGCAGTCCAAAAATTTCATCTTCTACCTAAGCTTTCCTTTGAAACTAATTGGGGGTCAGGGGTGGGGGGGGGGGGCGGGTTGCTGAGTAGGAAGGAAGTTGTAAGAATCCTTTTAAAATTCCTATTTAAGTTGTAATGGACATTCATTGTCCTCTACCAAAGGAAGACAGAATGCCAGTCCTGTGTTCTGGAAGTCAGGCTTTACTTACTCTGACTGGCTGCCAAAAAGAAAAAGTCAAGTGAGGAAAAGAGGTTGCACAACATTTCCTTCTTAAAACATAAGGGTTTCTACTTTTTAGAAAATGTAATTTGAAATTGCCAACAGATCACATCTGGTATTTTACTAATTTGTTCAAGGTCATTTCTCATAGGATTTCAAAGATCACTTATATCTCTAAAACTTGTGTTGTAAGAACTCTGAGTAACTCGGTCAGAACTCTTTTCCAAGATCCTTGGAGCTAACATTTCTCTGTTGTAGTGAGGTAGCCTTACATAAAATATATATTCAGCATGTTATACACATGCGTGCTGTTTCTCAGTTCTGGTATCTTAGCTGAGTCTTCTGATCAGCAATGATTTAGAAATGGGAACAGCATCTGTATTCTCTGTGATTCCACACTTGAATATGTTGGAGACATACAAGGCAATAAGATAAACGAATATACAGCTGTTGCAGTCTGATAATGTAAGATTTTATTGATTATCCAACAAGAGTAACTACGCTGGGTATTAGATTTGCTTGTCACAACCTTCAGTGCCTGGGGTAGTTGAACAAGTTCTTTTCTTCCACTGAGTTGACCTCAAAGTCACATAGTTTCTGAATCAAGGTCCTCAGATTTCATACTTTGGCAATTTCTTTCCTTTCTAATGGGGTATATTAGAGAAAATGTGTCACCTTTTGCACCATGTAATACCAAATCAGATCAGAATTCATGCACAATTATGCCAGTGGAAATCTAATAGTACAGGCTGGCTTATCTCTAGATAACACATGGAAAAATAAACTTCCACAACTGACAGATTTACTTGATTTTTTTTTCAGATAATTTATTTGTAAGTAATCGAGCTAAAGACTGTAACTGGATTATTTTTCATACTATTAAAAAAAAAAAAAGACCCTCTATGGTAAAATGGTTCCTAAGTATTTAAGTTCTGTCAATCTGCCTTTTTCTCCCCTCTTTCTCTTTGAAAAAGTTCCTGTATAATGAATGCAAGGAAAGAACCAAAAAAAAAAAAAAAAGACATTTTGCATAAGCTATATTTATTAAGAGAACTAACAACTTTAGGCAAACAAAATTTACATAAAACACTTATGTGAAAATTACATTCGTTGCTGGTTAATGGCATTTAAGTAACACAGGTTATGTGGTAGTCTACCTGGGAATGATATCAGGCTGCCTAAAAAGCATTCATCTGTATTTCTCTTTTATAATCAGGAAAAGTCAAAGCCCATTACTAATCTGAAGTCTTCTTGAAACCAATTAAAATAATTTAAGATAAGTTGTACTGCGAATGTGCTTTTTAAGTGTTTTAGACTTAGGATGTCTTAGGGATGTTGTAACCCCTTTTAACGTTGCTATTTATATATAACTACCATGTGTATAGTATTACACCTTTAATGCACTGTATTAGCTGTCACTTGAAATTAAGTGCAGGCGTGTTCTTTTTTGGCCTTCAGTTTCTCCTACATTAAACGTTTAAATAATGATACCAGTAGTAAAAGGGTAGGTAGCATTCCCAGCGGAAACTCGCTTCTGCATCTGGTTGGGTTGTGTTCGGGTTTCTATGTGAAAGATATCGTAATATCAGAATCTCTTAGTGTTTACACACCTGGTATCCAGAACTCTACCTGATGTCTTTTCTCGGGGAATTAATGGAATCAAAGCTTAGGGTAGGCATGTTTGATAGATATGCCTTGTCTGGAGAGATATGGTGATAATTCCATCAAAATTTGTCCCTAGCTGGTCATATATCTATGCATTTTTATATCTTTGTAGTTTTCTTCACCAACTCTGCTTGCATCAGTGCCTTCATTAGAAGGTCAGGTTTTGAGGATTTAGTAATTCACCTTGAAATGTACTATAAGTTGTATCAGGCATGAGTTTTCTCCACTCAGCATGAATTTCATAGCATTATAAAAGGCAAACCCAGAGCTAAAATATTTTCTTGATATCTGTTTCTCATTTAGATGGGGAAAAGTAAATAGATGCTTATTGATTTCAGGTGTTTTTTTCTGTTTCTGTAAGTCATGTTTGCTTTTTATGGTATAAAGACATTATACAGACCTTTCTCCATGAAGATAAAATTGTGCATTTTCCAAACATACAAAACAATTAGTTTTAATAAAAGAAACTATCCAGATGGGAGCCACTTGGAGAGGTTATAGTTTATACTAAAACAACTGATACAAAAATCAAAATTCCTTATATTTACTCATAAATAATCCCCTTCCCACAGCCTCATGCACAGTGATCCAACTTTCTGTGTGAGTCTTCTCCCCATAACAACAGGAAAAAGAGGAAGATGTTAGAAAGAGATCAGCTTTTATCTTACAGGGTTTGACCAACTTTGTCACCTGTGAGTCCATTCGTATCTGTTTGCACACTCATAGCATAGAAATGAAGGTGAAATCTTTCTGATAAAGAAAAAGCAATCCAGATGTACTTTTCACATTTAATATGAATGATTCATTCAGTTCATTCATTCACATATTCATGTATGAGTGCACTTCATTATTTGCAAATCTTTGACAAAGGTTCACTCTGTGCACATTTTAAGAAAAAAATCCACCCCTTCATTCACCTTTCATCTCAGGCCTCCATTTACTCCCCTCTTTAGTTCAGTGTTCTTTCTTTCCTTTGTGGCTTCCATCTGTAACACTTGACTAAACTAGTTCCCTGAAGACATTGATAACCTCATTTGGGCTTCCGCTTTTTGAGTGCATTTATCCCAGTGCCCTTTCAACCACCATTTAGTATCCCCCTTCTATTTCCCCATGCACGTGTGGTTTTCTGTTCACTCAAACTCTTCAATTTGTGTCTTCTATCTCCAGTTTGGGATACTCCTGATTTTGTTCTTCCTTAGAGAACTGATCTATGCCCACAGTGTTAACTATCACCCCAGGGAAGATAGGAGAAGGAAATGGCAACCCACTCCCATATGCGTGCCGGGAAAATCCCATGGACGGAGGAGCCTCACAGGCTGCAGGCCACGGGGTCACAAGGAGTCAGACACGACTTACTGACTAAACAACAGAGAAGATAATGACAAAATTTTTACTTCCATTCATTTACTCATTTGTCCATGTAACAAGTATTATGTTCTTGGAGTGTTCAAAGCATCATGCTAAGTGCTCTGAGGGATGCAAAGAGAAATGAGACCTAACTCCCTCAAGGAGCTAAAATCTTTGGTTTTGCCTTTTGTCCCAAGTCTGCTGCCTCTTTCTAAGACATTGAAAGTTGTTCCATTTTGACCCCAAACTCAGTGTTTGTCAATCTGAACTTGTATTCTTCCTCTAAAAATAGCTTCCTTTTGTAGTCTGTGGATTTCTACCCGAAGCGTAATTATTTTGCCCTTGAAGACCCAAAAACTCGAGTTATCTTTGGTGGCTCTCTGTGTCTAATCTGTAATAAAAGTTCTGTAGATTCTGTGGTTGTACTACTCTTGATTTTGTACCTTCTGCTTAGATTCTCTTGGCATGCTCTGCCTTGCTATCTACATGAAACGCCCTTCTTGCTTGTTTAGGACCGGCCCGTCATTTAAGTCCCAGCTGGAATCTACTATTCCCACCCTAGCCAGTTGACTCGTGAGCCAATATTGAGCTCCACTTTGGAAAATATACTGATGCACTTTGCACTTGTTCTCCTCATCTGACACTCATCTTTTCCCCTCTTCCATTTTGTGTGCATGTGTGGAAACAATGAGTGTTAGGAGGGGAGCCGGAGGATCCTTGTCATGGAATCCAGGAGTTGTGAGAAACATGCTACTTGAATTAAATACGGCAAATGCTCATGGAAGGCGAGAACTGAGAAAAAAGAGTCATGCACATTGGTGGTTATGTTAGTCATGACCTTGGTGCTCATAGTCTCCCTAGAGTGGTGGGAGCAGAAAGCTGAGGGCATATTGGCAGCAGCTTGTATGAACTGCCCTTCAGAATAGTTTGACTCTGAAAGGATAACAGGAGGAAGGACAGGAACTTAACAAAGTTGGTGAGAACTTGGGGTTTGCTTAAGTAGTGGAGAAAGAAAGAAAGAAAGAAAGAAAGAAAGTGAAGTTGCTCAGTTGTGTCCAACTCTTTGTGACCCCATGGACTGTAGCCCACCAGGCTCTTCCATCCATGGGATTCTCCAGGCAAGAGTACTGGAGCCAACTCCAGTGGTTGCCATTGCCTTCTCCAGGGGATCTTCCCGACCCAGGGATCGAACCCGGGTCTCCTGCATTCCAGGCAGATGCTTTAACCTCTGAGCCACCAGGGAAACCCTCCATATTTTAGAAGGAAACACTGGAAAAGCTGGAATTCTAGAGATAGAAGAGAAAAGGGTCAAGAGGTGATGGATATGGGTGCAAGGAAGAAGGGATGAAGTTCCACAGGGGAGCTCCTGAGTGAAAGGGTGAGGACTGGGGAAGCACATGTGATCTCAGTTCTCTCAAGAAAGTGGGAGAAATAGTCAGCTGTTACAAGTTGAGAGTTGGGATGGAAGGTTCTGGAAAAAGGAAGAAGACTAGAAAGAACACTTAGGAGGAATGTGATGGCCGGTCAACACAAGGTAAAGAGACCGTCCAGGAACTATGAAGGCTCAGCCAGGGCTACGTGCAGAACAGGCGAGTCTACAGCAGCCAAAGCAAAAGAGTTTGCAGCTCAACAGCCCAGAATGATCTGTACAGAAACAGGATAATACAGAAAGGGCACAAGGACAGGTGCACTGAAGTCCATCTAGGTTGCAGGGAGAGGAGACAAGTGAAGCTAAAACTGAGTGAATGAGCTAGAAGGGTGAAGTCTGTTAATGAGTAGACTAGAGAAGGCGTCCCTCACAAACGAAGGTATAAATTACAAAACAAGATAAATGTTTCTACTCTAGATCCTGAAAAATTCTCTCCCTCCCCACTCTCTCCTTCCCTCCTTCCCGCCCTTCCTCTCTCCCTGCCTCCCTTTCTTTCTCTCCTTTCTCCCTTTCTCTGTTTCTGTCTCTGTTTATAATAGAAGACTCTTCCTAGATAATAAAAGAGGATATATATTTAAAGTTAAATGCACTTTGTCACTCCTGAAAGCGTCAATCAGTTGAGTAAGGACAGGCGAATTTTGTTCTCCATCTTCTTTAACTCTTCACCTGTGGCTTCAGATGAAGTCTGTTTTAAAAGAAAAAGAAGAAGAAAAAGATGTCAGAGAGACTTGTAAATTATAGAATGACATCCACCAGGCAGTTCTTCTGTCACTCTGACTAATATTGCTTAGCATTCTGAGTTTTAAAAATAACACAGTATTGAGATTTAAAAGTCTGTGGATGCAGAATACATTTTTAAAAATAAGACTTTTTTATTATGCATAGCCAATTATAGTCCACTGAGAAAATGATCTATTTTTCCAATACATTTTTATTATGTACTTAACTGACAGACCTTCCCAGCTTCTTCATGGATGTTCCACACTGTCAGCCACTGTACATAATATACTTCTTAGAAATCTACTTAAATTTGTATTTACCTGTGAGGCTAGATTGGCTCCAGAGGACACAGTCCTTTTTTCCTTGAGTAAATTATACATATTTTAGAAAACTATCTAAAAACATATTTACCTCATGTGGAATTCTGGTCTCAAGGGTAATTAAGACCAGTTTTTGAAAATCATAGCCAATACACTTTAACTCTCTCAGGTAGATAAGATGTATTTTATAATCATCTAAGAAAGAGTTCTCTTTTCCTTCCCTCCCCTTTTCCTTCTCCTGTAACTATCACCATACCTCTTTAATACAAATATTTAGTGATTATTTCAGTGTTTCCTCAGACACTGCCCTTGTCTTGGGGTCAGCGCACCAATTAATGCTTTCCTTCCATTCCCAGTACAGACAACTATACACAGAAGAGGCAGAGTTACCCTTCATGTACTTTCTAGAAGAAAAGTTATTTTACGAAGATTCAGATTCTTCTGCATATATGTTTTCTTTGGTCTTCACATTTTAAGAAGGAAGTTCCAATAGTAGGGAGTTTACTCACAGAGCCCAGAGTGGAGTTTTTAGGGCACTATTACAATATTTGCAGTATTGCTAAGCTTCGAGTAGAGTTTTGTTCATGAAGAGATGCATAGTTGAATGAATACAGTATTTTGAGTTTATTTTTTAGATGAAAGTAAGATCTGGAAGTAAATATGCAATTTTTACTTTCATTGTATTTATTTGCAGATTCGTTGTAACTATTTGCAAAAGGCAGCTGTAGGCCATGATCATTATTAAAGCCAGAGAAATAAATGAAATTTCCTAGGAAAACGTACTTTCTCATTTCACTATTTTGCACTTCTAAAGCATCCTTTATACACTGATTGCTTTGTCTACATTGTTTAATGAAAATGCACAGCCCCCTCTTCCTTTATCTTACAAGTATATTGCAGTAGTTCCTCTAGGAAGAAACCAGTAGAAAAGTCACGACAGTAATTGTTAGGTGGTTTGTAGAGACTGTATGAGAATAGAACTAAAAACCCGGGGAAAGGTGTTTCCTAAAAGTGTCAGATGGCTATTGGTATAGAGTAATGCCTGGTTTGTTTCTTCTCTTCTCTGCTTTTGAGAACCAATCCTTTTCATGTCATGAGACTGCTGGAGTTGCTGGGGATGCATGTCACTACTGCGTGCATCCTTCCACTGGCAGGTCATGGTTTCTGCTGGTCTCTTTCCAGCCGGGGTATCGGGATCTAAGAGTTCATCCTGCTTTGCCTAAACCAGTGTGAGCCTCTGAACCGGACTCTCTGGCTTTAGGGCCCAATTAAAATATTTGCAGAGACTGCTAAGCTTTGAGGCTTGGATGAGGGCTTCTGTTGGGTTAGTGGCCTAAATCTTAATCAATTTTTTTCTGCCTAGATTAGTCTTACAACTCGGGTAAGCGTGAGTCCTGGTTTGCCTAGCAGAGTCCCAGTTTACACCTGTTATCCTGCTGTAATTATTGATAGTCCCCAGTTTCACTTTCAGAAGTGTCTTGGTTTGAATGATAGGATATGATTTCTCACTTACATGAGTTCTTTGGATTGAGCTTTGTTTTCTCAGGTATGTTTGTGTTTGTGATGTTTATGTTTATGAAAGGTTACACTTTCTTTTTTCTACTCAGGTAAATGTGAGAAGATTTAAAAAAAAAAGACTCTAGTCTTTCTTGAAATAATCTAGGAACCATGTTAAAATCAATTGCTTCACCCCACTTCAAGAGGTTTTAATTCAGAAAGGATATGGTAGGACACGAGAATTTTTTTACTGAGGTGATTCTTTGGCATCCTAGAGGTTGTGAACTTTCGTTTCAACACATGCAAACCCAGCCTAGTTATCTGACCCCTGAACTCTGAACTCAGCTCCATGCAAAGGGTTGTAACGACTCCAAGATCCTCCGGTGAACATTCGGTCAAGCTGATGGGCTGCGGTCTGGCTGGGTGACACTGACGGGCTTGAACAACTAAAATTTCCCAGGCTAGCTCCCAGGGCTTACCCTCACTACCCTGTCAAGACCGGAACTCAGGTTGTCATTTGGGGATGAAATTCAGTCAGAAGAATTCTTCCCCAGTTCTCTGGCCAAACACACAGACACTGTTTCAGCCAGGTGAATGAATCAACATACCTGAGGAAGCTATTTTGAATATTTTGTGTGGTGTGTGCAGACTGAAGAGCGGTGTATTTCTAGAAGGTTGGTCCTAGAGCAAAAGATAAATCATTGAGTGATTCAGCCCCAACTCGCAGGTTCCTTCAGGAGGCTGTGTGTGGCGCGTGCTCAAGGACACACGCCAGTCAATGGCGGCTGGCTCGGCTGATACGCTCAAAGTCGTTCTTTCCTTTCCCAGCCATCAGGGCTCGGCACCCTTGGTGCATTCCTTTTGGGCACTCCACATTCCACCAGGCAGGAGAAGCTGGCACCTGAACAAAAGGAAGCCAGGATGCCCCCTGGCCTCCCAGAAATGAGGGCCATGGGCCTCTCACACATGTTAACGAAGTGTCGGCTACATTCTCCAGGGTGCTTTTATTAGTCTTTCAAGGGCACTTGCAATGGACAGTCTTAAACATTTTTTTTCCCTCACTCTCATCTTCACCCCCTCCTTCCACACCAGAAGGAAATTAAGCTGTGATTTGGTATGCTAAATTACCTGAACTAAAAACTATAATTTGCAATATTATTAAGTCATCACTGTCATGGATTTCAATTTCTTTCTGTTTAAACCCCTAACTCAACAACCCCTAACCCCTAGCTCTTTTCGATGATTACCGAAAAGGAGAAAAGGGAGAGCAAAAAGCCACTGTTTGGTCTACTGACGGATCACGTCTGTCAGGAAAGTTAAAATAGTAGTGTGCTTCCAAGTGGCTGCTTCGGAACCACCACAAAAACTGGCCGATTTTTAGTTTAAAAACTCCTCAGTGCTTTTATGGTGTGCTCACTGAGGTCCAAGGGCATATGCGAATATATGAGGCTTCTGTGGTGCTACTGACCACGTGGGTCAATTGTAGGAATTGGAAATTTCACATTTCTGCTTCCAGAGACATCTTGACCAGGTTTCAATCCTGGGGCATGAGGACTTTTTCTTTCTGTTCTGTTGTCTTTAGTCCTTTTGGAAGGGCCTGGATGTTTCCTGTTAGCTGGCAGCCTTGATGACCTTCACTATAGTCAGAAGTCCAGTCTCCTTCTTCTGCTGTATTCACTGTGTCACGGCTTCAGATTAGGCATCAGAATTTTCTGTAAGAGTAGGTCAGTCAGGATAGGATAGGTTTTGCTGCAATAATGACTCTAAGTCTTGCTGGATAATTTCTTGCTTATAATGCTTTCTTTCTTTCATATCAAATGCATCCGAAGAGCTCTGCTCCATATTTCCGCTGTTGTCCTCACCGTGGGTAGCCACTGTTTGGAATATTGCCAGTTACCAAGTCTGAAGGATAAAGATGGCAAAGCATGCCCTGGGTCTTCAAGCTTCTTCATAGAGGCAACAGAGATCACTTCTGCATATCTTTCACTGGACAAAGCAAGTCACTTCCAGATGCTGGAGAAGGGCAGTCCGAAAAGAAAGAGAGCCAGAATATTTATGCATAGCCTTAATGATTGCGACAAAGTTCTAGGAGGTTCATGAATCTAAAATAATGAAGGGAGGGAATGACCATAAAAATCAAGTTTTTTTCTATTCCCAAAATATGTACCTTGAGCCATTAAGAACGTATTGCTTCCCCCTGCACTTCAGTAACATTCCAAAAGCAAGGTGCAGACTTTGTTAACTGTTGGGAAATAGTAATGTCAACATCTGATCACGGGTTCCTGTTGGTATCTCCCTTTGTGACTGCACAGAGCACATTTGTGAACAATAGCACAAGGTGGGTTGTGCTCTATGATATGTAAGCAGCGATCTGGGAACAGTGGGACTGAAACATACTCTCTCATTCAGCAAGTCTCTCTGTCTCACTCAGCAAGTTCTCTACTGAAGGATATAGATTTTACAAGCTGATTATACACATATAGAGTAAAAGTTCATTCAGGTTCTGGGTAGAGTCAGACCTCTTCAGTTTAGATCCCATCTTCCTCATTTACACCACCGTGACTAAATTGTTTAACTTCTCTGTAGCCTCAGTTTCCTCTTCTGTATAATGGATATAATAATGGTGTTTACTGTGGAGCATTGATAAGATATATTTATAGTTCTTGGTCCCAGGATTCATGGCAGAAGATCACTTACCATTTTCTTATTTATTTTGACACAATAGTTATAGATTCTGAAATTTGAGGAAACGAACTCTTTTTCCACCGCTTTGATAATGTGTTTAAAATGTTTTCCATTCTTCAAAAGCTGGCTTCAGGGCACAAGGCTGCATATATCTTAAGTTCTAGGTGGTGCCAACTAGTAAGACACTACTGCAGGTATCTTCTGCTCAGTCATCCCCAGCAAATACTTCTATGTATTTCAAAGAAAAATTTTTCCTTTAGTCTCATTAACAGATTGGGCAGGCAAAAGTTATATAGGCTGGTGAGGATTCTGAACTTCTTCCACAGTTGATCTAAATATTTAAATATGGTGTGTATAACCTAATAAGGCATGGATGCTCAGAATCAAAATACAACCCCAAGTCATGGCATAACTCAAGGACAAGAGTGCTCTGGAGCCACAATTAGAGGAGAGGCATGAAAGAGCTGTGTTTCTTGACCTTCTAGAGTCAGCTCCTCTTCCAGCCTCTGGTTGTGTTGAGTGTTCCTAAAGAGGCTGGCCAGTATTCCAGTGGTTAGTCTACTGGGAACAGTCAAGGTAAGAGCATCTTGTCTTTACTCAGAAGAGTAAAGTGTATTAGATACAGTTTACTTCTCTCATTTTCTGATTAGTTTGTGGGCCCAGCAGTGAACTTAAAATATCATGTTACCATCCTTCTGGCTCCAGGAAATTCTCCTTGAAAGATTCTCCTATTTGTACCATCAAGGTGTCCTAAGACAATGATAAATTTCACTGCAAATAGTGCTCATGAAGTAGATGTGCAAGGGGATGTTAAATGTATTTTCCATGACATTCCCAGGCTATTAACAGAAGGAACAAAGGTCACAGAATAACAGCTTTCCATACCGAAATTTTATTTCCTGTCAAAGATTTGAATCAACAATGCAGAACTAAATATTTTAGAGCCAGCATGGGGCTAAGGAGGTCAAGCCATCATGGATTCTGTCTTGTAGCCACAAAAGGTATTCTGACCCCTTCTAACCATGTCAGAATGTCCCCTGGTAAAATAGGTGGCCAGGTTTCAATCTTGGCAAGAAGCTATGTGTATTCAGAACCATGCCAGAAAATCTTGTCAAGGGGCTACTGTCCTGACAATGTTTCTCTAGTTCCAAAACCACAAAATCCTGCTTTTTAATAAGCACTAAAAGTCTTAACTATACAGGTGTGGTGTATGGTGTCGAAAATGCTTTTCTCTGCATGATAAGCAAGTAACTAAATTTAAAAGTCCATTTACCTTTGGAAGATCCAGAAGATGGAATAAAATCCACCTTGGGTCTAATAATCTAGGTCAAAATTATCTAATTTGTCGATAGTCTCAGATCCGCCTTAGTTTGTAAAGCTCAGTTTATCATGGAATAATGATCCCAATTCAGTTAGTATTAAAGTCCACTGAAGAACTCATCAGAAGATCTGGATTCTAGGTCCACCTCTGGTGCAGTCTGAAACAATGACTTTACCTCTCCTGGACTAATATATAAATGGGTTATTCGGACTATAGCAGAAGTTAGCCAACAAAAGTTGAAGGGCCAAACCCAACCCATTGTCTTTTTTTTTTTTTAATAAATAAAGTTTTATTGGAACATAGCTGCATCCATTTGTTTACTTATTGTCAACAACTGCTTTCATATGACAGTGGGAGAGTTGAGCAGTTGCAGCAGAAACTGGGTGGCCTCTAAAATAAAAAATATTTTACTCTTTAGCTTTTTACAAAAAAAAAAAAAATTTATTGACTCCTGGATTAGGAACTATTTATTTCCTCTGTTTCCTCATCAGCAAAATGGGCATAAAAATAGTACCTCATAAGATTGTTAAGGATCAAATGATAGTTCTTAATACAGTTCCTATTAAGGAAATGTTAGCTACTGAAATTGTTAATTGCATGGTCAGTCTAATCACTGTCAGAATTCTAGCAGTTTCTCCTTACAGAAGGAATCATTGCTATTGTGGTGCTCTGCTGAGTAAGATATTGCATAGAAGGAAAGGTGGTCAGTTATTCAAGTGATTCTTGGAAAACTGGAGTAACAGAACCCAACACAGGCAGAGGATATTCTGTAGACAGACTGTATTTCTAACCTAAAGAATACTGGAAACTCACGTTATCTAAACAGCAACTCGATACTTGAGCCAACCTTCCTAGGCTAAGTCTGATTCAGACAAGCCAAGAGAGGATTTGAATGTATTCAAGGTCAAGGGGAACAGAATGCCTAAGAGCTATGGAGAGGCAGTGAGTAGAAAAATTTGGCTGGAGCGAAATATTCTGATACAAGAGTTATGAGGGACAGAGCTAGGAGGATTGGTTAGGGCCAGGTTATATAGCATGTTAAGCCCTGGAGTGAGGAGTGTGGAAAGTTTTTCTGTGCCTTGTGATCTACTGAAGATTTCTGAACCTGAGAGAATGAGTTTTTCTAGAATAATTTGTCTATCTTTATGGTACAGAATGCATTAGAGGATAAAGAAACAGAAAATTAAGTTCATTTTATAGAGATGAATTTCAGTTTTGTCTGCATTGTTGTTACAATTATAAGACTGTTTTATATTTGTTGTTTATATTTGTTCTTATATCTCTTTCTGGAACTTCACTTAAGCCTGCTTTACTTAGTGTGTTTAAAATGGAATAGTAGCTAATGCACAAATGTGAAATGAGTTCGCTTTTTTCTTTTTATAGCTACTTAAAAAGCATGGTTTTGTATGCACTCCAAAAGAACATTTATAATATTTTCCATTAATTTAACAATACTTATTGAGGGCCTACCATGAAAAGGATATAGGAAAATGAGTTGAATATGGGTTCTGCCTTCAATCTGGGAAGGGGGGAAGTAAGTGATGTAAATTAATACAAGGCCTCACCCACTGACCACCTTCCTGTTGAGGAGCAATTCACCCATAAGGGAGCTAACCTTTTTCCCACATAGGTCTGTTATAATGTACTAGATGAGGGCTCCACGACTCCACTCCCTCCTGGACCTTGCTATACCCAGGCTGCAGCAGAAAGAAACCCACAAGGATGAGACGCCGTGGAGAGCACTTTTATTCTACGTGGCTGGGAATGTATCATAGGAATTGCTCTGGAGTCTTTTCTTATTTTCCATCATCTTATAGCCAACTGGTTATCTAACAGGAAATGCTTTGTGTTCAGTCTCTGTCTTTGATACTGTGTTTTGGGAAATGAGCTGAATATAGGTTTAGTCTTGGTATCAAATCTCTGGATGTAATCCAATTAAAAATTACCTTTTGGTCAGAAACCCTAACTGCTTCAGAAATGATTGCTTGGCCAAGATGCTCCAGTAATGGATGGAGCTGTTAACAGACCAGTGCACCATTACCGAAACTACCAGGATGGAGTCAACTCACCATTCTTGCCAACAAACTGGTGTCTGCTCTTAGCATCTTTGTTTCTGCTAATGCCATCCCGCCTGCTGCTTCCATTGCTTCTCTCTCCTTACCGTCTCTTGATTTAGCTCCTCAATCACCTCACAAGCAATGCCTTAAATCAGGCCCTCATTTTCTATCATTGGAACTAGCAGTGGCCCAACAGCTAGTCCTCTGAACCCCAGACTTCTGTAATGTAACCCACGTCTGCTTCCCTGGGGGCTTGGCTGGTAAAGAATCCATCTGCAATGCGGAAGACCTGAGTTCGATCCCTGGGTTAGGAAGATCCCCTGAGAAGGGATTGGATACCCACTCCAGTTTTCTGGCCTGGAGAATTCCATGGACTGTATAGTCCATGGGGTCGCAAAGAGTCCGACACAACTGAGCAACTCGCAGTTCACTTGTGTCTGCTTCCTGTTGCCTCTAGCATTTAGGGTCATGGAACAGTGACTTTGTTTGTTTTGAATGAATGAATGGCTTCGTTCATTACTGCATCCTCAGAACCGAATAGAGTGCCTGGCATGTAGCAAGTTCAAAGTAAATTCTAATTGGATGGACACATCGTATAGGACCACTCTCATTTGATTTGGATCCCTTGCTCAAAACCTTATTGTCTCCTCATTTCCCATGATGTAAAGTCTAGCCCTCCCTAGGGTGACATTCAAAGAGTTCCAGAGCCTGGGTCACGATCTACCATTCTGGAGTTCATTCTCTCTTCCCTCCGGCATGTACTCTGCTCCACCTAAACAGACAGCATTACCTTTTTGCCTCCTTCCAGCATGCAAACCTTTGCTCTCTCTTCCTAGAATGGCTAGAGGGCCCTCCAGGCCATCTCTGCTGGTCCAAATTCTAAAGCCTATGTATTTCTTAGGAAACAGCTCTCACCTTGCTTCCTTGAATACAAATGCTGAAGCCCCTACCCTCTCTGATCTCATCATACACCATAATTGTTCCCGGCGTGGCTGGGAGGCACAGAGGCTACAAATTGGCAGCCAAAGGGTTGAATTTGGCTGTGGAAAGCATTTTAAAAGCAATCTTCAGAAATCTGGAGATCTCATAGGAACAATGTGAATCTGAGCTCTTCTTGAAAAATAGAAAGTTCTGGCAATACTGAGTTAGGGTCCCATGTGGCCATGATCCCGGGGACCTGGGCACTGCTCTGTATAAGGCCTGTATTCTCACCCCACCTGCTCTGTGAGGCATTTGAGTTTGTGTCCCTGAGAGCAACTCGTTGGCACCTGTCATAAAGCATTTTTCAAATTCTCCCTTATCTCATTTCATCTTCCTGAGGCTGCAAGCTCTGTCCTTTATTTCTCTCTCTCTTCCTAGCATGAAATCAGTATGTGGCATATCATAGGCCCTCAATTATCTTTTTATTGAATTGAATATAAGTAAGTTTGCAAGTTTCCTAATAAGCCCAATACTTAATATTTCCCCAACTAGAGATTTGGAGTTAATTTGAATATAGTCAATTCTATTTGTTAAAAAAAAAATTGAAGTGACAAAGCAGATTTTTTAAAAAAGCATTGGATTACATTGATGTTTTCATTAGATTTTCATTAGGTGTTTGTTGCTGATTGTTCTCAATCAGTAGATGATAAATCATTTTGCTTTCTCTATGAGGTCTTCTCTGCTTCTTTTACTTGGCCATCTCCCCACCTCTCTCCTCCTCCAATGTAGAATTGACCAGATAGGATCCAGAGAATTTGTTTACTAGCCTCTTCTCTTACGAGCAAGGACTAGGTATTATTCATCTTTGTATAGCTCACACTCAGCAGAAAGTCTAGTGGATAATACGTGTTCAATACAGTTTCAGAATTATTTGCCTGAAGCACATACATAGTAGCTACAAAGATGATCTAAATTGAAGCTTTAGTCTGACATGAAGGGACACAGACACTACTTCCTCAAGGTTAATCAATGGTATTGATAGGTTAATACAGCATTTTTCTTGATATTTCCTTGCAGTTAAAAATGTAACATTAAAATTCTTCAAAGGGGATATCTTGTTGTTGCGTTTGGGGCAGAACCAAGAAGCTTCAGAAGTTCCTTCTTTCTTCTTTAGAAGCGATTTTAAGAGGCAGTAATTGAGATCATTAGTCTGTGTGTCTCTGCCTCTGGGGGCCACCAGGAGACCCTGTGTGGGGCTTGCGTATTTGATCTGTAAGCAGCCACAGTTCAGGACTCAACTCTGACTGCATTGACCAAAACAAACCAGGGCGCTCCACTTTCTTAGTATCACCAAACCCAGGAAATTAAAAACCGGTTCAGTTCACTTTAGTCGCTCAGTCGTGTCCGACTCTTTGCGACCCCATGAATCACAGCACGCCAGGCCTCCCTGTCCAATCACCAACTCCTGGAGTTCACCCAAACCCACGTCCATCGAGTCGGTGATGCCATCCAGCCATCTCATCCTCTTTCATCCCCTTCTCCTCCTGCCCCCAATCCCTCCCAGCATCAGGGTCTTTTCCAATGAGTCAGCTCTTCTCATCAGGTAGCCAAAGTATTGGAGTTTCAGCTTTAGCATCAGTCCTTCCAATGAACACCCAGGACTGATCTCCTTTAGGATGGACTGGTTGGATCTCCTTGCAGTCCAAGGGACTCTCAAGAGTCCTCTCCAACACCACAGTTCAAAAGCATCAATTCTTTGGCGCTCAACTTTCTTTATAGTCCAACTCTCACAGAAATACAGTCTTTTCTTTCTTTCTTTCTTTTTTTTTTTTTTTTTTACCAAAAGCAGATACAAATATTTGAATGCTTAAAACCAGTGTGTCTCTTTATGTTTTCTCTCATACTTTTGTTTAGGAAGCAAAGTACAATTAGAAATGCATAAACCAGCGTTTCACCTTATATTTCTATGGTGAAGGATCTTTTAAGATTTTGATTTACAAGAATCACTCCTGGGAGTACATAATGGAAGCCAAGTATTTTCTGTGAATACCTGAAATCATAAGTTTTGGCAACAGAGTTGTATAAGACTAATTAATTTGCTTCTCAGAGTTCTGCCACTAAATGCGTAGGCTGAGGATGGGTAATTAACGGGTTATACTTAAGGGGGAAAGAGATGGTACCAAGGTGGCTGAACAGGAGCCCTTGATCACTGAAGCTCTGGGCAACTTCCCACCAGCTTCTAGTAACCTCAGTTCTCCTTGATGTAGATCCTTGGCTTTAATCCTTCACATTGTCTTATCCTCAAACAGTAACTTGTGTGTTTCTGCATCCTGCGTCCCCACCTTCTCTAGGAAGTCTTCTTAGATTCATCCAACCTTCTTCATAATCACTCCCCCCAGGATGGGTACACTGAGGATTCTCTAGTATTTGGAAGCATTTTCTTATAGGGACTCTTTAGCTCCTCAAGGGTACAAAAGTCCACTGTATCTTCAAATGCCTGATTCAGGACGCCCTGCACACAGTGGGTGCTCAGGAAATAAGGACTGACTGACGAGATAACAAAGGCTGGGCCTCTCACGGAAGCCTGTGTATTTTACATAAGAATGGCTAAGGCATCAGGAGTAATGTCTCCATTTGTATTAAAATTATGAAATCCTACAGACAGATTTTCTGCCACTAAAAACTGCAGCAGATTTAATCCCAAGGGGCAGCTAGTTTACTGGGAAAACCTGACTCAGCCGGTTTAAGTTATTTCTTTTGAGTCACTTAACTTCCGAATTTTCTCATTCAGTGTCTTAAACTCGACTTTAATACAGCATGCACTCCAAACATTTGCATTTAATTGCAGCAGTAGTCTGTTTTCCTGTTGCCATCTGAAACATATTCATTATCAGTGTCAGGCTTTCACCGAGAGAGTTTGGTTATTTATATCTAAAAAATCAAATTCAAAAAGATAACTGAAGGCGTGTAAGTCGATTTTTCTACTTTTTTATTGTCAGAATATGCAGGCTGTAGATACACAAATTCAAATCCTTGGCAAATCGTATTTGCAATGACTGTTTGTCTAGAGATAAATGGATATGAGTAGAGAAAGTTATTTTAGGAATGATAAGTCAACATGAATTTTATTTTTGCAATGTATATATATATATATTCAATATATGTATGATTCAAGAAAATATTGTGTCTGGCAAGTAATGGCTGTAGCACTTCATGTAATGAAGAGATTTGAGCCTTATAAAAATGTATTTAAAACTGTCTTAAACCTTATTCCAAATTAAAGAGCATTAAGATCTTGTTATATGCTTATAACCACAGGGTTAAAATGGAGGTTTGCATGGGCTGGATATATACTCCCTGGATTATCCATTTTATTAAGACCAACTCATCTCCCTATTTGAATGTGGTACCCTTGAAGGCACAGGTGGCAAAGTTCAATACCTTTTGTTATTCCAGGATATATTTAAATTAATTTAAGGACAAAGTGTTCCTGTAGAGCCATCAGTTGTTGTTGCAGTAGTTTTAATCAGAACCAGAAGCCTGCTCACTTGCCTCAGGTGATATCAGGGGAATAAATGTTGATTTCCTGAATCCTCTTTCCTGTTGATCAACCACATTCTTGTCTAACAGGTTTGTGAAACAGTAAGTTTCTTTCCTTAAAGCAGAAGGTTGCTGCTAAAGATTGATGTATTTTAAGGATGGATAGTGACCTTTGAAAGGTTTTCATAAATCATTTACAGCTGACCTACTAATACAAAGTGAAATGAATAGATGAGACAGATCCTTGCCAATATTAACCCTAACTTCCACCTTAAATGCCCAGGTTATCCAAGAAGAACTCTTCCCTTGGCTTGAATTACCAGGAAGCATTATGCCAGTTGTCTTCCCGAGTGAATATGCAAATGTATTGACAGGAAGGCTCCTGATGCTGCTGAAAAGATCATCTATGTTTTTAACTAGAGAAAGATGATGGGGTGGTCAGAAGCCACACCTTGGAGTCACCTGTAGGCTCAAAGATCAGACTAATGAAATACTATTAAGGATTGGAGCAAAGAGCCCTCCAGTATTTATTGAGTCTCAGTTTTTCACTTGGCTGGGTCCAGTGGAGAGGGAATATTTAAAAATACACACGAAGAATTGCTGCCAGTAGGGTGTTGCCCTCATTAGCAGAGAAACCATCTATGAATCTACAGACACAATGATGAAAGGGCAGAAAAAAACAAGTCAAGGGTGAATCTCGGGCTGCAGACCATCATTATTCTTAAGATTCATCACAGAAAGAGAGAAATGAACTGCAGTTGTCAGGGAAGTCTTCTTACAAGCAGTGGGCTTTGAACTGTGTCTTAGGGAGTGGGTAGCTGTTCCCCAGGTGGAGTTGGGGCGAGGGGAGTTCCAGTGGGGAGTTCAGTCTGGGGACAGACTGGGAAGGGTGATGCACGCCCAGAGTGATCACAGCTGAACCTCCTGCTAGAGTTCAGCTTGCCGAGCAAATTCGGTAAAAAGCACTTCCTAACAGCCCCAAGTGCTTCGACGGGATGTGTTGCAAAAAAAAAAAAAAAATTATTTTCTGTTTCTTAAGTGGAGGAATGATCTAAATGGCAGTGTTTGAGAGGCACTGGACGGTCCAGTCAGGGTTGTCTAGTACCCCAATGCCAGGAGAGGTAAGGGCAATTGAGTGTGGACATTGCAGTAGAGATTTGAGGAGGGATAAAAAGGGAGGTTATTCTGTTGAATTGCTAGGGGCTAAAACAAGAGAAATTATCAGAAAATGGAAGTTATCTCTTAACACCTCTGATGTGTTCCATGAGTTAAATCAGAACACACCAAGTGTAACGTACCTGCTGTTTCCTGGAAGTGCCGCTAGGTGGGGAACGTGCCTTATTTGTGGCTTTAGCCCTTTGCTTCTCTTCTGGTGAAAGGGGTTTAGCTTGTTTTGAAAATTCCAGCTCTTATTAAGTTAGATTTTCTTTTTGTGAAATATGACTTAATAACTTTTGGAGCTAGTTATTAATAGGTACAGGAAACTGAAATATTACTCAGTGGTAATTATTTCAAACACATCAGAACCTGCGTTGCAAAAATTAGAGCTATCTGAGTAAAACTCCTATAGGATTCCCTATTTTATTTTAATTTTTCCTATTTAGTACCCACTCCGGAAGCTTCCTTATTTAGTCTTCAAGTAGTGACAAGTATCTTTGGTAATAAATGACATCAAACTGTTTGGGTGCTTAGAGATGGGAAATCGTGCTACATTCTAATATTGGAGCTGACTGATCCGGGTGAGAGCCTGTTTCTTCTACTTGGCTGTTTGCATTGATGTGTTAGGTAATGCTCGTATCTGCCAGTGCTTCTGTGAGCACCAGGAAGCTCCCTGAATGCGCTGTCTTAACTCCACTGTCTTCCTCACGGTGTCGTCCCTGACTGTAAGCACCAGGAAGGTAAGACCCACGTTTGTTGGGCTTCGCATTCTATTCTAGTGCCTGGTATGGTGCCGAACATAGCAGACCCTCAGTGAGTTAATGAATTTTTTCTGTTAGTCAAAAAAATAATATAGTGTCTTTCCCACCTGATCTCAGCAAATCAAGTACAACCAGATAGTGTATTTTTGGCAATCAGAGCTTACCTCTCTTACCGTACGAAAATGATTCAGAAGTTCATGCAGAATTTTCATATGTATGTGTGTGTGTGTTTGTGTATATAAGAGGCCTGGCACTTTGGTATTAATGTTTCTAGATTAACTCAGCAAGATTATGATTTGGGTTAGGCTAAATTCTCAGCGTTAGCCTATATTTATATTGCTTATATTTAACCTATATAAGGAGAGGGTGATGGCACTCCACTCTAGTACTCTTGCCTGGAAAATCCCATGGATGGAGGAGCCTGGTAGGCTGCAGTCCATGGGATCACTAAGAGTCAGACACAACTGAGCGACTTCACTTTCACTTTTCACTTTCATGCATTGGAGAAGGAAATGGTAACCCACTCCAGTGTTCTTGCCTGGAGAATCCCAGGGACGGGGGAGCCTGGTGGGCTGCCGTCTATGGGGTCGCACAGAGTCGGACACGACTGAAGCGACTTAGCAGCAGCAGCAATCTATATAAACATGGGAACACATCTTACAATGGGATAGAATATTTGGATTTGGGACAGTGCTTCCCTAGCAATATTGTTAAGTATAGTGGTAGTCGTTGTGTTAAGTAATTTGTATTTGTCATTAAAATTTTCAGTAATCAAGTATTATAAATAATATTGTGTAGATTAAAAAAAGCTGAAGCCTAGGTGGGATAAGTCAGGTGCTCAAGGACAAATAGTCACCCAACGGTGGTCCAAACCCAGGGCTGTCTGGGTGAATAGTCTGTCGTTTCTCCTGATGCTGTGTTTCCCGTCTGTACTACCATGCTGAATTTTTCTGCTTGAAAACCTATCCAAAGTAGTAAAAGAGAGACATTTATCTGAACATACTTCCGATATTAGATACCTTGGACATAATAGTAGTGACCGTCGTTCAGTCGTGTCCGACTCTTTGAGACCCCAGGCTCCTCTGTCCACGGGATTCTCCAGGCAAGAATACTGGAGTGGGTTGCCATGCCCTCCTCCAAAGGATCTTCCCAACCCAGGGATCAAACTCAGGTCTCCTGTATTGCAGGCAGATTCCTTAACATCTGTGCTACAGGGAAGCCCTGCTGTTAGATACCTTGGACATAATGTATAAATAATATTAAAAGCTCTTTCAGAATAGCCATTTTGGTGAAAATTGCCATTTAACAAGAAAAATTCTAATTCATCTACTAGGGGTTTAGAAATTATTCATGACCCTTCTATATTGTAAAATAGTCTACGGATTTGGCCATTTCTATAGCCAGAGAAAAACCATCCTCTTGTCTAGCATGTATTACGTACGCAATCATCTTACAAATCGCAATGATCATCATTTAATACAAACTGAAGTTTGAGTATCATGTTTAATACAAAACATAGACAAATACTTGATAAAAAGTGTACGAACTGAGCCCCTGGAGCCGCCACAGCAAGCAGTCTGGGCCTCCAAATACTCTTAAAAACACAAGGGAGAAAAAGGCGCGAGTCTGGTGCAGCCTGGCAAGGACCCGGCCACCTGCGTGTCTTCCTGGTGGGAGTGGGAACAGTACAGTCTCTTTTGGAAGGCAGTTTGGCAGTAGGTATCAACATCACAAAAACACAAATCCTGTGGCCAAAACAATTGTGCTTGCAGAAGTTTATCCTACGGATATACGTATATATGTGTGAAATTATCATATACACAAGGTATTCTTTGGGACTTCCCTGTGGGCTCAGCGGTAAAGAATCCGCCTGCCACGCAGGAGACACGGGTGCAAGCCTTGGTTCAGGATGATCCCCCGGAGAAGGGGATGGCAACCTTCTCCAGTATTCTTGCCTGGGAAATGCTGTGGACAGAGGAGCCCGGCAGGCCGCAGTTCATGGGGTCACAAAAGGGTTGGACATGACTCAGCGAGTCAACAGCAGCATTCTTTGCTTCTACTTTTTTTGTAATACCAAAATATTGGTAAAGAACCTAAATATCCATTAAGGGAAAGCTGATTTTTAAAAATTGTAGTGCATCAATATAATGGACTATTATGCAGCTGTAAGAATGGGGATTTTTTTTTTAGCACTGATACAGAAGAAACATATATCTATATAATTAGACATAGGTATAATCTATAGTTAAGTAAGAAACAAGGGCATGGCAGAGTTTAAAATATGGCACTATTTGTGTCTTAAAAAAAGAAAGGAAAGAACTCACACACACATACACTCTTGACTATATATATTTGCTTGACTTTGCATAGAATAATATATGGGAAAGTATATAAGAAACTGGTAACATTAGTTTTTTATAGAAAAGGAAGCAAATTGACTAGGAGCCAGGGAGCAAAAGAGAGGCTTCTCCATGCATTTAAACATATAGTATCTATTTTTTTTTAATTCATTTTTTAGTTTAAAAACTTTTAGATACATGTATATCCTTCATTCCTGCATTTCAAGTTCTAGGACGTTAGCTTAAGGAAATCATAAAAGATGTACCAAACACTTATGTACAAAGATGTTTTTTATATCATTATTTATAAAATATATAGAGATTAATCAATGAAATGTTCAGCATTTAGACATTAAAAGCATGAAATATGTGCATAAGTGTTCACATGATACATCTTTGTAAAATGCAGCAAATTTGTTTGTTAAATATCAGGGCTTTGGATCAACTCTGCTTTGTTCATTGAATCCTTAGCATCTGACACAAATGTTTGACACGTAGTAAACACATGATTAATAATCATGGAAAAATTAATAAACAGAAAAGAGACTAAAAGAATATTTTCTAAAATGTTAATGTTTACCATAGGTGTTTGCTTTCTTCTGTACTTATTTTCCAAATTTTACATAATGAACATGTAACTGTTTTTACGATTGGGAAGAGGGACATTAAGTGTTGTAAGACTGCATCCTAAAAAATAATTCATGTTTTTCATGCCATGCCTATCTATAGAATGAATAGCTATTTTAATGAGCACTAGTGAGTGAGTGCCTTTGACCAGCAGTGCTTACAGAAATTCTGGAAAGGATGGTGGTGGCATGTAGGTGGCAGCTGGTACATTTAGTGAGTATCGGAGGTACATGCGGGGATAATTTGAATGCTAATTACAATATCACTCTGCACTTAGGAGGGACCGCAGAACAAGGATTAGAGTTATGTGATGAAACAGAGTTACGTTTACACTGAGATCTTTTCTGTAACATTAAACCTGATTTTTGTGTTTTCCTTGTTTTTGACTACAGACAGCTCTAGGTTCCGGTCCCCATGCAGTACCTCGCATATTCTGTGATCTTTCTAAGATTATATTTCTCCATCTGCAAAATGAGGCTAATAGTATGGTCTTTGCAGGGTTGTTTGCAGAGTGTATTTCTAGTGCAAGTGGAGAGTTTAGCCCAGGACCTGGCATGTAGAAGGCCCTCAGGGTCGCTTCCCTCCCTTTCTGCTTCTCCCACATCCATCACTGTGTACTGGGTGTGAATGAAGGACTAAAAGTTGGCTTTTGTTCTTGTTTAGTCACCAAGTCGTGTCCGACTTTTTTATGACCCCATGGATCACATGTAGGTGCCTTTGTCTATGGGGTTTTCCAGGCAAGAATACTGGAATGGGTTGCCATTTCCTTCTCTAGGAGATCTTCCCAACCCAGGGATTGAGCCTAGTGACTAATTTTTTAAGCAAACATTTTACTTAATCATACTAATGATCCTTTAAGATACAGATCATCCCATTTTATTAATATGGGGAGGGAGTGCCGTGTGAGGAACGGTGACCATCCTAAGACCATAGTGGCTAACACCTACCACATGCGGAAACCAAACACACAGACCCTCTCTGTGGCCTCCAGAATTTTGTTCTAAGGGAAGAAGATGGAAATCCTCTATCGATTGTATTGCTGTGCCTGAGGACCCTGGAGAACTTATTATATTAGAATGGGTTCTGGATGTTTGCCTAAAGCCACCCACCTTTTGATGTCCACCCTCTAGCCCTGAGAAATTCCTTATCATTCTTGTAATCCCTGCAAATAAGATAAAGCAGGACTTTTAATGAAACATTATCTGTCCCTCCTTGCTGTCTGATTTCAACTGTTTAAAAAAATTTTTTTTTAATACTAATTTCACAGAATGGTTTTCCAATCTGTTTCCAATTGGTTTTTACTTAGTTTTGGCTGTGCTGGATCGTCGTTGCTGTGTGGACTTTTCTCCGGTTGCAGGGAGTGGGGGCAACTCTCCGGTTGCGGTGCACAGGCTCTCACTGCAGGGGCCTCTCTTGCTGTGGATGCGGGCTCTAGGGTGTGTGGGCTTCAGCAGTTGTATCACATGGGCTCAGTAGCTGTGGCTCCCAGGCTCTAGAGCACAGTACTGTGGCGCACAAGCTTGGTTGCTCCCCGGCATGTGGGATCTTCCCTGATCAGGGATCACACACCATCTCCTGCATTAGCAGGCAGATTCTTTACCACTCAGTCACCAGGGAAGCCCCCACTTAATGTTTAATACATCTAAACACAATGAGCATATTTAAATAACAAAACTGGTGAGCGGGATTGAATTTGTGAAACCAAATTCCTGTATTTAGAATAGGTAAAATTAGTCTATAATTAATTATGTAAACTTAAACCTTAAATTTAAACAGTAAAAGACTTCAATATATAAAGACAATTTTATAAAACCTATCTGAATGATATGACTAAATTTTTGTGTGCTAAGTCGCTTCAGATGTGTCTGACTCATTGCAACCCTATGGACTGTAGCCCACCAGGCTCATCTGTCCATGGGATTCTCCAGGTAAGAATACTGGGGTGGGTTGTCATGCCCTCCTCCAGGAGATTTTTCTAAGCCAGGGATTGAACCTGTGTCTCTTACGTGTCCCGCCTGCCAAGTTCTTTAAGTGACTAAAATGTTGATTAAATCTCTCAATTAAGCTAATAAGCTACTAAGGAGAAATACACAAACCATTTAGATGGATGAATATTTTATCCTGGCAGGAAAAAAACCCCATAGCAATAAGCACTATTAAAAAGACTTTTCTTAAGCCGTGTGTCTTAAGCGCAGTCACTGAGGACTAACTTCACCCTCGTACTGAGGACTAACTTCACCCTCGTACTGATGAAACTCACAGGATGAGAGCCATTAGTTCTCTTCCACAAAATGACCTTACCTTGATTCCTGGCATCACTGTCTTACATTTTTAATTGATATTTCCCATTATCTTTGCTAAGCTGGAGGAAATAAATAAATGCCCATTTCCTAAAGAAAAGTATTTAAATGATCCTTAGAAACAGAAAAACAATGCAGAAATTAGAAGGAAAACTTTGGCATTTGGACTAATAAAGTGAATAATAGAAATTCTTCTTTAAAATGTCAATTTATAATGTCTTTGTTTGCCCCAGCTAACAGTCTGCCTGGAGAGTGATACTTCTATTTGTATTTCGGCATAGCAGCAGTTTGGCTCAGATGAAATATCTGATTCTTAATACTGGTAGATGTGCCAAAAAGCCACACAAACCAGAAGGTTAAAAATAATTTCTATCAACTCTGCACAGTGTGTTTGAGGAAGAGCAGATTGTTGTAACTTTCATGCTTACAATCAGAGTGCATTCATAAACAGAGGCATTTAAACATTTATACGTATCTGATATCTGGGACATAGTGCAGGGCACGGAAGCCTGGCATGTTGCAGTCCATGGGGTCTCAAAGAGTAGGACATGACTGAGCCACTGAACAACATCAACAGTATACCTGATATCGTAGAAACACCAAAAGCTGTGTAGGAGAAGTCAGTATTTATTGTAATCTATCTTCTAACATTCAATGATACTAATAAAAATAATAGTGATAATATTTTTGAGAACTTACTGTATACTGAGAGGAGGTGAAATATTTTACAAATTCAGAGTTAATTTATTATATTAGACATATATATAAATCTTTACTATATTTACTATATATTTATATATAATTTTATATCCACACACATATTTACTATATAAAAATATATATTTACTATATATAAAAAATATATATTTACTATATATATGATATTTACTATACTTACTATATACTATCTTTACTATATATATATACACTATATATTACTATATATATTTACTATATATTTACTATATATGTCTTTACTATATTTACTATATATATAAATATACTATATATTTATTTACTATATATATGTAAGTCTGTACTATATTTACTGTAAGACTTTGCTATATTAGATTTAAGAACAATCTTAAATCCCTCTAAGCGTGTAGTGACTTATTCACCTGAGAGAAGGTGTACCTGAAATAGTTTTCTTTGTCCTCCTGGAAAAAGTACGCAAAGAAAATTCTAGAAGTAGATCACACCCTCTTGCAGCTGCACTGTATCCTGCCTCCTTGCTTCTGGAGGTTTTCTTGATATGTTTTTAAAATAGGTATTTGGTTTTATGTTGGTCAAGTTCTCACGCAATTTGTGTGTGTGTGGTGTTTGGCTCGAGTTGCTAATATTAGCTGTGATCCAGAACTCAAAGTGTTTATGATTTTATTATAGAGGTTCCTGAATGGTGGTAACTATGTAGTTCTAACTTCCTTCTGAAACACGTGGGAACAGGGGGCTAGCAGGAAAGGATGGAGCTCGAGGATGAGAGGTGTGTAACTTTCAGACAGCAAGCAGGGCACCTTCCTGAGATGCGCAGTGAGTCCTTCTTTCCAGCAGGTATGGCTTTAAAACTTGCCTCTGGGTCACCACCTGCTTGCATGGCCTTCGCCGTCCCCAATTCTTTCAGCTTCTATGGAAAACGATTCCTCACTCTTCTTCTTTTTAAAAAATATTTACGTATTTGGCTGCCCCGGCTCTTAGTTGCAGCACCAGGGCGTGTGGGATCTTTCGTTCTGGCATGCTAACTCTTAGTCGCAGCATGTGGGATTTAGTTCCCTGACCAGGGATTGAACCTGGGCCCTCTGCATTGGGAGCATGAAGTCTTAGCCACTGGCCCACCAGGGAGCACAACCTCCCTTATTCTTCTTGATGTTGGCATCTCTGACACCAGGGCTTCCCTGGTGGCTCAGATGGTAAAGAATCCGCCTGCAAAGTGGGAGAGTTGGGTTCAATCCCTGCGGGAGGAAGATCCCCTGGAGAAGGGAACGCTCCTACCACTCCAGTATTCTGGCCTGGAGAATTCCGTGGACAGAGGAATCTGGCAGGTCTATCCATGGGTGGCAAAGAGTTGGGCACGACTGAGCAACTTTTGATGACTCTCTGGCACAAAAAGGATTGGGGGTAGAAGGTCCAATCAGAATTTAGACTTGAGAGATGTTTATTTCAAGAGTCAGACCAAGTATAATGCACTTTACTAAAGCTAGAATAGCTTGTGGTGGGACAATAGTAATCTTTTTTTTTTTCCCCTTTACTGTGATCAATTGGATGCAAATGCATCTGAAGATCAACAATTTCTCCTTCTTGGAGCAGCAAATATAAATCTGATGGGGCTGTTCACATACTTCAGAGACTGATCTCCTGCCATCCCACCAAAATAATGAAAGTGAAAGTGAAAGTCGCTCAGTCATGTCTGACTCTTTGCGACCCCATGGAATTCTCCAGGCCAGAATACTGGAGTGGGCAGTCTTTCCCTTCTCCAGGGGATCTTCCCAATCTAGGGATCAAACCCAGGTCTCCCACATTGCAGGCAGATTCTTTACCAGCTGAGCCACCAGAATAATGAAACACCTTAATTACCTGTGATCTGGCCAAGTTCTAGATTGTTTTGTTCAGTTATTTAGTCAAGATCTGTCTTTGGTCTCCTAAGAAATCAAGAGAGCCAGGAATAAAGAGCAGGAATTGGTGGGAAAGAAAAACAGAGCCCTGTCTTTCTGTTCTTCTGCACCAGGTTTTAGCTCAAGCACAGGCTTGATTGCCAGTTCTGTTGGGCAGTCGATCCCAAAGAAAGGACTGTTATTTTCCTTAGAGGAGCAAATTGTGGCTATTAAAATTTGAGTTGAGACGTTTTAACAGTAAGGTATGTGACGTCATTTCAAGCGTCATGAAAAGGGGTTAAATGAAAGACTGGCTAGGCTAGATGGATAAAATTCTTATTTTATGAAGGCAGTGTAAGAGACAGAAGTGCAAAATCAATAGCAAGGAGGACGGTGCAGAGCTCAAATAAATCACCCGACAAGGCCTGTGAACAGACCTGAGAAAGATAGTGTATTTCCTCGTGAAAAGAGTTTCACGCCCACTGCCTTGCCACCAGCTTCCTGTACCAAGGCCCTGCTCCACCTCACTCTGAGCGAATGACTTTTCTACCTGCATTGTTGAAAAAGGGCTTCCCAGGTGGCCACAGTGGTAAAGAACCTGCCTGCCAGTGCAGGTAGATGTAAGAGACATGGGTTTAATCCCTGGGTCGGGAAGATCCCCTGGAGGAGGGCATGGCAACCCACTCCAGTATTCTTGCCTGGAGCATCCCATGGACAGAGGAGTCTGGCGGGCTACATGGGGTCACACAGTTGGACATGACTGAAGCAACTTAGCACACATGCACACATATGGTTGAGAAAACAGAAGCAATTAGGAACCCCCACATCGTCACATCTTTCTTCCACCAAAGTCTCAGACCTGTCTCCTGTGTACGACATTCTTACTTTCCCTCCCATCACAGGGGGTAGGTATCTCTGCCCTTCCTTCCATACGGGCTTTGTTCTATCCCTTCCCACACACGTCACCCCTGCAGTAGGTGCCCCCTTTTCTGCAGCATCCCTTTCACCTCTGCACTGTATCATTCTGAGAGCAAGTAATGTACGGTAGCAGTGAAGTGAAGTGAAAGTTGCTCAGTCGTGTCTGACTCTTTGCAACCCCATGGACTATATAGTCCATGGAATTCTCCAGGCCAGAATACTGCAGTGTGTAGCTTTTCCCTTTTCCAGGGGATCTTCCCAATCCAGGGATTGAACCTAGGTCTCCCGCATTGCAGGCAGATTCTTTACCAGCTGAGCCACAAGGGAAGCCCACGAGGTAGCAGAGCACTTCTCAAATTTTACCTTGTGTATGCATCACCCAGGAATCTTGCTAAAATGCAGATCACCATTTGAGTAAGGCTGCATTTCCCATCTTAAAAAAAGCAAAATCCCCTCTTTGACCCCATGCATATACTCGCCAGTCCATCCCCATTTTTTAGCACCCCTTTACAACCAGACTTTCTGAGAGAGTTGTTTGCAATGTGTCTGCTTTTCACTCATTGCCCAGTCCGTCCACCCCAAGCTTCTGTCTCCACCGCTGAACCAAAATTGCTTTTGTCAGTAAACTCCGTTTGGTGAAAAACCCACGGACAGGGGCTCCTTGACCTTGCTGAAGCAGAGTTTCAGAGAGATTACCCCTCCCTTCTTCTGGACACACTCGCCATTAACTTCTGAGATGCCTCTTCCTCATTTTTCTTCTACTTCAGTCTTTTTCAGTCTGCTTTGCTAGCTCCTCCTGGTTTGCCTAACAGCCACGTTTTGTTGTGCCCTGGGACTCTGTCTTGTCCCTGGGTATTCTTATTCCCAGGACTCTGTGGGCCTTCTACATGCCACGGACTTCCAAATCTGTATCTCCAGCCCCGACTCATACCTCCATCCAGCTATTGATGTGACCTCCTGAATATCTAACAGGCATATTTTTTTGCGGCCCAAATGCATCCCTTCATCTCCTTTCTCCCCTAAGTTTGCTATTCCTCTACCCTTCTCTAGTTCAATAAAACAAAACAAAAACAGCCTCATTTACCATGTCCCTCAACCAAGAATATAGGCAATTCTTTGATTTCTCTTTTTCTTACCTCGTAGATCCAATCTTAGTATCATGTCTATGATGACTTTTTTGGCAAAACATCCTGAATATGCCTACCTGGGTCTAAGCTTTCATCCCCTGGTGGACCGCAATAATAACCTCCTCTCTTGGTCTCTATTATGCCTAAATGGTCTTTTAAAAATGTAAATTAGATTCTGTTTTTTTTATTTTTTTGCCTGAAACTCTCCCATGAGGCCTGGAATCAGGCCTGGAATAAAATCGCCGCTGCTCGCTTTGCTTGACTTGCCGTCTGTGGCCTTGCCCGCTTCTCGGATACCTTCTTGCTCCACTCCCCTCTCCACTTGGCCCCCAGCGGTGGCCATCCTTTGTTTCCTCCGAGGAGTTCACTTTGTTTCTCCTTAGTACTTGTGCATTGTCTGTCCTGGTGAGTTCCTGCCTTGTTCTAGTGGTCAGCCTTTGGCTTCCAGATCAGTCTCCCCGGACCCCTTCTCCCACACACCAGCTTTTCCAGCTCTCTTGACAATGGCTTTGGGGGACTTGGCCGATGGGAGGTGCTGAAAGGAGGGAAGAAGGAAGAAAAATGGGAAAATTTCCTTCTTTCTGTGTTTTCCTCTTTCTTCCTGCACCCTGCCCCCAACACCACCACCTTTGGAGACATTTTCCAGAGATACCCTCTCCTGCATAATCCCGAGTACCGCCAAGCAGTCGCGACCATGGCTCCAGCTCTTGTCCTGGTTCATCCACGTGGTCTGGCATCTGGCCCGATGATGCCCCCTCCCTCTGGGAGTGGCTTCCTGCTTCGCCGATGTCTGTCACATTCTTACTCTCAGTGTAGCGGCTTCTCTGAGTGAATTTCTGTGTGTCTGAAATGCCCGGAGGAGTTTCTATCTTCCCAACCTAAGTGGGTCTCAGGGATGAAGTTTGTCCCCAGGGTAGCCCTCTTAGAGCTCTGAGTCACTCTCCAGCCCAAGCACCTGTTTTGACTCTGTTCATTACCTTTTTCACTTTCTGTGATTTTTCTTCTTCATTTACCTACATGTTTGTTTGGTGCTGTCTTGCTTATTACCATTTGCCCAGAGTTTTGAATAGTGTCTTACATGTAGTTGGTATTCAGTAAGTATTTATCGAATGAATGAATGAAGGAAATGGACTGAGATTTGGCTAAACTGCTGCTGCTGCTACTGCTAAGTCACTTCAGTCGTGTCCGACTCTATGCGACCCCATAGACGGCAGCTCACCAGGCTCCCCCGTCCCTGGGATTCTCCAGGCAAGAACACTGGAGTGGGTTGCCATTTCCTTCTCCAATGCATGAAAGTGAAAAGAGAAAGTGAAGTCGCTCAGTCGTGTCCAACTCTTCGTGACCCCATAGACTGCAGCCTACCAGGCTCCTCCATCCATGGGATTTTCCAGGCAAGAGTACTGGAGTGGGGTGCCATTGATACTGCTCAAATGTGTGTGTGTAAGTTGCTTCAGTCGTGTCCGATTCTTTGTGACATTATGGATTGTAGCCTGCCCATGGGACTCCTCTGTCCTTGGGATTTTCCAGGCAAGAATACTGGAGTGGGTTGCTAGGCCCTTGTCCAGGGGATCTTCCTGACCCAGGGATTAAACCTAAGTCTGTCCTGTCTCCTGCATTGATGGGGAGTTGTTTACCACTAGTGCCCCTGGGAATGAAGTTAATGATTATCCGGCTTCTAAAACTCAGAAAAGAAAAAAGACAGTAAGAGAAAGGGAAATTAGGCAAAAAAGAAGAAGAGAATGTTTCCCCTTGGGAAGAAGCAAAATTAGTGGGGAGAAGGAAACTAATCAGTATATAATATCTACTAACGCGCCAGTGGCTTTATGTATGTGATTTCTTTCTGTTCCCATATCAACATTCAGGTAGACATTATCTCCATCTTACTGGTGGGGAAACTGAGAACACGAGAGGCTGAGTAAATTGTACAAGTTTGCGTGGCTGTAAAATGCACACAGCAGGATTCAAGCCCACAGTGGCCATCTGCTGATTAGGACAGGCCCAGGAGCTGCTATCAGTGTGATAGAGTGGGCCTTTGTTGTTTTCTTCCCGGTTGATTTCAGGATGAGCCTGTTTTTGTGATTTAGTCTGCAGTAAGAAAGGGGTTTAGGGGGTAGGCCCACCTCATATATCAGCAGCATCCCGTCGAGCACAAAGTTGTTTTTCAGGGACGTGCTACATATGGCATCGATAAAGAAAGATGGGCAAGTTCCCTTCAAATTCAGCATGCCCTTTTTTTGTACCCACGTTGCCTCTGTTTTGTTGAATTTCATTGAAGAGCCCTATTGTCTTCTTAAAGAGGACAATTAAGTTCTTTTTTTTTTTTTTTTATCTCTTTTAGAATTTTCTGCAGTTTATTGTGATCCACATAGTCAAAGGCTTTGGCATAGTCAATAAAGCAGAAATAGATGTTTTTCTGGAACATCTGGAGATGCTTTTTTCTCTCTTCTTTTTTTTTTTTTTCTTTAATAGAAAATTATTTAATTAGTATACATGTGTTCACAATTAAGTTCTCAATTTTGTCCTCAACTTGCTACATTATGGCCAGGTCTGAAATGGTGGATTATATTAGATTATGGGCTTCGCTGCTGGCTCAGATAGTAAAGAATCTGCCTGCAATGTGGGAGAGACCTGGGTTCAATCTGTGGGTTGGGAAGATCCACTGGAGAAGGGCATGACAACCCATTCCAGTATTCTTGCCTGGAGAATCCCCATGGATAGAGGAGCCTGGCAGGCTACAGTCCAAGGGGTCGCAAAGAGTCGGACACAACTGAGTGACTGAGCACACATATTAGATTATGCAGTTTATAGGGAAACTGAGGAAGAAAAGCCCCAAATGGTGGAACAAATTATTTTTTCCTAATGCTGATCTCCCTTGTCTGGTGGATTCAAGTCAGGCCATCAACATGGCTTTGACATTGCATTTTCCCTGATTTGTTCTTAAGACCTTTCTCTATCCCCAAACTTTGTGCTCTCAGAACCCCGAAAACTTACAGCAAACAAACAAATCACAGAAATTAAATAGCAATAAAACTGTTGTTGGCTTCATATAAAAAAATATTATCCAGTATTTAAATGGCAATTATTTCCAGAAACTTGGCAATTGTAACCGTACAAATGATGAAATTGATTCCAGTCGGAGTCCATCTCTGTTTGGAAAGGAAATACCAGTAGTGTTTGAAAAATGGATTATTAAAGACCTTGCTTTGCTGAAGGTGGCTCATATGTTCTATTTGCTAACACAGCATCTTGTTGGGGGAAAAAAAAATAAATGCAGCTTTTCCCTACCCCAGATTATTTTCACTACAGATCTTTAGAGCAGGAAATAAAAAACAGCTAATGGTTCATGGGGCATGTGGAATTAGTTTAAGCAAAGCCAAGCCCTGGTCCTGCTGACCGCCTCCTCCTTCCTGTACTGTTTTGTCTATGCCGGCCTTAGAATATGTCAACAAATCTCTTTTAAGCTCTGATGGGAAGAAAGGAGGGTGATTCTCTCTCTTTCTCTAAGGGAGTAATTTACAACAGATGTGCTTTCTTTTTTTTTTTTTTAAGAAAGGTACAAGTTTGTCTTGTAAAATATTTGTAAAGAGAAATAGCCTCCGGATTTCACAAAGTAATCCTTACTCGGTCTCGGAGATGTCACAGAGAGCGTTGCTTTTATAACACTAATGTGATTCTTTGCTCACACAATTTGATTAAACTCAAGATTAGTTTTTGGGAAGAGCCAAGTTTAAATATCTAAAACAATGTAGTGAAGAAATACCATATGTTACTTGATGGCTTTTTGACAGTGACCTGAAAGGAGTCCAGTTTCAGTCATGAGACCTGGAATCCCAGGAACTCTTTCTAACTAGAGTAATGAGACCCTAACTTCTCCAAGCCTCCCTTTCCTTATCCATAAAATGGGGAAACCACCTGCCCCTGCCATCCAAGTGGGAAGATAAGTTAAAAATGCTTAATAAAGTCCTATACGAGGTGAACAATTTCAAACAAACCTATTCAAGAAAACATCTTCCAGAGTTCCATACCTTCATGTATATGCTTTTTTTTTTTTGTATAGTTAGTAAAAGGAATCTTTTTAAAACTACTTTTTTAGTAAGCAGATTGGCAGCAAAGCTCGTGCTGTTTAAAATAAAATAATAAATCCTGGCTCTGATTCAGCCATGAGGCTCGTTGAAGAAAAAAACCACTGATTTAATGGGAAGTGTTACCTGCATAAGTGCTGACAGATAAAAATCACATGAGAAAAAGGTGTATGCTTTGCTGAGTATGACTGACTTCGGCCTTAGAGAGTGTGCAGCTTTCAGCAAGCAGGGAATACTGTAAAGAGATGAATTGACTCCTCATTTTTCAAATCCCGTATCTCAGATGAGGACAGATACAGCTGGGGGCACCAAACGAGAGTGAGCATAGATGGGGGTAGAAGTTTGAGTTAGGATGAAAGGCATCTGGTCTTTGGTTTGCTCATGTAGGGAATGAGAGTAATAATACCCTTCACCCTTGTGTGACTGTTGCAAAGATCATGTAAATCGATACATGCTTATGTAAAATGATACAACCAGAGATAACCTGATTGAATTTAATGACAAAGAAATTATATAAGCATAGTATTCCTTAGGTATCACAAATAAGGAGGAGAAAATTCTCATCTTTATGAATATTTAATAAAATTTATCATTTAAAAAGTTTTTCAGTGCTTCCTTTTCAGTCTCTTCAAACTGTTAAGTAACATTAATGGCTAGTATGTACTAAGCACTTTCTGTGTTCTAGACATTTGCAGTAAATGCTTTAAACTCAATTTTATAACCATCAAGGAGGGAGGCTCCATAATTACCCCCATTTTACAGATGAAGATAAGTAAATTGCTCAAAATCACACAGTTAAGGCCATAATGGAAGCACAACCTGAACTAGGGTTAACCAAAGAGCCAGTTAGTCAGAAATCTAGAGTAGGGATGACAGAGGATGAGCTGGCTGGATGGCATCACCGACTCGATGGACATGAGTCTGAGTAAACTCGAGGAGTTGGTAATGGACAGGGAGGCCTGGCATGCTGCAGTCAATGGGGTCGCAGAGTCGGGCGCGACTGAGTGACTGAGCTGAAGACTATGGTTGTCTAGAAGGTTTACAGCCTTCCCTAAACTCAGTTGCCCCCTAAGCTGTGCATTTGAACTCCAGTCAGATTTAAAAACACATCTGGAAATGAAACAAATGATTTCGAAAGAGGCTTTTAAACACACATGTACACACAACTTTTTCATTAGAAACTGGGATAAAGAAGAACTCGCCCGGCACTGCTGTTTAGATCCAGAAGCAAGCCCAGGCTTCTGCTCCCTATCGGCAGTCAGGCTGACAGTACTGGGCCCATAGAAAGTGCAGGAGAAACTCTGTTCCCGGCCGCGTCCTCAAATAAACGGTGTCCTCAAATAAATCAGCCAAATAGCCCCGGGGGCAGAGGCTATTCCACAGCCTTGCTATCTCCTCTGTAAACTGGCTAATCATCACCAGAAGGGATTTTTTAGGACACACCGAATTTAACCTTTTTTTTTTTTCAAAGGATCCCAAGGACAGACAGTGACTTGTCTTAGGCCACCATAATCCTGAGTGTGCTTATACATTTTCTAGACCTTTCTACAATGCGTGCATTTTGACTTTGCAGAATTCTTATCTCAACACTTGGACTGTCCTGGGTGAAGGTTTCCTTTGTCACTGATTTTCCTGTCTGGTTGCTTGGGAACAGCAGCCTTGGGGCTTCTGCTGTGGCTTCTATTGAGGTCAGCCTGGAGCCAGGCCGTGTGGCCCTTTCCCTTGAGAGTCCATCTGAAAGCAGAGCGGTCTCCTGGGACAGAGCGCCAAGAGATGGCATCATCTATAGCACCGCCCCCTGGAAAGTGTACTTCCTGCCTGCTGGCAAGGAGATTAGTCAAAGGTTTTGACACTGATATATAGCCCTGATCTTTCAAGCGATTACAGGAACTAACTGGACAGTTACAAGGAATTTTCTTAAATGCTTAGAGAGAGGGAGACTGGTACATCCCTCGAGGTCTACATGAGGGTTTTGAGTAGAAAGAAATTGGGCTCCAGGGAACTCTCCCTCCCAACAGCAGATTCATCTGTGCCGCCTGGGTACTTTCTGTAAGGTTTATCTACATTTATATTTAATGGAAAGGTAACATTTTATGTACAGCCTTTTTACAAATAATAAAAAATTAGAACTTAAGGTGGGTAGTGAATGATTTCGTTTTTGCCTGGCTTCAAGTCATCTTCAAGAATATTCACCTTCACTTCCCCCAGGTTCTTTGTCTGCTCCTCATCCTCCTGTCCCGTGGGGTGTCCCTTCTTAAAGTTTTCCTCTCCCGTTTCCTTTCTCTTTCCTTCAGTCTCCTCTTTCTGCTCTTTCATCCTTTTCCTTTTCTCTCTCTCCTTCCTTCTTTCCTTCCCTCTTTTCCTCCCTCCCTTTCTTTGCCCTTGTTTTCTTCTGTTCTTTCTTTCCTGGCTTTCATCAAACCTTTAAGAGTGCCAGCTGCCATTTTTAAATGCCCGTTTTCATTGCTTGGCCCAAGGGATAGTGCTTTCCAAATTTTTGTTATTTTGCAATCACCTTTCTGGAGAAGGAAATGGCAACGCACTCCAGTACTCTTGCCTGGAGAATCCCATGGATGGAGGAGCCTGGTGGACTACAGTCCACAGGATCGCAAAGAGTTGGACACAACTGAGGACTTCACTTTCACTTCACTTAAAGTTACATGCAGAATGTATAACATTAACGGGGTGAGGCACAACTAAATGTGATTAAAAATTGTACTGTAGAAAATGAGTACTGGAAAGCAAAGTATACTAAATAGAGGAAGCAAAAAAAATTAAGACCAGGTAAATGTTCATTCTGGGGGGAAAAAAAAGAAAACATGTAAAGTCAGCAGAAGGAGGGGGGAAAAAAACTCAATGTAACATTATAAAGAAACTAATATCACTTTCTAAAATGGAATCTGACAAGTTGACACGAAGTCATCTGGGGCACGACTAAACACGCATAAGAGGTTTCATATGTTTAGGCATACTCAAGTCGCTTCAGTCGTGTCCAACTCTTTGCGACCCTGTGGACTGTCACCCACCAGGCTCCTCTGTCCATGGGATTCTCCAGGCAAGAATATTGGAGTGGGTTGCCCTACCTTCCTCTAGATATATTGAGGAGTTCTAATATTTCAAAATTTTGTTTCAAAGGAACAAAAATAGATAAAAATAATTTGAATTGTCTTGATAAGGAATTGTATCCCAAGTTTTACTGCTATACTACTTCTGCTATATTATTTGCAGCAAATATTGTACTAAGAGCTCTATGTGGTTTATCTTCTTTAACTTAGTCCTCTTTATAACCGTGAAACGTAAATATTTTTGAGAACTGTTTTACTTTTTAAAAGAAAATATTCTGACTTCAATGGTGTCCATCTTTTTTTTTTTTTTTTAAAACAATGGGATAACAATACTTCTTACTTTTTAAAAGAAAATATACTGTCTTAAATGGTGTCCATCTTTTTTTTTTAAATACTGGGGTAGCAATACTTCAGACAAAACAGACTTTATTTTCCTTTTAATTCTGTATTTATTTATTTTTGGCTGTGCTGGGTCTTCGTTGCTGCATGGACTTTTCTCTGGTTGCAGCGATGGGGGCTACTCTCTGGCTGTGGCGTGCAGGCTTCTCACTGTGGTGGCTTCTCTCATTGCAGAGCACAGTCTCTAGGTGCCTGGGCTTCAGTAGTTGTGGCTCCCGGGTGCTGGAGCACAGTCTCAGCGGTTGTGGTGTGTGCGCTTAGCTGCTCCACAACATGTGGGATCTTCTCGGATCAGGGATCAAACCCATTTCTCCTTCATTGGCAGGATTCTTTACCAGGGAAGCCCCCTGCATCTGTCGTCTTAGCCTTAACCATACCTGAGACACCTTTAATATTTCAGTGGAGGGTTCCTATTTTCAAGGTGAATGTTGGAAAAAGAGCCACGGCACCCAGTAACCTGGGTAAGATTTGATATCATAAAAACTGAATAAGACACTGAGATGAGATTCAGTAGTCAAGAGTCCCTGTGAGTTGTTGATTTCTCTGAGAATTTCAGTATTCTAGATTTAAGGCTGCAAGGTAGGTTCCTATGCCTGAAAAAAAGAAGGAATATTGCCACAAAGAAAACATTTTGCCACTTTATGTGCTTTTATTCAACCAATACCTCATGTCTAACATTTCCATAGGTTAGAAGTATAGATCCGAGAGGAAGTCGGTTTTGCAGGGCATGAGTGAAAAGACCAGGTGAGTGAACCAAGTTTACTGAGTGAACTAAGAAAGCTGTACACTAAAACCATCTTTAGTATAAAAAATAAATCACACGAAACATAAACATATTCCAAACACAGTTGTATACTTGGTGCTACGTTTGCTCACAGAAGAGCTGCAGTCCACAGTCAACTATCACGATTATGTATCATAGCAAATATCCTAAGTCTTACTGCTCACCTTTTGCGAGGTTACCTAGCGGGACTTTAAAGGAAAAGCAAAATTATGGTCCAGATGAGCTCTCTGGGGTGCACATCTGCATGCCTCCTCCAGAAGATTATAAGTAAGGTGAACATATGCTCTGGTTTCCTAGGACAGTTCTGTTTTGTGCTCGTCCTGATATGAGACTTCATAGCACTCCCCCTTTACACTCTTAAGACACGCTCTCACCCTAGAAAGTGAAATAAGTTGAATTTTATAACATCAATATTTTGAGCAACATGTTCTACACGCCTGCTGTGTTGAACACAGCACAGGTGTCCAACAGATTCATTTTCTCTGATGTGAACAGGACCGACAGTGACCTCGTTGGTGTGAGTGACTGGCAGGATGCAGCTGGGTGCACAAGGAGCCCAACCCCACAGAACACACATCCTCTGACACCTATCACGTTGGCTTCTTGTTCTCTTTTGGAACAGAATCTGTGAATGGGAGCACATATTGATTCCTTAGGTCTTGAGAGTCTCCTAAATATCTCACAGCTAGGGACCAGAGAGTTCTTTCGGAAAATCCAGTGCATTTTCTAATGGGATACATGATAGTAAAATAGGTGACTATGAAAGAGTCACTATATTTCAGGTGTGCAGTTATGGATATTTTGTGGACTACTGAAAATAACTAGATTTTAAAAATCATATGGAATTATTAAAAAAAAAACTTGTATAATATACATCTCACATGTTTTCAGATTTATAGTTATAGTTCTATTTTATGGGTAAGTTTCTTTTTACATCTTGAAAAGAAACCTTAATAATGCATTAAAAAAAAAAAAGGAAACAATAGTGTCATTTCCAAGCTTTTCAATGATTCACTACCCTATGATATTTTTTTCCATCCAGGCTGGTTTATAAAGGAAAGTAAAAACGACAATAAAAGAAATGTACCAATTTATTCTCTACTAATAAAGTATTGAACATTAATGAAAAAAGTGTGAAATACTGGAAAGCAACACAGAGCAATTCCATTACCCATTGCAGTTTGGGGTCATATACTGTATATAAAGAGTAATTACTTCATTGGTTGGAGACCTCAGTGGAGGAATATAGAATTTGATGAAAGATTTTAAAATAAAAAATTTTATCCCAAAGCATTTCCTTTTCAAAATTTGCCAACACTCCAGACTTTTTTATTTTGAATTTTGGTGGCCAGGGGTGACAAGCTTGGAGGGTGGGATGGGTATGCAGAAGGAAGAAAAATTTTAAATGAGCAGATTTTAAAAAACTCTTTAGCCAATACTCAACATTAGTACTTGGATTTAAAGTATCTACTAAAAATAGTCTTTGTAGATGCCTAAAATGATACATCTTATTAATGAAGGGCTCGTATTTTATATTTGCACACTGCATTATTAATGTTAAATCTGGTGGTTTCTAACAACCTTCCAATTTCCATTTTTGAATCAAGTTTCTAGATTTCATTTTCTTGCTGATCATGGTGTTTATAATAATAAGTTTCCAAATCTTTGCAAGTCTTTTCTTCTTGTTTATCCTCACAGGGATCCTGGGCAGGAACTGAAATCTTCTTGGGTAGAATGAGGTCACAGTATATCATGCAGAGAATAGACTCTGGAGTTGGCTAGTCGTAGTCCTAATTCCAAGTGCTGTCATTTACCACGAGCCTGTTTTCTCTTCTGTAAAGTAGGGAAAAATACATTGGAGGATAGTGGTGAGGACTGAATGAGCTATGTGAAGAGCATTTTATGGTGCTTAATGAGTGTTTACATTTTACTTCTAAAAATAATTTAGAATACAAAAAAATAAATTAAGGAAAAAGCAGATAAACCATATAAAATCATGTCCAGTGAGTGCTGATTCATTTATGTCTTCTATCCCTATTACTTTTATAGTAGTTATAGAAAATCAGGGAACTATTCTGTGTATAAAAGTAAAATATATTGATTGCAAAGAATCTGAATATTATAAGAAGGCATGAGGAAGGCAAACATCCATTTTACCTTTAATATTTTGACATATTCCCTTCATCATTTTTCCATCCTACCCATTTCAAAAATGTTAGGATTATGCTGTATATTACATTTACTTCCCATTCTTTTAAATTTCTAGATCATAAGTATTTTCACTCTTTTAAGCAGTATTTTGTGATTTCCTAATAGTCTTATCATTTGTATTAACATAATTAATTATACCCAACATGTTAATGATTTTTGTTACTATAAAAAAAACTGCCATGAAAACTGCTTCGGATGTTTGTTGAATATACTAGAAATCCCATCCCTTCATTTGTCATATTTTTGAAATTTTTTTCCCACTTAGCCTTTTACATTTATAACTTTTGATATGTTTTTATTTTATGTAACTTTAGCTACTAATTATTTTTGTGATTTTCTTTACTGCTTGTATGTTTAGAAAGTTCTTTCCTATTCCAAGGTCAGTAAATAACTTACCTATCTTTTCTTCTGCTTTTATAATTTTTTAGTTATTTGCTTTTAAATTAATGTATATTTGGGATACTTTAGTTTGAGACAGATGCTGAGGTAGATTTGAGCTATCTCAAATAGGTTTGAAAATCTATTAAGGCATGATTTAATATAATTTTCCCCTAATAGTTAAAGCAATTACCCAGTAACATAATATTTCCTTCTTTATGATAGATTTATGATGGTGCTTTATCATACAACGATTCCTCTTTTAATGCTCATCTTTCATATTTTAATTATGTAAATATCTGGAACAATAAGTGCTTTCTCATTATTTCTCTTCTGCAAACATTGCTTAGCTATAGGTACTCTTCCAAATTTTAAAAATACTTCATCAAATTCTCCCCATTTTACACCAAACACATCAGGATTTGCTTGCAAAATTAAAATTTTATGTTCAACTAAAAGAATACATTCTTTTAATATTCAGTCTTCCATTGCAGAAATATATTATCTCTAATTTCTTAATAAAGATTCTGTGCATTTCTTTTTAAGGTATGGCTAAGTACCTTATACATTTTTTTGCTATTGTGAAAGAAATATTCTTCACCTCATAATTTCAGACTGGTTAGAGTTTATTCTCAGTAAACTTTCATTGTATAACCAGCATGCTTCATCTTCAACTTATTCTGCATGTAGAAAAATATTTTGTAAGAACACATTACTTCATAGATGTAAATGAACTTAGCTGGTGCTTGACAGAGAACAATGAAGGCTATGGAGATTATTAGAGCAGACCAATTCTGCAATTATAAAAGGAACAAGAAGGAGCCACTGGTTGTCCATTTTATTCTAAAATGTACAATTGCATAGGTGAAATGAATGCATTTTGTTTTATTCCTGGGGAGGGGAAAAAAGACCAGAAATCGATGCACCCGTGTTTGTAATGACAAGTGAAGGGCAACTTTTGAAGACAGTGGGGACTCCGAGAGTGTGTCATTGTTCTCTAAACTTTGAGCCTCATGCATTTCATCTACCTCATTGCCTGACAGTCCGTTTGGCATAAGTGAGATGAATCATGTAGGCAGTATCTCCTGTGGGAATTAAATTTAAAGTGAAGGCTCTAAGTAACTGGTATCTAAAGATCATGTTATGAAACTGGCATCCACATCCCCAATCCCACTGTACCCTGTTGTCCTTGGAGGCTGCCCACACACCTGTCATTCACTTGCCCTCACTTTCCAAGGTGGCAGGATGCCAGCCCCAGCAAGTGTTCACAGTGCAAAGTGCTTTAGACTCTGCTAAAATGAAAGTCAGTATGTAAATGTGCAACATGACGACATTATTATTCTGGTTTCCTGGCTGCTTCCAGCAAGCACTGACTGCCACATGAGGTCTCAAGTGTTCTGGCAGTGTGCAAGTGTTCAGAAGTTAAAAGTAATGAAATTGGATCTACATTTCCACAGAGATTCAAGCTGGCATGGAGAAATGGAGTCATGGGTTGGATGGTCTCCACCAAACAGCCTAGGCAAGTGCCTCTGGTGCCAGGCTACTAAGCAGAATTTTCTATCGTGAAAGGCCACCATTATTTCTTCCTCTGGGTCTAAAATTACAAAACGTGCACATTACCCCCCAGGTTCACACCACTCTTTGGGTGCTTTATGCTCAATCTGCACCCATTCGCTGGAGCACACACCAGCTTTGCTTAGGTCCAGCACAAGTTTTAAGATGAGGAATTAAATACAAATAGAGGGAAAATGTTTAGTTAGAACCCTGACTAATCACCCATCTGCTGGAGCACACAGCTTAGGGCCAGCACACGTTTTAAAAGGAAGAATTAAATACAAATAGGGGGAAAATGTTTAGTTAGAACCCTGACTAATAGAGCATGAAGTATGTAGCTCTATTCTTAAGACAGGGCCCAGGCTATGTATTTTGCTGTCCCTAAGGTGCTGTCTAGAAGTGTCCACTTACTGGATTTCAGTTGATTTTATTATTTTTAATTAAAAAAAAATTTTTTGTGTGTGCAGTTTTCATTGCTTACAGGTCTTATTTGCACCCAGCATTCCCTGCTATTAAAATAATCTGGAGCCAAGACCGAACTTAGGTCTGTGGGTGGTAGGCCAGAAAACTGGGTCTGCTAAGTATCATGTCATGGTGGGCCCAGGGTCAGCAGAGATTCCAGATTTGGTCATTCTGAGACCTGACTTCCCTCTTACAACTTCACGCTTCCTGTCCCCCTGCTGAAATGTTTCTGTTCATCAGGGCAAGAGCCACAGAATTTGAGTCTTGTGCTTTGCAGCCACCTGTACACTGACACAGGTCTCCAATGCTGAGTGCTCTTCCTGCTCCACCTCCCTTCTTGTCTAAAATTTTCAGGGGCTGCATGCATCCACTTATATCCATGGAAAAATGAAGTTCATTTATGTTTAAGAATGTAAGTGTTGACAATGAAAAGAATTCAAGCCCTGAAGGATATAGATACCTTTACTCACATAGAATCTCTTTTTTATTGTGTTTTAGGACAGTGAAAAAAAGGGATTTATAAATAAAATTTATGCCATCCAGGAGGTATGTATCAGTGTCCAGAACATCCTAGATGAAGCGGCTTCCTTTGGCGAAAGGATAAAGAAGTGAGTGATGCTGACATGCGAGCCCTGGCTTTCTGGGGGACAGTGTCCATTTGTTTCTCAGAGGGTGAAATGCCACATTCTTTCTGGCAGGGGACACTCCGTCTGGGTGATCTATTGCTCAGTTTCATCATTATTTACTTTGTTTCTGCCAGTCTTTGGTTTTATGAAAGTTCTGTCAATTTCCTCCTTGAAATTTAGAACATATTGGTTGGAAAGAAGTCATACTTGTAGCTTTGAAAAAAATAACACCGTCCTAAATTTTAGCACATTTTCACAACGAGACTTTGTTCTTAGAATATGAAATTGCAATAGAAAAAAAAAAATAAATAAACCCAGTTAAATGAGGATTTCAGGTAATCAAGACACACCTGTATTTTATTATTGGTCAAGTTAGTTTCATCAATAAAGTTAAATTAGAAAAATATTATAAACAGCACCCTGGAAAATATTCTTTCAATTCTAACTAGCTGAGATCATAATTATAGATGAAATAAACTAATACTTTGTCATTTAGAAAATAAACAGTTTTTATAATTTAAAAGTTAGGAATTAGAGATTCACAGAGAACAAAAGTAAAATTAAGAAACAATTTGCATTTTATCTTATATACTAATATATATTTTAAAACAACTTTTATTATAAAAATGGTAAGGTAGATTTATAATTAATAATCAGTGAAAAGTATACTAAGGGCTTATGCCACTAAACTACATGAAAATTGGCCTGCATAATGATTTCTAAATGGTCTGTTCAAGAAGGGGTGCTTTATACCTGGATAAGCCTATATGTTTCTAGTTTCATATCTCTATTCATTGTTTATTATTCATAACCAAAAGTATGCGGCAGATTTGGATGCTTGGGCATACACAGAAATTGAAAGGAGTAAATTATTTAAACTAAAGGTGTGGGTCATTCATCTGGTGCCTTTCATGTTTCAAGGCATAATGCATTTTATTTTGTATAATTTTTAATACATTTCCACATATGCATAGGTGCTGAGTTTCCACTTTCTCACATTAGACACAACAGCCTCCCTCTGACTCCCAAATGGGACTTTTAAGCAACATTCAGTATCAGACTTCTAAAGATTGATTTCCACATCTTTCTTCTTCTTCGTGTTTTTCCATCTCTAAGAAATGTTTCCTTGTTCTCCACAACCTTTCTGCAGAAGCAGAGTGTAAAGTCCTAAATGGGGCATTTCCCTACTGGGTGTTGTCCTTTCCCTGAGGTATAGTGTGTGGACTATCTGACAGGAATATCTCATTTATAGCAGAAGACCCCGGGTCAGCTCTGAGGTCAGGACTGTTGCCGGGGACCAGCCCCGGCTGATCCGGGGTATTCGAAGGAGAGACGGCGTAGGCGAAGATCAGGAAACAATTGCTTAATTAAATGTTAATTAAGGATATAAAGAGTAATAGAATGAGGATAGCTCAGTAAAATTCAGTGAAGAAAAGAGGCTGAATAATTCAGCCAGAAGGTAAGAGAAAGAACGACATGGTGAGACCAAGTTTCGGTGAACAAGGCCCGCACTTTATTTTCCAAAGTAGTTTTTATACCTTAAGTTATGCATAGAGGATAATGGGGGAAGGGGTAGAGTCAGGCAGCAATCCAGGCTTTCTTCCTGCAAACATATCATATGCAAAAGCTTAGGTGATTTGCATCATCTTCTGGCCCGGAGGCCTGTTAACATTTTAAGACCTTTTCTTCAGAAAACTTATTTTTCTCTAAAGGTGATTGGTCAGGAGCCACCCTCCAAAAGCATTAGATAAAGTTGCATTCCTACAGAGCAAAGGTGTGGTGGGCTAAAACAAGAAAAAGAATTAACTCAAGGGTCCCAGGTTACAAACATTAAAGCTACTACTTACACCAATTATATTAATCAATACACTGCCAGGGACACAGCAGGTAAGGGATACGGAAACTTAGCAGCAAACATTGGCCCAACAAGTGAAAATCCCTTCACCAATACAATTTCTAATCAATCTTTTAACTACTCAAAAGAATCTGTGTTTAGACAGTTTAGAACATCTCCTGCCTCTCACAGTTGGGAGGCTCTGAACAATCACATGAGGCCGGAAAAACCTATTCAGGCAGGCTAGAGGATTTCCAAAGGAGTTTGTAGGTTAAACACTGTCACACCCAGGAATTATTAACTGGAGCTGTAAGCTAACTTTTTTCAGAGAGGTAGTGGGGGACAGCCCCCCGTAAAGTCAGAGGTGTAGGTGAAAGCACAAAGCAGAAAGTAGGCAGACTCTGGTTTTGGGGGTAGATTGCTTGAGAATTTCCAGGGAGACTCCTGAGGCTTGATCCCGCCTTTGCGTATGCCAAGCCTCCTTCCTCATGACCTTTGCCAGAGGCGGAGCTCGCTCCCCGCAGACTGTGAGTGCCTGAAGGGGCGAGGCTTCTTTGTGACTCTGGGTGTTAGGAGACCTCAAACCGGTACTGGAAAAGACCATGGCCAGTTGAAGGAAATAACCAGGTCGTGGCTGTGGACCAGCCGTGGGGAAAACTGGATTTGATCGAACTTTCTAAGGGGTAGACAGAGATAGAGGTGTAGGCTGAGGTACAAGAACATAGCCTAGAATCTGGTGAGTCTTGTTGGAACTCTCTTCTGCATAATCATCTTTGGACTACTAAAATGAGAGAAACTCCCCTGGAGTCACATTGGATAAAATGGATCTATCTAGAAAGCAGATTTAGATGCAATCTTTAAGTGCAAAATGGAAGTCTCCATAATTACATCTTGTTATGAAATAATCCTCCCAGAATTTTCTTGAATAGCATCTCTTGGTAGGGAATGGTATAGGATCACATTCTAGATTTAGATTCCATGATGCACTGCGGAAATAAAAAGGGCGGTCTTTTTTCCTCTGACATTAGCTACACTGGTATTCATTGCCATTTATCCTTTCAAGAGGAATAAGAACACAGGGAGCACTTCAGTGAGGCTGCCCAGGAGGAGGGTTTTCCGCGTGAGGATGGTGTGACGGATGGCTCTGAGCTCAACCACGGGAGAGCACACAGACCCTCAGCCTTCTGTTCTCTTCACAGCGGGCAGAAGCAAGGGAACTACAGGCGTCAGTGAGGAGGGAAGGCATGCTCCTTTACCTGGTGACAGTTACAGGACGCTCACTCTGGCCATAGGACATAAAAAAACATGACAGAAAAGCCAGACCCCAAGAGTTACTAAAAATAAGACAACCCAGTTCGATCAAACTGTGGCTTTTTTATTTGGGGAAAAAAAATTTAGGAGATGTGACCTAGAGAAAGATAAAAAGCAAGTCATATGCCACAAAGTTAAGGAATGACTCTTTAAGTATTAGGCTGAAGGGTAGTACATGAGAAAATCTCTTGACAAACATCCTTTATTGGATTACAGACTTCTCTGGAAAAACCCAGTCCAAGTGAATAGAGCATCCATTACCAGGAAATTATAAGAAATAAACACTGACAGTTATCCGTATCATGTACAATTTCAGTATTTTCTCCAAGTGTCTCTGGGGCCCTTCTCACTGCCAAGAAGTGCTGTACAGTACTTCTGGAGCTTAATGGCTCTAAATAACATCAGCTTGATTCACGAAAACACGCTGCCATCACTGCCAGTCTTTCTGGATACAGTGAAAGCTGTCCCTATTTTATACCAGGAAAGCTGATGCTCAGAGAGGTCAACCACCTAAAGTCACAAAACAGAATCTAGGCTTTGAACACAGATTTGCTACTTATTTTGGTTGTTTTTATTAAATTATGCTAAAGAGTCACTCAAACATACGTTAGTTCCTCCTTGGGGGCCGAGCACTGAGGCAGTAGTATGCCTGTAAATGGAGACACGGTTCATATACCTGACCTCGAAGGCTCCACGCAGTGAGTCTGTTTATAATTTTGTCATTCTCTCTTAAAAACTATCAGAGACTTACTACGGATGTTCTACACAAAAAGCCTGAAAATATCTGTTCTTTCCATGTTCTGTTTGCCTTCTGTCGTGATTTTTCCTTTTTGTCCCATTGAAGTCCTTCCCATCTTCTTGGTACTATTTTGTATAACTTCTCCTTCTGTTCGTTGATCCCACTTTTGTTCTTTGTTCTGATGTTTTATCCCTGTCAATACTCAGTCTTGCGTCCATCCCTGGCTCTAACCCTCTACATTATCAAAAGCCCACCCTTTTCCAGCTTCAACTTCCTTTGTAGTCTTCAACTGTGCCATGTTCTCCTTTGCTGAAACAATGCAGGGAGAACAGCAGATAATGCTAGCTTTACTTCCTAATTATCTATGCACTGCTGGGAGGAGGGCAATGATGGGAACAAAGTTTTTCAAAATTTCCCCTTGCTGACTTCTAGTTCCATCTGAAACATAGCTGAAGTGGAAAGTATTTTTCTAAGGATTTCTAAAGTTCTGAGGATTTCCACTACAGTGTTAAGATTTAGGTCTATAGACAACTGCTGGCGATATTTTTATTTCCAGTGTGGGTAATCCTATGTGAGAGTTCACAGAAGAAAGAATGGTAGACCCAGGGGCATTCTCCTCTATGAGAAGTTGGAGAAAACAAGATTGAGTACTAGTTTTAGAAGTAGAAAAAGATTTTTAAACCCTAGGAAGTCACCCAAGTAGTATGACGACTTTACACCCTGAAGTCACCTCAGCCAATGTTGAGGGGTTGATGTCAACACCCCTTACCTGGGTCCTGTATTCAGGAAAGCCCACGACCACTGGCATCTCTTCCCCAAAGAAATACATCTTTCCTAGATCTGTAGTCACATTCATTTTCATCTTTGAGAAAAGTGTGAAGTGCTCAGATTGCTGATGTGTTTGATTTCTCATTCAGTACTTTCAACTGGACCGTCCCATTCTTAAGCTGGCTGGCCATTGTAGCCCTCTGTGCGTTCACAGTCATCCTGTACTTCATTCCGCTGCGATACATTGTCCTTGTCTGGGGTAAGTAAAGCCTCTTTAAAAAAAAAAAAAAACTGTCATAGCTGCTAAGAACAAACTATTTTTAAGGGATGAGTTATACTGTCAGTAGTTCCCTGTATTTATGGTCATGAAGCTATTCTATGATGAAAAGAGACAGGTCAGTTAAAAATCACAACAGTCTGAAGATTTAGGTCTACCTGCAAAATGCATTTCTCTTATCTGGCACCATAGGCTCCATCATACTATAAACATGTATTGGTGCAGATTCTCCATACATCAAAGTGTAGCTTTGTCTAGATAGCACTCTGATTTATTTTCACCACTTACACGTAAACAGAGGCACTGCGATCTGTAAGGTGCATTTAGGACAATATGCTTTTGTACTGTGGTACTTTATCTTGTGGAAGTGTCCGTAAGCATGGTGCTGTATACGGCTGCATGTTTAAGAGGTCACCCCTAGGAAACAGGAAGAGGGTCTTTGGCATCGGAAGGCTGCTCGGGAACAAAAACCTCCGCTCTGTGTGTGCTGAACAAGAATGCTTCTATAAAATCTCACTTTCAAGGTGCTATCTGGGGAGGGGGTGTCCTAATTTTTAATGCAATTATGCTGCATGCTGACAGTTCCTATGTACCTAGACTCTATTTAGGGCTTCCCTGGTGGCTCAGATGGTAAAGTGTCTGCTTGCAATGGGGGAGACCCAGGTTCGATCCCTGGGGTGGGAAGATCCCCTGGAGAAGGAAATGGCAACCCACTCCAGTATTCTTGCCTGGAGAATCCCATGATGGAGGATCCTGGTGGGGTACAGTCCATGGGGTTGCAAAGAGTTGGACACGACTGAGCGACTTCACTTTAGACTCTATTTAAGGTGGTACTTACAGCACTCTTCGTAGTTTGCTTTTCCTCACCCAACAAAATTCTTTTGGTTGGAAAAGTCAATTTTCAGTCTCTGAGATTGATGAACGTATAAAACTACATTAATGAGAGAGAGAGAGATATATATATATATAGAGAGAGAGAGAGAGAGAAAGAGACTGGGTAGGAGTAGAATGCTCTACTTGCCCCTGGCCTGCATACATCTGAGATTACTAAACTTATACAAAATGCAGAGAGCCAAATGGGTTTTAACTTCAGAAAACATGGGACTTACACTTAAAGCAAAAAGATGAAAAGCAAAGTTTTGTTCTTTTCCTATCAAGGCTTTTAAAGAAATATGTTGGAATAAAATGGAAAAGGGTCTGATGTCTTCAGGCCCCCCGTCTTAAAATCCTTGAATCTCGCTCTTCTTTTTGGCTGTCTTGTCATATCTTGAGCAAGCCTCTTGCCCTTTTTATCACCATCATTACCTATACATCTTGGGTAGGGAGTGGAGGGTGAAGGGAAGGGTGATTATGTTTTCTTGTCTTAATTCCTATAATCTAAAGAAACAGGAGAGCGCTTTCATTATCCAAGGGAAGAGGTATTTCCCCCACTATGTTCTTGGGACCCGATTGTATGTTCTTGCATTCCTTCCTCTGATATTTAAAACAGATGCTGTTTTATTGAAGGCATTAGGGTAGGGCGTTAGGTGTGGCAGTTTATTACCTCTAACCTACCCAGGTCAGATCTGCCATCTCAGTTGTGATAGGTGGGGAACTTCTGGTTTCTTTTCCCCAGGCTGTCAGAAAGTGGAGCCCACGGCAGACATCTGGCCGTATAACCTGGGGTGGCCTCACTGGCAAGCTGTCTTAAACGTAATTTTCAGAGAATGTGTTTGGGTCTCTTGTTTCATCAAATAAAATAAAACAAAGAACAGTATTCCTTTAGTGGTAGGTGATTGCTGAAATATTAAACAGAAATTTAAGACATGGGTCTCACATGGGGAGACAGAGACCAAATCATAATTGCATTATTCTGCCAAAATCCTTTAAGAAGAGCCCAGATGCTCTGCTTTGTGACCCAGTCTGTTGATTTCACAAAAAGCTCTTTGTTTACGTTTATGTGAATATGCTTGTTAATTTATTAAGTCCCATATAAATTTAACACAGTAGACTTATCCAACTGAAATTCTACATTATACCATAGAATATGAAGAACAGATAACTCTAGTTTTATACATTATTTTGACATTTCTACCTCATCAGGTTTTGTTTTTTTTTTTTGTATACTAGCTCCAAATCCACCTGTTATCTGCTCTTCGTCCATATTTGCTCTCCAGGTAGTGCAAAGGGTTCACTGTTGGATAATTTAGCTTGGGTGGATATGCCTCATTTTAATGGTTCTTGGCTGTTCTAATCCAAGAAGTGATCCAAGTAAGTCAATCACAGCAGCATCTTTTGCAAGCATTAAATTTAAATTTCTTGTAATTTAAAAGGAAAATTGGCTTCTAAAAATTTCAATGCCAGAGATAGGGAAATGGAAACATTTTTTTCTGTGTGATGAAGATCTACTCTCCTAGCAACCTTCAAATGTGTATTACAGCATTATTAACTCTAGTCGCCATGCTGGATGCTATATCCCAATGACATTTAAAAATTCTTATTTTTTGTTCGAACTTTGGTGCTGTGTGGGCTTTTCTCCAGTTGTGGCAGGTGGGGGCCAATCTCTAGTTGTGAAGCGCGGGCTCTAGAGAACAGGCTCAATAGTTGTGGTGCTCAGGCTCAGCTGCTCTGCAGCGCATGAGATCTTCCTGGATCAGGGATCGAACCCATGTCTCCTGCATTGGCAGGTGGACTCTTTACCACTAGATCACCAGGGAAGCCTCCCGTGACGTTTTATAACTGGAAATTTGTACCTCTTGACTCCCTCACCCACTGCCCACTCGCCCACCTCTGTAACCATTAGTCTGTTTTCTGTATCTATGAGCTTTGTTTCTGTTTGTATTTTAAGGATTCCACATGTAAGTGAAATCTTACAGTATTCGTCTTTGACTTATTTCACTTAGCATAATGAATGCCTTTGAGGTCAATCCTCGTTATCACAAATGGCAACATTTCAAATTGCCATTTGTTTTTTAATGGCTCAATAATCTTCCATTGTGCGTATGTACACCACAGCTTTATCCGTTCACCCATGAACGGACACTTAGGTTGTTCTCATGTCTTGGCTATTATAAATAATGCTGAATGAACATGGGGGTGCACATGTATTTTTAAATTAGTGTTTTTGTTTTCTTCAGATAGATACCCAGAAGTAAAATTTTAGGATTATAGTAGTTCTATTTTTGATTTTTGGAGGAACCTCCATACTTTATTCCATAGCTGTTGTTCAGTCGCTCAGTCCTGTCCAACTCTAGGGACCCCATGGACAGCAGCACACCAGGCCTCCCTGTCCTTCACCATCTCCCAGAGTTTGCTCAAATTCATGTCCACTGAGTCCATGATGCCATCCAACCACCTAATCCTTTATCGTCCCCTTCTCCTCCTACCTTCAACGTTTCCCAGCATCAGGGTCTTTTCCAATTAGTCAGCTCTTTGCATCAGGTGCCAAAGGATTTTCCATAGTGGTTGCACTGGTGGACATTTCTTCCAACAGTGCACAAGGGTTCCCCTTTCTCCAGATTTTCACCAACAATTGTTATTTACTGTCTTTTAGATGATACAGTCATTCTGATAGGTGTGAAGTGGTATCTCACTGTGGTTTGTATTTTGCTTTTCCTAATGATTAGTAATATTGAGCATCTCATGTACCTGTTGGCCATCTGTCTTCTTTAGAAAAACATCTATTCATATCCTTTGCCTGTTTTTTAATTGGTTTGTAGTTTTTGACTATTCAGCTGTGTATGTTTTTAATGTATTTTGCCTACCCCCTTATCAGGCATAGGATTTGCAAATATTTTCTCCCATTCTGTAGGTTCCTTTTCGTTCTGTTGGTTTCCTTTGCTGGGCTTTTTAACTTGACGCAGTCCCACTGGGTTACTTTGTTACCACCCATGTTTTCTCCTAGGAGTTTCATGCTTTCACGTCTCACATTCCAGTTTCAGTCCATTTTGAATTTTTATAAATGACGTAATAGTCCAGCTTCATTCTTTTGCTGTGCCAGTCCAATTTTCCCAACATCAATTTATTGAGGAGACTGTCCCCATTGTATATCCTTGGCTGCTTTGTTGTAAATAATTGACTATATATGCATGGGTTTATTTCTGGGCTATCTTGTTCCACTGATCCATGTCATGTTTTTATGCCAATACCATACTGTTTAGTTATGAGGGGCCTGTAATATAGTTTGAAAGCAGGGAGTGTGATAGCTCCAGATTTATTCTTTTTTAGTACTGCTTTGGCAATTCGGGGGACTTTTGTGGTTCCATACAAATTGTGGGATTGTTTCTATCTCTGGTAGTACATTGTAGTATATAGAAATGCAATAGCATTTTATACATTGCTTTTGTATCCTGAAACTACTGAATTCATTTATTAGTTCTTACAGTATTTTGATGGAGTGTTTTGGATTTTCTATATATAAAGTTATGTCATCTGCAAAAAGCGACAGTTTTACTTCTTCCTTTCCAATTTGGATTGTTTTAAAGTCTGTCTTATGTAAGTTATAGCTTCCCTTGCTTTCTTTGGGTTTCCATTTGCATGGAATATGTTTTTTCATCCCTTGACATTTAGTCTCGTGTGCCCTCACATCTGACTTCATCTCAAAGGCAGCATATAGAAGAGGCTTTTTTTTTTTTTTTTTAATTCACTCAGCCACTCTATGTATTTAGATTGGAAAATTTAGTTCATTTGAAGTAATTATTGCTCCATATATCTACTGTTGGCTTTTGCTATACGGTTACTGCAAGGCTTACTTATAAAAACTTAAGTTTGAATGCATTTGAAAGTTCTAGATTTTGTTTCCCCATGTTTCATGTTATTTTACCTTTTTAAAATTAATATGCTGTGTATCCCTTAACTAATTATATTTTTACTATATTCGTTGTTTAATCTTCATAATAGTTTTAGAAATGATTAATCCACTACATTTATTATTTACCTTTATTAGTGACATTTATACTTTCATGTGTTTTCTTGCTACTTATAGCACAGTTTTTTGGCTTAAAGAAATCTCTTTGACATTTGTCATAAGGCCAGGTTAGTGATGATAAACTCTTGGCTTTTGCTTGTCTGGTAAACAATTTTTCAGTTCTGAAGGATAGCTTAGCTGAATAGAGTATTCCTGTTTGGAAGTTTTTTTCTTTTTCTTTCAGTGCTTTGAATACATTATGCCATCTCTTTCAGGTCTGTGAAGTTTCTCCTCAAAAATCTGCCCAGACTTCTGGAGATTCTCTTCTACATGACAAGTTGTTAGTCTCTTGATGCTTTCATTATACCTGTCCTTAACTTTTCATATTTTAATTATATGTCTTGATGGGGGTCTCTTTGGGTTTCTCTTATTTGGAACTCCCTAGGCTTCCTGGAGGAGAAGAAAATGGCACCCCACTCCAGTACTCTTGCCTGGAAAATCCCATGGATGGAGGAGCCTGGTAGGCTGCAGTCCATGGGGTCGCTAAGAGTCGGCCACGACTGAGCAACTTCACTTTGACTTTTCACTTTCATGCATTGAAGAAGGAAATGGCAACCCACTCCAGTGCTCTTGCCTGGAACAATCCCAGGGACGGGGGAGCCTGGTGGGCTGCCATCTCTGGGGTCACACAGAGTCGGACACGACTGAAGCAATTTAGCAGCAGCAGCAGCAGGCTTCCTGGATCTGTATGTCTGTTTCCTTCCCCAGATTAGGGAAGTTGTTAGCCATTATTTCTTAAAACACATTTCCTGCCCTCTTTTCTCTCCTCCTCTATGACTCCCTATAGTGCAAACGTTAGTATGTTTCACCGATCCTTTGTGTTTTTTTTCATCTAGCCTGCTGTTGAATCCCTCTAGTTTATTTTTCAGTTCAATTATTTTATGCTTCAGCTCTGTGTCTTCTATTTGGTACTTCATCTGTTATTTCTTTGTTGACGTTCTCACTGTGTTCATCCATACTCTCCTGAATTTGGTGAGCATATTTATGTACATGACTTTGAACTCCTTATCAGGTAAATAACATCTGTTTCATTAAGGACTTTTTCCCCTTAGGTTTATCCTGTTCTTCCATATGAAATGTCCCTCATTTTGCTTGAATCTCTATGTAGGTTCCTATGCATTAGATGAAAGAGCCACCTCTCCCAGCCTGGAAGTAGTGGTCTTGTGTAGAAGATGAACCTTATTATCCAACTTTGCCTTAGCTCTCAGTAGTTGAGGATGTGCCAAGACCTGTCTGTCAGTGTATTGAACAGGAGGCTCTCAGTCAGTACCTAGACTCAGGCTCACTGAACGTCAGCCCTTTGGGCTGCAGCTTTTAAAGCAAATACACACAGTGGGGCTGCAAGTGTAGGCCCAGCTGGCTGCCAGAGCCAGAGGATCTGGAGGTGTCCCCTGGGTGACAGTCACAAAAATCGGGTTGAGTCTGTAAGCTCCTTTCTGGGAGATAACTGATGAGCCGTGGTGAGGGAGAGTGGCAATGACAGCACCCCCAGCCTCTGTTCCCTGAGGGTCCCTCCACAGGCCTTCAGATTTGTGCCAAACCTGAAAAGTGGTGCCTCAGGCCAAAGCTCTAGAACAAGCACGTAGGTTTCTTTCACAGAAACACTGGGGGTGTGTTTCAGTCTCCCGTTTGTGCAGTGCCCTGGTGGGGGCAGCTTGCTGAGATCTGTCTCTTGGGTGTTACAGTTCTAGCGGACCCAGGCACACCAGCTCCCCTGACCTCCAGAGTCAGGTGGTCGAGGGGCATTCCCTGGGTGGCAGCTGAAAAAACTGGGGCACCAGACATGTATAAGAGCGTCCCTCTGAGGTGTCTGGAACGGTTCACAGTCAGCCCTTAGATGTGTGTTTAATTAGAAGCCTGCCCCTCAGGCTGCAGCCATAAGCTTACAGGCCTGTTTTACAGAGAGACTGAGCTCCTTGGTCTATACTTTTTGCTGTGCCCAGAGGGTGTCAGAACTCTTTTCTCCATTGGTCACAGTCGTTTAGAACCTGCAAACATCAGTCCCCTGGCCACCAGAACTAGGCAATGTAGGGGTGCCTCCTGAGAGCAGCTGCAAACACTGGGGCACCAGACAAGCCTCTGGGAGATGCTGGCCGGCTAGAGAAGGCAATGACTGCATCCTCCAGCCTCCACTGTTTCCTGACAGCCCTTCCAGAGGCTCCTCTAAGTGGGCCAGACAGGAATCCTGCCCCTTAGGCCAAAGCCCCCAGACAAGCAAATAGCCCCTTTCTTGGAAAGACTGGGAGTGTGTCTCAGTTTGCTGTCTGGTCCCCTGGGAGTGGTGGTCTGCCAAGAACTGTCTCTCCAAATGTCATAGTTCCACAGACCCAGGAATGCAAGTCCTCTAGCCTCCAGAGCCAAACACTCAAGGGGTAGCCCCCTGGGTGGCAGCCACAAAACCCAGGACACTAGACAGGTATAAAAGTTCCCCTCCAGGAGATACTGGTGCTCTGAAGTGCAGTACAGGCAGAGCTCAAAGATGGGACTTACCAGCTTCCATCCCCAGAGAGTATCCCAGCAGGTCCCTGCCTCTCTGGCCAACACCTTAAGATCAGTAGATGGACTTTCTTCACATAGAACCTGGGCATCTTTCAGACAGTTGCGCTTCTGTGCTGGGTCCTGTGATGAGTGAGTGCTCACGAGCTCTTTAAGAGCTATTTTCCTTTCACTGCAGGCTTCTGGGTCCCATGGCTGCAGCCTGTTGGTTTTGAAAGCCAGGTGCCTGGAGGGCTCATCTCTCAGGTGCAGGTCTTAAAAGCTGAGGTGCCTTACGTGGTGTACAAAAGAACTTCTCTCCTGGCTACTCGGAGAGAAGCTGTGGGTTTGTGAGCTTCCTCCTGATGGTGGGTAGCTGCACTGGGCCTGGGGTTTATGGTGAGATTGTCTCGAAGAGGTGAATTCATGATTGTCCTAGGTTGCCATCTTGAACTGCCTCATAGACATAAAACCTCGGGCACCACATGTGTGACAGCTCCCCTCAGGGAGATGCTGGTGCTCTGGAGCATGGCAGAGGGTAGGCACGAAGATGGTACCAACTGGCTGGAGTGAGGTAGCTGGGGAGAGATGGTTCCCGTCAGGAAAGAAAAGAAAAAGGATGGCTGCCAGTCTCTGTTCCCCAAGTAGGCAGGCTCCTGAACATTTCAAATCAGATGTCTTCCCTAGATGACTTCCCTTCAGTGCCTGGAGGCAAGCAAATGATCCTTTCCCCCAAAAGGTCTGGTTGCCCCTGGATCAGCTGTTTCCATGCTGGGTCCTGGAGAGGGTAAGTCTGAACACGCAAGTTGGTTTTCAAAGCTGTGTATTTTGAGACAAAAATTGAGAGCCCAGAAAAAACCCAAGCATATATGGTAAACTAATATCTAACCAGGGAGCCAAGAATACTCAATGAGAAAAGACAGTCCTTTCAATAGATGGGGCTGGGAAAACTGGACAGTCACATGTAAAAAATGAAACTTGACTCCTATGTTACACTAATCAAAAATAATGGACTTGAAATGGACTGTGAGACCTAAAACAATGAAACTTCTAGCAGAAAACCTTTTTTAAGAAGTTCCCTGACATGGATCTTGGTAACAGTTTTTGAAAATCACATCTAAAGTATAATCAACAAAATTAAAAACAAACAAGTGGGACTCTATAAAGCCAAAAAGCCTCTGCATTGCAAAAGAAACCATCAACAAAGTGAAAAGACAACCTACAGAATGGGAAAAAAACACTAGCAAACCATATGGATCAGATCAGATCAGTCGCTCAGTCGTGTCCAACTTTTGCGACCCCATGAATCGCAGCATGCCAGGCCTCCCTGTCCATCACCAACTCCCGGAGTTCACTCAGACTCACGTCCATCGAGTCAGTGATGCCATCCAGCCATCTCATCCTCTGTCGTCCCCTTCTCCTCCTGCCCCCAATCCCTCCCAGCATCAGAGTCTTTTCCAATGAATCAACTCTTCGCATGAGGTGGCCAAAGTACTGGAGTTTCAGCTTTAGCATCATTCCTTCCAAAGAAATCTCAGGGCTGATCTCCTTCAGAATGGACTGGTTGGATCTCCTTGCAGTCCAAGGGACTCTCAAGAGTCTTCTCCAACACCACAGTTCAAAAGCATCAATTCCTCGGCACTCAGCCTTCTTCACAGTCCAACTCTCACATCCATACACGACCACAGGAAAAACCATAGCCTTGACTAGACGGACCTTTGTTGGCAAAGTAATGTCTCTGCTTTTGAATACGCTATCTAGGTTGGTCATAACTTTCCTTCCAAGGAGTAAGCATCTTTTAATTTCATGGCTGCAGTCACCATCTGTAGTTGATTTTGGAGCCCAGAAAAATAAAGTCTGACACTGTTTCCACTGTTTCCCCATCTATTTGCCATGAAGTGATGGGACCAGATGCCATGATCTTTGTTTTCTGAATGTTGAGCTTTAAGCCAACTTTTTCACTCTCCACTTTCACTTTCATCAAAAGGCTTTTTATTTTTATTTTTTTTAAGAGGCTTTTTAATAAGGGGCTAATATCCAATAAAGGCCCCATATAACCCAAGAGCAAAATAATCATCATAAAAATGGGCCAAGGACCTGAACGAACATATTCCCAAAGATACGTATGAATGGCCAGCAGATCCATGAAAAGATGCTCAATAACCCTAGCCACTAGGGAAATGCAAATTAAAACCACAATGAGATAGCATCTCATGGCTGTTAGAATGGCCATCATTAAAAAGACAACGGATAACATGCTGGCATGGATGCAGAGAAAAGGGAACCCTTATACACTGTTGGTTGGAGAAGGCAATGGCACTCCACTCCAGTACTCTTGCCTGGAAAATCCCATGGGCGGAGGAGCCTGGTAGGCTGCAGTCCATGGGGTCGCTAAGAGTCAGCCACGACTGAGCAACTTCACTTTGACTTTTCACTTTCATGCATTGGAGAAGGAAATGGCAACCCACTCCAGTGTTCTTGCCTAGAGAGTCCCAGGGATAGCAGAGCCTGGTGGGCTGCCATCTATGGGGTCGCACAGAGTCGACATGACTGAAGTGACTTAGCAGTAGCAGCAGCATACACTGTTGTTGGGAATGTAAAGTGGTACAGCTACTACAGAAAACACTATGGAGATGCCTTAAAAATATAAATATAGAACTACCATATGATCCAGCAATTACACTTCTGGGAATTTATCCAAGGGGAACACAAAGACCAACCGCAAAAGATATCTGCACCCCCATGTTCACAGAAGCATTATTTACAATAACTGATTCATGGAAACAACAAGTGTCTACTGGTGGATGAATAAGGAAGCGGTGTATGATGAAATATTATTCAGCCATAAAAAGACGAGGAGATCCTACCATCTATGACAACATGAATGGATTTGAAGGCATTATGCTAAAAGAAATAAGTCAGAGAAAAACAAATACTATGATTTCACTTATATGTGAAATTGGGAGGGAAAAAAGCAAAATACCACCCATCCCCAACTCATAGAAAAAGAGAAAAATCCTTGTATCTATCAACATATGAGATAATGGATATGAACTAAACCTACTGGGGTAATCATTTCACTCTATGTGTACGAGACCATCATGCTGTACACCTTAAAACTTATACAGTGATGTATGTCAATTATTTCTCAAAAGTAGAAGGAAAAAAAGCCTGATGTTTTGGGGGCTTCTCCCTCTAGGTACAATTCTTAAGAGTCGAGGAAGCCTGATGTGGAGGTTCAAACCCTTACTCCTCAGAGAGAGCTCCCTCCTGACCATAGGTTGTCAGGCTAGGAGTGGAGTTTATGGTAAGACTGTGCCCCTGCCTCTCCTACCTGCTTCAATGCGGGCCTTCTCTTGTTGGTGTGTAGACAGCACTCAGCCAGTTTTCAGGTTATTCTCAGAGGCAGTTCCATATGCAGCTGGAAATCCTGTGTGTTGGTGGGAAGAGATGGGTTTATGATGCTTATGCATCACCATCTTCAAAGCTTTTTATGTTTGTTTGTTTTTTTTTTTTAAAGCTGGTGGTAAACCTTTTCTAATTCCAGGTCAGTTTAAAATTAAAAAAACAAAATGCCAGGTCATGCATTTTCGAACGTTAATTTGCATAACAGCAACACTTTCCCATCATAAAAAAACAAAAACAGAAACAAAAACAGCAGTGTGTCTTTTGAAAGGGGGAACCAGGAAGTCAGATTTCTTGCCTTAATCCCAATCCAAAATGTAGGGTAGATAAGTTTTATCATAGATGAAAAACTACAACAAAGCTTCTAAGTATTTGAGGGGAAAGACAAGATAGGTCACTGCTTGTGCCCTTTGTTTCCCAAACAGAAAGCCTTTCCTGCTGGGGAGAAGCCACTGAAGCACAAAAACAGAGCAGCCATTGAGTTGGAAGGTGGAAGGAAGGGAGAAGAGGGAGGGAGAAAACTGGGTTTTCTGGTTCAGTCAGTCAAGGCTGAAAATCAAGGCAGCTTAACCTAGATCTTCAAATCACCAACAATACTTTTTTGCCAGAAATGTAACTTTGGACTCCAAACTGTTGAGGTTTCAATAATATTTGATCTGTCACTTTTTCAGGAATCAATAAATTTACAAAAAAGCTTCGGAATCCGTATGCAATTGATAACAATGAACTACTCGATTTCCTTTCCAGAGTCCCTTCAGATGTGCAAGTGGTATGTAGATTTTATTAACTGTTACTGCAGGCATACGTCATTTTATTGGGCTTCACAGATATTTGCTTTTCAATGACTGAAGGTCTGTGGCCACCCTGTGCTGAGCAAGTCCATCGCTACCATTTTTCCAACAGTATTTGCTCACTGTGGGTCTGTGTGTCACATTTTGGTAATTCTCGAAATGTTTCAAACTTTTTCATTATTGTATTTGTTATGGTGGCCTGTGATCATTGATGTTACTGTTGTAAAAAGATTACTACTTACTGAAGGTTCAGATGATGGTTAGCATTTTTTTTTTTTAGCAATGAAACACTTTTAAATTAAGGTATTGCTTTTTTAGATGTAATGCTATTGCATACTTAATAGACTTCCATACATCATAAACAGAACTTTTATATGCACTGGAAAACCAAAATATTCACTTGACTTTACTGCAATGGTCTGGAGATAAACCTGCAATATTTCTTAAGCCTGTATCATTTTTAATGTAGTGTGGCACTGGATTTTCACGTTCATATCCATTTAATTTTGAAGGTCTTAGAAGAGCCAGGTAAAGTTAATAAAGCCTGTAGAAGATTTTGCCACTCAGGGATTAGTCCAGTTGAGGTGTTATCCAACAAGAAACTTATAAAGAAGATGGGGAATGAGAGAGCTTTGCATACAGAACTTACTGGGGTGTCAGGGAGGGAGGGCAGTCCTCCTCCAAGGAAGATTCAGCTGGAGTTTGTGAAGGGAAGTCACTATTACCTGAAGGAGGAATTAGGAATATTAGATGATGAAAGCAAAGTGTGCCAGCAGACATTGAGAAAAACACTTCCCTAAGTAAACTGCATGGATTAGGTGAGTTTTAAAGATGGCTATTTTACAGATCAATAAAGCGGGGGGGGGACAGTGACTGATTTTTTTCTAAACCTTTTTATTTTATATTGGAATACAGATGATTAACAATGTTGTGACAGTTTCTGGTGCACAGCAGATTGACTCGGCCATACAAAAGTAACTGATTTTTGAAAATGGGGGCATATCTTAATCCTTTGAGGTTAATTAGTGCCCATTAATCATTAAATATTTTCAGAGTAAAATGAGAAATGTTTTTATTCAAACTATTGAAGCTGGTTGCAACAGTACCTTTTTCCTTTGCTTCTGTTGAGTCTTTGTTTTGGTATCTGACCTGAAGATGGGCTGGATGGAGATGAAGCCTATATTAAACAAGCACATAATAAATTGCAAAGAACCATTATTCGGCCCTGCAAAATAAATGGAGATGGCTCAGCTTTTAATGTGACGTGTGTATGGGTAGTGGAGATCCTGGCCTGTTAGCAAAGTCCCTATCAGGGCTCTCATCTAGTTTCTGGCAAGATTTCCCTTGACTTGCTCTGTCTTTCTATTGTTTTCTGCATCCCAGCTGCAGGTCTCAAACAGCTTCCAGAGGGAGCACTTTCCCCCCAAGCACAGTCTCTCAAATCCTTTGCTTTTCCTTCCTTTGCCAGAAAGTGGCCACCTGACCAGCCTTTCTCTGAACTCTGTTTAAACAGGTGCAATACCAAGAACTGAAACCAGATCCTTCTCATAGCCCATGTAAAAGGAAGAAAAACAATCTTGGCTAGCCAGCTCCCAGCACTGGGGAGACCAGCATCTGTTTGGGAGGATAAAAGAAAAAGCCTTCAGCCTCAGCAGCACTTCCTTTCTTTCTGTTTTTTATTTATTTTGCCTTTTTATCATGATTGAGAGAATTTGTAAATAGTGTACAAAGGCATATGTCTTTGAAAATATACTTCCATTGTACAGAAACAATTTGATAAAGGTTTAGCTATTGCTGCCTGAAAGCCTTGCTAGCTGTGGATAATAATATAACACTGGAACAACAAATGTAAGAATGGTTAACACTGGGAGATACACACTTCTCTAATTACAAGTGGAAAAACTAGAATATTAGATTAAATGCTCAGCTGTGCTCTGATTAAACCTACATAAAATGTAAATGTCAATTTGAATTTAAAGTTTTTTTTTTTAATGTGACTATTTTTTATCTGAAAAATAATCCATTACAGTTTTCTATGTTTTATACATTTCAAAAGGGGGGGGGGAATCCCAGAACTTGAATAATGGAACAGATGCATTTCAACTTACATAGGTTCAGATCCTGATATTCATTCCTGTGCACATTATTTAGCTATGACTAGGCTGATTTTAAGCTAATGAATGAAAGTATAGTCACCTCAACAAGAGAATTTTCCATACGCTGAAATCCTACAAAGAAAATTTCCAAATCTTCTATCATTCCATCTAAAACTTTAAAATATCTACAGGACGATACAAAAAATACTGCCATGTTTATAAATGATTGCCTATAAGGATTTTTATACCAACCACTATTAATTTGTAGCAAGTCAGCAAATTAGCAACCCAGTTCAGTTGTCAAAAATCTAGCAAATTAAATTCACATTGCTTTGATGTCAGATTATGCCTCTGTGCATTTAAAAATATTTAATACTCAAGTATTTCACAGAAAAAAAAATGTATCTACTTTCTCATTAGGTTACTGAAATGTTTTAATGCATTTATGATTTTTGTTATTAGTGTGAATTTTAATGTAGAGGAGAATGCAGTGTACTAAGTGATATGCCAGTGTCTAATTACATTCATTTTTAGAAAAAAATAATCATTCTTGAAAATTAGAATGCATGAAAACCTATTTTGTAAAATAAACTGCTTATGGGGAGGGGAAAGTTTGCCTTTAAAAATGTTTCACTATTACCATAGAATCTATACTTAAAAACTGCATTCCCAAGACTCTCATGTAGTTTTTATACCTAACTTCCTGATCTATCAAGGGAGTATACCTCTAGAGAGAAAACTTGGTGAGGATGTCTTACTTCCCTGACTTGGTAGGGGAGTAAGCTTGGTTGAAATTGCTGCAGACAAGTGTTTTGTACTACTTTATTAATAATGGACTGGGATAGGGTGAAGGTGAGGGTTATGCTGGAAAAATGTAGAAAAGCTAGAGCAAGAAATATATATTTCATTCTAAAAGAAGATCCTTTAAAAATAAATTTAATCTCAAAGTTGATTTTTAAAGCATTTTTATTTTAAAGCTATGTTGGTAAATACTATTTCTTATGATAGAACTATTTTGATCTGTTTATTACACTATGCTTAAAAGAATGTTAAATTCCCTTTCTACAGAAAGGCCTTGACCTCAGTATGTTCTATTTAGTGCATCATGTTTATAATGATATGCTTACGTCCACATACCATCATTATTTGTTGCTAAGACATTATTCTCCATGAAGCTGATGTTATTATAGAAAGTTTACTGATAGTATAACCTGTTTGAAGTAACTTTTGATTATACTTTGTGTGAGATTTATGTTCCGTGCTGACACTGTCTACTCAAACGTCCACAACGCTGATATTCTACCACCTCAGATGTGGATAGTAACCATTAACAGATGACTGATTTCTCTTTGTTTCATTCTATCAAATTTCAGATGTTTGGTTCACTGGTAATGTTGACTATTCACTGCATTAAATAAAAAATAATCTTTTCTAAGAATAATCAGTACTTCTTTTTGGTGTTGAGAGAGGAATGATGGAAGATTATGTGTTTGTTCTCATATAAATGATACTTAAAGAAACTCAGGTTTGCTTTGGGGAAGGGGGGGAAAAAAAGGCTTTTCCTGAAACTTTGACTGTTGTTAAATAAAACCCAATATTTCTGGAGGGGTTAAGTATCCAGTGATGCTGCTAGAGGAATTAAGAACTATCTTGAGGCATGAAAGTTATATTCAGAGGAATCGTCACTGCTTTCAGAAACTACTGCATTCACAGGCTGGAAACAAGAGGCTGTGACTAATAGAATTTTAACCACTTCTGTCCCCTTCTCACCAATTCTGCCTTTTTAAAGCTGCTTTACCTGATTTGGTTTTGAGAGATTTGTAAACATGTAAATATTTTAAGATATCTTAAGAGCCTGGATGTCATTCTAACACCTATTTGGACTGCGATATACACTAGTCACAAGAACTATTATATTTATATATATAAAACTATATATTCGTCAGTATCTTTTAGTGAGTGAATTTATTGAAAGTCATTCATTATCCAAACTACTATTATCGCCACTAACTGTGGTAATTTATAAGAAATACATATTTAGGATTTTTCCATTTATACAAAGAATGTGGTACTTGTTCATTTTGGTACTGTTCCACACATTCAAACTGATAGATGCTGTCGGGATTCCAAATTAATTGTGAACCTATGCACTAGGATAATCTGAACTGAAAGATTCTTTAAGTGACTCTGCTCTGTGATATTTTTATTGAGTACCAACTATACAACTTGCTTTGTCATAGGCAATGGTCAAACCAATGAAAATATTAAAATCAAATCCAGAGCTAAAGTACAGTGAGAGCAAATTTTAACTGATGTGATGATTCTGAAAGTATCTTTTAGAGAATCTCATTGTGTTAGTTTCTGAAAGTATCTTTTATGGAAACTTATTGTGTTATTTAAAAGTGAAGAAAAATTTAGTAGTAAGTTCTCTTATGCAGGGACCAGGTTCCCATTTTGATCTCAATATCAAAATATCTCCAATGCTGAAAGTAGTCTACTTCTATGTTAACAGGTCTTATTCAAAGGCTTTAATTTCAGTTTATATACTTGTTAAATATATTTAAATGTTTGAGTTTTGTACTTAGCATTAAAAATAAATCAAAATACAAAAGGCAGTTACTGCTCCAGAAATATACAAGAGAGCCACTATCATACTTCTTGCAAAAGCCTCAGGTATTATCAAATTAAGGGTTAAATTTGGGGCTTTAAAGTCAAGTATGACTGTGTATTTGTGTACAGATACCTATTTATGTGTTTCATTAATGTATCTAGAATCAGCCTTTTCTAACTGCTTGGTCAAGTATGAATTAAAGCAACATAAAAAATAATGAAATGAATACTTACAGTACTGTCACTCCTTTGGATTATAATTCTCCTTCCAGGATGATTGGTATAACTCACTGAAAGAAAAAACATAAAACATCCTGTATTTTTTTGTTGAAACTATTCCTCTTCTGCTTAAGTTTCTTTCTACATTTGTACAGCAGCAGTCACATCATAAGACTCATCCCAGTTGAATCTCTGAGAATTAAGAAGTATCAAGGAAAATTTCTCATCATGTAAGAATACTATGCAGATAAAAACTATTAAATGTCCAAAGTGGTCATATGCTCTAGAAACTAACAATACTGTGAAAGGTTCGATGGAATTTAATGATTCTATCTGTGCTTTTCCAAAGGGATCAAGGGTTAAGAATCACTCTCCCACAAAGGTGGGTGGAGAAGAATCAAATATGTTATTGGTTTCAAGTAAGTTTCCATTTATTGGGCTATTTCTTCATATGCTGAATTAGCAACAACAAAAAGTGTTCTATCACATTATTTATACAAAAAGCAGTATTTTTGTAGACAGGTTTTTTCTTTTTTTATGTATATGATAGTTGTGTCTACAAATATCACTGAAAAATTATATGACTCCACTTAAAAAAACTTAACAAAACAGCACTGCTCTTTTGCTTTCCTCTATTCGATGTTACTAGATTAAGGCAAAGGCTCTATTTGTATTAAGGAAAACAGAAATAGGTAAGTAGCTGTGCCAAAGTGTTTCCAATTTGTAGCAAAAATAAAATTGCAACTTAATTGTCCCCTGCTAGATTCTTCAATGGTCTTTCAAAAGTGAAAAAGAATGATCAACCTGAGAATCGATGAGCAAACCTAAAAACCAACCACCTCTTATTTTCTCAGGAATAAATAAATGGATCTGAGGAGACCTGGCTAAATGAGGTTGTTACTGCTACTAGTGAGGCAAGATGGTCATACTAGGCTCAGCTAGTATTCTAGCTAGCTTGCCTCTTTTCTCCAAGCAAGAATACTAGAGTGGGTTGCCATGCCCTCCTCCAGGGGATCTTCCCAATGCAGGCATCGAACCCAGGCCTCAAGCTTGCAGGCAGATTCTTTACTGTCTGAGCCACCAAGGAAGCTCATTTTGGACAAAGCAAACTTCACTTGAGGCATTTTATTTTGCCAGAGTTCAAATGGTAAATTTAGGGGAAATGCTAAATGCATAGAGAAAGGTGCAGCCGTGGCCTCAACCACTCTTGACTACTAGAAACACATTTGAGACAACAGTCAAGACTAACTACAGAGACAGCTGGACCTTCGCAGAGAGGTGAGGCAGAGGAGATGCCAAGATTTGTTCCAAGTTCAGAGATCTTCTTTTAGTAAAGTCACTCAGAAAGCTGGAAACCTTCTAACTAAACTCTATATCATTTCCTCAAAACATTCTTCCTCCGGTACTGATTATGACACTTTAAAAGTCAAAATCTATGTGTAACATGTCATAGTTAAACCATGGAAAACAATTTATTGATGTCAAGAACTAATAAACTCTCCAACCTTACACAATAGTATACCTACCCCTTAGTCTTGTCCTGGAACTCTTGCAAACTTCAGATTTCACTAATACAGAGACTAAGTAAACCACAGGAAGGTCTCTGAAGCACATGGTAACCCACCCAGAAAAATAAAATACTATGTATATGTGAAGAAGTATTAATAGTTTTAAAATCAACCAATGTGGTGTTCTATTTTGTTTGAAACTGCTGAACATTACTTTTTAAATTTCCCTATTGAAAAAAAAGCATCTTCAGATATAATAGAGAAAAAATTTTAGGAGGATATTGCAGAACATCCAGCACTTGACAATTTAACCAGGAATCAAGCATACTAATACGAACTTTTATAGTGTGGGTTACCATGTACATACCATTCCTGTGGCACTATGATGCTAGTACAGAGAACACACATGTACCTGGATCTCCCAATGACTGTAACAACAACACAAGCAGGTGAGAAATGTACCCCAAAGACAGTGATGTGATACTCCCCAGTGTACTATAATTATGATGTAGGTATAGGATGTAGTTAAAATACTGTACTTTGAATTGCACTTAAAACAGTAGCTTATGAGAAGTCATTTTCCTCACCTTCACAGAAGAGGTGAAAAATAACATGCTTTTGCGGCAAGACATTTTCAGAATTCTCTCACTGGACGACCGACTGCTTACATCTGAATTTATGTTGTAAATAGTATGTATCTAGAAGGGAACTTCTTCAGATCTATGATAGTAAAAGACAACAATTATCAATTTAATCACACAGTATTGAACTCCCTTTAAAGAAATTGAAGATATGTGCATACAGGCTCAGTTGTGTCCAACTCTTTGTGACCCCATAGATTGGAGCCCGCCAGGCTCCTCTGTCCATGGGATTTCCCAGGCAAGAATACAGGAGTGGGTTGCCATTTCCTCCTCCAGGGTATCTTCCCTACTCAGGAATGGAACCTGCGTCTCCTGCATCTTGTGCATTGTAGGTGAATTCTTTTACCATCTGAGCCACTTGGGAAGCCCAATTAAAGGTATAACCTTTGATAAATTTAGCCATCATTTAATCTTACAGCTTCTCCCTGCTTTTTGGTGTAGAATCTGGAAAAAAAAAATCAGAACAAGTAACTAAAATCAGAAAAGGCTACTAATGAAGATATGGTAACACGAGTCCACAGGGTATTATTAAATGATGTTTAATCTTTAGCAATTCAGGAATCCCCCTCAACAGTAAAGACTCCACTCAACGTGGTAAGGCTACTGCTTTGAAGAGGCTCAATAGAAGACAAAAGCAGCATATCAGTAAAATAAGACAGATTGACATTCAAAGGAAGGGCATATAGTCCGAGAGTACTGAGATCTACATTAGGTGATACAAAGCTTAATTTTATCCTTACCTTGAAGAAAAATGGCATATTTAAAAAATGCACTTTATATTAAAAAAATCCAGTAGATGCTAATTTAAATAAGACCACTTTAGAAAAATTTCAAGACTGATTTTTATTTATATTAGGAGCGTTACTTTAAAAAATACACTGGCTACAAGTATTACAGACAAATATAAATCATGTTACAGGGAAACTTGGAGAAAAACAAATACAACCACTATTAGCAATGGACTTGCTTACAATCTTTTCCCCTCTGTAATTTTACTTAGAGGAAATAATTTAAAAACAACATTTAAGTAGTTTCTATTTTTAAAAAAAAGAAAGGACTAGAATTAGTTCAGAAAAAGGAGTTACCAGGAACAAGTTCAACCACTTTTTATAAATGGTTTTAACCTCTCAAGTTTATATCCTCAGTATGAACTTAAATTAGTATTTTTATTATTTATTTTTGACTGAATTTTTAACTAAAAGACTCATCACACACTATCTTGATCCTTGGTTTTCTGAACATTATTCAAAATTTACAAAGACAGTTTATTCCTGAGATTAGGAGATCTATCTGCCCTTTTTTCTGACTTTATACCTTCACTACCTTCTCAATATATTAAACGTCATCTAGAAATTTTTACCCTCTTTAAACCACAATGATTCCTAAACATTTCCCTCCTTATCCCTTTGCCAACTTTTCATCTTTACAATTCTTCTAAGTTTTCAATAAAGATCTTTAAAATGCATATTTTAATATTATCAAATTTTACCCACTGCTGTATAATTCTATCTTTGTGTTGTAAAACAGAAACAATTCAAAACAGAAAAAAAAAAAATCCATTTTTAGGATGAAGTCAGATAACCAAGGCATATATTCCTTAAAACAAAAACAAAAAGCTATTACAGATCAAACCATTCTGGTCATTAGAAAAATTTATCAGTGTCATGACAAAAACCATGGCTGACCTAACCTTTAAATTGAGAAGTATTGACAACAAACTAAATTCTTTTTATCTGTCACCACTTTAAGAGTAATGATTTTTTTTCAACATGACTATTTCATTTGAGGACAGAAGAATGTAAAGTCACTGAAAATTTTAGTTCATCTGCTTTTAAGATAAATGATAGTATAATAGGTGTAAATTCAAAGCTGGATTCCAGACTTTCAGTTCAGTGCAGCTTACCTGCTGGAAGTGCTAAGCACTTAAAAAAAAAAAAACTTCCATTCTTTGGTAAAACTAAATCATATGCTCCAACATAGTCATTCTCTATTAATGTTTAATGCCCATTATGCATTAATGTTCACTTGATCTAATTTAGATACTTTTGAAAGGAAGGAGATTAGATTTACTAAATCTGGGTTTAACAGTCTGAAAAGATTTGGGGACCATGGTAAAAAGAAAGCCAAAATCTGGAGAAAATGTTTCATTTCTAATTGAAGACAGCTCTTTATAGACATTTGAATAAGGAACTTAATTTTTCTGGTCTATGTTCACAGCAATATTACACATTACAAATTAAATATATAAAAATAGTATATACTTATTAGGATATTGTTTTTATAATAACTGACCATTGATTCCTTTGTTGATTTAATACTCTTGGATCTTAATTCAGCAAGTACTTTAAAAATCCAGAGAATAGTTCACTATGTTTCTGTTTTAAAAAAGAAAATACATATATATTCAACAATACAAATACGGTATTATAAAAAAAAAATCAATCACATCTGTCTAGTGCTAAGAGTTATACTTCAAGATTAAAACAATATATATATAGTGTAAGTGTATTTGAACTATAGGCCTACATCAAAAAGCAAACAAACAATACCTATGGTAAAGAATTCAAATATACAAAATGTTGGAAAACACTTTATACATCAAATACACAAAATACAATTTTGCCTCTAATGCAAAAGTACTAATTAGCAAATTCTTCTGTGATAAAAAGCTAATCATTTGGATTTCTGATTGGAAAATATCCTCTTTTAAAAATAATTTAATAGAATATCCCCCCCCCGCCCCCCCCAGAAATTCACATAAATTCATGTGTCTTGGAGAAAAAGCTGCTTGGTACTTTCACAAACTGGGAAACATGAATTAAATATATTTTGGATATTCTCAAAGATTAGGATTTACTTTAAGAGAAGTTTTTTGAACATCTAGCAATCAACAGTGTTAAAACTATCTTGATAGTTTCCTTTAAGAAGGTCTTCATTTAGTGGGATTTGTAGTACCCTAAAAGATATATGCTTAAAACCTAACAATACCACAGTCTTTTCTAATTTATAGTCTAATAGTCTCTATCTCTGAATCAGAGGAAATACCAAAGTGTATTATCCTACCGCAATTCCTTTTAACCTACAAAGTGAATTTTTTGACAGCATAATTTGATTTCCAAGAAACAGTTAACTATTCAATGTCTTCAGTTTTGATATCACCAGGCACAGTGTAATTCCAATAATGCCACCACTGACTCAATCCACATTTGCTATAAAAACAATTATCATTCTGAAGTTTGCAAGCTCCACATCAGCAAGAGGTGCGACTGGTGTGGAAGCTACGTGATAAGCGCCTGAGGGAAAGAGTGCCTCACGTCACTCAAAGATGACCCCTTCCTACTGATTAAGGAGCACCAGTGACAGGCTCTCATCAAGTTCATCACTTAACTGGGAAGGTGTGTAAATGCATATGGATTACACATTCCACCAGTAATTTTTTCATGCAAAGTTATTAACTTTCTATAAAAGAATAAACAAAAGTGGCAAACATTTCTTAGTGTTTAAATAAAGTATCCTAGCATTAATGCATTTGCATTTAGCTAGGGGAATGAGTACTGGGTTTCACTAATACTGCAAAAGCAAACATGCCACATTCTATTCACTCTAAAATGGTAAAGTCATAATACTCATCAAAGGATTAATCAGACCCTTGTAATGTTCACATTTAAAAATGAAAAGAATACCAATTACTGCAAATTTAAGAAGTTAATTTTCTTCAAAAGGCTATACAGAAGACAGTAAAACTGGACTTACCTTCCTAGAATGTAAGCTTTTGCTCTCGTATTGTAGTCGGCCCGTCAAGCATACCTGGTACATAGTAGGTGTTTAAGGAACTATGATCAAAATACTGATTAATTTAGCATTTGATTTAATGTGGACAAATGTCTTTCTGGTTATTTTGGAGTTAATGAGATGACAAAAAAAGGTATATACTTGGATCACTTTATTATGCATAGGAAAATTAAGAATAAGCTAGAAAACTTCATAGAGTCCCTTCCTAAAATGCTGACAGTGAATATTCTAAAATCTTTTATATTCCAAATACCTGTGGGGATTATGCATTAAGAAAGTTGAACCATAACAGCTCAAAAATCTCCTTCCAAGCTTTATTTATATTGTAATAAAGGCTTTCATAGGCTTTAAAAAAAAAAAACAAACAACTCCATTGAACTATGATATGAAATCTGGCAGAGTACAACGAAGAATAATGTTACTCAGCTTTCTATTCAGCTGCTGCAACTTTGAAATACCTACAGGTAAAAGTCAGGGGTCAGAAAGTCTATAAATTTTTTCTATTAAAATTTCCACTTTCTTTATATCTAAAATAAATTTGAGGCAATTATGTTTTCTAAACTAAAACATTTAAGAGGTAATATGGAAAATACAGTTTATTACTGCAGGCTTAAATTCATATATATTTACCAGTATTAACTAGGCCACAAAACACTGTAATCTATTTGCCAAGTTATACTTCTAAAGAAGTGCAAAGTGCAATGATACCTTCTTGAGGTAGAGACCTGGCAGTTTAGTGTTAAATATTTCATGTCAACATGACTTGTAAAAATTGGCAGACAGAACAGTCATGAAATATTAATACTAACTGCAACTAAATGAATATTTCTTGTGAACATTTAATTTAGAAAACGACTTTTTCTTAGCAGCACAAAACCCTAACTCATGATGGTGATTATCTCATTAACTTAGAATTATTAACAACTTAAGAAATTACTATCTAAATGATTTGTTGTAACTAAAAAGAGGAGTTAAAATAATAAAATACAAAGTAACATTAAGTGCCATATAAGGTGATAGGCTAGTAATTCTATCATGACCAAGATACCTGGTGTTATTTCCATATGACAGGTGTTAACAACCAAAATTCAGAAAGGAACTTGCTTAATTTAGTTAATAAGAAATTACACAAGAACTTGAAACTATGTTTGTCTGATGTCAAAGTCTATGTTTTTAAGTTTATATTTATCAAGCAAATGTTATTCCATATGCCTTCACAAGTAAGTGATGCAAAGTCGCTGATCTTCAGAATCAAAAAGTTCTTACCCATCATCTGGGGAAGCACTTAACTCTAAAAGCATTATAATGTGCCTTAGTCTCTGCTACATCATGTTTTCTCTGATATTCTGGCAGTTGTTATGTCACATCTGAAGGCTAACTAAAAACTATTTTTTACAATAGGTGTAAGAAATTACTGATTTTAAAATGTAGGGAAAAAAACTTGATTTTTATTCAGAGGTGATATACTAATGTAGCAATTTTCAGCTTAGGACTATAAACCTAGTAATAAAACTCTCAGTATTTGTATCCTGCTAAAAGATCTATTTCCAAAATAAAACTAAAGAGTGCTTCTTTAACAGATTATAATAACTGTTGTGAGATCATCACTTTAGTTACATAAAATCTAAATGGAAGTTCTAATGTTTCTTTTCCAGCTGTATCACAATGTAACTTATTCCCACTAGTGAAGCAACTCCAGTTTCAAAAGTAATTATTATCCATACCCCTTTTTTAGTTTTACTATAAATCAGTGTTAGGAAAAACTGCAAAATGAAACATTACTACTCTGTAAATTCATATTGGACCATTAACATTTTAGATAATCTCAAATCCATTACTTTGTTGCCATTTATGATCTTAATATTTAATAAAACATTATAAAGCAGATTATTTTGCTTAGAGAAGAGTGGTTACATAGAGTAGAAATACACTTTGTATAGGAACTGCTAAAATAGATCAAGGGATCAAATTACCAAACTTTGCACGTTTACTACATTTAAAAACCAAAAGAATATATTATTGTGAACTCTGAAATGTTTATTTTAGAAACACATAAAACTAAAATGAGTATTTTATTCCAACAGCCTACAGAGAAGAAACAGGAAGCTACATGTTTATAGGTGCATATTTGCATAAATATTTTCTTCATGATTCTAAGACCCAAAACACCTAAAATAGAGAACATTACATTTTGATTTAAAAAAATATTTAAATTAAAAATTTTTACATGTACAGTGTAAATAAATAACTTTTAAACCAAAAAATAATGAAGATTAACAAAAGCAATATATACCAAACAAAACTATTTTTTACTTTTGAGTTAAATTCTACACACTGGAAAAAGAAGCCTATACTACAGCTTTGCATAAGTTCTTTAAGTGCTTTTAAAATTAGCAAGGCTGCAAATTCTGTCAATAAATAAATGCAATTAACGTGTGTTAATAAGCGACGAAGTCTCTAATAGATGACAAAGCAAGCTGAACAGGTTTAGAAAGCTGACCCCTATTTTTTGGCATCATCATGAAATCTCTGTGACGGACCTACACATTACTTCCAATGTCACCAATAAGGCCTCAGTGTGTACTCCAGGACACACTTTTACATTCTCAGGCAGTTCCTTCAGAGCATTTGGGAGCTTCTGCAATGTCATTATATTTCTAGCATAAAGATCCAATAACCAGTCAGTATGAACACTAGTGGTTTCCTTATAATTCTGACAAGCTATAAGCAGCTCACTTAGATGAGTTAATCCTTTGAAAGCTAAAGACTCTGAAGACAAACCAAAAATTGAACAAAAATTTAGTAACATCCTACTAAGTAAAAAGGAGCCAAATTCAAGCTGCTGGTGGTAAAAATGTTTTTCTGCTTGTGCATGAAAGTTCTCCACTGTATCTTCTATTTTGGTGATAGCAAATAGTTCTTCCTTGATTTGAGATGATACCACATAATCCAAGGGCAATTCCCCCTTAGAGTTCCTCTGCTGTAGAAGCACTGGGCCTGTGAAAAAGAAAATGCAAAATGTTAAGCGTAATACATTTTGGCAGCTTAACAGCCATATTTTCTCTTTTTTTCCCAAAGCCACCCAGGGTTCAGTTTACAGTCATATTTTGCAGTAATTTATATTGATATAATTACCTAGCTATATATACTAACTGCCTAATAAAGGTGCTTTAGGGGGAAAAAAAAAACACCTAGCCAATTGCCTAATGAGGTTTGCCTAAAAGTAAATCCCTAATTCAATAAATAACATATATGGTGTTTTATATATATATATATATATATATATATATATATATATATAAAACTTTGATAAAACTTTATAAATTGTCATCTTGAAATAAGAATATCAGTGTTCTTGGAGGGAATTAACAAAATACATTTATCTTAAATTCTGTATGAGAGTCTTAAAGATATTTCATAATACCACCAAGAGGAAAAAGTACTGCCCCCTCCCATTGCGAATTGGTGATAGCAGCAGTGCAGAGTGCAAAACTCTGCCCAGAGACAGGACACATTTTCCATTACCCTTGCTTATGTTCAATTTTTAGTAAAGGTAACTGATTCACAAAAAGTAAATATTATATGCTCTGGGACAAACTCAGATTTCATTTCACCTATGCTAGTTAAACCCATCTAACCATCTACTTACAAAGTACTGAAGACACAATTTATCCCCTGGGTAGTAAAAGATGATATGGGAGGGGCAAAATAACAGTGACTCAGTATTTGGTCACACTGTAAAGAACAGGAGTACTTTGTACCTCTGCTAATCAAGTCCTGTAATTATTTATGCCCTTTGCCATACAAATGTTACAAGGAATGTAAAGGTTTGAGTACTAGCAGACATAACCAGAAGATTCTACCTTACCACACAGATCTCATCAGATCCCAGTTGCTAAATCTCTTCATGATGAATCTGACTTGACAATATGTAGTGGGGCTTAGATAGACAATGTCCTTCTTTCTTAGTATAAAAGATTAACCAGTGATGACATATGATTAATATATAATTTATAGAAAAATTCTAAAACTAGATTTCATTATGGTGACATTTCCCCCCAAATTTCAAGTTACTTCTGTTTAAAAGAGAAAATACAACAAAATTATGACCCCAAGATACCAGAAGTAAACAAAGTTTTTAAAAACATAAATAAAATTTTAAAATTATTGCTCTCAAGAAAGACTAAGCAACTCACAACAAAGAGAGAACACAGTTTCTATAGTGATATCAAACCATTCTATAGGTCCAAACTCAGATTATAACTAAGGCAAAGACAAGTCTATATGATTGCCAAAGGATCTTGATAAATCCAAGTACAAACAGATTTCCCTCTCTTAGGACAAAGAACTCATCTGTGTACTATTCTTCACCAAAGGTCCTAAAACAATTCAAAATGGTTAATATAATGCCTTCTTCTTCTGAAAAATTGGACTTAATGCAACAAAGGTTTTATATCACTTAGACCATGTGAAGCAAAACCAAATACTGGCATGGTATGTCACATTCATGGTTAAGCAGAAAAATAAAACACTTCAGAGATAGAATAGTATGGTTCTGTACCCATATAATACTAAAAAAAAGTGTAAGAACTGAAAAATATATTGATTATGAAATGGTATAAGTAAAACAGACACACAAAGGCCTTTAGGGGGCAGGAGAAGACTATAAATAACCAAATACACCAAACTACCATGATATAGAGCCTTCCTTAGATAGACAAATGAGAGCTAGATATAGATATATCTTAAAGAGATATCTAAATAATTTATACTATTTATTTTCATCCAGAATCAAACAGCTTTAATTACTGGACAAATAGTACAATAGTATTTTTAATGCAAATAAAAGTAACAGGAAATTTATACAAATCTGCATTATAAGCTTGTAATCACTTTTCCTTTGTTTTTCCTTTTAAAACAGTTTTTCCAAATCAGTTTTGAACATTTTGATATAAAATTTATATTATTCAGTTCAGATATAAGAAGAATATCATTGAACCGGGGGGCTGGGGAAGGGTTTGGAAAGCAGAGATCAGAAAAAGAAACCAGCAGAAAAAAGCAGTAGATGAATACTGAGCTCAAGTTACTTCCATCACAAACCCCTACACAACAGTTATCACCATTTGGCAATTCTCCTACTTAATTGACTACAAAATGTGAATGAAGAAAAGGTATTCTAGGCTATCTTTTTGTGTAGTCTGTAAAGAAATGACTCATTAAAGAAAAAGAAGAATCATATTAGCAGTTATATACAGGAAGTGAAATAAGAATGAAATATCCAAGTATTCACAAATGAAGATTTACATATACTTATTAATAAGCTTTCAGAAATAGCTGGTTTATAGACATTACGTACTTTTAAGTAAAAGGATTAACAGTAAAAACATACCCAATTCAAAATATATTCTCATAACAAAGGTAAACAGGTTTAATTTTATGACACAAGAAATAAATCATTTTATCAAAAGGCTTTTATCCTTACTAATAAAAGGTGCTTATATGCTAGCAGACTTTTCATGTTTAGTTTTCATTAAAATGTAATAAAGGCATCTTTCCTTATAGATCTTAAAATATAAAATGCTTTCTACCTCTGAGGGATTCATCAAAAAAAACTGGATAATTTATCATAACCCGCTTAGCATAAATGCACTCACCCCCATGCTGGAGCAGCAGCTTGCCAATTTCTACATGTCCGTTTGACAGCGCGTCATGCAAAGGAGTCACCCCGTCCACTTGAGTGAGCAGATCTACCTCTGGACAACGTTGCAAAATTTCCTGGACACACACTGTGTTGCCATAGTTACAGGCTTCATGCAAAGGCGTCCAGCCAGCATTGTCTAAATTAGAAATCAAGGCAAATTTTTAAACGGCAAAAGTACGACTTTTGGTAGTGAAGTACTGAAATTCTACTTGTCTTATCAGTGTTACTTCGTAAGTGCCTTATATACAAACAGAATGCTTTGATATAAATGCTTAGGGGTATAATATTTCTAATTATAAAAAATAAAATCAAAGACAAACTATTTTAAAATGTTGATGGTGGGGTATGTCACAATATAGATGCCAAAAATGACGGTGCACTCTTCTACATCAGTATGTGATGAATTTCTTGGTTTTGCTACCAACAATACTTTGAAGATGTTAGGTAAATATACTTAAGTGATTTCTAGTAATGCTGAAATTAAACTATTTAATATCACAAATATAAAACACTGAATTAGACAACAAAGATTTAGAACTTACCTTTAACATTGATGTCTATTCCTGGCATAGAGAGAAGAAGAATCAATCTGTCCACTTGGTTATTTATGCAAGCTCTATGGAGGGCTGTTTCTCCTGCCATAAAAAATTAATAGATTATTCCAGAGAAGACAAGATATCAACTAAAGAAAATAATCAAAGGGCATGAACTAGGAGATCTGGCCCCATGCCAGAAAATTATTTATTGAGTTTTCCTTTTGACTGGTTTAAACATCTCTCACATTAGGGGAAAAAAAAAGAAGGGGGAGGGAACCCCATCCTCTTTATAGAGCCTCTCTGTCAGCAATTCAGCAATGAAATTCTACTGCAAAAGGTTTAACACAGGCATTGTCTCCTCCTAGTTCAAGGTTTAAAGCTTCAATCCTGCTATAAAACCCCCAAATGATCAGAGAACACCAAAAATACTGGGTTTTACAGCAATAAAAGTTTAGAGTGCAATTGCCCTCTCTTAAATTTATTCATGAACCTACGTTAAATGTATGGCTCTTTTTTATACAGCATTGATAGCTTAATTCAAATGAATGTTTCTGGCTAAGCACGAGTGCCTCTACACACTCAAGTGTAATTCAGAACTTCAAATCCATTAACAGATGGTTTGCTGCTTCTCAATAGGCTGTCTGGCTTGGCTACAGCAGCACAGAGAAGGAGAAATGGGGGAATCTTAATATAAACACACACGCACACACATACATGCACGCACATACATGCACACAAAAAAAATCCTTGGTACCACTTAAAGCTGAACAAGAATGAAAAACAGAATGATAAAGTCTTTTCTTGGGGTGGTAGTGTGCAATTAGTGCCTGCTGCCTAAAACTGTCTATATCCCTCTCTGTTGTAAACAAGATTAATAAGATACAAGTAATGATTTGATGTAAGGGGGATTAAAATAATACTGATTGCTTTGAAAATGAAATACATACTGAATCAAACTCTTTCTCGCTATAAAATACTAAGCAGCACATTTTTCCAGTGTTCAGTTTTTACAGATTATTTCTACAACTTCTACTAAAACATTTCTTTTAAAGGCATTGAAAAGCTTTTGAAGTTTTCCCCTACTATTTCTCAATTCTCTTCCTCCCTCCCAGTTCCTTCTGCTGTTCAGCTAAAGTCATTCATATTCATTTTACTTTCTGACACAATCAACAAAGAAAAAGGACACTTTTCTGGAGTTAATATCTGAGTTCACATTTAATACATTTTTCATATTTTGAGGCAAATGGGCAGTTGTTTTACATTTGTGATATGCTATCATGAACTTATGCCATGTAGAAATATTATGAAAGCTTGGTACCATAATGATAACATTTGTATTAAAAACATAATATAGGTCATAAACAAGAGACTTAGCAATTTACTTTGGCTGGATGTAGACTCTTGGAAGGTATCATAATTTTGAGTTAAAGGGGTACCTAAGTTAAAGAAGTGCTGGAGTGAATTATTACAACGCTATTCTTGTTACTCCATCCCTTTAGGTACTTAGGTTCCAGTATAGTTAGAACCAAAAGCCAAGCACATTTCATAGTCTGGGCTCAATGCCTGGAAGAAAAGAGTCCATATGCTTAACACAGCTATGTAACATAGCCTACTTCTCATTCTTTGTTCACAAAACGTCTAGAACTGAAAGAGATGAAGACTGAATTATACTTTCAAATCACAAGACACTGATCCTAAGCAGCACAGGTTGAGGTGGAATAGAAAAGTAAGGCAGGCAAGTCTGGAATGAGCTCAACATGAGCTACACAGTGTTTAATATTTGAAAAGGCAGGTGGAGAAAAGGGAGAAATACTCTATTATACCAGGTATTAAACATTTTTTTGTATAAATGGCAGTTCAAAAAATAATATGCTCTCCAAGAAGGTATTTTCCTGGACCTTGTCCAATATTTAAGGTGAAGTATTCATCAAGTCCAGTGTGTAAAACTTGCAAATACTGACTATAACCACACAAAGTTCCTAGCATAAATTAAATATTTGGAATACCTTTTAAATTAGTCTTATGAAAATTTATCTTTGTAACTAAAGAGGGGCAATTCTCCTTGGAACATGACAATTCTCCTTCTGACTTCTTTTTCAATCTTTTTAATGATGAGGAACATTTAGCAAGATTCAGTTCTCTGAAAAGAAAGAATGACATAAGGAAAGATTGTTTCTCACCAAAGCATGGCAGCACAAATTATATGGTGAGTTAAAATAAAAAAACCTAGCATTCTTTTAATTTAAACCCCATTATTCATTCAAATATTTACTGCTTTCTATTTTTATATTTATTTCAACTGTATAGAAACAAATTTTAATACAGTAATTTTCATTTTATTAACTTTGCACCCCCAACTGACCACCAAAAAGTTTATGAATACTGAAATCAGATAAAGAAGTTGAGACCAAGTAAACCATTATTTGGCAGAGAGACTAAAGCAAAATGCTAATAAGATAAAAATTCAGGCCCCTACTTCCCATTCTTATTTTCATATTCTAATCCTATCCTCTTCTTCCCAAAGATTTCAAGTTTTCTGAATTTTGCATGGCATACTTTGAGACACGGTTTCTCATTTGGGAAGGCTATTAGAACAATTCAGGGTGTCTCACATGACCATGCATTCTGAAGTCCCGTCTTTACTATACATAAGTAGTATTTTAAATTACAGGGAAAAAAATTGTGTGGAACAATATTTTGCTGAAGAGTTTTACTTCTTTTAGAAAAGAATCTATTTTTTTAATAGAAAGAAAGCATGAACATTGCATTAAAGAAAGTGAAAATGTTGATCATGTGCACTTATAGGTCTAAAACTGAGTTTTCTGCTAATCAGCATAATTCAGACAACATCTCAGATAACCATATGGTTCAAGAAATGCCTAAGAAGAGCTGTACTTGAAAACAAAGCCGAGCTGGTATACAAATATCACTTACGGTATCTCTGGCAGCCCTTCACCTTGCTTCTGTTTAGCACCATTCAGCATTATTAAGGCCCTCTGAGATTCAAAGCAAGGCCGCAGTCCTATTTTCTTTGGTTTCTGCATCTTTCTAGTCCCACGCACACCAGTTTTCCCCAAAGCTGGCAAGTAGGAATATACCTGTTGCAAAATAATATTATATTGCTTTCTCAACTAAAAAAACCTGGAAACAGGTAAGAGAAATTACCTGATTCATTTCACCATTAAATGTAGTTGTATTTTCTGCGTTTCATCAATACGGTTGCCTCCCTAAGTCATTTGAACATGCTAAAATATTAAGAAAGCTGCTAGTTCCATGTCATTATGTCAATATGACATACACCAGAAGAAAATTACTTTCTTAAAAATAATTTTTTTCAAACTCAAATCTGATGTTCATTTAGGAAAGCTCTTTTGATGAGTCTCATGCTCAACTTGTTACAATTAATTTGCCTATTTTTAGTATTTATGGTTTACGTACAACTGGGATTTTGTCATTTCCATCTTGGTAATGCCTTCCTTTAACAGAAAAGAAATCTGGAATGAACGGAATAAGGAGTGCAAAAGTCATTAAAGACAAGGATTGTTGCAAACAGTATTTCCCCAACCTGACCAATTATTAACAAGTATATTTCTCATTTGTTGAAGAAACTGATGGAAATAATAAATATCAATAATAGCTAAAGATAGCCAAGATAAAACTCTTTATATGTGTGTAACCTTAGAGTCATTTGCAAATTTTACTTTTTAAATACCATTAAATACTATGTGGAATTTTTTTGGATCACAGTCTTTCCAAAATAACAATGTTAGGTACTGTGGCAAGTGATACAAAGATTCTTGTATAACTTTTCTGTTATCAATTCTTAATTATTCTCAAGTAATTAAAACTTCTATTCAATAATTATTAGATTTTGAGGTAGAAAACTACCTGCTTTTATATATATTTGAAAGATGATTAATATGCTCTGTACAATTATCAGAATAACTAAGAATATTTAAAAACTGAATGTATAAATTTAGTTCTTAAAAATTAAAAGAACTAAAATAGAGTGGCGCTTACCATTTTCTGAAGAGAAAGTGGCTCAGAAGAAATACTAATGGAATTCTGTAAACACAACTTTTTAAAGACTGCCTCTGCAACAAACATTTGAAGCCAGGAGGAGGAAAAGGAAGAAATAAAAATCTCTAAGTCCTGTGAAGAAAAGTCTGTAGAAAATAAGAGAAGTAAATATAGTTATTGCTACACACTATAAAATTTCTTTCTATAGACTATTTCCTCCATGGACTTTATTCATTCAGATGATGATTTCTACACCAGTGAGATTCACCCACAAAATTTTAAACCATGAAAAATAGATAATATTCCTATTCCTTGGTCTTTAAGAGCAATTTTTTTTAATGGCAGATGTTCTCACATTTGAAACAACCATTACTTTTTATTATTTTAAATAAAAGGCTGGAAATTTTATATATATACACATGAATGGAGAGATGATATATGAATAGACAGTTAGACATGGGTTTTTATCACTATACTTTCCAATTAATGTTAAAGATCTCTTCCCACAACTAGGCTGTCAATAGAAAACCGGAACTTGGTTTTTAAGTAGGCACATTTAATTTGCATTGATTAGTCTTGAGCTGATAGGAAGACATTTTTCCTCCAACCACATCCACAAATCCTATCATTGCAGAGAAGGATGAAAGATAAAGAAGAAAAGTAATGTAGGACACCCTTTCATGGATCATAGCCTGCTCATGGAGAAGGGGCTTAACTAAATGAGGCCGTGGGCCATGCCATGCAGGGTCACCCAAGATGGACAGGTCACAGTGAAGAGTGAGAAACATGGTCCAGTGGAGGAGGACATAGCAACCCATTCCAGTACTCTTGCTATGAGAACCCCATGAACAGTATGAAAAGTCAGAAAGACATGACACCAGAAGATGAGCCCCCCAGGTGGGAAGGGGTCCAATATTCCAATATGCTACTAAAGAAGAGCAGAGGGCAATTACTAGTAGCTCCGAAAAGAATGAAGTGACTGGGCCAAAGCAGAAAAATGGTCAGTTATGGATGTGTCTGGTGGTGAAAGTAAAATCCGACGCAATAAAGAACAATATTGGACAGGAACTTGAAATATTACGTCCATGAATCAATGTAAATTGGACATGGCCAAGCAAGAGATAGCAAGATTGAACATCAACATCTTAAGCATCTGTGAACTAAAATGGACAGAATGGGCAAATTTAATTCAGATGACCATTATATCTATGACTATGGGCAAAAATCCATTAGAAAAAATGGAGTAGCCCTCATAGTCAACAAAAGAATCCGAAAAGCAGCACATGGGTGAAACCTAAAAAACAACAGAACGAAGTACTAATCCCATTTCTGGGGCAAACCATCCAACATCACAGTAATTAATTCAAGTCTATGCCCCAACCACTGATGCTGAAGAAGCGGAAGCTGGACGTTCTATGAAGACCTACAACATCTTCTAGAACTTATGTCAAAAAAAGATGTCCTTTTCATCACAGGCAATTAGAATGCAAAAGTAGGAAATCAAGAGATAACTAGAGTGATAGGCAACTTTGGCCTTGGAGTACAAAATGAAGCAGGGCAAAGGGTAAGAGTTTTGTCAAGAGAACACAGGGTCATAGTAAACACCCTTTTCCAATAACCCAAGAGACAACTCTACCCATGGACATCAACAGATAGTCAATACTGAAATCAGATTGATTGGGTCCTTTGCAGCTGAAGATAAGGAAACTCTATACAGTCAGCAAAAACAAGATCTAGGGCTGACTGTGGATGCGGAAGAAGATAGAGGACGAGGAAGACGGGGAGATCACCAGCTTCCCTACAAATACATCAAAAACTCATGAAGATGTGGAACAACTCCTACAAAGCAACCTCTAGATGACATCAGAAGACCCCAGGACTCCAGGGGGACAGGCTAAGCTCCCTGAAATGAGAACGCAGGTACAAGTCACCCCTAACAAGAAATCAACACAAACCACTCAACCAACCTTTCCCTCCAAGGGCAAAAAGAAAAAGGAAGAAGAAATACAACCCTAAAGCTTGGGGAAAGGAGACCTCAAGTGGGGCAAGTTAGAAAAAAAAAAAAAAAAACATGAAAAGACCTAGAGCTGACTGTGACTCAGATCATGAGTTCCTTATCACAAAATTCAGGCTTAAATTGAAGAAAGTGGGGAAAACCACTTGCATTTCAGGTATGCCCTAAATCAGATCCCTTATGATATTACAGTGGAGGTGACAAGTAGATTCAAGGGATTAGATATGGTAGACAGAGTGCCTGAAGTATGGAGGTTTGCAACACTGTACAGGAGTCAGTGACCAAAACCATCCCAGAGAAAAAGAAATGCAACAAGACAAAGTGGTTGTCTGAGGAGGCGTTACAAAATAGCTGAGGAAACAACAGAAGGGAAAAACAGAATTCAAGATGACAGCAAGGAGAGATAAGAAGGCAACAGAGGAAAACAATAGAATGGGAAAAGACTAGAGATCTCTTTAAGAAAACTGGAGATATCAAGGGAACATTTCATGCAAGGATAAGCAAGTATAAAGGGCAGAAATGGAAAGGACCTAAGAGAAGCAAAAAGATTAAGAAGAGGTGGCAAGAATACACAGAAGACCTATACAAAAAAGGTCTTAATGACTCAGACAGCCACAATGGTATGGTCACTCACCCAGAGCTGGACATCCTGGAGTGTCAAGTCAAGTGGGTCTTACGAAGCACTACTATGAACAAAGCTAGTGGAGGTGACAGAATTCTAGCTGAGCTATTTTAAATTATAAAAGATGATGTTGTGAAAGTGCCACAGTCAACGTGTCAGCAAATTTGGAAAACTCAGCAGTGGCCACAGGATTGGAAAAGTTTAATTTTCATTCCAATCCCAAAGAAGGACAATGCCAAGAATGTTCAAACCACTGCACAATCGCACTCACTTCACATGCTAGCAAGGTAATGCTCAAAATCCTTCAAGCTAGGCTTCAACAATATGTGAACTGAGAACTTCCAGATGAATAAGCTGGATTTAGAAAAGGCAGAGGAACCACATATCAAATTGACAACATTCACTGAATCATGGAGAAAGCAAGGGAGTTCTGGAAAAAACGTCTGCTTCACTGACTATGCAGAAGGACTTTGACTGTGTGGATCATAACAAACTGTGGAAAATTCTTAAAAAGATGGCAATACGAGACCACCTTACCCATCTCCTGAGAAGCCTGAATGGAGGTCAAGAAGCAACAATTTGAACTGGACATGGAACAACTGACTGGTTCAAGACTGGGAAGGAGTATGACAAGGCTGCATATTGCTGCCCTGCTTATTTAACTTAAATGCAGAGTACATCAAGGGAAATGCCAGGCTGTGTAATCAAAAGCTAGAATCAAGACTGCCGGGAGAAATATCAATAACCTCAGATATGCAGATGACACCACCCTTATGGCAGAAAGTGAAGAAGAACTAAAGAGCCTCTTAATGAAAGTGAAAGAGTAGAGTGAAAAAGTTGGCTTAAAACTCAACATTCAGAAAACTAAGATCATGGTATCCGGTCCCATCACTTCATGGCAAATAGATGGGGAAACAATGGAAACAGTGACAGACTTTCTTTGCTTGGGTTCCAAAATCACTGTGGATGGTGACTGTATCATGAAATTAAAAGATGTTTGCTCCTTGATAGGAAAGCTATGACAAACCTAGATAGTGTATTAAAAAGCAAAGACATCACTTTGCCAAAAAAGGCCCATATAGTCAAAGGGATGGTTTCTCCAGTAGTCATGTAGAGATGTGAGAGTTGGACCATAAATAATGCAGAGAACTGAAGAACTGATGCTTTTGAATTGTGGTGCTAGAAAAGGCTCTTGAGAGTCTCCTGGACACCAAGGAGATCAAACCAGTCAATTCTAAAGATCAACCCTGAACATTGATTAGAAGGACTAATGCCGAAGCTCCAATACTTTGGCCACCTGGTGGGAAAAGCTGATCATTGGAAAAGACCCTGATGCTGGGAAAGACTGAAGGCAAAAGGAGAAGGGGGAGGCAGAGGATGAGATGGCTAGATAGCACCACTGACTCAATGAACATGAATTTGAGCAAACTCTGGGAGATAGCGGAGGACAGGGAAGCCTAGCGTGCTGCAGTCCATGGAGGGGCAAAGAGTTAGACGTGACTCAGCAACCGAACAAGGAAATGATTCTCCATCAAAATACTGACCAAAAGGACATTATTAGAAGGCCCAGATTCACTTGTAGGGATTAAGTATATTATTCTACAAGCTCTATAATAAACAATTTAGTTTCACATATTAATCGTAGAAAAGCTACTGCTCTTAAGGATAAATCATTTACTTTTCTCTCCTGACAAAGGCTTAAAATCAACATATAGTAACAAAAATTTAGGAGATATTAATTTGACCACTTTTAGATATATATATATTTTTAAACTGCCCATTTATGGCTTAATTGGAAGCCTAAGAAACCAATTGTGTGTGCTTTGAAAAGGGGAAGGAAAGGCTTAAACACACATTTCAAACAGGAATACAGTTTAATCTCTTGTAGTTTTAAATATCAGTGATCAAACATAACTGAGAGCAAAGTAATCAGTCTGTTCACAGGATTACAATGGTAACATTAAAGTCTAATTTCAGCTGAAGTCAGTTACCGGCTCAGATATGTTAGGTTTAAATTTGTCTTGTGAAAACTGGTAGTAACAGTGGGTAACAATGCTTGCTTTAAAGTTAAGGGACATTTGATTATGAGTAAGGAAAGCATTAAAGTTGATTCCCAACACACAGTAGAATTCTGTTCATACAAGGCTCATTATTTCATGTATTTAGTTAAACTGTAAGATAAGTTGTATCTCCCTAGAGGTTACCAATACACACTGGAAACAATGCATATAAATATACTGACAATCTGTAGAGGCACTGCTAATCCTATCCTGGGTCCTCTAACTCAAAGAAGTTTCATTATGGAATGAAAACAGGGAATCCTTTTAGCTGAATGTTTAGTTCCCATGCTAGCAAATAATGCCAGAATTCTGTTTCTAAAATGGGGGGGAAAAAAAAAACCAAACCCACACACACTATCTGGTAGGAATGGTGGGAAAGAAATGATAAGAAAGGATTCTGAAGGAAGATTGAATTTGAGCTAAGAAATGTTAAAAAGTCATGGAACAAAGGACAGCTACTTCACAAAAGCAACAGTAATCACCCCTCAGCTCAATGAAAAAGAAAGAAAAAAAAAGAAGATAAAATGCTTTAGATAAAAATCTTCTAACTTCAGTAGTATAAAGAGAGACCTCTCTTTGCAGAGGGCATCATCGAATAAATCCTGAACCCAGTTACAGCCTGGACTCCTATTCTAGAATCTCTGTTCGAAGTATTATAGTGATTGACAGCATATTCAAGAACGTTTTCTTTTATATAAAACTAAGATGCAATGAAACACATGTGCAACAAAAGAGAGCACTTACTTAGCAGTCTAAAATATTTTTAAGTATATCAAAATCACCTTTTATATTTGAAAGCTATAAAAGTTCACTTGGTTTAAAATATGTTCATTTTAGAAATTTAGGAAAGAAGGAAAGAAGGGAGAAAGGGAGAGAGGAAGGAAATGGTTCACAGGGCACTACTCTGGCTTTGAAGAGTAAGAACATACATAGTGTGGATAACATTATAATAGCTTTGTATGGGGGCAGATGGTTACTGAATTTATAGTAGTGGTGATCATTTAACATATACAAATGTCAAACAATGTAGTATACCTGAAACTAAGGTAATGCTGTATGTTAACTATATGAAAAATAAGAATGTAAAAATGTCTTACAGAAGCCTCCCTTAACTCTGGAGACCCAAAAGAGTTAGGAACAACCTTCATGGGCCTCTCTGGTGGCTCAGACAGTAAAGAATTCATCTGCAATGCAGGAGTCCACAGTTCAATCCCTGGGCTGGGAAGAGCCCCCTTTAAAGGGAATGGTTACCCACTCCAGTATTCTTGCCTGGAGAATTCCATGAACAGAGAAGGGTGGGCTACAGTCCATGGTGTTGTAAAGAGTCAGACATGACTGAGCTACTAATATACATACATACAAAACATAAAGTAAGCATGTGAAAATGAGTTCTGTCATCATATTGCTTAAATAACATTCTATTACTTTAGGGGGAACTTTAAAATCAGATAATACAGGGAGGAGGAAGACTGAGAAAATTATACATATGTATTACATATTACTTTTATTTGTTTCATCCATGCTAATTTGTTAGATCATCAGACTCAATGGAAAAGAAGCAGTGGCAGCTTTTTGTTATAATAGAAAAATTATACAGCAACAGGTACATGGGGGAAATGTTTTAACCAGTAATATAAGCTCAAGTTAATATAAGTGGCTTTCTATACCATAGTAAGTATTCTGACCTAATGATTTTCATTTTTTAATAATGTTAAGTATTCATGCAGGAGGAGACCAGGAAACTGTTCATATAGCACAGACAACATTACAGAGAGATAATGGTTTCTAGTTGAATGAGTAGAAGTATTAAATGTATTAAAAATAGTTTTTACCACATGAGATTGGTAAACAGCAATCAACAGCAAACAACAAAAAAAAGGTAAATCTAAAATAAATTGATTTTAAATCAGTTTAAATATTTATTTTTAGGAGGTAGTTTAAATTTTTAGTTGTAGAATTAAGAAAAACATGATTAATATTATCCACAAATGAATAATACTTTATTTCCAGGTCCTATTTCCCACTCTATAATGTCAAATTTTATAAAATCATGACGTGTGTGAGGAGTAAGGCTCATGCACCACAGACATACGTACCATCACATGAGAGGGAAACGTAACTTCCTACGTCATCAGACATGTGTCGCATCACGTTTCTACCCATATTAAGACCAAGGACAATCCAATAATCTATTGCTGCTCCAAGAATTCCAGTCAATAAGTAAGCTAGTTCATGTCTGAAGACCTAACATTAAGATGGAAAAATATTACTAAAACATACTGAAAAGTACCATTTCTATTATTTTGAATACTTGCTGAGGCAAAATATAGCTATTTAAAAAAATGGGGCATGCTAATGCTAAAAGGTTATTCTTAAGAACTCTAGCAAATTAACTCCCTCTTTTCATTCTTTCCATCTCCTCCTTTCCTTCCTTCCTCCCTGATCTATATCTACATCTAAATCTATATCTATACGACAAAATAGTTAATAACATTTACAGCTCTCATATATGGATAGCTTGAAACAAACTTTTAAAGTAACTTCATCTAATTGTATCCAGTGCTTTAGTTGGGCAATAATTCTATTAAAACAATAAAGAAGTATTTGGCTTCTGTGGATTTCTGTTTACAAGAACATATGACTATAAAAAAAGAGAAATTTAGTCACCTCTACTGTTTATATATAAAATTAACCTTTAGATTTCCTTAAATGGCCTTTCAAAGGAAAAGACCTGAAAAACATAATGAATACAAGCTATAGCAAGTGTACTTTGTTGTTAAAAAAAAAACAATTGGCTGCTCAATTATTATTCAGTTCAGTTCAGTTCAGTCGCTCAGTCGTGTCCGACTCTTTGCGACCCCATGAACTGCAGCACGCAAGGCCTCCCTGTCCATCACCAACTCCCGGAGTTCACTCAGACTCACGTCCATCGAGTCAGTGATGCCATCCAGCCATCTCATCCTCTGTCGTCCCCTTCTCCTCCTGCCCCCAAACCCTCCCAGCATCACAGTCTTTTCCAATGAGTCAACTCTTCGCATGAGGTGGCCAAAGTACTGGAGTTTCAGCTTCAGCATCATTCCTTCCAAAGAACACCCAGGGCTGATCTCCTTCAGAATGGACTGGTTGGATCTCCTTGCAGTCCAAGGAACTCTCAAGAGTCTTCTCCAACACCACAGTTCAAAAGCATCAATTCTTCGGTGCTCAGCCTTCTTCACAGTCCAACTCTCACATCCATACATGACCACAGGAAAAACCATAGCCTTGACTAGACGGACTTTTGTTGGCAAAGTAACGTCTCTGCTTTTGAATATGCTATCTAGGTTGGTCATAACTTTCCTTCAAGGACTAAGCGTCTTTTAATTTCATCACTGCAGTCACCATCTGCAGTGATTTTGGAGCCCAAAAAAATAAAGTCTGACACTGTTTCCCCATCTATTTCCCATGAAGTGATGGGACCAGATGCTATGATCTTCGTTTTCTGAATGTTGAGCTATAAGCCAACTTTTTCACTCTCCTCTTTCACTTTCATCAAGAGGCTTTTCAGTTCCTTTTCACTTTCTGCCATAAGGGTGGTATCATCTGCATATCTGAGGTTATTGATATTTCTCCCGGCAATCTGGATTCCAGCTTGTGCTTCTCCAGCCCAGCGTTTCTCATGATGTAGTCTGCATGTAAGTTAAATAAGCAGGGTGACAATATACAGCCTTGACGTACTCCTTTTCCTATTTGGAACCAGTCTGTTGTTCCATGTCCAGTTCTAACTGTTGCTTCCTGACCTGCATATAGGTTTCTCAAGAGGCAGGTCAGGTGACCTGGTATTCCCATCTCTTTCAGAATTTTCCACAGTTTATGGTGATCCACACAGTCCAAGGCTTTGTCATAGTCAATAAAGCAGAAATAGATGTTTTTCTGGAACTCTCTTGCTTTTTCCATGATCCAGTGGATGTTGGCAATTTGACCTCTGGTTCCTCTGCCTTTTCTAAAACCAGTTTGAACATCTGGAAGTTCATGGTTTACGTATTGCTGAAGCCTGGCTTGGAGAATTTTGAGCATTACTTTACTAGCGTGTGAGATGAGTGCAACTGTGTGGTAGTTTGAGCATTCTTTGGCATTGCCTTTCTTTGGGACTGGAATGAAAACTGACCTTTTCCAGTCCTGTGGCCACTGCTGAGTTTTCCAAATTTGCTGGCATATTGAGTGCAGCACTTTCACAGCATCATCTTCCAGGATTTGAAATAGCTCAACTGGAATTCCATCACCTCCACTAGCTTATATCAAATACCATATCTAACTTACAGATATACAGATATCAAGTTTAAACATTGCTTTATATTACCATTTCTATAATAACATTATTAAACTACTATAAGAAATATGGCAAGGCATACAAAATTTACTTATACTAATGTTTTACACTAGTGTTTAAAAACATCTTTCTAATCCATAAACTATGAGGATGAAGAGGTGTGAAAATGATATTTTTAAACACCTCTGATTTAAACAGACACATTTTTTCACAATGACATTAAACTAGTTAAAATTTCTGTAGTTTTGGTATTTGCTGTCTAGGCATGTTGGACGCGTGAAAAAAAAAATCACTAAATTAACAGTTGGGTAGAAAGCATGTGAAAAGGTTTTAATAAATGTTATGATACCCAAATAGACTATAACTGATATGTTCTACCACCATATTATACCTGATATGAGATGAGTAACAGAAATATCCAGCACTTAGCACTTTGAACCCTCAGTGACTACAGGATTTATTTCTCCTGCCCTCAAAGACAAGGTTCTTATGAGTATATACCACATCATTCCTATCATAAGAAGTTATTAAATGATTTCAGAATTGAAGTGCTATTTTGGGGTTGCTGTACAAACAAGGACAAATGGTCAAGCAGCACATACATCAGACCCACTAAAAAGGTGTTTATTGAGGGAAAATCCACAGACAGGACCCTTAGCAGGTGCATAGGTCCCCTTCTGCCCTACCATGATGTTGTTGGGCAGCACGTGGTATTCTGGCAGGCAGGGCTGGACATCAGAAGGTGGGGGACAAACTCTGAAGATTGGGACCAAAGGAATTCTAAGCTGCATGATTAGAGAAACACTGCTTTTCTTCCAACATGATCAGGGGCCAAGATACAGAACCGTGACCATACCCTGATTCTGTGAGGTCAGGATTCATGAGTGGGTAAGAGCAGGGCCCCTTCTCCTGGTGCCATTAGAGAACTGGGTTTAAACTCTGCCGCTGTGGTTGTGTGGCATGGGGAGTGAGCAGCAGGACTGGTCGTTACCACCAGGCTGGGGAGGTGCCCACACCTCCCTCAGGCTCTAACTGTGACAAACCTTGCAGCTGACTGTAAATGGCTCTTGTAAGTACTGGGTCTTAAACAGTCTTCAACGAACTTTACAGGAAGCAAACTCTGTTCTGTGCAAAGCCCAAATGTAGATGATCACTGAGCAATATTACTTCTCATGGTTCAATTTATCAAGAGAACATAAAACTGGACAATGAAAATCTCTATTTAAATTAGCAAACTGATCATGTCTAGATTCATACCACAGAATATTCCTTTCAACATATACGTATATCTGACTTTTAGCAATGATACTACTCAGGAAGAAAGCATGAGACTATTACATTTGATTTTTCAAAGTATTCCTCTATTTCAATCAGGGTTACTTCAGCTCCCTGGTCCTAAGACTCCAGATATGAAAGACAAGGTTAGCCCAAAGAGTTAAGCTTCATGTAAACCACAATCCTAACACTGAATGATGAAGCCCCGGGTTGGTAGGTGTCCAATATACTACTGGAGAAAAGCAGAGAAACAGCTCCAGAAGGAATGAAGACTCTGAGCCAAAGACGAAACAATGCTTGGCTGTGGATGTGTCTGGTGGTCAAAGGAAAATCTGATGCTGTAAAAAGCAGTATCACATAGGAACCTGGAATGTTAGATCGATGAATCAAGGTTAATTGGAAGTGGTCAAACAGGAGATGGCAAGAGTGAACATTGACATTTTAGCAATTGAACTAAAATGGACTGGAATGGGTGAATTTAACTAAGATTACCATTTTATCTACTACTGTGGGCAAGAATCCCTTTGAAGAAATGAGGTAACCCTCAGAGTCAACAAGAGTCTGAAATGCAGTACTTGGGTGCAATCTCAAACCGACAGAATGATCTCTGTTGGTTTTCAAGGTAATCCATTCAACATCATAGTAATTCAAGTCTATGCCAAAGAAGCTGAACATTTCTATGATGACCTACAAGACCGTCTAGAACACCAAAAAAAGATGTCCTTTTCATCATAGGGGACTGGAATGCAAAAGTAGGAAATCAAGAGATACCTGGAGTATCAAGCAAGTTTGGCCTTGGAGTACAAAATGAAGCAGGGCAAAGGCTAACAGAGTTTTTGCCAAGAGAATGCACTGGTCATAGTAAACACCCTCTTCCAACAACACAAGGGATGACTCTACACATGGATACCACCAGATGGTCAATACCAAAACCAGACTGATTATATTCTCTGCAGTTGAAGATGGGAGAAGCTCTATGCAGTCAGCAAAAACAAGAACGGGAGCTGACTGTGGCTCAGATCATAAGTCCTTATTGCCAAATTCAGACTGAAATTGAATAAAGTAGGGAAAACCACCAGACCATTCAGGTATGAACTAAGTCAAACTCCTTATAATTATACAGTGGAAGTGACAAACAGATTCAAGGGATTAGATCTGAAAGAAAGAGTGCTTGAAGAACTGTGGACAGAGGTTCGTGACACTGTACGGGAGGCAGTGATGAAGACCATCCCCAAGAAAAAGAAATGCAAAAAGGCAAAATGGTTGTCTGAGGAGGTCTTACAAATAGCTGAGAAAAGAAGAGAAGCAAAAGGCAATGGAGAAAAGGAAAGATATACCCATTTGAATGCAGAGTTCCAAATAGCAAGGAGAGATAACAAAGCCTTCCACAGCGATTAGTGCAAAGTAATAGAGGAAAACAATACAATGGGAAAGACTAGAGATCTCTTCAAGAAAATTAGAGATACCAAGGGAACATTTTATTCAACAATGGGCTCAATCAAGGACAGAAATGATACGGACCTAACAGAAGCCAAAGATGTTAAGAAGAGGTGGTAAGAATACATAGAAGAACTATATAAAAAAGGTCTTAATGACCTGGACAACCATGATGGTGTGGTCACTTACCTACAGTCAGACATCCTGGAATGCAAAGTGAAGTGGGCCTCAGGAAGCATTACTACAGGAAAAAAGCTAGTGGAGGTGATGGAATTCCAGTTGAGCTATTTCAAATCCTGAAAGATGATGCTGTTAAAGTGTTGTACTCAATATGGCAGTAAATTTGGAAAACTCATTAGTGGCTGAAGGACTAGAAAAGGTCAGTTTTCATTCCAATCCCAAAGAAGGGCAATGCCAAAGAATGTTCAAACTACCGTACAATTTCTGTCATTTCACATGCTAGTAAGGTAATGCTCAAAATCCTCCAAGCCAGGCTTCAGCACTCCATAAACTGAGAACTTACAGATATACAAGCTGGATATAGAAAAGGCAGAGGAAGCAGAGATCAAATTGCCAACACCTGTTGGATCACAGAAAAAGCAAGGTAATTTCACAACAAACTGTGGAAAATTCTAATAGAGATGGGAATACCAAATTACCTTACGTGCCTCCTGAGAAATCTGTATGCAGGTCAAAAAGCAACAGTTAGAACCGGACATGGAACACAGACTGGTTCAAAATTAGGAAAGGAGTGTATCAAAGCTGTATATTGTCACCTTGCTCATTTAACTTATATGCAGAGTACATCATGACAAATGCCGGACTAGATGAAGCTGGAATCAAGATTGCCAGGAGAAATATCAATGACCTCAAATATGCAGATGACATCACCTTAATAGAAGAAAGCAAAGAGGAAGTAAAGAGCCTCTTGAAGAATGTGAAAGAGGCGAGTGACAAAGCTGGCTTAAAACTCAGCATTCAAAAAATGAAGATTATGGCATGTGGTCCCATCACTTCCTGCCAAATAGATAGGGATAAATGGAAACTTTATTTTCTTGGGCTCCAAAATCACTGCAGATGATGACTACAGACATGAAATTAAAAGATGCTTGCTCTTTGGAAGAAAAGCTATAACAAACCTAGACAGCATATTGAAAAGCAGACTCACTTTGCTGACAAAGGTCCATATAGTTAAAACTATGGCTTTTCTAGTAGTAATGTATGGATGTGAGAGTTGGACCATAAAGGTGGCTGAGCACTGAAGAATTGATGCTTCAAAAACTGTGGTGCTGGAGAAGACTCTTTAGAGTCCTTTAGTCAGCAAGGGTATCAAACCAATCAATCCTGAGGGAAATCAACCCTAAATATTCACTGGAAGAACTGATGCTGAAGCTGAAGCTCCAATACTTTGAACACCTGATGGGAAGAGTCGACTCATTGGGAAAGTCTCTGATGCTGGAGAAGATTGAGGGCTGGAGAAAAAGGGGGCAAGAGAGGATGAGAGGGTTAGATGGCATCATCAAGTCAATGGACATGAGTTTGAGCAAACCCTGGGAGATAATGAAGGACAGGGAAACATGGCATACTACAGTCCATGGGGTTGCAAAGAGTCAGACATGTCTTAGTGACTGAACAACAACAAAACCATAATCCAGCACTGCATCATGTAAAAATAACACAAAACCAACCAGCTGAGACTTTCCTTATGCAAATAAATGTACATGTGTACCTGACACCACAGATGAGTATCAATATTGCTTACTATTCAACTCACCTTCAAATTATTGTTATTAAACAGAGACAGGGCTCCGCTGGGGGTCCAGTGCTGCAGAGTCCTCCTTGCAGTGCAGGGGACACCAGTTGGATCCCTGGTCCCGAAGGTTACCACATGCCTTGGAGCAACTAAGCCCATGCATCACAAATGTAGAGCCTGTGCTCTAGTGCCCGGAGCCACAACTATTGAAGCTTACATGCCCTCGAGTCCCTGCTCAGAAACAAGAGAAGCCACTGCATTGAGAAGCCCGTGTACCTCAACTACAGAGTAGCCCCTGCTAGCCTCAATTAGAGAAAGCCCATAAGACAAAGATCCAGCGCTTCCAAAAACAAATAAATAAATCTTAAAAAAAAAAAAAAAAAAAGATAAGAAAAATTAAAAAAAAAAAAAATCAAGAGATAGGCACATCTTGCAGTATTTTCAAGGAAAGACTGCGGTTCCTTTACCATGGTCGGAAAAATTCCTACCAAAGTTATTCTATTTGTGTATCAATGGCTAAAATAGCTATCACATATCCGTTATAGAAAATTTTCATAGAAAAATATACTTTCAAATCAGGTTCTTGGATCCTTTTACACTATGTTCTTAACCATGACACTCACTATAACCATAGGACACTGTGCTATGGACTATACTCACTGTAACCTAACAATGCTATTTATAGCACAGAGAATATTCGCTTTGGAGTAGGTTAGAGGGGAAAAAGGCAAAAAAAAAAAAAAAATCATAAAAAGAGAAAAGCTTTCTTGGAATACTGAAATGTTTACTAAAGCTGAAAGAGTATAGCACAAATAACCTAAGATTTAAAGAAATGAAAGATATAATTTACAGATGTGACATATTTACCTTGAAACTCCCTTCTAATATGTTCAAGTTTTTTAGAAGACATTCTGTCAATACAGTTCTCTATTATCTACCAGTATAAGTAATCTCCAGGTTATAAACTTGGCAATCTCCCCAAAACTGACCAGTGTGCAGAAGAAATCTGAATGTTGGACTTCTGACTCCCAGATTAGGGCTTTCTACAATATCCCACAGCAACAGATGACAAACTGCTCCTCTAGTACCTCTGGCAGAAAGAGGCAAACATTAACTATATACTGTGCCTCTTCCTATTTTGAACAGTGGCACATGAAATGAGACAAAGTGTTGGCCGCTAGTCAAGGTTTTGCCCTAAGAAGCTGTGACATCTTGAATACGTTACTTATACTCTTCAACCTCAATTTCTTTATCTTTAAATACAAACTAGTTTCCATTTCTACCAATAACTATATGGTTATAATTAAACAGCATATAAGGACATCACAAAGAAAGGCAGGACTAAGCACTGAGCTTAGTAAAATGTGTACCTCCTCTATAACCTTGACACATCCCACCTCTGCTCTAACAAGGAAAGCCCAAGCTTTCTGAGATTATGACAATGAAATTCATTGCCATTGTGTCACTCTGCAATACTTTCTGATTGACATTATGACAAAACAATATTAGCATAAACTGAGGACTTCTGTTTAGCTAATGACTTAAATTGAATGCTTCAACTAAGCAAATCAAGATACAAATGCTTTGCAGTACAGAAAATGATGCCTGTGAACATGCATGGAATTCGTGAAATTGGAAACTGCCAAAGATTTAATTAAGTACAATAATGAATTCTAACACATAAAGTACCAAAATTAAAAAAAAAAAAACCCAGCTTATATGAAGTTAAGCAATACAAATGTTAAATAAAATATTTGCAAAGCTCAAAACCAATTCTCATACTACAACTGATGCTACAATTTCTTATACACTGCTTTGCAAATGTTTAATTTACTTATAATCTGAACAAAAATCTTCAGGTTAAATATGTATGAATTCGTTACTATTTACATTAGTATTTGCTGAGTAAATTCTTAACTGTGGGAGTCCTTTGATGATTTAGTAAAATTGTGGAAACATCACTTTTATTATTGTTTTCAATTATAAATGCAAATTTCATTTATATAATGGATAAAATGTTTTTTCTTATTTATGCATTTCTGCATAAATAAGAAAATGTTTTCTATACTTAATGATTTTATTGTCTAATCAGTAGAAAAAAAAGGCAATGATAATTAATCAGGATTTTATCACTTTTAGCTTATAAGTGTAGTTACACCCAGCAACAATCCTCCCTTTTTAATTCAAATTGAAAGAACAAACAAAAACCCTGAAAAGAATTTTTCTTTAAAGAATGCATCAGACACTTCCTAATTAAGAATCTTTAAAAATCAATAAGGAGATTCCGTTTCTGATAACGGAGGTCTCCCTAATTCAGATAAACTGTCTTACAAAAGAAAACTTAAAATGTTGAATATGTAAAACATCTTCTGTAAAGTTAAGAGAAACTGCTCAGCCAGGATCCAGGAGAAGGTAAAAACCAAGTGATGCCTCAAAGCTAGCTGACTTTGCCCTAAGGCCATCTGCTGACCCCAGAGAAAGAGCTGACATACAGGGGAGAAGAGAGAATAAAAGTCATGGCCCAAGGCCTAATGCCCAATATGCTGGCACCCTGCAGGGCTTCAATCTCAAAGCAAGCACGAAGCAGAAGCAAAACTACCTTTATCTGTAGCCCTGTGCTTCACATAGACTATTCAGGAACCCTTGACCCCAGCAACAAAAATTCTCCCTACAAGAAAATAGTCAGTGTCTTTGCCACAAACTGTTTCTACAAAGTAATTTTTTAAATACCATTTACAGCATACAGTCAGGCATACCTAGTTTGCAAGAAAATATAAAAGACAAGAAAACAGCAGAAACAATAGAAACAGACTCACAAAAACGTCAAATATGGAATAATCAGACATAGACTGTAAAATAACTATTGTAAGCATGTTCAAAGAAAAAAGAAAATCTTGAAAACTTTGTAGGGAACCAGAAATCATAAACATATACCATAGTAATTTGTAAGTTAAAAAGTCTAAAACTGGAAAAAGTACAAAAATTAAAAGTGCAATCGCCACGTTTATCTTTTTCAGTTCAGTTCAGTCACTCACTTGCGTCTGACTCTTTGAGACCCCATGAATCGCAGCATGCCAGGCCTCCCTGTCCATCACCAACTCCCGGAGTTCACTCAAACTCATGTGCATTGAGTCGGTGATGCCATCCAGCCATCTCATCCTCTGTCATCCCTTTCTCCTCCTGCCCCCAATCCCTCCCAGCATCAGAGTCTTTTCCAATGAGTCAACTCTTCGCATGAGGTGGCCAAAGGATTGGAGTTTCAGCTTCAGCATCAGTCCTTCCAATGAACACCCAGGACTGAATCTCCTTTAGGATGAACTGGTTGGATCTCCTTGCAGTCCAAGGAACTCTCAAGAGTCTTCTCCAACACCACAGTTCAAAAGCATCCATTCTTCGGCGCTCAGCTTTCTTCACAGTCCAACTCTCACATCCATACATGACCACTGGAAAAACCATAGCCTTGACTAGATGGACCTCTGTTGGCAAAGTAGTATCTATGCTTTTCAATACGCTATCGAGGTTGGTCATAACTTTCCTTCCAAGGAGTAAGCGTCTTTTAATTTCATGGCTGCCATTACCATCTGCAGTGATTTTGGAGCCCCCAAAAAATAAAGTCTGACACAATTTCCACTGTTTCCCCATCTATTTCCCATGAAGTGATGGGATCAGATGTCATGATCTTAGTTTTCTGATTGTTAAGTTTAAGCCAACTTATTCACTCTCCTCTTTCACTTTCATCAAGAGGCTCTTTAGTTCCTCTTCTCTTTCTGCCCTAAGGGTGTATCATCTGCATATCTGAGGTTATTGATATTTCTCCCGGCAATCTTGATTCCAGCTTGTGCTTCTTCCAGCCCAGCGTTTCTCATGATGTACTCTTGTTAGACACAGTTGAAAAGAGACTAGTGAACTAGAAATTGGATGAAAACGCTATTCAAAACAGACTGAGTGCAGAAAAAAATGGAAAATAAACACAAGAGGGTAAAAACACAGAGGATACAAAGAGGAAGTATAACGTTAAGTTCAACTGGAACTGATAAAGCAAAAGAGAAAATGGATCAGAGGAAATTAATTAGAAGAGGAACTATGTAAGAATTTTCCTTAAGCTAGAAGAGACTTTATTTATGGCTGCAAAGCCTTTGACTGTGTGGATCCCAACAAACTGTGGAAAATTCTTAAAGAGATGAGAATACCAGACCACCTCACCTACCTCCTGAGAAATTTGTATGCAGGTCAAGAAGCAACAGTTAGAACCAGACATGGAAAAACGGACTGGTTCCAAATCAGGAAAGGAGGATGTCAAGGTTGTATATTGTCACCCTGCTTATTTAACTCATATACAGAGTACACGATGCAAAATGCTGGGCTGGATGAAAAACAAGATGGAATCAAGATTGCTGGAATAAATATCAATAACCTTAGATACGCAGATGATACCACCCTTATGGCAGAAAGAGAAGAAAACTAAAGAGTCTCTTGATGAAAGTGAAAGATGAGAGTGAAAAAGTTGGCTTAAACTTAACAATCAGAAAACTAAGATCATGGCATCTGGTCCCATCATTTCATGGGAAATAGATGGGGAAACAGTGTCAGACTTTTATTTTGGGGGGCTCCAAAATCACTGCAGATGGTAATGGCAGCCATGAAATTAAAAGACGCTTACTCCTTGGAAGGAAAGTTATGACCAACCTCGACAGCGTATTGAGAAGCAAAGACATTACTTTGCCAACAAAGGTCCATCTGGTTAAGGCTATGGTTTTTCCAGTGGTCATGTATGGATGTGAGAGTTGGACTGTGAAGAAAGCTGAGCGCCAAAGAATGGATGCTTTTGAACTGTGGTGTTGGAGAAGACTCTTGAGAGTCCCTTGGACTGCAAGGAGATCCAACCAGTCCATTCTGAAGGAGATCAGCCCTGGGATTTCTTTGGAGGGAATGATGCTAAAGCTGAAACTCCAATCCTTTGGCCACCTCATGCGAAGAGTTGACTCACTGGAAAAGACTCTGATGCTGGGAGGGATTGGGGGCAGGAGGAGAAGGGGATGACAGAGGATGAGATGGCTGGATGGCATCACCGACTCGATGCACATGAGTTTGAATGAACTCTGGGAGTTGGTAATGGACAGCGAGGCCTGGCGTGCTACGATTCATGGGGTTGCAAAGAGTCGGACACGACTGAGCGACTGGACTGAACTGAACTGAACTGAACTGAATCCTATATGAGGTCAAAAAAAAAAGTTGAGTTAATTTCAGAAAGCAGAAATCATACAGAGCTCACTTTTAAGCTGTAAGTTACTATTAGATATTAATAACAAAAGCACAGACAAAACCCACTAACGACAAAAAGCCATCCATTTAGAAGTTTTAAAACACTCTTTTAAAAATTTCTTGGATCAAAGGGGGATTCATAATTGACAATAAAAAACACTTTGAAAAAATCAGTAAGAACACCCTACATTAAAGGATCAAAACTTGAAGGAGGAATCTCAAGTTGTACTCAAAAGGACATTTATATTAAGTACACATATTAGAAATAAAGACTAAAAAAAAAAAAAAAAGAAGATTCAAACATTCAAGAAGACAGAAGAGAAAGTAAAAGAAAGGGATTTTAAAAAATGAACTGAAATTAATAATACAGAAAAGTTAACAATAAAGTCCCCAAAAGATCATTTTGAAAAGAAAAATGACTAACATTATGCACCTAAAACATGGAACAGAATGTTGCTATGAACTTTACATATTTTCTGCATTTAATTTTCCCAGTTACCCTTCAGATAAATGTACTAACATCACTTTATGTTAAATTTCAAATGATAAGCAAAACCTATTTATGGAGAAATGGTTCAGGAAATAACTCAACATCAAGAAAGGTAGTTTTAAAAACAAGTAGAACTTATTAGTAGCTCACCAAAAAGTTGTATGGATTAGCTCAATTTTTAAAATCCATAGTTTCTTAAAAATTGAAACATCCAGAAACATAAAATCTAGAATGATAATCAACTGTAGATTTCTTAGCAGTAATAGCCAAGTAATTCTCCAAATGTGAAAACGGCACTACCACCAAATGAGGAATGATGAAACCAGCCACCAAGAATCTTTTACTTTAAAATTAGATAAACAAAATAGAAAACAATGATATATTTGGGTACATATTAATTTTTTTCAAGTAACTCCAAATATAAAAGGAAGAAAAAAGATGCATATGTCAAAGAAGTACTTTTTTCCAAAGGCCAATGTTCATTTGTAAATTAATCCTACTTACATCATTAGACTTGCATTTTTCCTTGTGAGAATATATAGTCCACTCCAAAAGCATATTTACAGGTTTGGTCAAAAGCCCAGAGGTCTCATTTCCTGACCAAAAGATTTCAAGAAGAACTGCCTTTCCTGTTATTTTCAGACTCTGAGAATCTGACCAGTCATACAACCTAATAAAAAGACAAATGAAAAGCATTATCTTTATGCCAATTTAACTATTACAGTTACTAGGCATAAGAGCTGCTAAATTGATCATCACAGTTATTAGGCATAATATCTTGCCATAAAACAAAAAATTCTAGCAATTTCTGAACATAGGAAAATCATAAAATATAAGGATCTTAATATCGAGTTATAATTCAGGAGTACACATTAATGTAACTGCAGGTTTTAGAGCATGTGCAAAGCTTACAGATATTATAGCCAGTGCTAAAACCTGGTATAGCTTTTTACTTAGGCTTTCAATTACTAAAGAATTCAAAAGTATACAAATTCTGAAAAATAAAAACAATCTATCCAAACGTGTAAGTCAGTGAAAAATAAAAATGTGAACTAAGGAAACATAACATATAAACCTTTACCGCTACTGAAGGACTGAATCTAGACATATATTTTTCAAATAAATCTACTTTAAACTAGAAAACAAGGTGGTTTTTTAAGAAATGTATATGTAAATAATTAGAAAAACGGTACATAAAACAACATATAGAAAAGATATATATTTTTTGTGTTTAAAACTTACTTTTGACTCAGATGTCGGACTTCACTTTCAATCAAATTAAAGAAAAATTTAAGCAGTGTTAGGTGGAGTACCTTAGAGCCAATAATATTTTCTGAAATTTGATGACAAAAACTTTCATTGAAAAGGCAAGACCTGGAAAACATGAACCCAACAATCTATAACATGTAACAACTCACTGAGTAATTTGTGAGCAAATTATTACGCTTCTCAGAAAATCATCAAAATTTTAATAAAGTTTGCTCCCACAAAATGTACAGCAAATTAAGCAAAATTTTATTAATAATATATTTTCTTCCTTTAAATATTAAACCCTGTCAAATATCCCATACAGTTAATTTTTCAACAATAGAGATCTAATTTCCCTATTTTTCAATGATTGTAATGTTTAACAACCAGCTGTTAGTCTCCCTTTGTATTCATTTCACTGAAAAAGAACAAAAGAGCTATGAATTTCATTAATTCATTGATTCAGATGATCAGCTACAGTTTCAATTAGCTACACTCAATTTATAATATTCTCCATAATCCTCCTCTTACTCAGATTATTTTCTTATTCATATTTAGTAAAATTAAGATTATTTAGAGCTATTTTTTTAGTTTTAAAAATTCAGTATTTATTTTCTTTCCATCTTCTGCAGCAGTTCTACCCAACAGAACTTTCTGTGATGATGGATATGTTCCACTGAACACTTGAAATGTGGCTTGTGTAGAACTGAGGTGTTGAAATTTTATTTAATCTTAATTAAATTTAAATATAGTCACATGTGGCTAGTGGCTTCAGAGTTGGAAGCACAGTTCTACAGTATTTTTAAAAAGAGAACGCAAGATAAATCAGAACTCTAGGACTAAGAGTCTAGGCAACAATATTTATTACAATTTTCTTCCAATTTCATTATTATATCAATGATGTACTTGCAACTCTGTACCTCTGTCTCCATCCTTTCCATCTCCTTTAGAATACCACACTAACAGAGTAGTGTGGTATTCTATTTAACAGCTATTAAATTTAATAATCCATTTGATACTTCAATCTAGTCTAAAAGGTCCTCCTTGACCACAGTTATTTAACTCTACCTGAAAACTGCCAGAGATAGATACAATAGTATCATTTTTTCATTTTATATGGAGAAGGCAATGGCACCCCACTCCAGTACTCTTGCCTGGAAAATTCCATGGATGGAGGAGCCTGGTAGGCTGCAGTCCATGGGGTCACTGAGGGTCGGACACGACTGAGCAACTTCACTTTCACTTTTCACTTTCCTGCATTGGAGAAGGAAATGGCAACCCACTCCAGTGTTCTTGCCTGGAGAATCCCAGGGACGGGGGAGCCTGGTGGGCTGCCATCTATGGGGTCACACAGAGTCGGACACGACTGAAGTGACTTAGCAGCAGCATATTATGAAATATTTCAAAAATACACTTAGAAGTAGACTAATATCATCCAGCTCATTTACATTCCTACCACTTTCCTAGGCACCTTCCACTAGACTCCCAACAGACATAGTTATTTAATAATTAGATCTGGTATCTGTTTATTAAAAAGTCTACCTTTAAGCTGTCTGAAATCCATTTCTGGTAGCATCAATTAATTCATTCAAATCTTTATTAAGCATTTATTATGTTCCAGATATAAGCACTGAGGAGAGAGATGTTTTAACACTGAGCATCTACTCTTCTGAAATTCAGAGGCTGCTTACATACACTGTTGGAGGGAATGTAAATCAGTATGGAGATCCCTCAAGGCTAATCATGTTTCTATTATGGCATGCAGCTGTAATTATCTTTTATTTTTTGCCTGGCTATTGACTGTGAAAACTGATAAACATCATTTACTATTGTGATTACATAACTATTACATTGACTTAATACTACTGTATTTATGATTGGTCAACAGAAAATAATAGAATTCTACATCACCAAAACTATCATTTAATAGAAAAATCTGTAATCACTTTTTAAAATCCAGATCCGTATCAGAATAATCTTGGAATTTTTTGAAAAATACAAATGCCCAGGTACTGCTTTTTCTATCCAGAGCTCCAGATATGTTTCTAATGAGCAGCCATGTTTATTTAAAAGCAACTGGATTATATGAGGATCGTTTATTTTTATCTAGTTTCACTTCTATTTCATATCCAGTGCTCCCATTTCATTTAGTTTGTGTTTTCCAATTTGTCTGTCTCTTCTTTTTTGACATTTTTTCTCAAGACTATCAAGTGTAGTAGAAAAGTCTCTGTATACATATATAAGTATGTATAATATAATATATATATTTTAGAAAACTTCTGAATTTTTGCCTGGCTAGAAAATTTGACATTTTGATTTCACTTGTTTGACTTAGTATGAATACAATACTATATTTCTAATAAAAAACAGATATGCAATAAGCAACAAAGGGAACTATAGTCAACATCTTATAATAAACTATAATGGAAAATAATCTCAAAAATAATGTATGTGTATATGGGTAACTTCTTTTAGATGGGAAATGCCAAAGAATGTTTGAACTACCGAACAACTGCACTCATTTCACATGTTAGGAAGTTAATGCTCAAAAATCCTTCAAGCTAGGCTTCAGCAGTACATAAACTGAAAACTTCCAAATATACAACATGGACTTAAAAAAGGAAGAGGAACCAGAGATCAAATTGCTAACATCTGCTGCATCACAGAAAAAGCAAGGGAATTCCTGAAAAACATCTATTTCTGCTTCACTGACTATGCTAAAGCCTTCGACTCTGGATCACAAACAAACTGTGGAAAATTCTTAAAAAGAGACAGGACTACCAGACAACCTTACTTGCCTCCTAAGAAATGTGTATGCAGGTCAAGAAGCAACAGTTACAACAACATGGAACAATGGACTGGTTCCAAATTGGAAAAGGAGTACATCAAGGCTGTACATTGTTACCCTGTTTATTTAACTATATGAGGAGTACACCATATGAAATGCCGGGCTGGATGAAGCACAAGCTGGAATCAAGATTGCTGGGAGAAATACCAATAACCTCAGATATGCAGATAACACCACCCTTATGGCAGAAAGTGAAGAGGAATTAAAGGGCCTCTTGATGAAGGTGAAAGAGGAGAATGACAAAGCTGGCTTAAAACTCAGTATTCAAAAACTAAGATCATGGTATCCGGTCCCATCACTTCATGGCAAATAGATGGGAAAAGTGCCAGAAAAAGAAACAGTGACAGACTTTATTTTCTTGGGCTCCAAAATCACTATGGACGGTAACTGCAGCCATGAAATTAAGACACTTGCTCCTTGGAAGAAAAGCTATGAAAAGCTAGACAACCTATTAAATAGCCAAGACATCAGTTTGCCAACAAAAGTTCACCTAGTCAAAGCTATGTTTTTCCAACAGCCATGTATGGATGTTAGAGCTAGACCATAAAGAAGGCTAAGTGCCAAAGAATTCATGCTTTTGAATTGTGCTGTTGGAGAAGACTCTTGAGAGTCCCTTGGGCAGCAAGGAAATCAAACCAGTCAATCCTAAGGGAAATCAACCCTGAATATTCATTGGAGGGACTGATGTTGAAGCTAAAGCTCCAATACTTTGGCCACCTGATATGAAGAGCCAACTCACTGGAAAAGACCCTGATGCTGGGAAAGATTGAAAGCAGGAGGAGAAGGGGACGACAGAGGATGAGATGGTTGGATGGCATCATCAACTCAATGGACCTCATTGAGCTTGAGCAAATTCCAGGAGATGGTGATGGACAGGGAAGCCTGGTGTGCTGCAGTCCATGGGGTCACAAAGGGTCGGACACGACTGAGAGATGGAGCAACAACAATACTATGTGTAAGTGGATCACCTTGCTGTGCACCTGAGACACTACTTGAATATAATATATATATAAAGAAAAAAATTAAGAACAGAACTACCATTAAGATCCAGCTATCCCACTTCTGGGCATTTATACAAAGAATACAAAAACGCTAATTTGAAAAGATATACACACCCTTTGTTTATTCCAACAATATTTTACACTGGCCAAAATATGGAAATAACCGTAAGAGCCCATCAACAAATGAATAACGATATGACACACGTTCACACACACACATACACACGTAATAGAATACTACTCAGAAAAAAAAAAAACTTGCCATTTGTGACAACATGGATAGACTTGGAGTGTATTAAGTGAAACAAGTCAGAGAAAGACATATACCCTGTGACTGTGGAATATAAAAAACAAATGACCAAAATAAATGAGCAAATTAGACCAAACCTAAACAACACACAGAAGCAGAGTAGCGGTTACCAGAGGGGGAAGGGCTGGGGTGGGTGGAGAGAAGATCAACTGTATGGTAACAGCAGAAAACTCAGTTTTCCTGGTGAGCACACTGCAGGTACACAAAAGCAGAAATACAATGTTCATATGCAATTTACATAATGTTACAAACTAACGTTACAACAATAAAGAATTAAAAACAAAAACAAAAGCCAGAGGCTGATTTAAATAAGAAACTTAACTCAAGGCAAAGGGCAAGAGATAGAAGTCGCATTTCACCTGTACTCTAAAGGATAATTAGGAGTAGTCAGGTATTTACAGGGTGTCAGGAATGGAAGTTTATAGAAGGCAGAGAAAATCTAAGAGCAAACGGTTAAGAAATGAAAAACAGGGGCTTCCCTGGCGGTGTGGTGATAAAGAAATCCGCCTGCCAATGTAGGAGACATGGGTTCAATCCCTTATTTGGGGACGATCCCACATGCCATGGAGCAACTAAGCATGTGGGCCACAACTAGAGAGCCTGTGTTCTAGAAGAGTCCAGGAGCCACAACTACCAAAGCCTGCATGCCCCACAGTCCATGCTCCACAACAAGAGGAGCCCCTGCTTGCCGCGACTCAAGAAAAGCCCACGCAGCAACAAAGACCCAGCATGGTCAAAAATTCATACATATAGGTAAAATTTTTAAAAAAGATTTCAGTCATTGGGTACACTTGGGAAAAGATGAAGATAAGAATGAAGACACACAGAGGGCTAAATTATGGAGGGTCTTACATGTTTTGCGAAGGAATTTTAAATGTTTTCTATAGGTGATGTATGTCTTAATGAAGGACTTTTATCTGGGAAATAATAAGACCACTTTGGAAAGACCATACTGGGGTACTTTGGAAGACAAAAGGAAAAAAGTAGAATCAAGGTCAACAAGGTTGGTAGTGCAACAGTTTACATAAAGAGCAATGAAGGCTTTTAAATAAATGTGATGACAATGAAGGAAGAAACAGATTTGAAAATTAGGAAGAATGGCAAATAAATAAACCATATATCTTCACTTCCTACACCTGTGTTGAGACAGTACTGTGTTAGAACTGTGCTCATCTCTTCAAAAGTGCAGAAGCTAAGAAAAAAGGTGCAGGAATTATGATTTTATCTTTTTACCCCTTGAAACATAGCACAGTGCCTGGCTTCCAGTAACTACTCAATAACTTTTTTTTTTAAAGAATAAATAAATGCATGCTAGCTAGCCAATTAGCTTGCGTTAAATATAATACAACCAAGATGGTAGGTAAATCCTTATGATCTCAAAGAAGTAACCAAGGATCTAGCCTTCGCCTGGCTAGTCAAGTAACCTTTCTCTTATTACTATGGACTCGTGCTAAAATCAAACATTTGGATAAAAACAAAGTACTTCGCAGACAAAGGAGGGCTATCAGATACACAGAGCTATCAGAAAAAAATGGAAAAATCGATTAGTTCTGTCTGAGAGAAAGCAGCAGAAATAGGAGCGATTTCTGAAAAGATTAACATATGGAAGACAAAGGAAGGATTTAGGCAGATGACAGCATGTGCAGAGGCATGAAAAAGATGACATATTTAGGAAACATTAAGTTCCATTTCAAAATTCAAATTCCTAGCTGAAAAAATAGAAACACTAAAACAGATACTGTACACAGTTACAAATGTTTATACTGACAATGACCAAAATTTGATAATGTTCATATGCAATAAATTAATTTTCTTACTTTTTACAACAAAGTTCAAATGTGTTTTGTTAAAAAGAAAACAAAGAATGATTTAGCATTCCTGTAAGTCCACTTCATATATTTATTAAACTTTTTTTTTAAAATAAAATGACTGACAAACATGACCAATTTAGCCCTTGTGTTAAACACAACACACAAACATCACACACACAAAAATAACTTTTTCTAAAAAGAAACATATTTATCAATATCTAAAAAATACATAGGAGAACACGGACTGTATGAAATTGAGCACCTTTGCATGTGAAATTCCTTACCTGATAAGCACTTCTATTAGAGACCATGTCCCTTTCATACAAGTTGGACACTGAAACAATTCTAAGTAATATGTTGACATGGCTGGGGACTTCCAAGGAGGGTGAAGGTGAAGAAGAGCTGACAATATATGAAAGTATCGACCAGAAAACGTATCTATGTTATCCTATTATTTAAAAACAAAGAAAGAAAGAAAACAAGATGACTAAAAGTACCGTTTTACCAGCTAACTTAGTTTAAAACTCTAATAACCCAGATCTAACTTTCTTGGCAAAAATATGTGTTTGGACAAAGGAGAACAGATGGGAGCATGATGTTTAGCTAATTGAATACTGACTGCAACTGAGAGAAGCATACTCTAAACATGCATCTGCGTATTAGACAATCTCAGCTATTGGGACTAACTTATATAAAATGTCCATTTACTTCTCATGATTATACTGAGATTGAGTCCCCAAATGTGACTTGAAATAAACTAAAGAAACTTTACATGCAACATTCTGACTTATTACCAATGTTAGTCTGACACAGCTTAAACCTGTTTTTTCTTCTAATTGGTACCTTGATAAAGAATATAACTAGAAATCTATCTTGATAGAAATCTACCTTTGAAAAGGTGTTTTCATTGGTTTTCACAGTTAAAAGAGTAAATTCAGTACCTACATATACTATGAATAAAAATGATTACCAATGTACTGAGTAATTTACTAAATGACCTTCTAGATCTCTGAAATTTGATTACTGCCACAGAAAAAAAATTCTGAGAAAAATATTAAAACAATTTAATTTAATTTAAAAACAAAAGAAACAGTAATAAATGGGTGTCTCATTTCTTATTAAAATGAGGGAAACAAATAAGGAAGAGAAAACAACAAATATATACATAATAATATAAACATACAAAACTAACTATAAATATGCAAAAAGAGAAAATTTGCATTTTAACATTCTTTGAAAGACCATCAATACGTAAGACTGCTCTTACCTGTAGAATGTTTTCTAGAAGAGCATGGAGAAGATAAACAGGAGGGATATAATGTGCTTGCAAAGAGGAAAGTTCCTCAATTGCTTCTTTAAAAAACTGTCCTTCTATGAGGCTTTCAATTAAATTTAATATTCCTCGTGGAAATTCAGCATTTTTAACCTACAAAAGGAAAGATTCTATGACTCAAAAGGAAGAGGAAAATTCTGATACGAAATTTTGAATTAGTAAGGAGCCTGAATTTCCTCATCTGTACAATGTACAATCTCTGGTCTCACTACTTCACTAGATTGTTTTGTGGTTCAAAAAGAATGATTTATATGAATGTGTTTTACAACAATAAAATTATACCATAAAACATATACATTGTTAATTGTTCTATTTATCAGTCTTTGTCACCTTGAATAGTATAGGGAAATAGTACCTCTAAAGAAAACTTCAAAAGGCATTTGCAAAGTCTGGCTGCTAATGAGACTTCAGTTAGAAGTACAACTACACATAGTTCTTTTTTTTAATTAAAAAAAAATATTTATTTATTTTTAATTGATTGATGATTGCTTTACAATACTGGTTTGATTTCTGTCATACATCAACATGAATTAACCGTATGTTTACATATGTCCCTTCTCTCTTGAATTTCCCTCCCACCTTCCGCCCATTTCCACCCTTCTAAGTTATTACAGAGCTTCAGTTTGAGTTTCCAGAGTCATACAGCAAATTCCCATTGGCTATCTATTTACACATGTTAGTGCATATACACACAGTTCTAATTCAGGTGCAAAATTACTTTTTGGTGTTCTTTTAAACTTATAAGCAAACTTTGTCTATTAACATATACTGAATATATTAAGACATCATCAAGTACAATCAATACTTGCAAAAAGTAACAATTGCTGTAACATAAAATTACTCTACAGAGGCACATTAACACAACTCTATAAGAGTTCCACAAAATACATCCTCCTTGATCAAAATATTTTTAACAATAAAAGTGACTACTTTGAACTAGTTGAGAATCAAGAATACTGTGAAAAACTAAATAGAATAAAGAAGTCAATTTTGAAGGAATGAAGGATACAAAGAAAATAATATACTTTTATAAATATTATACTGAAAATTTAATCTAAGTAGTAATTATGAAAGCTATGAAATGTTATGAATAGAGATACACAACTCACCTGTGATGCGCACAAGTTTTTAATTCTTATCAATTTTTATTATTGCATAGAATTTTTTTTGAGCTTTGATAGAATACTATTTTTTTTTTCATATCTGATGAGAGAAACTACATTTCAAGTCCGATAGGAATCTTTGCCTTGCTGACAGCACATTTCTTTACATAAAAAAAAAAAACCCACCTAAAAATAGGGGATTCCCTGGTGGCTCAGTGGTAAAGAATCCACCTGCCAATACAGGAGACACAGTAAGGATCTGCCTTAATCTGGGAAGATCCCACACGCTGCGGGATCTTGGGCCCTAGAGCCTGGGCCCTAGAGCCCGAGCCCCGTAACAAGAGAAGGCACGGCAAGGAGCAAGCCGAGCACTGCAGCAAGAGGAGCCCTGGCTCACCAACACTGGAGAAAAGCCTGTGCAGCGATGGAGACCCAGCACAGCCAAAACAAACAAACAAACAAAACAGAATAATAAAACGTAAAGCTTCTTTTTGCCCGCATTACTATCTTACTCCAAATCTCTTACCTCAACATTGTATGCCGGTTGTTTATCTATTCTAATGCCACGGTATCTTACAGCCTACAACACAGAAATCATTAATTAAACATTTTTAGGTCAAAAAATACACTTCAACTTACAAAGTTTAAAACCTTGGCCAAACGTACAAAACAGATTTGGGAAGACATTAATAGATGTAATTGATCTGATTCTTATGTTTACTAGTGACCTCTAATCTACCATTTTAGGGACATGGCACTTTCTTGAGTATGAACAGTTTCTTTTTTCCCCCTTTCTAAAATAAAAGAGATTAAAAAATAAGGTCATATTCACTTTTAAGACTTGAAGAGGTCCACTGTCCTTAGTACTTGAATTATTAGAAATATAAATGGAGAGAGCATTTTGTACAAAAAATACATAGGAAAAAATGTAGTCGTGTTTTATACATAATCACAGGTAAAATCTTCCTCTATTGTTGTCAAATATCTCTAAGTTTGTACTTGTTTAAAAAATTATACTGGAAAAATATTTGCAACAAACAGATATTTGCAACAAACATGAAAAGAAATAACACCCTGATTACATCAAGAGTTCTAGAAGCAATGGTATAAAACCACCTACTGGAAAAATACAGAAAATGCCAACAAGCAACTGGCAGAAGAAAAAATACACAAGTGGCAAGTGAAGGCATAAAATATGCTCCATCTTGCTACTAACACAAGGAATACAAATGAAAATATCTGGCTTCCACTTAAGATATAGAAAGCTGGAAGGAGAGGCATTCCCACATTACAAACAAGAAAAAGCTGGAAAGTCTATGAAACCCTAATTGTACCTGAACCCTTCTGACAGCAGAGGTGTTAGTGCAACCAACTAAACAGAAATATGAAGACAGACAGGAGCCTCCAAGGACATGAGTACTGCTTTATCTGAGACAGTGGATTAGGAAGAGGAGGACTCCGATACAGTAGGTAAGAAAATGTGAGCTTAAATTTGTTGCCACTTGCTAATGGCTAAGTGTGGGACACAGTGAGAGAACAAAACCCTTGGGAATCAATAAAATGAGGGGCGTTTGCACTCAATGGCATGATCTTCTCCATGGACCTCACTGTGTACTCAGGGAAAGGAAAAGGGACAGGATGGGAGGCTAAAGTCAGTCTCCCAGCTGGTGAAGGCTGAAATGTGAAAGAAAAGTGGCTGCTGTGGTCAAGGCAGCAAATGTTAGTATGTACTATCAGGACACAGATGAAAACCAGTAACCTGCTGAATAAAGGCAGGGGAAAAAAAGTCCTTTACTCTGAAGATGGGGAGAAAAGATGGTGATCCCACACCATTAGGGACACCCCATTATTTGGGGCAGGGCAAGAACCCTGAAAAAGCCCTTCCCCCAAACCCAGGGCACCTCAAAGCTTTCCTCAAACTGAGGCTAAACCAAGAAACACCAACAACTTAGGAAGGTTTAGAAAATTCATAATTTCTCCATGACGTCACTGAGTTATAAACAGCAGAGAATTCATCAATTTACATTTTCTTACTCATTGTCCAAATACAATAATTACTATTTACAAAAATTAATGAACTAAGAAAATTATGTTAAGACATATTAAATATAATAAAATGACTCATTATTGTTATTACTATATTATATATTGGTAACACTGCAGAATGACAAGAAAACTACACAAAGCCAAATTCTACCTGAGCTCTATATATGTGTTTCCTTAAGGCATTCTTTAGGTCAACAATATCCACATTTGTCCTGATATCCTTGGTTTTTGATTCTTTGGCATGACCAGCAAAAACAGAATTCTTCCTTTCTTTCTGTATACGTATAAGAACTACTTTAGACAATGTACCAAAGAGTGCTAACACAAATGCTAAGCATCAAATGGACAACATAACACCAGAACATATTCATGCAGTGTTAATTACAGCAAAGATACATACAACCATATTAGAAAAATATTACACAATGAAATTTAAAAAAATTAAAAATAGTATGTTTTAACTGGAAAGTTTTACCTGATATTTACATGTACCCTTCCTTACGCATTTTCCTTTTAACCTATTCCAAATCTTTTCTGAAACCTCTCTTATTTTTGTTGTCATGCTCCCACAAAAATGGGGCTTCCCAGGTGGCACACTGGTGAAGAATCCGCCTGCCAATGCAGGAGATGTGGGTTTGATCCCTGGAGTAGCAAATGGCAACCCACTCCAGTATTCTTGCCTGGAGAATACCATGGACAGAGGAGCCGGGCAGGCTACAGTTCACAGGGTTGCAAAAGTCAGACACGACCGAGCACTCAAACCACAAAACATGATTGTTTATTTACCTTTATCATTTTTCTGAAGATCCTTCTGAATACATGTAAACATGCTATGGTTTATACGGTAAAACAAAATTATACTCTAGAACAATTAGCTCAAGAAGGATCTCGTTTAAAAGAAAAGATATCGGGGCTTCCCTGGTAGCTCAGTGGTAAAGAATCCACCTGCAGGAGACAATGATTCTATCTCTGATCTGGGAAGATTCCACATGTCACAGAGCAAGGAAGCCCCTGCACCACAAAAATTGAGCTTGTCCAGAGCCCGGGAGCCGCAACTCCTGAGTCCATGTGCCACGACTAACTGACGCCTGCACACCCTCGAGCCAACGCTCTGCAACAAGAGAAGCCACTGTAAGGGGAAACCCACACATTGCGACTAGAGAACAGTCCTTGCTTGCTGCAACTGGAGAAGAGCCCACGCAGCAACAAAGACCCAGCACAGCCAAAAATAAATGAATAAAACAAACATTTAAAAAAAGACAAGCTATCTTATTAATAATGGTCTATTCTATACCGGGGATGAACAAGATAAACTAAAATTTAGATTAGAATGTATTACTCAAACTACATACCATGTATTTTCCATTTTAAAAATTTTACCCTCTTTTCCCAGAACCTTTCTTTTCCTTTTTGTCAGGAAAAATAAAACATATTTGAACACCTTGATCAGTAATTCAAATTATTTCTGTACACATGTAAAAATACTTTCATTGTGAACCAAAGCTAATTATAAAATTATGAGTATTATACCAGAAAAAAATGAGAAAATTCTTTCCATAAGATGTACAGGTTACATTTGACACAGCAAACAATCACAAAAACCAGGTTATATGTAAAGGTGATATTAAGGAAGAACCAGAGAAAATTAAAACTTTTAGCTTACAAAATTTTACCTGATCTCTATAAATGTGCTTTCTTAAGGTACTCCTGTCATGTTCAATGTCCTTCCTGGAATCTCTTTCTTTCTCTTTTTTGCGCTTTTTCCTCAAGGTATAAATACTTTGAATATCTTCATCTTTTTTCTTCATTTCCTTCCACATATATTTAAATCAAAATTAAACAAATCTCAACATGAATGATGTACGTTACTAAATCCAAATAAATTCAAGAAGAGTTGGACTTAAAACACATTAAAAAATAGTTATATACAATAGGAAACTTCACCTACTGTTGGAGTGGGTATACATTAGTAAAGTATTTTGGAAAGCTTAGTAGATCATTACTTAGTAGAGTTAAACACGTAGAGTTCTTAGGACCTAGAATTCTCTCAGGCATATATCCTAGGCTAGAGGAACTCTTGAACATGTGCACCAAGAATCAATAAGAAAATGTTCATAGTGCTCATAACAGAAATGCTCATAATTTAAAAAAAAACTAAACAATCCATCAAAAACAAACAAAAAGAAACCCAAATACTTAACAATAGTAAAATGGATAAAAAGTATAACTGTGAAACAATGAAATATATGCACCAGCAAAAAAGCAAGTCACAGAAAATTAAAAATACCATGAACTACAGAAAGTTCATTAACAGGCAAACTTATTGGGAGGGAAAATAACATATTGGTAGGTAGTAAAACTATAATGAAAATCAAGAAAATAATTAAAACAAATTTTAACAGAGGTTACCTATCATGGGTAAGAGGAAGAAAAAGGGACACGGTTTGGAAATGACACACAGCAAGATGTTCAAAAGTTGGGAATGCTCTATTTCTTAACATATATACCTTTTTACTCTTTCAAAAACTGTACACAAATGCTTTATCAACACATACACACACAGTTCAGAAGAAACAACTTCATAAATGACATTAGAAAAGAGTATAAAATAATAGATAACTTTTAATTGAGAAGGTCTTACCTGATTTCCGTAAGTATGCCTTCCTAAGGCATTTCTCATTTTAACAAATTTCAAATTTTTCCTAGAATCTCTGAATCTTTCTTTGCTCTGATGTTCAGTCAAAATAGAACTAATAGTAACATCTTCATCATGATTTTTCATTTCTTTCTGCATGTTTGTAAAAATACTTTAGTTAGAGCATACATTAAGCAAAGCGTCAACACAACCAACGCAAGTCAAAACAAAAATCTCACTCAAAAAAACAGGTTTTATAAAACATATACATAAGATTAAACAGAGTATTATGCATTATATTTTAGCTATACTATGATGAAGCAGAAAAATACAGATATTTAGTTCTCGAAGTGTTTGCGCATATACTTAATTTAGGTATTTTGTTAACTTAATCTTTCTTGGAATTTCTGCTTTTTAAAAAAGCTGCCATATGCTTAATCAAAGCAGATTTGGTTATCCTCATTATTTTCCAAGTATTTGTGAAAATACACTGGATATCAAATAGAGTTTTCCCATTATTTAGGCATATCAAATTAAACATCTCAGAAAATCTCTGTATAGGAAATAGATATGATAACATTGTGCTCAATCACTTTGGTCGTGTCTGACTCTTTGCGACCCTGTGGACTGTAGCCCACAGGCTCCTTTGTCCACAGAGATTCTCTAGGCAAAAATACTGGGTTGGGTTGCCATGCCCTCCTTCAGGGGATCTTCTTACCTCAGGGACTGAACCCCCAAACTTATGTCTTCTGCATTGGCAGGCAGGTTCTTTACCACTAGCACCACCTGGGAAGCCCTATAATAATCAATATTATTATACTGTGTGTATGTGTTAGTTGCTCAGTAGAGTTCAACCCTGTGATCCCATGGACTGTAGCCCACCAGACTCTTATCTATATCCATGGAATCCTCCAGGCAAGAAGACTGAAGTGGGTAGCCATTCCCTTCTGTAGGGGATTTCCTCGACCATTAAACAAGATAAAAAGTATTGCAAACTATATTATTTATTCTTTATACAAGGCAACTTATTTAAAAAAATAGAAATTGCTACCTGAATTTGATAATACATTCTTCTGAGTTCTAAAAAGAACAAGATATTTACAGATATATTCTTTTTACTTTTTAAAATTTTGATATAGCTGATGTACAATAATAAGTTATACATGTACAATGTTGTGATTCACACTTTTTAAAGGTTATACTCAGCTTATAATTACTATAAATTACTGGCTATATTCCCTGTGTTGTACAATATATCCTTGCAGCTTACCTCACACGTAACGTTTTGTACCTCTTACTCCCCTAGCCCTGTACTGCACTCTCCTGCCATCACCATTCCCTCTCCGCACTGGTAACCACTAGTTTGTTCTCCATATCTGTGAGTCCATTTCATTTTTGTATTATTCACTAGTTTGCTTTATCTTTTAGATTCCAAATATAAATTATACTGCATTTGTCTTTCTCTGACTTACTTTACTAGTGTAACACCCTCCAAGTCCATCTGTGTGTGCTAAGTCACTTCAGTTGTGGCTGACTCTTTGCCACCTTATGGACCGTAGCCTGCCAGGCTCTTCTGTCCCTGGGATTCTCCAAGCAAGAATACTGGAGTGGGTTGCCATGTCTTCCTCCAGGGGATCTTCTCAACCCAGGGATCAAACCCACAACTCTTGTATCTCCTGCCTTAGCAGGTGGGTTCTTTAACACTAGCACCACCTGGGAATCCAACTCCATCAATGTTGTTTGCAAACACTGATGTTTGCAAACATTGCAAATGCCAAACTTTCATTTTTTTAAACTAATATTTCACTATATATGTGTATAAACACACACACACACATATATATTAATATATATATCCCATCTTCTTTATCCATTCATTTGTTGATGCACACTTAGGTTGCTTTCATATCATGGCAGTTTCTTTTTTTCTCTAATATGCACCCAGGAATGAAACTGCTTAGTCAAATGGTAGTTCCAGTTTTAGTTTTTCTGGGAAACTGCCATATTATTTTCTACAGTGGGTGTACAAATTTATATTCCCACCAACAACTGTATTTTGAAAAAACTAGAAAAAATTGTAAAAATATTTTAAGTGCTTGGAAAGTTTTATTTACTCTCTCCACTTATGATTTTGTAAGGTACTATTTAGTTGCAGAAGTTCCAAATTGTTCCTAAAATTCTCAAGGAAAAAACTTGACAGATGCAGTAAAAACAAATTTTAATTTATTTCTAATCACATTAAAAAATATTCTAGTTTAGACTGTTTTAGTTGCTCCTGCTATCTGAAAAGTTTTAGTTGAGAGCCACATATACACTTTCTGAAGGTACTTTTCATTGCTTCAAGTTCAGAGTCCTTCATGTTTTTGTTTTCCATATTTAATCAAAGTAGAAGTTCCTTATGTCACTGAAGAAAACCTGATCTATATGCAGTAAAATACCTGAATTTAGACCATATATTTAGACCAATACATTATTGCTGACTCCTTTGTAAGACACACATTACATTCAATATAGAGAATTGTTTTAAGTAATTATCATGTGTTGACAACACACTATGTATTAGAAACTGAATTTCTACATGTACATATGTATTACTTCAGTAAGAGCTTCAAAACAGACATAGGACAGTATCTATGTTCAAATTACAGACTTAGTATGTTCAAATTATAGACTGAAAATCAGATTTGGGTTCCAATACCAGCTCTGTGATTTCAAAATCAGTGTTTTTTCACCAAATAACACCTCTCCTACAATTTTGAAAGAAAAATCAGAAACATAGAAAATTTCTGTTCTTTTAGATGATAAAATGTTACCTGTGTTCTGCACATGGTCTCTTTTAAGGTACCTTTCATTTCAAGAAATCCCATATTTTCCCGGAAATCATTGCTTTTTTCTTGACTGCTATGGTTCTTCCAAGTAGAATTGGTTTGGGAATCTTCATCGTTATGAATTTCTTTCTGTATGTATGTAAAAATGGTTTGGGCAACCAATTAAGTATAATTTAACATTATATACTCTATATGATATCCAATTTTATAATTGCAAAATATTTTAGAGGTCAAACAAGTAGAAAAAATGCACCTAAATCAAAGTTTATTAAACACTAGTAAATTCCTTGAAGGGGAAAAAAAAAAAAAAATCATTACAACAAAGGTCCTGAATAAAGTAGCAGTAAAAATGTATCTCAAGAAAAGCTAGTGTTTGTTAGTCTAGTAACAGGCAACTCCTTTCATAAATAATCACAAGAACATTTTATCTAATCCCTTACCAAGTTACAATCTATTTCAAAATTTTCCGATTATAGACTATTTCTCTGATTATTTTTCAGCTTTTTTACTAGTAAGACTTATTTGCAAATCTATCACACAAAGAAAACAGACTAATAGTTGAACTCACAGCTTTTACTTGAATATTAATAAGCAATTATCTTCACCAAACTCTATCTCAACACATTTCTCTTACTAAGAAATCTAAACTGATATCATACCTACCTACCAATAATAATTTTTTAAAAAGTTGCATGTGTACTTATACATATAATTCTAGAAGTTTAGTAACATAAAGAATTGAGAATAAAGATGAATTCAAGTACTTATGCAAGGATATTCAGAGACTGACTATCTTTACACAGAGACTCGGAGAATCACTGTCCTCCTAGGGAGCAATTATGAAATAGCCAAAATGTGCTAAGGCCTATGGTGTGATCTCTGGTTCCCTTTCACTTGTTCTGGGCTTCCTATATGGATGTGAGGGTACTTTGGCAGCCGGCAATCCTGCCACTAGAGAACAATCCCTAAGAGTAGCTGATTACATTTCTTCAGTTACTCAGGAAAGTGAAATGGAAAACTAAGAAAAATGAAGACTTTCCTTCTTTCCTGTTCCTAGAATCAAGGTAAGTATTAGTCTGAATGTATAATTTCCATTAAGGACAACTGTAATGGGGATAAACTGAGTTTCTAGCTTCAAATTTCACAATGTTGATAAAGAGGACAGATCCTCAGGCTTAGATCATCAAAGAATGTCTAAAATATAGGATGCATTAATCACAATTAGATTCCAGTTACCTAGAATACATATGCAAAAAAAATACCATTATCATTAGCACCTAGGGAAGAACATACTGTTTTCAAAGTATATTTAAACATCCATTTCAGATGCTATATACTGATCTGTGTATTAAAATGTATAATTAAAGTATCCTATTTAAGTTAAATAGTTAAAAATCAGAACCTGATAAACTATGACACCAAATGTGAAACTTTAGAAAATAATTTATTTTCTACAGTGCTAAACATCAACATATAATTATCTCCAAGCCACTAATATGCTCTCCAAAGGGCTACCCTTGTGAAAACTATGGGCATTATCTGTAAATATTTCTTATTCTTTATTTTATGAATATTTTAGTGCCAACTATACACTAGGCACTATGTTAGGTATCTGTCTCCTATATGATCTGGGAAAAGACGGCATGTCTAATTTTCTTCATATAGTATAATGCATTCCCCAAACAGATGAGCAAAAGCTTACCAATTCAGTAAATTATTTTACTATCTAAGACAGGGCAAAACAGTGTGGCAATGATAGCCGCCTTGGCTTCTGATGCGCATACTTAGGTTTGTTTTCTATTTTAAAACAGGTATGGCTATGATTTGATTTCCAATAGGTAAGGCTTTTCTTTGATTAAGCCATACAAGTTGACATACAACTTCAATGAATTCACAAGACTGGATGGAGAGCCAGAGAGGTCAAGTAATCAGAACAAGCACCTTTCAAGTGCCCTGTGCTCTACATGGTGGTGGTGTTTTTTTTTTTGCCACATCCTGTGGCTTGTGGGATCTTAGTGCCCTAGCCAGGGATTGAACCCAGGCCCCCTGAAAGTGCTGAGTCCCAACCACTAGACCACCAGGGAATTCCCAGTGTTCTACATGGCTTTTAACTAGTATGTATCCTCAGATTCTTCAGCTGAATCTCATAACCCAAGAATGACTACTAGTGTATGGTAATCTTTACAACATTAACTATTTTTAACTCTCCAGAAAGAGACCAGGTAAGTATCAAGGAAAGCTATTAATACTCAAAATAAGAAAAGGGGAGACTCAAGGAGAGCAGCAGTCTTAAAATTTTTTAAGTGTTTGCTCTTACATTTTTGGTCTGATATGATAGTTGTAAGATCATGGGAAAATTATTAAACTCAATTATACTTCACTAACCATAAAATGGGGCCATAATACATACTACATAGGAACATATGGTTTAAAATAAGACTAAGTGTAAAAAGTGCTTAGTATAGTGCCTGGCACATAGTAATCAATAAATAATGGCCTAGAGTAACAGTTATTAGTTGATCTGGAACAAAAAGTGTGTATTTTTTTCAATTATTACTACTGTATTTCCATAAGAGCTTTCTGTAGTTCATCTTATTTCTTAGGCTGAAAATCAAAAGAAATTTTGAATATTCCTAAGGATCCTCTCCTTTTTGTGAATCTTCCTTGGGCCAAACAACTGCGATTCATTAGTCACTAACTCTTCTGTATCTCTACAACTTACACATGATTTTACCAATGCACAATACACACTAAACTGTAATTAACCGTTTCCACATTCTGTTTTGCAATGTTCTGTTTTCGCAGTCTGGCAGGTGGTCTTTTTCATTTTCCACAGTGCACAGAAGAGAGCCTGGTAGGCAAAAGTCTTAAATAGATATCTATAAACATGAACTAAATAATTGCCGATTCTGTTACTAAGTGACTTTCCAGAAAGTTAAGGAGATTAAACAAAACTATTTCTTTTAAACAACTGCTTAATTGTTACTTTTAGCTCAGTCATTGTATATGGCAACCCTTCTTAGAGAACACTTCAGAATCCATCTAATGAGGACTGTATTATATTCTATGCCAAAAAGGTTATGAATGGTTATGAACTAACTCTCAGCTGCCTACTCCAGAGTTTATAAAAAATGTATGCTAAAACAAATAGAAGTTAGAGGCTGTCTTTAAGTTTGCTTGATACACTATTGCTGCCCTCTAGTACTTCAGCAGTTGAATGTGACTGTAGTCAGACTACTGCAAAATAAGATGATGGAAAAAGCACATTATTACATTTAATTCATTTCTTTCCATAGAAAAAGGGGAATTTAGACACCTTTTCTAATTTAGTTAAGAATGGTTCTCATTCTTTTGACGGTTAATACTACGTTTAAACTGTTTAGATACATCAGATAGGATGCTTTTAGCTACCATTAACAGAAAACCAATTCAAAGTAACATAAACAGCATGGAAATTCCTACCTCACAGAACGGCAATATGGTCCAGTGCTAAGTCAGGCTTCAGGGCTGACTAATCCAGCACCTCAAGCATCTCTATGGGAGTCTACATTCTGTCTCTAAACTCTGCTGTCTACAGGACTGGTTTCATCCTAAGGCTACTTCTTCTCATGGTCAAAGAATGGCATTTTTCCACTTCACATCTAGCAGACACCAGGCTGCCAGAGGCTTTTTTCAGAATGAAAAAGAAACTTCCCAGAAGCTCTTACATACCTCTCTGTATGTCCAATGAATTAGAACTGGTTGACATGCCCATTCCTAGACCAATCACTGTCAAGGACAATGAGATTATCCACAGTCCAAGCAGATCCATCCTCTGAACTAAGGTTAAATTTCCAATCCACACTGCTGCTACTCAGTAGGGAAAGGTAATTATAGAATGATAATATTACATCTACTCTTGGAATACTCAAGGGTCATTCATAATTTCTCTATTAATCCAACAAATATAGATATAAAATGAGAATTCATGTGCCAGGCTTATACAAAATGATTCAGATATAACTATGGAAAAGACAGACATCATCTTTGAGGACACAGTGCTTTTGGTTTACCAACAGATGGGGGAAAAGACATTAACCAGGTAACCAGCCAATTAATTAATTACAATTGTGATGAGTACTATAAAGCAAAATAATGATATCAGAACACATTATAGGTGGACCTAACTATCTTAAGAAGGCCAGGGAGGCTTTCTTGAAGAGGCAACATTATAACTGCAAACTGAATGATAAGCAGAAAGTAGGCAAGCACAGAGACTGAGAGTAGTGAGTGGAGAGGAGCTGTTTAAGAAGAGAAATAGCTTTTCAGAAGATACTGAGGTAGGAAGTAGCTTAACCCGTTTAAGAAATTGGGAGAAGGCAGTTACAGGTTAGCAAGCATAGGAAAAAGTAGAGCAGGTTATAGTTGCAAAAGTAGGAGTGACAGGAACCCTGTGGGAACTTAAAGCCACGTTAGAGGTTTACAACTTTATCCGATGGCAATAGGAAGCCAATGGAGAATTTTAAGTGGGAAAGTGACAGCATCACAACTATTTTAGAAAGAGCATTTTAGTTGTTCCCTCTGAATGAAGTTGAATGGACTAGAGAAAGAAAAGGTAAGAGTTATTAGGAAATTAGCAAGAGTAGCAGCAAAGAAGTAGAACAACAGGGAGAGTAAAAAGGAGTTGATTCCAGCACAGAGACAAGAGGATGAACTGAACATGATGTTAGTATAGCAGAGAAGTAGTTTATTCAAGACGTATTCAGAATAAAATCAATAGGATTTGGTAGCTGACAAGACGTGGGGAATAAAGGAAAGGAAGGTTTCAAGACTGATTCCCAAGTTTCTAATATAAATTATTAAATAAAAGGTTGTATAGTATCTATTGAAATAGGAAACACTGAAGGAGCTAATTTTCCCTAGAAGACAAAGATTCAATTTTTAGACATACTGCAGGTTCTCGTCCATCCTGAGTGAACCTTCTAAAAATTTTTTCTGTGCTTACTTTCAAAGCAATTCTTCTAGGGTTATTTCCATTCAGACAACTTAAGGAGTGGTATGTGTACCAAGTGGGGAGATGCTGGTGGAGGAAAAGGACAGGAAAATATTTCTGAATTCTTGGAAACAGCTTTCTCTTTTCCAGTGGGAAAATACGTGAAGAATTCTCACATGATACTATAGCCCACTGATGTTTTATTTATACCGATTCAAAATGCTTAATATTATTTTATAATAAACATCACTAAAGCACTGAAAACAAAAGTAGAGACTCTGGATAAGATAAATTTTAAATGTAATAAGCAAGCTCCCTTTAGCTTTATCAGAAGTATTTTCAAATATTTAAATAATTCAGAGTAATTGCCTTAAAAATATCATTTTAATTCTAATCATATTTTCAAAACTCAGAACATAATTTGATTTTATATATTCACTGTATCAATTTTATAAAATAAACATTTAAAAATGCTTAAAAAAAAAAAAAAAACTTACCTCTAAAAGAAAATCTTCTAGATACTGAATTGGATAGAACGGAGCCTTAAAGTCATCTTTTTCTTGTTCAGCCTTGATTCTTGCATTACTGGCAATCACATGAGTTATTCCTGTTGGTGAATTTTTTGGTAAAATAACATTTGCTTTTCCAGCCTCCAAAACTCTAAAATGTAAACAGTATAGAAAAGTATTAAAAAGAAAGTATTTAGCCAAATTATCTAAATCAATTTCTTTCCAGGAGTAGATGCAGAACTTTCTGAAAGAAATTAACTTCTTTGGTCTATTTGAGTGCCATGAAGAATAATTATTGCAATGACTACCTAACCTGTTAAGTTTTTCAGAACAGATGCTTAAGAAATCATGTTATTTTCTCTATTTATCCATTTCTTGATATAGGGAAAGTTGTTTTTTTTTTTTTTTTTTAATGGGGAAAGTTTTTAAGAATCAAGAATACTGTTTATTTCCTAAGTAAAAGTCACCTCTATAAGCCAAAAAAGGAAGAAGTATAAGAGAGTATTTCACCTCAAAAGGCAACAATACCTCCAAAAAAACCATTCTGAACCACAAAAAATGGAACTAAAGTTGCCAACCTTCTTCTAAAAATTTACCTTTTGAAAAAGTTTAACTTTGATCTACATTAAGACATACATTTTACATTTAGGCTCAGAAGACACAGACACATACCCAAAAGTTTCATCAAAGTTCATTACTGCTGAGGATTTAGAAAGCTACAAAAGAACACTGCTACGACCTTACAAGAACAATAAGTCAAATAATCCACAAAAGTATAACTTTTCTTGAATGCAGAGAACTGAGATAATAAGCCAATTAAGAAACTGAATTTCCAAAGGAGCAGTCAGCACCTCTGTGAAGAGATTGGATGCCCAAACTATTTCACTTTTGCCAGAGCACAGGACAGAAGTAGCCACCATAAATGCAAGTAAGAGTCTGGTAATATTTAAATAAATTTAAAGGCCAAGTGTAGGTAGTACGACAGTTTAGAATAACTGAGAATCCCTGACACATGAAAGGATGTCCTCTCAGTTGCAAGCTCTTTGCCCCCAGCCTCTATTAAGGATTCCTGAAAAAGATTAGGAGCAAGTACAGCGGGAATCCCCGATGGTAGTGAAGGTGGGCCAGTGGGGACTGCCTGACAACAAGAAATAAACATAAAACCAGAACCACTTCCCTGCCTCCATCTCTCTTATGAAGCAGAAGCCTGAAGCCATCTGGGTAAGTTAAGAAAGTTTTTTGACTTCAGAACCCAGGAAAAGATGCACTGGTTTTTGGAAGAGTGGAAGTTAAAACACATCTGCCTTTGGGAAAGGGGTAGGAAAGCCTCCTGCTGTGCAGCTCAGAAGAGACTGGATAAAGGATAGAAGCAAAAGCCACCTGTCCCTGGAGAGGGGGCAGGAATGCCAATTGGGCCTAGGTCCCTGCACTTATACAAAGCAGACACCTCAAGCTGTGGGAGACGTGGAATTTTTCTTTTCCTGCCTATCATACAAGGGAGAATTTGGCTGTCATGGCTTCATTGAGACAAAAACAATAGGTGTTATCTCAACCCGAGACCAAGAAGAATGCTTAAGACTAAAGCTTATCCAACGGACAAAAACACACCAACCCTTATCCTCCAGCCAAGAAATGAGTAAGAAGCAACAGGGGAAGATACACATAATTAAATGTATAAAAGCACAAGCGAATATTTTAGGATGATGTAAAATTTAGAGATCTTGATTGTAGTATGGTAACATAGGAGCATAAATTTGTCCAAACTCATCAAAATGTACACTAAAAAATTTTGCATTTTATAGTCTATACATTACACTTCAGTAAAAATAACAAAAGCCCTCAGACTACCCCCTTCCTGCAAAAAAGTCACAGCAGTCTTGAAACACACTTTACTAAATAAGTCCTAAAATATGATGAAAAATATAAAAAGAAATGAAATGATGAGAGAAACAGTATGAACCATGAAGACATTACATAAACTTAGAAAAAACCCTTTGTGTAATGTAATACTTCACTTACAAAAATCTGTGAAGTGCTTCACAACTGAAAACAAATATCTCCTAATTAAAAAAAAATTTTTTTTACTTGAGTTGGCCTAGAAATAACACAGAAAATAAAACAGAGACCCTGAGAATAATGCAATGCTAGAAAGTAGATTCTGTTCCATTAGACACATAATACTTAAATGAGCAGAATGGCTTAACCAGGTAATCAATGAGTAAATCACCATGTTTCATTTTAGAATTAATGAGTAACTGCAAAGAAATACAAAAAAATAACTACAAAGAAATGCAAAAGGTCTATAGACCTAACCGAAGTAGAAGATGTTAAGAAGAGCTGGCAGGAATACACAGAAACTATACAAAAAATGGTCTTAATGACCCGGATAATCACGATGCTGTGATTACTCACCTAGAGCCAAACATCCTAGAGTGTAAAGTCAAGTGGGCCTTAGGAAACATTACTACGAACAAAGCTAGTGGAGGTGATGGAATTCGAGCTAAGCTATTTCATATTCTAAAAGATGATGCTGTGAAAGTGCTACACTCAATATGCCAGCAAATTTGGAAAACTCAGCAGTGGCCACAGGACCAGAAAAGGTTTTCATTCCAACTACAAAGAATGTTCAAACTGCCACACAGTTGTACTCATTTCACATGTTAGCAAAGTTATGCTTAAAATTCTCCAAGCTAGGCGTTAGTAGTACTTGAACCAAATACTTGAACTTCAAGATGTACAAGCTGGATTTAGAAAAGACAGAGGAATCAGAGATAAAACTACCAACATCAGTTGAATCATAGAAAAAGAAAATTCCAGAAAAACATCTACCTTTGATTCACTGACTATGCTAAAGCCTTTGACTGTGTAGATCACAACAAACTGTGGAAAATTCTTAAAGAGATGGGAATACCAAGCCACCTTACCAGCCTCCTGAGAAACCTGTATGCAGGTCAAGAAGCAACAGTTAGAACCAGACATGGAACAACAGATTGGTTCAAAATTGGGAAGACAGTATGTCATGGCTATATATTGTCACCTTGCTTATTTAACTTATATGCAGAGTACATCATGAGTAATGCCGGGCTGGATGAAGCTCAAGCTGGAATCGATTGCTGGGAGAAGTATCTATAACCTCAGATAAGCAGATGACACCACCCTAATGGCAGAAAGTAAAGAGGAACTAAACAGTCTCCTGATGAAGGTGAAAGAGGAGAGTGAAAAAGCTGGCTTAAAACTCAACATTCAAAAAGTGAAGATCATGGCATGTGGTCCCATCACTTCACGGCAAATAAACAGGGAGAATGGAAACAGTAACAGACTATTTACTTGGGCTGCAAAATCACTGCAGACAGTGACTATAGCCATGAAATTAAAAGATGCTTGCTCCCTGGAAGAAAAGCTATGACAAACCTAGATAGCATATTAAAAAGCAGAGACATCACTTTGCTGACAAATGTCTATCTTGTCAAAGCTGTTTTTTCCAGTAGCCACGTATGGATTTGAGAGATGAATCATAAAGAAGGCTGAGTGCCAAAGCAATGATGCTTTCGAACTGTGGTGTTGGAGAAGACTCTTGAGAGTTCCTTGGACTGCAAGGAGATCAAACCAGTCAATCCTATAGGAAATCAATCCTGAATATTCATTAGGAGGACTGATTCTGAAGCTCCAATACTTTGGCCATCTGATGTGAAGAACCAACTCACTGGAAAAGACTGAGGGCAGGAGAAGGGGACGATGGAGGCTGAGATGGTTGGATGGCATCACCGACTTAATGCAGATGAGTTTGAAGAGCAAACTCCAGGACAAGGAAGCCTGGCCTGCTGTAGTCCATGTGGTCGCAGTCAGACACAACTGAGCAACTGAACAGCAATAATTAAAAAAAAAAAACAAAACAAAACTTGTTTTCACATTCACTGCTTTAGCTTTTATGAGATCTCACCTTACAAGAGAGTCACTTCGCTTATCAGCTCTAACAAGGAGGACAACTTTCCATTTATGGAAGGCTCCAGGAGCACCAGTGCGTTTCAGTTCTTCTCGCCATCTTTTAGGTGCAGATTGCATTTGAGGTGAATAATGGGAGTCTTTTTCAATTTTATATCCCCATTCATAAGTTGTTTCATCAAGCCATCTGCCACTTTGGGCACTATGAATTATGTAGTCCTTAGTTAGTACCCACTTTCCTAGAAAGCAAATAAACTGTTAGTCACAAAAGAATTTTGGTTCTGATAAATGGGAAAAAATAAAGACCAAATAACAAATAAAATTTGCCCTGTTTCAACATGCCTTTTTCTACACTGCCAATGTTATCTTTGAATTATGTTTTCCTACATTTTCTGATAAAGGCCTACAACATCACTGAACACTGTATGTAATCTTTCTTATGATAAATAATTATAATTCTGTTACTGTGTAAAATATAAAGTTAAGGATTAATAAAATATATTGAATTATGACTATTATTGCTTACCAATTTGAATGAGGTTTATATTCTTTCTCCTATGCTAAAAGTTTTTACAATAATGTTTACAGCATTATTATACTTTAAAACAATGAATTTTCAAGGATATTTAATAACATTCTGTAGTTCTTTATCTAGGCATCAATGATCTTTTTAAACAGCAGATAAAATACATGTTTTCACCTCTGGAGATAATAATGAATCCAAATGTTTTTCTGGTAAATTACTAAAAAAAAAAAAAAAAGTAAATCCACCTGAGTCAAATATTGAAGGGAGGAAAAAAAAAAGCAAGTGGACTAATGATACACCAAATCAATCACAGTAGAGCAAATTATAAAAGGAACATCAATGGTGACAAGCAGAGAGGAGATTAAGCCCTAATAAAGGTTCAGAAAATTTTAAATCTTAGTAAAATAGAATGATCAATGCTTCACAGGATGGATGGGAGGGGAAGCAGAGCAAGAGAACAAAAACAGAAACTCTTCCATGATAGATCAAAGGAAAAAAACTTGACTGAGAATAGCTGAGGCTTCAACAAAAGCTTTTTTTTTTTTAAAGGTATTTTGTACCAAGCCTTTCTGTTAAAAAATATTTTTTTCTTGTATAAAGCACTTACACTAGGTGAAGTAAATATTTCTGCCTCTTCAATATCTTTTTCAAGTGTTATTCAGAAAATCAAAGCAAAACTAATACATCAAATATTTTCAGAAAAATATCAGAAAGAACCACATTTATATTTGATACAGTAAACCAACTATCTTTCCAGAGATTAAAGCCTTTTTTCTTCACCATGAGGATTTTTTATTTCAAAAGTGAGGGGAAGATAGTTAACTTACCTGCTGCACAAGCCGCTAAAAACTTCTCACTCTTACATAGGCGTTCAGCTATTAGATGTGTACAATTTTTGTATTTCTGCAAAGACAAATCCACACCAAAAAATGCTATTAAGGTAAGATTTCCTTTTTAACATATTCTGTCTATCCTTACAATTCAAGGGGGCATTTTATAATTTTTAGGCCAGTACTTTAATTTTAGTTATTCTTCAACTATACCTTGAACTGTACTCACCTCACTCTTGATAAAAGTGCAATCCAGTTTTAAAAGCAATTTGCCTAGAGCTTCTTTTTCTTCTACCTTAAATCCTGTCATCTGGATAATATGCTTTGGGGCATCGTCTTCCATCTAACATATACATATAAAGAAGACAACATATGTTAAACATGTTATTCATACAGTTGACATTTTTTAATTATGAGTGATAAAAATAAAAACTACTTAAGATATAAGGCTTAACTGTAAGACAGTACCAATGTTCAAATGCTAATGTGCAACAGAAATTAGTTTTAAACGTGACCTTATCAAAATGTGGCTGTAAATAAAATGATTTGTTTTCTGGTTTGAACACTGAAAGATTTACCTGCCACTAGAACACACTGATGAGCATAATTCTTCAGAAAAAGACAAATACTTTTAAAATTTCATCAATATAGTAGATTCATTTTAAACTGCTGTTTTTGCTAAGACAGAAAACACAAGGACCTAACAGAAGCAGAAGATATTAAGAAGAGGTGGTAAGAATATGCAGAAGAACTGTACAAAAAAGGACTTAATGGCCTGGATAACCACGATGGTGTGATCACTCACCTAGAGCCAGACATCTTAGAGAGTGAAGTCAAGCGGGCCTGCGGAAGCATTACAACAAAGCTAGTTGTAGGAGGTGATGGAATTTCGGCTGAGCTATTTCAAATCCTAAAAGATGATGCTGTCAAAGTGCTGCACCCAATTTGCCAGCAAATCTGGAAAACTCAGCAGTGGCCACAGGACTGGAAAAGGTCAGTTTTCATTTGAATGCCAAAGAAGAGCAATGCCAAAGAATGCTTAAACTACCGCACAACTGTACTCATTTCACATGCTAGCAAGGTTACGCTCAAAACCCTTCAAGCTAGGCTTTAACAATATGTAAACGGAGAATTCCAAGATGTACAAGCTGGATTTAGAAAAGGCAGAGCAAACAGATCAAATCACAAACATCCACTAGATCATAGAAAAAGCAGAGAATTCCAGAAAAACATCTACTTCTGCTTTACTCACTGACTGAGCCAAAGCTTTTGACTGTGTGGATCACAACAAACTGTGGAAAATTCTTAAAGAGATGGGAATATCAGATCACCTTATTTGGCTCCTGAGAAACCTGTATGCACGTCAAGAACCAACAGTTAGAACCAGACATGGAACAACCAACTGGTTCAAAATTGGGAAAGGAGTATATCAAGGCTATGTGTTGTCACCCTGCCTATTTAACTTATATGCAGAGTACATCATTCAAAATGATCCAGCCCATGCTGGGCTGGATGAAACACAGCTGGAATGGAGATTGCTAGGAGAAATATCAATAACCTCAGATATGCATACGACACCACCCGAATGGCAGATAGCAGAGAAAAACTAAAGAGCCTCTTGACGAAGGTAAAAGCGGACAGTAAAAACGCTGGCTTAAAACTCAACATTCAAAAAACAAAGATCATGGCATCCGGTCCCATCACGTCATGGTAAATAGAAAGCGAAAAATAGCAAACAGTGATAGACTTTATTTTCTTGGACTCCAAAATTATTGTGGATGGTGACTACAGCCATGAAATTAAAGACACTTGCTCCTTGGAAGAAAAGCTATGGGAAAACAAAGACAACATATTAAAAAGCAGAGATATCATTTGGCAGACAAAGGCCCACATAGTCAAACCTATAGCTTTTTCAGTAGTCATGTATGGATATGAGAGTCGGACCATAAAGAAGGCTGAATGCTAAAGAATTAATGCTTTTGAACTGTGGTGTTGGGGAAGACTCTTGAGAGTCCCTTGGACTGCAAGGAGATCCAACCAGTCCATCCTAAAGGAAATCAGTCCTGAATATTTATTGGAAGGATTGATGCTGAAGCTGCAATACTTTGGTCACCTGACGTGAAGAGTTAATTCATTGAAAAAGACCCTGATGCTGGGAAAGATTGAGGGCAGGAGGAGAAGGGGACGACAGAGGATGGGATGGTTGAATGGCATCACTTATTCAATGGACATGAGTTTAGCAAACTCCAGGAGATATTGAAGAGAAACCTGGCATGTTGCCGTCCATGGCATCACAAACAGCTAGACAAGACTGAGCAACTGAAGAATGACTGGACACTTGTGGACAATGACACACAGATATCATACAAATTTTCAGTGTTTGTGGACAGATACTGAACAGTATGTATAAATAAGTCAACGGAGAATTTAAACTTATGGTACCACAGTATTTACATCAAATGTTATAGTAGGTATATGGGGACGAGGGCTTCCCAGGTGGCACAGTGGTTAAAGAAACCACCTGCTGATGCAAGAGACATAGGTTTAATCCTAGGGTTAAGAAGATCCCCTGGAGGAGGAAATGGCAACCCACTCCAGTATTCTTGCCTGAAACATTCCATGGACAGAGCCCCAGGGGCTACAGTCCATGCAAAGAGTCGGACATAACTGAGCCACTGAGCACATACACAAATACTCAGTTCAGTTCAGTCACTCAGTCGTGTCCGATTCTTTGCGACCCCATGAATCACAGCACACCAGGCCTCCCTGTCCATCACCAACTCCCGGAGTTCACTCAGACTTACGTCCATCGAGTCAGTGATGCCATCCAGCCATCTCATCCTCTGTCGTCCCCTTCTCCTCCTGCCCCCAAACCCTCCCAGCATCACAGTCTTTTCCAATGAGTCAACTCTTCGCATGAGGTGGCCAAAGTACTGGAGTTTCAGCTTCAGCATCATTCCTTCCAAAGAAATCCCAGGGCTGACCTCCTTCAGAATGGACTGGTTGGATCTCCTTGCAGTCCAAGGGACTCTCAAGAGTCTTCTCCAACACCACAGTTCAAAAGCATCAATTCTTCGGCACTCAGCTTTGTTCACAGTCCAACTCTCACATCCATACATGACCACTGGAAAAACCATAGCCTTGACTAGACAGAACTTTGTTGGCAAAGTAATGTCTCTGCTTTTGAATATGCTATCTAGGTTGGTCATAACTTTTCTTCCAAGGAGTAAGCGTCTTTTAATTTCATGGCTGCAGTCACCATCTGCAGTGATTTTGGAGCCCCCCAAAATAAAAGTCTGAACTGTTTCCCCATCTATTTCCCATGAAGTGATGGGACCAGATGCCATGATCTTAGTTTTCTGAATGTTGAGCTCTAAGCCAACTTTTTCACTCTCCCCTTTTACCTTCATCAAGAGGCTTTTTAGTTCCTCTTCACTTTCTGCCATAAGGGTGGTATCATCTGCATATCTGAGGTTATTGATATTTCTCCCGGCAATCTGGATTCCAGCTTGTGCTTTTTCCAGCCCAGCGTTTCTCATGATGTACTCTGCACATAAGTTAATTAAGCAGGGTGACAGTATACAGCCTTGATGTACTCCTGTTCCCATTTGCAAGCAGTCTGTTGTCCCATGTCCAGTTCTAACTGTTGCTTCCTGACCTGCATACAAATTTCTCAAGAGGCAGGTCAGGTGGTCTGGTATTCCCATCTCTTTCAGAATTTACTAAATTATTCCTAATCTAGATTTCTTAACTGTGCTACATGTTACTTTCATCCCCTACAAAGTAGACTGAACAAAATTACAGTTTCAAATTTAGAGTCATTAATTTCTATTTAAATGAAGTTCAAAATGTACTCTGTATTTGAGGTGGCACATTTATTGGCCAAGAAAAAGAAAATTCACAACATTTCTAGTTAGAAAAATAGTTGTTAAATAGAGGAAAACAACAGAATGGGAAAGACTAGACATCTCTTCAAGAAAATTAGAGATACCAAGGGAACATTTCATGCAAAGATGGGCTCGATAAAGGACAGAAATGGTATGGACCTAACAGAAGCAGGAGATATTAAGAAGAGGTGGCAAGAAGAGGTGTACAGAAGAACTGTACAAAAAAGAGCTTCACAAAAAAAAAAAAAAAGAGCTTCACAACCCAGATAATCACGATGGTGTGCTCACTCATCTAGAGCCAGACATCCTGGAATGTGAAGTCAAGTGGGCCTTAGGAAGTATCACTACAAACAAAGCTAGTGGAGGTGATGGAATTCCAGTTAAGCTATTTCAAATCCTGAAAGATGATGCTGTGAAAGTGCTGCACCCAATATGCCAGCAAATTTGGAAAACTCAGCAGTGGCCACAGGACTGGAAAAGGTCAGTTTTCATTCCAATCCCAAAGAAAGGCAACGCCAAAGAATGTTCAAACTACCACACAATTGCACTCATCTCACACTCTAGTAATGCTCAAAATTCTCCAAACCAGGCTTCAGCAGTACGTGAATCGTGAACTTCCAGATGTTCAAGTTGGTTTTAGAAAAGGCAGAGGAACCAGAGATCAAATTGCTAACAAATGCTGGATCATCAAAAAAGCAAGAGAGTTCCAGAAAAACATCTATTTCTGTTTTATGACTGAGTGGATCACAATAAACTGTGGAAAGTTCTTCAAGAGATGGGAATACCAGACCACCTGACCTGCCTCTTCAGAAACCTGTATGCAGGTCAGGAAGCAACAGTTAGAACCGGATATGGAACAACAGACTGGTTCCAAATAGGAAAAGGAGTACGGCAAGGCTGTATATTGTCACCCTGCTTATTTAACTTATATGCAGAGACATCATGAGAAATGCTGGACTGGAAGAAACACAAGCTGGAATCAAGACTGCCGGGAGAAATATCAAAAACCTCAGATATGCAGATGACACCACCCTTATATCAGAAAGTGAAGAGGAACTAAAAAGCCTCTTGATGAAAGTGAAAGTGGAGAGTGAAAAAGTTGGCTTAAAGCTCAACATTCAGAAAACGAAGATCAAGGCATCTGGTCCCATCAATTCATGGGAAATAGACGGGGAAACAGTGGAAATGGTGTCAAACTTTAGTTTTTTGGGCTCCAAAATCACTGCAGACGGTGACTGCAGCCATGAAATTAAAAGATGCTAAATCCTTGGAAGGAAAGTTATGACCAACCTAGATAGCATATTGAAGAGCAGAGACGTTACTTTGCCAACAAAGGTCCGTCTAGTCAAGGCTCTGGTTTTTCCAGTGGTCATGTATGGATGTGAGAGTTGGACTGTGAAGAAAGCTGAGCACCAAAGAATGGATGCTTTTGAACTGTGGTGTTGGAGAAGACTCTTGAGAGTTTCTTGGACTGCAAGGAGATCCAACCAGTCCATCCTAAAGGAGATCAGTCCTGGGTGTTCACTGGAAGGACTGATGCTGAACCTGAAACTGCAATACTTTGGCCACCTGATGTAAAGAGTTGACTCACTGGAAAAGAGTCTGATGCTGGGAGGGATTGGGGGCAGGAGAAGAAGGGGACAACAGAGGATGAGATGGCTGGATGGCATCACCTACTCCAACAAGAATTTAAGTGAACTCGGGGAGTTGGTGATGGACAGGGAGGCCTGGCGTGCTGTGATTCATGGGGTCGCAGAGTTGGCCACGACTAAGCGACTGAAGTGAAGTATCAATGGTATTCAAAAACTTTACAAAAACATGCTGTTGCTAGAAATCATGATTTAGTCTAATGCAGAACACATAGTAACACACAAAGCCACATGGGAATTATAAGGCATACAACCAAAACCAGGGAGAAAAACCGCTATCACTAATTTCAGGGAATGACAAAGCCTTTAAGAAAATTTCCTAGAGAAAATAATAGGTCTTTTCAGAAACACGGAAACCTATCTGTGAATACCACCTTGGTATTCTAATGGAAAGGCAAATCTAATTGTTTTTATAGTTCCTGAAAGTCATTTTCATCAGAGGAATACAAGTGTTTTAACCATATACATTTCACCCACTACTAGTATTTTATTTACGTATTTAAGAGTCTGAAAAACAATTTAGTAGGTATTTCAAGAAAAATGCTGCCAAAGAAGGGAAGTTTGAGTAGCCTTTAAAATCTTTCCCACGTGGCTATTTTTAAGTGCTTGGACTTCCCTGGGTCCAGTGGCTGAGAATCTGACTGCTCATGCAGGAGACATGGGTTCAATCCCTTGTCCAGGAAGATTCCACATGCTGTTGGGCAACTAAGTCCATGCGTCACATCTACCAAAGCCCATGCTCCCTAGAGCCTGTGCCCCACAAGAGAAGCCACTGCAGCGAGAGCCTATGCTCCCTAGAGCCTGTGCCCCACAAGAGAAGCCACTGCAGCGAGAAGCGCAGGCACGAGGGAGTAGCCCCTGCTAGCTGCAACTAGAGAAAGCCCATGCAGTGAAAAGCCAGTGCAACCAACCTACCAACCAACCAACAACTTGGAAAAACAAAAGAAAATTAAAAACATAAAATAAAATGCCCACATAGAGAAACTACTATTAAGTAACAGGAAAACACAGAAAGCAACAACAACAAAATCACTGTAATGCTCCCAAAAAGTCTGATTTAAAGGTTATTTTAGGGGTTTCCCTGGTGGTCCAGGGGCTAAGCATCTGCCTTATAATGTAGGGAACGCTGGTTTGATCCCTGATCCTGGAAGATCCCACATGCTGCAGGGCAACTAAGCCCATGCGCCCAGAGCCCGTACTCCACAGCAAGAGGAGCCACTGCAATGAGAACCCTATGCACTGCAACTAGAGAGTAGCCCCCTAGTCTCTGCAGCTATAGAAAGCCTGCACACAGAAATGAAGACCCAGTGCTGTCAAAAACAGAACAGAAAAAAAAATTGTTTTCAATAAATAGTATTTTAAATAGTATTTTTCTGCTTCCTGAGAACTTAATATGCTATGAAGAAATATAAGGGAAAAAATTATCATTATGTTCCTCTTTTATATCAAGTTAGGAACAGCTATTTCACAATTTGAATGTTTATTATTAACAAGGTGACATTTTAACGTATTTTAGATTGATGTACAAATTATTAAACGATTTGGACTTATTAGAGTTGTATACAATGCCAAGTTTCCATCCTAAATCATACTGTCCTTATGATGGAATAAATACAGCCGCCTTGGATATTTAACAGCCTTTTCTATCAAAGCACGAGTCCACAGTAAAAGGAAAACAGGACCAACTGTGCTCAGTGGTAGAAATCAAGAAAACCTTTTTAAAGCAACTTCTTTCCTTTGAAAAACAATGAAAATGAAACTGATATTAAACAAGCAAAGAGGAAAAGTGAATAAGAAACACAGGTAAAGAAGTTAGACTTCCTGATTCAAAGCGCATGAAAATATAAGTGTTAAAAAACAAATCAAAACATAGAAAATTAACAAGTTTATCAGAAAAACTGTGCTATTAGCTAAATTTCCAAAGAATCTCAAATCACAGTGATGGCACACAATAACTAGCAGTTTTTTTTTTTTTTTAAAGAACAAATTCCATTAATCTAATAGAGTCCTATAATAAAATGATCTACTTGAACAGAATTCACAATACATTTAGCAATCCTTCTTAACATCACATCATATGATAAACTAATAACCACAGGTCTAAGTCATATAGTTACAAGGGAAAATAGTTATCTATATTTGTAGGAATAGACATATACATACATAGATATTAAGTATTTGTTTATACTTAAAAAATTAGTGGCTTAATGTCTCTTCCTATGATCCTACAGGAGTAAGAAAACAATAAATAATAGCCTGATATACCAGTGAACCCAAAGAAAGTACTATACAAAACTGGTGTTAATACCTATCAATTACCCAGATAATTCAAAGTGAAGTTTTGTGCTGGTAATAGGTTCTGGGATACGGAGGATGAAGAGCTAACTGCTAGAAGTCTTCCCTCAGGAAATAAGGTAAATAAACTGCGATATAATTGTTCCAGTAGTATTTCCAGAAATTAGATATTTTTCTAGAACTTGTAGGGGGTAATCCTTGATGTCTTCACACAGAAGATACTACCCTAAGATAATAACAGGAAAAGAAAAACAACAAAAAACCCCACAGCATTCATTTTTAAGTTAAATGCATTATCTTTACTGTCAAAAAGTTTAAAATTATACATGAGATTTTCAGTTAAAGAAGATGCTCTTATATTAATTTTCAAAACTTTTGCAATAATTAAAAAGGAATCTAGTTGCTTACCTTGAATCATATAATACACACAACTAAGGAAATAATGAATTAGAACAGAGCTGGCATTTACAAAGAACAAGCAACTGTCCCTGTGGTGTGGACTTTCCCAAAATATCTCCCACATGGGCCTATCCTTGATGCCTGACATTCCTCTGCAGTTGGCGCCAGTTAAAAATGCAAATTAACCTATAGCACTCATCATAATTAAGGACACTGTATACTAGCTTTTTAGGTCTATAAATTCTTTACAAAATGATACATAGCTAGAACACCTTTGAAGAATATGAAACAGAATATTTTAAGAGAACTCAAAGAAATAGAGGCAAGAATAGTGATATGAATAGAAAGGTATGGTATGGGAAAGAGTATGTAAGACCAGGGTGTAACAGTTGGGTGAAAGAGAAAAGTATGCCAAAAAGAAGTGCAAGGTTGCTTAAAGAGGTCTGGGATTGGAAAATAAGGATAAACCTTCCCTACTCTACTCTGCATTATAATTTTTCTTTTATGATTAGACAGATTATTATAGAAATATGAGAACATAATGCATCTTAAAAACTGTATGCTATTAACTAAGATAAATAAGGTATTTATTAAAAAGTTTAACTTATGTTTGTATTTAAGAATTAAAATTTCCCTCAAAATAACTTTTACTGATTTATGTTTTAATTATAATTAATACATGATGATAGAAAATTTGAAAAATACTACAAAGTATATAGAAAGGTTAAAATCTTTAATTCCTTTATAATACCACTGTTAATATTTGGGACAGGGGAAGGATCTGACTTGAAGGTTTTATGGATGTGTGTAAAAAAAATTAAAAAATAAAAATTTATATAGTCTGTATCTTTTATATGATGGTCTTTTTCTACACTACTGAATATTTTGCCATTTTAAGGCAATGGGTTGAAAACTAGTAGTTTCTTAATGTTTGCTCTTCAGTGAACTATTTTGATTTTAAACCTAAGGAAAATCACCATTAAAACCTCCTTCTTTTGGAAAGGACATACTAAGCCTTAAACCCAATCCATATTGGTGCTTTGAATTAAAGAGTTTTAAAAGATTTTCAGGGCTTCTCTTATCTAACAGCATTTAATTGGGAAAGTAAATACTACTAAAACTGAAGTCAATGTAATCAACACTATAAAAGGAATACACAAATCACAGAACTCATTTTGTTTGAGTAAAATCCTGTTTGGCTCCAAATGCTATTAAAATCTGCACCCTCTTCCCCTATGAGGTTTCAAAGGTGGCTCAGTGGTAAAGAATCCGCCTACCAATTCCCGAGATACAGGTTTGATCCCTGGGTCAGGGAAGATCTGGAGGAAGAAATGGCATCCCACTCCAGTATTCCTGCCTGGAAAATTCCACGGACAGAGGAGCTGGCGGGCTATAGTCCATCGGGTCACAAAGAGTTGGGACACAATTGAGCACACATGTACATGCACGCTTGGCCTAGAAGCCAAATCAGGCCTTTGGCTTAATATAAGTCAGCTGGGCTTTAGAAAAGAAAAAAACATTTTTTTTTTTAAAGCTACAGTATCTTTTCCTGTTCCCTTCTTCAAAGATCAGGGATCCAAAGCATTTAACTGGCAAAGTAAATAATATTCAAATTGAGAAAAGTCAAAGTGCTGGATCTCAGTTTAACCAACACTACAAAAGTAATACCCAAACTACAGAACTCATACTGTGAGAGTAAAATCCCATTTGGCTGAACGCTATAACATCAAATGGAGTTTAGGAATTCTGCAGCCTCTTGGCCTAGGAGCCATATTAGGCTTTTTGGCTTAATATAATTCACCTGAGCATTACAATTTTTTTTTTTTTTTCTTTTAAAGCTATAGTATCTTTTCCTGTCCCATCCTTCAAAGATCAGGGACATGAGTGAGTAAATTAATTATTTGACTAAGGTCACCAATGGTGAGACTTCAGGGATATCTTTACCTCAATGACATTGTTTGGGAAAGAAGCAGTCATATCAGTCTCTTTGATGACTGATCTAGCAGTACAGGGAAGAAATGGAGAAGTAGCAGCAAAGTGACTGTGGCGAGGACAAAATGAGGACTCAGGGGAGATATCCAATCTATTTGGGCACTATACAAGGCATAGGTTGGACTAGAGATGTTAATTTTAGGGATAAAGGGGCCTTAAGGGAAGCAAGGTGAATGAAAGAGATGCTGAGGGATAAAAGATGGACAGAAGACATTGGTTAGCCATGGGGGATGAAGTCACAGCTGCTTTAGTATTCTAGGAACTTTGTATTACTTAATAGGAGCAAACAGTTTAAGATTGACGTAGCAGGATTCTGGGGTTTATTTACTTCATAAATGTTCATTTTCTGCTTAAAAATTAAAGTGCTATTTACAGTTCTTGTACAGATGAGAATGGGGTACCTGAGAGATTAAAAAGTAGCTCAAGGGTACATAGCTAGAAAATGGAGAAATCAACATTCAAAATCTAAGTCTCTGTCTGCAAAAACTATATGCCTTTTCTACAATACACTTTGACTTTAATTTCAGAATCTAGTTAGATACTTTTAACATTATAATTTTAAAAAGTAACCTACTTTCAGAGAAGCAAAGAGAAACCTCATAAGATAAGGAATCTACTGTGAGGGTGAAGAGACAGTTGTTAGCACTGAAAATATCTATACTAATTACAATTTAATTTCAGAAAAATAATATCAGTGTCTAAAATTTCAAAGCGTTTTTAGGAACAATCCAAAGAGTGCCAGTTTTTTCTTATGAAAAGTTTTCATTATTTTCCTCTCAAAGTGGATTTGGTATTAATGATTCACTAGACTAATTCATATGGGCTTTTCTCCTCCATCAAAAACAAAACAGTTTATTTCAAAGTAATTCTGGTATCAAGAAAGTAAGAAGTAAGTGAATTTAAAAGTCTCAGGAATATTCTACTTTTAAGCAGTAAGAGGCTTTAAAAGGTAAGAAATAGTACATAGTAAATTTTAGAGCACATATTTCCTATTAGCATATTTAAGGAGAGTCAAGTAACATACTGTTCTAATTTATATTTTTGAGAAAGAGTGTTGTTTTTTCAGAGCCTATATGGAATTACTGATTTTATTTTTAAAATGTTTCCCTGAAATAGTGTATTTAGAGTAATTAACCAGGCAAATACTGTCTAGTTAGTTATACTATTGGTTTTCTTAAAAACGTTTTTGGACATTAGTGGAAGTCTTCAGAGTTCTTAATCTCGACTATGAAAAAACCCACATCTGACCACGTTTTCAAAGACCGTTTTACATGATTTATGCTTTCTGCTTTAAGGAAGCAAGAAAATGTTAAATGATATAATTAAACCACAGTCAATAATGAAAAAGAAAATCTACTTAGAAAACAGATCTAAGAGCATATTTTGCATTACTGAAGGCTATCTTCAATATTCAAGTACTTAAAACATCCTAGTTCATTTAAATTAACACGGAGTTAACTTAGACATAATCAAGGTAACTCCCTTATAAAAATCCACCTAAACACCTGCAGGACGGGTTCGTCAAACTTGCCAAAAATGGGAACACCTTGTGCATCAATAGGTACTTCTAGGAAATGAGGCATAACATAATAACACAAGTCCCCAAAAGTTTATAAGACACAAGAGCCTGTCACACCTACACTGGAAATTAGGTTTAAATTTTCATTCCTTGTGTCTTAACGATAACTGTTCTGTTCTTTCTGGTATAGGATATTCATTCGTACAGAAGAGCTTGACGCTTCCAAAATCAAGTTTCATCTGATTTCCGGGTCAAATCTTGAAAGGAAGTACTCAAAACATAACAAGTTTTCTGTCAATATTTAATCAGAGAGGCTTTGGGGCGGGGGGTGCGGAATCTCAGGATAATCCCTTCGCCTTGGTCCCTGCCTTCAAACAGCTGAGATACCATAATCCCCAGAAACACAGCCCGCCCCAACCCCCGCCGTCTTTAGGGAGACGTGTGAGTGTGTATGTGCGTATTTCAAGGCCTACAGGAGCCGCAGAGAGACGTTCTTGAACCGTTTGAGATTTGTTTATAATTCTACCAGGAAGAAGGAAAAATAAATAAACGACGGCATTTGCCTTTTCATAGGAAGGTGGGCCTGGGGGAATTCCCAACCACCTGCACTGACGCTAAGTTATGGAAAAGCAGCCAAGAAGCCGGGACTCGGGGAGACGCGTCCCAGGCGGTTCTATGGAAACGAGAGACGCGAGTGGCCTAGCGCCTTCCCGGCAGTAGAACGAGCTGCGAAAACGGAAGGCATGGGAAGCCGCTCCAGCCGCCCGCACAAGCAGAGGCGCCGGGGGGCCCGTTGCCCGCCGCCGCACGACCCCACCGACGCGGGCAAGCCGCGGCCGCGGGAAGCGCCAGAGGCAAGTGCAGTCGCCGCTCCCCTGCCCCGGCGCCTTCCCACAGCCTCACATCTCGGACGCCGCCGAAACTTGAGGAGGAAACACCCCCACACGGTCAGGGTGAACACCGCGTCTTCAGGGCTGAGGCCCTTTACCTTCCCGGCCGGGGTTTCTGGGGCTGCTGCCTCCGCGGAGCGGCCCCTGACAGGCGGGACGAAGACTGCCGCTGCGGCACCAGTGGCTTCACGAATCCGGGCTCTGGGAAATAATTTCCCGCCGCGCGCTCCGCGGCTCCGGAAGCGATTGTGACACTTCCGGGTGGTTGTCAGTGACGCTCTCGAGCTGTCGTCAGGGTCTTCCAAGCAGGTTCCCCGGCTGGATCCGGACTCGCGGGCCAAGCTCCTGCTAGCACCGCGCCGAAGGTTGGGAGACTGGTGAGTTATTATTTTTTTCTGGGTTGCCTCCTGGACCTGGTATTTCCGTCCACCCGAGACTCCGTGCAGCATCTTGATCTGACCGAGAAGTTAAGCGGGAAAAGGTTGAACTCGGAGTCCCCATCCAACCCCGTTGGCTCTTGACCCTCTGTGCTGCAGGACAAGGCCTTGAGATTCCGACTTTACCATCTTCTCAGTTCACAGTTTCTGTCTCCAGCTCGGAACTCGACCTCGGGTCCCCAGGTGCCCCTGGGTAAGACAGAAGACACCGTCTACTGCGACCTCTTTTAGGAGAGTGTCTGTAGAGGTGGTCAAGGAGTGTTCACACTCTCCCACAGGCAGGGTGGTGGTCACCCTTGATTTTCGAGAGCTGCTTTACCATCTTTTTCCCGAGTATGGTTTCCTTCATCTTGGGGTGCAGTGCCGGGGAGACAAGCAGCTGGCTGAAGAGCTCACCTTTTCTATTTTTGGAAGTGGGATGAGGGGGTCGGGTTGGGGGTCGTTCCTGATTGAGAACTCAGCGATACCGCCGCGGTTTAAATAGGGTGAGAATGGTCTTTGTTCTATGAGCTAATTGAGATAGCAGAACAAGCTCAAAATTTCATGCGTGGGTTTTAGATACACATTTTTACCTTTTGGAAAGGAGTAGTCAGGAATAGATGTTCTTTCAGAAAGGAGTGCCTCTGCATTCTTCCAGGCTTCCTAATGAAACCTTCAGGAGAATTTTAGATGGGGGTCTGAGCAGAATTTGCTTCCGATGTAAAGGTAATGTGAGGAAATGTGCCCATGTAGTAGAAGATTTTAAAAATGTGATGAGAGAAGCTTTTTTTGGTGACTTCTCTTTCTTGAGTCATGCAGTTTGTTCAGGTAAGTAGTTTTCACTTACCACCTTTCACTGAAACAATCACGTGTTCCATAAGCAGCTGCTTGATTTTTTTTTTTTACCCCCAGTCAGTTCTACATAGAGTTCTAGCAATAACTACCATAAAGAAAAATGCAATATGTTCAATTCAAGGACCCTGATGCATCAGGCAAATGCTTTATTATCTTTTGAGAGTATGGAAGCATGTTATCTCCTAGTTGATCAACAATTCGAAATTTTGTAACCTCATTTGGTCCCAATTTTGTCATTTTTATTGAATCTTGTGGTTTTTCCTTATTTCTTCAGTTGCAAGGATTATAAATAATTTAAGAAAGGTACCTTGTTTTTATATAACAACTAGTTACCAGATAGGCAGTGTTTTGGGTTTTTTTTAAATCATTGCTCTTGATTTGTGACCTCTTTTCAAATTAATATAGCCAGCCACTAATGTTAGCCACAAATAGCTGCTATCTGCCAGGTACTTTACATTTATCATTTTATTTAAACTTTCTACAGTTCTACAAAGAGAATCGTATTATCCCCATTTTGCAAACATTTTATACTGAGACTCAGATGTTCTTACAAGTTATACAATTAAATGGCAGTTGAGATTTGAACCCAGTTTCAGGGAAACTCCAAGCTTGGGCTCTTTTTACTATGCTGTCTACTTCCTTTCATAAATGACAAAATCATTCTTTTCACTCTCCAGTAAAATTGGGTAGTATATCACATTCCAAAGTCAAATGGATAGCAAAACTTGAGTATAAGAGATTTAAGGAGTTAAGGAATCAATTCCTTAATGTGTTAAAGATTAAGGAATGTGTTAGGGATTTAAAGAATCCCTACAAAGAATTTTGACATATGAGTAATCCAAATTCTTTTTTTATTTATCCTTAGCCAGTTTTATCACCCTTACTCAAACAAATACAAGCAATCTAGAGACCATCAGTGTATTATTAGTGACTCTAAGACCAGAGTATCAGCTATCTGTTTAGTCAGCTTCTATTTGTGTGTGTATGTAGAAAGAGAGAAAATGAATAAATGAGCACAAATTCATAAAACTGAACTTTGTGATGCCCAGTAAGGAATTACTATCTACTAGCTCTTAGAAAACTATTCTTTTCCACTCATGTAACCCTGAAACAGACAATGATTAGCATATGTTATCAAGTGTGCTTAACTAAACCTGCCCTTTCCAATAGTCTACTGTATGTAAAGAAATAGAATAGTTTAGTTTTCAAGGAATTTACTAAAATCTAGTTGAAATGACCAGTACTAGAAATGATCTAGAACTTAATTCTAAAGAATAACTGGTTTTACAAAAAAACACAGGTATATGTGTACAGCTCATTTCAAACGCTAATGTCCATTACATCGTATTGACTTCTCTGTGAATAATATTTGCTTTGCACATCCCGCAGGTAGATCTCAGTGATTTTTTTTTCCCCGCCAAATTTCAGTGCTTATGAAGGTTGAGAGTTTATCTATTTTGTTTGTTTCATACTCAGCATCTGGTATGTACTATGGGCTCAATAGATGTTTATTGAATGAACTTTTTAAAAGTTATTTATCCACAGAGAAGTATTTGTACATGTATTTTTTTTTTAAAGGGACTTACCAGATAAATAAATGCACATTTAATCATTACTCACTTTGACCCTGGAATGTAATGTCCACTCCACAACCCATGCACAAAAGGCAATATGCTATCCTGCAAAGAAGAGTGGACAGTGAGGCAGGAGATGAGAGAATACCTAGTATTTGTTATTGCTTACTTTCTGCTGTGCAGTGTTACATTTAATTCTCACAGCACTGTAGGGCTTTATCACTCGTTTAAGATTGAGAAAATAAAGATTAGCTTTGTAAATCTTTGTAGGTTACACACAGTCATTAAGTGCCAGAGCTATGATTGGAACCAGTGCTGATTCCAAGGACCATAGTATTAACCACTTCACTATACTGCCTCCAACTGGATTTTAATCCTGGTTCATCTACTAACTAGGTCTAAACACAGGGAAATTTATCCCTCTGAGCATATCTCTCATCTATAAAGGTTGGATTAAATGATGTTTAAAGTCTTTTCTGGCTCAAAAATCCTCCCAAGTGTTATTCTAACATGCTAGAAAATTTTCTTGAGTGGAGTTTTACATATAATGAATGTAAATTTATTGTATTTTACATGTAAATGATGTAAATTACATCATTTAATCCAACCCTTATATGTTGGTAGATGTATAATTATGATTTTGGGCTTCCCTGGTGGCTCAGAGGTTAAAGCGTCTGCCTCCAATGCAGGAGACCTGGGTTCGATCCCTGGGTCGGGAAGATCCCCTGGAGAAGGAAATGGTAACCCACTCCAGTATTCTTGCCTGGAGAATCCCATGGACAGAGAAGCCTGGTAGGCTATAGTCCACGGGATCGCAAAGAGTTGGACACGACTGAGTGACTCCACTTTCAGAGTTCAGAATCTCAGGCATGTATTTGCTAGTTTATGACCCTGATAAGTCACTGATTCTTTGTGAGCTCAGTTTTTTTTTTTTTTAAACCTAACATAAAATGGATATAGAAGAATGCTTTCCAGGTTGAGGTAGCTTCAAACACCCTGCATGAGCCCGACACATGCTATTATTGTTCAGTCACTAAATCATGTCTGACTTTGTGATCCCTCAGACTGTAGCCCGCCAGGCTCCTCTGTCCATGGGATTTCCCAGGCAAGAATACTGGAGTGGGCTGCCGTTTCCTTCTCCAGTGGATCTTCCTGACCCAGGCAACAAACTTGTGTCTTCTGCATTGGCAGGTGGATTCTTTACCACTGAACCACCAGGGAAGCCCCACCTGACAGATCAGATCCGATCAGATCAGTCCCTCAGTCGTGTCTGACTCTTTGCGACCCCGTGAATCGCAGCACGCCAGGCCTCCCTGTCCATCACCAACTCCCGGAGTTCACTCAGACTCACGTCCATCGAGTCAGTGATGCCATCCAGCCATCTCATCCTCTGTCGTCCCCTTCTCCTCCTGCCCCCAAACCCTCCCAGCATCACAGTCTTTTCCAATGAGTCAACTCTTCGCATGAGGTGGCCAAAGTACTGGAGTTTCAGCTTCAGCATCATTCCTTCCAAAGAAATCCCAGGGCTGACCTCCTTCAGAATGGACTGGTTGGATCTCCTTGCAGTCCAAGGGACTCTCAAGAGTCTTCTCCAACACCACAGTTCAAAAGCATCAATTCTTCGGCGCTCAGCCTTCTTCACAGTCCAACTCTCACATCCATACATGACCACAGGAAAAACCATAGCCTTGACTAGATGAACCTTTGTTGGCAAAGTAATGTCTCTGCTTTTGAATATGCTATCTAGGTTGGTCATAACTTTCCTTCCAAGGAGTAAGCGTCTTTTAATTTCATGGCTGCAGTCAACATCTGCAGTGATTTTGGAGCCCAGAAAAATAAAGTCTGACACTGTTTCCACTGTTTCCCCATCTACTTCCCATGAAGTGGTGGGACCGGATGCCATGATCTTCGTTTTCTGAATTTTGAGCTTTAAGCCAACTTTTTCACTCTCCACTTTCACTTTCATCAAGAGGCTTTTGATTTCCTCTTCACTTTCTGCCATAAAGGTGGTGTCATCTGCATATCTGAGGTTATTGATATTTCTTCCGGCAATCTTGATTCCAGCTTGTGTTTCTTCCAGTCCAGTGTTTCTCATGATGTACTCTGCATGTAAGTTAAATAAACAGGGTGACAATATACAGCCTTGACGAACTCCTTTTCCTATTTGGAACCAGTCTGTTGTTCCATGTCCAGTTCTAACTGTTGCTTCCTGACCTGCATACAGATTTTTCAAGAGGCAGGTCAGGTGGTCTGGTATTCCCATCTCTTGAATTTTCCACAGTTGATTGTGATCCACACAGTCAAAGGCTTTGGCATAGTCAATAAAGCAGAAATAGGTGTTTTTCTGGAACTCTCTTGCTTTTTCCAAGATCCAACAGATGTTGGCAATTTGATCTCTGGTTCCTCTGACTTTTCTAAAGCCAGCTTGAACATCAGGAAGTTCACGGTTCACATATTGCTGAAGCCTGGCTTGGAGAATTTTGAGCATTACTTTACTAGCGTGTGAGATGAGTACAATTGTGCAGTAGTTTAAGCATTCTTTGGCATTGCCTTTCTTTGGGATTGGAATGAAAACTGACCTTTTCCAGTCCTGTGGCCACTGCTGAGTTTTCCAAATTTGCTGGCATATTGAGTGCAGCACTTTCACAGTATCATCTTTCAGGATTTGGAATCCTGACAGATAGTTGGCATTAAATATATATTGATTCTCTTCCCTTCTCCCCAGTCTTTTAAGGATAAAAGATTGGTGAATGTAAAAATACTTTATAGGTTAGCCAAAGGTGAAGAATCTTCAGTTGTAGTCCACTAAGAAAGAGCAAGTTATACCTACAAATGTCTATTGTATGACCAACAATTTACATACAATTATTGAACAACAAAAGGATGGGAAACACAGAAAGAAGTTTTGCTTTCAGTAGGACAGATGAGGAAAGATTTTATTTAAAAAGGTAATGCTGAGTTTGGGCCTTAAAGGATGACGATTTTGGCATTGGAGGATGCAAAGGTACCAGAAAAGATTAATGAGTACATATTAGATCTGTGGGATGGATTGAAGGCTAATGATAAAAGGTGAAAAAGCTGAGTTGAGTGCAAGCTGTGGGTAACTGTGGTCCTGTTAAAGATGTTAGACTTTCAACAATGAGCAATGGTTTTTGTGCATAACCAGGGTGGGGTGGAGGATGGGGTTAACATTTGATTTTTATGGAAATTATACCCATTTGTTATAGAAATGTAAGAGTGTAAGAGTATATAAATAAGCCCCCTCCCCCCAAAAAAAGAAAAATTGCACAATAATCCCATTCCAGACCCAGCCAAGCACCTACTTACTGAACACCAACTTCAGCCAAATCCCCTCCTGACTTGAGAGTACCTCTCTCCATCCTAGTGAAGAGTGAGCTGTGAGTGGCCACTCAGGTTGGCTCAGAGGTAGGAAAGGGCTCTGAGGAGTCACGTGTCCCAGTTCTGGGCCTCCACCTTAAGGGGCTCACATGGGGACTGGTCCACAGACACACAGTTCTGACTGGGTGAGGGTCTCTCTACAGGTGTATTGCTTTTAACGGTATGGATGCTGGCACTGGCACTCAGGTGTGATGGCAGCAGGCTTCTGGGAGTCGGGGAGAGAGGTACCATCTAGAGCTACAAGGTTTTCCCACCGCACTTTCCTGTATCCTCCCTGCCTCCTGTCCCTTCCTGATGTCTGTGGTGGTAGTTTAGTCGCTAAGTCATGTCCAACTATTGCGACCCCATGGATTATAGCCTTCCAGGCCCTTCTGTCCATGGAACTCTCCAGGCAAGAGTACTGGAGTGGGTTGCCATTCCCTTCTCCAGGGGATCTTCCCAACCCAGGAATCGAACCTAGGTCTCCTGCATGGCAGGTAGATTCTTTACCTACCGAGCTATGAATGAAGCCCAACCCCTTACCTGCCGGGGTCCTGCCCCGGCTGATCCAGGGTATTCGAAGCGGGGATGGCATCGGCGACCTATTTATTTAAATATTTTATCAAAGATATAAAAAGTAATAGGATGAGGATAGCTCAGTAGGAAAATTCAGTGGAGAAAAGAGGCTGAGTAGCTTGGTTTACGCGGGAGACCAATAAAACTTCAAGACAAGAAGTTTGCACCACTTACGTAGGCTGCAGGCGTCCTTCCGTTCTCCTGAAGGAGAGGAGACACTGAGGCCTCCCTGGTCGGATCTTAGAAGCCCAGGCATAATTAGTAAGCATGGCGGGTTCCGAGCTCCAGATGGAGACTCAACCAGAGTGAGAGAGAGAGCGACATGGGGAGACCAGTATTTCGAGAAACTGATTCCAATTCTTTATTTTCCATGGTCTACTTTTATACACTGAGATGTTATGCAAAAGTCACTCGGGGTCAGCAGTCCTGACTTTTATCAAAGTCAGGTGCTTCATACAAATGTATACAGAGGTCTTAGGGGTGTTACATCATCTTCTGGCCAGGGGGGCCTGCTGACAATTTATGACCCTCTCCTTGTGACAGCGGTCAACCAGGACACTTATTTCTCCAGGGGTGATTATTCTCAAAACAGACACCACCCAAATAAAGTTACATTCCTATAGGGTGACGGTGTAGTGGGTTTTAGTTAAGGAAAGAATTTACTTAGCCTAAGGTCTAACGTGATTAATATCAAAGGTTAATACTTATTTCTTCTATATATTCATTAATGTGTGTAAGGGCAGGGGATGTGGAGACTTAGCAACAAACATTGGCTCAACAAATGAAAAACCCTTCACCAATACAATTTCTAATCAGCCCATTATACTTATACTAATAGTTTTCTAACTTTTCTAAGGAACCTGTTTTTAGAAGGTTTAAAGCATCTCGTGCCTCTCACGGTTGGGAGGCTGTGAGCAATCACATGTGGCTGGACAAGCCTGTCAGGCAGGCTAGAGAACCTTCAGAGGAGTTTGTAGGTTAAAACACTCTTGTCACACCCAAGAGTTTTTATTGACTGGAGCTCTAGGTTAACTCCTTCTCCAAAAGAGGTGGTGGGGGACAGCCCCCTGTAAAGTCAGAGGTGTAGGTAAGAGCACAAAGTAGTAAAATAGGCAGGCTCTGGTTATGGGGGTAGATGCTCAAGGAGTTCCAGGGGGACTCCTGAGGCTCGATCCCGCCTTTGCGTATGTCGAGCCTCCTTCCTCATGACCTTTGTCACGGGCGGAGTACCTCACTCTGGCCCCCAACACTTACCCAACTTTAAGCCTGGGTTTCCCCATCTGAAGTCACAGGGTGGACTGGGTAGGGGGACCCTGGGCTTTTCTCTGCCCAGGAGGGGCTCTAGAACCCCTCAACCCTTCCCCCACTCCCCCTGATTCCCACCCATGGTGTGGTCATATTTGGATTTGCCTAGCTTTCCTGACCTGCCTAAGCCTGGGTCCCGCAAAATCACTCCTCTCTCCTCCATGTCCTTCCACAATGCCTTCTCTACAGAAACAGAAGACAAAAAAACAAAGCAGACAAAACCAACCATCTCCCTCCCAGGGTCTGAATACGGCTGAGTCGCTGCCTGGCTGCTCAACGTCCAAATCAGGGCACTACTGCTAGGCTATGTCCTTTTAAAGGAGGGTAAAACACCAGCCTTTGGTCATTAGAAGTGGTGAGTCTGCAGACTGCTGACTCACCTGATCAGGTGATTCTAGTTAAGGGAAGTTTTTGCGTGGTGAACTAAAGGGCTGCAGCTGAGTCCGGAAGTGAAAGCAAAAAATGAGCATAATTTGATTAAGTTATATTAAAAAGCCTCAGAAAGTGGGCAGAAAATGCTGCTTTCCAGCCTCAGCTGCTAATGTGTTATTGGAGGCAGGTTTTTGAAACAGTGCTTCAGCTATTTCCCGTAAATTTTGGTTAAAATACAAATAGATGAGAGGCAGCTCAAGAAATATCCTTAATTGCTAGTATTTAATCTATAACATATATTACACTTACACACAAACACTCATAAAGAGAGAATGAACATATATAGCTGTTTAAATCATTTGGGAGATTCTTTGCCGAATAAAGTTCTCAAGACAAGTTGTCTAAAACTAAAAAAGGACTCAATTGTCATTTGATTAGTTCAGCAGATCAGTATAATGTGAAACAGCTGAATTCAGAGAAGACCTGTGTGGGCTCAAACTTATGAACTTACACAAGACGATCTTGAAAGAGATACTTAAATTCTTTGGTCCCCAATTTCATCTGTAAAATGGTAGTTTCAACTGCATGGATTTATTAGGATTAAATGTGATAATGTGTGAAAGCACATAGAGCCATCAGAAAAATTTTTTTAGGAATCTGCCTACTTTTTGGTGTTATTTAATAAAATCTAATTGCTTTAAAATAAGGTCTGCAGCTCCGTGAAATTAAACAGACTTGAGTTCAAATCCCAACTCTGTCACTGGTTGCATCATGCTGGGAGTTACTTTTCTTCTGTCTTTGTTTCTTTATTGATAAAATGGGAACAGTAATAGTGTCTTAAAAGGGCTTTTGTGAAGACTAAATGAAATAATGATGTCTAGAGTTTAACATGGTGACAAGACAGGTGCTTTGTTTGCTTGGATTCCCAGAGAAGCAGATCCAAAGAAGGGAATAGATGTACAAGAGATGTGTGGGGGAAACTGCCTGTGAAGGATAAAGGAGAGGGAGCGAGAGGAGGAGAGAAGTACCTTCAGGCCTCAGTAGAGGTCTGACAACCTGTGCAAGAGACAGGGAGAGAAGCAAGGAGGGTGAGAAGAATCTCAGAGCTCCGCACTGTCCTAAAAAAGCTTCACCAGGTCATGGGGAATCCAAGAGCCAAAGTCATCCCTTAGAGGACTCCTGTGTCGCCCCAGTACTCAGTATGATTTAGTTACTAACAAAAATAATTCATCGTAGTCACGTGCTGTAACTGACTAGTGTGTTTAAATCTCAACTCTTTGAATTTTACTGCCTGTCCACACCTCCCTTGAGAAATACAGTCGCTGCTGCCAAACATTGACATTAACATTTGAGGCACATGTTCTTAGACTAACGACTCCTTATATCTTATAATACAGTTTTGTTCGCCAGAGAACCGTTGAGGAATCAATAGATCTGTTCCAAATTACAGCTGAAAAGAGTTAACATTAGCTAAGAAACTGATTTTTTGACGTCAGGTGATTAAACACAAACTGTCTGAATTTCTAAATTCAGATAGCCAATAAATGTAACAATCTTCAAGGGCTGATTAATGTTACTATCCATGGTGTGATATCGACCTAAATTTGAATGTTCATCTCCTTTCTTAGTGAAGGGAAGCAAAAAATATGTGACCCTAAAAAAGACCCCTTTGGCATTTGGAGTGTTTTGAGCCAAAGGCAATCGAGATCCAGCAGACTCAAGAAAAACTTTTACCTCTCCCTTAACTACCTAGAAGAATTTAGATAGGGAGCCTAGACTGAGCTAGGAGGTAGATGGGCTTCCCAGGGTCAAGCAGTTGGAGATTCGTCCACTGTGGACTGATACTTCAAGATTAGAATAGCAGGACAGTTGAGAGAGGAGGCTGAGCCCTGCCCGCACCACATATTCCTCATTCTGGAAGTGAGGAGACCTCCCCAGCTACACTCATGCAGAAGGGCTGCATATAGGTCGAAAGGGGAGTGATGCTAAGTGATGCCACTGCCTATGGGCCCTTTCAGTAGAATCCATCTTGACTAAGAGATGTGTATGCACAGATGGGAGGATCCTAAGATGTAGTAAGTACGGACTCTGAACCAGGCAAATCAAAGTGATTGGCCAAACAAAACCAGAATAAATGCCCAATAAAAGTAATCCAGGGCTTCCGTGGTGGTCTAGTGGTTAAGAATCCTCCTTGACATGTAGGGTACACAGGTTTGATCCTTGGTCCGGGAAGATCACACATGCCACAGAGCAGCTAAGCCCGTGCTCCAGAGACCAGGAGCCACAACTACTGAGCCCATCAGTTCAGTTCAGTTCAGTCGCTCAGCCATGTCCGACTCTTTGCGACCCCATGGACTGCAGCATGCCAGGCCTCCCTGTCCATCACCATGCACTGCAGCTACTAAAGCCCACGCCTGGAACCAGTGCTCCTCAGCGAAAGAAGCCACCACTATGAGAAACCCACACACGTTACACCTAGAGAGGAGCGCCTGCTCACTGCAACCAGAGAAAGCAGCAATAAAGACTCAGCACAGCCGAAAAAATAAAAGTAATTCAAACTGCCATGAAGGCGTCACTCAGCAACTCTATCCACATGTGTCTATCCACACATCCTGTGCTCTTTTTTCCACCTAATAAATACTCGTGTCCCTACTTTGTCTTTGTGGGAATTCTTCTTCTGCAAAGCAGAAGGGCCAAGGCCTTGCCACTGACTACTGGCCTACGGGTGTGGATTTGGTGCTCTCACTGCGGTGACCTAACATTGGTCTCTGGCTGAGAACCAAAATCCTGCTTCAAGCAACTGGCCATCCAAGATTAGTACCTGTAAACGAGCTATTATTACCAGAGATAATTTTTACCTGAATGACTGATATGTATGGCAGGGCAAATGACAGGTTACCAAATATCCGCTCTTAGTGTCCTGTGATTAAACCTCCTCACAGGATACTCCAGGCCCCAGTCCTTCTTGGCTCAGAGTGACATGTAAACTTCAACTGTCTGGCTTGCCTTTGGGTCTCATAGTCTTACGGCACTCCCGTGTGTATGCGGTGAAATTCGTTTTCCTTCTGGTACTCTGCCTTGTGTGTATGTGCTCAGTTGCTCAGTTGTGTCCGACACTTTGCGACCCCATGGACTGTAATCCGCCAGGCTCCTCTGTCCATGGAATTTTTCAGGCACGAATATTGGGGTGGGGTGCCATTTCTTCCTCCAGGGGATCTTCCCAGCCCAGGGGAAGATCTCCTGCATTGGCAAGTGGACTCTTTATCACCGCACCATCTGGGAAGCTCTTTAGTCTCTCAGTCGTGTCTGACTCTTTGTGACCCCATGGACTGCAGCACAGCAGGCTTCACTGTCTCCTAGAGTTTGTTCAAACTCATGTCTATTGAACTGGTGATGCTATCCAACCATCTCATCCTCCGTCGTCCCCTTTTCCTCTTGCCCTCAATCTTTCCCAGCGTCAGCATCTTTTCCAAAGATGACTCTTCACATCAGGTAGCCAAGGTATCGGAGGTTCAGCTTCAGCATCAGATCTTCGAATGAATATTTGGGGTTAATTTTCTTTAGGATTGACTGGCTTGATCCCCTTGCTGTCCAAGGAATTCTTGAGTTCTCCAGTACTACAATTCAAAAGCATCAATTCTTCCATGCTCAGCCTTCTTTATGGTTCAACTCTCACATCTTTACATGACTACAGGAAAAACTGTAGCTTTGACTACATGGGCCTTTGTTGGCAAAGTGATATTTTCTGCTTTTTAATATGCTCTCTAGGTTTGTGATAGCTTTCCTTCCAAGGGCCAAATGTCTTTGAATTTTGTGGCTACAGTCACTGTCCACAGCAATTTTGGAATCCAAGAAGATAAAATCTGTCACTGTTTGCATTTTTTCCTCTTCTGTTTGCCATGAAGAGATGGGACAGGATGCCATGATCTTCGTTTTTTGAATGTTGAACTTTAAGCCAGCTTTTTCACTCTCCTCTTTCACCTTATCATGAGGCTCTTTAGTTCCTCTTCACTTTCTGCCATGAGAGTGGTATCACCTGCATATCTGATGTTGTTGATACTTCTTCTGGCAATCTTGATTCCAGCTTGTGATTCATCTAGCCTGGCATTTTACATGATATACTCTGCATATAAGTTAAATAAGCAGGTCACAATATACAGCCTTGACATACTCCTTCCCCAGTTTTGAACCAGTTCATTGTCCCACATCCAGTCCTAAATGTTCCTTCTTGACTTGCTTGCAGGTTTCTCGGGAGACAGGTAAGGTGGTCTGATATCCCCATCTCTTTTAAGAATTTTCCACAGTTTGTTGTGATCTACACAAAGGCATTCGTGTAGTCAATGAAGCAGATGCTTTTCTGAAATTCCCTTGCTTTTTCTATGATCCTACAAATATTGGCAATTTGATTTCTGATTCCTCTGCTTTTTCTAAATCTAGCTTGTTTCTCTGGAGGTTCTTGGTTCATGTACTGCTGCAGCTTTAAAGGATTTTGAACATTATCATTCTTAGCATGTGAAATAAGTGCAATTGTATGGTAGTTTGTACATTGTTTGGCATTGCCCATTGAGATTGGAATGAAAACTGACCTTTTCCAGTCCTGTGATCACTGCTGGTTTTACAAATTTGAGTGACATATTGAGTGCAGCACTTTAACCACATCATCATTTGGAATTTGAAATAGTTCAGTTGGAATTCCATCACCTCCACTAGCTTTATTTGTAGTAATGCTTCCTGAGGCCTTCTTGACTTCACACTCCAGGATGTTTGGCTCTAGGTGAGTGACCTCACCATCATGGTTATCCAGGTCATTAAAACCTTTTTTTTCTTTTTAATAGTTTTTTATGTATTCTTACTTCTGTTGTTTGATCTCTGAGTTGGGAAGATCCCCTGAAGAAGGGATTGGCTACCACTCCTGTATTCTTGCCTGAAGAATTCTATGGACAAAGGAGCCTGGTGGGCGACAGTCCATATAAATCAGCCTTATGTTGATTTGATGAATGCATCTGCCAAAAGAATCTAGAAAATAGAGGAAAAATGTTTACTTTCACTTCCCAGGTGGCACAGTGGTAAAGCATCCACCTGTCCGTGCAGGAGACACAAGAGACTTGGGTTTGACTCTTGGGTCAGAAAGTTCCACTGGAGGAAGACATGGCAACGTACCCCCATATTCTTGCTTGAAAAATTCCATGGACACAGGAGTCTGGCAGGCTACAGTCCATGGGGTCAGAAAGAGTTGGGCATGACTGAGTGCACACGTGCACACACACATGCATACATATCACCAAAGGTATCTCTTTGGTCAAACAGATCAAAGTATTATATTTTTGTCTGTCTCCATCCCCTTACCTCTTTCCTCTTTCGTTGTTTTTACTGAGGAAATGCAGCCATCAATCAATTCAGCATTCTGTACGTGGCAGGTCATGACCCATCAATTGGTGAATACTAGTCAATGGCAACCCACTCCAGTAGCCTTGCCTGTAAAATCCATGGATCGAGGAGCCTGGTAGGCTGCAGTCCATGGGGTCACTAAGAGTCGGACACAACTGAGCAACTTCACTTTCACTTTTCACTTTCATGCATTGGAGAAGGAAATGGCAACCCACTCCAGTGTTCTTGCCTGGAGAATCCCAGGGACGGGGAGGGGCCTGGTGGGCTGCCATCTATGGGGTCGCATAGAGTTGGACACGACTGAGCAACTTCACTTTCACTTTTTAATGGTTTGGAGAAGGAAATGGCAACCCACTCCAGTGTTCCTGCCTGGAGAATCCCAGGGACGGGGAAGCCTGGTGGGCTGCCGTCTATGGGGTCGCACAGAGTCGGACACGACTGAAGTGACTTAGCAGCAGTAGCAGTCTACAGTTTTGTTTCATTTATGTGTGGCTTTAGGATTTAGGTATTAAGTGTGTTTGTTACTGTGAATCAAAGGATTTAAATTTTAAAGGCAAGGGGCTTAGTCTAACTTTCTTATCTTTACAGGAGGAAATGAGGATTAAAGAGGTGATTTAGCCTGCCCAGATAACTCAAGGAACATGTGACTTGAACTAGAAGCGAGGCCTTAAGAATCTAAATTTAGGGTTCTTTTGTATCATGCATCCAAGAAAAGACTTTGATTACACTACTTAGGCCACATGATTACTCTTTTCCAGTTGGTGGATATGATAGTCTTTTTCTGTCGCTCTCATTATTTCTTTGCTAAGATTTACTGAGAAGAGCTTTTCCCTAACTGTGGCCATTGAGTGTTAGGGAGGATGAATAGCTGCAGTTGTTTTTTAGCAGTCAGCCCCGCTGCCCCATCTCCTGAACTTCTGTTTATTTTCCCTATAGGAAACAGCTAATTTTAACAGTTTAAATGTAGGGTTTCCCTAATTTAACCTGAGGAGTGAAGAGAGTTCTTTTTGAGGGGTATTATATCGGCAAAGCCTGAATTTTTACTAATAACTAGTGAATATTTTTCTTACTTCATTGTCATGACATTGTTTACCCATTTTCTTAGCTTTTTAGACATCAGCTCACCAAATACTGTCATTTTTAAAGTATAAGTTTTGTCAATAATCATGTGATAATTTATTCCTGTATAATTTTTAAAAAAATATATCATTATTTCCTTCTCTAGCAAATATTCATTCTGAAAGGGAATAGAATAGGCTAACCCCAAATGTGCCACTGTGGCATGTGAATTGTTTTGAGCTGAAGGTAATTAAGAATCAACACTCAGGAGAAACTTTTACCTCCTCCCTTAACTTCCTAAAAGTATTTAGATCCAGGACCAGTTCCAGAAAGGGAGCTACTACCACAGATAACTTTTATCTGAATGATCTATCTGTGTGGCGATGCAGATACTCTTTATCAGCTTGTGAATTACCCTCCTCCCCTTTGAATCTCCAGGCCCTTAGCTCAGTATGGCATATAAACTTCAACTTCTGACTTGCCCTTGGGACTCATATTTTTATGGAGTTTCTGTGCAACATACAAAATTAAAATTTTCTCTCGTTAATCTATCTGGCTTCAATTTAATTATTAGACCAGCCAAAAAAACCTAAACAGAAGAAGGGAAACGTTTTTTGCCCCTGCAATATCTGCCCACAAGAATGTCTGTGGGCGGTTTACCTTCTCCCTGTGGATAGTTTAGTCCTCTGCTCTTTGGAGATTTGACTGGGAAAGAGTTTGTGAATGGAGTCCTCCTCCTAGGCTCTGTTTCTCTGTTGCCTTATGTACCCTGTTATTGTTGAGGCTGTCTATGCTCATTCTCTTTTTAATTGGAGAATAGTTACTTTACAGTATTGTGGTGGCTTTTGCTATACATCTACATGAATCAGCCATGGGTGCACATGTGTCCCCCCAACCTGAACCCCCCCCACCCACCTCCCTCCCTACCCCATCCTCCTGGGTTGTCCCAGAGCACTGGCTTTGAGTGCCCTGCTTCATGCCTTGAACTTGCACTGATCATCTACTTCACATATGGTAATATACATGTTTCAGTGTTATTCCCTCAAATCATCCCACCCTTGCCTTCTCCCACATAGTCCAAAAGTCTGTTCTTTATACTTGTGTCTCTTTTTTGCCGTGCACATAGGATATCGTTACCGTCTTTCTAAATTCCACGTATATGTGTTAATATATTGTATTGGTATTTCTGTTTCTGATTTATTTCACTCTGTATAATAGGCTCCAGTTTCATCCACTGCATTAGAACTGATTCAAATGTGTTCCTTTTTATAGCTGAGTAATACTCCATTGTGTATATGTACCACAACTTCCTTATCCATTCATCTGCTGATGGATATCTAGTTGCTTCCACGTCCTAGCTATTGTAAACAGTGCTGCGATGAACATTGGGGTACATGTCTGTTTCAATTCTGGTTTCCTTGGTGTATATGCCCAGCACTGAGATTGCTGGGTCATATGTATGCTTATTCTTTTGATTAACTTTACCTGGCATGATCTTTCTGTGGCTTTCTCATTTATTCTGACTCAGCAGTTCTCAAACTTTTGGTTTCAGAAGTCCTTTACACTGTTAATAATTACTGATGACTTCAAAGAGTTTGTATGTATGTCATTATATCTTAATATTTATTATGTTATAAATTAAAATTGAGTATTTTAAGACATGATTATTTCAATAATAAAGTCAGTACATGTTAATGTAAATGGCATTAAAAATAACTATATTTTTCTAAACAAAAATTATAGTGGAACTGTGGCAATCTCTTTAATATCTGACTTCATAGAATGGTACTCAAATCTCAGATCTGCTTCTTTGTTCTCTTGTGATATGTTGATTTGGTTGAAGTGAGTAAACAAAATCTAACCTTATATAGATGTAGTTGCAAAAAAAGGAGTATTAACAGAATCACTGACCTGGTGTCTGGACTTCTTGAGGGTCAGATTCTTTGTGTCTGTTGTTCAGTTGCTCAGTCCTGTCTGATTGTTTGCGACCCCATGACTGCAGCACCCCTGGCTTCCCTGTTCTTCATTATCTCCCAGAGTTGTGTGTCTTAGTGCAGAAGGAATTATGTGAGAGGCAAACTGATAGGCAAGAAGTAGATTTGTTAATTTGGATGCTTGTGCAAGCAGGCGAGGGGGCTCTGGCCCAAAGATTAACCGGGATACATTTTTATAATCAAAGGAAAGTGGGGAAGGGGGAAAGATCATCTTCCTTATTCTTGAGTAGATGTCAGGCTTATACCACTAGCTCCTCCTTTGTATCCTGCAGGAAAGTGTTTGACCTTAGGACTGTCAAAGTACTTGTACAAATCAGTAGAAAGGTGGTAACATGTTTCTTGCACCAATTACCTGGGGCCTATCGCATGCTTTTATTTATGGCTTCACAGTTAAGCAAGCCTGCTTTGTTCCACGACCTTTGATAGCTTTTTGGAGCAGTCATTAACTTACAGTGGTGTCCAAAGTTCCCTAAGTTTCGCTCACTATCTATAATCCTCTACTGAGACTTCTACAACTACCTGCGTTAACTATCCTATTCTTTCTTTATCAGTAGTTTCTTAAAGCTTAATTGCAATGTAGAATCTGAAATCATGTCAGTGAAACTTTTATACTCTTACTTTAAAATCCCTTGGTCTATCTTGCACTTTGAATGAATCTTTTACAAACACAGGCTTTTGTTCCATAATGCATTGGCCACGTGGAAAGTACTGATTCATTGAGGTATGCTTGACTTCCAAATCGTTATGTACTTCATATGATGATACTGAGCAGGGCCCTGTAGGGCTTCTAGGCAAAAGCCGTTTTGTGTCCCCCATTTCTTTGATTATAGGAAACAGCCTTCATTCAGCCTCCATGACCTACCCCAAGTTCCAGTGGGCAGATTCAAGCAGTGTTAATTAGGAAAAGGAGGGATGTGAGACCAGGGAGAAAGAAACGGTCAAGAGCAGCCCTGGGGCAAGTTCCTGTTTCCCCATCAGTGGATACACACAGCAATATCTTTGAGATGTTTTACAGATACCGAAACCCCCTCCCGTGGGAGAAGTGAAAGTGAAGTCGCTCAGTCCTGTCCGACTCTCTGTGACCCTGTGGATTGTAGCCCGCCAGGCTCCTCTGTCCATGGGATTCTCCAGGCAATAATACTGGGGTGGGTTGCCATTCCCTTCTCCAGGGAATCTTCCCAACCCAGGGATCGAACCCGGGTCTCCGGCATTGCAGGCAGACGCTTTATCCTCTGAGCCACCAGGGAATCCCAGTGGGAGAAGTTAAGGATAAATGGTGCTATGCCGCCCACAACATGTAGACTACCATCCATTTGGACCTGAAGTTTGGTGATGTGGATTCCTATTTACCTCAACACCTACCCATGATAAGAATGTGCATGAGCTGATGACTCCCTCTTTGAACAGTTACTGTAAAACTTCTCACTATCTTGGCATTAGCCCACTGTGGCCTCCATTGCCCGACAAAGTAATAAAGCTATCCTTTTTTACCTCACCCAAAACTCTGTCTCTGAGATTTTATTCAGCTCCAGTGTCCAGAGAAGCTGAGCTTTCAGTGTTAACGTGCTGCACTCCATGGGGTCGAAAAGAGTCAGACACGACTGAGCGACTAAACTGAGCTATACAATATCAACAAAATCCTAGTTGTTAATATCACCAGCAATCTCCTCAGGAAAATCGTACAATATTGCAAAACTATCCAACTGAGAGTTTAAAATTTTCCAGGATTTTGTTTTTGCTTTGAAAGTTCTTATTATATCCTTGGCAACAAATGTCAGTGTGTTGGTCTCTCAGTCGTGTCTGACTCTTTGTGACCCCATGGACTGTAGCCTGCCAGGCTCCTCTGTCCATGGAATTCAATGTTAACAAATACCATCTAATACTTTTCTTGAAATGACAGTCAATTTGATTAATTTTGAGAAATTGTGTGGTGTATGCAAAGATTGAGTGAATGAAATTACTACTTTTTAGTACCTCATCAAGGACATTATTAAGTGAACCGACTGTTATTTTTTTACTCTGTGATGGTGAAAAATTTGACTATAGTGTTGACCCTCTAGATATGCCTACATTATGATCCCTAGAACCTGTGAATAGCAGAGGGGACTTAAAGTTGCTAATCAGTTTACTTTAAAATAGCAAGATTATCAAATCAGTAGCAAATGGGTACGGTGTAATCACAACTGTTCTCAAAAGTGAAAGAACACCAGCAAAAGTGAAAGTCCTAGTCGCATCAGTCGTGTCTGACTCTTTGCAACCCCATGGACTGTAACCCACCAGACTCCTCTGTCCATAGGACTCTCCAGGCAAGAATACTGGAGTGGGTGGCCATTCCCTTCTCTAGGGAATCCTCCCAATCCAGGGATTGAACCTGGGTCTCTTGCATTGCAGGCGAATTCTTTACTGTCTGAGCAACCAGAGAAGCCCTGAAAGAAGGAGGCTGAAGAATGATTCAGAATGATGAAATAAGAAAAGTACTCACATATCTACTAGAAAATGGACAAAGTGGGCTACCAGCCCACTAAAAAACGCTAAAGGAAGCTAAAGAAGCTAAAAACCGCAAGGAAACAGGGGAGTCTTCAGAGCCCCCAGAAAGGAATGCAGCTTTGCTGACCATATGGTTTTAGCCTAGTGATACCCTCTGCTGTTGCTGCTGCTAAGTCGCTTCAGTCGTGTCTGACTCTGTGCGACCCCATAGACAGCAGCCCACCAGGCTCCCCCGTCCCTGGGATTCTCCAGGCAAGAACACTGGAGTGGGTTGCCATTGCCTTCTCCAATGCATGAAAGTGAAAAGTGAAAGTGAAGTCGCTCAGTCGTGTCCGACTCCTAGAGACCCCATGAACTGCAGCCCACCAGGCTCCTCCGTCCATGGGATTTTCCAGGCAAGAGTACTGGAGTGGGTTGCCATTGCAAATGGTCTTTAACCTGGAAAAGTATAACAAAGTAACTTTGTGGGGTTTTAAAACAATAAATTTGTGGCAACTTACTACAGTAGCAACAGAAAAGAGTACAACTAATACAACTTGGGGATTATAATTTGTGTTTAGGCATGCTTGCTTTTGCATTTAGTATAAATGAAATGGTTTATAATGTTTTGTTACTATGAAAATAGTTTTTGTCTTGTAAACCCTCTGGAAGAATATTGGGCCTGACCAGGGATCTGTATACCATGCTTAGGAATCTCTTATTTAACTTTTTCTCTTGTACTTTCTGTGCATCAACTGCTGTGCTGGGTACTTTGTTGTTGCTTAGTTGCTCAGTCATGTCCAACTCTGCAACCCAATGGACTGTAATCCACCATGCTACCTTTGTCCATGGGATTCTCCAGGCATTGAATACTGGAGTGGTTGCCATTTCCTCCTCCGAAGGATCTTCCTGACCTAGGGATTGAACCTGTGTCTCCTTCGTCTCCTGTATTGCAGGCAGATTCTTTATTGCTGAGACACTTGGGAAGCCCAGGCTGGATGCTAGGATGCAAAAATAAAGAAAGCACAGTCTCTGTCTTGAGAAGATTATAGTTGAGTTGTGGAGTTGTTGTTTAGTCTAAGCCATGTCCGACTCCTTTGCAACCCATGGATCATTGCCCTCCAGACTTCTCTGTCTATGGGATTTCCCAGGCAAGAATACTGGAGCAGGTTGCCATTTCCTTCTCCAGGGGAATCTTCCTAACACAGGGATCAAATCTGCGTCGCCTGCATTGGCAGGCAAATTCTTTACCACTGTGCCACCAGGGAAGTGCCACCCCAGTGGTTGAGAGAGGTAAGGAAAGCAATGATTGCAGATAGCACAGAATGACAGCTGCCCTAACTGATATACTCAAGTGAGGGAAAGAGACCTAATTCTAGTCTTCAGATGCTTCTGTCTAGTGAGAGAGAGCACAAAAATAATTACAAAATGCAAGGGAAAATACCCCATTGAGAATGGTGGAGGAGGGACCTTTACAATCTCATTAGCAGCATATGATGGTTTCAGTTTTTCCACATTCTCTCCAATTCATGTTACTGTCTGTCTTTTGATTTTAGCTGTTCTACTGAGCTATGAAGTGGTATCTCTTGTGCTCCCAATTTATGTTTATCTAATAATTAATGATGCTTAGCATCATTTTTTGTACTTACTGGACATATGTCTATCTCTTTTGGACATGTCTATTCAAATCCTTTGTCATTTTTAAAGTGAATTGCTTGTCATTTTATTTTTAAGCTAAAGTAGTTCTTAATAGATTATAGGATCAGATCAGATCAGATCAGTCGCTCAGTTGTGTCCGGCTCTTTGCGACCCCATGAATCGCAGCACGCCAGGCCTCCCTGTCCAACACCAACTCCCGGAGTTCACTCAGACTCATGTCCATCAAGTCGGTGATGCCATCCAGCCATCTCATCCTCTGTCGTCCCCTTCTCCTCTTGTCCCCAATCCCTCCCAGCATCAGAGTCTTTTCCAATGAGTCAACTCTTCGCATGAGGTGGCCAAATCTCTTTATCAGATATTTGATTTGCTAATATTTTCTCCCACTCTGTAGGTTGTCTTTTCACTTTATTGATCATTTGAAGCACAGATATTTTTTATTTTACACCCATGATTTCCTCTAAAACTTGTATATATGTTTAGGTCTTTGATTGATTTTGAGTTAATTTTTGTATATCTTTTGATGAATTTGACTTCACTCTTTTACATGTTGGTATTCAGTTGTCTCAGCAACTTTTCTTGAAAAGACTAATCTTTTTCTATTGAATTTTCTTGAAATCCTTGTCAAAAATCAATTGAACATTCTATGGATTTATTTTTGGACTCTTGGTTCTATCCCATTGATTATATCTCTCTTTATGCTTATCCTTTCACACAATTTTGATTACTGTAGCTCTGTAATAAGTTTAGAAAGTCAGAAATGTGAGTTCTCTAACTTCATTCTTCTTTTTCAAGATTTTTTTGGCTGTCCCTTGTATATCCAGCATGAATTTTATGATCCGTGAGTTAGTATCTGCAAAATAGGCAGCTGGCATTTTGATAGAGATTGCTTTGAATCTGTAGAGTAATTTGGGAAGTATTGCCAGTTTAATAATATTAAATTTTTCAATCCATAAACAATGGACCTTTCATGTATTTAAATCTAATCCAGTCTCTTCCAGTGATGTTTCACATTTTTCAGTGGATAGGTCTTGCACTTCTTTAGTTAACTGTTTTCCTAAATATTTTTTTTCTATTTGATGTCATTGTAAATGGCATTTGTTTCCTAATTTTAAAATTGTTAAGTGCTAGCATATAAAAATATAATCTATTTCTGTTTGTTAATCTTGTGCAACCTTTGCTGAATATTAGCTCCAGTAGTTTTGGGGTTTTCTTTAAAGGTTTTCTTTTATTTTTGGTGTACTGCGTTTTCGTTGCTGTGTGAGGGCTTTCTGCACTTGACCAAGCGGGGACTGTTGTCCAACTGCAGTGCACGGGCTTCTCACTGTGGTGGCTTCTCTTGTTGCAGGGCACCAGCTCTAGCGCGCGTGGGCTTCTTTAGTTGTAGTGCACAGGTGCACAGGCTTAGTTGTACCAAGGTGTGAAAAATCTTCCTGGACCCGGATTTGAATCCATGTCCCCTGCGTGGACAGGTGGATTCTTAACCACTGGACCATCAGGGAAGTACCTTTAGTTTGTTTTAGAATTTCTTAACAATTTCCTACATACAAGATCATGTCATCTATTAGTAGAGATAGTTCTCCTTCTTTCCAGTCTGGATGCCTTTTATTTACTTTTGTTAGAACCTCTAGCCCAATCAGTGTTAAATAGAAGTGGTAAAAATGGGCACACTTGTCTTGTTCCTAATCTTCCAGGGAAGAGCTTTCAGTTTTTCTCCATTAAGTATGAAGTTAGCTGTGGGATTTTTGTTGATGTCTTTTATCAAGTTCATGAAATTCCCTTCTACTCCTAATTTGATGAATGTTTTTATCATCAAAGAGTGTTGGATTTTGACACATTCTTCTTTGTATCTATTTTAGGTCACCATGTAGTTTTTGTCCTATGTTCTGTTAATGAGGTGTATTACATTGGTTCTTTTCCAGTGTGTTAATTCAGCCTTATGTTCTTGGGATAAATGCCACATCAGTTCAGTTATGTTCATTCACTCAGTCATGTCTGACTCTTACTGACCTCACGGACTGCAGTACGCCAGGATTCCCTGTTCATCACCAACTCCTGGAGCTTACTCAAACTCATGTCCATTGAGTTGGTGATGCCATCCAACCATCTCATCCTCTGTTGTCCCCTTCTCCTCCCGCCTTCAATCTTTCCCAGCATCAGAGTCTTTTCAATGAGTCAGTTCTTCGCATAAGGTGGCCAAAGTATTGGAGTTTCAGCATCAGTCCTTCCAAAGAATATTCAGGACTGATTTCCTTTAGGATGGACTGGTTGGAACTCCTTGCAATCCAAGGGAATCTTAAGAGTCTTCTCCAACACCACAGTTCAAAAGCATCAATTCTTCAGTGCACACTTTTCTTTATAGTCCAACTCTCACAATTGTACATAACTACTGGAAAAACTATAACTTTGACTGGATGGAATTTTGTTGGCAAAGTAATATCTCTGCTTTTCGATATGCTGTCTAGGTTGATCATAACTTTTCTTCCAAAGAGCAAGCATCTTTTAATTTCATGGCTGCAGTCACTATCTTAAGTGATTTTGGAGCCCCCAAAATAAAGTGTGTCACTGTTTCCATTGTTTCCCCATCTATTTGCCATGAAGTGATGGGACTGGATGCCATGATCTTTGTTTTCTGAATGTTGAGCTTTAAGCCAACTTTTTCACTCTCCTCCTTCGCTTTCATCAAGAGGCTCTTTAGTTCTTCACTTTCTACCATAAGGGTGGTGCCATCTACATATCTGAGGTTATTGATATTTCTCCCGGCAATCTTGATTCCAGCTTGTGCTTCATCCAGCCCACCATTTCTCATGATGTGCTCTACATATAAGTTAAATAAGCAGGGTGACAATATACAGTCTTGACATACTGCTTTCCTGATTTGGAACCAGTCTGTCATTCCATGTCTAGTTCTAACTTTGCTTCTTGACCTGAATACAGAGTTCTCAGGAGGCAGGCAAGGTGGTCTGGTATTCCCATCTCTTGAAGAATTTTCCACAGTTTGTTGTGATATACACAGTCAAAGGCTTTGACGTCGTCATTAAAGCAGAAGTAGATGTTTTTCTGGAACTCTCTTGTTTTCTCGATGATCCAATGGATGTTGGCAGTTTGATCTCTGGTTCCTCTGCCTTTTCTAAATCCAACTTGAACATCTGGAAGTTCACGGTTCATGTATGTTGAAGCCTGGTGTGGAGAATTTGAGCATAACTTTGCTAGCTTGTGAGATGAGTACAATTGTGTGGTAGTTTGAGGATTCTTTGGCATTTCCTTTCTTTGGGATTGGAATGAAAATTGACCTATCCAGTCCTGTGTCCACTGCTGAGTTTTCCAAATTTGTTGGCATATTGAGTGCAGCACTTTCACAGCATCATCTTTCAGAATTTGAAATAGCTCAACTGGAATTCCATCACCTCCACTAGCTTTGTTCATAGTGATGCTTTCTAAGGTCCACTTGACTTCACATTCCAGGATGTCTGGCTCTAGGTGAGTGATCACACCATCGTGATTATCTTGGTCATGAAGATCTTTTTGTACAGTTCTTCTGTGTATTCTTGCCACCTCTTCTTAACATCTTCTGCTTCTGTTAGGTCCATACCATTTCTGTACTTTATCGAGCCCATCTTTGCATGAAATGTTCCCTTGGTATCTCTAATTTTCTTGAAGAGATGTCTAGTCTTTCCCATTCTGTTGTTTTCCTCTATTTCTTTGCATTGATTGCTGAGGAAGGCTTTCTTATCTCTTCTTGCTATTCTTTGGAACTCTGCATTCAGATGCTTATATCTTTCCTTTTCTCATTTGCTTTTGGCTTCTCTTCTTTTCACAGCTATTTGTAAGTCCTCCCCAGACAGCCATTTTGCTTTTTTGCATTTCTTTTCCATGGGAATGGTCTTGATCCCTGTCTCCTGTACAATGTCATGAAGCTCTGCCCATAGTTTTTCAGGCACTCTATCTATCAGATCTAGGCCCTGAAATCTATTTCTCACTTCCACCGTATAATCGTAAGGGATTTGATTTAGGTCATACCTGAATGGTCTAGTGGTTTTCCCTACTTTCTTCAAGTCTGAATTTGGCAATAAGTAGTTCATGATCTGAGCCACAGGTAGCTCCCGGTCTTGTTTTTGCTAACTGTATAGAGCTTCTCCATCTTTGGCTGCAAAGAATATAATCAATCTGATTTCGGTGTTGACCATCTGGTGATGTCCATGTGTAGAGTCTTCTCTTGTGTCGTTGGAAGAGGTGTTTGGTATGACCAGTGTGTTCTCTTGGCAAAACTCTATTATCCTTTGCCCTGCTTCATTCCGTGTTCCAAGGTCAAATTTGCCTGTTACTCTAGGTGTTTCTTGACTTCCTACTTTTGCATTCCAGTCCCCTATAATGAAAAGGATATCTTTTTTGGATGTTAGCTCTAGAAGGTCTTGTAGGTCTTCACAGAACTGTTCAACTTCAGCTTCTTCAGCATTACTGGTTGGGGCGTAGGCTTGCATTACCGTGATATTGAATGGTTTGCCTTGGAAACGAACAGAGATCATTCTGTCATTTTTGAGATTGCATCCAAGTACTGCATTTCAGACTCTTGTTGACCATAATGGCTACTCCATTTCTTCTAAGGGATTCCTGCCTGCAGTAGTAGATATAATGGTCATCTGAGTTAACTGGAATGACACCCATTCCAGTCTATTTTAGTTCGCTGATTCCTAGAATGTCGACGTTTACTCTTGCCATCTCCTGTTTGACCACTTCCAATTTGCCTTGATTCATGGACCTGACATTCCAGGTTCCTATGTAATACTGCTCTTTACAGCGTCGGACCTTGCTTCTATCATGCGTCACATCCACAACTGGGTATTGGTTTTGCTTTTGCTCCATCCCTTCATTCTTTCTGGAGTTATTTCTCCACTTACCTCCTGTGGCATATTGGGCACCTACCAACCTCTTTCAGCGTCCTATCATTTTGCCTTTTCATACTCTTCATGGGGTTCTCAAGGCAAGAATACTGAAGTGGTTTGCCATTCCTTTCTCCAGTGGACCACATCCTGTCAGACCTGTCTACTATGACCTGCCTGTCTTGGGTGGCCGCACATGACATGGCTTAGTTTCATTGCGTTAGACAAGCCTGTGGTCCGAGTGATTAGATTGACTAGTTTTCTGTGATTATGGTTTCAGTGTGTCTGCCCTCTGATGCCCTCTTGCAACACGTACCGTCTTATTTGGGTTTCTATTACCTCGGACGTGGGGTATCTCTTCAGGGCTGCTCCAGCAAAGTGTAGCCACTGCTCCTTACCTTGGACAAGGGGTATCTCCTCATGGCCGCCCCTCCTGACCTTGAACGTTGAGTAGCTCCTCTTGGCCCTCCTGCACCCGTGCAGCCACTGCTCCTTGGACATCGGGTTGCTTCTCTTGGCCGGCTCCCCTGACCTTGGGCATGTGGTAGCTCCTCCCGGCCGCCACCCCTGGCCTTGGGCGAGGGGTAGCTCCTCTCGCCTTGCTTCTGTGTGGTCTGTCGCAGCTGTCGCGCTTATAGTGCTTAGCCACGGTGTAAAGTACTTTTACGGAGAAGGCAATGGCAACCCACTCCAGTACTCTTGCCTGGAAAATCCCATGGATGGAGGGGCCTGGTGGGCTGCAGTCCATGGGGTCACTAGGAGTTGGACACGACTGAGCGACTTCACTTTCACTTTTCACTTTCATGCATTGGAGAAGGCAATGGCAACCCACTCCAGTATTCCTGCCTGGAGAATCCCAGGGTTGGCGAGCCTGGTGGGCTGCCGTCTATGGGGTCGCACAGAGTCAGATAGGACTGAAGCGACTTAGCAGCAGCAGCAAAGTACTTTTATATGTTACTGGATTGAATTTGTTAATATTTTGCCAAGTATTTTAATCTATATATTCATAAGGGATATTGGTCTATAGTTTTGCATTCTTGTAGTGGTTTTTTCTGGTTTTAGTACCAAGGTAATGCTGGCCATAGAGCATGAGTTGAGAAGTGCTCCCTCCTCTTCTGTTTTTGGGAGGATTTGTGAAGTGAGTGAAAGTCACTCAGTCCTGTCCAGCTCTTTGGGATCCCATGGACTGTAGCCCACCAGTCTCCTCTGTCCATAGAATTCTTTAGGCCAGAATACTGGCCTAAAGTGGGTAGCCGTTGCCTTCTCAGGGAATCTTCCTGACCCAGGAATTGAACTAGGGTCTCTTGCATTGAAGGCAGATTTTTTTACCAGCTGAGCTACCAGGGAATATTACTTTTTGGAAGATTCATCAGTTAAACCATCTGATGTGTGCTTATCTTTGTGAGAAAGTATTTTGATCATTAATTCAATCTGCTTTCTTCTAATAGGTCATTTCATATTTCTTAGTCCCCAGTCATTTCAGAACTTCATGTCTTTTTAGGATTTGTCTATTTCATCTAGGTTATAAAATGTAATAATGAACACTTGTTTATTATATCCCTTTATAATCTCTTTATTTCTGTAATTTTAGTAATAGTGTTCCTCCTTTCATTCCTAATATTAGTAATTTCAGTCTTACCTCTGTTTTTTGTGTATTTGTACAGTATGTGTGTATTTGTCTGTGTGTGAGTCTAGCTAACGCTTCATCAATTCTGTTCATCTTTTCAAATAATCTTTTTAGTTTCATTGATTTTCTGTATTTTTTCTGTTCTCTTTTTATTTATTTCTAATTTAACCTGTTATTTTCTTCTTTCTGCTTGCTTTAGGTTTAGCTTGCTCTTCTTTTTCTAGTTTCTTACAGTTCAAGGTTATGATATTGATTTTAGATTTCTTTTTTAATATAATTATTTAGCCTGCAGTTTCATTTTCTTCTGATGTGTTTGTTTGACTTTGATTTTAGGGTAATACTATCATCACAGAGTGAGAAAGGTTTCTTTCCTCTGTTTTTAAAATGAGTTTGTGAAATGTTGGTATTATTTTATTTTTTTATTTCATAGAATTCACCAGTGAAGACCTTGGATCTTTGCTTTTCCTTGTGGGAAGGTTTTAAATTACTGATTCAGTCTCTTTACTTGTTTTAGATCTGCTCAATTTTTACATTTCTTCTTAATTTGGTTTTGGTCATTTATATCTTTCTAAATATGTGTCCATTTCATCTGTATGTCTACTTTTTTGGCATAAAGTTGTTCATTGTGTTGTTTTATAATCTTTTCAGTTTCTGTATGACCAGTAGTGCTATCTTTTTCATTCATTATTTTGGTGATTTGTGCTGTTTTTCTTTTTTTTCTTGCTCAATCTAGCTAAGTATTTGCAGTTTTGTTAACATTTTCAAAAATCAATTTTGACTTTTGCTGTCTATTGCTTTTCTCTTTTCTGTATCATTTATTTCTGCTGTAATCTTTATGTTGCCCTTCTTCTTCTTACTTTGCATGTGGTTTGTTCTTCTTTTTCTAGTGTTCTGAGACTGAATCTTTGTGTTTTTTTGACCGAACCGAGTCTTCATTGTGGTATGCAGGTGCTTTAGTTGGAGCATGTGGGATCTAGTTCCCTGATCAAGGCTTGAACCTGGGCCCCCTGGCATTTGTAGCGCAGAGCCTCAGCCACTGGACCTCCAGGGAAGGCCCCTGAAACTGAATCTGAAGCTACTTGGTCGAGACCTTTCTTTGTGTTTATTTCTTTGTTTATTTTTGGCTGTGGTGGGTCTTTGTTGCTGTGCGTAGGCCTTCTGTAATTGGGGCGAGTGGGGGCTGCTCTCTAGTTGCTGTGCAGGCTTCTCATTACAGTGGCCTCTTTCGTTGCAGAGCACAGGCTCTCGGGCATGCAGGGTTCAGTAGTTGTGGCTTGCAGCGTTTCTTGCCCTTTGACATGTGGAGTCTTCTTGGACCAGGGATCAGACCCATGTCCCCTGCATTGGCAGGTAGATTTTAACCCTTTTACCACCAGGGAAGTCCCTTCTTTTTTGATACATGTTTCAAGCTATAGATTTCCTTCTACAGCTTTTTGTGTGTCTCATAAAATGTGACACATTGTGTTTCCACTATAATTTAGTAAACAATACTTTCTAAGATCTTCTGTGATTCCTTTTTGACTTGTTATTTAAATGTTCTTTAATTTTCAAATATTAGGAGTTTTCTAAGATTTTTTTAATGCTATTGATTTCTGAGTTAATTCTGTTGTACTTATAGAACATACCTTTTATGATCTTATTGCTTTGAAATTTATGGTACTTTTTATGACCTGGAATATGATCTATTTTTGAAAAAAAAAAAAATTGACCTTTGGGAAAAAATGTGTATCCTGCCATGATTAAGTGGAGTAGTCTATATGTAGAAATTAGATTATGTAGATTGATAGTATTCAGATCTTCTGTACTTTTGCTGATTTTCTATTTAATTCCATCAATTACTTAGTGCAGAGGATTTAGGTATATAATTATAATTCTCAAATAGTCTCAAATTGCTTCTTTCAATTCTCTCATGTTTTGCTCCATTGATTTTGAGGTGCTGTTTTAGGTGCATGCGTGCTAAGTCACTTCAGTCGTGTCTGATTCTTTGCAACCGTATGGACTGTTGCCTTCCAGGCTCCTCTGTCCATGGATCCTCCAGGCAAGAGTACTGCAGTGGATTGCCATGCTCTCCTCCAGGGTATCTTCCCTACCCAGGGATAGAACCCACGGCTCCTGCGTTGTAGGCTGATTCTTTACTGCTGAGCCACCAGGAAAGCCCTTTAGGTGCATATATATTTGTAAATATAGTGTCTTTCTAATGTATTGACCCTTTTATATCCATTTTTCTCAAATACTATTCCTTGAAGCTTATTTTGTCTAATTTTAGTAGCTCCAACTCTTATGTGTACTGTTTGCATGGCTTATCTTTTCCATCTCTTAACTTTTAATTTATTTATTCTCTTTGAGTGAAAAATATGTCTGTTACAGATGATACATGGTTGCAGCTTCCTTTTTTATCTAGCCTAACGATTTCTGCCTTTTAATTGAGGTGTTTAGACCTTTAACATTTAATGTATTTGTGGATGTGATCAGTTTGCATTTTCCATATTACTTTGTTTTTATATGACTTATCTTTCTTATTTCTTTCCTCTACCTTTGTTGCCTTCTTTTGTATTAGATTCGTATTTTAATATAGTCATATTTTAATTTCTAGTGAAACTTTACCTTTTAAAAAGTTATTTTCTTAATGTTTGCACTAGAGAATATAATCTACATCTTAATTTACCAGAACAAGCTTAAGCATTTAATATCAACTAAATTTTCATAAAATAGAGAAATTTTGTTCCAGCATAGTTTTATTCCTTTTTCCCATTTCTATTATTACCATGTGTATTACATGTCTACATGTTTTAAAGTAAACAATGCATTATTATAGTTATTGCTTTATGCAACTTATATCTTTTATAGAGTTCAGTTAAAAGAAACAAGGTAACATTTTAGAGAGTCTTTCTATTAGCCCACATTTTGCCATTTCTGGAACTCTGTTTATTACTGTGGATTTAGGTTACCATCTGATGTCATTTCCTTTCAGTTTGAAGGATTTCCCTTAATATTTTCTTATACATGTCTGTTAGTAACAAATTCTCAATCTTTATCTTCAGTTTTAAAGTGATGGCTCTATTTTGCTTTCAATTTAAAGGTAGTTATTCTCAATTAACTTATATGCAGAGTACATCATGAGAAACGCTGGACTGGAAGAAACACAAGCTGGAATCAAGATTGCCGGGAAAAATATCAATAACCTCAGATATACAGATGACACCACCCTTATGGCAGAAAGTGAAGAGGAACTAAAAAGCCTCTTGATGAAAGTGAAAGTGGAGAGTGAAAAAGTTGGCTTAAAGCTCAACATTCAGAAAACGAAGATCATGGCATCCGGTCCCATCACTTCATGGGAACTAGATGGGGAAACAGTGGAAACAGTGTCAGACTTTATTTTTCTGGGCTCCAAAATCACAGCAGATGGTGACTGCAGCCATGAAATTAAGACGCTTACTCCTTGGAAAGAAAGTTATGACCGACCTAGATAGCATATTGAAAAGCAGAGACATTACTTTGCCAACAAAGGTTCGTCTAGTCAAGGCTATGGTTTTTCCTGTGGTCATGTATGGATGTGAGAGTTGGACTGTGAAGAAGGCTGAGCGCTGAAGAATTGATGCTTTTGAACTGTGGTGTTGGAGAAGACTCTTGAGAGTCCCATGGACTGCAAGGAGATCCAACCAGTCCATTCTGAAGGAGATCAGCCCTGGGATTTCTTTGGAAGGAATGATGCTAAAGCTGAAGCTCCAGTACTTTGGCTACCTCATGCGAAGAGTTGACTCATTGGAAAAGACTGTGATGCTGGGAGGGATTGGGGGCAGGAGGAGAAGGGGATGACAGAGGATGAGATGGCTGGATGGCATCACTGACTCGATGGACGTCAGTCTGAGTGAACTACGGGAGTTGGTGATGGAGAGGGTGGCCTGGCGTGCTGCGATTCATGGGGTCGCAAAGAGTCGGAGACGACTGAGCGACTGATCTGATCTGATCTGATCTGATTCTCAATATAGGATACTTAGTGGACAGTTTTTTCTTTCAGCATTTTGAATTTCTCATTTCACTGACTTCTGGCCTCCATTGTTTCATGGATGCTCACATTACATGAGCATTTACTTTTCCCTTGCTGCTTTTAAGATTTTCTGTTTGTCTTTGTCCATCAGTGGTTTGATTATGTTGGAATATCCATCTCTTTACATTTGTCCTGCGTGGGGTCTGTTGAGCTTTTGATGAGTACATGAATGGTTTTACAAATTTGGTATATTTTTTATTCTTTATTTTTTCATATATATTTTTTCTATCCCTTTTTGTGTCTCCATTTTTTTCTGAGATATTCATTACATGCTTTTTGATATGGTTATGATTATCCAAAATGTATGAGTCTTTGCTCATTCTTTAAAAACTATTTTTTCTCTTTGTTCTATTTATATGCATCTATTTTAAATTCATATTGAAATGCAAAGTCAAGTCTACCAGAGGAAGTGTTACTACAAACAAAGTTAGTGGAGGTGATAGAATTCTAGCTGAGCTATTTCAAATCCTAAATGATGATGCTGTCAAAGTGCTGTACTCAATATGCCAGCAAATTTGGAAAACTCAGCAGTGACCACAGGACTGGAAAAGGTCAGCTTTCATTCCAATCCCTAAGAAAGGCAATACCAAAGAATGTTCAAACTACTGCACAATTGCACTCATCTCACATGCTAGCAAAGTAATGCTCAAAATTCTCCAAGCCAGGCTTCAACAGTACGTGAACTGTGAACTTCCAGATGTTCAAGTTGGATTTAGAAAAGGCAAAGGAACCAGAGATCAAATTGCCAACATCCACTGGATCATCAAAAAAGCAAGAGAGTTTCAGAAAAACATCTACTTCTGCTTTATTGACTATGCCAAAGCCTTTGACTGTGTAGATCACAACAAACTGTGGAAAATTCTTCAAGAGATGGGAATACCAGACCACCTGACCTGCCTCCTGAGAAATCTGTATGCAGGTCAAGAAGCAACAGTTAGAACCAGACGTGGAACAACAGACTGGTTCCAAATCAGGTAAAGAGTACGTCAAGGCTGTATATTGTCACCCTGCTTATTTAACTTATATGCAGAGTATATCATGAGAAATGCTGGGCTGGAAGAAGCACAAGCTGGAATCAGTATTGCTGGGAGAAACATCAATAACCTCAGATACGGAGATGATACCACCCTTATGGCAGAAAGTGAAGAGGATCTAAAGAGCCTTTTGATGAAAGTGAAAGAGGAGAGTGAAAATGTTGGCTTAAGGCTCAGCATTCAAAAAATGAAGATCATGGGATCCAGTCCTATTGCTTCATGTAAATAGATAGGGAAACAATGGAAACAGTGAGAGACTTTATTTTCTTGGGCCCCAAAATCACTGCAGATGGTGACTGCAGCCATAAAATTAAAAGACTCTTGCTCCTTGGAAGAAAAGCTATGACCAACCTAGACAGCATATTAAAAAGCAAAGACGTTACTTTGCTGTCAAAGGCCTGTCTGGTCAAACCTATGGTTTTTCCAGTAGTCATGTATGGATGTGAGAGTTTAACCATAAAGAAAGCTGAGCATCTAAGAATTGACGCTTTTGAACTATGGTGTTGGAGAAGACTCTTGAGAGTCCCTTGGACTGCAAGGAGATCCAACCAGTCCATCCTAAAGGAGATCAGTCCTGAGTGTTCATTGGAAGGAGTGATACTGAAGCTGAAACTCCAATACTTTGGTCACCTGATGTGAAGAACTGACTCGCTGGGAAAGATTGAAGTTAGGAAAAGTAGACGACAGAGGATAAGGTGGTTGGATGGCATCACCGACTCTATCATGAGTTTGAGCAAGCTCTGGGATTTGGTGATACCAGGGAGGCCTGGTGTGCTGCAGTCCATGGGGTCGCAAAGAGTCAGACACAACTGAGCAACTGGCTGAACTGATTTTAAATCCACTGGTCTTCCTTGGTAGCTCAGCTGGTAAAGAATCTGCCTGAAATTCAGGAGGCCCAGGTTTGATTGCTGGGTCAGGAAGATCCCCTGGCGAAGGGATAGGCTAGGCTACCCACTCCGGTATTCTTGGGCTTCCCTGGTGGCTCAGACAGTAAAGAATCCTCCTGCAGTGCAGGTGACCTGTGTTTGATCCCTGTATTCAGAAGATTCCCTGGAGAGGGCATGTCAGCCCACTCCAGTATTCTTGCCTGGAGAGTCCCCATGGACAGAGGAGCCTGGAAGGCTACAGCCCATTTGCTCACAAAGAGTTGAACATGACTGAGCCCTAAGCACAGAACTTTTAAATTCACTAATCCTTCAGGTCATCGTGAATGTGTTGTCAGGTTCCTAAAGTGAATTTTCACTTAATATACTTTCAAGTCTAAAATTTCCATTTAGTTGTTTTCCAACATTTTTTCTCATTATTGAGAATTTCATTTTTTTAAATTCATCATTGCCTTACTTTCATTTTGTTTTTTAAGTGTGGTCACCTTTGGTTCATTGAATTTATTTATAATTCTGCTTTAAAGACTGTGTTTAAATTCAATATCTAGATATACCCAGTTTCTATTGGCCACTTTTTCCCTCCTTGCATATCTTATAATATCTTGTTGAAAAGTAGATACTTTAGATCATATATTGTGGCAACTCTGGATTCTGATTTTTTTTTTTTCTCCCTGTTACTGCTTTATTTGCTTGTTTTTTTGTTTAGTAATTTGCCTAAATTAAATCAGTAACATCTATTTCCCTTGTGATAGGTAGCCACTTATGTACTTTTTCTTTATTTCTTTTTGAGATTCTTGTTATTAGTTTTACATTTGGCTTCCTGGGACTTGCCTCTCTCTCTGTGAAGCTTAAATGATAAGCTGATGGCCAGACAGTGAATGTGCGCAAACACTTCAAGTCAGTAAATTATCTGTCATCTGCTCATGAATCTCTGTATTGATAGAGGAACACATTTAAAATTTACATTGTTTTCAAGTGTTCCCCACTTTGGTTCCTACTGAACCCTTTCCCATTTCCTCTGTGCTGTGATTGTTCAGCCTCAGCAATGCGTGGGTAGCTTTGTTCCTCTCAGGCCTCCATTGGACATACTCTTTGCCATAGTCAAGAATGTACTTGCCCCAAGGGTGAACATAACTTGGATTAATAGAGCTGTTGACTCTCGGTGCTCGCTCCCTGTTGTAAGGCCATCACTTCCAGTGAAACACTGCAAAAGGCTGGCATCACCCACCACTCAAGTACCACTGAGCCCCCTTTGACCTCTGCAAAGTTCTGGTGATCTTCCCCACTCTGGAAGAACCTCTGTACTCACTGAATTGTGGTTGATATCGACAAGAGCACCTCTCGGCTAGAATACAACAGGGTCCTAGTTTTCTTACCTAAAAATGAGTAGTTTTTCAGATGTCAATACTCCTCAAATCGTTATCTTCCTTTGGTCTATTTATGGGTGACGGGGTGACTAAAATGGTTGTATTTGTCAGTTTTATCTAGCTCTAAGGTTTGACTTCTCTCCATCTTCTTTTGGGGCACATTTTTGTTTTATATTGGTTTTCAGATGTAAACACAAAGCAAAACGATTTTATTCAAATGCCCGATAGTCCTTGGCTGTGCTTTCATATTACAAAGAAGCAAGTCCAGAAGCTGCCTAGAAACTACATTTGGGTGGCACCGATTTGATGGTACAGTTTGCTTTAGAGTGAATAGGCGGGTAACCATGATTATGCTGGAAGTCTGCTGAAGCCAGAACGAGGCAGATTTTTCTATGGAGGCACCCATGCTACCTTTCCTAGTACTCTGTTCTATATATAGCAGTGTGTATATGTTAATCCCAAACTCCTAATTTATTCCTCCCCTACCTCGACCTTTTCCCCTTTGGTAGCTATAAATTTGTTTTCAGATTCTGTGAGTCTATTTCTGTTTTTGTTCATTTGTATCATTTTTTTAGATTCCACACGTAAGTGATATGATTATTTTTCTTTGACTTAATATGACAATCTCTAGGTCCATCCATGTTCCTGCAAATGACATCATTTCATTCTTTTTATGGCTGAGTAATATTCCATTGTATATACGTACCACATCTTCTTGGGTCCTGCTCTCATCTGTTCTTTTCAGGATTTTCTGTGTGTTTAGTCACTCAGTCATTTCTGACCCTTTGTGACCCCATGGACTGCAGCACACCAAGCGTCCCTATCCTTCACAATCTCCTAGAGTTTGCTCAGACTCGTGTCCATTGAATTGGTGATGCCATTCTGCATTGCCACGTTTCTTCATAGTTATTTTTTTAGTGGATTATGAACCCATTTTTAAAGAACAGTTTGTTGTATTTTTTTTATTATTATTGTAGTGGTTATTATTATTTTAGTTACTGCCCTTTCTCTTTCTTTACCTGATTCTGTACCCCACATACCTTTGGGTTTACATTTTCTTTTACCTGTGTACACTCACTTTTTGTCAGGTGAGCAACATTACCAATGTTGACAGTTTCTAGAAAAGTAAGTCTTGATTTTTTTCCCCTTGGTCAGCTGTTGAAAGTTATCATTGAAGGACAATTCACTCTATAGGCTGACATTGTCATCAAGAAAGCAATTTCAGTTATTTATGGTTTTGCATGAAATCTTGTGATTTCAGATATGGAGTATAGGTAATACGTTGTATCTCTATCATGGCTCCCTAAAGTGGGCGTCTCCACTTAGTTCTTTAACCAAACTGAACCATGTCGCGCATTAGAATTCCTCTGTTTTCTATTTTGTTCAGATTTAGTTCGTAGACTGGCCAAATTGTCACTGAGGCTTTTCGCCTGTTTCTGATGAAGTTTTAGCTGGATATCAGCTTGGATTAATAGATGTTAGTAATGTTTAAGCACTTGTATTGCAGATAGCAGGGAAAGGCAAGAAGTATGAGAACAATCAATAAATATTGAGAGAAATATCTAGAGCCTTCTTCATATTAGTTTTATAGTTGAGGTGGCTCAAAGGGTAAAGCGTCTGCCTACAATGCAGGAGACCAGGGTTCGATCCCTGGGTTGGGAAGATCCCCTGGAGAAGGAAATGGCAACCCACTCCAGTATTCTTGCCTGGAGAACCCCACAGATGGAGGAGCCTGGTAGGCTACAGTCCACAGGGTCGCTAAGAGTTGGACACAACTGAGCGACTTCACTTTCAAGCCTAATGAAGAGATCATTCTGACTGATCACAAATCATCAAATAGCTTTTTTTTTTTCTATTAAATAATATACTTACTGTTTGACTTCTTTTCTTTTCCTTTTAGTAAGGCAAGATAAAGAAATAATTATAGATTTTGGAATGTTCATAATGTCAAGCTACAGAAAAGTGTAGTAAGAGTTTTACAGATATCCTGGGTAAACATATCGATGTACAAAATTACACAAATATAAACAAAACATGAAAAAGCCCTTGCAAAGAGATATTATTTATAGTAACATTCAAAATATGAAGTTCCTGGGAACAAATCTAACATAACGAGATGTGCAAAACTCCCATGAGGAAATAATAAAGCATTATTTTGTGACAGTAGAACCTCAATAAGTGGAATGATATGTCATACACATGGCTTTGGGAAATAAGGTTTTATAGGTGCCCAGTTGGATCAGTTCAGTTCAGTTGCTCAGTCGTGTCCGACTCTTTGTGACCCCATGAATTGCAGCACGCCAGGCCTCCCTCTCCATCATCAACTCCTGAAGTTCACTCAGACTCATGCCCATCGAGTCAGTGATGCCATCCAGCCATCTCATCCTCTGTCGTCCCCTTCTCCTCCTGCCCCCAGTCCCTCCCAGCATCACAGTCTTTTCCAATGAGTCAACTCTTCACATGAGGTGGCCAAAGTACTGGAGTTTCAGCTTTAGCATCATTCCTTCCAAAGAAATCCCAGGGCTGATCTCCTTCAGAATGGACTGGTTGGATCTCCTTGCAGTCCAAGGGACTCTCAAGAGTCTTCTCCAACACCACAGTTCAAAAGCATCAATTCTTCGGTGCTCAGCTTTCTTCATAGTTCAACTCTCACATCCATACATGACCACTGGAAAAACAGTAATCCAAGTCTATGTCCCAACCAGTAATGCCCAGTTGGATCAGTTCAATCAAATTTATGTGTATTTCTGAGGGGAGGAGAGACTACTTGACAAAAGATTTAAAAATTATATAGAGAGACAGAGGCCAAAAAACAAGAACGACTGCAGTGTATTTTGATGCAGGCAAAGTCAGGTAGATTGGTGGAACCTCAGTAGTGACTGTTTAGACCACAGACTCACCTCTTTGGTGACTTTACTTGGGAGGTTATTAGAAACACAGAATCTCAGGTCCTGACCCCAGATCAGCTGAGTCGGAATCTGCTTTATCAAGATAACCTAGAAGAGTGGGGAAATGATTTTTTTTTTTATTTAAATTTTAAAATTTACTTTGTAATATTTTGGCCTCATCATGCGGCATGTGGAATCTTAGTTCCCTGACCGGGAATCGAACCATAGTCCCCTATATTGGAAACTTGGAATCTTAACCAATGGACCTCCAGGGATGTCCCAAATATGGCTTTAAGAAACAGTTCTGGGCAACTGGTAATTAAACAAGAAAGCTCTAATTGTACTGAAAGGTATTGCTTGATTCATATGGTGCAGCCATCCCTTACTGTCTGTGATCTACGTTTCTTTAGGAACATTTGAAAACTCAGTGATAATAAAAGGGCTACTTTGTGCATATTTTTAAGGTGCGTCTGTTATCCATGTGCCAATACTCTATGAGTCTTCTTGTTAATAAGCTTCTTTAAGGTGCCCCGACTTCAGGATGTCTTTATATGTTTCTAGCATCTCTTGGATCGAGTCTGTATATCATACCTTAACGGTAGTGCTGTCACTGCCAATGAAATCAGTAATGTTGTAACTGTGCCTCCTCCACGTGGGTGATAAAGCTATATCTAATTATTTTATAGATGTGCTTTGTATATTTGGGAAAAAAGCTGCTGAATACACTGACGAAAAGGCAGCTCTTCTACTGACACTTCAGAAGGAAATAAGTTACCACCTACGTTAGGATTAGAAGACCAGCTCATTCTTAGAATCTTCTGAAACAAAATTAGGTAAGAAATGCTTTTCATCATATTTTAAATGACTTGTCCTCCATCTTCCCAGTTTGCTTGAAAGCTTCTATAATTCTATTCCTTTGGCCTCGAAGAGAAATGCAGTTAGCATTTTCCTCTAGGAAGGCAGCATGCCAGCCAGCTGTCAGCTTTATGATGTACCTGATCTCCGATGTCAGGGGAAGCACAATTCAATTTTAAAGTAAGTCTTCTGCGCACTACTGCAGCAGGGCTGCCAGCATCTCTCTTTATGTTCCTTTCTTTGAAATTCTCCCTTTTCCTCAAACAGTATAGTTTTATTTTTAAATCCTTTGTGTAAGATGAAACTAGTACTAGCTGACTTTCCTTGTCCTTAGCTAAAAATCAATGAATTGACTGAAATTATCTGTAAATACTTCTGCTACCCTTTCTCATTTCTAGAAAATAAAGTACCACTGCTTATTTAACTTATGACTTGTCTAAACATGTTGAAAGCATTGACTATAAGGCATAACACTCAGACTCTGAAAGAGAGAACTGTGACAAGTTCAGTCAAAAGGGAAAAGAGGAATAATTTATAAAAGGTGCTGCAGATAATGATGCCAGCCAGTTATTTTAAAATGCATCCATCTCACCTTTTAATGAATTAGATTTGTCAACAGGAAATGTTTTATGCACCACTTCTAATAAAAGTGGCATGCTAGGAATGCAGTGCTTTGAGGTTGGCTTCTTCAAAGCTTCAGAGTATCTTCAATTCAAGGATATTTTTTAAATAATAGATATTAAAAGTATATTTAAATAATATTAAGGTTGTGACACAAACACCAAATGACAAAATTCAGAGGTTTCAAAGCAAAGGCTGACATGCCATCACTTTTTCACATAGTAACTGTTTTTTAAATTAGGAGTGTAACAGACTGATTTGGGGATTGTGTGTCAGTTTAACTTTAGATTCTCTTGTTGTTTTCGCTGGTGTCACAACCTTAATGTCAGCTTTTCAAATAGGTTTCTACATTTTCTTTGGTTCGGGGTCATTAAAAAATGCATATGATGAATCTGAGAGGCATAAATAGGTCACACTGAAGTGAAATTCCTTGACTCTCTGGTACTGAGATACAGCTATTACCTGCCTTGTAAGTGGAAAAAGTTAGCTCAGGCATTTGGTAAATTTCTGTTTTTCAAGATTTTGATTCAGACCATTGTAAGCCCAAATGACAAAACATGATGTTGGTATAATTGTGTTCTTGTTCTTCTAATCCAAACCACCCAATTTTGTTGATTATAATCCCTAGATATTAAGAATCATAATTCCCACAGGTGATTGTTTTTTCACTTAGAATACAAGTTAATCCTGACAATTATTTCAATAGAAATATACTTATTCAGTATAATTAAGTATAGGTAACTCTACCTTAAATTTTTCCATATGCCAGCCTTTTATATAAACACTTTTATGCAGATTTGGGGGCAAATGTGATTTTTTTTTAAAGGTAACACTTGTTTAGAAAGCAAATATAAAGTAAAAATCTGTTGTGTTGGGTTGAATGTTTAAAAAAAAAATTCTCATACCCCATTGGACATTCAAGGAGGAGCATGGAGCCTTCCTTACTCCCTTCTGCAGGGAGAGAGAGAAGGGAAAGAGGAGAGAAAAATAATTCTACCCATTTCCTTGATTCTTATCTGTCATGATCTCATTGGGCAGGTCATATGCTGAATATGGTTTTAATTTAGAAAAATAAATATCAGAATCTGTCTCACAGTTGTCTTTTTCATCACCCACGTTAGAGAAATGAAAAGTGGAAAGAGAGGCAAATTATTTATTGATCTTTTCTGGCTGACTCAAATATATACTGGCCAACCCCAAATATAAGACTTCATATTTCATATCTTCTCCTTCACTGACTCTCCAGCTTTTACCGTTCCTCAGTTCAGTTCAGTTCCATCGCTCGGTCGTGGTCCGACTCTTTGCGATCCCATGGACTGCAGCATGCTAGGCTTCCCTGTCCATCACCAACTCCCGGAGCTTACTCAAACTCATGTCCATTATGTTGGTAATGTCATCCAGCCATCTCATCCTCTGTCACCTCCTTCTCCTCCTGCCTTCAATCACTCCCAGCATCAGGGTCTTTTCCAGTGAGTCAGTTCTTTGCATCAGGTGGCCAAAGTATTGGAGTGTCAGCTTCAGCATCAGTCCTTCCAATGAATACTGAGGACTGATCTCCTTTAGGATGGACTGGTTGGACCTCCTTGCAGTCCAAGGGACTCTCAAGAGTCTTCTCCAACACCCCGGTTCAAAAGCATCAATTCTTCAGTGCTCAGCTTTCTTCACAGTCCAACTCTCACATCCATACATGACTATTGGAAAAACCAAAGCTTGACTTGATGAACCTTTGTTGGTAAAGTAATGTCTCTGCTTTTTAACTTGCTGTCTAGGTTAGTCATAGCTTTTCTTCCAAGGAGTAAGCGTCTTTTAATTTCATGGCTGCAGTCACCATCTTCAGTGATTTTGGAGCCCAAAATATAAAGTCTCTCATGGTTTCCATTGTTTCTCCATCTATTTGCCATGAAGTGATGGGACCAGATGCCATGATCTTAATTTTCTGAATGTTGAATTTTAAGCCAACTTTTTCACTCTCCTCTTTCACTTTCATTAAGAGGCTCTTTAGTTCTTCTTCACTTTCTGCCATAAGGGTGGTGTCATCTGCATATCTGAGGTTATTGATATTTCTCCTGGCAATCTTGATTTCAGCTTGTGCTTCCTCCAGCCCAGCGTTTCTCATGATGTACTCTGCATATAAGTTAAATAAGTAGGGTGACAATATACAGCCTTGATATATTCCTTTCCAAGTTTGGAACCAGTCTGTTGTTCCATGTCCAATTCTAACTGTTGCTTCTTGACCTGCATACAGATTTTTCAGGAGGCAGATCACATGGCCTGGTATTCCCATCTCTTTCAGAATTTTCCACAGTTGATTGTGATCCACACAGTCAAAGACTTTGTCATAGTCAATAAAGCAGAAGTAGATGTTTTTCTGGAACTCTCTTGCTTTTTCGATGATCCAGTGGATGTTGGCAATTTGATCTCTCGTTCCTCTGCCTTTTCTAAAACCAGCTTGAACATCTGGAAGTTTACGATTCACGTGCTGTTGAAGACTGGCTTGGAGAATTTTGAGCATTACTTTGCTAGCATGTGAGATGAGTGCAATTGTTCGGTAGTTTGAACATTCTTTGGCATTGCCTTTCTTAGGGATTGGGATGAAAACTGAACTTTTTCAGTCCTGTGGCTACTGTTGAGTTTTCCAAATTTGCTGATGTATCGAGTGTGGCACTTTCACAGCATCATCGTTTAGGGTTTGAAATAGCTCAAATCCTAATAGGAATTCTAGATTCCTAATAGGAATTCCAAATCCCAAATAGGAATTCCATTGCCTCCACTAGCTTTGTTCGTAGTGATGCTTCCTAAGGCCCACTTGACTTTGCATTCCAAGATGTCTAGCTCTAGGTGAGTGATATCACCATCATGATTCTAGCATGAGGTAATTAGGCTGCATTGTATAGTAGTGTGAAAATGCATACAGTTGTATGTGAAGGATTTGGCTAACTCTTCCAAATTTATCTCAACTATACTAGTGCTCTTGCTTGAACAAATGTTTAAAGTCATTATTATTGTTCATACTAATACCAGTTCTGATTTCTATTTGATTAAAATGAATTTTTAAAACAAAAATATCTCTTTCTAAATTCAAAGAAAGCTATTCAAATAAATGAGCTCAGTGCACACCTACAATGTAGAAAAAGCTTTCTGGCATAGAAACAAAATAATCTTTTTAAATAACATAGGCCAAAGCCTTCACACCAATTCATTTAGAACAGTTTCAGATTTATGTAATTAATAAAGTTGGATACTGGGTCTAACATGTATTAAATGTCCTTCAGTGTACAGTGATGTTCTAGTGACTGTCTGGAAAAAAATGATAAGAATTTATTTATTGTTTTGCTACATCAGTCAATTCTGTAAATGGCTTTCTAATATAATACAATATATGCTTTTAATAGTTTTCTATAATATGAAGAGATAGTATTTATTGAGTATTTTCTGTATTCCAGCAGCTGTTCTAAATAGTATCCATGGATTATCTCATGTATCCCTCATAACAACACTGTGTTGATCTCAGTATTTTATAGATATGGTAGAGGCACACAGGAGAACATTATAAAACTAGTAAGTAACAGAGCTAGAATTCCACCACTAGCATTGTTATCCCAGATATCACACTCTAAGCCCCCACTACTCAAAGTGCGGTCCCCAAGCCAGCAGTATCACCATTACCTGGGAACTTTTCAGAAATGCAGACTCTCAGACTCCACCCCAGTATCACATCTTATATGCTATTGTGAGTATTCCTCATATATAAAGTGCATCGTAAAAAGATAAATAAATGTAAACAGGGATCCAAGCTACCTGGAAATCACTTGTATAAAGAACCAAAAAAAAAAAAAAAAAAACCTCAACCATAAACAGCAAGTCTTTCTGTCTGCTGGGCAGCTAGCTACTTCTTCATCTGAGGCTTTCTCCCAGTCACATTGTAGCACACTGCCTTTGAATGCAGATTCTGGACAGACTGCCTGTGTGTGAGCCTCAGGTCCTATTTCTAGCTGTAGGACCCTAAGAAAGTTACACAGCTCCCTGTATCTCAGCTTCATGTTCTGGGAATGAGGTCTAAAGCTGTACTTACTTCACAGGGTTGTTGTGAAGATGAAACGAGTTAATCCATGGAAAGGTTTGAAAACAGAACCTGATATCACCTGATATAAGTCATAATGTTTTCTGCTGTAGTTGTTGTTAGTTATGATTCCCATCTTAAAGAGTAGAATAGAGTCTCATCTCATACTTGGTAATAAACTGACAAATATTTTTGTTAGCAGGGCTTACCATGTAAAGGGATATCTTTGCTGTTAGAGTCCAAATCATAAATTTTAGTTTTTGTATTTTCTGCACACTTTTTCCTTGTGGCACTTCCTGCCTGTAAGTTCTCCTAAACACCACTTCATTGTGGTACTTAACTAGTTAAGTCCAGTGCACTCAATTCAAAATCAAAATGAAACATGTAACAGCATAGTGAATTTTTAAATATAGTATATGCTTTTAAACAAAATAAAACTAACGAATGAGGCTTGTATGCCCATTTGGCCAACCACTTGGAGAAGTAATACAAAACAGTCAGAATAAAGTGTCTGTCTAAAGGCTGAATGCTTCAGAAGGTGTTTGTTTTCTTTTGGACATTATTCTGAAGTTGTACGTACAGTTAATCATGATAGTCTTTAGGGGAATAATGGTTTAGTGTGCAGGCACTCACTTAACAGCTATTTAAGATTACATCTAATGTGTGAAGTGAGGCTGCGCGTTCCTGAAAAGTACCTTGAAATCTGATTGGTGGAAGGCACTAAGATAAAAATAGTTGGTGAAAAGAATATCCTGGGAAACTTGTAAATTGTCAATTCTGGGGCACATACCCAGAAAGTTCAGTTCACTAGGCCTGGGATGAGGCCCACCTGGGTGTTTGAATTTTTAACAAATGGCCAAAGTGATTCTACTTAAATTAGTGTTCTTGAGTACACTTGGAGAACCACTGCAGTAGTGATGAAGACATGAATTAAAAAGAGCTTTTGTTGACTCCCCTTCCTTCTGGCAACATTGTCCTCTTTGGTACTAGTTTTTTTCCGTCCTGTGACCCAACTTTCTAATTTGTCCTCTCCTTACCCCCATAGTGGTTCCCAAGCCAGTCTTTAATTTTTCTGCTTTTCTCTTTTTTTTTTACCCTTTCTCAAAGAATATATCTTTTGGATTTATCAGTCATATCTGTGCAGATGGTTCTACAAAATACCCGCAGAAGTCTGTTTAATCTAAAAATCTCTAAGCCAAAATTCAGGTGCTGTAATCAATTTAGAGCCTATGGGCAACATTAAAAGAAAGAAGAAGTAGTTCAGTTTAGTTCAGTTCAGTTGCTTAGTCGTGTCTGACTCTCTGCAACCCCATGAACCACAGCATGCCAGGCCTCCCTGTCCATCTCCAACTCCCGGAGTTTACCCAAACTCATGTCCATTGAGTCGGTGATGCCATGCAACCATCTCATCCTCTGTCATCCCCTTTTCCTCCTGCCTTCAATCCTTCCCAACATCAGGGTCTTTTCAAATGAGTCAGCTCTTCGCATCAGGTGGCCAAAATATTGGAGCTTCAGCTTCAACATCAGTCCTTCCAAGAAGAAGTAGTAAAAAAGAATAAAAAGAAGTAGTAAAAAGGAATAAAATAGGATGAAATGAAATAGATCAAAGCAAGGGAAGCAGTGTTTCATGAGACTCGTTTAAGATATATGTGCACACCTACACGTTAGATTGCAATGCATTTTGTTTTAACCTCATAGGTCATAATTCAAAAAGTTTGAAAGATACTCTCTGAGTTTTGGGCTCCTGGACTTCAGTGTGACATTACAAGCACTGTTTTCCCATGCGTTCCACTCATATATCTGCTGCATCTCTATTCTGGACATTACCAATTTGTATAATCCATTCAAAATCATCATGTCTAAAATTGTATTTGTTGTGCATTCTGTTAACATTTTCCTCCTAAGTTTTTTTTTTTTTTTTTTTAAATCTATTCATAAACTACCATTCCATTATCCAGGATAAAATTTCAAAATTGCTTTGTAATAATTTAGCCCTTCCTATGTAAATTCCCCGATAGCCTCATCTGACTGCCCTGGCCTGTCCTGTGGCCCAACCAAGCAGAAAACCTTATTGGCAGCCCTTGTAGTCACCCACTTCCCAGGTAGCTTCTTGAAGGCTGCCTTGGGCGTGCCCTGCCTGGTATCTGTGGCTGCCATCCACAAGACTGTAAGAGCCATTGTCAACAAGATGCCCTGCTCTGTATGATACCCACCTCTCTTAGCTCTTTCTGTTGTAACTGGTCATTTTTTTTTTTTTTTATTGCCAAGGAAGAGCCTCACCCTGGATTTTTACCCTTTGCTGCTTTCTAACGACATATCCACACGTTTACTGGCTCTTAGCATGACCATAGTTTTCACGTCATTTTGTCTGGTGTCTCTGATGACTTGGGTCTAAAGTCCAAGCTTCTAATGCCTGGGACATGTCACACCTGCCTGGTTGTGCTCTTAGCTATAATTGCCTGCCTCGGTCAGCGACCCCAAACTCTTATCTAGTCTTACCTTGGAAAGTCATTTCAAAAGCTGTCTTTCCTTTCCTCACGGTCCCATCCTCTTCCTAGTCATCATCACCTTCATCTGGATTAATTCACTGTCCTTCTAACTGATCCTCCTACATCTCTTCTCTCATCCCACACCAAACCGTCTTAACACCCTTTTTAATAAATATTTGTAAAACAGTAGTCATGTACTGCCTTAGTAAGAAAAAAAAGAAAAAAGCCTTTTATGACTCCATATTCTCTGTAGAATAAAAGTACAAATATTTTCCTCCTGCAGAATAAAAGGCCTCAGCACATCCATCTGGCCATGGCATACCTCTCCAATTTTATCTTTCGCTGTTTTCATTTGTGAGTTTTCTGTCCTGGTTCCACAAAGCAGTTCTCTATATGCTCCAGGGATGGTCTCACCATTTTCATTACCAGGGCACCCTGTTGGTGGTTGTTCGTGAGTGTGGAGCAGACAGTTGTGGCTGAGGTCTAGCAGTAGGATCCCACTACATACAAAGAAACCTCATGTTGAGGACCTGATTACACGTTGGCAATTAGAAGTTAGAGCCCAGGCTGCAGAAGAAAAGAGAAGTGAACAGGAGACAAACTGATGAATTACTTCTCTTATTTCCTGTCTGGCTGAGGCCCCTTATAACCTCCGTTCACTAGTTGTTGGATCATTCACAGAACTAGAGAGCGTTTGAATCTATATACAGGGAGAGATTAAGTGTCTTGCAACTAGGGGGGCCTGTGAGGCTATGGATTTTGTGAGATCACTGGGCTTCCACCTTTATCTTCCTTTTTTTTTGGCAACTTGACTCCTCTCTTTTCTTCTGCCCAAAGGGAATGTCTTACAGAACTTCTGGATCATTTGTTACTTGTACCACTCAGTTAATACTACATTAGCTAATGCCTTGTAATATTTGTTTGTTTTTGTTTCTCGTGCATCAAAAGTAAGACATGCTCATTATAAATTCAAACCAAAAAAGATTATAAAGAGTAAAAATTTCCTTTTCCCTGTTGCATTTTAGTTCTACCACCCACAGCTTAGGACTGCTGGTAGTCTGTTGAGTATCCTTCCTGATTGTGAGGGGGGTTGGGGTTGGTTTCTTTTTTAAAGTATTGCATTGTATCATGATGCATATATAGTTTTACAATTTGGTTTTCTAAGAAAACGCTATAGCATTCTGGAAATCTTTCCATTTCTTGCCATACAAAGCTGGCTTTTCATTTTTCATAGGTTTCGTTTCATTTTATATATGTTATATTGATATTGAAAATATTCCATGTACTGGACTTCCCAGGTGGCACAGTGGATAGGAATCTGCCTGCCAATGCAGGGATCACGGGTTTGATCCCTTGTCCGGGAAGAGTGCACATGCCGCACACCGCTGAAGTTCATGTGCCACAACTCCTGAGCCCCCGCAATCGAGCCTGTGAGCTCCAGCTGCTGAGCCCATGCGCTAGTACTACCAGAGCCCGTGCACCTGGGGCCTGTGCTCCGCAACAAGAGAAGCTATCAATGGCAAGCCTGTGCTTGGCAACAAAGGGCAGCCCCCGCTCTTAGCAGCTAGAGAAACCCCACATGCAGCAAAGAAGACCCAGTGCAATCAAAAATAAGTAAATCAATAAGTTTTAAAAAGATGTAAAAGTAAAAGATCCCATGTACTGACATCACATTATATATTCAGTTGGCCCAGGTATAGTCCCACCTTATACCTTTCATCTCAGTATTTCATCAGTTTAGCTTTTGTCTCAGAGTTTTCATTTTTGAATGAAGCCTTATTTGATAGTTATGCGTAAATAAACCTGGATAGGTTTTGATAGACCTGCACCTTCCTTGTTTCCATCCTGGTGTGTCCTCATATTTGAGACACCAGTACAGTGAACAGAATTCTCACTGTAACATATGGTTAAATTGGCCACTTCCCATTTCTCTTTTCCAGTGCCTTTCCAGAAGTAATATGAGCTAGCACATCTTTTTCAAGGAGAGCAGGAAGGGTGCTTTCTGATAAAGTAAATGCTCTCCAGCAGTTAGATCAGCTAGCTCCTTTGGAGCTCAGGGGGTGGCGGTGGCAGAATGCTCCGGGCTGCCAGCTCTGCTGGCCACCTGATGCAAAACCAGTTGTGCTGAGCCTGTGCTTTGGCCTGTGGATTGCACATTTCTCACCCTTTATTCAGTTTTACCATAGAGTGAATACAATACCAGCTTTATATTGCTATAAGGATTTTATTATGTATCATATGATATAAATCTACAACTGTTTGTTTATTGTTGGATAACACATTTTTTATTTTGTAACAACGATTTTTGGTGACAGTGATTTTGTAACAATGAATTTTGGTGACAGAGATTTAGGAGGGGGTAGAGAAAGAAAATAACTGTGAACATTCATTGGTTAGTAGTACTAAATTTCATTTGACTTGCCAACAAGAATTAAATGTGTAACCCACACTATGGAGGCTGTAGTGATATCACAGACCACATGAAAACAAGAAGACACAGAAGCATCAGCATCTATTGCACAGTCTTATTTTCATGCTGTGAAAATAAGCATGAAAAATTTGCCTGCCAGTGCAGGGGACACGGGTTTGATCCCTTGTCCGAAGAGTGCACAGGCAAAGTCTTATTTTCATGCCCTGAAAAATAAAATAATTTTACCGTGCCTGAAAATATGACTTTTTCATAATTGACGCTTCGCTGCAGAAGGTACATTTGTGTACCACTCTGTGTCAATGTAGGAGATGTAGGTTTGATCCCTGGTCTAGGAAGATGAGCAACAAAGCCTGCGCACCTCAACTGTTGAGCCTGTGCTCCACAAGAGAAGCGACCACGACGAGAACCCTGCCTCCCGCAACTAGGAAAAAGCCCACACAGCAATGGAGAACAAGCACAGCTTAAATAAATAATAATAATAGTAAATTCTGTATGCCAATGCAGGAGCCACTGGAGATGCAAGTTCAATCCCTGGCTCGGGACAATCCCCTGGAGAAGGAAGTGGCACCCCACTCCAGTATTTTTGCCTGAGAAATCCCATGGACAGAGGAGCCTGGGAGGCTATATCCATGGGGTTGCAAAGAATTGGACATGACTAAGCGACTGAGCTTTTCATTTCATGCAAAGATGAGCTCGATAAAGGACAGAGATGGTAAGGACCTAACAGAAGCAGAAGATATTAAGAAGAGATGGCAAGAATACACAGAAGAACTGTACAAAAAAGATCTTCATGACTCAGATAATTACGATGGTGTGATCACTGACCTGGAGCCAGACATCTTGGAATGTGAGGTCAAGTGGGCCTTAGAAAGCATCAACGAACAAAGCTAGTGGAGGTGATGGAATTCCAGTTGAGCTATTCCAAATCCTGAAAGATGATGCTGTGAAAGTGCTGCACTCAATATGCCAGCAAATTTGGAAAACTCAGCAGTGGCCACAGGACTGGAAAAGGTCAGTTTTCATTCCAATCCCAAAGAAAGGCAATGCCAAAGAATGCTCCAACTACCACACAATTGCATTCATCTCACATGCTAGTAAAGTAATGCTCAAAATTCTCCAAGCCAGGCTTCAGCAATATGTGAACCGTGAACTTCCTGATGTTCAAGCTGGTTTTAGAAAAGGCAGAGGAACCAGAGATCAAATTGCCAACATCTGCTGGATCATGGAAAAAGCAAGAGAGTTCCAGAAAAACATCTATTTCTGCTTTATTGACTATGCCAAAGCCTTTGACTGTGTGGATCACAATCAACTGTGGAAAATTCTTCACGAGATGGGAATACCAGACCACCTGATCTGCCTCTTGAGAAATCTGTATGCAGAAATCTGTATGCAGGTCAGGAAGCAACAGTTAGAACTGGACATGGAACAACAGACTGGTTCCAAATAGGAAAAGGAGTACGGCAAGGCTGTATATTGTCACCCTGTTTATTTAACTTATATGCAGAGTACATCATGAGAAACACTGGACTGGAAGAAACACAAGCTGGAATCCAGATTGCCGGGAGAAATATCAATAACCTCAGATATGCAGATGACACCACCCTTATGGCAGAAAGTGAAGAGGAACTCAAAAGCCTCTTGATGAAAGTGAAAGTGGAGAGTGAAAAAGTTGGCTTAAAGCTCAACATTCAGAAAACGAAGATCATGGCATCCGGTCCCACCACTTCATGGGAAATAGATGGGGAAACAGTGGAAACAGTGTCAGACTTTATTTTTCTGGGCTCCAAAATCACTGAAGATGGTGACTGCAGCCATGAAATTAAAAGATGCTTACTCCTTGGAAGGAAAGTTATGACCAACCTAGATAACATATTCAAAAGCAGAGACATTACTTTGCCAACAAAGGTCCGTCTAGTCAAGGCTATGGTTTTTCCTGTGGTCATGTATGGATGTGAAAGTTGGACTGTGAAGAAGGCTGAGCGATGAAGAATTGATGCTTTTGAACTGTGGTGTTGGAGAAGACTCTTGAGAGTCCCTTGGACTGCAAGGAGATCCAGCCGGTCCATTCTGAAGGAGATCAGCCCTGGGATTTCTTTGGAAGGAATGATGCTGAAGCTGAAACTCCAGTACTTTGGCCACCTCATGCGAAGAGTTGACTCATTGTAAAAGACTCTGATGCTGGGAGGGATTGGGGGCAGGAGGACAAGGGGACGACAGAGGATGAGATAGCTGGATGGCATCACCGACTCGATGGACATGAGTTTGAGTGAACTCCGGGAGTTGGTGATGGACAGGGAGGCCTGGTGTGCTGCGATTCATGGGGTCGCAGAGTCGGACATGACGAGCGACTGATCTGATCTAAGCGATTGAGCACACACACACAATGAAACATGACTTTTCATTCAGATCAAGTGACTATACTAAATTAATTTCGCTCATATTCAGTTTCAGGTTTTCTCGTGCATGTATGAAAAGTGAAACAGTAACGTTAATGTATTGTCTCTGTTAAAAGAACTTTACCAGCTCTTAGACGATGCAGTTTTACTTCAGTATCATTGTATATTTCTAGTAAAAAGATCAATTCCAGTAATGGTTCAAGTTTCTTGTCTAACACATGGGATCAAAGTAAAGCATTCAGAAGTTCATTCTGTAAAATGTGAAACACTTGATATTGTGAAGTGAAAGTGAAAGTGAAGTCGGTCAGTTGTGTCTGACTCTTTGCGATCCCATAGACTGTAGCCTACCAGGCTCCTCCCTCCATGGGATTCTCCAGGCAAGAGTACTGGAGTGGGTTGTGATATTGTGTGAATTGTGAAATTTTGAATACTATTGTAAATTGAATCACAAACTGCAACATACATGGTAAAATTCTTGGTCTTGGTGATGTAAAAAATATTCTGAAGTAGAATATAACATCATAAAATATTTTGAATAAATTTAGAGCATACAGAGAGTAAGTATACTCAGAATATGTTGTACATATTTGTGTAATTCATAATTTCCTCTAAGAGTTTATAAAATCTACCAATCTAAATAGAAGATATATTCTCAAAAAGTATAAATATTCTTATACATGCACAAAATAACCACCCTGTAAATTTTTATAGTTAGGTTGATGCTGATAAAAATAATAAGCATGGTCGTATATATTTTTTCTATTTGGATTTTAGAAACTTTTGAGACTTTGAAGAGTAAATTTATAAATCAATGAAAGTTCCTACCATGGCATGGTAGGAACTTAAATACTTTTGTCAAAATGTTCTCTAAATTTTGGTTGCAGTTTCCAGCAAAATCTAATGGAAATATTTAGTCAAAGCATTTAACAAATGGAAGTCAAAAAATTCAATTTATGTGAAGATTTTAGGGAATTGCAGTTATTGAACCCAGAGCTTGTAAACAGGAGGATTTTGAACTATTTCCCCCTGAAATCAAGGGGAAAACTGAACAAATTAATTTATAAGAACTCAAATGATGTATAAAATATAACTGTGAAATTCTATAATTGTGTTTTGAAATACATACACTTATGGGGAGAAATATTTTGATGGAGCTCATATTTTTAATTAAATAAGTATATATTTTGGTTCAGAATGAAGTTAACCTGGAAAAACCTGCAAGTTTGCAGTATCTAAATCAAGTAAAACATTGAAAATAAGCACACGTATTTGTTTGATGGATTTGTGTTTTCAGCTTATTGGTCAAAAAAGGCAGTTTGCATAGAGGCAAAAAACTGTAAAAATAATTTGGCTAAAATATTTGTGTATTTCATTATTACAAATTAAAATTGGCAATGTTTTTCACTAGTGAATTTGCTCTGAACTTAATATTATTTACTAGTAGATTTGCACCTGAAAAAATGTATACAGAAAAGTCACTTGGCAATGTCAACAATTTAAAATTTACTAGCCACAAAATGTATCTTGGAATGTTATAAAAATAATATGATCATTTTTAAAAATACATTCTTTAGAAAACTAAGTGTGAGGGATAGATACAACTAAGAAATTGATTAAAATATATGTAATGTACTAACAACCATCTGTTTTTGTATTTTTGATGTCAATATAAAGATTTTTTACATCAGTAGACAAAGATATCAGAATTTTTAAAAAGAGTTTGAATATAATTTTGTGTAGGTCCACATATATTATAAAGCCACTTACTTGATTTGTGAGTATACATCTCAAAAATTATATAATTTTATTTATTTTAGTACCCTTTTTATTCCAAAAAATTCCTAGTTTAGATGATAAATTATATATGCTTCATCCCCTCCTTCCTAAATCCCATTTCCCCTTTCCCAAATGATTGCTTTATGTTTATTATGCTGCTGCTGTTGCTAAGTCGTTTCAGTCATGTCTGACTCTGTGTGACCCCATAGACGGCAGCCCACCAGGCCCCGCCGTCCCTGGGATTCTCCAGGCAAGAACACTGGAGTGGGTTGCCATTTCCTCCTCCAATGCAGGAAAGTGAAAAGTGAAAGTGAAGTCGCTCAGTCGTGTCTGACTCTTAGTGACCCCATGGACTGCAGCCCACCAGGCTCCTCCGTCCATGGGATTTTCCAGGCAAGAGTACTGGAGTGGGGTGCCATTGCCTTCTCCCTATGTTTATTATACATGACTGTAATTCTTACACTTAAAATTCATTACTTCTAAAATGAACACTCCCTTTCCCCATACAAATTAAAAATTAGATCTTTCCTTTGATTTTTCTCTATTGCTTAAGTGTATGGTTTATCTCCCAGTCACTTAGAGTTGAAATTTTGCTGCGAACACTGATTTCTTTCTCACCTTTACAAAGATCATTCTGGTGGGAGGATAGAAAATGTGTTAAGAGATGATGCAGAAAATAGGGAGACACTTTAGCAAACTGCTGTATTAATCCAGCTGATGGAGTTTGAATTTCCCAGGCGAATATGAGAACAGGATTGAATGTGACAAATATGAAGGAAGACAAATCACCTAGCAGTGTAATTCGTGAAAGAGCATTAGAATGTGGGGGATGACTCCCACGCTTCTGAGTTGAGTACCTAGGCTGATAGTGATGCTGTTAACTACTATAGGGACCTCGAGAAATGAAGACATCTCAGAGGGAAGATAATAGAACTTTTGGGGGCATATTGAGTTTGAGGTACCCATGGAATATCCAAGGGAGTTATCCAGTGTGGAGTTGGACACTTCAAACGGGAGCTCCAAACACAAGCGGTAGTGGGAGACATGGACGTGGATGAAATTGTTCAGTCAGAGGTCCAAGGGAAAGAGACAGAAAAGGGGACTGGTGAAGGAAACTGAGCTGTGGTGTCTGAGACCCATCTGGGGGAGAAACTGCCCCAAGAGCACTTCCTCTGGGGAAGGAGGGGCCTAGGAATGTGGGGTGTAGCAGATTGGAGAGAAGACTTACACTTGGCAACTTTGAGGTTCTATAACTATAGGAAGAATTCAGGCCCAGTTTAGGAAATGTTCCCAGAAATATTTCACCGTTTGAAATTTTTAGATTTAAGTTTAATAAATTAAGCTTCAAAGATGTAGTCATTTATGTATAGCTTTACAGGTAACATTTATTCTATTACTCCTCTACAAACTTACTATCAATATTCATTTTTACTCTGAACTTTTTGAAGTTTCACATTGTGTGTACAGGACATGTTGATTGGAATAGAGTGGATTTTTTTTAACATCTTGTAAAGAACATCAGTTTTATGGTACTTTTTTGGTGGTCTAATGGTTAAGACTCTGTGCATCCAGTGTAGGAGGTGTGGGTTTGATCCCTAGCGGGGCAACAACTAAGATCCCACATGCCACACAGCATGGCCAAACGTTTAAAAAAAGATTTGGGAAAAAAAAAAAAGGGAACATCAGTTTTATTGTAATTTCACACAAAGAACTATTCTAGAAATTTGACTTTGAAGTTGAGTCAATCTAAAGCAACTTTTAAAATCTCTTTAGCCTTCATTCTTAGGATCTATTTCTCAAGGGTTTCTATGCATAAAATTTTAATGTTTTTGCATTTTATTTTTACTATTAGTTCTTACTTTTCAAAGAATGTGTTCTGTTATCTTTAGACTTTATTTAGTAATTAAATTACCTAATTTAAGTAGAGTTCTTTCTGCAATCCACACCTCCACATTGCCTCCTATATGCTCGTTTTGGTCCCTCTGTTTTGGTGTATAATTCGTCTTTTAGTAGAAAAATACCAGGTTCTTTCATCACAATTACAGTCATTGGTCTGATAATCCTATGAGTCAATCTACACGAAACAAGAAGCGCATATCAAACTCCTGGCAGGTTTAGTTAAAATTAAAATGCATGCTCAACTGTAGAGATTGTCAAGTGTGGAAATAATATTTGTCCAGCTGGACAGCTTTCTTTTGTAGTTGCTAAATGAAAGTTGAGATTCTGTCTGCTCCTTGAAAGCTTCTGTGTCATGAAGGTAATTTGGACTGTTTGTGGTTTGACAGGGATTATTAAAATCAGATGAAGTGAAGGGAAGCAAGTGTGAGAAAGCAAAATTGACACTGACACTCTCTATTATTTGCAGCTTGGATCATGATGACTATGTTGATATGATAGATTCACTGTTGAGATATGTTAAGCAGCAAATAAAGTAGAAAGCAAGTATAGTGATGGCTTCTCAGATTTAACATGAAGAAATCCAATATTTACTTTCACTGATTGCATTTTAAATAGATTTTCAGGTCATTTCATGTGAATTTGTTTATAACCAACAACACATTATCCGTCTATTGAACTGTAGAATTAGAAAGTGTACTGCAAAGGCAGTATAACAGAAAATTAAATATTAAAGACGTAGATCACATGATTAAAATAATAGAATTTTAAAACTAGAAGGGTCCTTACAGATCACTTTTATCTAATTTCCTTTTTTGGTAGATGGAAACTAGAAAGACTTTTAAGGTATCACATTTAAATGTTATTTGAAAACATAAATGAATGTAAAATCCTCGTTTTTCACCACAAATATATTTTATCTTTTCACAGTATTTTAAAAAATGATTTGAGTTGATAAAATTCATTCCAAAATAGTGTAATCCACAATTGTAGATTAACTTTTTTCTGTTTAAAGATAATACACAAATTAAGTTAGTATGGTTATAATATGGTTATAATATGTATCATCTACATTGATGGAGTAAATGCCTTCCATAAACATATTTTTCTGAAAGCATTATTTGTAGAAGGAGTTTTAGCAAAAAGCTATTTCATGGTGTTAACCAAAGACAGTTAGAAAAATATAGCTAAATTTGATGAAATTGTTGTTGTTTAGTTAGTAAGTAGTGTCCGACTCTTTTGCAATCGCATGGACTATAGTCCCCTAGACTCTTCTATCTATGGGGTTTCCCAGGCAAGAATATGGGAATGGGTTGCCATTTCCTCCTCCAGAGGATTTTCCTGACCTAGGAATCAAACTATAGTTATACATATTTATGTGTATGTACCCACACCCCTGCTGCTGCTGCTGCTGCTAAGTCGCTTCAGTCGTGTCCGACTCTGCGCGACCCCATAGACGGCAGCCCACCAGGCTCCCCCGTCTCTGGGATTCTCCAGGCAAGAACACTGGAGTGGGTTGCCATTTCCTTCTCCAATGCATGAAAGTGAAAAGTGAAAGTGAAGTCGCTCAGTCGTGTCCGACTCTTAGCGACTTCATGGACTTCAGCCTACCAGGCTCCTCCGTCCATGGGATTCTCCAGGCAATAGTACTGGAGTGAGTTGCCATTGCCTTCTCCTACATACACATAAATATATATAACTAAAATCTTCAGTGGTATTTAGGCAAGGTAGTGAATGGATCTGAATTGGTTTGTAACGTGAGAAGTCTAATGCCCGTATGCACTGTAGATATCATCCTGGTGATAGTTCTAACTTTGACTACCTGGAGTTCGCACAGTTAAAGTCTGCCCCCATTTCAGACATGAACAGGTGAGGTCTGCACTGGATTTACCTACTCTTCCTGGCTGATAGAAATTCAGGGACTCCCACAGGTTCAATAATTCATTTGAGTGACTTACAGAACTCAGGAAGTACCGTACTTATGATTACAGTTTTATTAAAAAGGATAAAAGTCAATAATAGCCAAATGGAAGAGATGCATAGGATGAGGTAATGAAGAGGGTAGGAGCAGCAAAAACCAAATACGAATTTCTTACTATACCCCAAGATGTGAGTTTGGAGACCAGATAGTGTTCCAGATTTAGGACGCTGGTACAGAAAGAAGGCAAAGTTACATTTAAAAGCAGTGGTGACCATTTAAGATATTAGCAAGAGAAAGGGTCAAAGCACTTGATGACCATTTAAAATAGAGGTCAGCAAACATTTTCTATTAAAGGCCAGATAGTAAATATTTTTTAGGGTTTGTGGATGACATATGGCCACCCTAGCATATTCTTTTTTTGGTTTTAATTTTTACAACATGTTAGAAATATAAAAGCCAGTCTCAGCTTTCAGGCCATAGGAAAGACAGACCATGCCATAGTTTTCTGACACAATACTAGGCATGGGAGAGGGAGATTAGATAGGTGGTAACCCTATAACATAGGAAGAAAAGTCATTTTAAGGGAAAGATTTTGAATTAAATTTTAGACCTATTGAGTTTGAGAGATTTTGAATCAGCAAAATGCATTGTCTAGTTTAAGTACTTGGAAATGTGTGTGACCATTTTGGAGAGTTAGCGACATACACTTGAAATTTTCACCATCAAGATAACAGATGAAAGAGGTTATGAAAAGCATGCCGAGTAAGAAGATAACGGGTAATTCCAACATGAGATGGATAAGAGAAGCGTAAGACAAAGTTCTGTATTCCTCTTTCCAGTTCAGGCAAGGAAAATAAGAAGAGTTGAGAAGACTATAAAAGGAAACTAACAGGAGATTTTTGAGGTATGAGGAGAAAAATCCAATGAACAAAAATAAAACAAAATTGCTTAAATTAAAATAAATCTACAACAGTTAAATTACATAAAAAGAGGTAATTGCTTTGAATGAAAATGCTCAAGCAAAGTGTTTAGAATGAGAAGTAGGTCTAGAGAGAAACCTGTGGTGAATATCAGTGTTCAATGTCAGAGATGAGAGAGGAGCCAATCAAGATGTTTATTTGTTTAAATAAAAACTACTCTTGTTAATTTATACAAACAAAAAGAAGTGGCTGTTGTAAGCCACTGTAAGCAGGGAACGGATTTATCGTGTGTATCTCACAGAACCAAAAAGAAACTGTTTGAGCAATCAGTGAGTCAGAGGAGAAAAGGAACTGGGCAATTACAGGGGCCTCGGCCAAAAGAATCCATTTACCTATGTACCCTCTCTTGGGAGGCTGGAAGTAATGTGATTGGTTTACTACCAGTGATTCCCTGTTCCTGCCTTCATTCCAGATATCATAATTCATTTAGTATGCACCTGATGGTTCAGCTTGCGTCAGATTTCTATCCCTGAATCAATCAGTTATGACCAGGAAAGCTGGGTCCTCTAGCATAGAAATGCACCATCATTGTATATCTGATAGTATATATGAGATAAAAAACAGAAATGTGAGCTGGCCAGCTACAGAAGTGAGGACTCCTTCGAGGAGCCTCTGAATAAACGGTGTAAGAGACTAGAAGGGAACTGCTAAGTCGCTTCAGTCGTGTCCGACTCTGTGTGACCCCATAGACGGCAGCCCACGAGGCTTCCCTGTCCCTGGGATTCTCCAGGCAAGAACACTGGAGTGGGTTACCATTTCCTTCTCCAATGCATGAAAGTGAAAAGTGAAAGGGAAGTCTCTCAGTTGTGTCCGACTGTAGCGACCCCATGGACTGCAGCCTACCAGGCTCCTCCGTCTATGGGATTTTCCAGGCAAAAGTACTGGAGTGGGGTGCCATTGCCTTCTCTGAGAAGGAAACTAGGAAGGCATAATACTTAGGAAAATTGACAAGAGAGAAGACAACTTTAAGAAAGAATAGCTGTCAGTACCAAGGAGTGCAGAGACTGAGTAAGATAGGGACTGAAAAATATTTTGTCAATTTCCGTATAAAGCCAGAAGTAGAAACCAGATTGCTCTGGGTCAAGAAGTGAGGGATAAAAACATAAGATTAAGAAATATGGGCTGCTATTTTGAGATGTCAGGCTATAAAAGGAAGGGGATATAAGGAGGGTTTTGTTGGTTTGAAACTTGAACATGTTTACAGTCAGCTGAAAGCAATATTGATTATGGTAGGAGTAGTTGATGGTAATTGATGGTGCAAAGCCCCAAAAGTGTTAAAAGGGTATTTTAATGGATGAGTTTATTTATCAGATTGATTTAATTAATTATATTACCAAAATTTAAGTGAGTAGTATCACATTAATTTAACTAATCAATAATATTAACAGTTTAGGTTGGGGCTGTTGGTCGGGGGCGGCCGCGCAGCGCGAGCAGGCAGCTCCGGGGCGGGCGCGCGCAGGGATGCTCCGGGGGGCGGCGGCAGCGGCTGTGTGGGCTGAGGCGGCAAGGATAGTGTGGGCTCCCGGGCCTTTCCCCTGAGTCGGCCGCTCGGACTGCGCCGCCCAGGCCCTTTCAGCCTCCGCCCCTTCAGCCTCCGGGCCGGGCCCTATAAAAAAAAAAAAATAATAATAATAATATTAACAGTTTAGGATAAATTCTTCAATTTCTAACTTGTTTAGAAGCATCCACTTCAATACAAAATGCATGCTAAGTTCAAAGCATTCTTGCATAATTATTAAAATAGTTTCTTAAAAATATAATTTGACATCTCATAAATTGCTTATTATCTCCATTTGCTACATAACATGCCTGCTTTTTTAAAAGTGCTTCAATAACTTAAACTTTCTAAGGCAGATGTACTGTTTTCCAAATTACTAAGGTTTTACTGTACTTGAAAATTCATAAGTTAATCATAACCCCATAATTTGTGACATTATTTAGTTCTAATCGCAAAATATATAATTCTATGACTTTTAAATCATGTGAAATATGAATTCTAAGCTACAAAAATTGCTTAAATTAAATTCATTTTCAATTATCTTGATTTTACTGTAGTATTAAAGCAAGAGATGCTTAGGATTGCATGTTGAAAATTATAAAGAGTTCTTAAAATGAAAATATTTTCTGGAAAGAGAGGTGCACTGAAAAATAAAGCAATGTCAATTTGGTGAGTAAAGCATATGACAATTAATTCTGTTTGCTTGTCAAGTTACAATAGTGTATTCTGACTGATCCTGTCAATTTCTACTTCATACATACACATACATAAATTACTAATAGAGGAGTTACAATGAAGTATTTTATATATTTTATCAAAGGGGATTTTAATAGCTGTAATATGTTAATATGAGTACTTACTGGATGTATGTCAATATTCTAGCTCATATAATTATGATAATCAGAACTTCCACAATAATTAGTAGAAAGCACAGCAGTCTGGGGAAAAGCTATATATAGCTGAGAGTTGCAAAAATAAATTGAAGAAGATAACAAGTTCATTTTTTCCTGTTATAAGACTTTAATGTATAAGGTATTTGAAATGATTATCAGCAAAAGGAGATCCATTTGAGTTGTTTCTCAGTCTTTGGGGAGGCCAAAACAGTAAAATTTCAACTCTCAATAATTGATGAAAAGAAATACATTTTTGGCAACTCTGAAATATCATAGGGAAAGATCTAGCCTTAAGAAAATAGAACAAAAAATTGGAAATTACATAGGCTTCATAATGAATGAAATTTATAATTGTTCTATGGAAAGCTGTTAAATATATATGGCAAGTCAACATGTGTAAGATAAAAAGGTATGATTTTATACAGAGAGTTTAAAACATTGTGAATTAATGACAGCCTTTGAAGCAGTCTGAATCCCAGCTTTGCCACTTCCTATATAAGTGATCTCAGGCAAGTCACCAACCTCTCTGTGCCCCAGTTTCTACATCTTTATTATATAGATTATAATAGAACCTGGGCTTCCCTGATGGCTCAGTGGTAAAGAATCTTCCTTCCAGTGCAGAAGATGTGAGTTCAATCCCTGGGTCGCGATATAGGGAGTGCCCTGGAGAAGGAAATGGCAACCCATTCAGTATTCTTGCCTGGGAAATCCCATGGACAGAGGAGCCTTTATAGTCCATGAGGTTGCAATAGAGTTCAATACGACTTAGTGACCAAACAGCAAGTATAATATTACCTGTTACATGGGATTAAAGTCTTAGTCACTCATTCGTGTCTGACTCTTTGTGACCCCCATAGACTGTAGACTGTCAGGCTCCTCTGTCCATGGGGATTCTCCAGGCAAGAATACTGAAGTGGGTTGCCATTTCCTTCTCCAAGGGATCTTCCTGACCCAGGGATCAAACCCAGGTCTCCTGCATTGCAAGGAGACTCCTTACTGTCTGAGCCACCCAGGGAAGTCACATAGGATTAAGACAAGAATTAAATGAGTAATTAGGACAGTGCATGGCCCATATAAATGCTACATAAGTTAGTTGTTATTATCTTTAATATATTTAGTCATTATACCTTTAATCCATGTCCCAATAAATGAGTTCACTGAACTACATAAAATTGTCAAGATTTAGTAAAAGTTAAAATTTTAATTATATAATGTTGGCAGTATTTTGTAAATGATACAGGAAGACTACTTTCTGACTAGATAAGAATGGAAAAGTGAAAATGAACAAGGCCAGAAGAAAAGGCTGGTTCAGATTTAAGGATGATGGCCTGGTCAAAGTTTATTTTCACTTTGCTTCTTTATCAAATGAGCAAATTTAAGCCAAACAAGAATATAGTATAATAGAAAAAATACCAAGGATACATGATGGCCATAAAGATATGATCCCTAATGTCTCCTTTTTCCTTGTGGAGGCATAACGCCCATAAGTCAGTTGGTCTCAGACATCTTTTGTTGTGTAAAGACTGTGTCAGTTCAGAGGAACCCAGAAACGGGCTGATTGCTTTTTTAGAATATTTTAGGGAGCTGCAGGTTCTGAAATGGAACATTGGTACAGGGCATCTGCCTGTTACGGTGAAAGAAGGTCTTGCTGCTCACATTTCCTTTTTTCACATAATATTTCTTGCTAAGCTATAAATTCTGCTTTAGCTTTTCATGTAGTAGTCCTGGGGAAAGGGAAGAATTAAAACTAGCTCTGAGAGTCTGGGATACAGAAAAAAATGACGGTATTGATGAATGAATGAAATAGTCCATGGGAAGAGTTAATTTGAGGGGTTCAGAAATATATCCTTATCCTACCATTTTTTAGAATACAGCAAATTTATGGCTGGAAGAAACCTCAGAGCCTAATAAATCCATTTACCTCATTTTATGAATGAGGAGCCTAAACTCCATCCCTCTGGAAAGACTTAATGATTCACTCAAAGTCACAGAGGCATTGGCTGACCAGGATCAGAAGTCAAGTCTATTGATTCCTTGTCAGTGATGTTTAGAGTTAAATGGTGTTTTATTACAGAACAACATTTTCAAATGTGTTGTTATATGTGGTACATATAATTATTTTTAATTGATCAAGATATCCCTCTTCCTTACTGTGCTATTTAACTGTGTTTGTTTTAGGCTAGATCATAATATTGAATGGTAAGGCTTCACGTGAGCTAGAGCAGGTGGATATACTAACTCCACAGTCTGTCCGTAGAAACGAAAGCCATGTGACTCTGCTCCCTGGGGTTTCTCACAAGAGAAGAAATCACATGATCCAGATGTTTCCTTTACTAACTAAATTTCAGTGTGAATTTCTTCCCAAGGGTTGGTTTTTCTCTTTCACTCCTTTTTGATCGTGTAGATCTTAAAGAGAATGGCAATCAGGATCTTTATTATTGAAGAAACCATAAAAGATAAAATAAGAACTCTAACCATTTTATGTGTTTAAATAAAGAAGACTCCTTAGGATAGAAAGGTATCATTTTAAAATATGTTAAAGGACAAGTGAGAGTCCAAAATTACTTTTGTGTGCTTTCTTTTGATCACAATAAGGTATCGTTAGTTTTATTGTTTTACTGTAATGTCTTCTGGCTGTGCTTATAATATTTTCATACTTTATTATAGTCACTGTTCTTAAAAATTTTTAACTCAACTGTTTTAATTTGCCTACGGCTGAAATTTGACCTACAGATATTTGGCTTAGATATAATTCATCAAACATAACTCATCTTTAAAAGGCAATAATTAATATTATATCAGGTGCTAATACTTGTTTGAAATATTAGACTTCTTTTAATCTTATACATAAAGTGATCAGAAACATTATAGGAGAATGAACATTTAAAAAGTGTTATTGAATGGAGATTTCAAAAACAAAGTTATTGTACTTTAAAAAGTTATCATCCCACCTTTAGTTAATCATAGATTAGGGTAAGAGACTTCATTCATTGTGTAAAATTACCATTGTGTCCCTAATGACAATTTGTAGGAACATAAAGTGAAAGTGAACTTGCTCAGTCAGTCGTGTCTGACTCTTTGCAGCCCCATGGACTGTAGTTTACCAGGCTCTTCTGTCCATGGGATTTTCCAGGCAAGAGTATTGGAGTGGATTGCCATTTCCTTCTCCAGGGGATCTTCCCGACCCAGGAATCAAACCTGGGCCTCCTACATTATGGGCAGACACTTTACCGTCTGAGCCACCAGGGAAGTCTCATAAACAGAACATAACAGGAACATAAACAGAATATAAACCTATATCTTGATCTATAACTTCATAACCCTTTCCTTTTTCCCCTTAGATTTTTTTTTAAAGGTAATTCTATCTTTTTGAAGTACCACTGAAGTATTTCCCAAATTACATTGGTCCCTCAATAGTTGACCTTCCTACTGTTGAGGTAAGAGTTATCTTTTACTTAGAATATAGCAGCGGGTTTTTCTACTGGCTCCCTTTCTTATCATCTTATTACTGTTCCTTGAGAGGAAGAGGCTGTTCAATCACTATCTCTCTGCTCCTTCTTGCACAGTGTCAGATGCAGTGTATGCCCACAGACTACACGTGAGGAAATGGGAAGTTTGGGGTCTTTGCTCATACTCCTTCATTGCTTGTTTCTTTCTCATCACAGTCCCGTAGTCATCATTGCCATCCTAATAGGAAAACTTCTAAACCCAGACTTTCGAGTGTCAGCTGCCTGTGCTGTCCCTCCTTTATTTATTTCTCAAGTTGGTCCTATTCATTTAGGTTAATTTTCTCATTAGTTATAGTTTGCCCATCAAGTTTTCATTTATCCAATCGCACAGCATCTTGAGCGTTACTGCCTCTGTAAAGGTGACTCTTGGTTCTCTTGTCCTTCATCACCTTGACACCTTAGCATACATACATCACACCTGTCTGTCGTATGACATTCTGAACCCTCCTCATTCTGGTACCGCATCACTGTTATCAGATGGCATTCCTTTCTAATGTCATTCCTTTATAAAAAAAGTCTTTGTATATACTGATTAACTTTTCCACTGAGATTAAATAGGTAAAATCATGCAACCACATAGATGGGAATCCTTCAGAATCCTGGTCACCAACCTCATTTGAATGATTGATGTGTTTCAGAACATTATAGTTTTACTCCAGAGCTGATTTCACTGAAGGACAGAGCATACATATTCAATGCTGAAATCATACAAAGCAAGAGATTTTCTTTTAACAAGCATTTGTAAGCACAAATACAACAAAACAATACAAAAATTTTGATGAAATGGTCATAGTCAAGAGATACTGAGCAATTAAGTAAGGTTTGAATCAGATTTTGAAAGAAATGATAATTATGAATGGCAGGAGACAAGTGTTAAGATTGGGAGATATTTCAAATGAAGACATACAGGAAATGTAAAATAAGAGATTGGATACCTCCTGAGAGCAAGACTTATTTTTTTTAACCATTTTCCTAATTATATATAAAATGATAATTACTTATTGCAAAACAAAGGAAAATGCTAAATAGGGAGAAGAAAATAAAAATCAACCATAGTCTATCCAGTCGTCTAAGGATAACCATTTTAACATTTTGACTAATATCATTTCTATATTCTACAATGTTTTATATGCAGTAGTAACCAGTTGATTTCTCAACAGACCAGCAATCTCAAGTTTTAAAAGCAAACAGGTCTGGGTTCCAACCCTCCTGCTATCACTGGGTAGGTGTGTAACATGGATCTCTTTGGATTCCCTCCCCGTAAATGAGGATAATAACTATTTTTAGAGTTATTATGGAGATTAAGGAAGGTGACAGAGAAGGCAATGGCCCCCCCACTCCAGCACTCTTGCCTAGAAAATCCCATGGAGGGAGGAGCCTGGTGGGCTGCAGTCCATGGGGTCGCACAGAGTCGGACACGACTGAAGTGACTTAGCACAGCATAGCATAGCAAGGAAGGTGGTGTAAATAAAGTCCCTTATACGTAGTAGACATACAGTATAGTATATCTGTACAGTAGATATACAGCAAATTATATTACTAGTTTGCTATTATTTTTAAGCTAACTTCATCACATATTTTCTTTAGTTTTATGTGGAATCTGAAGTAATGAGTCTTTACAATATTGACAAATTGGAGCAACTCTGAACAGCATATTTATAACTTGTTTTATTACAGAGAAGCTGACTACAAACAAAATATTTACCAAGTCTGAGTTCTCTACAAGAACTTTAATCAGCCGTTCAAGTCTTTCCATTACAAAAGTGGAATTTCCTTTTCTTGGCAACACTTTTTGAATAACTCATCATCTGAAAAATTGAATTACCTAAAAATATTTTAAAATATACAAATACTGAATTCATTGTTAGTAATACTGGCTGTTGGATGTAAAAATGACTGTTGGGGGCTTCTCAGGGGGCTCAGTGGTAAAGAATCCATCTGCCAAAGCAGGAGACCCAGGAGATGTGGGTTTGATCCTGGGTTGGGAAGATTCCCTGGAGTAGGAGATAGCAACCCACTCCAGTATTCTTTCCTGGAAAATTCCATGGACAGAGGAGCTTGGTGGAATATAGTCCACAGGGTCACAAAGAGTTGGAGATGACTGAGTGACTGGACATACAAGCACACACATTCTGGTAATAGTTGAGCTACTAGGAAGACAGGAAGATATCAAACTCATTGGTATATGGAAATACTGAGGTTTTGTTGTCCCAAAGCATAACTTCTGGTGGACATAGCATTATCTACCACTTAGCTTATAGTTTTGGAGATTTTTTTTTTTGCCTGATTTCAAATTAATGTTAATTATGGCATATTATATACCTATAATATAATTTGTTTTCAAATAAAAATTAAACCTTTTACTGCAAAATATTTTAAGATAGGAGAATCCAAGTGTATGAGGATTTTTGATATTTTAAAATGGTATATCCATGGTTATTCTGTATTGGGAACTAATTGAGTTTCAAATGATAAGTCTTGTGATGCTATGGACTTTTATATTGAAATGTTTTTGTTAAATGTTTTTCTCTTAAATTCTCTGAAGAAAAATAAAAGCTTTATTCCAAAACTACTTCTCTGAAGTGCAGGATAAGAACCGATAAGAAATCTTTAGCTGTTCCATTGTATGAGAAGAAATTACTTGCATTTATTAATAATTAAATTTTCGAAGCATCTACCCTTGCTCACAGTGGTCTCTGAGGCTTCACAGGATACTCTGCAGCTCTAGGATACAATGAGAAGCGGATGCTCAGGCAGCCTCTGTTTCTTTTCCGTTTTCAAACCTTAGAGGTGTAAAAATTGGGTCACACCTCATGAAATTTAAATAACAAAACAGTCTACCTAGATTAATAATAATCCTACTGCTTCTACTGCTATATCTTGCCTATAAATCAGAATTAAAATTTTGGGGTTAGTATCACAACTTGAGGGTTTGTTTTTTTTTCTTTCATTTTGGGGAAACTGACATTTTTTATTCTTCTTCCTCAGGATGGATTGGGGAGATGAATATCCCCACAATTCATTTGACCTACATTGTTTGTTAAATTCATTTCCTGGAGACTTGGAGTTTAAGCAGATCTTCAGTGACATTGATGAAAAGATAGAACAAAATGCTAGAAGGTAAATATTGTTAATTTTAAAACAAGTTGGTTTCATGTTTCATTTGCAAGAAACTTTTATTATCTAGTCTACGGTTAGTGTTTCCTGCTCTTAAGAAAATTTTAGGTTTTAATTATCATTAACTTTCCTCAAAAAATTAATTAGACCCTTCCCTCTAGGATATAAGATGATTTTTCTTATCTGATTACTACTTTAAACAAGGCTAAAAAAAAGGCTAAAAATACAGGCACTGCCTTCAAATAGATAAGGTTTGTTGAACTACTGTTGTTGGGGAGGAAGAAATTTTCCTCTACCCTTCTAGGTTCTTTGCATAGTCTAATAATTAAATTGAAGTGAGACAAATGAACAGGAAAAACTCAAACAAAAGTGTAAAATAGCCTGTATTCATGAGAGAGAGTCAGAAAAACTGAGTAGATGGCCAAAGTGGCCAAAGTCCTCATCTTAAATACTTTTCTCAGCTAAAGATGAAAGAGGTTGTTGAGGTTGGGGAGAATCAAGCATGGAAAGTTACCAGGAAAAGCGTCATGAACAAGGGTGAGGTTGTTGTGCAGGCTTAAGTCAGTGCCTTCTCCACTGATAGATTTGGTTATCCTCTGCCTGGTACAGTGAAGGAGATACCTTTACAAATGGAGATTTTTTCCTTATGAATGTGAATGTTTCTAACGAAAGGGTAACTCCTACTTGGTTTTCAGATTATTTACTTTATGTGTTTCTTAGAAAACAGACAGCTTGGTATAATTTAATATGCCAAAGAGGCATATTTTAGGGTGGCAAGTTTTGCTCCCCTCAGTTCTGTTCTTTCAGTCGCTCAGTCGTGTCTGACTCTTTGCGACCCCATGGACTGCAGCACGCCAGGCCTCCCCGTCCATCACCAACTCCCAGAGCTTACTCAACTCACGTCCATCATGTCAGTGATGCCATCCAACCATCTCATCCTCTATCATCCCCTTCTCCTCCTGCCTTCAATCTTTCCCAGCATCAGGGTCTTTTCAAATGAATCAATTCTTCGCATCAGTTGGCCAAAGTATCGGAGTTTCAGCTTCAGCATCAGTCCTTCCAGTGAATATTCAGAACTGATTTCCTTTAGGATGGACTGGTTGGATTTCCTTGCAGTCCAAGGGACTCTCAGGTCCATATAGCCATAGCTGTGGTTTTTCCAGTAGTCATGTGTGGGTGTGTGAATCTGAGCCAACTCCGGGAGATGGTGAAGGACAGGAAAGCCTGGAGTGCTGCAGTCCATGGGGTCCCAAAAATTCAGACACGACTTAGCAACTGAACAACAGCAATGCTGTTCATGATTTCTTAGGGCTTGCCAGTATGGATGGCCTGCATTTTCATTAATATGTTTAAACATTATCATTTGATGGATAAGCACGGAAATTAAAATTTTGAAATTAGATATTCAAAAAATAGTGTAGGGTCATGGATTTCTTGAACTGCTGAAAGCAGAACATTAAATTATTTTTATGTAATGTTTGTCGTATTAAGTCTCCTCACTTAATTGGGAGGCTAGGCAGTCCATCTATGTGAGGTTAGTCTTTGTCACCTACTCCAAAATTAGTGTTACTGAACGCTGGAGGAGGGACTTCCCTGCTGGTCCATTGGTTAGCAACCTGCCTGCCAATGCAGGGGACACAGGTTCAATCACTGATCTGGGAACTGGAACTCCCAACATGCCTTGCGGCAGGGAGGCCAGTGCACCACAAGTACTGAGCCAGTATACTCTAGAGCCTGTGAGCTGCAGCTACTAAAGCCTGTGTATTCTAGAGCCAGTGCTCCCCAAGGGAAGTCACCACAACGAGAAGCCCATGTACTTCAACTAGAGAGTAGCTTCCACTTACTGCAACTAGAGAAAGCCCGTGTGCAGCAACAAAGAGCCCCATGCTCTGCATCAAATACCCAGCACAGCCAAAAATAAATGAATTACTTAAATAAATAAACACTGGGGGAAGCAGGAACAGCTAAGCAATTTCCACTAATACATATTCTCTGATAGAAAGGACTTTGTCTTCATATGTGTTTGTGGACCCTAAGGTCAGTTCATTCACTGCAATCCTTTTGGCCAAAGATTCTAATAATTCTCCTTATGTTGAAACCATGTAACTCAGATTCAGACTTGAACTCATGGTCTTTTAATTAGAATCACTCACCTAGTGTCTGGACTTGTTTCAGGGCAGAAGGAATTCAGTGAGAGGCAAAGTGATAGGCAAGAAAGTAGGCTTATTAATATAGGACACTTGTGAGAGATGCAAGTGGGCAGGCAAGGGGGCTCTGCCCTGAGGATTAAATGGGCTACATTTGTTTAATCAAAGAAAAGTAGGGGAGGGGAGAAGGCTGCCTTTTCCCTTGTTCTTCTAGTAAACATCAGACTTACATCACCTTTGTATCAGGCGGGAGAATGTTCTACCCTATGAGGTCAAACTAACTGTCATAGCAATTAGTTAAACCAGCAGAAGGATGGTAACATATCCTAAAATATGTTGCATCATCTCAGGTTTCTGTATCATGAGAGTCTCCTACTTTGGAATGTTGTCCTTCCTTTAAGTTCTTGCCCTTGGTCCTAAGTATCTTCTATCTTGCTGAACTCAACCAGCAGAATGCAGGCCTCCTTTTTTGTTTCTTTCACTTAATGACCTAGGGCATATCTTGTGCTTTTATTTATCGTTTTATAGTTAAGCAAGCCTGCTTCATGTACAACATTCTGATAGGTTTCTTAAGCAACTGTTAACCTGCAGTGATTTCCCAAAGTCCCCTTGGTTTTCCTCTCTATCTGTAATCCCCTCCTGGGACTTCCACCACTACCAGTGTAACTATCCTGCTCTGTCCCTATCAGTGTAGATTACAAATAGGCAAACCACAGTAAAAATGTCTATTATCAAATGATGAATAGTGTTTCCTTTTTAAAAATTTAAAGTATAGTTATACACTGTCAAAGAAACTGAACCGAGCAAGTGAAATTTTCCTGCAGTTTTTTCCTCATGTTTAATATGAGAATACAGTTTACTTTTCACCATAACAATGGGCATAAATAACTTAAATTCAAAAGATAGCCTATACTCCAAAAATTCTTTTATAAACAGCAAAAAAGTATCATATTGCTGAGGAATTAAAATTAAAATCTTCTCTCATTCTGGGAATCCTCTCCACAAAGGCTGAAGAGAAAGAAAACTCTTCTGTTATTCAACAGGCTTTAAATCAAAATGTCAGAAACATCCAGGCGATCTGCTAAGAGACTGAAAAAGCAGAAAGGAATCACAGCCCTTTATATAGTCTAGTAGGTACACCCATTTGGAGAAGGCAATGGCACCCCACTCCAATACTCTTGCCTGGAAAATCCCATGGACGGAGGAGCCTGGTAGGCTGCATTCCATGGGGTCGCTAAGAGTCGGACATGACTGAGCGACTTCACTTTCATGCGTTGGAGAAGGAAATGACAACCCACTCCAGTGTTCTTGCCTGGAGAATCCCAGGGACAGGGGAGCCTGGTGGGCCGCCATTATGGGGTCGCACAGAGTCGGACACGACTGAAGCGACTTAGCAGCAGCAGCAGCAGGTACACCCATTATATGTAATAACATATTTTCAGGAGAAACAATATCTGTTGTAGGAAAAAATGGGTTGCAGGAGGATGGTCATGTCCCTGGTCCCCGGAGAGTTCCAAGTACTTGGGACAGCCCACCAAGTGAGGATCCTTGGCTTCGTGTAGGAAAGAATTCAAGCGTGAGCCGTAGCAAAGTGAAAGCAGGTTTATTTAGAGAGCTAGACCCTCTATAGGAGTGTGGGGTCTCTCAGAAGGCGTGAGCAGCCCTGATACATGGGGTGGTTCATTTTTACGGGCTGGGTAATTTCATAGGCTAATGAGTGGGAGGATTATTACAAGTATTTTGGGGAAGGGGCAGATATTTCCAAGGATTGGGTCACCACCCACCTTTTGGTCTCTGCAGTCACCTCGGAAGTGTCATGGTGCCGTGGGTGTATCTTTCAGTGTATGCTTGTAAATTACAATAAACACATAATGAGGCTCAAGGTCTACTGAAGGCGAATCTTCCACCATCTTGGGCCTAGCAGTTTCTAAAAGGTTTTTGTGGTCCCTTGTTTTTCTTAATGGTTATATCATTCTTTTCATGGTTGTGCCCTGCCTCCTTCCTTCCTGTTTCCTAACCAGCCTTCAAATAGAATTGATAGCACAGTTCTTCACACGCGGTTCATCCTAACTTCACCATGAGTAAAAAGCACCTGTGTAAGCTAGTTGGCATCATCCTGAGGAGAAGCAAGCTTCTCATGTCTTTATGATAAGAAGCCGTTTTGCAAATTGAATCAAGGCACCCACTGACATTAGGCTGCTCCTTTTCACAGGCACAGGGAGATAGTTATCTCCCTTGGTGTTTGTGTTTTGAAAGGATGGCTCCCAGTTTTTTGAGAAAGACAGTCCTGGCTGAGAAAGCTGACAAAAGATCTATCTAGTCTTCCAAGGGATACATTTCAGAGAGATGAAAAAGTACTTACATTTGCAGTTTCTAAGGTAAATAAGAAACAGAAGGAGAGGGAAAACTTTTCCCTTATTTTCAATAGCGAGAATTAAGCTTCTTATTTTTAATTTGTAACTACCATTAATTTATATGTATATACATACATACCCATATAAATATATATATATCTTTTTAAAAAATAGCATAATATATCATTTTTTAAAAAGCATTTATACGTGACCTAATCACATTATGCTGCTGCTGCTGCTAAGTTGCTTCAGTCGTGTCTGACTCTGTGCGACCCCATAGACGGCAGCCCACCAGGCTCCCCTGTCCCTGGGATTCTCCAGGCAAGAACACTGGAGTGGGTTGCCATTTCCTTCTCTAAGGCATGAAAGTGAAAAGTGAAAGTGAAGTTGCCCAGTTGTGTCCGACTCTTAGCGACCCCATGGACTGCAGCCTACCAGGCTCCTCCAGAGAATGTGTATTATAATTTATATTATATATGTGAATATAAAATCACTATGTTAAACTTCAGTATAATTATGTATTTATTTAATTTATATATTCAATATTATATATGTCTATATTGTATGACACAGTTTCTCACCCAAAGGAATTTATAAATGAAATGAGTATGAGCTTAAATAGATTAACAAGTCACTTATCCTTATTCTAGAGAATTTTTTTTTCACCAACTGATGCTAAGAAAATTTTTTTAATTGAAGTAGAGTTGATTTATAACGTTGTGATAGTTTCAGGTGTATGTATATATATATGTATATATAGAGAGATGATTATATTAAAACAATTTAAATATTTTCTAAAAAGTGACTTTCTTTGTTCATAATGGCCTTGAGGCTCCATCAGAACAAATCACTGAGGGATTTCCCTGGTGGTCCAGTGGTTAAGACTACACTTCCACCTCAGGAGGCATGGGTTCCATCCCTGGTCAGGGAACCAAGATCCCACCTGCCGCAGAGCATGTATAGCCAAAAAAAAAAGAGATAAAATAAGAGATTAGAAAAAAACCAAGTCACTGAGCTCTGATGCTTTTGTCATAGACGGTTTCATTTTTTATTTGCTAAACCATCTACAGTTATTTCCTGTCCTACCTGGTCAATAAGAAATCATATTGAGAAGTGAAACAATGATTAAAATATTGTACTTTGCCGTCATAAATAGTTATTTAGGTCAAAATTCAGATGTTAGTATTAAAAAGAAAATATGGAGTATAAGGATATAATTTTTAAATTAAAAATATTTTATTGCCCATATATTAAAACAAACCTAGAGCAAAACCACCTCAAGTGACCATTGATCTTCATGGGGGATAAAATAAGGGAGAGCTGTATGTGCCGTGTGCTACATTTAGAATCAAGTCTATTTTTCATCAAATTCAATTATGTTTTTATTATACTCTAGAGAATAAACATAATAGTATAGGGTGTATATATTTTTTAAAAATAAAATACTGAATAATAACCATGTTTCAGAAGAGTGTAAATCATTTATGCACTCATTTATTGCCTCCTAACAGAATAGCTTTTAGAAAATTGTATGTCATGACGAATCAGTTATGCCACACTTACATTGCAGTAGTTGAATTACCCTTGGCATTTTTGTATTCTAACAGTTCTATTTATCTCTCAATGGTGTACACTGAATAAGTAATGAACATCCATATGATATGGCTTTTCCCAATACTTTTAAAGAAGAAAACATTAGTAATTCATTTTTAAATATGGTATTTTTCCTTACCCTTGAATTTTTAAAGTTGTGTTTCTAGCAGTGACCCTGAATTCTAAGTGTGAATTCCTTCCCTCTTCTTAATATTATCAGGTTTTATGAGCCACAGGGTCTTTTGCTTCCCAAAGCAGTGATTCACCAGAATGGACTAGAATGCCCAGAGGTCACTGAACCTTCACCTGCCCTTCAAGAGAGGCTGTCATTCTCCCAGACCATTTTTCACTTTTACATCCTCATTTGCATTCAAGTCAGAGCTAGGTGACTCTTAGGTCTGACAGTGGAAGTCAGTGACACTGAATCACTTACTTCTAACACATATCACCGTTGGTAGCAGGAAAGGTAAATATCCTGCCAAAGAGGGATACTGTGAATATCCCTCTGTGTGTCCACAGACTCACCCCGGTAACTAAAAACCACACGTAGCACTAAAATCTGTTTTGAGCTGAACAAAACTTAGTATTAGCTTAATGCAATATTGAGGCATAGAAGTTTTCTTGGGCTTACAGTACATCATGAATGATTTTTCTCCTCTTAATGTTCAGTTGATATATCATTGAGTTTCGTTTGCCTTTCTGTTTCTTAGCCATAGACAGTATTTGTGTGTACCTCAGGATGTAAGTTTTGCTGGCACTGTGCAGGATTACTCCACCATCCTCTTTTTTTTTTTTAAATCTAAGAAAGAACAAGAAGTCCTCCTGTGGATAATATCACTGGTCTTGATCCAGGAGAGGTAGGGTCAGAGTGGTAGGGGAGGGCGTTAACGTTATATTGTGGCAGAATACTGGATAGATGGTTTCTATAAATTTAACCATGCTCTCTGATTTGAGGTGGCATATTAGACCATTTTCTTCTCATCATGATCTGTCACCATTAGCTCCATTATTTGAAGTCTAGGAGGTTCCAACTTCTTTCTCCAGAGTCCTGTATTATATGCCCTCAAAACTCTCATTAGACCTCTGCTTCAGGAGACTGAGATAAGTAGCGTAAAATGTGGGATCAGTAGCTCTATCAGATTATCATTAAGAGATTCTTTCAGGTAATGCATACATTTTAGGTGTTCAACAGGTTTTAAAAGTATAATCTTTATTTTTAGGTGAGTTAGCTTTACTTACTTTTGGCCAAACAGGCCTAAGACAATAAAGAATCACCGTTCAGGATATTCCAGTAAGAGGTATTATTGTATTATCTTTCCATGGGAAATAAGGAAAAGGAAGTAAGTGTCTTCCTGTCTATAAGCTGTTTTAATGGCAAAGGTGTGAATAATATTGTAGTAAAAATGCAGACCTGATAAGGAGATTGAGCCAGCAATAGTAGGGCACTATTCTGGAGGGAGGGTCAGAGTTAATGGTTGAGGGGGAAGTAACCCCCAGCCCTGAGATGCCAACCAGAGATGCCCAGTGAAGCCAGCTCAGCTATGAGGACAAGCATGGGGGAGGGAAAGCTAGAAGGAGACTGGGCCCTGGTAAGGAGATGTAGCTTGTGTGGCTGGCCCCTCTCTCCTGCCAATGACTAATGCCTCAAGAGCTAACTCAACCCCAATAGCTTTCCCTGGGAAAGGGCTTCGTCAAGGATTTAGCAAAGTAAACACCTTGTCTTAAAAGGATCACTAATGCCACAGCTTTTGCTAATCACAGTCTTTGTTCTAGAATTATGACTAAGAATATCGTCTTATGGGACTTGGAAAGAAGTTGAGTTGGGGAGCCTGAAAGCTGGTCTTGTTTTCTCCTTTATTTTTGCTTTAAAGGCTAACTGTTTGGCACTGTATTCTCATTGCCTAAAAAAGTCCTGGGACAAAGTAGGCTAGAGGTTAGACATCTACTGTGTCTGCTTTAGCTAGTGTGACATTAGATGAGTGGAATGGGATACAAGAAGCTATCATCAAGTGCTAGTTTTCTCTTCCGGTAAGTAGTTTACATTATAAAATGATACATACTCAGGAAGATTTGCAGACAGTAGAGAAAGGCCAATACAAGGAAAAGGTGAGTATGGAAGGGTAGAGATGAGAAAGTTTTCTAACTCCTTTGACCCTCCTCATCTTGTTCCTCAGAGGTAACTTACACTAATGAATTATTGTAGAACTATCCAGAAATGTTCTTTATATATAGTTGTGTGCACCCAAAAATATATTCTCCTTTTTACACAGATGGGATTTGTGGGTGTACTTTACTTAGATTTTTTTTAATGTATTTTAAAAACTTTCTCCGTATACTAAGTCAATTCCCTCTTGATGAGCATTTACATTATTTGTAGTCTTTCTGCTGTTACTGCACACACACATGCATACATGTGTCCTTCCTTCCTTAGGAACGGTTATATGATGGCTTCTTAGACGTTGTATAATTAGCTGTGATAAGATTGTTCCTCAGCCAGCCTTCCACTGTCTTCTCTCCCATGAGCAGTGTATGAAATGGTATACTGAATGTCCCGCCTCCTCAGTGTGGCCATACGTATTAATTAAACCCTCAGTTTGTAACTTGCAGTCAGATCTGTCTGGCTTAGTGATTGCATGTATCTGGGCAATGAAGATAAAGATGTAAACTAGATATGTTCCTGATATAGTCTGATTTTCATTATTATATACGTTCTCCTTCTCTCTTCTTTTTTCTCTTTCTCAGGAAGAGAACCAAGGGAATCATCCCCAAAGTAAATGCTGGTGCAAATTTCTCACTTTTTCTCCAGTTTTCAGTTTGTGTGGTTTCACTGGGATAAGTCACATTCTGACTTTAGTAACTATGCTAAAATATGAAAGCTGGGAAGCCTCCATAGATAAAAAAGATAGCACATTAACTTACTCTTGCTTGTCATGGATGTTAAACTGCCATGTCCTAATATCGCTGTAGAACATTTCTGGGAAATGTTCTTTATATTGTTAACCGAGTCCTGTGCCACTTCCATGGAGCTCCTATCTACATTATGGAAAGGGATCCCAAGTCATATGTAATTTTAAAAGTGAAACTGTACCTTGGTATATGATGCCAGGCTCACTCCAGCAATGTCAGGACTACCCCACCATTGAATGGAAGTTGGGGGGTATTTCACAATTGGTTGACTCTTTTGGAAGTGCTTTAGATTTTTTAGATGGGCACTTGCCCTACATTGGTCTGAACTTTCCTGAAGCAATCTGGACATTTTAAAGCGTCTGTAAACGTTTGTGGTGAGGACTGGTGAGAATAACTCTGAACAAAAGGTGGATTGACAATAGATGGGACTCTTGGGAGGCTATTTGTATAGTTCAGATGAGAGATGATAAGATCCTGAGCCCCTTCTTTCACAATAGGAATGGAAAGGGGAAGATTCATTTGAGAAGATTTAAGGAGAGTGTTGTTAATAGGATTTGGGGTCAAGGATGTTTTTTTCCCTGAGAGTACAGTTAAAACTTTTGAAATAACTGAAACAGAAAATAGTTTAGCAAAAATATATAAATTTGCTACATTTCATTGAAATAGTCGTCTTATAAATTCTTTTCACAGCCTTTTAAGAAATACGCTTGAAAAACATCTTTGTCTCAAGAAAGTAAGTTTTCATTTCGTGGCTGACTTATGGTTTATCAGTCTCTTCCCTATTAATTACCTGTTAATTCCAAGGAATTTTATTAATCTCCTTAGATGAGCTAGGTTTATCTAAAAGGCAGAAAACTCTTATTTACTTCACAACTAGTTCTTGGTGTTTTTAAATATATCAGAGTATTGAAAAAACCTTTTCCTTAGACTGAACTTATGTTGGTAAAAAGTATAAACAAGAGCAACAAACATGTAAAAGCTTAAAAAAGCTTTTTAATGTTTCCATTTTCCATATTGTAGATGCAGTCTTGAATCTCTGCCATGGCACCTCTACCCTGCTCTAAAAAATAAAAACTCTCACCCTTCTATGAAAGCACACCTTTATGTCCTCTAAAACCTTTACATTGAAGAAGTTCTAATAATTTTTACTGGTAGAACATATTTTTTTTCCCCTTTGAACTTTTTTGTGTGACTGAATAATAACGACTAAGAGTTTTAAATCCTGAAAGAGTTTTTACAGTAAGCTTAAGCACCACGATTATAATTGTTCTCTTTTCCTCAGTTCCTCTCCCTGTCCTCAACCGCACCACCCCCAGTGTTAACCAGCTCTTGTGCAGTTGTTTAGTGATGCCTATCACAGGACATCTTTATCCTTTTGGAGTAAAATAGTGCATATATACATACACACATGCCTACATGTGTAAACATGGTTGTGACCAAAAAAATAATAATAATAATAACTTCATGTTTTTTTATTGTCCAAATAAACAGAGTTTTAAAGTGACCCAGCCATGAGATTAGATGACCAGCACTGAATTCTCTGGGGTCAGGTATCAGGGACTTCTAAGCTCAGTGATCTGGTTAGTTTTCTTAGAGCATCAATATCCTCGCATATAATCTCCTTTTCTATAGGAAGAAGCCTTTTCTGCACCTCCCAGAGGCACACTGAGTGACTACCTCCTGTGTACTCCTCCCGACTCAGCGCTTTGTACACACACCTCTTATCAAGTCTTACTGAGTGTAGTTCTTCATTTACAGGCCTATCTCTCTCACTAGAAAGAATTCCTTTAGGGATGGGACCATGTCTTATTCATGTTTAGGTCCTTAGCATACATCACAGTACCTGCCGCATATTCAGGATTCAGTTAATGTTTCTCAGATATGCTTTCATTCAACAAGTAATTTTCCCACTCAAGGAACCTAGGATTGAATGTTGAATGAGAAAATTATATCCTTTAAAAAAAGCATGCTGTATGTTGCATCTTAGAAATGGTTTATAAATTGATTTACACACAGCCACTCAGTAATGCATCCGCTTGCACACATCATTAACTTGGATAATTCAGAGTCATTATAATTAAAGCACTTTGGGGTTCAGATTTATTAGGAAGTGTTGAGACATATGAAGAGGCATAGAGAATACTGTGATAAACATTCACGTGCTCATGATGTAGTATAAGGAATAAAACGTTACCTCTGCAGCTGAAACTCACTACGTGCACCTCACTAGTCTCACCCCACTCCCATCCCCACCCTGCATTTGGTGATATTGATCATTCCAGCACATTTCTTTTTTCTTTTAAAATGTATGTATGTAAGTATGTATTTAGTATTAAAGTAGAGTTGATTTAAAATTCTATATTTGTTTCAGGTGTACCACACAGTGATTCAACATTTTGATACATTGTGCTCTGTTTTCTAGCACATTTCTGTATACTTTTACTATGTATGATTATAATCCTGAATACTGTGTTTTGATCATATGGCTTGCTTTCAAGCTATTATATGGTTCATATTCATTTGTACCTTTTTTTCCATAACATTACTTTTGTTAGATTCATCCATGTTGATAATGTATTATCATTATCAAATTAATCCATGTATTTCTAGTTCATTTTCATGACTGTGTTTCATGGGATAAATGTAATTATTTAACCATTCTCTCTACTGGTGGGCATTTAGAATATTTTCAGTGGTTTTAATATTACAAATAAAGTTAGGAATATCCTTTTAGAAAGTCCTTGCTAAACCAGCTAATGGTGTACATTTGGGAATTTAAACTATTTAGGGCAGACATTCTACATCAACATTAGACTTCTGACATTTTTGGTCAATAAATGTGTTAATTGGATTCCTATTTGCTGAATTACCTTGGTAACAATTTCACAACTGACCTTGTTTCTAAAGACAATTAGAAACAACTTAAAGCTGGTTTTAGAAAAGGCAGAGGAACCAGAGATCAAATTGCCAACATCCGCTGGATCATGGAAAAAGCAAGAGAGTTCCAGAAAAACATCTATTTCTGCTTTATTGACTATGCCAAAGACTTTGACTATGTGGATCACCATAAACTGTGGAAAATTCTGAAAGAGATGGGAATACCAGACCACCTGACCTGCCTCTTGAGAAACCTATATGCAGGTGAGGAAGCAACAGTTAGAACCTGACATGGAACAATAGATTGGTTCCAAATAGGAACAGGAGTACGTCAAGGCTGTATATTGTCACCCTGCTTATTTAACTTACATGCAGAGTACATCATGAGAAGCACTGGGCTGGATGAAGCACAAGCTGGAATCAAGATTGCCGGGAGAAATATCAAAAACCTCAGATATGCAGATGATACCACCCTTATGGCAGAAAGTGAAGAGGAACTAAAAAGCCTCTTGATGAAAGTGAAAGAGGAGAGTGAAAAAGTTGGCTTAAAGCTCAACATTCAGAAAACGAAAATCATGGCATCTGGTCCCATTACTTCATGGCAAATAGATGGGGAAAAAGTGGAAACAGTGTCAGACTATTTTTGGGGGCTCAAAAATCACTGCAGATGGTGACTGCAGCCATGAAATTGAAAGACGCTTACTCCTTGGAAGGAAAGTTGTGACCAACCTAGATAGCATATTCAAAAGCAGAAACATTACTTTACCAACAAAGGTCTGTGTCATCAAGGCTATGGTTTTTCCAGTAGTCATGTATGGATGTGAGAGTTGGACTGTGAAGAAAGCTGAGCACTGAAGAATTGATGCTTTTGAACTGTGGTGTTGGAGAAGACTCTTGAGAGTCCCTTGGACTGCAAGGAAATCCAACCAGTCCAGTCTAAAGGAGATCAGTCCTGGGATTTCTTTGGAAGGAATGATGCTAAAACTGAAACTCCAGTACTTTGGCCACCTCATGCAAAGAGTTGACTCATTGGAGAAGACTTTGATGCTGGGAGGGATTGGGGGCAGGAGGAGAAGGGGACAACAGAGGATGAGATGGCTGGATGGCATCACCGACTGGATGGACATGAGTTTGAGTGAACCCTGGGAGTTGGTGATGGACAGGGAGGCCTGGCGTGCTGCAATTCATGGGGTCGCAAAGAGTCGGATTCGACTGAGCGACTGAACTGAACTGAAGCAGAAAACAACTTCAGCTCAGTTCAGTTCAGTTGCTCAGTCGTGTCCGGCTCTTCGCGACCCCATGGACCACAGCACGCCAGGCCTCCCTGTCTATCACCAACTTCCGGAGTTCACTCAAACTCATGTCCATCCAGTCGGTGATGCCATCCAGCCATCTCATCCTCTGTTGTCCCCTTTTCCTTCTGCCTTCAATCTTTCCCAGCATCAGGTTCTTTTCCAGTGAGTCAGCTCTTTGCATCAGGTGGCCAAAGTACTGGAGCTTCAGCTTCAGCTTCAGTTCTTCCAGTGAACACTCAGGACTGATCTCCTCTAGGATGGACTGGTTGGATCTCCTTGTAGTCCAAGGGACTCTCAAGAGTCTTCTCCAACACCACAGTTCAAAAGCATCAATTCTTCAGTGCTCAGCTTCCTTTATAGTCACATTCATACATGAAAAACCATAGCCTTGACTAGACGGATCTTTGTTGACAAAAGAATGTCTCTGCCTTTTAATATGCTGTCTAGGTTGGTCATAACTTTCCTTCCAAGGAGTAAGTGTCTTTTAATTTCATGGCTGCAGTCACCATCTGCAGTAATTTTGGAGCCTTAAAAAACAAAGTCAGCAACTGTTTCCCCATCTATTTGCCATGAAGTGATGGGACCAGATGCCATGATCTTAGTTTTCTGAATGTTGAGCTTTAAGCCCACTTTTTCACTCTCCTCTTGCACTTTCATCAAGAGGCTTTTTAGTTCTTCTTCACTTTCTACCATAAGGGTGGTATCATCTGCATATCCGAGGTTATTGATACTTCTCCTGTCAATCTTGATTCCAGCTTGTGCTTCATCCAGCCCAGTGTTTCTCATGATGTATTCTGCATGTAAGTTAAATAATCAGGGTTACAGTGTACAGCCTTGACGTACTCCTTTTCCTATTTGGAACCAGTCTGTTGTTCCATGTCCAGTTCTAACTGTTGCTTTCTGACCTGCATACAAATTTCTCAAGAGGCAGGGTCAGGTGGTCTGGTATTCCCATCTCTTTCAGAATTTTCCACAGTTTGTGGTGATCCACACAGTCAAGGCTTTGTCATAGTCAATAAAGCAGAAATAGATGTTTTTTTGGAACTCTCTTGCTTTTTTGATGATCCAGCGGATGTTGGCAATTTGATCTCTGGTTCCTCTGCCTTTTCTAAAACCAGCTTAAACCAAAATGAAGACAAGTTTCATGTTATTTCTGAAAAACTATATGAAGATCTTGCGTCATTTAAGTCTATTGATATATAGACCTCATCCCACCCAAGATTACCATCTCTATCAGCAATATTACTGCACATATATGAAAAATAATGTTATCTTTTAGATGTTGAAAATGAATTTAAAATTATTTTTGACATTCAAGAAGAAAAAAATTGGCAAGTTACATTACAAACTGACATTCATCTTAAATTTTGAAAATACTCATTTGTATAATAATTAGGTGATAAATATCAAGAGTTCAGCAAGATGTACAGACAGTGGTGAATGGCAGAATGACACGTTATACAGCTAACTAAAAACAAAATCAGGTACAGATATGATATACAGCCAACTAAAAACAAAATGAGGTAGAGATGAATTCTATCACCTTAAAATTTGTGGCAAATGATTTTAAAAGCCAGCTCAAACTGTCTTCAGTTTTATCAGTGAGGGAGGTCCTCTGAAATGCAACTGCTCAATCCCTTTATCAGTGTTTGAACAAATTGCTGAAATCTAGCTCTCTGAAGGCTTTACTCTATAAAGTTGTAGTTATTGGCCTCTACCCAGATTCAGATGTTAGAGATTAGCCTAAAAGCTGAATCTTGATTGAAATAGATTTAGGTAGACTAGCAGCCGAGCCTGTCCAGTTCACATTGCTGCAATCTATTAGGTTTCACTGAATGAGACACAGGAGGATGCTATCATAAAAAACCTTTGATAACCAGTCCCTGGAGTCAAGGTGTGAGCTTCGGGCATCGTGTTTCTCAGTTCACAGAGGTGCATACGTAAATGTAGAAAATATATGCCAATCTTGTGCCAGACTTGGAACTGGTATTCCTGAATAAGCCTGTCTCATCAGAAAACTGAATGGCCTGTGGCCTAAGGAGCTATTGTTTTTCTTGTAAGTTCTTTGTTTTCATGAAAAGGCTTTTGATTCTCAGAATGTATTTGTTTCAGAGTAGTTCGGTTTGAATTCACTCATGCTCAGAAGTCTCCTGAAAAGCTTTCCTTAGAATTTAAGTTTATGTTTTATATACAAGCAATACCTTGTACATTTTGAAGAAAAGAATTTCATATGATATCAATTTTAATTATCAGAGCTTGGTTTCCAAAGCCTAAGTGTTTCTATCACATGTTGATAATGAACAATAGTGATATTTTCAAAACAGTAGCAACTTTTTTGGTAACAGATGTTTCTTTATACTATTAAGAAGCAAATACATAACTGTTTGAGGTGAAGGGATTCAGCTTCAAAATAACTTTGCTGTTTATAAGCTTTCTTGCAGTTTAGATATGCTGCCATCAGGTGGTAGTAATATGTCATATACATGTGACTCCACAAATGACATTATGCTAAGGTCATCACAAAGATTTATAATAATTAATGCACATTTGTAAATGAAAATTAAAATAACATATTACATCTTTTTAGTTTCAGAGCTGAAGATACTTCTAATGGAATTTTTATTTATTTATTTTTTTTTTTTATATAGTGATTCACAATTTTCTTTTTTTTTCTTTTTCTTTTTTTTTTTTTTATAGAAAATTATTTAATTAGTATACATGTATTCCCCATCCTGAACCCTCCTCCCTCCTCCCTCCCCACACCATCCCTCTGGGTCTAAATTGTAACTTGTTTGTAACTGTTTTGTGATTTCTTAATTTGGATTGGTTGAGGTTTTCCATAATTTAGTCAATATATGTTTCTGATTTCGGTCATCAAGAGTGTTTTATCTCTGTCTTCCATCCATTGCCTACCAAAAGGATCATTATTTCATTGCAAATATGCTTGAAATTTTACTTAACACAGATGAATTTCTAATTAATCTTTTAGTAGCTAGATATGTTTCCTCTATTGCATTTGAAATGAAACTGCCAGAAAACTTGAACTTCCAGTTTTCAATTATGAATGAAAATATACAGTTTTCCTGTTACTGTTTTTATATTATATGGGTGTTTTATAATTTTGGAAATTGTGTGTCACCAGGTACTGCATATAAGCATTTTAGGGCCCTGTGGTATGTGACAGCTCCATACCTACTTCCTACCAAAATAGTTTTTTTCTTTTCTTTTATATAGCATAGAACACTGCATTAAAGAAATACAGTCTGAAGTTAACAAACAGTGTCCAGATGTACAGCTGCGAACGACGACTGACTGTTTTGAATGGCTAAATAATTATAATTCATCCAAATCACCGTCCATTCCCCATGGAGATTTGATAAAATTTCTCAAAATACTGGTAAAAATATGTATAATCTTTGCTTTAATGGTGGAGTGGGGTGGGGGAACCTGAACTACATTTCATCCAGTTTCCATATATGAATATTTATTTCATTGACCATATTAGCCTGTCATATCTGGGGTTTGTGTTTTGTTTTACTTCTCTGTCTGCAGTGGAATCCAGTGAGCTATGTGTTTTTATTTTCTACTGCGATTTTTATCATAAAGTAAAGTTTATATAAATGGGCATTAGGCATTATAATTCCTGGGTGACTTGTGGTATGATATTTGCCATATCAGCACCACAAAATGTATTGAAATGTACCACAATTGTCCATCAGAAAATTTGATATTTATTACATTTTGTGTCACTTCAAAACTACTCATTTTCCTGGGCTCATTATTAAGCACAATAAGATCAGCATTGATTGTATCTGTTAAGGAGCCTTGTCCACCACTCCATTCATTCCCAACCTGCAGGCATATCTAATTCTTTTCAATCAAGGCAGCGATTTCTACAAGACCACTGTTAATTGATGGAATATTATTACATTGGTCACTCTTGGATACTGACCACTCTCTATGTTAGAGAGGTTTTTATAGCCTTCAGTAAGAATACTTATTTTATTTTACCTATATCTACAAAGGCAGCTAGCTTGCAAAATCAGTTTCCTAGGGAAATAGCACAATTGTCAGAAAGCAAGATTTCTGTAGCTATGGTTTTAATTTAATTTAGGGGGGAAAAAAAGGCACTGTTTCTGTCTAAACATCAAACCTTGACTCAGGCAGATGTGGAAAATATCTTGAGGTTGTAGATGGCTTAGGATGACAGAATCAGATGAAAATAATTTTTGGCTGTTATTATTATTGCAGATGTCTCTTTAATGTTTACAGGGTAATAAAAGGAAGAGAAAGGAAGATTATGTGCCCTGAAGGCTTATTCTTTTAAGAAAATCCTCTCACCCATTATCTCTTGAAGGTGGAGCCTTGAAGAATAAATATGGATATAGTTATTCCTTTAATTTCTATTAAGAGCCATGTGTAGTGAATTTCATTAATATTGATGTAATAATGCTTTCTCATTTAATTAAAAGCAAAAGCTTTTAATTATCTTTTAATCTGTCACACATAAGTCATTCTCTATTCACTGCAGGGCAAAGGCCGCCTTAGTTTTTGCTCAAATTCATTAGACTGCTAGGCCCCTTCCAGACCTAGGATTTTTTTTGTTTTTTAACATAATTGATCATGTTATTTTGAGAACAGAACCACATTATTAAAACAGATCCAGATTAAAACGACCTTATCAAATTTTTACATGCGGAAAGTGTCAATCTTGACAGTATTTTTTCATACCTCAATTTTTTTCCCCATAAAGTGTTTTGTTTTGTTTTGTTTTTTTTTTTAATTATCTAACTATTTAAACAAGGAACAGAGGTTCTCATTATGGCTATTCTACAAAGTCATTTTCAAAATTTGAGCAATCAATACCTAACACATGTTTTAAACCTCTGTAATCTATTATTCTTTAAATGTTTGCTTGATCAAGTATTTACAGTAATTGACTGATTTAAAGAAACCCACAGTTGAGGCACTAATAAGACCAGTTTTTCTCTACAGAATTTACCATAATGCTGGTGTTCTGGACGCCTGTCTAAGGACATTTATTTTCCAGAAAGTATCAAAAAGAACTAAATAGAAGAAAGAGAGAAAGCGGAGCTTCAGAAAAGTCAATTTACTGTTTGGTTCTCTAGAATGTGGATGGAAAGAACGCAGATGAGGGGAATGGAACCAGGCGTCCATTCTTGGTTCTGTGCTCTATTGTGTGTGACATTTGGAAAGTAACTTAAATGTGCTGCACTTTAGCATCCTTCTCTGTAAATTGGGGTCTTAAGTATCTGCATCACAGAGTTTTCCTTATGAATAAGTCAGAGACTCTAGAGAAGAGTACTTTTTATATAATAAACTGCTATACGGATATTAAGTATTATTATTTATTGCAGATAGAACATCAAATTAGACATCACAGTGCTTAGAATCACTGAGAGATTGCCCTAGAATTTGTCTCAGAGTTGTTCATGATTCTGAGTCACAAATAATACCTGTGTTACCTTTGTCAATAAGAAATTTCAAAGCTGGACTGATTTTAGACCGCTTGAACCTTGCTTCCATTAAAAAAAAAAAAAGCAGCTTGTTGCTACTTAGAGAATATAAGCTAATGTCTGTATGACCTGAAATAGACATCAGGAGAGTCAGCATGTAAAGAGAATTTGTGCATTTAAGTCAAAGTCCAAAAAGGAAGCAATTTTTTTGTTCCTTTTCTATTCTTAATTACACCTATAGTTGTTTCTGTCAGTTAACACAGAAAGTGTAAAAAAAAAAAAAATTCATATCTTTTGAAGAACAATTGTGAGTACTTTTTTCTCATTTTGAGTTAGTTATTTCTTTGGAGAGAACTGAAATATTCTCAGTCTAATTTCCAAAGTAAAACCTTTCTTAACGTGACTCAAAAAGAAATTTAAATGAAAGTTAAAATCTTCCAATGTATTAAACTATATTTCTCAGGATGGCAGCTATTAGTAAGCCCTAGGCATAATACTTTGTTTAAAGGTCTCCATTCTCTATGTTCATTTGGGGTTTTAGAATAATAAGTATACTCATTCAGGCATGAAAATTATCTACTAGGTATTAATTAGGGGTGTCATCTTAAATTTATTTTGTCTTAGGGGTACATTTCAGTTGATATTTTACTATAGATTTTTATTTAGAATTTTTAAGCTAATGCTTCCATACAGCTCAGGTTATATCAGGAATGGATAACAATGAAGAAAAAACTGTGTGTTTAGAAATCTAATTGAAAAATTCGCTCATCATCTGGGCTTTACAAAACTTAACAGACCACAAAGCTAATATTCTAAAATGTATGAACTGATTAAATTTCAAAGCCAAAAAAATTTTTTTTTTAAATTATAGTATTGATTCTTGAATTGAAATGAATTATGAAATTCTGTATAACTGTAGAAATCATTTTCTCCTTCTATTCTTATAATCACATTTCTAACATTATGATTTACTTTTATTAGCGAGATTTGTTGAAGAATGAACAAAATCAAGAAGAAATGGTGTTGAATTTACTTTGGGACCTCTCCTGCCAGAGCAGTGTTTCATTCCCATCCACTGTAAGTGGAGCATCTTTTCATTTCCTCTCTAGGACTTCTCTTCACTCTGTTGAAGATCATTCCTCAGTGGATGTAAAGTCTGTGTGGGATGATATAAGACTACATCTTCGACGCTTCTTAGTGAACAAATTACAAAGCCACAATGAAATAAACAATTCACAGCAAAAAATTTTGTTGAAAAATCAGTGCATACAGCAACTCTTATTTCTTTATCCAGAATCAGAAGTTACAAGCAAGTACCAAAGCATACAGAATAAACTGTTGACCAAACTTCTGCAGAACTGTTTTCCTTCTTTTAGCAGAGAATCAAATTTAGACATAATGGCTGATAGATACCAAGATACAATGCTTAAGTTATACTCAATGATAAAAGAGGATTTTAACACACTGCATGAAATTTTAGCTCCATCCTCAACAGTGAAATTCATTAAAGAAACTTACCTGGATACTGTTACAGAAGAAATGGCAAAATTTCTTGAAAATTTTTGTGAGCTGCAGTTCAAAGAAAGTGCTGTCCGTGTGGTTAAAACAAGCAAGAGCTCCAGCAGGCATAGAGGAACAGTGCATGCTTTGGGTTAGTGATTTTTTTAAAATTTCTGTTTGGTTTAACTTAAACCTTTTAAAGTCTTTACTTTTCTAACTTTTCTATTTGGTTAAACTTAATTGCAAACTTGAAAATAAATCAGAAAATAAATGTTGTAAAATTATCCATTTCACATTTCTTTTACACTTTTCTTTTTCTCTAAGTATAGTAATAGAAGTGTTTTCTTTCCTATCATTAAATTGTTAAAGATATTGGAATGTAAGTCAGAAATATTACCAGTAAAACTTTCAGTTTTCTAATCACATAAATTACTGGATGAAACATTTAACTCATTTTATCTTCCAAGGCTGAAGCTTTAAGTAAAGAGAATTGTTGAAGATTTCTTGACATTTTCATTAATTAAAATGAAAGTTTAAAATTCTGACATTTTATGCAGCCAATGGCAATACAGACCTATTATGAAATGCTGATTATAAAATTCTATATTATAATTGGTTGTAGAAGCTAGCATTGACTATAGCTGATTTTAAAAGTTCCTCTGATGTTGTTCCTATAAGAATATATACAGTGGAAGAGGATTTGAAGATTCTTAATTTTAATCAAAAGATAAAGGAAGAATCTGTCATAATACATTTTCTTGTCATTTTAGTTTCTTACCAGTGAAGAAAAATTAAGGTTGAAAATATGATTATTTTGAAAATTATGATTACTCATGCTTTTACATAGAATGCTGAGATATATTTCTAAATAGATTCCTAAACTGTATTTTTATTAATAATTATTTAAGAATTATCATTTGGTGACTTGCTATTTTTTACTTTATAATCACTTCATAAAATTTCCATAGCTCACTGTATTTTACCTACCTTCCTTAATAAGATACCAGGATACCAAATTGCTCTGATATATGAATATATTATATATTATATGAACATGATATATGAATTTTGAAATAATTTAATATTTTTTCTTAGAGTATTTATTTTCTTTGGGAAACTATCACATCACAGAACAGAGATGCATCACCCAAGTTAAGGTCACAGCAGAATACAAAGTCAGTTCATTTAGGAACATAATAGATCTTCATTTTAATTATTACATAAATTTTAAATGCATTTTTACAAGTACACTTATTTTCTATAATTTTTATGTTCTCTCAAAAAATTTCTGGTTACTTGTAAAGTGCTTTCAATATGAAAGTTTTATGTGTTAAATGCAGTTTAGTTTATAACAGAAGAAAAGACCTATATATGATTAAAAATATGTGTAAGTTGCTATGGAGTCTTTAGGGCTGGTAGTGAAGTGTTTTCCATTCATAAGAGAGAACAATGTGTGTTGGCTTTAACACCAAAATTTGAAGCCCTTTCCAAAAGTCCAAATGCACTGAACTTTCCCAAGCTGCTGCATCTGAACTTTGGTATAAATCATGTGTTAAGTGAATGTTTTCCTTGTGCCAGACACTGTAATAAGCACATCCCTTTCCTTAATATCCCAATTTCATAAACAGAGAAGCTTAGAAAGATTAACTTGCTTTTGGTCCTTTGCACCAAGTCAGGATTCACATGTAGGTCTTTATGTCTTCAAGACCCATGTTCTTTACCATCATGGTATTGGGCTTTAAAGTGTAAAATTGAATGCTTTGTCTCTGTAAAAGAAATTTCAAACAGCACTGTTCTAGTGGGCTGCCTGAAAATCAGTTCAGTTCAGCTTTGTTGAGTACCTGCCATAGGCAAGACATTTAGCAGCTACTGTATTGAAGGTTTCTAAGGAGAAGGCAATGGCAACCCACTCCAGTACTCTTGCCTGGAAAATCCCATGGGCGGAAGAGCCCGGTGGGCTGCAGTCCATGGGGTCTCAAAGAATCGGACACGACTGAGTGACTTCCTTTCACTTTTCACTTTCATGCATTAGAGAAGGAAATGGCAACCCACTCCAGTGTTCTTGCCTGGAGAATCCCAGGGACAGGGGAGCCTGGTGGGCTGCCGTCTATGGGGTTGCACAGAGTTGGACACGACTGAAGCGACTTAGCAGCAGCAAGTTAGACATGGTAAAGGGAAGAAAACTAAATGAGTTAACTGCTGCTAAGGCTGTAACAGAAAGCAGTCATAGTTTCCATTAATATTTAGCCCAATGACCAAATTTTTATTTATTAAAGAAATACAGTTTGAGACTAGCAAAATAATCATTTATAAATACTTATAATTTGAAATCTATAATAATTTATATTCCTATGTGAATAGAATCTAGATTGGTTTGAATGGGTTATGTATTATCTTTTGTATATGTCTGTGTGTTTATTCACCAAGTCTTTGATATTTTGCCTGAAACCCTAGACATTCTCTTAAGTAACAATAGCTCCACATTTATCGGGTCAGACACTGCAACATGTTATTTCATTCTAACCACCCAGCAAGGTAGGTAACATTATTTATCTCTATTGTATAGTGAGAAAACTAAGGCATAGAGATATTAAGTAACTTTGGTCAAGGTTGCAAGGAAGCCAGGATAGTCTGTCTGAGTGTGGTGTCCTGACTCTATGATTATGCTCTATTACCTAAAAGAACAGGACGGATCTAGCTCATTCCATTAAGAACACTGTTGTGAATGCTCTGTATGCTCAGATCTACTTTAGTGTTGTCATTGTTTTACTTTCCTCTAAACTATCCCACACTCTTCTCATTCAAAGAGGTATCTTAAGCAGACCTTGTATATACACTAGTCCTTTTTCCCCCCCAGCCTTATTGAGATATAATTGACATACAGCATTTTGTAACTTTAAGATGTCCAGTGTGTTGATTTGTACCCTTAATATTTCAAAACGATTGCCACAGTAATGTCCACATAATTACCATTACTTTTGTATGGTGAGAACACTTAGGATTTGCTTTCTTAGCAATTTTCAAGTATGTAATGCATTATAATTTCTATAATTGCAATGCTGTACATTAGACCCCCAGAAATTCTAAAGCTTCTAACTGGAAATTTGTACCCTTTGACCAGTATCTTCTCTATCCACCATCCCCTGGTAACCACCTTATATTCTGTTTCTTTGAGTTCTGTTTTTTTAGATTTCACATTATAAGTATTACCGCATGTATCTGCCTTTCTTTGACCATGTGACTTATTTCACTTAGCCTAATGCCTTCAAGGACCATCCATGTTGTTGCAAATTGCAGGATTTTCTTCTTTCTCGTGACCGAGTAGTATTCCATTGTATGTATTTCAAGCTCACATGTTCTTTATCCATTCATTCATATGGAGTACGAAATGGCAACCCAGTCTACTATTCTTGCCGGAAAATTCTATGGACAGAAGATCCTGGCGGGCTCCAGTTCATGGGGTCACAAAGAATTGGGCATGACTGAGCAGCTAAGCACATTCATTCATAAATGGACACTTAGTATGGCTATTGTGATTAATGCTGCAATAAATATGGAAGTGCACATATCTCTTTGATATCTTATTTTCATTTCCTTTAGATATATATCCAGAAGGATTTTCTATTTTTCAACTTTTTTGTGGAACCTTACCATTTGCTACAGTGTCTGTAGTACCAATTTATATTCCTACCAACAGTACACATGGGTTCCCTTTTCTCTACATCATCACCAATGCTTGTTATCTGTTGCCTTTTTGATGATAGCAAAGTGTAAGGTGATATCTCTTTGTGGTTTTGGTTTGGATTTCTCTGATGACTAGTGATCTTGAGTATCTTTTCATGTACCTGTTGGCTATCTGTATGTCTTCTTTGGAAAAATGTCATACAACTCACGACATTGTATGAGTCCTTTAAGTATTTTGGATATTGATTTCTTACTAAGTATATGGTTTGCAAGTATTTTCTCCCTATCAAAGATTTTTTTTTTTTGGTGGATAGTTTCTTTTGCTGTGTATTAGCTTTCCAGTTTGATGTGAAAGTGAAAGTGAAGTCGCTCAGTCGTGTCTGACTCTTTGCGACCCCATGGACTGTAGCCCACCAGGCTCCTTCCATCCATGGAATTTTCTAGTAAAGAGTACTGGAGTGGGTTGCCATTTCCTTCTCCAGGGGAATCTTCCCGACCCGGGGATCGAACTCGAGTCTCCCTCATTGCAGGCAGACTCTTTACTGTCTGAGCCACCAGGGAATCCCAGTTTGATGTAGTCCCACTTATTAATTTTTGCTTTTGGTATTATATCCAAAAAATCATTGCCGAGACCAACATTAGGGAACTTTTTCACTATCTAGGAGTTTTACGGTTCTAGATCTTAGGTTTAAGTTTAATCCATTTTGAGTTAATTTTTGTACGTGTTGTAAGATAAGGTACAGTTTCATTCTTTTGCATGTTTTATCTACTTTTCCCAACACCATTTATTTAATCCCTTACCCAATGAGTATTCTTGGTTCCCTTGTCAAATACTGGTTGACCATATATGCAAGAGTTTATTTCTGGGTTCTCAATTCTGTTCCATTGGTCTGTGAGTCTATTTTTATGTTTTTTTATTTGAAGAAAATGATGAAATAATGTCATAATGTAAACATTGCAGACTCTTGGTGGTTTGGTAATCTATCTTAGGAAAAAATAATATTATTTTTGCAGACACTCTTTTTTTAATTGGGATTTGATTTTACATATTCATTTTTGTTTTACTTTTTGGCTATGCTGCACAGCATGTGGGATCTTAGTTCCTAGACCAGGGATAAGCACAGGATCTTAACCATTGGAACACCAGGGAAGTCCCTAGATAATCACAATTTTAAGTGATTAAATCATTGAATTACTTTTAAAATTGTATTTTCTTTGGATTTAAGAAAAGATATTGCCTCTTTTCTCAGTGCTTGAAAAAGAGAGGATTGTTTATGTGTAGTAAAGTTTAGTTAGATAAATTCACTGTGTTTTAATATGTAAGAATGTAGTTAGAAAACTTCAATCACAGTATAAATGTCATGATCCCCTGTCTATCTTACATTGAATTTTCCTTGAGCTGATTGTTAACTTGAAAGGGAAAGACTTAAGAGTATATGATACATGCCTTTGAGTGTTTTGAAGGTTTCTAAAGATCTGCAGTGGATGAGAGGTTGAAACTTAGTGGCCTCTACCCCTCCCATTTCCCAATTCCTTTTTATATATATTTTTTTATTTTTTATTTTTTTCTTTATATTTTGTTTAAGGAAGATTGGGGAGTAGGGGAAACCGAATCCCTCTAGGGATGAAAAGATCCTTTAGAGTAAAGAAGACCCTCAAGTCAAGATAAAAGTAGAATATTGACTAGGAAGGCACAGTTCACAACTGGAAAGGTTGTGATCAACTAGGTCAGTCAAAACCACCCTAATTTCTCTCGTACTCCTCAAGTAGCTGAGTGATCGACTTAGTGATGGCCGAGTGATGCTGTCAAGGAAATTTAGAAGTATACTGAGGGCAGTATGCAAAGTGTGGACAAAAGAAGCATCTGTATGGTATTGCTGCTGCTGCTGCTGCTGCTAAGTCGCTTCAGTTATGTCTGACTCTGTGCGACCCCATAGACGGCAGCCCACCAGGCTCCCCCGTCCCTGGGATTCTCCAGGCAAGAACACTGGAGTGGGTTGCCATTTCCTTCTCCAATGCATGAAAGTGACAAGTGAAAGTGAAGTCACTCAGTCGTGTCCGACTCTTAGCGACCCCATGGACTGCAGCCTCCCAGGCTCCTCCATCCATGGGATTTTCCAGGCAAGAGCACTGGAGTGGGGTGCCCTTGCCTTCTCCAAATGCAGAAGAGACCAAATCTCCTAGAAGGATAACACATCTCTTGACCCTGCTGTGTTCATGAGACAGAGGGGAAGATCTGCATTAGATCTCTGATGTCAACTATGCTTGTTTTCTAACCCCACATTAGTAGATGCTGGAATTTCAAATAATACAAAACAGTAATGGGGAAAAAAAAATTCTTAAGAGAAAGTTATATCTTTATTAGTTATCACAAATTCCTTTAAAATAATAATACAATTTCAGGGGTTTTTGTTGTAACATTTTTGAAAATACTAATAAATGGTATTGTTGATTAGCTTTGTTTTTTACCCACTGTTTTATCATACTTGCTATTCTTTAATGAAATACTGGTACCTTCTTTGTTTATAAGTACTTGCTCTCAAAAGGGGAAGAGTACAGTTATCAGAGTCAAGTGTGCTTGTCTGAAGCTCTCACCCCCTTGTTTATGCAACCTTAGATAAGTCATTTTACCTCTTCATATTGTTCTATTGATAAACGATAAAAGGAAAGGGTTATATTAGATAATATATCTAAGCTTTAACTCTAAACTTATTCTGACTTTGTGACTTGGAAGTTATTCTACAACCAGACTTTATACCTACGATTTGTCCTTGGAAACTGTCATAATTATTTTCTCTACTGACTGACAGTACAGCTGTATTAGCGGGCTGAGTGTGTGGCTTGTATGCAACTGTAACACATATGAAAACATCCTTTAGATTTTTATCTGTGTGACTTTTTTCCCCCAGCAAAACTTGGAAGATAACAATGTGGAAACTTCTCACTTCCTGCAATTGCATTTTTGATGAGGTTGGAAGGGTGAAGAGGGGAGTAAGTGATTAAGCAAAAACAGGAAGTAGAGTCTCTTCTTCCAGCTGACATCCGAAGCTATTCCTAGAAATTCTTTTTGGGGCTTCCCCTTTGATCCCACAACTAACTGTTCTTGTTTTGTTTTAGTTTTCATTTCAATTTTTTGGTCATTGTAGCTTTTTAAGTCAGATCATTGAAAATTAAGATCACAGGCAAGAAATGGAAATACAATATTATACTGTATTATTGATTGAAAAGAAATTGATATGCCTTTTCTCTGGCGTGTATTTAAAGCAGGGATTTAATAGTGACTGGGTTTTTTTCCTAGGGAAGAACCAGCTTGTTTCTGCAATGTTGTAGACAGTATGCATGGACTAAATACTTTTTTCTAAAAAAGTGTTTCTGTATCCATACAAACGCCTCTGTACATACAAAAAGCCTCAGAATTAGGCCTATAAAGCATGGAAGGGTGAGTGATATTGTCTTAAGAGTCTGTGATTAAGAATTTGACAATCTATGTAATAATGAAACAGTTGTATACAAATTAAACTTGTGTAAATAATTTTAGTATTCTTTCTCAGCTTGTGAAGAAAGTCAAAAGTGATTTGGGTTTTGGCATAATTGATCCTAAAGCCTTCCTTCCTGCCAGTTCAGTTACATGGCATGTTCAATGCCTTCTTGAGACTTCTAGAATGTGCTCATGCATCCATGCCATCAGTGGAGATAGTGGGCTTGTCTTCCCTTTGTATGAGCCAGGAGGATATTTTCCATGCAACCTAATTCCTTTCTGTACCATCTGTCTCTCTATAGTAAAAGTATACAGGGTGATCCATCAAGGTGAGGGTGAAAGCTAGAGCTATTTAGTTTCATTTTGTCCTTTATATAAGGGGACAACTTTTTTTATGCCATTTAAGAAAGTGTTTTCTGTGTTAAAACTCATTCCCGGCCATTCTGATTCTTGAGTTTTCAGTTCAGTTCAGTTCAGTTCAGTCACTCAGTCGTGTCCAACTCTTTGCGACTCCATGAATCGCAGCACGCCAGGCCTCCCTGTCCAACACCATCTCCCGGAGTTCACTCAAACTCACGTCCATCAAGTTGGTGATGCCATCCAGCCATCTCATCCTCTGTTGTCCCCTTTTCCTCCTGCCCCCAATCCCTCCCAGCATCAGAGTCTTTTCCAATGAGTCAACTCTTCGCATGAGGTGGCCAAAGTACTGGAGTTTCAGCTTTAGCATCATTCCTTCCAAAGAAATCCCAGGGCTGATCTCCTTCAGAATGGACTGGTTGGATCTCCTTGCAGTCCAAGGGACTCTCAAGAGTCTTCTCCAACACCACAGTTCAAAGCATCAATTCTTCAGCGCTCAGCCTTCTTCACAGTCCAACTCTCACATCCATACATGACCACAGGAAAAACCATAGCCTTCACTAGGTGAACCTTTGTTGGCAAAGTAATGTCTTTGCTTTTGAATATGCTGTCTAAGTTGGTCTTAGCTTTTCTTCCAAAGAGCAAGTGTCTTTTAATTTCATGGCTGCAGTCACCATCTGCAGTGATTTTGGAGGCCCCTCCAAATTTTCCTTGTTATCTATTTACAAATATATAAAGTCAGCTACATAATGCTGCTGCTGCTGCTGCTAAGTCGCTTCAGTTGTGTCCAACTCTGTGCGATGCCATAGACGGCAGCCTACCAGGCTCCTCCGTCCTTGGGATTCTCCAGGCAAGAACACTGGAGTGGGTTGCCATTTTCTTCTCCAATGTATGAAAGTGGAAAGTGAAAGTGAAGTTGCTCAGTCGTGTTCGACTCTTAGCGACCCCATGGACTGCAGCCTACCAGGCTCCTCCATCCATGGGAGTTTCCAGGCAAGAGTACTGGAGTGGAGCTACATAATAGATACTCTTTTTTAGATCGTTTTAATTTGCTGTGCACCTTGCTAAGTACTTTATGCATTGACATGCCATTTGATTTTTATAACATGTCTGAAAATCTGGATATTATCCCTTCCTTATAGTAACAGAAACTGAAGTTGGATAAGCTGAATAGCTTTCCCAAAGGCCCACTGCTGGAATGTATCTGGACTGTAATTCAAATACATTGCTGAATTATGACCAAAAGTATTCTCTCAAATACTCTTTCTGAATGAATTCAGTTGCAAGATCAGAACCATTTTATAATTTGAGGAGTAATTCCCATGAGCCACAGATCCTGATTTTTGTGTTGGACTTACTGGAATTGCAACATACATATTGATTCTTTGCATATGAAATTAAACAAACTTGAATTTTGAAAGCAGCTATTATAGTAAGTGCAAGGTTACATCACTGGATTGTCTTCTCTGGAAGATTTGGAAAGAAAAAAAAAATCCAGCTTCCATATTAACACATGAAAAGGAAAATAATGATGTTAATTTTTTCCTTAATATAAAAAAGTATGTAGAAGAGGCTCTCATTTTATTCATAGAGAAGTAGGTAATCTACTTACCTTTAAGGTTTTACCAGAGTTAACCTAAAAAGTAATTGTTACTGAAATAGTTGAAGCAATTATGCCAGGTTTAAGATCCTTTTTATCATTAATTAATAATAAACCTAAAGATTAGCAGTATGTTTGCCAGATGCTTCCACATTGGTTTTTTTTTTTAACCTTCCTTTGCTCGATCACCAATCTGAAATTAAGCAGTGCAGCAACTCCAGTTGTTATTTCATTGGTGGAAAAAAAACTACAGCGTTTCGGCTGGTTAGCAAATCAAGGTGGAGATGAAACTAAGGTTAGAAGTATCTTCCCACTATACCTCCATACCTCATTGAAAAAATGCGTGTGTGCGTGCTAAATCACTTCAGTCATGTCCGACTCTGAGTGACCCTATGGACTGTAGCCCTCCAGGCTCCTCTGTCCATGGGATTCTCCAGGCAAGAATACTGGAGTGGGTTGCCTTGCCCTCCTTCAGGTGAATCTTCCCAACCCAAGGATCGAACCCGTATCTCTTATGTCTCCTGCGTCAGCAGGTGAGTTCTTTACCACTAGCCACCTGATAAGAAAATAAGCAAATAGAATTCATTATTCTAGTGTTATTTGAACACTGGAATTTTTCCCCTAAGGAGTTGGTGTTTTAAAATTCTTCCCACTAATGGTTTTATCATCTGTGAAAATTGTTTATTTGATTAAAAACTATGAGAAAAAGGACTGTATGTGTATGTGCATAAGGGGAGGGTGTTTGTTATGTGCTTGGGTAGGTACATGGTATTTTTGCATATGTACACGTATCTTTATTTACCTAAAATGTTTTTCTGCTAAATATGTGACTAGTTTTCTGACCCCATTATTTCACATTAAATCTTCAGAGACTTCTGAATTTTGTTTTAAAGACATTAAAGCAACAAAAATGGAAAGTATATTCTGTAAGAGAGAAAGTGGATGCGGTTTGGCTTTGGTAATATTTTTGCTCCCATGTAGCAACAATTAGCAATTACCGACTTCCTCTCATGTGTTCTTCATAAAGGTGGAAAGAATACTTTATTAGTCATATTCTGTATGACATTCAGTTACTAAAGATGGTAGATAGAAATGACTTAGTAGTTTCTCATGAAGGCTTCCCTGGTGGCTCAGTGGTAAAGAACCCGCCTGCAATGCAGGAGATGTGGGATCGACCTTTGGTGGGGAAGACCCCCTGGAGAAGGAAATTGCAATCCACTCCAGTATTCTTGCCTGGGAAATCCCATGGACAGAGGAGCCTGGCAGGCGGCAGTCCGTGGGATCACAAGAGTCGGACACAGCTTAGTGATTAAACTACCATACATGAGGAGTCATAGGCCAACTTGAGATTTATATTCCTTATTAACCATTCAATAACATTTTTAAAAATTCAGAAGAGATTTTTAAAACTGTTATTTTTTACCTTGGAAAAAGAAATTATCTAGTTAAAAATGTATGACATATTAAGAGAAGAGTGAAAATAAGTGTAAACAAATTATTGGAAAAAAGTTCAGAATAAGATTATTCTAAAAGTAAACATTTATTTTGCAGCTCTTCTATACTGAGCAAAATATGTGGATGAGTAATACACATGGAGGTGGTTGCAAGCTAGAAATTCAAGTTCTGTAGAAAGTGAGTTGATAAGCAACTAATACACCCTGTCTAAAACTTTTCTCCTTTCCCCTGCTAACATTATTTATGTCATTCTATGTCTTGATATATAAACACAATGATAAATGTGAATGCTGAGCTTTGTTGTTTTAGGTAAAAATGTTTACAGGTTTATAGTTTTATAGGTCATGAATCCTGGAATTCTTGTTTAACATATAGATATTTCCAGTGGACTAGTATAACCTTGAATGTTGTTTAACTAACATATTTTTTCCTCGGGTTCTCAGAAAATGTAATATGTGCCTTCTGGTTACTGTACTATTAATCAGTTATTAATAGCGGCTTCCCTGGTGGCTCAGACGGTAAAGCGTCTGCCTACAATGCGGGAGACCCAGGTTCGATCCCCTGGAGAAGGAAACGGCAACCCACTCCAGTATTCATGCCTGGAAAATCCCATGGACCGAGGAGCCTGGGGGGCTACACTCCATGGGGTCGCTGAGTGACTTCTGTGTGTGTTTTTTTCATAAACTTTCAAGAAGAAATGTTTAATAAGTCAAAAGGCATTGGTAAGATCCCTTTAAAGATGTACTCTTTCTAACAGAAGACTGAAAACTGTAACAGACTGTAACTACACCTCAACATTCTTCATTAGGAAAATCACCGTGGCAGATATATGTTATGTTATAACGTTTTCAACATTGTTATTTACATGTACGTATGAAAATCTGTGACCGTCAGCATCACATCTATGAAGTCAAATATCTTCTGCCTCAAAGTAGCTGTCATTTAACGCCTCCACCTTTATTGATTTTAAGTGAGGGGAAATCTGAATCTTCTACACCTGGCACTAAAAAAATTCTTTGTCTAAACTGGCCTTGTCTGAGTATGGACAGATCTATCTGCACTGGGATGTATACAAGAGAAACTGCTGTAGCTTTGAGAATTAGACCAATCCCTCCCTCATATTTGGAAAGGAGAAAATAATCCTTAGCTTCGGGTAAAATATTTAAGAGTTGCAATGGATTTCCAATCAGAAAGGCTTTCACCTCTGTCATTCTTAAAATCGATTATCTGTTCTTTTGTTTAATACATATATTTTCAGTTTGCTTTTAGTTTTATCAGACTATTCATAAGCGGTTTGATGGTTGGGCTATTTAAATGGAGATCTAAAAATCACCATGAAGTGCACTAGATTGCTTCAATCTAAAGCAAAACCTATCAATATTTGTTTTGGAGATTTCTTTTCAACACTGAGTAAAAACAGAAAACCCTTGTCTATTACTTAGGAAAGTGTTGCTGACCTTATTACTAGTTTAATCTTCTGTAATACAGTTGTAGGAAGTACCAAGTTAGCAGGTAAAGTGATGGTGAGAGATAAGAATCTGAAAAGACCCTTGGAATTATGATGCCAGTGATATATGAAAATCCAAATAATTTGAAGTTTTGATATTTTAAATTTCTATGACATGGTCATGCTGAACTGATTTTAGAATATCTGTCATTGTTTGTCCTCCAAAGTAGAAATTATCTTAAATTTACAATTCAGTATTAGCATTTCTATTAGCAAAAAGTAGTTGTTGGAGTGGACAACCAGGTTTGCAAAATTATCTATCCTGAAACGAAGAGAAATAGCCTCCAAATTTTATGATGATCATTATGAGAGAAAGTTATGTTGTAACAATGTTTTATAGTGTCCTCCTATGTCTTTTTTCCAAACTGTACTAAAATTATTTATCATCATTGTTAATGTTCTTTTAGTAGCACAATAAAATAGTAATCCTTCAGCTATTTGACAAGTGTGTACTTTTAAATGGATATTTTTCTTGTAATTTTTGTTAGTCATGGTTACAAAAGTCAAAGTTAATGGTTATTGGTATATGGGTCTTGTTAGTAGAGCCTGAACCTAAGGAGAAGTGGGAAGAGGTAGCAATTATAGCCCCTAGAAGATTTAATAGCTAAGATCTAATATGGACTCTATATGTTAAAATGAGAAAAATCCTTGTTCAACTTTATAGACAAGATATTGCTGCACAGATTTTGTTGAGGCTTTATGTTCACTGAATCCTTCTAAAGAGACTTGTATTGTCTTTATAGCGCTTGAACAGTTGGCTATCCCATTATTTAGATTAAGCATATGCAAATTTATACAAGCTCTATGTTTATTGATAAGTAATAATCTCATGTTTTGCATTGTTTCTGTGACATATAGACAACAAAATATAAATCCTTTTTATTTCTATGAAAGGCACTCATAGGGATTTGGGTTACAAAAAAATGCATACTTTCTTGACATTTATGATTATATTTAAAAACAGTATTACTAAATACTAAATTTGGTGACGATCACTCAGTTATGCACCAATGTGAGTTTGTTTTTCAGTTTTTGTTAAATTTTAATCATGTGCCAAGTTTTCTGAGGCACGAAAAGGAAACCAGAGATTAGAGGGAGGTTTAAAAACATTAAATACACTGATAAGGTTTGCATCCTTGTGGTTTTTTTTTTCCTGCTGTTCTGATAGTTCTTTAAGGTTCTGTCATTTTCAATCAACAGAGAGTACATGTGATCAGTATATCTGATAAACTTGTCAATGCCTCTTTAAAGCAGGATTCCCCAACCTATTCAATTCAGATCCCCCTGCTTCATTTCAAGTATCATCTTGATAAGACAGAGCTATGTCACAAGCATCTGTGTGTAGCCAGCTCAGTCTACAACTAATTTGTGCAGGAAAAAATTAAATCAGGAGGTAAATTATTCCATGATTGCTCATTCCCAACAGAGTTGGGCATCATTCTGAAGAAAATATCAAATAATTGGTTTCAGGCCGTGTCAGACACATGCAATTCCCTTCTCTAATGGCTGTGTGTGGTAGCACCAGGCCTCAGGGGTCAGCAAAGAACTGGAAATAGCTTAGTGCCAGGCACGGCAATAGAGAGTCAGAGCACATAGGAAATGAAGTGGCAATAAGTGCAATCCATAGGGGAAATGTGCTTCACTTGGAGTTTAATATATCGGTTCAGAATCTGGCAGGAAGCCATGCAACAATTGTTTACCTTTTTGTCAGCATCTGCATCTGTTCTGTTTTGTAAACAGCACTTAACTCTCAGTCGGTAAATGCTGGAATCAATAACAACTGTTAAGGGATTTCCTCCCCCCCCCCTTTTTTTATATTCTATAACAAATGCACACTACAAACAATGTTTGCCTTAGATTAACAAGGAACAGACATTAACAGGGTCAAAGGGATTTGGTTGGGAACATTTTATAGCTTCTTGGGTTTACAGTAATTATATCTGTGTGATTTGAATGTATTTTGTAACCTATCCAAATTAAACTGTTAAAAAAATGCTAGCAAGCAGTAATGAAGATGATTTTTTATAATTATCTTAAGTACTGTGTATAGAAAACTGCTGGCACTGTTTGTAATAATTTAGTTCTGTGCAATATTGTGTATTACAGCTGCTATGCAGAAATATTAAGTTGCCTTTTGCAGTTTTAGGAAATTAGTGATTATATCCAGCAGTACTAATTATTTTAAGCATACAGTTATTAAAAAAAAAATTACACACCACAGTGAGACATAAAAAAGGTTTGATCTGTGACTAGTGCCTATAAAACTAAATATGTCATTAGTAAATGCAAAAAAAAAAAAAAAAGGAAAACACTGCTTTGAAGTTCACTGTCTTCAGGGACTGAATAGATGAATGCTGTCATAAATGCAGGATTGTTATAACAGTTATAGCATCACTGAAAAGTGAATAGCACCAGGATCAGAGGAACACATTATTGCTGATGGGTTTATGCCTGCATCTTTCCACTCACTACTTAAAAATTTTACTCCTTAAAATTTCCCTATATGCAATTGCTTAGTTGCCTCATTTTCATTTTATTTGATTACTTCATATCTGATTTTAACCAAATCTGGTTTGTTTTCTTCTGCTTTTACTTATATAATAAGCATTAAATCTTAGGCTGTCCTATTAATTTTTGTCAAATGGATGATTTCTTTGAACCTTTCGCTGGATAACCATAAACCACAAATAAAATTTGGGAATTATTTGGTCAGATCACCTAATCAAGATTTCTATTTTCTTGTCTTTTCAGAATTTTATGTCTAAGGGTTTGGTGTGAATTCTTTAACTTCCTCAACAGTTATTTTGCTATTTGACTTAGCTAAATTATTTTGACCAACATTTTTTGAAAGTTTATTGTATTTTTTATTAAAATCTTATTTTGAAAATTTGAACAGTAATCTCTTTTGTACCTTTATCAATCCTGAGAAGTACTTTGACTTCCTTTTCTTCACTGTGTATTATTTGCTTCTTTGACATTCTGTGACTGTGTACAAAATCAATTAATATATGGTAATATGCATACCACCACAGGTTATATGTGATTGTATAATATAAATTCCTTTTTATCACCTAGAATGTCTAGAATTTTATTTTTCATTATCCTCAGAATCACAATCCAGATTTTGTAAATTTCCATTTAAAATGTTTATTTGAATGACGTGTAACTTGTTTTTAGGCTCAGAAACTAGAAAAGAGTTGTCTTTTGTAATGTACATTCTATCCAATGATAGAGAACATACCTTATTAATCCATTCCATTATGAAATTATATAATTCTGTAAAAAATAAACTAATCCTTAATACTGCTGCATGTTCTGATCTATAAATAGAAAGAGAAAAAATCTTGATAGAAAGTTTTATTTCCAAATTAGAATCTGTCTTTGAAAACCGTAGTCGATGTTTAGATGTGATTTAAGAGGTAAACTAACACCTTTTGTAATTACTTCCTTTACCACGGGAAAATGGTTACATGGCTCCAAATATCTCTCTAGAAATTTAAAGAATATAAAAATGAAACTTTAGTTTCCATTGTTTGTACTTTGTATCTTTAACATCTACTTGATAGGTGAAGAATCCACCTGCAATGTGGGAGACCTGGGTTCGATCCCTGGGCTGGGAAGATCCCCTGGAGAAGGGAAAGGCTACCCACTCTAGTATTCTGGCTTGCAGAATTCCATGGACTATACAGTCCATGGGGTGGCAAAGAGTCGGACACAAAGGAACAACTTTCACTGTTACTGACAGGAATTAGTTCCCTGATAGCTCAGTTGGTAAAGAATCCACCTGCGATGCAGGAGACTCCTGTTCGACTCCTGGGTTGGGAAGATCTGCTGATGAAGGGATAGGTTACCCACTCTAGTATTCATGGGCTTCCCTTGTGGCTCAGCTGGTAAAGAATCCTCCTGCAATGCTGGAGACCTGGGTTCGATCCCTGGGTTGGGAAGATCCCCTGGAGAAGGGAAAGGCTACCCACTCCAGTATTCTGGTCTGGAGAATTCCAGTCCATGGGTCCCAAAGAGTCAGACACAACTGAGCAACTTTAACTTTCACTTTTGCTATTTCATGTTAAATATTTTAAATCACATCCTAATCACTTAGTATGCAAGTTTAAAACAGTTATGATTAAAATTTTCATACCAAAGGTCAAAATGTTCAAAGCTTTATTGTTCCTAAATTAATATAGGTGACTATCTTGCATTTATGTTAGCATTAAAGTTAACTAGCAAAGCTTGAAAAATTATAGTGGTTATTATGTTCTGATGGAATCTGTAAGGCACTCATAGGGGGATGGATATTGTCTATGGATCATTAGCTAATTAAAAAAAATTGATTGTTAAGGTAGCCCTTTGTTGTATTAGGTGAAGGAATCATTATTCCCTAGGCAAAGGGAAAATTAAGTGCTAATTAACAGGTTATGAAGTGTGCAGTAGTAATAAGAGAGTAAGCAGCATTTCCCCAGAACAACTTACCTGCCTCCTGAGAAACCTGTATGCAGGACAAGGAACAACAGTTAGAACTGGACATGGAACAATGGACTGGTTCAAAATTGGGAAAGGAGTATGTCAAGTCTGTATATTGTCACCATGCTTATTTATCTTCTATGCAGAGTGTGTGTGTGCCAAATTGCTTCAGTCATGTCCAGTTCTTTGCATCTGTATGGACTGTAGCCCACCAGGCTCCTTTGTCCATGGGATTCTCCAGGGAAGAATACTGGAGTAGATTGCCATACCCTCCTCCAAGGGATCTTCCCAACCCGAGAATTGAACTGGCATCTTCTATGTCTCCTCCATTGGCAGGCAGATTCTCCACCGCTAATGCCACCTGGGAAGCCCTCTATGAAGAGTACATCATGCAAAGTGCTGCGCTGGATGACTCACAAACTGAAATCAAGATTGCTGGGAGAAATATCAACAACCTTAGATACATATATGATACCACTCTAATACCAGAAAGAGAAGAGGAACTAAAGAGCTTTTTGCTGAGGGTGAAATAGGAGAGTGAAAAAGCTGCTTAAGAGTCAACATTCAGAAAACTAAGAGCATGGTATCCCGTCCCATCACCTCATGGCAAATAGATGGGAAAAAAGTGGAAGCAGTGACAAATTTTCTCTTCTTGGGTTCCAAAATCACTGCGCATGGTGACTGCAGCCATAAAAGATTCTTGCTCCTTGGCAGAAAAGCTATGACACACCTGGACAGCATATTGAAAAGCAGAGACATCACTTTGCCAACAAATGTCCAAATAGTTCAGAGCTATAGAGACCAGAGACGTCCTTGGTGGCTCAGACGGTAAAGCGTCTGCCTACAATGTGGGAGACCTGGGTTCAATCCCTGGTTCAGGAAGTTCTACTGGAGAAGGAAATGGCAACTCAATCCAGTATTCTTGGCTGGAAAATCCCATGGATGGAGGAGCCTTGTAGGCTACAGTCCATGGGGTCACAAAGAGTTGGACATGACTGAGTGACGTCACTTCACCGTATAGTCTTTCCGGTAATCATGTACAGATGTGAGAGTTGGACCATAATGAAGGCTGAGCACTGAAGAATTGATGCTTTCGAATTATGGTGTTGGAGAAGACTCTTAAGAGTCCCTTGGTCAGCAAGGAGCTCAAACCAGTCAATCCTAAAGGAAATCAACCCTGAATATTCACTGGAAGAACTGATGCAGACACTGAGGCTCTGATACTTTGGCCTCCTGATGCAAAGAGCTGATTCATTGGAAAGACCCTGATTCTGGGAAAGATTGAGGGCAGGAAGAGAAGGGGGCGACAGAGGCTGGATGACATCATTGGCTCAATGGACATGAGATTGAGCAAGCTCCGGGAGGTAGGACAAAGGAGCCTGGAGTGCTGCAGTCCAAGTTGTCGCAAAGAGTCGGACATGACTGGGCCACTGAACAACAAGCCAGTGGCATCTGGGAACACCAAAGTCAACAAATTGATTGCTGATAACTAGTTGTATTTTTCAAATTCCCCAACATAATATTAAATATCATGAATTTACTCAACACCATAGCAAAAGTTTCTTTATTGAAATCTTAACATAATGAAATTTGTATATTGTGCTTTTAAATGCTGTGCTTAGAATTTATTCTATACATGATTCTTTACTTACATGTAGTATGTTTGTTTCTAATTAGCTCTTTTTCTTTAAGAACTTGAAGTCTCTATTCAGTTATAGTTTTATTTCCTTGTTTTTTATGTAAGATTTTTGAAAAAAGAGATACGTGACCTTCTTTGTGTTAATTTTAACACAGTTTGATATTTGCTTCTGTAGTCATCAAATAAGAATTGCTAAGTTATCTATGTTCACAGCTTGATGCAGCTCATCTCTGCTGATGGTGTGGTAGAGCTGATGTATTTTATACTCTTATTAGGTTTGATCTTGAACATTGGCTTTTAAGGTCTTTTAAGATTGCTCATCTAATATCACTGTGGAGTCATTCAAGCCACTTTGTGATGAAAACATAGGGGCACAGCTGCAGCCCCAATTTATCACATGCTTTTGGAGGCTTCTCGGCTCCAAGTGAAATTCCAAACATATTGAGTCTCACTTTAGCAAACTGGGGATCTTGGCTCGCCAAACAACTGTAAATGGTTGCTTTCGGATCCACTTGCAAATTCAGATGATGATTAAACAGAGGGATTTTCACTCCAGCTTGTCCATTGTCCCTCTACCTATTGGAGACGAGAACCACATCTTATGGGAAATTCCCATTTATTGCTCAGGTTTACCTGTTTTCTATTATGTGTAACCAAAGTTTGGAGAAATATGACTTTATACATAAATGCCTTTTTCAAATGATACTAGTGACTCTGAGAATCCTCTTTATATCGTTTGTCAAAAGCAGAATGATTCATAAGCTGATCTAATCGAGGCTGTTTCTCCCTTAGGTTCCTTTGAATTTTGGTGCATGTTTGCTGATCATAATGCTTGCAGGCTTGAACCGTAGGCATTTTCCACAAGTATGTCCTTCGGCACTTTGGGCGAATGGTGAGGAAGTCTCGCTCCGAGACCTGTGACTCGTTGGAAGATGCTGAATGCTGCAAAAGGCAAAGTGGGCTGTTCTTCATTAGGAAGAAACCCATATGTTTCTCAAAAGACAGGGCTTTCCTATGGAACCATTGGGAGAAATGAGAGGTTCTTGAGTTGGTCTTCTCCAAAGACAGTCAGAAAAGGGAAGAGGGATGCTTAAGGCATGGGCAAGAGCTTAGAAGAAGGGATGAGGTTGTCACAAAAGTGGAGAAGTGGTGGGAGTGCTGTGGGAGACGTAGAAGAGAGGCGAGAGGCTCCTATTACAGCCTTACAGTAAGGAGGGAGCCCGAACCCTCGTTCATAAGGCAGTGGGGTCTCACGAGGGGCCTTTCCAGTTAAAAGAGGAAGCTGAGTTCTACGTTCATGAGAGGGGAGGTGGGACTGGAGAAAAGGTGACTCTGCATCCAAAGCGAAGACCAGGAGCGTCTCTGGCTTAAATTTACTTTGTGGGAGTGGGAAGAGAGAAACTGAGATTTTGAAAATATATTGAAGTACTTTTACTTTTTTAAAAACAATTATTTTTTTATTGAAGGATAATTGCTTTACAGAATTTTGCTGTTCTCTGTCAAACCTCAACATGAATCAGCCGTAGGTATTTTTGTTGTTGTTCAGTCTTTACTGTCGGAGAAGGCGATGGCAACCCACTCCAGTACTCTTGCCTGGAAAATCCATGGGCGGAGGAGCCTGGTGGGCTCCAATCCATGGGGTCGCTAGGAGTTGGACACGACTGAGCGACTTCACTTTCCCTTTTCACTTTTCTGCATTGGAGAAGGAAATGGCAACCCACTCCAGTGTTCTTGCCTGGAGAATCCCAGGGATGGGGGAGCCTGGTAGGCTGCCATCTATGGGGTCGCACAGAGTCGGACACGACTGAAGTGACTTAGCAGCAGTCTTTACTGTGCCTTTTGGAGAAGGAAATGGCAACCCACTCCAGGAAAATCCCATGGACGGAGGAGCCTGGTAGGCTACAGTCTGTGGGGTCGAAAAGAGTCGGACACGACTGAGTGACTTCACTTTCCTTTCCTTTAGTGTGCCTTGAATTATTTCATAGACATTTGAATCTGAAATTTTTTCTGGGGCCTATTTGAAGATTTTGTGATACCAAATATGTAAAATATGAAATGAGAATGTTTTATTAGGTAACTTTTCCAAGTAATACATTTTCATTATAAAAATTAAAACATCAAATAGATACAAGGAGAGAGTCAAAGATCTCGCATTTCCTCCCCCCAATCCCGATGCCCCAGATCACCACTGTTACTCACAGTTTGTTGCACATTGCAGGATTTTTCGTGTGCACGTATCAGAATTAATCTACAGGTTTGTATTTTTAAATGAGATCAGGCTACTGTTCTTCATTGTGCCTTTTTCCAATTAGTATTTCATGATCTCCTCCCATATCCATGCCATCTGTTCTGATGTTCTTTTCAGTAGGGCCGTGATATTCCATTGTGTAGGTGTAGCCTAATTCATGTGCATGTGGCTATATGTAATCTTACCATAGTGTTAACTGACTGGATTTAGAAAACAGTTTTCCCCCCAAAGCAATACCTGTCCACCGTTACATGTATTTGTGTGTGCACGTATTTGAAGTATATAAAATAAAGTGTTAGGCCTCTTTCACCCTCTCTACCCTTAATCCTGCCATCCTAAAGTGATTCCCTGTTAGTAGCTTGGTGTGTACCCTTCTGTACTTACACATGTGCCTGTACTGTGAATGTACATCCTGCAATTTTTTTTTTTTTTCACTATGCCATGGATCTCTTTTATTTCAGTATATACAAAGTGCATCTTTTTACAAGCTGTAAACTATTGTATGATTATATGAATTACTTAATTAACTAGCTCCTATTGACAGATATTAGAATTTCTCCCCATTTCTTTTCTTTGTATGCTTGAGTGTATATCTTTGAAAGCTTTGTTCCCAGAAGACTTATTCCTGGGCCAAAGAGGAAGCTAATTTAAATTTTGATATGTAAATTCAAGTTGCCCTCCAAAATCAGTAATACTCGGTTTTAGCTACACAGATTCTTAAGTGTGAATACCTAGATTGATACGTGTGTTCATTTAGACATCAGTTCATTAATTATGATTTTGAGTGTATGTGTTAAAATTCCTGTGCTGGCCTGCCTCCTTCTGGAGTATCAAGGCTATTGCTGTCTTGTCGGCCATCCTCTCACAGCTGCTGCTGCTACTGCCAAAAACAAACAAAAAAAAAAACCCAAAAAACGCCTGGGGGTGAGGGAGGGGCACTTCCTGCTGGATGCCTGGTTCTGTTAGGAGCTGTGGAGCCACACTTGCTTTGCACTCCATTTTTGCCACATGGCAGCTTTCTGGCCTTGGATAGGTAATTTTTTGTGAGTGTGAGTCATAATCTGCAAGATAGAGATGATAGTGATAAAACCTACCTCATAATGTCTAAGAATTAATATAGATATTGTGCATAGTGTTTGGGACAAACTAAGTGCTTTGTTATTGTCATTGTGTGAATTAATCTGACAAAGTGACTTGCCATCGTCTGTTAATACAGTGTTCCTAAGCACCAGTATATGACAAAAGGCTGCATGTTTGTTATTTGGAAATCAATTTCTCATTGAAGACATCATCTTATCTTTAAAATGCTTCCTATAATGATGTCTGAAAGTGTGATACTTTTTTCAATTTAGAAATGAGAAGTAAGGAAATAAGACTAAATTAAAATAATAGACATATGTGGATATCTCCTTTGTTTACCATCTTGACTCTGACCATCTCTATGTATGAAGGACCGCCTGATCTAGCTTCAGCCCTGATTCACCCCAGAGCTTCATACTCTAGAGCTTAACCTCTGCTCAGCTGGTCCCTGGGATGTTGCACAGGCACTCCACACCCAGCATGGACAAATCACACCTCCTCACCATTGCCCTGATCCCAGTCCTCTCCTGCAATCCAAGTTAGGACCACTAAGGATCATTCAAGTGCCAACTATGGCTCATTCCCCCCTACTGCCCCCCCCCCCAATCAAAAGAATTACCAAGTTGCTGTGTTTTTCCTGACTGCCTGAATATTTCCAAGTCTATCTCTTCTTCTGCATTTGTCATCAAGGAGTAGTTTAGATCTTTATCACTTCTCATTCAGACTGTTAAAATAGTTTTGTTTCCCTTTGTGATTCCTCATTCTTGTTTTCCTGTAAAACATCTGCCCAGCCCTCATCCCTCCCTTGTTTAAAGCTCTTCATCCTTTAAACTCCTCATCAGTGGCTCCTCATCAGTGTCAGGAGCAAACCTCCAGCTACTTAGTGTTAGCAAGACTTCCTTGACCTGGCACCTGCCTCCTTCAGCCTCATCCCCTGCCTCTCCTCACCTCGTATTTTTCTGTCTCTGGCAATACAGAAATGACAGAAAACCCCTGCTCATGCTCCGTTGTCTCCCACCTCCTACCCTCTTCCTCCCCTTCTTCGCCTAATTCCCATTGATCTTTTATGACAGCTCATGTGTCATTTCTTCCAGGAAGCTTTCTCTGGGCCAGGGCCCCTCATCCACGCTCCCACAGCATCTCCATATGCCTTTCTCAAAGCTCTTAGCATATTCTATTAAAATATCTAATTAGGGGTCTGTCTCCCCATATGGACACTAAGCACCTCAAGGGCAAGCATTATTTATTTTCCCCAGCACCCAATCCACTGCCTAATGCACAACAGGAGTTCCATGAATTTTTTTTTAACTGGGATCATTTTCTTGAAATAAATCACTATCTGGAGGTATATTGTAGTAACCAACTAATCAGCTTATTAATCTAGCCCCTGCTATTTAACAAGTATTGTGCTAAGATTAATGGGAATTCCAAAAGCATCAGACCCTTACTTCTCATCTAGATAGAGAAATAAAATATGAATACATGAAAAGCTGCTTGGGAGTTATGTAGCCAAGCAGTTGCAAAGTTCTGGGAAAGTGATTCCAGCTGGTAGGGGTTCCTTTTGACTTCTGTCCAGAATGAACACGATGAAATGGAAGTGTGTTGGTTGCAGAATAGGCAGGATCTGGAGAGGCGGGCAGAGATGAGCAACTGTGTTCGCTTTCTGGTGCTTTCTTATAATAGGGAGTGCATACATGGAGGGTTTATGTGGAAGGCAAAGCGGAAGGAAAACCCAAACCTTGTTTCTCAATCCTTCCAGCTTCTCCCATCTCATCACTCAGCCCAGAGAGTTCCTACAAGATGCCTTATTCCATAGCTCAGTCCTACTCTCTGCTACCCACCCCCACCCTCAACTCAACTCTGAAACAATATTTCTTTTGGGAAAAACTACGTTTCTCCAAGTAGTTTTTTTTGTTTGTTTGTTTTTGTTTTTTTTTAAAGTTTGAAATCAATTTAAAGCCTAAATTATATTAGGTTGGTGCAAAAGTAATTGCAGTTTTACATTGTTGAACTTTGCTGTTTGATGTAGGAATACATTCTTAAATAAATGTGGTTATGTTGTACATCATTTTAATGTGCACTTCTAACTTTTTTTTGCTAATGACTTATTACTTGCTGTTTATTTTATATTTATTTTAGACTACAGAAATGATGTTAGACAAAAAAGCAAATTCAAGTGATTTTCTTGTTCAAAGAAAGAAAGTGAAAGTGAAGTCGCTCAGTCGTGTCCAACTCTTTGCAACCCCATGGACTGTAGCCTACCAGGCTCCTCCGTCCATGGGATTTTCCAAGCAAGAGTACTGGAGTGGGTTGCCATTTCCTTCTCCAAAATCAACAGAGACAATTTGCAATGTCAACAATATGTTTGGCCCAGAAACTGCTAACAAACGTACTGTGCAGTGGTGGTTCAAGAAGTTTTCAAAGGAGACGAGCGCCTTGAAGATGAGCATAGTGGCCAGCCATTGGAAATTGACAACGACCAATGGAGAGCAATCTTCGAAGTTGATCCTCTTATATAACCACATGAGAGGTTGCTGAAGAACTCAACATCGACCATTCTAGGGTCGTCTGACGTTTGAAGCGAATTGGAAAGGTGAAAAGGCTCAATAAGTGGGAGCCTCATGAGCTGACCGAAAATCAAAAAAATTGTCATTTTGAAGTGTCGTCATCTTTTATTCTACACAACAACCTATGAACCATTGCTCGATTGGATTGTGATATGTGACAAAAAGAGGATTTTATATGATGACCAGCTCAGTGCTTGGACTGAGAAGAAGCTCCAAGCACTTCCCAAAGCCAAACTTGCAGCAAAGGTCCTGGTCACTGTTTGGTGGTCTGATTCCAGTCTGGTCTACTACAGCTTTCTGAATCCCAGAGAAACCATTACATCTGAGAAGTATGCTCAGCAAATCGATGATATGCACCAAAAACTGCAAAGCCTACAGCCATCATTGTCAACAACAATATGGACCCAGTTCTTCTCACAACCAGTGTTTCAAAAGTTGAGTGAATTGGGTCACGTACAAAGTTTTGCCTTATCTGCCATGTTCACGTGACCTCTCACCAACCTATTTCTTCTTCAAATATCTCAACAACTTTTTGCAGGAAAAAAGCTTCCACACCCAGCAGGAGGCAGAAAATGCTTTTGAAGAATTTGTGGAAATCTGAAGCACAATTTTTACACTGCAGGAATAAACTTATTTCTCACTGGCAAAAATGTATTGATAGTTCAGTTCAGTTCAGTTCAGTCGTGTCCGACTCTTTGTGACCCCATGAACCGCAGCACACCAGTCCTCCCTGTCTATCACCAACCCCCGGAGTCTACCCAAACCCATGTCCATTGAGTCGGCGATGCCATCCAACCATCTCATCCTCTGTCTTCCCCTTCTCCTCCTGCCCCCAGTCTTTCCCAGCATCAGGGTCTTTTGAAATGAGTCAGCTCTTCGCATCAGGTGGGCAAAGTATTGGAGTTTCAGCTTCAACATCAGTCCTTCCAATGAACACCCAGGACTGATCTCCTTTAGGATGGACTGGTTGGATCTCCTTGCAGTCCAAGGGACTCTCAAGGGTCTTCTCCAACACCACAGTTCAAAAGCATCACTTCTTCAGTGCTCAGCTTTCTTTATAGTCCAACTCTCACATCCATACATAACCACTGGAAGAACCATAGCCTTGACTAGACGGACATTTGTTGGCAAAGTAATGTCTCTTCTTTTTAATATGCTGTCTCAGCTGGTCATAACTTTCCTCCCAAGGAGTAAGCGTCTTTTAACTTCATGGCTGCAGTCACCATCTGCAGCAATCTTGGAGCCCAGAAAAATAAAGTCTGACACTGTTTCCCCATCTATTTGCCATGAAGTGATGGGACCAGATGCCATGATCTTAGTTTTCTCAATGTTGAGCTTTAAGCCAACTTTTTCACTCTCCTCTTTCACTTTCATCAAGAGGCTCTTTAGTTCTTCTTCACTTTCTGCCATAAGGATGGTGTCATCTGCATATCTGAGGTTATTGATATTTCTCCCGGCAGTCTTGATTCCAGCTTATGCTTCCTCCAGCCCAGCATTTCTCATGATGTACTCTGCATAGAAGTTAAATAAGCAGGGTGACAATATACAGCCTTGACGTACTCCTTTTCCTATTTGGAACCAATCTGTTGTTTCATGTCCAGTTCTAACTGTTGCTTCCTGATCTGCATATAGTTTTCTGAAGAGGCAGGTCAGGTGGTCTGGTATTCCCATCTCTCTCAGAATTTTCCACAGTTTATTGTGATCCGCACGGTCCTATTTTGATTAATAAAGATGTGTTTAAGCCTGCTGCTGCTGCTGCTAAGTTGCTTCAGTCGTGTCCAACTCTGTGCAATCCCATAGATGGCAGCCCATCAGGCTCCCCCGTCCCTGGGATTCTCCAGGCAAGAACACTGGAGTGGGTTGCCATTTCCTTCTCCAATGCATGAAAGTGAAAAGTGAAAGTGAATTCGCTCAGTCGTGTCCGACCCTCAGCGACCCCATGGACTGCAGCCTGCCAGGCTCCTCCGTCCATGGGATTTTCCAGGCAAGGGTACTGGAGTGGGGTGCCATTGCCTTCTCCTGTCTTTAAGCCTAGTTATACTGATTTAAAATTCACAGTCTGAACCCACAATTACTTTTGTACCAACCCAGTATTTTTGCCTTCAAGTGCCTTTGAAACTGACAGGACACATCTCTGTACTCAATAGAGCACAGGTTCTTCTGTTTTGGTGCAGAAAGAATTCCACAAGAGGCAGAGTGATAGGTAAGGAAAAGAGTTGGTTAATATAGCACGCTTGTGAGAGAGATACAAGCCAGTGGGCAAGGGAGTGGCTCACGAAGAACGTAGTAGGTTACAGTTTTATAATCAAAGGTTAAGTGGGCAGGGGAAGAATCACCTTTTTCCTCATTCTTGAGTAAACATGTTTCCATCATCAGTTCCTCCTCCCCATTGAGTGGGGGAGTTTTCTTGTCCTTATCTGGTCAAATTGGGACTGTCATTGCACAATGGAAATGAGCGAAAAGGCAGTGACATATACTAAAATATGGTAGATCATCTTGGGTTTCAGTGTATAGTCGCCTTCCCCTATATTTTTGTTTTTAGTGTGCACAGAGAAGCATGTCCTAAGAATTATTAACTTACCGATCTTACTGGGCAGGATGGGGGTCTCAGTCCACCATTGTTTTATTGTTTTGGGGGCATGTCTCAATGCTTGTATGGTTTTATTGCTAAGCAAACATGCTTGGCTTTTGTGGTGAAGTTAACCTGCTTTCTAGAGTGATCTTTAACAAACAGGCATCTCCCATACTTTCTCCTGTACTTCTGATCCCTTAATGGAATTAACTATTTAATCACCTACCTTGTTCCTATACTCTGTCCGTATCACCTTCAAATATAGGAGGTAAAAACGACTAACCCACAAAACATGAGAGGAAGAAAGCTTTCCATGGATTAAGTTAATCACCAAGTAATTTGTGTAAAACTTTAAGTATATGAAAAATTCAGAGAGGGGAGATTTTAGTGTAGAAAGAGCAAGTTAGAAACATTATTTGGACTTGAGTTTGGCCTCAAAGGGTATGTAGACCTTGTGCAGGCAGAAATAAAGGGAAAGTACTTCCCTTGAACTTCAGATCGCAGAAGCCGTAGAGGTTTACTGTGGCTTGTTGGAGACCCTGCAGATACCTGTGATTCGCACCCAGGAACTAGTCTGTATGTTACTGGTGAAGGCATTAGCCAGGACTCTGAACCTGCTGGTGTTCTTTCCTCCACTCCTCATCTCTGCTTCTTATGCAGAAAGGGAGAGGTTGTGACTAAAGGAGTATGTGGTAATTTACACAGTAGAAGAAAAAGCTTAACAATTAAATGTCTGGAAGGACAGAAACTGGAGGATTTCTGGAGGCCTGAGCAAATGGAACTTAGCTTTCAAGCTGTCTTGGTTTCTCCCCATGTGATGACTTCATTCTTGGACCAGTCCCTCTCCACAAAGTAGGTGACCCCTGGTAGCTTCTTCCTTACATCCTAAAAACTCCCCTGGTCCTTCTGTTCAAAATATCTCAGCGAAGGCCTCTGAATAGCCAAGGGACCAGCTTGTTACTAGAAGAGGGAATAAGGTGCTGGGCAGACAAAAAAGTGAAGATATCCAATAAATGGATGACTAGAGGGCCATTTTCTTTCAGCTTATATGTATGAATTTTGGTGAGAGTTTATCCTGAAGCAAAGCCTTATACATGGAAAACAGGATGGCTAGGTGGGAGTACAAAAAAAGAAAGAGAAGCTACAGAGCAAGTGTTCTCAGAGTGTGGTTTCTAAATCAGCAGCAGCATCACCTGGAGCGTGTGAAAAATAGAAATTCTTGGGCTCCACCCTAGACTCACTGAATCAGAAGCTTTGGGGGCAGCTCACCAACCTGTGTGTTAACAACTGTCCAGATAATTCTGTTGCCTGCTATAGATTGATCCTAACATAACAAGCCCATTTAAAAAGTTACTTACGAGCTTTGTGATCTTGAGCAATTTATTTAACATCTTTATACTTTCAAGGTAGGTGCTAATGTTGGGGCTTTCCTCACAGAGTTTAGAGGATTAGCACAAGTACAAGAATGCGTATAACAGTATCTGGCACAAAATGAACATTATTTAATTTTTTCTATTATCATTGTTAGAACTTGATGTTTGAAAGAAAGATACATATAAAAGGTGGTTTCCAATTCTGGGAAAAGTACGAATTGTCTCTTACTGATGGATCAAATTGTCTATATTATTCTTACATTGATCTTAGAGTCAAGCTGTTCAGAGGAATCACCTTCTGACTTCCATAGTATCGATACTTTATTTTTCAGTTGAAAATCAGTGTTATTGCCGTTTTTCTTAAAGAATACTTTCACATTGTCCTTCACTGATAAATAATTTACCTTTACTGAGCCTCTTTCCTGATGATAGTTTCTGTGATGATTAGAAATAACATATGTAAGGCTTTTTACCATATATGATGTGTTCGGTGAATGTGTTGTTGTCTAGTCACTAAGTCACGTCCTATTCTTTTGTGAACCCATGGACTGTAGGCCCACCAGCCTCCTCTGTCTATGGGATTTCCCAGTCAATAATACTGGAGTGAGTTGCCATTCCCTTCTCCAGGGGATTTTCCCAACTCAGGGATCAAACCAGGTCTCTTGGCAGGCAGATTCTTTGACCACTGAGCCACCTGGGAAGCCCTCAGTAATATATACATATCTATATACATATATATACATATATATGTATATAACTGAGTATATATATTCTTTTTCATCTTCTTTTCTATTATAAGCTATTACACGGTATCAAATATAGTTCCCTGTGCTATATAATAGGCCCTTGTTGTTTATCTGTTTCATATATAGTACTGTGTCTGTTAATCCCAAACTTATGCCCCCGTGTTCCCTTTCAGTCACCATAAGTTTGTTTTCTACATCTCTGAGTCTGTTTCTGTTTTGTAAATAAGTTCCCTTGTCTCATTTTTTTAGATTCCGCATATAAGTGATATCATATGATATTTGTCTTTCTCTGATTTACTTAGTATGATAAGCTCTATGGCATTGTATCACTCTTTTTGTGACTGAGTAATATTCCATTGTATAAATGTACCACATCTTCTTTATCCATTTGTTTGTCAGATATTTAGATTGCTTCCATGTCTTGGATATTGTAAATAGTGTTGCTACGAACATTGGAGTGCGTGTAGTTTTTCAAATTAACATTTTTGTCTCTTCTGAATATATGCCCCAGAAGTGGGATTACTGGTAACTCAGTTTTGCTTTTTAGGGAACTTCCATACTGTTCTATGTAGTAGCTGTATACCAATTTACATTCCCACCAACAGTGTAGAAGAATTCCCTTTTCTCTACATCCTCTCCAGCATTTATTATTTGTAGACTTGTTGATGTCTTTCTTCTTACTCTTATCTTCCTTTCTGTACATCACAACCCAGGCACCAGTAGTACTGGACCCAATGCAATGCAAGATGAGTTCTAAAATATTGTGTTTGTGAAAGTGAAAGTGTTGGTCGTTCAATCGTGTCCAACTCTTTGCAACCCCACATACTGTAACCTGCCAGGCTTCTCTGTCCATGGAGTTCTCCAGGCAAGAATACTGGAGTGGATAGTCATTCCCTTCTACAGGGGATCTTCCCGACCCAGTTATCAAACCCCAGTCTACCGCATTGCAGGCAGATTCTTACCATCTGAGCCACCAGGGAAGTTTTTTTTTAATTATAATATAAAAATCAAAGACATCTAGTATTTATATATGCAAAGAAAAGCCAAGTTCGGTTTAATTTTTCATGTATTTTTTATTTACCTTTTTTCAATCATAAATATTTTCCTGAAATAAATTAGAACAACAGAGCCCAGCATTGGTCATTTATATCAAAATAGGTTGACAGTAAACTCCTGATAATGTCTTCAATTAATTTTTTATCCATGGAATTTTCTCAACTCAGAGGGTTTTTTTTTTTTTTTTTTTCCCGTATATATTGAACCTAATGCCTTTTTTCCTACCTGAACTTAAATTGTTGAAGAGAGGTGAATTTACTCTGAAGAGACAGGAGTGGCCGAAGGAGCTGATGGTGACTGGTGTGAAGCCTAGCCCTGGCTCGTCACCCCTAGCCTGCTTTCTGATGCCACTGTCTGCCTCTCGTGTCTCATCACCCGTGGTATATGGCACATGGTTGCCTCTTGCATTATAGGCACAAGGCAAATCTCTGTTGAGTTGGCAAGTGAAACCCACTTAAAGATTTTTTTTTTTTTTTTTTTGTGGCTTGTAGGCCTTTCGAGGGAAGATAGTATAAAAGATGATATCTTCCCAAGGGTCCCCAAAGTCATATTTAAAGTTTGAAGGAAATATGACTTTGCCTTTATGGCTGGATAACTATTCCTTAGGTGAGGAAGGCAGCTAATAAGGTAAAATAACTATAGAATTTGCTCAATGAGGAGCTATCACACCTGGTAAATGGCTTCCCTAAGTCCAAGGCCTCCCCTCCTCTCTGTTTTAGAATAATGAGCTCGTGAATACCGCTTGCCAGGTGGGTACAAGATACTATTATCACCACAGCTATCTCTTTTCATATTCATTTTAACATATCTTCACAAGTATTATAATTTTCCTACCTGATAAAGAAGTGTTAAGAGAATCTTACTCTTTATTTTTTTAATAGTATAAAAGAGGAAAAGTGTTCAATCCCTTTTGAAAGGTTATGATTCAATTAGAATTATATTAGGAAGCATATACTCAGGTATCTCAAATCCCTCTTTTTGATAATGGCATTATTTTATTCTAAGGCTAAATTTTTAGAATTCATTTTTTAACATGTTAATTACAAACTGATAATGTAATATCTCTATCATGGCATATCTTTAAAAAAATGAAATACTGATTCTCAGATACAACCTTAGACTGTAGTAAAAATGAATTGTTAACTTCAAGATTTTTCTATAGGTTAATTTTTGGTCATGATAATAGAAAGTAACACCTATGATAATAGATATAATTAACTCTACCAAAATTTGAGACTGAGAAAAGGATATTAAGAAGATATTTCATTAATAATGTCCCATTAGCATACAGTACTTAAAATTTAAACCTTATTTCATTACACTAGAGATGTCTTTTTATTACGATGCTCTTTAAGAGGGTCAGCATATCTGTGTATTTATAACTGGGAGTTAAACCAGCATAAAGCAAAAGTCAGCTGGGAAAATACTCAGAGATTTGTCCTGGGTACATTTCTCAATTTTGGCTGAATTCAAATGTAAGCCATTCTTTGATTGGCATCTTCAAATAACAGTGGCTACATCAGGAGTCAGATACTCTCTCTCTCATGTTCTCAGTCAGGTAAACAAAATAACAAAGAGAGAAAATAGGAGAGGGACAGGAGTATTGTACCCAAGTATCTACCCTTGGCAAATGGATGAGAAGTCTGATCCCTTGTCGTCGTGATACTGACAGCTGCTGCCAGAGAAGATGGGATGGAGTGTGGGAGAATTTTGTTATCATTTAGCAGTACATTTAGGTAGCACCCAGTGGAGCCGGTGTTGGCCCCAAAATCATAAAAGGGTAATAATAGAAGCAGATTCTTTTTAGTTTCTCACTGAGCCAGAAGAATAGCTTCAAGATGACTTTATCTCCCCGTTTCAGCCAGTGTATGTGAAGCAAGAAGATATTTGCTATGTGCACCCCGCCAAAGGGAATAGCAAATCTCCAAGTCACATGGGGGCTGAGGGTGGGTTGTGAGCATTTATTCTCTCCATAGGTATAGTTGTCTTAGACCATAATTACCAATCCTCTAAGTGGGTGCAAAATTAAGCATAACAACTCTCTTGGCCTAAAACAGAAAGAAGATACAGAAAATGCAGCTATGGTCTGCACTGCTAGTATTATACTAGCAATTCAGTCTTTTCTAATCGAGTGACTTGGTCATCATGTCCCACTATCAAAGCAGTGGCCACTTAGTACTAATCTGTGTGTTTATGTAAGTTCATGAGCAGCAAGAGGGTTAGTTATTACTCCTCAGTTTATTTTCTCACCATACCCAGGGCCTATGTCTTAGTGGGCAGAGTAGTCTCTAAATCTTTCAAGACCTTTTATCATATGGAATGAGTGATGAGATTATGAAGTAGAACCCATTCTTCTTGCAAGGGGAAGTAGAAATTTCTAGAAGATATTATAATACAAGTCTCCTCAGTGAGAGGAAGATCTTGAGACCTGCTCATCCGACTTCTGCTCAAGTCAGGTAAACCAAGGCAGAGGGCCTTAACAGGTTATCAATGAGAATGAAAGGCTTCAGAGGATCTGGGAAGCTCTTAGAATTACATGCAAGGCATTGTTTCTGTGAACATAGGTGCATAGCTTTTGAGGTTCTAAAAAAGATGATGACCACACACACAGAAACAAAACCAATGTTTTCAAGGGTTGACACAGCTAAGCAGCAGTGGAAGGTCTTAGAGTGGATCTAAGATCCACTAAGTAGATCTAAAAATCTAAGATCTTAGAGTGAACCATTAAACTTTATAAATGTTCAAGCTTAGAGATGGAGCCTATTAAATAACAGTGATATTTAAAGTAGTTTACAGGTCTTTGATATAATGCTTATGGTTGTTTCTCCCGAAGATATTAATATTAAAATTGACGTATTTTATTAAATATGACTGTTAAAATTGGCATTTAATGGTTAATGTTAAATTCATTTACTATTAGTATTTTACTAAAGAAGTTTTTTTATGGCCAGGGAAAAAAGTCAAATAAAATAAGTTAAGAGCAGTTGGTATTGTCTCTGACACTTAACCAGTGTTTCTCATTTTGAAGTCATTCTTCACAGTAGACACTATGATAAATAATGAGAATGCAATATAAGGGGGAAAATGTCTGCCTTTAAGATTAAAGTTTGAGGAGACAATGCCCAAACTAATAATTATAAATGATATAGCAAGTGCTGAAATAAAGGTACGTGCAGTGAAATAGGGAGGATCATAGAAAACAGGCAACTCAGCTGGCCTAGAACCCGAGGCCAGGCTTCTCAGAGGAGGTGGTCATAACATCACACATTTATACAGCCCTTACTAGCTCTCAGGAACTGCTCTTGTATTTATTCAGTTAAACCTTGTACGCTGGTGAAGCATAAAGATATTAAGGAATTTGTGGAAAGTTAGTAGGGAGCAGGGTCAGGATTTGAATTCAGGCCCTCAGGTCTCACAATTCCCTGTTAACGGCTATGCTACCTCTTACGCTTCTTGTAGTGGCGCTAGAAGTAGCAGCATGCCGCGTAATAAAACGTGGAGGGGACTTCCTGGCGGTCCAGTGGTTAAGACTTTGCCTTCCGAGGCAGGGGGTGTGAGTTTGACCCCCGGTTGGGAAACTAACCCATGCCTCATGGCTTAAAAAACCAAAACATCAGATGAAAACGATAACAAATTCAATAAAGACTTTAAAAATCATCTGCATCAAAAAAAAGTAAAAGAGAGATGGGGGAAGAAACAAAAATAGGGAAAGAGCTAAAGAGAGGGGGAGCCCAACCTTCATCTTCGAAGGTTTGAACATTTCCTGAATTCAGATTCAGTTAGCTTTTTGAGGCTCCGCATTTCCCATAGTTCTGTTTTCATCCTCTCACCGTGCAGAAAAGGGGTCCTGAAGTTTATGTGCGGGGTATCTCATTGTCCACATATCCAGATGTTCATGTATCCCTTGGGTCTGGTTGCACTTTAACTCAACTTCAGAGTTCTTCACTTCCTCCTGTTAGTCCTCCAGTCACTCAGTTTATTTTAAAGTTTTATTTCACCCTATCCGTTTTGGGTGGTACATATAGAAACTTCGTCAAAAGAGATAAGGTATTGAATTCCGTTTTGAAAAGTAAGGTAGAAATATTCTTTGTCTCTGCCTCAAGTGCCTCCCTAGCCATATAGATGTGGGAAATACATAAAGTTATGAAAATAATGCTGTGGGAAGAGCGAGAGGGAACAGCTTTGATTTCTTCGTGGTGAGTGTGACAAAAAGCCATGCCTGCAGGTCCTCCATGATTTCCGTCTACTAACCAGGCTCCCATAACAATGAAGGGATACAGGGTTTGCATCCGGTTTCTTTCCCTGCTGTGTGGCTCCTTGGAACAGGTGCTCAGAGAGGCACAGGGCTCCTTCTGGCCGCTGGAACACTAAAGTGGTCTCTGCAGCCTCGCCTGCTCTCAGGAAGTGACTTGGGTACTGGGAAGGTTCTGCTTGTTATTTGTTCCTAAGCAGTGTCTGCTGACTCCTTATTGCAATATTGTTAAAAAGTTCTCTTTACTGGAACAAATATCTTCCATTTGGATTATGTCATGAATTTCATCCGGCAAAATGAGACTTTCAATAGCTTTAGTGTGTCGCCTCTTTTTTTAACATCGCTTGTCTGGTGGCACCAAGAATACTTCCTTGCTGAAAATGGATCCATTTACAGTCAATAATAGGGTGGCTAGTGTTCATTTTTTCTTGGGAAAACGAAAATGTGCACCTTTTATCCTATTATACTGATCCACCAGCTTCAGATTATCTGATTTTGCTAGCTTCTCATTTTCTCCTGTATCTTAATGCTATCATTAACAAGAATTCTGTTGCTAATGGTTTTGGAAAATAATATGTGTACTTTCAGCTGCACCCCACATTTTTATGGTCTGTCTGATTTAGCTGGACTTTGATATTTATTCCAAAAGCTGCTTTGTTGCAGATCAAATGTGAGGAGCTTTAATGTCCTAGATTTATTTTCAGTGTCCTTATTTTTGCTACAAGATAATGGAGTTAATATTTTAACTATTAGTTACTGGGTGAATAGCACTTCTAAGTATATAATTTATAGTATATATCCTCTGAGTGATATATCTATATGTGTGTGTGTGTGTGTGTGTGTGTGTGTGTGTGTGAGGTGAAGTGAAAAGAAGTTGCTCAGTTGTGTCCGACTCTTTGCAACTCCATGGACTGTAGCCTACGAGGCTTCTCCATCTATGGGAATTTTCCGGGCAAGATACTGGAGTAGGTTGCCATTTCCTTCTCTAGGAGATCTTCCCGACCCCATGATTGAACCCAGGTCTCCCGCATTATAGGCAGACGCTTTACTGTCTGAGCCACCAGGGAAGTCCGTGTGTGTGTCTGTATGTATGTGTATATAAGGGGCTTCCCTGGTGGCTCAGTGGTTAAGAATGTGCCTGCAGTGCAGGAGACCTGGGTTCTATCCCTGGGTCAGGAAGATCCCCTGGAGGAGGGCATGGCAACCCACTCCGATATTCTTGCCTAGAGAATCCCATGGACAGAAGAGCCTGGCAGGCTGCAGTCTATGGGGTCGTACAGAGTCGAACACGACTGAATCGACTAAGCAGCAACAGCATGTGTATATAAATATAAATAGAAGAGAGAGATTTTCTATTTTTAAAAACAAAAGATCTATGAATATCTGTGAATTTTTTAATGATAGAGTATTTTCTAAAGTATAATTTTACTTTTTAAACACAAAAAAATGTGTCTTAGTCTGTTGTATCACTATGCTTTATAAAGTTTCCACTTCATCATTGTTTTTATATCCTTTTGCACACATTTTCTATTTTAGAAATAACTTTGAAATCTATTTTGTCAAAATACTGACAAGAATGTATATATAATACTGTAATCATTTGTCTGTTGACTTACATATTTATTGTTTTGATGGGATTAAGTATGAAATCTTTTTGTTTTTTATTTTGTTTTTTTTAGCTATTTCTAGGGATTGCATACTTTTTTTTTTTTAACTAGTATTTTTGAGTGTCTACCTTGTGCTGGATTCTTCAGGTACTATAGTGAATAAACTGGACATAGTCTCTGAACTCAAGGAAATCATTTTACATTTCTGATGAGTGTGCCTAAAGAACTCTAATTATTCTTTAGGTATTTTTTGAGGACAAGTTCTTTTGCCCAGGGAAAATGTATAGATACATAATAATTCATTTACCTTAGCAATTCCCAACAGACATTCCATATTTCTTCCAAAAATGAAAAAAAAAATCTTAAATAAATTTTGTGACCTTGGAAAATGGGGAGTTTTTTTTTTAAGTCATTGATGTTTTATATATGTAAATATATGTTTTATATATATATAAGAGCACCTCTTTAGTTGACTTGCTAAGACTAAAATCCAAGTTTTCTAATGCCTAGAGAGTGCTTTTCAACCACGAAGGTTTTTAATTAGATCCCTCAGGTAGTAGTCTCAAACTTTTCTGTGCAGAAAACTCACTTGGGGCATTTGCTTAAAAGAGATCTGGAGATGACCTAGGAATTTGCACTTTTAATAAAACACAAGGTCCTGGACCACTGTGTCCTATGACAGCCATGGATGGACTTCAGGTGGTCCTGTTCAGCCCTGAAGCTATGACTACATGATTTTTTTTTTTCAATAAGAGAGTCTAGAAGAATTTTGAAGACTTTCATTAGTTTCTCAGAAAATCCTGAAAAATAACAAGATGCTATATGGCATTGTCGACTCAATGGACGTGAGTCTGAGCAAACTCTGGGAGATAGTGAAGGACAGGGAAGCCCAGTGTGCTGTAGTCCATGGGGTTGCAAAGAGTCAGACGCTACTGAGCAACCCAAACAGCAACAGCAATTGGGAGCAAGAGTTTATGAGTGGAAAAAGTAGCAATAAGAACCCCCAAGGAAAGGCCTAAAATGGGGGAAACACTACACAGCAGCTGTAGATACTCAAGTGGGATTGTAAACCAGACCTCAGAACAATGTCCCCTCAGCTGCTGTTTGAGAAAATCTTAGAAGTTGACTGACATGTTGGTGAACTGGTGTTCATTGGTCAAAAAAGCTAGAGAAACATTAAATCTTTAACATTTTTAATTTATTATAGAACTACATAGACTTTAGTATACTAATTTGCACTGTGAATAACTTTTATTTTATATTTTTTTTGGCTATGCTCTGTGGCTTGTGAAATCTTAGTTCCCCTAGATCAGGGATTATTGAACCCAGGCCCCTAGCAGTTAAGAGAGCAGAGTCCTAACCATTGTACTACCAGGGAATTCCTTGTGAATCACTTTAGAGAATATTTCAGTTCAGTTCAGTCGCTCAGTCGTGTCTGACTCTTTGAGACCCCCAGCACGCCAGGCCTCCCTGTCTATCACCAACTCCGGGAGTTCACTCAAACTCACGTCCATCTAGTCGGTGATGCCATCCAGCCATCTCATCCTCTGTTGTCCCCTTTTCCTCCTGCCCCCAATCCCTCCCAGCATCAGAGTCTTTTCCAATGAGTCAGCTCTTCGCATGAGGTGGCCAAAGTACTGGAGTCTCAGCTTTAGCATCAGTCCTTCCAAAGAACACCCAGGGCTGATCTCCTTCAGAATGGAGTGGTTGGATCTCCTTGCAGTCCAAGGGACTCTCAAGAGTCTTCTCCAACACCACAGTTCAAAAGCATCAATTCTTTGGTGCTCAGCTTTCTTCACAGTCCAACTCTCACATCCATACATGACTACTGGAAAAACCATAGCCTTGACTAGCCGGACCTTTGTTGGCAAAGTAATGTCTCTGCTTTTCAGTATGCTATCTAGGTTGGTCATAACTTTCCTTCCAAGGAGTAAGCATCTTTTAATTTCATGGCTGCAGTCACCATCTGCAGTGATTTTAGTATGTAGTAATTCCTGAATCTATCTGATCATAGAACCCTTTTCTAATGGTTACATCTTTGAGAAATGCCTTTAACAAAGGGAAAAACACTAATCGCTGAGTGCAGCACAGAAATAAGTAACTGTCTTCAAAACCTTGTCATGAAGAAAAGTTTAAAAAGTGTCCTTAATATTCTAAATGATAGATAGAATTTTATATTTTAGAAAAAAATTAGTAAAATATATAGGGGGAAAATGCCCTCAGCTATATGGTTATTTTTATTTTTTACATGAACTTATTCATTGTTAGTTGATAGTGAATTTAATGCTGTCTTGCTCTAAAGTGCAAATTTAGTTTTTTCCTTTATACTTTTCTTAGGATTTAGGAGAAATTTGTATTTCCTAAGAATCATAGAGCTCATTCTATAGTAAAACAATAATCCTTGTTTCATACATTTTATAACTATAATTGGTGGCCAGCTAAACATAGTTGCCTGTGTGTAAACATTTATGTCCCAGATTTCTTGAAGTAAGACAGTTCTACAGTGATAAAACAGAAAAACCAAATAGGTAAAGACCAGATCAGCTTAAAGGGGGAAAGCAAACTCCTGGATTGATTGCATCCAGATAAGGTTTAATGGAGAGGTGATTTGGAGGAGAAGAGCAAATTGAAACTTGAAAGAAAGAAAAGGAGATTAATTCAGTGAAGGCAAAAGCAGAAGGAACTCCTGCTGGGGAAAACCCCATCCTAGCGTGGTTAACAGAGAAATATAGATATGCTTGGGCAGATAGAAATCATGAACTGAGGTGTGATGATTAAAACAGTGTTGTTAGATACTGTGGGGAAGAATCAGCTTCAGCATCAGTCCTTCCAGTGAATATTCAGGACTGATTTCCTTTAGGATTGACTGGTTTGATCTCCTTGCAGTCCCAAGGACTCTCAAGAGTCTTCTCCAACACCACAGTTAGAAAGCATCGATTCTTCGGTGCTCAGCCTTCTTTATAGTTGTCTAAATCAGAAACTAACAGTTATGCAATAAATAACATTAGGTTTTAGACCTTATTCAGTTCAGCTTAATTCAGTCACTCAGTCGTGTCCGACTCTTTGAGACCCCATGGATGTAATTCTTTGGCGCTCAGCTTTATAGTCCAACTCTCACATCTATACATGACTACCAGAAAAACCATAGCTTTGACCAGATGGACCTCTGTTGGCAAAGTAATGTCTCTGCTTTTTAATACGCTGTCTAGGTTGGTCATAACTTTTCTTTCAAGGAGCAAGTGTCTTTTGATTTCATGGCTGCAATCACCATCTGCAGCGATTTTAGAGCACCCCAAAATAAAGTCTCTCACTGTTTCCCCATCTATTTGCCATGAAGTGATGGGAATGGGTGCTGTGATCTTAGTTCTCTGAGTTTTAAGGTAACTTTTTCACTCTCCTCATTCATTTTCATGAAGAGGCTCTTTAGTTTTTCTTCGCTTTCTGCCATAACTGTGGTGTCATCTGCGTGTGAGAGGTTATTGATATTTCTCTTGGCAGTCTTGAATCCACCTTGTGCTTCATCCAGCCCAGTGTTTCGCATAATGTTCTCTGCATAGAAGTTAAATAAGCAGGGTGACAATGTACAGCCTTGACGTACTCCTTTCCCAATTTGGAACCAGTCTGTTGTTCCATGTCCAGTTCTAACTGTTGCTTCTTGACCTGCATACAGATTTCTCAGGAAGCAGGTCAGGTGGTCTGGTATTCCCATCTCTTGAAGAATTTTCCACAGTTTGTGGTGATCCACACAGTCAAAGGCTTTGTCATAGTCAATAAACAGAAATAGAAAAACTTTTTTGCCTTTTCAATGATCCAACAGATGTTGGCAATTCATTCTCTGGTTCCTATGCCTTTTCTAAATCCAACTTAAACATCTGGAGGCTCACGGTGCACATACTGTTAAAGCTTGGCTTGAAGAACTTTGAGTATTACCTGGCTAGCGTGTGAGATGAGTGCAATTGTGCGGTAGTTTGAGCATTCTTTGGCATTGTCTTTCTTTGGGATTAGAATGAAAACTGACCTTTTCCAGTCCTGTGGCCACTGCTGAGTTTTCCAAATTTGTTGGCATATTGAGTGCAGCACTTCACAGCATCATCTTTTAGGATTTGAAAGAGCTCAACTGGAATTCCATCACCTCCGCTAGCTTTGTTCATAGCGATGCTTCCTAAGGCTCACTTGGCTTCCCAATCTAAGATGTCTGGTCTAGATGAGTGATCATACCATCATGGTTATCTGGGTCATGAAGATCTTTTTTGTATAGTTCTTCTGTGTATTCTTGCCACCTCTTCTTAATATCTTCTGCTTCTGTTAGGTCCATACCATTTCTGTCCTTTATTGTCCCCATCATTGCATGAAATGTTCCCTTGGTATCTCTAATTTTCTTGAAGAGATCTCTAGTCTTTCCCATTCTATTGTTTTCCTCTATTTCTTTGCATTGATCAGTTAGGAAAGCTTTCTTATCTCTCCTTGCTATTCTTTGAAACTCTGCATTCAAATGGGTATTTCTTTCCTTTTCTCCTTTGCCTTTCACTTGTCTTTTTTCAGCTATTTGTAAGGCCTCCTCAGACCACCATTTTGCCTTTTTGCATTTCTTTTTTTGGGGGATGGTCTTGATCACTGCCTCTTGTACTATGTCATGAACTATGAATCCACAGTTCTTCTTGCACTCTGTCTATTAGATCTAATCCCTTGAATCTATTTGTCACTTCTACTATATAATTGTAAGGGATTTGATTTAGGTCATACCTGAATGGATGGTCTATTGGCTTTCCCTACTTTCTTCAAAGGTCTTCCTTACTCAGATTTCACCAAATTACCCTAATAATGTTCTTTATAATAAGATAAAATACTGATCATGTATTGATTTCAGTTGTCATATCTTTTTAGACTCCTTTTGACTAGAACATTTTCTAGTCTTTGTGTTTCCTAACATGACACTTTTGAGGAATACGTCAGCTTTTTGGTAGAAAATCCCTCAGTTTACTTTTATCTTATACTTCCTTGTGACTAGATTCAAATTATGCCATACCTTAAAAAAAAAGAAAAAAAGAATTGTATAAGATATGATTTTGCAACAGCAAATCACATTTCCTATTAATAACTCTGCATCATTTAACATAATTACTTAATTGTCATGTTTGCATCAAACAATACACTTATCTCTAGCTTCCCAGTGGGGGAGGGGAATGATTCTCCTAGGAGATTTTATCTGTATTTACTAAAGAAAAAACTTGATTTAATCATTAAGGATCTTGTTAATTTTGATGGCTTAAGGAGTCATAGATTGTTCTAATATTGAATGAGAAAACATATAACATGTTCAATATTTTTGATCTACTCTTTTTACAGTTACTCCTGAATACCCACAGAAAGGAAGAAACTTCTTCCTCTCCTTAGATGAACTCAAGTTCTTATCACAGCTAGTAAAATCATTTTTGAAGTTGGAAAAAAATGTCCAGGAGTTGTTTGAAGAAATGTTCTTATGGCTCCGGATACCCAGGAATACTTCAGGTAAAATGCTCTTCTGCACATCTATAATTCTCTCTGTTTTTGCCTCCTGCTAATTGAATCTATACCATTACCTGAAAAAACATATATATGTGGTAGAATTTACAATAAATATTAAGTATAAAGCACACTGTGGAATTACATTTTTATCCTTTGTATGTTGTCAATGGATTAAGAAATTCATTGAATAGTTTGAATTAAAAAATCATTGTAAGTAAATCTTGGATCATTATCTTTAACTAAAATTAGATCAACATTTTTTTTAAACTCAAAGAAACACAACCTGGCCTATGGAAAGAACAAGCACACTGGATGATCTAGTAGTACCTTTTTTTGTTGCCTGATGACCTTGAGCAAAATATTAGTTTCCTTAGACCACCATTTTGTCATCTTTAAAATGATAGTATAGGACTAAATCAAGTTTCTCTTTATTTTCTTTCAGAATTTAGTACTTTAGATTCCAATATACTGTGTAGAATTTTGAGAATTTAATGATTTAATGAATGTAAAATATTTAAGGGAATGTCTAGCATATCATAAGCAGTAAATATGAGTTGTTACCATTGTAATTATAATTATACAGTAAGTTATTTTTAGTTAGTCTTAACAAAATTCTTTTTTAAAAAACTGCTATGTGTGTTCGAATACTATTTGTAACATTAAAGGTAGAATTCAGAGGCACAATGGGTTAAGGCACATTTTCTGTTTTCATATCTGTATTTATAAAGATTTTCATACATATCGGAGTGAGTTATCCAAAGTTCTCTTTTACATAATGCGCCATGTTATTTTAAGGAGAATAAATGTAAATAGTGGCTGCATTTGCAAAACAAAGTGAGGGAAGCAAGTGATTAACAATTAATCTACAAACTGCAAAACCAACTTCCAAACCTGATTTCTTAGTGAAGAATTACATTTAGTTTAATGTATTTCTTTGTTTACCTAGCCTAGGTAGATAATGTTAGAAAAGTTATAGAACTGGAGTTTACTTTATATTAAGCATAGCTTACTGGCCTTCTGTGTTTCAGGTTAAGCTTAAATAGCACTATTAAATCATAAAATAAATAATGTAGATCATTTTTTCCCCCAAATTTGGTTGTAGTTTGAAAAAAAATATAGAATATAGATTTCTGAATCTGACAAAAATCAAATGAGAAAAATAATGAAAACATAGAATAGATATGAAAATTAAAAGAATGAAAGGTTAGATTTTTTAGGAGGTAATGTTGAGCCCTAAGGATCTAGAGGATTCTTAGATCTAGAGGATCTAAGGGGATCTTCTAGATGGAACTGACCAGATCAAAGAGAGATCTGAATAGAGAAATATGACGTTCTGATTTTTATTGACTTGTTGGTGCCACAAGCAGCTGGCACTTGGTGTGGTGCGCATCCATCATGCCTGGCCAGATTTGGCATCTCTCATCCACATCTCTTGTAGATCTTTTCTGAGGTATGGTTTAAGAAACAGGGTGAACTCCAAAATATCTAGATCCCTATCCATTTTGATTCATCTTATATTAGTCTTAGGCAAGGCCCTTGAAATAACTCAGTTCTGAGAACTTTATTCTTCTTAAGGGAAGCATAAATTCAAACCTAAAATTGTATAGTAGAGGTATTGTAAAGATATAAAACTTAAATAGCCAACAATTGAAGCAAAGATTTGACATATACTGATTTCAGGAAAGGAAAATAAGAAAAAGCTGGTTCAACAGCACTGGATTGAGATCAAGCAGTGTTGAGACTTGCAAATGCTGTGCATGAGAGCAATAATTAGGTTCATTGAATAAAATTAACAGAGAAAATATATAATTATTCCACAATATACTGAGTGAGTGAGTGAAAGTTTCCCAGTTGTGTCCGACTCTTTGTGACTCCATGGATTGTAGCCCACCAGGCTCCTCTGTCCATGGAATTCTCCAGGCAAGAAAACTGGAGTGAGTTGCCATGCCCTCCTCCAGGGGATTTTCCTGACCCAGGGATCAAACCTGTATCTCCTGCATTTCAGGCAGATTCTTTACCGTCTGAGCCACCAGGGAAGTCTTACCCCAAATTTGTCATCACCTAAACAGCTTGGCAGATAAAAGAAACTTCAGTATCATTTTAATAATACGTATTATAGGAAGACATTTGTGTGTTACCAAACATAGTACATGGAAGGAAATTTGAAGAATGACTATAAGAAATGTCTAAGTATTAGAACATCTTGTTATGAAATATGTGTTCTTCATTCATATATTTTTGTAACAAAGCCAAGATTTAATCTAACATAACTTCATGTAAATGACTTCCTGAAAAGAATATCTTGAGGGAAATCTTTAAGAAAAAATTTAAATCTTTTATTCAGTGTAGCCACATTAATCAATTCTTATCAAAAGACTTGGCTTCTTCAATCCCAAAGGAAACGATTTTTGAACGATTAAAAAAAACAGATGAATCTTAGGTTATCCTGATAGTTAATGCTTTGCTTAGAAAACTTGTGTGGGAGAGAAGGTGGTTCAGATCAAGTCATTTGGTTTTTGTGTATTTATTTTGATTGGAGCATATTTTGCTAATAAAGATCTTGGAAGGAGTTGCCTACTATGTCTATGTAACCAAAACAATATGATGAAAAACAAGGTTTTTTTATTCCTTGTCCAGATGTTTTAAAAATATCCAGGTGTTTAACATCACACAGAGAAAATATAAAGATGATTAACCAAATGTTTTACTCTTTTACTTTGATGTTTACTACTATATTGTATATTTAGCCAAATTGGCAGTGCTTTTAGGAATTTGAATTTGACACGATAGATTTTTGTAGAGACACAAGACATATTTTCTGAGAAAGAAAGGATATTTAGTTATGATATTTACTTGCTTTTGTTTGGTCATGATTCTATGGTTTTCTCTTTTGGTCATTTCAGAAAAATGATATGATATTATTTGACTGCTGTGGTATCTTACTGTATTTCTTTTAGGTCATCTTATCTTATGGCGTGGCCTCAGGTTTAATTTATGGAGCGCTTCGAATACTCCTTCAGAATAAAGCTGCTCTTCGGGCAGTTCCTCAAATTTTCCAAAGGTGGCATCTGAGATTTATCTAAACCAGGAGGTTTCTTGGCCCTCATTTTTTCTTTAGCCCCAGCAATGACAAAGAGCAATGGCTGCTTCAATTGGATGTAAGAAGAACACTTAGGGTTTGTCTCAGAAGAATCAAAGATTTCAGATCTTCTGAAAGATTGTTTGTACTCTTAGGGGGTCTTAAGAGGGGTCAAATGGCTTCTAAGAGTTCCTTAGCTAGATGGTTACGGGCTTGTATTAGGGAGGCGTATGTAGTTAAGGTAAAGAGGCTCCTAGGGTTTGTAAAGCTCATTACACTAGGACTTTAGCTGTTTCTTGGGCAGAGAGGTCGAAGGCTTCCACATTGGAAATTTGCAAGGTGGCCACCTGGGCTTCTCTTCATACTTTTCATAGTATTATCTCTTGGATGTAGTCTCTTCTACAGATTCAGCTTTTGGTGGGAGGTTGCTTGTGAGCCAGAAAAGAACAGTGAAGAAAAGAAAGACTCGTAGTTCCCACTCAGAGCTGCCAACAAGGCAAGTTGCTTTGTAGTGCGCACAATGGGAGCCTATGAAGACCAATTTGGGTGTGAAAGTGGATGTCACAGAGAAGCACTGCCAACCTCTACTCTCCATGAAAGAAAGCAGCAGTGTGGATGCTAACCAGAAGTGTAAAATGAACCACAGCGAACTCCGTAGGGAGAGGCTGTTCTGCAGCTGGCATCCCTGTGACCCTCTGCACTCTACTGAGGGCCTTTATCTGGGCATGTTCTTAAAGAAACCACTGTTGATTGCATGCAAATAACTATGCTTTAAAACGATGAGCCAAAAAGGGGGTACCTTTTCTAGACAATGTTAATAAGTGTATAGCTTGTCCAATATTAATTTTAGATAGGTGAAATAATTTGTTAAATGTTCAAAGAGCTCATAACATTTGACAGTGTCAAATTTTGAAATTGACCATTTTGAATTCCAAACAAAAATAAAAATGCCACAATCTGTTAAAATCGTGAGATATCCTACTAGTCTAGATTCAGTGTTACTAATCCTGCCTTAAAATAATCCTTTTGGCTTCTCTGTATACGATTAAATTTTTAAAAATCTTTTTAATTGGAAGGGGAGAAGATTATGCTATATAGGTTATCATATTTGCTCAATAATTCTTTTTCTATCTTACTATAGAATTGCTCACCAGCAAAAGAAGTCTTGGGAAGCTTATCTTATTTTTTAATTCATTTTGAAAATAGGCAGATGGTTTTTATAAACATCAAAGCCCATTACTTTGAGTGAATAAACATAATGTATTTGGAAATGAAATGATAAATACAAGCTAATTAAACTTTTTCATGTTTTAAACTATAGCTATACAATGACAAATAGTTATTTCCAAGAGTAGATCTGCAAAACTTGTACTTTGAATTAATGTTATTTTTCCAGGGTAAATATCTTTTACATCAGTTGTTTTTATGATCTATCTGTAGAAAAGTAAAGTAGCATTAAGAATCCAAGTGTTACCTCTTCATGTCATTGACAACTTGATCTTTATAATTTTTTCTTTTTTAAAAAATATTTTTTGAATAATAGTCCAGGCATACAGTAAAAGTTTTAAGCAAGTTAAATAATATATGGTTAAAATGAAGACTTTTTCCAATTCACTTGCAAAATCACACAAATCTTGTCATACTCTACAGAGATCCTTTTTTATTAACAATTATGTAGAAACACCTCATATTCAGAAAAACAGCTGAATGGTTTTCTATTGCTGTATGTACCACAATCACCTCCACCTTGTTTTTTTCCTCTTAATTTTGCTTCCACAAACAGTGATGTGGCAAATTTCTTTGACCTATGTCTTGTGTGTCCTCATGTATATCTGGACAGTAATTTTCTAAAGTGGAATTGCCAAGTAAAAAGCACTGATCATAGATAGGATGAAAAGACAAGACATAAACTGAGAAAAATATTTGCAAAATACACATCTGATAAAGGTCATGTATCCAAAATATACAAAGAACTCTTAAAGTTCAACAGGACAACAAAAAACTCAGTTTAAAAATGAGCAAAAGATCTGGGGAGCTCACCAAAGAAGATACACAGATGGCAAATAAGCATATGAAAAGATGCTCAGCATCATATGTCATCAGAGAAATGCAAATTGAAACAATGAGATACCATTATGCTCCTACTAGAGTGGACAAAACCCAGAACACTAACACCACCAAATTCTAGCAAGGATGTGAAGCAACAGGAACTCTCATTCATTGCTAATAGGAATGTAAAATAGTATATTCTGGATGGTATTGATGTATCTTATAAAGCTAAACATTGTCTTGAAAGTGAAGTCGCTCAGTCGTGTTCAGCTCTTTGTACACGATCTAATAATCACACCCCTAAGTATTTATGCAAATGAGTTGAAAACTTATGTCCACACAAAACCCAGCACATAAATGTTTATAACAGTTTTATTCTTAATTACCAAAAATTGGAAGCAGCTAAGTTGTCCTTCAGTATAATGGATAAACTATGGTATGTCAATACATTGGAATATTATTCAGTGATTTTTTTTTTTAAGAGGTATCAAGCCACACAGAAACATGGAGAACTTAAATGCAACCTAAATGTATGTTTCTAAGTGAAAGGACCTAATTTGAAAAGCCTACATACTATACGATTCCAACTATAAGACAACCTGGTAAGCAAAAGTATAGAGACAGTAAAAGATCAGTGGTTGCTAGGGAGAATACAGAGAGGAGAGGAGAGGTATTGTAGGTGGAGCACAGGTGATTTTCAGAGCAGTGGAATTAATATGTGTGATACTAATGGTGGATGCATGACATTGTGCATTTGGCAAAACCATAGACCTGCACAACACAAAAAAATGATCCCTAATGTAAATTATGGGCAAACTTAAAAAATTATTTAGCTAATAATAATCTATCAGTATTGGTTCATCAAAAAAGCAAGAGAGTTCCAGAAAAACATCTATTTCTGCTTTATTGACTATGCTAAAGCCTTTGACTGTGTGGATCACAATAAACTGTGGAAAATTCTGAAAGAGATGGGAATACCAGACCACCTGACCTGCCTCTCGAGAAACCTATATGCACGTCAGGAAACAACAGTTAGAACTGGACATGGAACAACAGACTGGTTCCAAACAGGAAAAGGAGTATGGCAAGGCTGTATATTGTCACCCTGCTTATTTAACTTATATGCAGAGTACATCATGAGAAACGCTGGGCTGGAGGAAGCACAAGCTGGAATCAAGATTGCAGGGAGAAATATCAATAACCTCAGATATGCAGATGACACCACCCTTATGGCAGAAAGTGAAGAGGAACTAAAAAGCCTCTTGATGAAAGTGAAAGAGGAGAGTGAAAAAGTTGGCTTAAAGCTCAACATTCAGAAAACTAAGGTCATGGCATCTGGTCCCATCACTTCATGGCAAATAGATGGGGAAATAGTGGCTGACTTTATTTTTCTGGGCTCCAAGATTTCTGCAGATGGTGACTGCAGCCATGAAATTAAAAGACGCTTACTCCTTGGGAGGAAAGTTATGACAAGCCGAGACAGCATATTAAAAAGCAGAGACATTACTTTGCCAACAAAGATCCATCTAGTCAAGGCTATGGTTTTTCCAGTGGTCATGTATGGATGTGAGAGTTGGACTATAATGAAAGCTGAGCACCAAAGAATTGATGCTTTTGAACTGTGGTGTTGGAGAAGACTCTTGAGGGTCCCTTGGACTGCAAGGAGATCCAACCAGTCCATCCTAAAGGAGATCAGTCCTGGGTGTTCATTGGAAGGACTGATGTTGAAGCTGAAACTCCAATATTTTGGCCACTTGATGTGAAGAGTTGACTCATTTGAAAATACCCTGATGCTGGGAAAGATTGAGCGTAGGAGGAGAAGGGGTCGACGGAGGGCGATATGGCTGGATGGCATCACCGACCCGATGGACATGGGTTTGGGTGGACTCCGGGAGTTGGTGGTGGACAGGGAGGCCTGGCATGCTGTGGTTCATAGGGTCATGAGGAGTCGGACACGACTGAGCGACTGAACTGAACTGAACTGATTGGTTAACCAGTTGTAACAAATATCCCACCCCAAATTAAGATGTTAATAGTAGGGGAAAATGAAGGCAGAGCTAGAGGAAGTATATGGGAACCTTGCACTTTCTGCTCAATTTTCTAGAAAACTAAAACTGCTCAAAAAGCTAAAGTCTATTAATTTTTTTTTAAAAAGTATGTGCATTGAGAGATAATTCTGAGCCAGTTTGTCATATCTATTTCAACTAACAGTATTTTTGTTACACAGAATTGTTTTACATCTTCTCTGTCCTTCTGAAAAACCTCTACCTTGTATCTTTTGGGAAAAAATTCCATATTTTCTTTAATAACCTTATAGTTTCATTTTTCTTTTTTTAAAAATCTGCTTAATCTGGATTTTATTTCAGCATTGAAATTGACCCTTATTAATGACACTATCTTCTGCAAAAATGTAATAAAACGTAAGCCACAGAAAGCATTTTAGGTTAAATGGTATAACACTGATGTAAAACCTCATCTATGTTGTGATGTGTGTTGAGAAATGAAGCAGAATTCCTCAAGTGCAGTCCATGGCTCCTTAAGGACCATGAATGTGTTTTACAAGAGGGCTTGGGAATCTCCAATAGCATGTGTGAGTTTGTGTACACGCACACAGTCATATTGTGCATTTTGGATCAAGTGTTCTGTCACTTTAATAAAGTTCTCAGGAGTGTTCACAAATCCAAAATGATTTAGAAACACTAGACTTGAGAGAAACTTTTCCTCAGAATAAACTGACAAAATTTCTCAAAAGGATGTTATCAACTACCAGATGGAATATTTACCTCTTAAGAGAATGTTTCTGTGAATTGTATTACTTAGGAATCATTCATAATTAAGCTTATAGAACCATATTTAGAAAAACCAAACAAAAAACCCCACATATTTTCTTCATGACTGTGCTTTTCAGGAGGAGCCCTACTGATAAGAACCACTAATATTTGGAAATTTGTTTGCCCTGGACATAAGGAGAAAGTGCCTCTTAAGATGATTAAAATAAAAGAATAATTAATCATTGTGTACCATTCATCGTCATATATCAAGTCTAAGTGAAACCAAAAGAAAATTGCTAAGTCATTTCATATCAAATTAAACTATAATTGCTAGAACCATAATAGAAAATGGAAATACTTCTTTTGGGCATATTTATTCATTACATTTTGGTATATTTTTTTCCCCATGGAAAGAATTTTTTAATTCTAAAAAATGAAAGCTGAGGAAGTATTTCCATTTTTTTTAGTTTCCATTTTAGAAGCTAGAGATCATTTCTTATCCATCTCAGTGTTTGTGTTTTTCCAATAAATTATTGATAAATTCATTAAGAGTATAACTTTTCTTGATATTCTGGTGTTTATCCACATGTTTTTGTTCTCTTGCTTCCAAATAGGAAATATTAATGTGTTAAGGAAGACCACCAGCTTTTAAAGCAGTACTTTGGAATTTAACATTTTAAATGAACAAGGAAATTAATATTTAGTTTGTACTCAATTTATCCTACATTATTAACATGAAAATGAATTAATTATAAAAGGATATGATTTTTACAGATTATATATACCTGCATGTACATCAAATATGAATATAAATAGCATATAAATTCCATCAAGTTGTATGTATAGAAGAGGACTCTGTATTTTGATTCTGTCATTATCATAATGGAGATATCACACTACATGTTTTGGACTGTGTTCTTTGTATCTTGATGTGTGTGTGTGTGTGTGTGTGTGTGTGTGTGTATGTACTGTGGATAGAGCTTTTCTATGTAATTAGTAACTTTAACCTACTGATCACAATGGTTTGTTTTTCTTAACGTACGTTTGTGTGTTTGTTTCCTTTTTATTGCACAGGAATTTTGGAGACATCCAATAGAGAAGTTGTAATAGAGAAGCCTAGAACAAATGAGACCAGTATTACTTCAGAGCAACTGCTACCAGTAACAGGGGTAAGTGAAGAAAAATGAGTGGTGGTTTCTTATGCATATGCAATAACATTCTCGTTTTCCTGTGACTCCATTATGAATCAGAACATCTTGATTTTTACCCTTTGCCACTAAAAAAAATTGGCTTACAAATTTTGATGAAAATTGAATTTAGTGGGAACACTGCTCTGTTGCACGGTATGTTCCATGGAAGCAGTAGGGAACTGGTGGTGAAGAGATCTTTGTTCTCATCCCAGCTCAGGGACTACCCCTTGAGAATTTGGACTGTAGACAGTTGTTGAAAAGTGACAAAGTGGTAATTAAAAAGGGAAGGAACAAGGAGAGAATAGTTTGAACTGGCCTCTTATTTTAGTGTGCTCCACGGGTCCCTGTTTTTTCTCAGATCCATCACCACTCTTCCTCTATTCCGTTCTGTATTTTAGAGAAAAACATCCTCCGGGTGTTCTTGCTTTCTGGACCTGGGAAGGTTTGGCCAATGAAAAGCACTGAGGGGAGACTGGAAGGTAGATGTTGGAGAAAATCAGGGGATTTCTTCCGCTCGCTCTGTGTTGGGGAACATGTCCAAGAGTAGCTATGGCTCCTTCTCCTCCTCCATGCTTCTCCCCACATACAGTCCTCTCTCTGGTTTCTGGTCCACAGGGCAAGTCGGCCTCTTTCACTCCTTGTGACATTGTGGGATCTTTAGTGGCAGCATGTAGAATCTTCTAGTGGTGACGTGCAAACTTTTAAGTTGCATCATGTGGCATCTAGTTCCCTTACCAGGGATCGAACCTGGGCTCCTTGCATTGGGAGCATGGAGTCTTAGCCACTGGACCACCAGGGAAGTCCCTATACATCGTGTTTTAATATAAAATCAGAGTAGATATTAAGAAATTAGCATTAGGTAGTAGAAGAAAGGGATTCAGTGGGGAGCTCCTTGGCACACAGAACAGAAAACCATATTATTTCCTCTTCTTTCTTGGATCAACTAATAAATGTTCTGCATTCTAACTGGAATGTCTATGATTTCAAACATCAGATGGGAAGAGTAGGAGTAAGCCGATGATGTCTTATGTAAATAAATACACTTCTAGGAGGAGATTTGAGTAGTAAAAGTTTTCAGTTTTTTTTTTTTTTAAGAGCAGCTATTAATGTTCTTGCTTTTCCATATTTTGAACAGATACCTTCAAAGGTATTAAAATCACATATAAATGACTGTGGACGAAGGTAATCATTATGGCACACACACCACCCACAAAGTCACTGTGACCATGATAATTAATGGCAATTTTCCCCATAACATATTTCCTTGAGTGCATGAATAAATGATTTTAATGAATAGACATTACCTGGTGGGGGAACAAAAAAGCAGAGTTTTATTGTCGTGGTTAATTTTTATGAAGGTAGGTTCCTTTTCATATTTCTATCATAAACGTGTCTCAAGAAAATACCTATATGGCATAGGACTACACACATGGCACTTGCAAAGTTTCACTTAGGAGAAAAGAAACTATATGAGCTGAGTAGATTAAATGGTTGATTCATTTTATGTAATAAAAAGATGAGAGGTATATCTTTAAGCAGGCCATATGACGCTAAAGGTCCAAATAGACTTTAGAAAGGATATGAGAATTACATCTTAATTATAGGCTTAATGAGGAGAGCCACTTTTTCTGATTAGGGAGTTAGGGAATCATAGAATTTTAGCTCTAGAAGATAAATCACCTTTATTTGTTCTGCATATACAAAAAGCATTAGATTAATGCTTAGTGAGAATTTTGTATACAAGAAAATTAAGCTAATGATCATAATCTCAGTAATTTTAGACTGAAAGGAACTATAGAAATCACTCAATTCAGCTCTTTTATTTTTCCAACAAAAAACTTGAAATCCAGAAAAATAAATAATTCAGTTAGAAATATCAAGCCTAGAGTCTTCTGAAGTTGGGGGTAGGTAAATTATTGCTATCAGCAAGATCACACTAAAGAAGGAAAAGTTTAGTACTAAGCATAGATTCAGCCTACTATCCATAATGTATTTACACTTGAGAGTATATTAGAGGGCTTGAGGGATATATCCATTTGTAAATATATTGCCACATGAGCCAAAGACCAAAAAAAACCCAAAAATAACACCGGCCTCCACGCCAGCCTTCCTGCTGTCCACATACAGAGCAATGCAAATTATTTTAATTCCTCATTTTCTGGAACAAAAGTAGTGATGCTTACCACTTTATGGGTGGAGAAACAAAATAAAACTCTACAGCAATAAAAATCTAGAAACATGCAGCGGTATATTTTCTCCAAGAAATTTATTTCTTATTGCTATTTTTTTGGCTTGTCTGGATTTCTGACAGTGAAAAAGAAATAAAAGATTGAATATTAAATGCTGTCTTATGTCGCAATACTTGTTAACAATAAACTATAAAAAAGACTATAAAAATCTAATTTAGACTTTATTAAATATATTGAATTTAAAGGTTGCTTTACGTGATAAATAGTAAGTAGAACTTTCAGCTCTCATAAAGATGGTTTTATTGAACTATATTTAAGAGATTAAATTTTGAAAAAAAAGTTTTTGATTAAATCCACTGATGAATTAAATTGAAATGTCAGTATATTACTGTGTATAAAGAATGCACATGTTTTGTATATTGCTTTATTCACTGGGTAATATTTTCAGGTTATAAGAATGGCTTTTACAGTTTATCAAAGAATACCTATATTCAACATGCTGAATGAAAGTAATGCTTTTATAACACTAGAAACACTTGTTGTTAAGATTAATATAACTGAATATAAATTTATATTTCAGGCTACTTTATTAGATTTTGGCTGGAGAAGTGCATTTAAAAAAGTATCTCTTCCCATGGCACATAGTATAACAACAGCCATTGAAGATTTTTCTGCAAAAATTCTCCAACAGGAACAGAATGAAAGGTTTTCAACTGTGAGCTATGCTTTGGACCTTGTAAATGTCCTGCCAGTTTGGCAAGATAGCTATGTGGTTCCTGAAGCAGACCAACCAAAGAAAATTGCAGAGGCAAGTGTTAAATGAAATCCTTTCAAATTAGATTGGCGTATGAGATTTTCCTTCATAAACCATTGCAAAGGGAACCAACAGAAAAATGATGGGATCTCTTGGGAAACCCTTGGCCCTTGACCCAGCACCATGTTTTCCTGGTATCCATGGACCACTGTGCTAACAAAAAAGGACTCAAACCTGGTGCCAACTTTTTGCTCCATGAATCTGAAGCAGCTAAAGAGAGGGCCTCTGTGACTTCCTGGGGACCTGGGGAACGGCCTGTTTGTGTGATACCTTTGAGTGACTGCCCCCCGCAGGAGAAATTTAGGAGGTTGAAGGAGTTGTTGTCTTTTGGTTTGGGCAACCTTTAAATCTTGATTCACATCTTAGTAAACATTCCATTTGCATCAGTCTTACATCTTTGTTTTGAGAGTCACAGAACATACTGAGAAAATAGGAAGTAGTTATGGAAATGGAGAAATAGAGTTACTCCATATTCAGTCTACAGTGGGGTCAGCAACCCATCATTGAAGTGTTTTTGAAAGAGAGTTTTCAAAAGTGACCTTAATCCTCCACTGCCACCTGAAGCTCCAGTACATTACCCAGAAACACTGTTGACCTCTCTGGAGAAGAGGCAAGTGAGCCTTTTCATGCATCCATCCATCACACCTCCTTTGCTGTTAAGAAGGAGTAAATTCATAATAACTAGTGAAATGCTAAGTGCATCACTCCTAAAAGTTGCTGACTCTATCAATAAGAAAATGCTACATGAGATTGTTTCTGATGCTCTTAGATTATTTAAGTTAAACTGATACAGCTTCATTTATATGTGGTGATTAATTAAAAAACACTTTTATGACAGTTTAGCAAAAACAAAAAAAAAAAAACCCGGGAGTGAGTCAAAAATAATGTAATCATGGATACATACTTTCTGAATTCAATTAACTACAAATAAAAGTATTGTCATGGAAAGCTATTTCATGAGTTTTTCATAATGTCTCTCTGGCAAGCATAAGGTTTGAAGTTTATATATAGAGAAGTATCATTTTTGTATTTTTTTATTTGACATAAAACATTTAACTTTCTACTACTGAGACATCGATTATTATAAAGTTGTGTCATTATATTTATGTTTGATGCCAAACTCATTATTTTGGAATTTAGTCTCCCTGTACATAAATTACATGGCACTGTCAGAATACAAATAACTCAGTGCTACATTTATTTCTCCCTAGTTTTGTTCTGACATCATGGAAAAACTTGACATAATGCTTCCACTGGCTCTGGCATGCAGAGATGATTCTTTTCAGGAAATTAGAGCAAACTTTGTGGAGGCCTGTTGTAAAGTGGCAACAGCTGTCCTGGCCAGACTGCAGGAGGGAAGCAAGGAGTTTCCCTCCAAAGCACCCCTGAAAAACCTGCACGCCCTGCTCTCCACGGCTGTGTATGTCTTCCAGCGTTTTATGCAGTATGATCATGTGATGAAAGAAAATGCTAAGAAGTGAGTGTCATTTACACTAAGTTGATGGCCATACTTGCAGTATCATCTATCTTTGGGTATCACAGAAGTGGAATCTTGAAAATGGTATTTGAGAAGGAGAAAATAATAATAAACATGGGGAATTATTTTCATTTATCTTGCCTAGGAAATGTCAAAAAGGTAGAGCATGGGTTGTATTAAACCAGATACACAGATAGCAAGAAAGATAGGTATTCCCTCTGAAGGCCCACTGGGATGACCTTTGCATTTCCCAGATGCTCTAGTCTGGAGGAACTATTCTCAGCATGCTGTTCTGATGTGACCAAGCAAAGCCTTTCCATTCCACAAGGCCCGTTGTACAGATTACACTGGAAAGGAAAAATAAACTTCTCCCCTGTCACACAAAACAATATTTGTGGAAAATGCCCTTCTCTTTGGTTCCTAGACCAACTAGACATTAGGAGCTGGCCTAGAGAAGAGATGCATTTCTGACTATTCTTGTGACCAATGTAAACATATCTTAGAATGCCCGTTTCATAGACGCTATTCTTCATGTGTGAAAAGGAAGCATTGGCAGTCTCAATTCTCATGTATTTGTAGTCCAAAAAGACCAAATGTTTTCTGGCTAGAGAACAGAAATGACTAGATGTATAATCACGTCGTCTATCTGGCTTCTCTTGTACTCTCTAGAAGACGGCATGGCCCTTTGCAAAGGGAATGTGTAGACTGGACACTCCAGTGTGAGCCCAAGAATCTAGTCTGTATTCCTTATTCAGCCTTTGCAGTCCCTTTTTAGTAACGAGAGGAAGCATAAGACAGTGTACTAAAAATAGCTAGAGATAAAAGTAAATTTGGCTTGATGTAGGATATAACTATGATATTTCTTTAATTCCCTTAAGTAGTCAGATGTTGTGATTCATACTCGAATTTATAAACAAAACGTGCCAGCAATCCCTTTATTTCTGTAGAATATTGTAAAACAGTTTATGAGATAATTGACAGCTACAAAATTACAATTTTTAAAATAAAAAGACTGTTTGTGGGACGTGTGATAGCTTTATAAAAGTTGGTTCTGACAAATGCATGTTGTTCTCTGTAATAACGATAACCTAATGCCTAAATAATGCACTGATCTCTAATAATAGGCTTACAAAGAATACTTTGATTTTTGAATGATGTATTGACAATGCAGTTTGTCTCAAGTTGAAGCGCATATTTGTGGAACAGCAGATGTACGTTTTCAAAGGACTTGCAAAACAAAGACCAGCTTTTTTTCTTTTTTTTCTTTTTGGAAAGTGACTGTGGATGCAGACTTCAGCATTGGGAGGAAATGAATGATTGATATCTAATAATCAAAACCATTTGTAGTACTGGAGATTGTTACCTCCTACTGCACAGGCCTTAAATCTCTGTCTCTTTGATCATTCCCTCTGCACAGACCCATATTCCTGGTGCCTATCCAACGATACCAGGAATTCATCAACAGTCTGCAGTTTCAGGTTACGGACTACTGCGTCAGAGTTTGTGCTACAAGCATTTTACAGGACGCTGAGAGCCACCATTGGGATGACTACAAAGCTTTTTATGAGGTGTGAAGTTACGTTTACTATCCCTCCTTTTTACACAAATATGTTTTACTGCCTACCTGCTTTCTGGCTAATTAGAAACATGAGCTTGGCATTACTAACACACGAAGGCTGTGAGGATAATATTTTTTAAATATTGAATTTATACTTGGAAAAACACTGTTCTTAAAAACCTGAAATAATTAGAACGCTCCTTCTGCTTAAAAGTAAAAATCACTTAATTTGAGCTGCAGTGTTTCCGTGCTATATAGTAGTTGGAATGTAATGGGATACGAGTAAAATTCAAGGAGAAAACAATGCCACAATATAATACTACAACCTTGTATTGTTTTCAAAGGGACCAGTAAGAGGTATCCTTGCACTTTTTTCTTGTTATATATTTGCATCTGTGTGTGATAAAGATTTTTTGTTAAACAGCTTTATTCTTTTTATACTTGTTTTCCCATCTTATTGTGTGTTCTTATGAGTGTGCTTTAAGACCAATCTGATCATTTATAGCTTACCTATTTTCATTTAACCCATGTTTTGAAATCCCAAATTTCTACTGAATTAAAGCCTAATGATTCCTAGTGCCACCAAAACCTGGATCAATTAAAATTATTCATCATCAGGCTTCATTAGTTCCCCTTCCTCTGAATCCCATTGATTACACATAAACCACAGTATTTGAAATCCCTTGAAGCGGATTTCAGAGCAGGGTGAAACATTTATAATATCTTAATCAAGATAATCAACATTTTCAAAATGTCATCAGTCAAGCCCACCTTCCGTAGTTTTTCCAACGAATGCCTTCCTCCAGATTGAAGCTTGAGATTTTGTTTCTTGATTGTCCTGCTAACTGTAGAGTATTGAGAAAAACAGAGTGGAGTTTTATTCAGTGAACTCACTCCTGTCGCCTTGCTGACACCATGGCTCCATTTATGCCTGGGTTATTATCATAATAAATGTTGTCACAACAGAGACTAGCAGCTTAGAAGCTTTTTAAAAGGGCTTTCCATGTTTTCTAAGACCATTTCATCTCTCCTTTAGAGGCCCTTCCCAGATACCTTTTCTCTCTGCAAAAGCATCTATATAGGGTGTTCCAAACCTGACGCGCTTCAAACAGCAGCGAGCAGAATGAAAACGAGAAAGTGGTATGGTGCAGCTGGTAGCCTGAGATAAGAATAAAAGTATTGGTCTCCCCTCTCCTGGCCGTGTCCCAGCTCCCTTATTTGCCTTGAGGTAAACAGAGAGGTTGAAAATGAATCCATCTCATGTTTCAAACTATTTCAACCTGTCAGTGCGCTGATGAGCAATTTTATATGATGTTTCCATTGAAGAACAGGTATCCCCTCACTATCCGTCCAACACAGGGATATTATGTTTCCTTTCATGCAAATTGGGAGCTGGAAGAGTCCTATGGTATAAATAATAAGTAGATGCATTGAGAACCTGTTATTGAAGTTACCAAGTATTTAAAAGAAGAAAAAAAAAACACAACAAATTACCACATAACATTCAGCTCTTAGATCTTATGACAAGGCTTTAGCTTCCAAGACAGAAATAACGAGATAGCTAGCCTGTGATTACATGGTACTGTAGCTTCCATATACTTACATGGTCAGTAGTTACAATTTAATTGCAGAGTTAGCGGTGGTTATTTATGCTCAGAAAAAAAATAAATAAAATAAAGTGATACGCTTTTCTGTTTACCAGAAATAAGAACCTTCTAAAACCAACACAGATTTTAGGCAATTTTGATAACTGGAGTACCCGACACGGTTTTATCCTGTTTACTACACCCCTGTCTCTGTCTCGCCCCATTATTCCAGCTGATTTGTGAAACAGGACTGGTAGGAATGTTTGAAGGGGTGAGGCGATGAAATCTGCCCGACTGGAGGTGGAGGGTGAGATAGAGATCTCAGGGGATTCTATCACCATGTGCAGAGTGTAGTAAAGAAATAGAGAATTTATAAGATATGGAGCAATATTTGCTCATGTATTGTGATAACAAGTGAGCCCTAGATAGATCATTTCCATTTTCTGAACTGTCAGGTTGAGAGAGCCAACGAGTTCAGTATCTCTCTGATACTGGTGCTGGTCAGATGGCACAGTGGGTGTTCAAATTACATGTTTAAAATCAAGCTTTTAGTATACTTGACATCTGTTCAATTTTAGCAACTTGTGTTTTCTAATAGTCAGAGAATAAAGAATTGTCTGTTCAAAGATAATATTGAGTGGCTTATATAATAAAGCCCAGCTGCTTGTTTCCTGATATATAATCTAAATAAAAGTTCACATCTGTTTGTATTATAGCGGGTCTACAAAAATAACAGATGTTTACTAGCAGAATACTTTTGAAATGACAACAAATAGGGAAACAGGTCAGAAAAATAAATGAATCACATTTAATTTAATGAAAGCCCTTGTATACATAGAAACTATACACATTTTGAAGAAAATTGTGAGATAGATGACCAGTTTGGAATATTTTTAAGTGAACATGAAGTTTATATTTTTAAAAGTCTTAAAAATAAGTATCTTTCACTTTTAGGGGAAGAAATAGGTATGCCTAAAGTTATTTTTATTTTCTCATTTATTGCTCAAAGGTGGCTATTAAGGAGAAATAATATGAGAAATCATGTTGGCCATGTTATCATGGGCACCCACTCACCGACATGGAGAAAGTATAAATCATTCAGACTAGCCATGATATCAGCTGGGTTGGTTTTGCTTTACTTAACATACAACACAGAAAGTAATAAAGAAAATAAAGTATTAAAATTCCTTTCTTAGCTGAGGAAATTTTGTAAAGTATTCTTTATCACAGAACACACAACAAAGACAATATAAGAAACCATGATTTGCAACTTCTGCATTGATTTTTTTTAAACAGTTTTGATGTACATCTAGTCAGAAAATCAGAAGTGGTCGAAGTCCCCACCAGTTTGAACTTGACTCTTCAACACTTTGATATCCAAGTTTTCCACCCAACAAGAACAATTCTACTCATAAACTCCATTTGAAGGTCAATAGATAATAACTATAGATTATTATTATTATAGTGACTACAAAAGACTTTAGTAATCAAAGAAGTTACCAGAAGAATAATATGTACAGAATATATACATAAGAAACTATCAAATTTAGGTATAGGAGAACATCAGTTCAGTTCAGTTCAGTCACTCAGTCTCACTCTTTGCAACCCCATGGACTGCAGCATGCCGGGCCTCCCTGTCCATCACCAACTCCTGGAGTTTACTCAAACTCATGTCCATCGGGTCACCCAACCATCTCATCCTCTGTCGTCCCCTTCTCCTCCTGCCTTCAGTCTTTCCCAGCATCAAGGTCTTTTCCAGTCAGTCAGTTCTTCACATCAGGTAGCCAAAGTATTGGAGTTTCAGCTTCAACATCAGTCCTTCCAATGATATTCAGGACTGATTTCCTTTAGGATGGACTGGTTGAATCTCCTTGCAGTCCAAGGGACTCTCAAGAGTCTTCTCCAATACCACAGTTCAAAAGCAACAATTCTTCCGTGCTCAGCTTTCTTTATAATCCAACCCTCATATCCATACATGACCACAGGAAAAATCATAGCTTTGACTAGACAGATCTTTGTTGGTAAAGTAATGTCTCTGCTTTTTAATATGCTATCTAGGTTGGTCATAACTTTTCTTCCAAGGAGCAAGTGTCTTTTAATTTCATGGCTGTAGTCACCATCTGCATTGATTTTGGAGCCCCAAGAAATCAAGTCAGCCATTGTTTCCACTGTTTCCCCATCTATTTGCCATGAAGTGATGGGACCAGATGCCGTGATCTTAGTTTTCTGAGAACTAAGGAGAACAATGGAATTGTTTAAAATGATTTTTGTTTGAGAAATATAAGGAGTGTTCGAAATAGAAATTTTAAGTCAGAGGATTACTTAAGAGATAAAATAAGTTTTTCTCATTTAACTTTTGATATAGTAACGTAATCAGGATAGTTTTAGAAGAACACATTCTTCAAACTTCAAATAATGTATTTCAAGTAATCTTTTAATCTGGTCTGAAGAAAATGAGCAAACTCCTAGCACACCTCCCTGAGAGCCTGTTAACTAATTATTGGTTGTAATTCACTTGAGGTGACCTTCTCATTTCTGCCTGTTTCCCCTTAGCTTTGGCTGCTGTTGGGTCTCACTCTGTGATGAGGGAAAATTTGACACAGAAAAGAGGTCTGTCAAGAGGTAGAAAGGAATGAGAACCTGGCCCTTTGGAAGTATAAAGTACTGTAAAAAATACTAAGAAATGATGATACCATCTGCCTGGGCTTTACGAAATCCTGCAAAATCAGACGATTTTAGGATGTGTTTCTAGTACTGTTGTTGAAACTCCATGAAATTTCATGAGTACTTCATGATGAAGTAGCCTAATATAATCATCTTTGGTGACTCAGACGCATGTTGATAAGTACACACTCTGCAAGTTTATGTTTGCTCCTGTCATTTCATTGTAATGTGAAATCTAAACCATTTTTAAGATGATGTCAATGATGTTAATAAGCCCAGAAGAATATACATGTTTGATTTGAATGATTACTCTTTAATTTTAGAAGAATCAGCCCACTATCTTAGACTATGCAAGACTTTGTTTAGCAGCTACAAAGATGATCATTTTAAAGTAAATTTTAAACTCCAGACCACGAGTAGGTAAATCAAGGCTACCCTAGGTTAAATGCTTGTGGTCTGGATTTGCACTAGAATATCTGGTCTCGTAATTGAAATAAAACATGTTCCTTTGTCAATAAGAATGTTTTACATCTTGTCAAAAATCTTTCTTGGTCATCGAGTGCGTCAAACTCTCCAGCTATTTCCTTTCAGCCTGAACTAATTAAGTTCATAGGAAGCAAACTGACATTTGGTAAGATGCGATCCTCTTGTTTAATGTATGGTGGTTTTGCCAGGGGGAAAGATGCTCCTTCTCGCTCCAGATGTGGCATTATTTCTTCTGGGCGCTTCATCACGATCTCTGGACCATCCTGCCCCCTAAATTAGCCCAGGAGATACTAGCAGAAGTGCTGGAGAAGTCTTTGGGTCTCCTGGCCTCCAGATATGCCCAGGCCCATCCCAGTTATAAGAGAACCCTACAGATAAGGTAATTGAAGTTGTGAAAACCATTACTTTTCAAGAAAATGTTTGTCAGGTGTATAAAGTAGAATGTGCTTCTGAATCTCATGATGTAACTCCTTGTATATTTAATGTTTCTAACATCTGAAAGGAAATCATATTCAATTCTCCTGAGATACTTAAGTGCAAATGTGGAACTTGAATCAAAATAACTTTGTTCTTTTTTCTCCTTAAAATTGTATGTAAAACCCACTTTTTTTCAAAAAAGTGAGTCAAGTTGTATTACAATCTAGGACATAGATATCCAAAGGTTAATAAATAAGATAAAGAGAGAAAATTAAAATGGAGAGTAAAGCTGCGGTGCTGTGATGAAGTAATTTGACTTTGAAATTCCAGGCAACCAAGGAATTTTACTTTCGGGTGTTTTTTTTTTTAATTTAATGCCTTTAAATATTGTAGTTCATCTTCATTAAGGAAACTCTTTTGTCTAATCATTTTTCTCTTAATATATTCTAATTACTTCTTTCCTCTTTTCCTTTTCTTTTTATTATGTATTACTAAAAAATAGTTCAAAATGTGAAATCACAGAAAATGAGGAGCAGCAGTCATGAAAATTATAGGCCAATTCTAAAGGAAATCAGTCCTAAAGGAAACCAATCCTAAAGGAGATCAGTCCTGAATATTCATTGGAAGGACTGATGCTGAAGCTGAAACTCCAATACTCGGGCCACCTGATGCGAAGAACTGACTCATTGGAAAAGACCCTGATGCTGGGAAAGACTGAAGGCAGGAGGAGAAGGGGATGGCGGAGGATGAGATGGTTGGATGGCATCATTGACTCATGGACATGAGTTTGAGCCAGCTCCAGGAGTTAGTGATGGACAGAGAGGCCTGTAGTCCATGCTATGCTGTAGTCCATGGGGTTGCAAAGAGTCAGACACAACCGACCGACTGAACTGAACTGAACAGGCCAATTCTATGGGTTGTCTAGGCAATGAATATTACAAAAATGTGGGTACATGCCAACAATGGTCTATACAAAGTGAAGCCTTTTGTTTTTATAAACATTCTGACTAATGTAATTGAGACCTGCCTTTTAGGTATAAAAATTTTTTTTTCAGATATGTTGCTGCTGCTGCTAAGTCGCTTCAGTCGTGTCCGACTCTGTGCGACCCCATAGACGGCAGCCCACCAGGCTCCGCTGTCCCTGGGATTCTCCAGGCAAGAACACTGGAGTGGGTTGCCATTTCCTTCTCCAATGCGTGAAAGTGAAAAGTGACAGGGAAGTCGCTCAGTCGCGACCCCATGGACTGCAGCCCACCAGGCTCAGATATGCTAGGCAGAGCCTAAAGGCATCAGAGGCTTTATTATTTTTTTCAGTAGGAATTATTTTCTGATCAAGCATGCTGCATGTGAGGGCATTTAGGTCTTGCTACAGTGTTTCATAAATATGGTATTTTTGAACAAGCTGTTTTGAATTACTGACCAAGCATTAAAAAAAAAAAAAAAAACATTGAATTCTGAAGAAGAGATGGAAAATTCCTTTTGAAAGCAAAGGATACTTTCATTCTTTTCCTTATGTAGCTTACATCACTTTTGACTGTGAGGTGGCAAGTCATTATGAGATACTTATGAAATCAGATTTACTATTAGCTCATGAAATAGGTAGTATATTTAATTAATTAACTGTACTATAGAGACTTTTTGCTTCTATTTTCTGGGTACGTAAAAACGTCTTGCAAAGCTAGAGTTATCTTTCCTAGTTTTTTTAAGTTACATATTTTTATTTGAATGATTAATTCTAAAATATCCATTTTGTAGAAATCAGATTTCACAGGCATGTGTTTGTTTGTGTCTGTGTGCATATATATCTATATTTATATCTATATCTATATATATCTTGGATTTGCAATTCTTTAATTAGCAATTAGAGTGAGTAGATGCAAACTACAATTAAACCTTCCTAAGGACGATTCTGGATGCTCTTAGAATTCTAGCTTCCAACTGTCATATAACAAAAACTGTGCTCTATATATATATCTCAGTCACTCAGTCGTGTCCGACTCTTTGCGACCCCATGGACTGCAGCACACCAGGCTTCCCTGTCCATCACCGTCTCCCAGAGGTTGCTCAAGCTCATGTTCATTGAGTTGGTGATGCCATCCAACCATCTCATCCTCTGTCATCCCCTTCTCCTGCCCAATCTTTGCCAGCATCAGGGTTTTTTCCTAGTGATTCAGCTCTTCACATCAAGTGGCCAAAGTATCAGAGATTAAGCTTCAGTATCAGTTCTTCCAATGAATATTCAAGGTTGATTTCCTTTAGGATTGACTGGTTTGAATATATATATATGCAAGGAAAATATTTATTTGATATTAATATTTTAATTTATATTAATTGTTTGCTATTAATATAAATTAATATTTGCATATACTTGTAAGGAGAACAAGTATTAAATTTGTGGCAAATATTTGTGACAAATTTATTTAATATTGCAAAGTTCTGAAACTAAGCTTTTTCATTTGTGCCTCTGGTGCCTTTTTTTTTTCACCTCCCACATGCTGGGAGAACATATTGCTCAATCTTGTACCTTTCTTTTGATACCTTGTACTTGGATGCGAAGATTGTTCTGCTATCAAATTTTTACCTATCCCATGTATGTGGATAATAGAGAACTTTCTTTTAACCTGACTTTTCTTTTGCTGAATTTAATTTCAAAGAAACGCTCTTGAGATTCTTGAAGAGGATCTTAATAATGCAAAACAGACTGTTTTTCCTTTTTTAAAAAAAGCACTTCTGCAACACTTCACTGCTATGGACGTCATCATCTCTAAAGATAATGAATGCTGTCGTGCTCAGTCGTGTCTGACTCTTTGCAACCCTTTGGACTGTAGCTCATTAGACTTCTCCGTCTGTGGGATTTTCCAAACCAGAATACTAGAGTGGGTTGCCATTTCCTCCTCCAGGGGATCTTCCTGACCCAGGGATCGAACTTGCATCTCCTGTCTCCTGCATTGAAGGCAGTTTCTTTCTGCTGAGCCATCAGGGAAGCCCAATGCATGGTATTATGGGTCAGCTAACACTTGGAAACTCAAAATCTATCTTTGATGCTTTGTCTGTTTTTGATCTCTGAATCTCTGATATCTAAGCAAATATTTCTATTCTTACATATGTTTAATATAATAGATATAAATGATAGTGTGCATACCCAGCCGAGAAAACAATTTTAACATGATTTTCTTTTTCTTTCCAACAGACTTGATGTCACAACAATTTTAATTTGCACTGAGAACATGTTATGGTCAGTTTGCACATCTGTACAGAAGCTTTTGAATCCTCATGCATATGTAGATGATAAAATTTTTAAAATTCATACCCACTGTAATAATCTCTTCACAACATTAGTTATTTTGACTTCACCATTAACAGAATTACACCAGTAAGTATCAAATGTATTTTCTTTTTAGCTACTATGATATGGAAAATAATGTAATTTTATGCAGCTTACTGAATTGTGTGAAGTAGCAAGTAGAAATTTATTGAAGTGCAGTTGTGATATTGTGAATTGAACCATTTTACAAAACTAACTCTAACCAACAGGGATTTCTTCATTCTAGAAGTTATTTGATCCTAATAATGTGATATTTCTCTATTGATTGATCCTGTTCAGTTGATAAGGCTCTAATACAAGCAGGAATGTTTTGAGCATCATTATTTGAGTTGTTTAAATTCTCAAATTTTATTCATGGATTGATTTGTCTGTGAAAAAATAAATCATATCCCAATGGCTTTATGCTCCTCTAAAAATATCTGTTAATTTGATATAAATGATTTTCTCTAATAAAAAAGATTTTTTAAATGATTATAAAATGCTCTCTAGTCTGGAAGAGACATAATGTTTCCATTTACTCTGCCATAGGTTTGCATTTTTAGTGTTGGACTTAGTGACTGGGCTAGTAATGGAAAGTGGAAATAGGAGTAAGTAATGATTTTTTAAATGTTGAAATATTTACTTAGCTAAACAAATAAGATTCAGGAAAATAAAAAAAAATTGAACTGCTTTTCTGGTTAATTTCATTCAAATTTGTAATATGATAAAAGAAGTTAGAGTAAATCTTATAATGAAACATTAATATACTTTCATTTAAACCCTCCTCCAAAGTAGTCAGTTTATCTTAAAAGATTAAATATTGCATATTCTTAGTTTCTTGGATAGTAAAAATTATACAGACTCGTATTTCTTAAGATAAATTTGACAAAGTATTTGTTTCTGTACCATCCTGGTAAAGGCAATATATAAATCTTGATTTTCGGTAACTTTTGTGTTAGGAATTCTAAGGGTAATTATCAAGTTTTTTCAAAATTTCCCTGTAATTTTCACCCACTCTTGAACTTTCAACAGACCCATTGTTTACAGATTGCTTCTTCTGGCAACCTTTCCGTTGAGATCTAATTTTAGAAATGGAGAATTCTTTCAGAAAGGGAAAGAAATAATGAGATAAATTGCCATAAATTTGGGATTATATGTATAATGGTGCATAATCACAAAAAGCTCAAGTTCTAAAGCCCATAATAAATCCTAGTAAACTAAACTGATTTACCATAGATGAAAAAATTACTGTGCTCTTAGTTCAGTGGGTCATTTCATCTAAGGGGAAGGCCCTGTGAAAATCAGGAACAAAGTTGACAAATTTCATGGATTGGTCATGGTGAGCAATATTGAATTTCATGGTCTGTCACAGATGAATAGAAAAATTTTAACCCCCCAATGCATTTGTAAAGCAAATAAATTACCATCAAAGGTTGCGTATTTTAATAATAATAATAATGTAACATACATTCATTATTGTTAACCTGTGGCCTTTTGATACATTTTTAAACAACTCTACAAGTACTCAGATCTCTGTGATTTGTGCATTAGATATTGCACAGTAACCTCATTCAACAAATTTAAATTGCTAATTTAAACCAGAATTGCAGAACATTTTATACCAAGCACTGCCTCTGTTTTTTTTTTTAATATAAAACATAGTGGTTTTGCTTTAAAGCATGAATAAAAGTCTATATATACTTTCATTTTTTATTATTTCTCTGATCATAAAAATTTTCACAGATTTTATCCATTCATGTTGGTATAAAATTTAATTTGCTTTCCTAGAGTATAAATCTAATTTTTAAAATATATTTTGCTTTCTATTGACAAAGGAAATCTACAGGGCAACATGTTCCACACCTAATAGGAAAAAAAAAAAAAGTGTGTGTGCTGCAAGAACTCTATTGATTTATTTAGCTTCTTTTCACAGCCAGGATATGAAGTTGTCATATTGTTAGCATTTCGAGAAAAAAAAATTGTATATCTATCTCACATTTAAAAATTAGGTTATATGCTTTGAGGAATTGGTTAAAAGTAGCAATCAGATGTTGATAGCATTGGATTTTTATAAACTATGCCTGACATTTGTCACTCTATGTGATATGCCTTTCTTGAAGGTGACTGCTTTTATTCCAAGTAGTTCTGACAGATAAACTGAATGTATTTTCCTCTCCGAGCTTAGCATAGGACTACTAAATCCCAGGGCAGAAATATGATTTTTAAATCTTTTCAGAAAGAATGAAATGTGTTTGCAAATACGTGTGTCCTTTTTTAACTCCCCTTTGTAGATATCTGTTAGGATGTTGTAAAAGGAGTACTTTAGGTTTGTCCTCCAGGGAAAGAGACCTGCTGAAACATAAAATATTCACCGTATATTTTCCGAAATGCTTATCACTTGTGGTTATGCTTATCTTCTTTCATAAAGGCAGTCACGCTGCTCTTTCAGACATGCACTCCATGCACGTTCACACACATACGAAATAGTGGTTTCATGTGTTACATTTGCTTGCACAGAATGTTAGTTTTAGTTTCTATCTAGCAAATTAAAGTTAATTTTTAGAATTTTAGGTAAATACAATTCAGTTTCAACTCATTAAATACTCTTGCCTCCCTAGGCCCTATGATTAAGCACCAGGATTAAACACAGGTGTCACATCAGGGAGCAAGTTGAAATATTCACCCTCAAGTGTTATAGGAAAGTCTGATAAGATTTTTAATGTTAAAATTGAACATTATATATATTTCAAAATGTTTTGATGCGTCCTATAAAAATTAAAAGTGGAAACTTTTTGAAAGTTGATTGTCTCCAGTGTTACCTCATTTAATAACATGGGAGAATGAATTTCAGTGCAAGTACCAACATGCTAGGCAAAGGCTGGGTCATCAGAAATAGGCCAGAATGTTGATCACTGAGCCAGGGAACGGCAGACCTATCTTTGGGGTTCACTTGATGTCATTTACATGACTTTTGAGTCACTAAATTCCAAGGTATTTCAGTGCTCGTTCTGTAGTTTGGTTTCAAACTGGTTGCTGGGAGTTTTAAGGTTAGCTTGTTTATTTCTTTAGTTATTTGAAATTACTTCACTGTCCGTAATGAAACAGAACATGTTGGTCTAAAACTTTTTCTTTCATACCTCAAGAATGGCTGGTGCACTGGAGACAGGTGGTCCTCAAAATGGTAAGCATAGGGGATGCTCACGTACAATGTTGAGCATCATGTGGTCATAAACACAGTAACTTTACTCTTAGGTATATACACAAAAGAAATGGAAACATATGCCCGTGAAAAGATTTGCACACAGGAGTTCATAGCAGCATTTTTCATAGTAGTACAAAGTGGAAAGAACCCAAATGTCCATCAGCTGGTAAATAGATAAACAGTATGTGGCATATCCATACAGTAGTATATTATTCAGCCACTAAAAAGAAATGGAATCCTGACAGATGCTACAACAGGGATGAATCTCAAAACCTGCATGCTAAGTGAAAAAAGCCATACACACAGAGTACATATAGTGTGACTCAACTTATTAGAAACTTCCAGAATAAACAAATCCATAGAGACAGAAAGTCAGGCTTCCCTGGTGGCTCAGCTGGTACAGAATCTGCCTGCAGTGTGGGAAACCTGGGTTCGATCCCTGGGTTGGGAAGATCCCCTGGAGAAGGGAAAGGCTACCCACTCAAGTATTCTGGTCTAGAGAATTCCATGGACTGTATAGTACATGCAGTCACAGAGTCGGACATGACTGAGTGACTATCATAGAGACAAAAAATAGATTAGCGGTTGTCAGGGGCGGGAGAGGAAGGGAGAATGGGTTTCTTTTGAACCTAATGAAAATGGTATAAAATTGCTGCTAAGTCACTTCAGTCGTGTCCGACTCTGTGCAACCCCAGAGACGGCAGCCCACAGGCTCCCCCGTCCCTGGGATTCTCCAGGCAAGAACACTGGAGTGGGTTGCCATTTCCTTCTCCAATGCATGAAAGTGAAAAGTGAAAGTCAAGTCGCTCAGTCGTGTCCGACCCTCCGCGACCCCATGGACTGCAGCCTACCAGGCTCCTCCCTCCATGAGATTTTCCAGGCAAGAGTACTGGAGTGGGGTGCCATTGCCTTCTCCAGTATAAAATTAGATAGTAGTAAAAGTTGCATAACTGTGAATATAGTAGAAATCATTTAGTTGTGTACTTAAAATGAGCAAATATTGTGGTTTGTGAATTATATATCTCAATAAAGTTGTTAAAAATGAATGTGGACTAGATGGAAATAGAAACAAAAATATGTAAAATGTATTTTTGAAGAAGAAGTGAAGTTGCTCAGTCGTGTCCAACTCTTTGTGACCCCATGGACTGTAGCTTATCAAGCTCCTCCGTCTGTGGGATTTTCCAGGCAAGAGTGCTGGTGTGGATTGCCGTTTCCTTCTCCAGGGGGTCTTCCCGACCCAGGAATCAAACCCAGGTCTCCCTCGTTGCAGGCAAGACGCTATACCGTCTGAGCCACCACGGAAGCCACTTACTTTTTAAAGAAGTATCTGGCAGAATGCAAAAGGACCCAGTAAACAGAGTTTGTTTCTGAGCTATTTTGTTTAGATTAAATGGCTCCCTTTGTTCTCTTCCATCTAAACATTATTTTTGAGGGAAATAACTATTAAAAAAAAAAAAAAACTAAAATCAAATCGCTTTATGTATGGTCTTAAAAGAGTAAAACACTGGTGAACAGCAAGTCATTGGTTTTGAGGAAGGCCAGTACCCTGAATCTCTAAGTAGCTGGTTCCTGCCTGGTACTCTAGGATCAAGTCTTGTTCTGTTTCTTCATCATATGGCCTGTTTCAATCTATCCCTTCGCTCTGTACCACCCAAGACTGACTTCACAGATGGCCCCTGTAATTCACCCTCCTTTTCACTAAGCAAAGTCTGACAATATCTTCTGTTTATTCACTCCTTTAAAAAAAAAACAAAAAAACAGTATTTACTCTGTAGGAAGATCCCCTGGAGAAGGGAATAGCAGCCCACTCCCAATGGCACCCCACTCCAGTACTCTTGCCTGGAAAATCCCATGGACAGAGGAGCCTGGTAGGCTGAAGTCCATGGGGTTGCTAAGAGTCGGACATGACTGAGCGCCTTCACTTTCATTTCTCACTTTTATGCATTGGAGGAGGAAATGGCAACCCACTCCAGTGTTCTTGCCTGGAGGATCCCATGGACGGAGGAGCCTGGTGGGCTGCCATCTATGAGGTCGCACAGAGTCGGACACCACTGAAGCGATTTAGCAGCAGCAGCAGCAGCAGCAGCCATTATTCTTGGGGCTTCCTTGGCAGCTCAGATGGTAAAGAGTCTGCCTGTAATGCAGGAGACCCAGGTTCAGTCCCTGAGTTGAGAAGATCCCCTGGAGGAGGGAACAGCTACCCATTCCGATATCCTGCCGGGAGTCCATGGACAGACGAGCCTGATGGGCTATAGTCCATGGAGTCTCAAAGAGTCAGATACAACTGAGCAACTAACACTTTCTTTAGACCAAACGTTATAGCAGTCATTTTCTAACTTCAGGTCATCATTTTCTAACCTCAAAGATGTATTTTCGATCTTGAGAAACACAAGCCCAGGGGCAGGAGAAATGTAGGAAGCCTTATTGTACTCCAAGTATCTTACCTTGATTTCTTTCACTTAATGCCAAGGGGCTAGTAGCCCTGCTTTATGAAAGAAAAGCAGTGACTTCCAACTATGTTTAAATGGTGAAGTAGACTGAATTTGGTTATCTCTACATGGGCTTCCCTTGTGGCTCAGCTGGTAAAGAATCTGCCTGCAGTGTAGTAGCTGCTGCTGCTGCTAAGTCACTTCAGTCGACCCACGAGGCTCCCCCGTCCCTGGGATTCTCCAGGCAAGAACACTGGAGCGGGTTGCCATTTCCTTCTCCAGTGCATGAAAGTGAAAAGTGAAAGTGAAGTCGCTCAGTCGTGTCCGACTCATAGCAACCCCATGGACTTCAGCCTACCAGGCTCCTCCGTCCATGGGATTTTCCAGGCAAGAGTACTGGAGTGGGTTACCATTGCCTTCTCTGGCAATGCAGTAGATCTGGTTTCAATTCCTGGGTTGGAAAGATCCCCTGGAGAAGGGAAAGGCTACCCACTCCAGTATTCTGGCCTAGAGAATTCCATACTCTGTAGTCCATGGGATTGCAAAGAGTCAGACATGACTAAGTGACTTTCACTCATTCACCCATATATTCATGGTTAGTCAACTATGGTTTCAGGGGCATCAGAAGGACTCATATATCCTCAGTTATCTCAGGTGTTCCAGTGTTATCTCAGTAGTTCAGTCTCAAGCTAATTCTCCTTCTTCTGAAATGTGGTCTTCTCTGGTTATTTTTATTTATGGAGTACCTCCAATGGTAGCCACTGATTATACCAGACATTTGACCTGAACCCTGTGCCCCTGTGGACTTGCATCCTTGGACTTCCTCAGTTCCATCCTGGAGATTTATTTCAATAGCATCATATCATGGGACTCAGCCTCCTGGGAGGGCAGTCAAAAGCAGGGTGGCACAAGAGAAGCATAAAACCCAGCTAACTCTTTTTAGCGTATCCTACTTTTGGATATGCATTGAATTTATTTTATTCTAGCAGCAACTGGCTACATAAGGCTAAGGAGTCAGTGTTGTTAATGAGAAAATGAAAGAAGGCAACATGTGTAGATGAGGAAACCAAAGAGACAGAATCTGGTATAATGTGCTCAAGTGGGGTGGTGTGATCAACCCAGAGCCAGTATGACGTTAACAATAGAGAAGGGGTGTGACGTTGGAGGCAAGGCAAGGAATTTCCCCAAATTTATAGTTTTCCCTTTAAGAGGCCACTAATTTGGAAAGCTGAGAAAATGTATTCTACTTCAACCTACGAACAATTACCTGTTTTTAAAGGAGTATCCACATTTGCAATATCAAAGTTCTTATTCTGTTGCTCATACGGTTGTATTTTACTCTCCACTATGAATTATTTAGAGCATCTTCTATTTTAACTGTACACCAAGACATCATTAGAGGTTATCTAATAGCTAGATCATCATTTCATTTTCCCATGGAGGCTTGTGGGCCAATTTTCACCCTGTTATACTCTCCAGAATAATGAAACTAATTTGGGATCTTGCTGTGGAATTAAATGCTCATACAGATTCCACCTCCTCTGAGACCATAAACATCTGCCATAACATTTATTATTGCCAAATAACCTTACTATTACCAGCGCAACTGTCAGTGGAGGGAAAGAGTTTAGGGACTGGCAGAAATGTTCTGGCAAGTATTGCATTGCCAGTGGTTTGTAGTCTAAGAATTTTGGCACCAAATAACCATTTTATTATTATTAGATCCTCCATTATTTTTCCTAATGTTGAGGATACAACTGTACCTAGACAATCATTTAGACTAGCAAGTATTCCATGTCAGTTCTGAGGTAGTGGTAGACCTTCTCGAGAAGTATCTGCTACAGTTGTTACCATCCTGGTATTACTTGACATTTGCTGAGCCCTTGTTATGCACAGGCACTTTGCTAAGGGCTGTGTATGCATCATCTCAATCATCACAATTGCAAAACAACACTACACATCTAATAAAGACCCCACCCAAGATTCCAGCCCAGGATGCCGGGCTCCAGAACTCCTGTGCATTCCCAGGCAGGTGCATTATGATCTTCTATGACCCTCCCCTTGGGTATGGAGCAGGCAGCAAGAAGTGAACGTAAAAGGACAGGTGGTAAAGTCCTAACAAGAAGCAAAGCCAATAAGGGCAGAGCGAGTCATCCAGATTTCTCCTTTTATCTTCTGCCTTCTCCCTCCTCCCTTCTGCTGTCTCCATCCCCATGTTATTAGGGAATGAATATTGTTAATTTTATTAGTTTTATATATTTTTATATTTGTCCCATACACACTATCTCCTCTGCTTCTTACTTTGGTTTAGGACTTTTCTTCTGCCTGGTTTACTGAAATATCATCTTTATTCTCTCCCTTCCTTTAGCCCTAATCTTCTACGATCAACTTTCCTCACTAGTGCACAAGTGATTTTTCTAAAATGTAAAACAACTGATAAGACTCCTATGCTATAACCGTGATTCCTCATTGCTAATACATAGTCCAGACTCTTGAGAAAAGCATGTCTTGGTGTCCTGACCTAGCCTGTGCCTGTTTCTCTGGTTCACACAGTGGAAGGTATGGGATGGAAATAGGACAGCCTCATTTTGAAGCCTATTTAAGGAATTTTGTTCTATCTGAAATTTACTGAGGAAAAAAAAATGGCTTTCAAAGAGGAGGAGATCTATTAAAAGTCTAAAAAAATGTCAAAGTATCTTTAATGAGAAGGTGTTCTATTTGGCCAGACAAACAGTGGAGAGGCAGGTCAAATTTGGGAATGTGAGGATATAAGAAATAGGAAGGAGGATGTAAAGACAGGGATGGGTTTTCAAAGTGGAATTCCTTTCTACATATTATTTAAAAAATGCTATTGCTCTTGTACTCTAGATGAAGAGGGACAGCACCACTTCAAACAATTCCATTTCTCAAATACTCCCAGTTGTGACTCTTAACTCTATGTAGGAAGGCAAATATAGTTTTCTGTTATTATAAATATTTTATTATCCAAGCTATCTACTAAAGATTTTATGTAACATATCCTTTCGTATTACCTCAAGATTTATTGTTGAATTGGGGCCAGCCTAGAAAAATGTTACAGTTACTTCTCCAAAGGTAGTTGTAGACCAGTTATTCTGGCCAAATTGTTCTGATTTTGAAGTCACCGTCCTATATTTTACAGTTAAATTCTTCTTCATTTGCCTTCTGTAAGCCCATAGGAGCATAAAAAATTAATTATAAATTATTTTAATTGTTTAATATTTATATATCATTTTAAAGAGTAAAAAGTAATACCCTTATGCTAATCATTTTTACAGTATTGAAGCAAAAATGACAAAATATTGACATTTATTAGGTTCCAGGTGAGGGAGGGCGAAATGAGTGGTATTCATTTTACCATTTTGATACATTTTTTATAAATTTCATAATGTGAATCTTTTAAAAAATGAAATGATAATGGTATCATCATATCTTCCCAAGTGTAAAGATTGTTTCACAGAGGCCTCTGAATCATCTGTTAAATTATAAATACCAAGTGGGTGTGTTTGTTCATTCTAGCACAATACTGTTTTGTATAAAATCAGTTAACTTTAAATACTAAGAAAAAATGGGTTCTGATGGTCTTAATAGTTAATATTTCCTGTATATTCTGAAATAATGATTTTTATTTCACTAGGACTTTTCAGCATGGCCTGGGCGATTCTTCTTCAGATTCCTTGAAGCCAATTTTCAAGCAACCATTACATTGGCTTTCCTGCATATCCCATTTCTACCCTTCTTTACTCAGGTGAGGACCTGTAAAAACTATACCATCAATGGTTCTTTGATTCCTTTGACATTTAATAGAAACTCTTATCCATGGAGGTAAATACATCTTACAAAAAGAACTCAAAACTTTTGACACTACACAGGTAAGTAAAGAGTGTATGTCCTTTTTGAGCCCAAGAAGCCAAGATACAGGCCTCACAATCATGCTCCTAACATAGCTTTACTAAAGTGATAGAGAAATGTGAATTTTTTGGAATTTAGTTTTTATTTTAGCCAATTGCCTAGCCATTTTAAAATTCATTCTTGATCTATGACTGGGGATGTGACAGTTCTCCAACTAATTGTCAAAAAAAAAAGCAAAAAAAGCAATAATCTTGGATAATTCATGTAACTCACTCAGAGCCTGAGGTAAGAGTTTTGAGAGAGGAGTAACTTTTAAAATTATGAATAGGGTCTTTCACTTTTATTATTTAATCAACGGCATTTAAACATAAGAAAAATCATTTAAAGCATGAAACGTACTTCCAGAGTAATCTGATGACATTTTGTGGCATTACGTGTAATGTCAGTTTGAGTCTTTGCTGAATATATCATTGGAAAGTCCCTTTCCTTGGTATCTGTGAATAAATATATCATGTAGAGCTGAAGGAGATATTGTTAATTCTTGCACATTCTTGATTCATCTTGGAAATACACTGTTAGTGATCTCACCATATAAATGGACTGGCTGTATTTCTCTCTTGAAGAACAAGAGTCCCACCCGGAAAAAGAGGGCAGGAAAACCTCTTTCAGAAGTCTCTACAGACACAGTAAAGGTTAACTGCTTACCTGTCGTGCGCCTTTCCCCTTGCACGTAATGGGGAATCCGAGATTAATGAGATATTTATCCTCCTACCTTCAAGGACCTCAAAGTATTGTTATTTGACTTACATATAAAATATTTTCACCATCCCTGAACAATTCCTTATGACTGATCCCATCAATTCTTTATGATGAAAGCCTTTAATACTCTGTCATCTCCATACGCTGCAGCTGGCATGAAAATATACTCTCATGTCTTTGAGAATTAAAGAACTGACTTTGATATACATTAGTGCAAACACCTGAAGGAACTGGATCTTTTACAACATGACTTAAGCAAACAGCATGTGTCATTGTGATGAGTTCTCAAACTTCTAAACATACTTGCTCTCATGTTACGATCACATTTGCTTTAATCTATCTTTATTATCTGCTTTTATCTTAACCTGTAATCATTGGAGTTACTTCTTTAAGCATAGCTCTGGAAGAATTCCACCTCCAGGTTTGTTCTGTTCAGCCATCTAGAGCCTGGGGAGTCAGAGGGTCAATGGGTTTATCTTTCAAATGCCTTTTCATGTAACAAGACTTTTCTTTATTTCTGCTTGATTATGGCAAGCTATCTTTACTAGGACCTTCACAAAAAGACTAGAACATGCTGGTAACTACACAGCTCACAGTGGAAATGCAACCGGATATAAGTTTTCTGGAGGGCAATATAATAAACTGTATCAAAAACCTTAAAAATATTATAGCCCTTTATCCAGCAATTCTATTTCGAGGAATCAATCATAAGAATTAATCAGAGCTGTTGAGAAAGTTTCATATACAAGGATATTCATCAATGTATTATTTGTGAAAGGAAAAAATGGAAACGAATGTCTCACAGTATGCAATTAGACAACTCACTTATGGATTAGCCGTGTGATAGACGACTGTGGAGTCATTAAAAAGGTTGATTTTGAAAAATATTAAATGGCAAATAATTGCGATTTATAGTTATGGGAAAACTGCAGCTTAGTAATGATGCAGTAATCAAAGCCAACCCAGGCTTCAGAGTGATAACTCTCAAACTGACATGCCCAGTCCTTCGTGAACGTTATCTCTTTCAAGCCTCACACCCAGTCTGTGAAGTCTGCTTTCATGGAGAGTAAAATGACGTGCAGGTAGCAACTTGCTGAAGAGAGCAAATCTAGGAGACAGACTGAAGCTCAGCTTGTCTGCTCCTAAAGCCCAAGCACCAGACAGCTGCCCCTCCACCGTTCAAAGGGAGAACAGTTCAGGGTGATGTTAACAGGCATTTAAGAAAAACCTAAGATTGTCAGTTATTCATTGTGTAAAGTATCTTTTTATGGTTCTACTTGCAGGAGCTCTGATATACTAACCTATATGGTGTTTACCTGAAGGAGGGATCTAGTGTAAAATCCCCCAAACTTACAGGTTATGAGAACCCCTGTTTCCCAAGGGATGAACAGGTATTGGAAGATGGGACACAATTGAGATATGCCAAACATACCAGCTTCCCAGGTGGTGAAGTGAACCTACCTGCCGATGCAGGAGACATAAGAGACATAGGTTCCATCCCTGGGTGGGGAAGATCGCCTGGGGAGGGCATGGCAACCCACTCCAGTGTTCTTGCTAGAGAATCCCATGGATAGAGGCACCCAGGGGCTACACTCCATAGGGTCACAAAGAGTCAGACATGACTGAAGTGACTTTGCACCCACACATGCACAAGCTATGCCATACTACTCTACGTATAGCCCGAAAATAGGATGTATAGAAAAACAAATATTGAAAGGGTATATGAACTCTACATTAGAGAACTTTTACTTTGCATCTTTGTATTATAAGATTGTGATTGATTTTAATTTTTATCTGTGCATTTTCCAAATTTCCTGTAATGAAAGCAGCTTAATTTTATTAAGGTAAAAATAAATTTTTAAATGAAAGAGAAACCTCATTTTTTGGAGTTCTTTGATCTACATGTATTACCCTAGAGCCTCTGTACAGAGGATTTCTAGCTCTGGGCACTTCCTTTACTCCAGTATCCTGTGTCTGGCTGTCCATATTTCTTGAGCTAACCACCATATTACTGGAAATCCAGCGTGATGTCCTCACGGATCCTTCTTTTTACTCTTCCCTTGTCCTCTCAGCATGGTGTCTTTTCTATTAGGAGCACACCAGGCATCCCTATCCTTCACCTCTCCCAGAGCTTGCTCAAACTCATGTCCCTTGAGTCAGTGATGCCATTCAGCCATCTCATCCTTTGTCACCCCCTTCTCCTCTTGCCCTCCATCTTTCCCAGGATCAGGGTCTTTTCCAATGAATCAGCTCTTCCCATCAGATGGCCAAAGTATAGGAGCTTCAGCATCAGTTCTTCCAATGAGTATTCAGGACTGATTTCCTTTAGGATTGACTGGTTTGATCTCCTTGCTGTCTAAAGGATTCTCAAGAGTCTTCTCTAGCACCACAGTTCAAAAGCATCAATTCTTTGGCGCTCAGCCTTCTTTATGGTCCAACTCTCACATCCATACATGACTACTGGAAAAGCCATAGCCTTGACTATATGGATCTTTGTCAGCAAAGTGATGTCTCTGCTTTTTAACACACAATCTAGGTTCCATAACTTTCCTTCCAAAGAGCAAGCATCTTTGAATGTTATGGCTGTGGTCCATTGAGCTCTCTGTTGCCTGTTCCTAGTGTATTATCACGTTCAATTGATTCATCCCCATAGTTCTTTTAGATCCAGTCAGTCTTTCTCTCCAACACATCACAACAACCTTGGTCCATTATTACTATGGACTATTTTTACTATTATTTAATATGTTTTATATTAAATACTATTCTCAGGAAAGGAAATGGCAACCCACTCCAGTATTCTTGCCTGGAGAATCCCACAGACAGATGAGCCCGGTGGGCTACCGTCCACGGGGTCACAAAGAGTCGGACCCGACTGAGGGACTAACAACAACAAAAATACCGTTCTACCGCTCAAGAAGAGCCTCTGCCTCTCCCACCCTGCCTGGCTTGTTTCCTGGGGCACCCAGCACTCTTCTCTGCTCTACTTCTCAGTCTCTTCTCTTGTCTTTAAGACATAGTTATTCTACAGTTTTTGCTTTTACTTATTGCCTGTCCTTAGCTTTCAGTCTTTTTTTAAATCTCATTTTCTCTCCTGAAATGCCTTTGTTTCTCTCTTTTGCCTTTTTGAATTCCCCACACAAGTACAGTATGAGCCCCTCTACCCTGACTTCCTGACAGTTATTCTCTCTAATCTTCCTATATAATCTGCTTAGGAAGACCCGATCCACATGGTTTATGATCCAACATGTTCAGAGGAGTGGTACAGTCAGAGGAAGCCAGGATAGCAATAAAAGTAATTTCAGAATAACTCATCTTATTGATTTGCATCTGTCAAGCATTGCAGTGGGAATTCCTAGGCTACCATCATGTAACCTTAAAAATTTCACCTTTCCCTTTCCTCACATATATCAGCTGTTTCTGTGTTTTTACCCCACAAATTAGGCTCAAACTCCATCCCTCACCTTAGTAACTAAAATGAACCGTTCAGGGAAACACATATGGGTTAAATAATGAAGAACTGAAAATAGATTGTGATTTTTATTTTGAAAGGGTGAGGCTGAGACAAAATATTTAATTATGATGCATCTTAGGAATTTAATCACCTATTTGCTTATTTATTTACAGCTGTGCATTGTTTCAGAGAGATTTAAGTTGACTTTTAACAATATTAAATATATTAAGATAATGAATTAAAAGTAAGTGAGAAGGAAGAGGCAGAGCAAGGAGGACATAAGATTGAGACTTACAACAAGAGTTACAGATGCATAAATAGCTGTATGCATCATAAATTTGTCTATAGGATTTCTAGAGAAAGCCTATGAAGTGTATAAATTGGTAAAAATAGAATTGTTCATGTTCTTCTAGAACTCCTGGAATAGTTTAGAAGAGTTTACTTTAGGGAAAGTGTATGTATTTTCAAGGCAATAAGTAAAATGTACTGTATTCATTATCCCTAGCAGTAGTAGGCTAGCAATTTGAGTTGATTTAGAAAGGGCAATCAGTTTCATACTAGATTAAACTAAGGCATGTGGAGAATATATTAATCTCAGGATTGATACTATGACAGCATACTGTGCTTTCATATAAATGTTGAAGAAAAAACATTATCTTAGTCAATTATACCATTGTTGCAGTATAATGTTTTTTATTTATTTTCCCAACTTTCATCATCTTGTGGTTCTTTAAATATTTCCAAATACTTTTCAGGTCTTCCTTAGCTAAGTAGGTCATAACCATACACTGAATCCAAGTAGCATAATCAGTGTGAGTAAACAGTCCATTCATTTTACACTGCTCATTTTCTTTTATGATGACAACATGATGTTTTGATTCATGGCCAGTCCATTCTGAGCTGTAGATATTTCTTTCTACTATGCTTTTGTTTTCATTATGGTTTTACTCAATGTAATCCTGTTTTGGATTCATATCCTTTTTTTCGCCACTGCCTAAATATTAAGCTACCTTTAGCTTCATTATACTATATGCCATGTGAGTCTTTTCCTTTCTGCAATTTACCAAGATGTATTCACTTCATCCTTTCAGTAAATGCATTTTAAAATTTTTCTCCAAGTAAGGCATGTGCTAGGTGTTAGAGGAAAAAGATGGGCAATAAAATTTCTCTGTCTCCTTTGCAGGTTCATCTACTTTGGCCTGGCCATTAAATATTGAGCATCTTTAGCATTCTATCATAGAACCTTTTCTAGGTGAAGTCACGCATGCCTGTGGTTTCATGTACTTTGAATTGCCCCCAAATCCATATCTCTAGTTTTAATCTCTCCTAGGACTGCAGACCTACTAACTCGTGTGTGACTCATACATGAATGTCTTCTTCAGATTTACACCCAGTGAACACACACAGACCTCAAGCTCAATATGACCATATTTGAACTTAGGAAACTCCCCTCCCAACTGATCCTCTTTTATTTTATTTCCATCTTGATTTATTGTACCTGCACGTGGTTGTATAGAGGCTTCCCAGGTGGCCCGAGTGCTAAAGAAGCCACCTGCTAATGCAGGAGACAGACACGGGTTTGATCCCTGGGTCAGGAAGATCTCCTGTGGAGGGGGTCATGGCAGCCAACTCCAATATTCTTGCCTGAAGAATCCCATGGACAGAGGAGCCTGGTGAGCTACAGTCCATGGGGTCGCAAAGTGTCGGACACGACTGATGCATTTTAGCACACATGCACACACATGGTTGTATAAGCCGGACACCAGGAGGCATCCTGAACACTTCCCTCCTTTTCTCCAAGAGATCCAGTTCATACTGCTGCTGAGTCACTTCAGTCGTGTCCGACTCTGTGCGACCCCATAGACGGCAGGCCACCAGGCTGCCCCGTCCCTGGGATTCTCCAGGCAAGAACACTGGAGTGGGTTGCCATTTCCTTCTCCAACCCATGAAAGTGAAAAGTGAAAGTGAAGTCGCTCAGTCGTGTCCGACTCTTAGCGACCCCATGGACTGCAGCCTCCCAGGCTCCTCCGTCCATGGGATTTTCCAGGCAAGAGCACTGGAGTGGGTGCCATTGCCTTCTCCCAGCTCATACCAAGTCTAGTTCATTTTAGCTCCTAATATCTGCTATCCACAGTGCCAGCCTTGCCTTCGTGCTCCGTCTCTTTCCTGACTACTGCAGTGACACCTCTGTTTCCTCCTATGTATGTGTTGGCTTCCATTTCTAATATTCTCCAAACTACAGCCAGAGACTTCTCAAATCCAAAGCTATTTTCAAAACTAAATTTTATCATTTCACACTTAACTGTTCACTACCTTCCGTGAATTCCTCTTTATCCTTCAACATGCACACAAAATTTACCATGGCCTGTAAAACCTACATAGATGTGGCTCACCCATCTTTGCAACCTTTTCTCATACCACACTAGCCTGTGATTTTTGCTTTTCACTCATTAGCCTTTTTTACACTTTCTTGCCACAAAATATTCCTTTTTGCCACAGGATCTTTGCACATGCCTTACCTTACCCTGAAAGGCCTTCTTCTTCTTTCACTTAGTTAATGTCAATGTAATTTCATATCTCAGCTCTGCGTGACTTCTGTAGGGAAGCTTTTCATCAACCCCAAAGACTAGTTTACTTCTTACTACATCTTCTAGTAGCATCGTGTGCTTTTCCTTGATTGAGTTTTCATAGTTGTAATTTCATCTTTATTTGTATGACCATTTAAACTATATATGTATTCCCCACTAAATTCTGTAAAAATAGTGACTTTTTTTTTTTTTTTTACTTATTGTTGTGTCTCTGTCACCTTGCACCTAGAAATCAGCCAGCAAATATTAGTTTACTGAATAAGTGGATTAAGGAACAAATGAGTTATTATAGCATTGTTTCAGATAGTACCACTTTAAATGGTACATTTAACTCTTTTCAAACATTTGATCTGAGTGGTAAAGCTCAGTGATGGGAAAAATGGTCTACTGAGGAGGTGTCTTCTAGTAACCTAGGGCTGAACATCTGGGGAGGAGGACAAAAGAGAACTTTGGTCTCCCAGCAGCTGCTGTCAGGCTGTTCCACAGCACTGAAGAAAAAGGCTTAGAGAACTTGTACTCTGATGAGATGCCAAGCTTTGACATAGAGCCAACAGTCAGGGGAGAAGTAATGAGAGATTTTTGAACACCAAAGCTCTTACATGGCTGTTCCAGAGTGTGGATGGACAAGCAGCTGGATCTTTGAAAAGATTTTCAGAGAAAAAGCCATGTTTGTGGAGCAGTTATTAAAAGAAGTGAAAGTGTCAGGTGAGCTGGATACTTGATGAAGCTAGATATTTCTTCATATCTTTCCTTTTCTATTATGGCTTGAATGTATTATATAAAAAAGAATATAGCAATGGAGCCAGCAGTGAGAAGATAAAAGACAACTATAGGTTTTCAGATTAGTCAGACAGGTTTGCAGACTTGTATAGTTTTGTAATTTTGGAAAGTTAAATAGCTTGTATCTTTGTGAGGAAATTGAGATATAAATACAATATGATCATATCTCTCCACCTGAAAACAGGGTGCGATACCATGGTCTACTTCTCATGGTCTTGTAACATCTTTTCTTAGCTTCTGAGATATTCCCATGACAGAGTCATGCGGATTTAATTAGCTAGATGCCTACACGGCACCCACCACGTAAGTGCTTACTTAACAGTCATTCAATGCTGCTGTGTTAGGAAAGAACTATGTTTCAGAAAGTGGCAGATCTTATCAGTTATCCAAACATGTTAAAAAGCCAACTCGAAGTGTGATAAAGTGGAAAGATTATTGAACTACTTTCTCGTGGGGTCTTATATCAGAAGTGTGATGTCAGAAGAGACCTTTCTTGAACTCCTCTAATAAGGTATTATTATGTGGTAGACAAGGACCAGAGAAAGCAGTGGCACCCCATTCCAGTACTCTTGCCTGGAAAATCCCATGGGTGGAAGAGCCTGGTAGGCTGCAGTCATGGGATCACTACGAGTCGGACACGACTGAGCGACTTCACTTTCACTTCTCACTTTCATGCATTGGAGAAGGAAATAGCAACCCACTCCAGTGTTCTTGCCTGGAGAATCCCAGGGACGGGGGAGCCTGGTGGGCTGCCATCTGTGGGGTCGCACAGGGTCAGACACTACTGAAGCGACTTAGCAGCAGCAGCAGCAGCAGATAAGAACCAGTAATAGTTAAAGGACCCCAGAGAGAGAACTTCTGGTCCTCTAAAGGGATGGTTGAGTGAGTCAGTAGGATCCAGTATCTTAGTGCCCCAGGTGCTAGAATAGCACTTCTGGGGGAGTTCAGAAGTAATCGTTGGCATGAAGTATTGTTTTTAAAATTAAAATTAGAGTCTCACCTGTTTTTTAGAAATAAGATACACTAACTTGTGTAACTCTAAAGTGTGAAGCTGGGGCTATGAATTTGGGGCACTAATATATCTTCAGATGATTTTTGAGAAATAGGGTCATCCTAAGTGAAAAAGTTTAGTTTACTGAAATCAAGAAATAATTTAGGTCTTTACAGGTCAAACACTTGTTCTTTAAGTTGTGTACCCATTATTGTAGATACTGTCAACTCTGAAAAAAATGAGACTGTGTAAGAGTATCCATCTACCTAGGTGGATAAAGTTATTAAAAATCAAAGCAAACCCTATATGTGAATGTGCAGATGAACCCTGTCTTATTTCTATTTATTGAATCATCTGTAACTATAAAGATCATAGAGACTTGGCTATACCCATTATATAGATTAAGATGTATGCAAGCATTTTCAATGTTATAAGTACATATAATTTGTACATTCTTGATTGAAATGGTGCAGCAAATATTTTGGATTTTTTATCTCCTCAAGCTCTTTTCCTAGGTACTAAAGAGAAAGATGATAGAACTGCTTTAAATATTTGTCTTATTTTCCTAGCACGATTTGGAAGGATTAGTTTTGGAAAGGCGAAAGTAGAATGGTAATACAGCTTTTCCTTCTCTGCTTTCATTTTCCTACTTTAGGGCTTTTACTCGGTTTCTCTTTAGTTATGCCCCTGCCTTTGTTCTCTGACTCATTTAACTTATGGTCTCTGGTATAAATTTGACCCAGTAATCCATGACAGGAACCATCTGGTCAAAATCAGTCCCCAGATACCTTAAATAACATGGCTCCAATTTGGGAATCAGCTTTGAGACCACAAACCTGAGTTTGGGTCAAAAACTTGGTATCCTCAATCAAGGAAGTTGAATAGAGCCAAACATCCTCAAGGCTGAAAATTACAACATACCCACCAAATATCAACCAGGTTGAATGAAAGAAACACAGGGTAGTGGAATAGCCAAGGATTTTAAAGTCAGGAAAACCTGGGTTCAAAGTCCAGTTGCCATGTTTATTAGCTAAATGACCTTACTGTATTTTCTCAGTTTTCCTGAAACAAACACTGAGATAAATCCCAAGTGCCTCCATGCATGTCTTATTTTCTGTTGTTCAGTTGCTCAGTCGTGTCCAACTCTCTGCAACCCAGTGGACTGCAGTATGCCAGGCCTCCCTTTCCTTCACTAACTCCCAGAGTTTGCTCAAGCTCATGTTCATTGAGTTGATAATGCATCTAACCATCTCATCCTCTGTCACCCCCTTCTCCTCTTGCCCTCAATCAATCCCAACATCAGAGTCTTTTCTGGTGAGTCAGCTCTTCACATCAGGTGGCTAAAGTAATGGAGCTTAAGCTTCCATATCTGTCTTTCCAATGAGTATTCAGGACTGACTGACTTTAGGATTAACTGTTTTGATCTCCTTGCTGTCCAAGGGACACTCAAGAGTCTGCTCCAGCACCACAGTTTAAAAGCATCAATTTTTTAGTGCTCAGCCTTCTTTATGGTCCAGCTCTCACATCCATACATGACTCCTGATGTCTTATTTTATATTTCCCCAAGAAGCAGTCCTCAAGACAAGGATTGAGGTGAGAATAGTTTATTTTCTAAGTGGAAGAAACACTCGATGGGAGTAGATGAGACAAAGAAAGACAGCAGATCAAGAGCAGTGTAATCATAGGAGTAACTGGAACTTAAACCTTCTGGGGAAATTCTTGGAGCCAGTGTGAAAGGCATCTCACAGAGTTATTCTGCCAAAGGAACAAATATGCTGATGAATTTATTAGAAACTTTCTTCAGTTATCGGCTGAAGGCTACTCTGGAGGTGTTAATTTGCTGGCACTTCCAACCTGCCTTGTTGGAAGGTAGAGAAATGCAGATTCTGACAGCATAAGGCAGGTCAGTGCCAACTGAGTGGGAAGGGCAAGAGGACGTGGGGACACTGACATTTGGGCTAACCCTGGTACCACTGACATCCGCTACTCGTTATTTAAGTTCTCTGGAATTTATCGTTGATTCTTCAAGGTGTGATGGCTGGTGGAAAAAAAAAAAAAAACAGTTTTATTATTCTTGAGTTAATGGGACAAACTAGCATATCCCTGGCTGTCGTTATTCCTGAGTCTGCAAGTTCTCATCATCATTACATTCCTCTACCACTTATTCTGGCTTCCCCTCCCCCTCGGTCATCTGTTGAGTGTGTTGCTTACCTAGCACAGACGTTGAGACCCTTCTTGAGATGCTGAACCATGACTGCCATTCCCTGATCAGAATGTGGTTACTTCGGCCACCTACTTATGCTTGTTAGCAGTCATGAGAGCATCATTTCTTGACTCCCTGGTGAATCCCTTGACATACAAATATACGCCTCCCTGCTCCCCATGTGCAGTAGCGACTCTAGCTCCTCGGTGATAATCAGAGTTATCACCCTTACCGGTATAGTGGCTCCTTTCTTTGCCTGCTAGACTACTGGCATGGGAATCCAAAAATAACTGGATGATGGCAGGTATAACATTATATTTAGTAGAATTTTTCATGGTTCCCCTGGTAGGGCTTGCCTTCCTAAACTCACTCCACCATAGACACCAGGATCTCCACTTCCCCAGACACTGTGGGGAGTTATGGGAATAGAAAACATAAATTCCCAGTGGATAATCAGGAGCTCTGGTGAGAAGGTGGCTTCTAGTATCCTTCAGAGAGAACTCTCACCCTTAGCTCCTGGATTTATGTAGTTTATCTCTTAGGGATGTGGAACCATATAATGGCTGTTCATTTAAAGTAAATATCTAGTCTTGAAAAACAGCACCCAACATCACTTGGTTTTATCCCAAGCTGTGTGTTTCAGAGTCCGTTCTAATGTTCCCCTATTCTGACAGCTTCTGCATGTTTTGTGTATAGTAGGGGCAGGGACCCCCAAGGTCATGTGACCTGAACAGTGAGGCTAATTGTACTGTAGTCTGACTTTCCTTTGGAGAAGAAAAAGGCACCCCACTTCAGTACTCTTGCCTGGAAAATCCCATAGACTGAGAAACCTGGGTAGGCTTATAGTCCATGGGGTCACAAAGAGTGGGACACGACTGAGCAGCTTCACTTCACTTCACTTCACTGATTTTACTACAGTCTTTTCTTACCCTGTGCCCCATGCACAGCTGTGGTTGAAAGTCAGGCCATTGTTCACTTATGGGTCTAGCATTTTTAAACTTTATACTGCAGTGTGACCATATGCTAAAAAATTGCAGAAATTGCAGATGAACTACTTGATGTGCTAGGCTTAGTTGCTCAGTCATGTCCAACTCTTTGCAACACCATGGACTGTAATCCTCCAGGCTCCCCTGTCCAGGGGGCTTCTCCAGGCAAGAATACTGGAGTGGGTTGCCATGCTTGCCTCTAGGGGATCTTCCTAACCCAGGGATCAAACTCAGGTCTCCCACAATGCAGGCAGATTCTTTACCATCTGAGCCACCAGGGAAGCCCAAGAATACTGTAGTTGGTAGCCTATCCCTGCTCCAAACTACTTGATACATTTTCATAAAGTAAACACACCCAAATACAACCAAGATTTTTCACAGTGATTCCATAATAATTTGTTAGTTTCATAAACAGGTAATTTTTGAGCCCCTTTATTGCCTGGATTTGAAAGAGTTCTTAGGCCTCTTCATGCCCAGAAATGCAGCACTGTATGAGTATAAGCCTGATATAACCCAGCCATAAATTTGTCCTGTCTGCTAATGTAGGATTTACGAGTTCCAGTGGATTTATCAATTCTGTTCTCTTCTTTGTATTATAGTGGAATTCAACATGTACATATTTGATACATACATATATAAAAAAAATTTCCTTTTTGTCATTTTCTGTGAGGCTCATCTCACTTTCACAGCTCCACCAGCTCAAAGGATGAGGGAACATATGCTTCTCCATATGCCCAGTGCAGACTCCTCAATGCATTTATTACTCGGAGCTCAGTGACTGAGGAATGTTTGTAATCTTTTATTTTTTTCTTATAGTGAGTCACTCTACTGTACATTTCAAAATCTGTGATAAGTGGAAAGATCCAAGAACTGAGGTACATTTCAACAAACAGCTTCCCATCTGGTAAATGAGAGGTTTTATTTATAACCAGGTATTCGGATACTGCTGTATGAAATGACATTCAAATTATTTTGCCTTATTCCATGTCTGAAAGGCCTGAGCAAAAACATAACCCTTCCTCCAGTTCATTCTCCATACTGCAGCCAGGTCAGGAATCCCATCTGCCTTAAAACGCTTTAACAGGTCCAAAGTCTCCACCTTGGCTCCTCCATGATCTGGCCCCTGTCTCCTTCTTCAAACTGTCTCTCAACATCCCCTTCCTTTTCTAAACTCCATTGGATTGGATATTCCAGTTCATTAAATGTATCCTTCAAGTCAGCACTCAGCTCAAGCGAAACAGATAGGTAGGAAATGTTCAAAAACTAAGTCAACATTAATATGCAACTTACAATTAGCTGCTTTTCATCAAGTTTCTTGAAGTCAGCACTTGGGGTTTAGGATGGAAACAGGGACAGCCATTGGGAGGATATACTTCAATATTTCATTCCAAGGGGCTCACCAAGTGGATTCTTCCTTTGGTACCACATTTGGAATGACTGCAAGAACCAGACCAACCTGAGAACACCCAAAGGAATTCAGAGCTGCTGAACTGACCGACGTGCTTCCTCTGGTCTGAGAGCCAAATAACTCCCTGCTTTTCTCTCTGTTGCCCATCCAGGGCACAGGTTTTCCTAGCTAACACTGCCTCACCAGTTACTGGGGAGTTTCTCTGGTTGGAGTTAATGTTATCAGAGGCTCACACGGGAAGCCTGAGCTGGTCCAAAGCTCAGGTGATTTTGTGCATCGTAAGGTTGTGAGATGTTCCAAATGCCCAGCCGAGTCAAGGGGGAGATGTTTTGAAATTTCATTTTATGTCTTTAAATGCTCTCACTTTTGTTTAAACTAGCATTCTGGCAATGTATCCTCTTTTTTTTTTTTAAAGAGTTTGTCTATTTATGAGCAGATGAGTCAATCAGCTAACATTTACAGAGCCCTTAAATATGCTTACTTCTTTGGTAGGAGCTTTGCGGTATAAACTAAGTGTGCCCATGAGGCTTGAGTCTGAGTGGAGAGATAAAGCCTTTATTAATGAAATAATAAAGTGCTAAAATCTGTATACCCTGCTACCTGTGCTCCAAAAAGCACTGCCTTCCACAGTGGTTCTCAAACCCTGGTGTGCATCAGCATCTCCTGGAGAGGGCTTCTTAAAGTACAGATTTCTGGGGCCCATTCCCAGAATTACTCTTGGGATAAGACCTGGGAAATTGCATTTTTCACAAGTTCCCAGGTGATGCTGATGTTGTTGGTCCACGGCCCAGGCTTTGGAAAACTTTGGTCTAGACCATGTGGATGGTTTTCATCTTGAAGTGATGCCACAAATCATCTCTCCGCGATTTCCTTTGTTCTGCTTTCTCCCACCTAAAGCACACGTATGGTTCAGTCACACCTTGACATTGCTCCTTCCTTCCCGCTGCCACCCTCCTTATTCCCGCCATCCTTATGGCCACAGTCAGGCTAAGTTTGGTCATTTCCTGCACTTTGCTGTTGTTTTTGATGTTATTCAGTTGATAAGTCATGTCCGACTCTTTTGCAACCCCACGGACTGTAGCCCACCAGCCTCCTCCATCCATGGGATTTCCCAGGCAAGAATACTGGAGTGGGTAAGCCGATCTGAGATGCTGTGACCTTTAGCCAATCTAAACTTTGAGACTTTAGAAGGAAAAAGGGAATAATGCTATCAGGTTTTAGTTTCTACCTCATTTCCTTATCTCCAGATTTATTGGTAAACGAATGTGGTGACCTGGGGGACCTGATTTTAATTTTCTGTTCACCGCAGATGACAGTTTCCCAAGTAGAAACTTGTTTGCTTTGGAATTACTTCTCTTTGATAAGCTGATTACCCTGGGGACATTCCCTGGTGGTCCAGTGGTTAGGATTTCACCCTCCTGTGCGGGAGCTGCAGGTTTGATCCTTGGAGGAGGAGCTCAGATCCCACGTGCCTTACTGCCACAACACTAAAACACAAAACAGAAGCAACACTGTAATAAATTCAATAAAGACTTTAATAATGGTCCACATCAGAAAAAAGTTCTTAAAAAAAAAAGACCAACTTATTACCCAAGTAGGTAGCAGTGTGACTCTTAAGAGTTGTTCTGATAATTGCCTGTTGACTTATGGCTTTTACATATTAAAAAATTAGATTATGGTTGATCTCTGACAGAAGCTTTGAATTCCTTTCATTTTATCAACAATCATAGTACATGGCAAATTAGCAGCTAAAACATACTGTAACATCTTTCCGTGAATAATGAAAGAAGTTCATAGCACATAGTAGGCACTCATGTATTTGTCAAATGAACAAATAAATGTGTTCAAAGATGCATAAATTATTTTTATTTTGCTCCATGAAACTAAAACATAGTTCTGTGAAATGTAGGCATGGTTATTTTGTATCAGTTTTAAAATTGGCAGGCTACCAAATGTTAATTTGCTTTTAGCTAGTAGAGATTAAATGTAATTCCTTCCCTGAGCAACCCTGAAGTAAGCAAGCATGAAAGCATTTTCACAGTAATCTGGGAGGAATTGACATTTAAAGGAGTTAGCATTACATCTGTACTTTAAAGCTATTAATTTCATAGATAAATTAACTTCATTACTCCATCTTTATCTTGCATTTTGAAAGGACTCCATCAGCTGGACGACTGACAGCCGAGGGTCAACTGAAACTGCTCTTATCCCAGCCAGGTTGTAATTGGAACCTGCTTCTGGAAACCCTACTGCATCACGATGGTCTTTTACTAAGAATCTTGCTAAAGAGCTCAAGTGAGTATTTGTAGTTTTGAGAATGTCCTGAAAAAACTCAGTCATTGTTCAAGTCGAATGGAATGTTTTTTCCTACTTGAATGTTGGTAGGGCAGTGATACCAACTGTGTTATACCAATAGGCAGTGGGGTTAGCAGCAGCAAAAATATTGAATCACTTTATAAACCTATCAGAAAGGTCTTCTTTCAGGGATAGTCTGAATGAGGGAAAACGATATTTTTATATGATACTGTTCTATCGTAACTGTCATAATGTAAGAGATGTATCAATATTTGGGGTTTGAAATGCCTAAGAACATATTATGGGAACACAGTTATATGTCCAAAACAAGTCTCAGTTAGACCTGAGAGAGAGAGATTACGATTGTTTTTGACCCACATTAAGCACTTCAGTGGATCATGAAAAATGCTTATGTAACTTATGAACAAGCAAGTGTGGCTTGCCTCCGCGTCCACTGGGGCATGGAGAAGTAGTCGTGAGAAAATTATGAATGGAAATTGAGGAGTAATGGAAGCCCATACTTCTCTTAATTAGACTTTCTTTTCTCCCCTGTAAGCACTATTTTAGAAGATGGTAAGCAATGTTATGCCAATCTAACATTATGTCCTGCTGTTCTCCTGCTACATCTATAAAGGGTTTTCTAACCATCTTTACAACCCCTGTGCATTTCTTCTGCTATATACCACACAGATAGCCAGATTCATTTTATCAGTCATTAGGTTCAGTATAGTCTTCCCTATTCAAAATATTTTTTTCTCTCATCCCCCATCACTTACAGGAACAAATCCCTAAGCTCTGGCCGTTCAAGTATGACCCCAGACTAGTTTTGTAACCCCTTTCCCCACTGTTCCCTTGTGTGCACGTGCATGCACACACACGTATTCCAGCCATTGTCCACAGAACCCCACGTACACGCTGCGTCTAGGCTTCCCTGGTGGTTCTGGTATGGAATCTGCCTGCCATGCAAGAGACCACCGGCAATGCAGGAGATGCAGGTTGGATCCCTGGTTCTGGAAGGTCCCCTGGAGAAAGAAATGGCAATTCACTCCAATATTCCTGCCTGGAGAATCCCATGGACAGAGGAGCCTGGAGGACTACAGTTCATGGGGTTGCAAGAGTCGGACACGACTTAGTGACTAAATCACCACTGCCACCACATGTTCCTTCCACACTTTGCTCACCCATTTTTCCACCTTGAGAGACCCACCTAGCCTCCACCGGTGGACGAGGGCCTGCTAAGCTCTAGATCTCTGAACACTGTCTCACACTGATCTCTCCCTGCCTTGAACTTGACAGTGTCTGTTATGGCGGCTACTGCTCGTCACTTAGTCTGCCTTATATTGTTATTATATTTGTATGTTAACAAGGCAAAAGCTACCAGGCCCTACTGGCCTGTTGTATACAAAACGAGGTTCACAGCATCCCCTTCCAGATTGTTCCAGTCATTTCTGGAATATTTGCTTTCTCAGATCTGCCCACAACCAGTTCTCCATAGTTTTTTCTTCTGCATGCCTTGAGGTTTGTTTCCCAAAAACCACATAGAGGAGGTACCCTACTGCTGAGCCCTCTGCTTCTCTCCTGGCGCTCCCAAATCCAGAAATCTTGTGGTGCCAAAGGGCACTGTGAATCCTCCAGCCTCACCATGTTCCAAGCAGAGGTTTGGAGATTACCTCTCCTCCAACCCTGAATCGGACTTTATTCTCTGAGCCCCCGAGCCTTAAATCTCACAAAGTTCAACTGAAAGCAGGATCTTCAGCTTCAATATCTTGAACTCCACTCTCTTAAAGGGAAAACAGGTGCTAGGGGAATTAATTGGTCAAATAGCCAACATATATTGTTCACTTGTTAACTCTTAGGCACTCTGCAAGGCACTTCACATTTACTATCTAATTTGACTCTTAAAACCTATAAAGTAAGTATAATTATTTTCATCATGTTAAAAATAGCATTAGAGTTTAAGATACTGTTATTTGCCAAGAGACACATGTAGCTGAGAAATGGTGGGTAACCTGGAATTCTGAACCCAACCTGGCACGTTCTTTCCCTTACAATTCTATACAAATATTCTTGCAGATTAAGTCCTAGAGTGGGCCACGGGTATCTGGAAGAACTGTAATCTGTCCAGTCTCTCGTTGAATCAATCCAGACACCTCAATGCACATGCATGTAACTGCTCTTGCCAGCCAGGTAGTCAGTGGTGATCACAGATTTTTATTTTTATATTTTCCTCAAGATAGCATGGTGCTTTTTACAGAAAAAGTGCAGGGATTGCTCAGCGATCAGTTGGGATATAAAATATGGAGTTTCACTTAAACTTTATAATCTGAACTTTCAGGTAAGGTGACTACTCAACATGGATAGTATCTGACATGGCTGGAGAGTTACTCTAATGTTAATATGATCATTGAAGCTCATGAACATGGTCCTAGAAGAGAAATAGTCTCCTTTTAATAGAGTTATATAGTTCAGCCTAGAAAAGCAATTGTGATAAAACACTGGGCTATTCTAATATAGCCACTAAGTACAGGGATAGTGATTGTGGTTAAATGAATAACCAGGTTTTCTTGCAAAAGAATTCTACATTTATATTACATCTACCTTTTGGATATATAACATGATGTTGTTTTTGAGGGACTTAAAAGTTATCAATGGTACCATACTGTAGCTTCTTCAGTTCTGGTTCTCATGGAATACAGAAGTGCATTTACCCAGCCTGCTAAAATATCTTACCAGTTTTTGCAAAGGTTGTTATGTTTGATCTTAGCTGCTTTGGTATTGTCTTGTATTAATTTTGTTAGCTACTTCATTAGCGTAAGGATGAAGTGACAGAATTTACTGATCAATTGATTGACTGACTTATTAAACTCCATTAGAAACCTTGTCACTTTAAGTTAGAAACAATATGCTCAGGGAATCTTATTAACTAGACTAAGGTCAAAATTATTATGCACCTAAAAATACATATGTAATATTTTTTCAGAGATTTTCTCTTCATTCAATATCATTTGGTAATTTAGAAGTTTGATCATATCTTTAGGAAAGCAAAATTTTAGAGTAAAATGTTCTGATTAGGTGTTTCAAACAACATAACTATTGGCCTGTTTATGGGAGACTTTTCTTTATGAATAGTCTCTTTTTAGTCTAATTGATAAAATTTAACTTTTGTTAAATTGGCTCAGGAATAAGAATGGAGATTATAAATACACATTTTTATTGAATGTATTTTAAAAACAAAGTCCTCTTCACCCAATAAGCAATTATTAAATTCTGTTAGGTAAAGTTCTTTTTTTGGATAGACAACCATATATTATAAACATTAAAATATAAGGGGTTTGTGTCTGTAGCTTTAGGTCTTGCTCTCTGAAAATGAGCAAGTGGTGGAGTGACAGGTGATGGAAGTAAAGTCCGATGCTGTAAAGAACAATATTGCCTAGGAACCTGGAATGTGAGGTCCATGAATCAAGGTAAATTAGAAGTGGTCAAACAGGAGATGGCAAGAGTGAACATCGACATTCTAGAAATCAGTGAACTACAATGGACCGGAATGGGCAAATTTAATTCAGATGACCATTGTATCTTCTACTGTGTGCAAGAATCCCTTAGAAGAAATGGAATAGCCCTCACAGTCAACGAAGGAGTCCAAAACACAGTACTTGGGGATAATACCAAAAATGACAGAATGATCTCTGTTCATTTCTAATGCAAACCATTCATATGACAGTAATTCAAGTCCATGCCCAAACCACTAATGCTGAAAAGCTGAAGTTGAACAGTTCTATGAAGACCTATAAGACCTTCTAGAACTAACACCCAAAAAAGATGTCCATTTAATCAGAGGTGACCTAAATGCAAAAGTAGGAAATCAAGAGATACCTAGGTAACAGGAGAGTTTGGCCTTGGAGTAGAAAATGAGGCAGGGCAAAGGCTCACAGTTTTGCCAAGACAGCACACTGATCATACCAAACACCCTCTTCCAACAACACAGGAGAAGACTCTACACATGGACATCACCAGATGGTTGATACCGAAATCATATTGATTACATTATTTGCAGCCAAAGATGGAGAAGCTCCATACAGTCAACAAAAACATGACCAGGAGCTCACTGTGACTCAGATCATGAACTCCTTATGGCAAAATTGAGACTGAAATTGAAGAAAGTAGGGAAAACCACTACACAATTCAGGTATGACCCAAATCAAATCCCTTATGATTATACAGTGGAAATGACAAATAGATTCAAGGGATTAGATCTGATAGACAGAGTGCCTGAAGAACAATGGACCAAGGTTCATAACATTGTACAGGAAGCAGTGATCAAAACCATCAACAAGAAGAAGAAATGCAAAAGGCAAAATGGTTGTCTGATGAAGCCTTACAAAGAGCTGAGAAAAGAAGAGAAGCAAAAGGTAAAGGAGAAAAGGAAAAATATAAGCATCTGAATACAGAGTTCCAAAGCATAGCAAGGAGAAATAAGAAAGCCTTCCTAACTGATCAGTGCAAAGAAATAGAGGAAAATAATAGAATGGGAAAGACTAGAGATCTCTTGAAGATATTTAGAGATACCAAGCAAACATTTCATGCAAAGATGGGCACAATAAAGGACAAAAATGCTGTGGACCTAACAAAAGGAGAAAATATTAAGAAAAGGTGGCAAGAATACATAGAAGAACTATACAAAAAAGATCTTCATGACCCAGATAACCACGATGGTGTGATCACTCACTAGAGCCAGACATGCTGGAATGCTAAGTAAAGTGGGCCCTAGGAAGCATCACTGTGAACAAAGCTAGTGGAGGTGATGGAATTCCAGTTGAGCTATTTCAAATCCTAAAAGATGATGCTGTGAAAGTGCTGCACTCAATATGCCAGCAAATTTGGAAAACTCAGCAGTGGTCACAGGACTGGAAAGGTCAGTTTTCATTCCAATCCCAAAGAAAGACAATGCCAAAAATGTTCAAACTACCACACAATTGCACTCATCTCACACGCTAGTAAAGTAATGCTCAAAATTCTCCAAGCTAGGCTTCAGCAGTATATGAACCAAGAACTTTCAGCTGATCAAGCTGGATTTAGTAAAGGCAGAGGAACCAGAGATCAAATTGCCAACATCTACTGGATCATAGAAAAAAGCAAGAGAGTTCCAGAAAAATATCTACTTCGGCTTTATTGACTATGCTAAAGCCTTTTTCTGTGTGGATCACAACAAACTGGAAAATTCCTTCAAGATATGGAAATAGTAGACCTCCTGACCTTCCTTCTGAGAAATCTATATGCAGGTCAAGAGGCAACAGTTAGAACCGGACATGGAACTACAGACTGGTTCCAAATTGGGAAAGGAGTACATCAGGCTGTATATTGTCACCCTGCTTGTTTAACTTATATGCAGAGTACAGCATCTGAAAGGCCTGGCTGGATGAAAAACAAGCTGGAATCAAGATTCCAAAGAGAAATATCAATAACCTCATATATGCAGATGACACCACCCTAATGGAAGAAAGTGAAGAGGAACTAAAAAGCCTCTTGATGAATGTGAAAGAAGAGTGTGAAAAAGTTGACTTAAAATTCAACTTTCAGAAAGCTAAAATCATGGCATCTGTCCCATCACTCCACGGCAAATTGATGGGGAAACAATGGAAGCAGTGACATACTTTATTTTCTTGGGTTCCAAAATCACTGCAGATGGTAGCTGCAGCCATGAAACTTAAAGATGTTTGCTCCTTAGAAGATAAGCTATGACTTACCTAGACAGCATATTAAAAAGCAGAGTCATTACTTTGCAACAAAGGTCTGTATAGTCAAAGCTATGATTTTTCCAGTAGTTACGTATGGATGTGAGAGTTGGACTATAAAGAGGGCTGAGCACCGAAGAATTGATGCTTTTGTACTGTGGTGTTAGAGAAGACTCTTGAGAGTCCCTTGGACAGCAAGGAGATCAAACCAGTCCATCCTAAAGGAAATCAGTTTTGAATATTCATTGGGAAGACTGATGCTGAAGCTGAAAGTCCAATACTTTGGCCACCTGATGGGAAGAGCTGACTTGTTGAAAAGACCCTGATGCTGGGAAAGATTGAAGGCAGGAGGAGAAGGGGGATGACAGTGGATGAGATGGTTGAATGGCATCGCCAACTCTATGGACTTGAGTTTGAGCAAGCCCTGGGAGTTAGTGATGCACAGGGGAGCGTGGTGTGCCACAGTCAGTGGGGTCACAAAGAGTCAAACATGGCGGAACCACTGAACTGAACTATGAAAATGATTTACCAGAATTTCTATTTATTTTAAAAAGAATCAGCAGAGTATATACAGAAACAACTTTTTTGTAATATGAGATACAACTCACTGAGTGTCAGAAAATAGCAAAATTTAATAAATAAATATATAGTAAACTTTTAATTTATAATATGTGCTTCATAGGCTGCAAGCTTCTAGGAAGTTTGGCTAAGGTTCAGTGGACTTGAGAAGGTAATGTTTGTTGGTTTTATTTTTAAGATGGGGTATTCTAAATTTGAAGGAAGAAACCTCAGATTTTAAATGTATAAGACATTATTTTGGATTATTGATGTTAAAAACCCAAGGCAGTTGTTTTGGCATTACCTCACTGAGGCCACGTGGCCTTAACCAGTGTCTGACTTGTGACATCAAAGGAACAAATTTCTGGCAATTTCCCAGTTGTTAGCAGTTGGCCTTTTCCTGCTAGTAACATTTGAATGAAGTGTGACTAACCCTCTTTCCTTTGCCCATTGCCCCAAGAATGATCCTCAGTGAAATTTCTTGGCTTCTGGTGATTTTCAGTTGTAATATAACAACCACAACAAACTAGAAAATACACAATTTTTAACATGTTCCAGATACTGCCTCTAAGTACTTTAAATATGTTCACTCACTGAATCCTCAAAACAACTCTGTGTGGCAGGTACAATTATCATCTCCATTTTATAGAGGCAGAAGGTAAGACAGAGAAATCAAGTCATTTGTCCACGTTACATGCCTCATAATTGGCAAAGCAGGATTTAAGGCAAAACTGGTGTTCAGAGACTGTGCCTTCACCCACCACACCGCAGGGCATTGCAGCAGAGCCACAGAAAGCTCACAAAATTACAGAGAGGCTCAATTCATGAAAGCTATCAGGAGTCTCTGTCGTGGATAATGTTGGTAGTACATTCTGTACTTTTCAACCATGTAACACAGTGCCTAAGGGTAATCAAGAAACAGATCTACAGAAAATTCTATATAAATCACTGCTACCACTACAAAGGGTTGGTTAACTTAAAATGAAGGAAAATGTTGATTGCTCAGTCATTTTCTACTCTTTGCAACTCCATGGACTGTAGTCCGTGACTACTGCCAGACTCCTCTGTCCATGGAATTATCAAGGCAGGAATACAGGATTGTGTACATAGACGCACTATACAAAAATGATCTTCATGACCCAGATAACCATGATGGTGTGATCACTCACCTAGGGTCAGACATCCTGGAATGTGAAGTCAAGTGGGCCTTAGGAAGCATCACTATGAACAAAGCTAGGGGAGGTGATGGAATTCCAGTTGAGCTCTTTCAAATCCTAAAAGATGATGCTGTGAAAGTGCTGCACTCAATATGCCAGCAAGTTTCAAAAACTCAGCAGTGGCTACAAGACTGGAAAAAGTCAGTTTTCATTCTAATCCCTAAGAAAGGCAATGCCAAAGAATGTTCAAACTACTGCACAATTGCACTCATCTCACACACTAGCAAAGTAATGCTCAAAATTCTGCAAGCCAGGCTTCAACAATACGTGAACTGTGAATTTCCAGATGATCAAGGTAGATTTAGAAAAGGCAGAGGAACCAGAGATCCAATATCCGTTGGATCATCAAAAAAGCAAGAGTTCCAGAAAAATATCTACTTCTGTTTTATTGATTACGCCAAAGCCTTTGACTGTGTGGATCACAACAAACTATGGAAAATTCTGAAAGAAATGGGAATACCAGACCTTCCTCCTGAGAAAACTGTATGCAGGTCCAGAGAAACAGAACTGGACATGGAACAACAGACTAGTTCCAAATTGGGAAAGGAGTACGTCAAGGCTGTATATTGTCACCCTGCTTATTTAACATATATGCAGAGTACATCATGCAAAATGCCGGGCTGGAGGAAGCACAAGGTGGAGTCAAGACTGCCAGGAGAAATATCAATAACCTCAGATATGCAGATGACACAACCTTATGGCAGAAAGTGAAGAAGAACTAAAGAACCTGTTGATGAAAGTGAAAGAGGAGCATGAGAAAGCTGTCTTAAAACTCAACATTCAGAAAACGAAGATCATGGCGTCTGGTCCCATCACTTCATAGCAAATAGATGGGGAAACAGTGACAGAGTTTATTATCTTGGACTCCAAAATCACTGCAGATGGTGACTGCCCCCATGAAATTAAAAGACGCTTACTCCTTGGAAGAAAAGCTATGACCAACACGTAGACAGCATATTAAAAAGCAGAGAAATTACTTTGCCAACAAAGGTCTGTCTAGTCAAAGCTATGGTTTTTCCAGTAGTCATGTATGGATATGAGAGTTGGAGTATAAAGAAAGCTGAAAAAAAAAAAAAGAAAGCTGAGCACCAAAGAATTGATGCTTTTAAACTGTGGTGTTGGAGAACTCTTGAGAGTCTCCTGGACAGCAAGAAGATTAAAGCAGTCTACCCTAAAGGAAATCAATCCTGAATATTCATTGGAAGCTGAAGCTGAAACTCCAGTACTTTAGAAGCTGAAACTCCAATACTTTGGCCACCTGATGTGAAGAACTGACTCATTGGAATAGACACTGATGCTGGGAAAGATTGATGGCAGGAGGAGAAGAGGAAGATAAAGTATGAGATGGTTGGATAGCATTACCAATTCGATGTACATGAGTTTGAGCAAGCACCAGGAGTTGGTGATGGACAGGGAAGCTTGGCATGTTGCAGTCCATGGGTTGCAAAGAGTCGGACATGCTGAGCAACTGAACTGGGCCATTCCCTTCTCCTAGGGGTCTTCTCAACCTAGAGATCAAACCAAGGTCTCCTGCATTACAGGTGTGTTCTTTACCATCTGAGCCACCTGGGAAGCCAGATCAACTCAAATTCTCTATTTTCTTAGTCTTTTGGATAATAAGGAATATTATGGCAGAGCCTTTGTGTTTTATTGTACATCGTGTGTGTGTGTGTGTTTCACTTTATGTGTGACTAAAATGCCATTTTATAGCTGTCTTGGAAAGAAGTAACCAAAACTAAAATGCTCCCTCATGGTACCCTTTGCACTCCTAACTTCAATGTCCTTGGTTACTTTTTCTAGTGACAATGTCTGTATTCTCACTTTTTCAATATATTTTTTTTCTTTCCTTGATTTGTACCATATTCTTACTTAGAACAGTGGAGTTATATTTGTAGTTTTTGCCTTAAGTCTTTCCAACCAAGGCTCCTATCCACCAATGATGACAAGAATATTATTATAGAATATTATTATAGAATTATAATTATTATTATAGAATAATATAGAATTATTCAGGTCCCAGAGACAGTTGTCATCTAGGGTCTGTGCTGAGTCTGCATGAGGGTAGGGTGACTGTAGGGCATGATAACGTAAAGCAAGGCTTCTGAACTTTGCAGTGCGGGTAGCTGTTTAAAACTGCAGATTTTGATTTTAGGTCTTGTTGGGGTGGGGGTACCTGAAATTCTGCTTTTCTAACAATCTGCCAGGTAATGCTGCTCTTGATGCTGCTGGTGCCTGGACCACCTTTTGAGAAGCAAGGCCATCATATAAAGTTTCTGTTGCTATCATTGGCAAAAAATTGGGGTATGTGATTTATCTTTCCAAAGTATTATGTTTTTAAAGAGACATAATTTACTTAAGATTATTTATAATCCATTTATCAGAACGTTCACAGTAGTCACAAAGCTTGTTCTTATTTTAATACAGGTCTGATTATGTCACTTCTTCTCTGCTAAAAACCTTTAGTGACTGCCCACTACTTATAGAGGTGTTTGTAAACGATGTTGTTGCACAGTCCTAAATTGTGTCTGACTCTTTTGTGACCCCATGGGCTGTAGCCCACAAGGCTCCTCTGTCCATAGGATTTTCCAGGCAAGAATCCTAGAATGGGTTGCCATTTCTAGGGGGTCTTCCCAACCTAGGGATCAAACCTGTGTCTCCTGCATCTTCTGCATTGCAGGTAGATTGTTTAACCCTGAGCCACCAGGGAAGCCCGCTTATAGGGTATGGACCCTAATCCTTTAGACACAAGCAGTGAACCCTAATCCTTTAGACACAAGCAGTGTACTTTGTACTCTGGAGATGATTGACTTGCCCAGAATCTTGTCCTGCTCTTCACCAGTTTAACGTGCATATTCTGGTCTAGGTTGCACATCTTGCTGCTGCTGCTAAGTCACTTCAGTTGTGTCTGACTCTGTGCGACCCCATAGACGGCAGCTCACCAGGCTGCCCTGTCCCTGGGATTCTCCAGGCAAGAACACTGGAATGGGTTGCCATTTCCTTCTCCAGTGAGAAGAAAGATTGAAGGCAGGAGGAGAAGAGGACGACAGAGGATGAGATGGTTAGATGGCATCACCAACTCAATGGACATGGGTTTGAGCAAGCTCCAGGAGTTGATGATGGACAGGGAGGCCTAGGGTGCTGCAGTCCATGGGGTCACAAAGAGTCAGACACGACTGAGCGATTGAACAACAACAGTCTCCATCACAGCGACCAAACTCTACTATTATAGCAGGACCATACATAAGCAAATGATGTGACTGCAGTGGAGGAAAGTTTTCCTCCACCATTTTAGGGTCACTGGCTGGTTTGAAAATTAAACTAACAAAGAGAGAGTGACAGGAGAAAAGCACATATATTTATTTAATATAAGTTTTACATGACACAGGATCCTTCCTAAGAAAGTAAAGATCCAGAGAAACAGAAAATGTCATTAGGCTAGGTTTGGCTTAGAGGGTAAAGCATCTGCCTGCAATGCAGGAGACCCGGGTTCGATCCCTGGGTTGGGAAGATCCCCTGGAGAAGGAAATGGCACCCCACTCCAGTACTCTTGCCTGGAAAATCCTATGGAGGGAGGAGCGTCGTAGGCTACAGTCCATGGGGTCACAAAGAGTCGGACACAACTGAGCAACGACACATAATGAAGAATGGATAGTCGTGGAGAAATACAATAGGTCAAGTAATGTGAGGTAACTGTAAGAAAACTGGGGAAAACTTAGCAAGGCTTATTTGCTAGGATTCTTCTCAGTGTCCTTTTGACTTCAGAGATAAGGATGTACCTGTTCCCCTCGTATAGGGAGGGGAGCTATACCAGAGACGTGAGCGTTTTATGACATGTTTCAAGGAGAAGGGCAGCAGGGAATCAGAGTGACCTTCCTGCTTCTGCTCTTAACTCCATTAACTTAAAATATTAAGTATATCAAAATGCCTTCTTTTGATGTAGCATTCTTGAACTCCACCACCAATACTCCATTAACATTTTTTTTATGGACACTTAAATTTGAATTTTGCCTATATTTTGTGTTACAAATCATATTCTACTTTTGATTCTTTTTCAACCATTTACAAAAGTAAAAAAACATTCTTGGCTTTGGGCCTTCCTGAAACAGGAATCATGCTGGTCATGTCCCCAGGGCTGTAGTTGTCAAGCCTTGTTCAGGAATATTGTGCAGCACTCAGGTGCTCACATTTCTGCAAGGTGGTCATTTGGCGAGAAGACCCACATATAGACTTCAGTTCAGTCACTCAGTCGTGTCCAACTCTTTGCGACCCATGGACTGCCGCACACTAGGCTTCCCTGTCCATCACCAAGTCCTGGAGCTTGCTCAAACTCATGTCCATTGAGTCAGTGATGCCATCCTACCATCTCAACTTCTGTCGTCCCCTTCTCCTCCCACCTTCAATCTTTCCCAGCATCAGGGTCTTTCCAATGAATCAGGTGGGCAAGGGATTGGAGTTTCAGCTTCAGCATCAGTCCTTCCAATGAATATTCAGGACTGATTTCTTTTAGGATGGACTAGTTGGATCTCCTTGCTGTCCAAGGGACTCTCAAGAGTCTTCTCCAACACCACAGTTCAAGAGCATCAATTCTTCGGCACTCAGCTTTTTTTATAATCCAACTCTCACATCCATACATGACCACTGGAAAAACCATAGCTTTGACTAGATGGACCTTTGCTGGCAAAGTAATGACACTGCTTTTTTAATAAGTTGTTTAGGTTGGTCATAGCTTTTCTTCGAAGGAGCAAGCGTCTTTCAGTTTCATGGCTGCATTCACCATCTACAGTGATTTTGGAGCGCAAGAAAATAAAGTCTCTCATTGTTTCCATTTTTTTCCCCATCTATTTTCCATGAAGTGATGGGATCAGATGCCATGATCATAGTTTTCTGAATGTTGAGTTTTAAGCCAGCTTTTTCACGCTCCTCTTTCACTTTCATCAAGAGGCTCTTTAATTCTTCTTTGTTTTCTGCCTTATGGTGGTGTTATCTGCATATCTGAGGTTATTGATATTTCTCCCAGCAATCTTGATTCTAGCTTGTGCTTCATCCAGCTCAATATTTTGCATGATGTACTCTTCATTAAGTTAAATAAGCAAGGTGACAAAATGCAGCTTTGACATATTCCTTTCCCGAGTTGGAACCAGTCTGTTGTTCTATATCCAGTTCTAACTCTTGCTTCTTGACCTGCATACAGATTTCTCAGGTGGAAGGTATGGTGGTCTAGTATCCCATCTCTTGAAGAATTTTCCACAGTTTGTTGTGATCCACAAAGTGAAAGGCTTAGATATAGTCAATAAAGCCAAAGTAGATGTTTTTCTGGAACTCTCTTGCTTTTTTGATGAACCAGTTGTGTTGGTAACTTGATCTCTGGTTCCTCTGCCTTTTCTAAATCCACTTTGAACATCTGGAAGTTCACAGTTCACATACTGTTGAAGCCTGGTCACCTTTTGGTGAAGGTCTTGTAAGTCTTCACAGAACCATTCAACTTCAGCTTTTCTGCATTAGTGGTTGGGGCATAGACTTGGATTAATGTTATATTGAATGGTTTGTGTTGGAAACAAACAGAGATCATTCTGTCATTTTTGGTATTGCCCCCAAGTACTTTGTTTTGGACTCTTTTGTTGACTATGAGAGCTACTCCATTTCTTTCTAAGGGATTTGTGAGCACAGTAGCAGATACAATGGTCATCTGATTTAAACTCGCCCATTCCGGTCCATTGTAGTTCACTGATTCCTAAAATGTCGATGTTCACTCTTGCCATCTCCTGTTTGACCACTTCCAATTTACCTTGATTCATGGACCTAACATTCCAGGTTCCTAGGTAATATTGTTCTTTACAGCATCGGACTTTACTTCCATCACCAGTCCCATCCACAACTGGGTGTTGTTTTTGCTTTGGCTCCGCCTCTTCATTCTTTCTGGAGTTACTTCTCCACTCTTCTCCAGTAGCATATTGGGCACCTACCAACCTGGGGAGTTCCTCTTTCAGTGTCCTATCTTTTTGCCTTCTTATGCTGTTCATGGGGTTCTCAAGGCAGGAATACTGAAGTGATTTGCCCTTCCCTTCTCTAGTGGACCACGTTTTGTCATAACTCTCCACCGTGTCCCGTCCAGCTTGGGTGGCCCTACACAGCATGGCTCTTAGTTTCATTGAGTTAGACAAGGCTGTGGTCCATAGACCTAGCATTGTGCTTTTAACTCCTCTTCCATGGTCTGAGTAGACATTCCTGCTGGACAGATAGGCATGGTGTCTACCTGACAGAGGAAATTTCCCTTTGAAATATTAATACCTTTTGCTCAGTGGACTTTGTGCTTATTCAAGAGCACAAGTGAAGCTCAAAACTCTTTTCTTCGTCCTTAAGTCTGCCAGTTGCAGAATTTGGACCAACAGTCCACCTGTGCTTAATGGTCTTTCCTTGGCACAAACTGCTTAAGTGGCAAATGCCCACTGATGAGTCAAAGTGAAATGAAGTAAAAACCGAGCCATACCTTGCTTGAATGAATTGGGTATGTGTAGCTTGGAGAAGAAAAAAACTAGAGGAGTCAGGATAACTACATTCAAATATTTTAAGTCATTATGTAGAAAAAAAATGAAAAAACAAAACTATGCTGTTCAATTTTGCAAGTGGACATGGTTGGGAATAAGTTAAAAGGAAATGGATTTTGCCTGTCAACCAAAACACCGAATGGTCATCTGTAATGATAACTGAGGATGTTGTTTACAACTCTGTGTGTCTTTTCTCTGTTCACCTAAAGAGACTAGCCTAGATTTCTGTGGACCTTTCTAATAAGTGTTCTCTCTCTGTTTTTTAAATGCAAGAAGCAGTTTGGTAACTTGAGCTGTCCAAAGCAGTAGACAGCCAGCTGCCTTGAATGGTGGTGGATAGCCTACTCCTGAAAGGATTCTAAAGGAAGCTAGGTCAGCATTGTCACAGATGCTAGAAGGCTTTTTATTCATTTACTCCACAAGTATTTATTCAGTTATTGACTAAATAATGGAGCTCCGTGTAAGGTGTCTGCCAACCATATGACCTCATTATGTTTCTTAATCAGTTAGAAGTTGGCGTTAATCTGTAGGGTAAAAATCAAAGTTTTAAAGACCTATCTTGGCTGTGCTTGTTAGTCTTGCCAGCACCTACTGCTGAAGCAAAATTCCTCTTTGCTCCACAAATGATTTGTTTGAATTCAAATTAAATACAACTTTGATAACCTGCTCTGTAATTTCTTTTGCAGTTGAGAATGTTCTTATGCAGAATAGCCCTTTGTTCTTTCACCTGTTCCTTTTCCATTCAAGCTGCTCACTTTGATTTGCAAACCTAAAAGGCTTGTAGTTAATGTAAGAGACTCTTTGCAAACATAATTCCTAGATTCAGTTTTATTCAATAGCACTCTTGCTAGATGCAATACTAGAAAAGGGTTTCATGGTCAAAAATGCTTAGAAACACCACATATATACTAAAATGCCTTCTTAGAGAGTCACAGAGCTCATGAATAATAAAAGGCTATGAAAAATCCTGCAAAAAACAAAAGTGTTTACTATTGTTGAAGCCAGCACTTCCCAGAACATATGTGCTACCCATTAACATCCCACAAATGCACTTTGGAATATCCTACCTTCTAGAGAGCATAAGGAAGGACTTCAGTAGATACAGGTCAAAACAGACAGAACTGTTTGAAATTGCCTCTCTACGTTTACTAATGTGTAAATAAAACAAAATAATTTTTGAACATACACAATTGCCTGTGTATGCCATGTACAGGTTATCAGATTTCAAGGAACTGGAATCAGTTGCTCAGTCATAAATCTTTATTGAATGTAGCTATTTTCTTGATTATTTTAAAAACGCTTTTCTCTCCTTCATTTCATTAAGGGTCAGCCTCTTTTAGACTTGGTTTCTTCGTTTATTAAAAAGAAAATGGAGTTTTTACAAGGCTCAAAATAAATGTGAAATTGTATGTGAAATGCTTAGCATAGAGCTTGTACCATTGCAGATATTCAATAAAGACCTGCTGCTCATCTCTCCACCGTCATAGTCCAGAATTTAGGACTCTGGGTATTCAAAAGAGCTCGAAACCCAATGTCCAATGATTATTTAGGTTTTGAGGAAAAAGCATAGGATAAGTTGTAACTGGTGAACTTCAATTTATATACAAGCATTTTAGAACGTAAAGCAACATAATAATAATTCCTAGGAAAAAAACTTGGTCCAGAGGATCTCTAAAAAGAATGATATTTTTGATCTTCATATATTTAAGCTCCATTTCCTTAGATGTCTTTTTAAAGATTTCACATTTTATCAGAATAAGTTGGGGTGAAAGTGAAAGTTGCTCAGTCATGTCCGGCTCTTTGCAACCCCATGGACTGTCCATGGAATTCTCCAGGCCAGAATCCTGGAGTGGGTAGCCTTTCCCTTCTCCAGGGATCGAACCCAGGTCTCCTGCATTGCAGGTGGATTCTTTACCATCTGAGCCACAAGGGAAGCATAAGTTGGGCGGGGGGCAGTAATAAGTCATATTTATTGAAAGCTTGTGAATAATTGGCAGGTTGTGGGTCAGGCCACTCAAGATGGCTGCTCTGTTGTTCTGTGTTTGCTTCCCCTGCCCAGCCAGTGCCTGCTTCACCTAAACCCTATGCACAGGACTGACCTTCCTACTTTGCCCTGGGCTCCAGCTGCTGATTGTTCTTGTCTAGGGAGCGGTAAGTTTCCCTGGTAACTAATGAGCCACCTAACGCCAGCTCCCTGACAGCGGGCAATCTCCGCTTCTCTCTGGAAGTCAGGACTGCCGCCGTGTCCCGCCCGCAGCCTGCTGCACACGGTGAGGCCCGTGGTGAGGTGTCGTTCCAGGACCTTGCTCCAGACCTGTAAGCTCTCCCGTCCACTAACCAGGGTCCCCAGCCCCCAGACTGTGGGCCAGGACCAGCCTGCATACTGTTAGGAACCAGGCAGCTCTGCAGGAGGTGAGCAGTGGGCAAGTGAGTGATGCTTCTTCACCTGCCCCTCCCCATCGCTCCCATGACCACCTGAACCACCCCCCTGTCCCCAGCCCGGGAAAAATGGTCTTCCAAGAAACCAGTCCTTGGTGCCAAAAAGGTTAGGGACCGCTGTGTTAAACCATTGATCTTTCTGTCTCTGACTCCTGGCTCTTTGGCCTTGAAGCTGGGCAAGTACAGGCTCTGTAGACCTGTGGGGTGCAGCCCAACAGAGGTCGCAAAGAGTCGGAAATGACCAAGAGACTTCACTCACTTTTTCAGTTTTGTTGCTGTTAATTTTCATAGTGATCTAGGCTGCGGCATTCAGATCTAGTGCTTCTCTGAAACAATGTTCATGTGATGCTCCACCCCCTTTTTCTCTGGTGTTAATTTATTGGCCTGGTGTCCTAGGTTTTAGGTCCTTGTTTTATACACTGCATTTTCTGTCTGTGCACTTTCTGGCTCATCGCTATGTCTAATGTGCGTCTTTCTGTCTCTTCTCTTGGTTGGGGATGCTCCTGAGGGTCTGGTTAATCCAATTCCGAGCTCATGGCATACTCTTTCCCAGCATTACGGCCAAATCCATTTAGTGACTCAGCAGGAGCTTGTCATTAACAGCAATTCTTGTGGAAAGCAAAAATTAAGCAGTCGTGGAAAGAAGAGAGCTGGGGCACCACAGATGTGTGAATCTTCGGAAGCAGTAAACACAGCCTCCCGATGGCTTGGTGGTCGACTTCCTTTCCTGACACCACCCTTCCTCGGAAGCACGAACAAGTTCTCTTCTCACAAGGAGTTTAAAATAATGTCTGCAGTGGAAAGGGCCCTTCAATGTTATTAAAAAGACAGCCTGTTCCCAAATCTTTTATTTGTTTATGTAATATAGAAACTGTTTGACAGATAAAGGAGAAGGCAGACGGAATTCGAAAGAGTAGCTTTATTATTGACAAAACCTGGGGTCAGAGAATACGCTTTCAAATACGTGACTTGCCAACACTACTCCACGATTGAGCCGGTCCTTTTATCCCTCCAAAGGTCCCAGCTTTCCACTGTCCACCCCCAAGGACCAACAGAGCCAGAACACACAGGACTCCCTTGCTGCAGCAGAGCCTTCCCTGATGACTTAACGGAGGGGGCAGGGGCCAGAATGCACCCCCTGTAGTCAGGCAGGCCGCACAAGCCAACCCAACCCTGCCTTGTCTCCCCTATCAGGCAAGAAGACACTTGCCTCTACCCTTCTACATTCTTCTGGCGAGCCCAGGAAATAAACTGGAGATCAACAGGAGACAAACCAAAGGTTGATAACGTGCATACATGGAGTCAGGCTTCCCAGGTGGCCCAGTAGTAAAGAATCCACCTGCCACTGCAGGAGACACAGGAGACTCTGGTTCTATCCCTGGGTTGGAAAGATCCCCTGGAGAAGGAAATGGCAACCCACTCCTGTATTCTTGCCTGGAAAATTCCATAGACAGAGGAGGCAGGCTACAGTCCCATGCAGTCACAGAGCATCAGACATGACTGAGTGACTAACACACCCACACCCACCCACCCACCTGGAAAAACTGAGTAACTCACCTAAATGGCTAAAGTTAACATTAGTCGCTCCGTCATATCCAACTCTTTGCAACCCCATGAACTGTAGCCCACCAGGCTCCTCTTCCATGGGATTCTCCAGGCAAGAATACTGGAGTGGATTGCCATTTCCTTCTCCAGGGGATCTTCCTGACCCAGAGATAGAGCCCATGCCTCCTGCATTGCAGGCAGATTCTTTACCATTTGAGCCACCAGAGAGGTTAAATACCACCCTTAGTGGTTTAGTTGCTAAGTAATGTCCAGCTCTTGCAACCCCACAGACTGTATCCTGCTAAGCTCCTCTGCCCATGGGATTTTCCAGGCAAGAATACTGGAGTGGGTTGCCATTTCCTTCTCCAGGGGATCATCCTGACCCAGGGATTGAACCCAGGTCTCCTGCACTGCAGGCACATTTGATATCACCCTCAGCTAAAGATAGAAAAGGATGTTGAGGGTGGGGAGAGTCAGTTAAGGGAGGTTACCAGCAGAAGCAAAGTTGATCAGGGTAAGGTCATTATCCAGGTTTAAGTCAGTGCCTTTTCCATTGATAAGAGTTTCTACAGAGTTGGTAGTTCTCCTCTTCCAGGTACAATAAGGAAGACTCCCTTAACAAATGGAGATTTCCCTTACAAATCGATTGTTTCTTAAGGGTAACTCCTACTTGGTTTTCAGAGTTTTTGCCTTGTATGCTGTTTCTTAAAAACTAATCAGCTTAAAATAATTAATATGTCAAAGAGACACATCTTAGGGTGGCAAATTCTGCTCCCCTACATTAGGAACAGAGAAGAAGGGACTCAATGGAAGGACAAATTAACCTTTGATACATTATGGAAAGGGAGATGGGGGCAAGGACCCAGTTATTTCATTACATCTAATAATTTAGAGAAGGGATTAAAAATTGCTAAGGCATTGAGCCTGGGGATGAACAGACAATAGTGGTATCCTAGACAAAAATAGGAAACACAGCAAAGAGAATGAAAGAGAAAGATCAGAGCTGGAGATGGAGAACTGGAAACTTAAAAAAGATCTTTGAAATGAAAGGATAACAGAATTAGTAAGCCAGGTGTAAAGCTGTGATATGAAGCTGGAAGAAGGCTTAGGCCAAGATTCTAAGGGACCCCCCGCCTCCCACTGTTGTTCAGTCGCCAAGTCGTGACTGACTCTGTGCAACCGCATGGACTGCAGCACACCAGACTTCCCTGTCCTTCACTGTTTCCTGGAGATTGCTCAAAATCATGTCCATTGAGTCGATGATGCCATCCAACCATCTCATCCTCTGTCCCCCCTTCTCCTTTTGCCCTCAATCTTTCCCAGCATTGGGGTCTTTTCCAATAAATTGGCTCTTCACATCAGGTGGTACTTCAGTTTCAGCATCAGTCTTTCCAATAAATATTCAGGGTCGATTTACTTTAGGATTGACTGGCTTGATCTCCTTGCTGACCAAGGGATTCTCAAGAGACTTCTCCAACACCATAATTCGAAAGCATCAATTTTTCAGTGCTCAGCCTTCTTTCTGGTAAAATTGTCATATCTGTACAAGTGAAAGTTGCTCAGTTGTGTCCGACTCTTTGCGATCCCATGGACTATAGCCTGCCAGGCTCCTCTGTCCATGGAATTCTCCAGGCCAGAATACTGGAGTAGGTAGCCATTCCCTTCTCCAGGGGATCTTCCCAACCCAGGGATTGAACCCAGGTCTCCTGTATTGCAGGCAGATTCTTTACCATCTGAGCCACCAGGGAGGCCTATCCATATATGACCACTGGAAAAACCATAGCTTTGACTACATGGACCTTTGTTGGCAAAGTGATGTCTCTGCTTTTTAATACACTGTCTAGGTTTTTCTTAGCTTTTCTTCCAAGGAGCAGGTGTCTCTTAATTTCATGGCTACAGTCCCCATCCACAGTGATTTTGGAACCCAAGAAAATCTCTCAGTGCTTCCACGTTTCTGCTTCTATTTGCCATGAAGTAATGGAGCCAGATGCCATGATCTGTTTTTTGAATGTTGAGTTTTAAGCCAGCTTTTTCCCTCTCCTCTTTCACCTTCATCAGGAGGCTCTTTAGAGTATTATGAGGATGAAATTAGACATAAAGTAGCTCATGTGATGTTCAGCATAGTGTGCCTTGTGGGTAGTAACTCTGCTTTTATGGAGTTGGTATAAATCTCAATTCATAAACTCAGATACACAAGGAATATCCAAGTCACTTTTTGTCTTCAAACCAATTTCATGAAGATTCTGAGCCCCAACTGCCTGGCTGGTAGGATTTTTAACTGTAGCTATTCTTAGGACTTCCACCTTTACCCCAGGGGAGTACAGAAGTCCCCTGTGAGACTGTATCAATTTTCAATTATCTGGTCACTCTGGTTACTGCACAGGTACACTTTTTTATTTCCTCTCCAAGCACTCCTGCCAAGCACAGCAGTCAGGTATGGTTTGAAACCTTTGATGAGACTGAGAACCCGTGTCAAGGATCCAGGGTTCCTCCTTGCCTAACTGTGCACTGCCTTCCAGGAAAGTGCTTGTAGCCCAAGACATCGCTCTCCAATGCCAGAGGTCTCCTCTCTCCCGACCCTCACCCCTGGCCCCTGCCGGACACATGTGATTCCACTTTCATATCATCCGGCCATACCAATACTATGATTCATAAAAAGTGGCTTTTTTCCTTTAGTTCAAACTAATAACTATTCAGTGGATTTAGCTTTTCTTTGTTTCTTTCATTCTTTTTTTTTTTTAATCTAGGAGGGCAACTGACTTCAGTCTGTTTGTGCTTTCCAAAGAGCAAAAACCCCTGAGGCAAGTAAACAGAAATAGACTACTTTCTTCAAAGCAAGGGAAAATAGAAATAAAAAATATCCACTGACATGTCTTGACACATTTAGCTGGTAATAGCAACAATGGTAATGCACCTCATTATTTTTATTATAATATTCCTCATATCCATCCCCTTTCTCCGTCTCTATTGTCAGTACATGATTCATGGGGCCTTCATTTTTCAGGCTGTGTTGATTGTCCAGTTTTACCTCCCCTTCCCTCCCACCAATCCCACTTCAGCCATGTCACCCGACCAGCCGCTACATGTACCAACTCTCTTGTCTTCTCGGAAAGCACCTTCCCCACCTCAACCTTGTCAGGCCAGTAAATTGCAACTTCCCCTTAAAGACTCCACTGAGACATGATCTTCCCTGTGACTTCTCCGTGTTCCCTTCCCAAATGTAAAGCACCATCCTCTGTATTTCCAGTGTCTTCTATTTGAAGCACTTAGACTTAAGGTGATAGAATAATTCCTTATTCAAACCAGGATATTTTTGAGAATGAACGAGGATGCTACGACTAATTACCCCAGAGCCATAGACATAAACCAGGACTGTCTGAGGCAAACTAGGATGTACGGTCATCCTACTTATCTTTACATTGCTGAAACGACTGTTTACATGTTGGTCATTCCCACTCCCCACACACATACACAAGGAGGCAGGCAGTGAATTCATGGAAGGCGTAGGCCTCGGCATCTACTACAGTGAGTGCCAACATAGTAATCGACTGGTTAAATCTTGGGAATTTTACTGGGGCAGAACGTTGTAGCATATTAAAAAGCAGAGACATCACTTTGTCAACAAAGGTCCATCTAGTCAAGGCTATGGTTTTTCCAGTGGTCATGTATGGATGTGAAAGTTGGACTATAAAGAAAGCTGAGCGCAGAAGAATTGATGCTTTTGAACTGTGGTGTTGGAGAAGACTCTTGAGAGTCCCTTGGACTGCAAGGAGATCCAACCAGTCCATTCTAAAGGAGATCAGCCCTGGGTGTTTATTGGAAGGACTGATGTTGAAGCTGAAACTCCAATCCTTTGGCCACCTCATGCGAAGAGCTGACTCATTGGAAAAGACCTTGATTCTGGGAAAGATTGAGGGCAAGAGGAGAAGGGGATGACAGAGGATGAGATGGCTGGATGGCATCACCAACTCAATGGACATGAGTTTGGGTAAACTCCGGGAGTTGGTGATGGATAGGGAGGCCTGGCATGCTGCCGTCCATGGGATTGCAAAGAGTCGGACATGACTGAGCAACTGAACTGAATTGAACTGAAGTGGTAGAGACCAACAAAAGGAGATGGGAGGGAACGTGTGCAAGGGAAACAAGTACACTAGTTAGGGAGGAGCAGAGGTCTGGGGATTAAAACATAGTTTGGGAAAGATTGTGGAAACTCTGGATCGTGAGGTTCAGGAATTTCTAAGAAAGTGCAGTAGCAGGGGAAGGTTTAAACATGGGGCAATGACATAAAGGATAACTGATACTGAATATAAGGTGAATTGGAGGGACAGAAAGGCAGGGAGAACTGAGGAAACTATTTGGATAAAAAAAAGGTGAAATTATGAATGCCTGAACTAGGATTGTTTGTCATTTAACCTTTTATGCTTGATGAAAAGCTTAGGACCCTTTAGAATGCAAGTGGCAGAAACCCAAATTAACCTGATTTAACCAAAAAGGGTAATTTATCAGCTCCACTAACGTAAGTATACAGGCGTGCTGGATCCAGGCTCTCACACAATGTCATCCCATCAGGACTGTGCCATCTCTTGGTTCTACTTACTTTATTGGCTGGGTTCTCAATGGTTTGGTTCAGTTCAGTTCAGTTCACTCAGTCGTGTCTGACTCTTTGTGACCCCATGGACTGCAGCACACCAGGCCTCCCTGTTCATCTCCAACTCCTGAAGTTTACTCAAACTCATGTCCATTGAATCGGTGATGCCATCCAGCCATCTCATCCTCTGTCATCCTCTTATCCTCCCACCCTCAATCTTTCCCAGCATCAAGGTTTCAGCTTCAACATCAGTCCTTCCAACGAACACCCAAGACTGATCTCCTTTAGGATGGACTGGTTGGATCTCCTTGCAGTCCAAGGGACTCTCAAGAGTCTTCTCCATCACCACAGTTCAAAAGTTCTGCACTCAGCTTTCTTTATAGTCCAACTCTCACATCCATACATGACTACTCGGAAAACCATAGCCTTGACTAGATGGACCTTTGTTGGCAAAGTAATGTCTCTGCTTTTTAATATGCTGTCTAGATTGGTCATAACTTTTCTTCCAAGGAGCAAGCGTCTTTTAATTTCATGACTGCAGTCACCATCTGCAGTGATTTTGGAGCCCCCAAAAATAAAGTCTGTCACTGTTTCCACTGTTACCCCGTCTATTTGGCATGAAGTGATGGGTTCTCCGTGGAGTTCTCCCCAGAATGGACATTAGTAACTTCCAGCCTACTTTCTACCAGCTTAGCAGCCCCAGACAAAGGAGGACACCGTTTTATCAATAGTTCCAGCAAAAATCCTAGGGAAGACTCTCTAGATGATGAAAATCAAATCATGGAAGTAAAATTATCAAGAAGAACTATAGAAGTGATGAGCTTCCAAATGAGCAAGAAAATAAATGTACTTATTCCAAAATGATCTAGATTGTGTTTCTTCAATATATTTAAATTATGAGAAACGTGAGTCATTATTATCTTTAACTCAAGAATACTTTTACATATGATACTGGACATAGCATGCTAACTGTCTAAACAAGAGAGAAATTACTTCACCTTTTCAGTCCAACCTGTCAATGCAACAGTAGAGGAACTGATCTTTGAAGAGTGGTAATGGAGCCAGAGGAGGACTAAGAAGGGCGATTAAAATGAATGTGTCTTTGTGTGCCGGGGTCCAGCCCCGGCTGATCCAGGGAGTTCGAAGCGGGGACGGTGTCGGCGAGGATCAGGATACAATAGCTTCAATTCTATATTAATTAAAGATGTAAAGAGTAATAGAATGAGGATAGCTCAGTAGGAAAATTCAGTGGAGAAAAGAGGCTGAGTAGCTTGGTTTACGTGGGAGACCAATAAAACTTCAAGACAAGAAGCTTGCACCACTTACGTAGGCCGCAGGCGTCCTTCCATTCTTCCGAAGGAGAGGAGACACTGAGGCCTCCCCAGTTGGATCTTAGAAGCCCAGGCATAATTAGTAAGCATGGCAGGTTCCGCGCTCCAGATGGAGACTCAACCAGAGTGAGAGAGAGAGTGACATGGGGAGACCAGTCTTTCGAGGAACTAATCCCAATTCTTTATTTTCCAGGGTCTGTTTTTATACACTGAGGTGTTATACAAAAGTCACGTGGGAACAGCAGTCCTGACTTTAAGTCAGGTGCTTCATACAAATGTAGACAGAAGTCTTAGGGGTGTTTCATCATCTTCTGGCCAGGGGGCCTGCTGACAATTTATGGCCCTCTCCTTATGACAGTGGTCAGTCAACCAGAACACTTATTTCTCCAAGGTTGATTATTCTTAAAACAGACGCCACTTTCTGAAGGTACCAGATAAAGTTACATTCCTATAGGTTGAGGGTGTAGTGGGTTTTAATTAAGGAAAGAATTTGCTTAGCCCAAGGTCTAATGTGATTAGTATCAAAGGTTAATACTTATTTCTTCTATATATTCATTAATGTGTAAAAGGGCAGGGGATGTGGAGACTTAGCAGTAAACATTGGCTCAACAAATGAAAAACCCTTCACCAATATAATTTCTAATTAGCCCACTATACTTATACTAATGGTTTTCTAACTTTTCTAAGGAACCTGTTTTTAGAACGTTTAAAGCATCTCGTGCCTCTCATGGTTGGGAGGCTGTGAGCAATCACATGTGGCCGGACAAGCCTGTCAGGCAGGCTAGAGAACCTTCAGAGGAGTTTGTAGGTTGAAACACTCCTGTCACGCCCAGGAATTATTATTAACTGGAGCTCTAAGTTAACTCCTTCTCCGAAAGAGGTGGTGGGGGACAGCCCCCCGTAAAGTCAGAGGTGTAGGGGAGAGCACAAAGTAGTAAAGTAGGCAGGCTCTGGTTATGGGGGTAGATGCTCGAGAATTTCCAGGGGGACTCCTGAGGCTCGATCCCGCCTTTGCGTATGTCGAGCCTCCTTCCTCATGACCTTTGCCATGGGCGGAGTGCCTCACGCCGGCCCCCAACATTTGTAGGAATTCCTATTTGATTTTATTGAGAAACAAGCTGAGAAAGCTCTTCATTCTGAAATGACAGGAAGCTATGGGTTTGAGAAACATTTATAAATTTATTTGTAGAATTGATAGCATAAGACTGAGAACACTATAACTATGAATTTCCTATGAAATTTATGTTCTGAATAAAGGGTATATAATGTTCAGAACAAAAATCCCAAAGAGAGATACAAAGATTCAACTAGTTATAAGTAGATTTTCAATATTAAGGAGTATATAAAATAATTCTGTTTGATGTTCAAGTTAAACACACACACACACACATATAGTGTATATTTGTATATAATATGAATGAAATACTGCTCTAAATATAGTAACAATCACTGGTTGGTAGGATTTGGTGCACTTTTAGTTTTCTTAGTTTCTTAGTCTGAATTTTTTTTACAGTTTTTAGAATGAATGTGTGTTACTTTTAAATGAGAAAAGAAATGAAAAATGTTTCTTTAAGAGGATAAAGAATTCTGTCATAAAAGTAAACTACTGTTGCCCTTTGACATGATGTCATGTGGTTTTTCTCACAACTTTTCCCCCACAAATATCCATGATTCTCTCAGAAATTATACTGGGTTTGGGGAATGGACCTTTGATCTGAAAGAATATGGCATTTCTCCTATTATGCAAATAATAATCAAACACATTTTTACACTGTTATGCTAGTATTAGGAATAGGAATGTAATCATATTCATTGATACCTACCTTACTAAATCATTTTTATTCTTTTCAAGAATGTACCTTTCAAGAACAAGGTTCCAATACAGAAAATAATCTGAACCAAGGATCCAGTGTGGTAGAAGCTGTCTTTCAAGTATTGTACCACTGCACTTTCTCTCCACAAACATTTGGAAATGTCTTTGTGAGTTACATGGAAGAAGAACAATTATGGGACTTGTTATACAACATTCCAGGTATGAGAAAGTTACTATTTGTAAAAGAAGTGTTTTATAGATACTCAAATATATCTTTAAAGACATTTGTAAAAGTTTATTGATGTCAGTTTTGCCGAATCTGTTATTTGTAAAAGGTTATCTTACATTTTTTTCAGTATACAGGCTACTTTGGGGAATCATTAACCGTTAATTCCCATCAAAATTTAACATACTTGGTACAAGGTGAGAGGGGAAGTTATTACCTAGAAATTATGTTATGCGGATTTTATTTTTTTATTAAAAATTTAACATTTACCACAGATGATGTTTTGCTATTAAACATGTAAGAAATTAGTAAAATGTAAAAAAATACTTTGTGCTTCTCAGATGCTTTTATTAAACAAACTGATGGATAAACCTGCCGGCCAGTTTTCTTCATATGTAAATGGAATTTATTATGACCAGCCTAGTGGCTCTCTATCGGAGAAGGCAATGGCACCCCACTCCGGTACTCTTGCCTGGAAAATCCCATGGACAGAGGAGCCTGGTGGGCTGCAGTCCATGGGGTCGCTAAGAGTTGGACATGACTGAGTGACTTCACTTTGACTTTTCACTTTCATGCATTGGAGAAGGAAATGGCAACCCACTCCAGTATTCTTGCCTGGAGAATCCCAGGGATGGGGGAGCCTGGTGGGCTGCCGTTTATGGGCTCGCACAGAGTCGGACACGACTGAAGTGACTTAGCAGCAGCAACAGCAGTGGCTCTCTCTAGACATTTAAGTAAGTCCTATCATTGTTTCAGGGGTACTGTGTTTTCTCCAGCTGTGTTGTTCTGCCCACAGCTCGAGTGGATGGTAAAGTCAGAATGAGTTACATGTCTGAATAAGAAGTGTTCGTGGGTTACCCCACCTTCAGGACCAGGTGTAAACATTCTCACATTGTTTGATCCTTAATATTCTGTCTTTAAATCTCTGTACTTAATGTCTTGGGACAATGAAGGATGAGGATTTAGGGGTTATCCTGTCAGTCCTTTAACTATATATATCATTTACATTTGGTTTTCAACCTAAATGCTTTCTTATACACTGTTTTGGAACCACCATTTCCATAAAATACTTAATAGAATCCATATTAAAAAATCTAACTGGCTCATAATCATGGTTTCATTCTTCCTGTACTTTTTAGCTATCCTCCAGACGTGACTTGACTATCCTTTTAACTATTTTTAAGTCATTATGTTACATCTTCTCTTGGTCATTATCACTGCAAAGTAGCAATATATAGCTTTATGTAATGATTTCAAAACCTTGAATCTATCACTTAGAGACTCTGTGATAATTATCTCCTTTTAAAGTCTTATTTTCTAGTTTTCATATATTCCTCACTGGTTCTTTTTTTACCCCCCAAATGGTCAGTCTGCTGGTTTAAAAGAGAGCATTATTTCTGATGTAGACTTTATTAAACTGAAAGAAAAACAACCTTGAAAGCTCCTCTACCCCCTGCTGTTTTGAGTCATTTTTGGTGAGGATAAGAGCTGAATTGTCTCACAAGATTATAAAGAATCGGGGACCCACTTGCTTCAACCATAATTTATCTTTTAGTTCTTAAGTTCTTGAACCATCTGACACTCAGCACAAAACCATACTGAAAATGACTTAGAAGAGATCAATGGATTTTAGGTGGTGGCCTGAGAAAGCGAAACTGCTCCTTGCCCCTAATTAGTCTTCTCTCCCATCTACACGTTGAGCAAACCCTCCTCCCCCAGGTCAGAAAAGTCTCTTGGAATAGGAACGGGTAGTACAGATGTTCACAGAGACCAGATTTCGTCACGGGCTCAAAGGGGCAGAACTTCAAAGTGCTGAAACATCCTTGGCCTTTGTGCAAGTTATTTCTCCATCAACGTTAACTTATCTCCTTTTAAAGTTGTATTTTCTAGTTTTCATGTATTCCCTTACTGTTTCCTTTTTATCCAAAAACAGGCAGTCTTCTAGTTTAAAGTGAAAGTAAGAATTGCTCAGTCGTGTCCGACTCTTTGCAACCCCATGGACTGTACAGTCCATGGAATTCTCCAGTTCAGAATACTGGAGTGGGTAGCCTTTCCCTTCTCCAGGAGATTTTCCCAACCCAGGGATCGAACCCAGGTCTCCCGCGTTGCAGGCGGATTCTTCACCAGCTGAGCCGCAAGAGAGCATTATTTCTAATGTAGACTTTATTGAATTGAAAGAAACTAAGACATTGCAGTGGTCATGAGGGACTGTGCCTTTTTTTTTTCTCTCCTATTTAAATCTTTGTAAGTCTCCTATTCTTCTGTTACCAATTACAATGATCTTAAAATCCCTAATAAGATAGACCAATTCATAAGAAAACTAAGTCTTTTACTGTGGTTTCTGTTTGACTTGAAAAATAATAGGTTTCAAGGAAATATAGCTGAGACACATAATCATAATCCCACAATATTTGCATTTTACCACTAATAGATCTACGCTTCAGTAAATATTATGAACTTATCCAGATTGACTAGAGTGCATTACTTAAAAAACTGGTTTATTTTCTTCCTCTTGAAACACGCTATGATTTCTGTATAGCTTATCCATAAGACATCACAGTCTTATCATTTTAGAGTAAAAAGGTGAAAACAAAGAAGGCAGTATCCTCATTTTCTTGCTGGGCTTCCCTGGTAGATCAGCTGGTAAAGAATCTGCCTGCAATGCAGCAGACCTGGGTTCTATCCCTGGGCTGGGAAGATCCCCTGGAGGAGGGCATGGCAATCCACTCCAGTATTCCTGCCTGGGAAATCGCCATGGACAGCGGAGCCTGGCGGGCTTCAGTCTGTGGGGTTGAAAAGAATCAGAGATGACTGAGCGACTAAGCACAGCAAGAAATGTTAAGAGACTTGCCTGAGATTGTTCACTGATTAAATCGTAGAATCCGAACAAAAAAATGGAATTCTGATCACGGGCCTTGTTATTTTCTTTATTTTTTTCTATTAGACTAAACTTTTTGAAACATTTGCTTTATGAATATATGAATTCAGTAATGAAATATATAAATTGGCTTCATAATTAGATATAACTCCTTAGAATGAACATAACTTGGAAGAAAAACAAGAGTGAAAATATCCATTTAAAAAAAGATTACAGAAGATAAAAATTATTAAAAAAACAATTACGTTGGGTATCTCATGTGGGCATTTCAAAGGCCAATACACTGTAAGAAATAGATTTGGTAGCAATCATTGCAGGCCTGTACTCTGAAAGTAGGTCAACAATATTTAGTTGGGCAAATGAAAATATCAAAGCACAAGTTACTTTGTGCTTCACTCTATTCCTTAACTCCCTTTTACTTTTAAGAGAAACACATGTCTTTAGCACACACTGAGTTAAACTTTATAAGGAACTACTAAACTGTTTTTCAACGTAATCCCGTCCTTTTACCTTCCCACCCATTATGTGAGAGAGTTTGGGTTGCTCTGTGCCCTCACCAACACTTGGAATTGCCTTTTTGCTTTTAATCATTCTAAGGAGTATATGCTATTATCTCACTGTGATTTTAATTTACAATTCCATGGTGATTAATGACGTCAAACATATCTTCATGTTTTTAACAGTCATTTGAAAAAATTCTTTTGAAAAATATCTGTTTAAAACGTTCCTTCATTTATTAATTAGATTGTCTTACTGAGTTTTAAAGAGGTCTTCCTTGGTGGCTCAGTGGTAAGAATTGCTTGCAATGCAAGAGCCACAGAAGATGCAGGTTTGATCCCTGGGTCGGGAAGATCCCCTGGAGGAGCGCATGGCAACCCACTCCAGTAATTCTTGTCTGGAGGATCCCATGGACAGAGGAGCCTTTGGTCCATGGGGTCGCAAGAGTTGGACAGGACTTAGCGACTAAACCGCCACCATACATTTTCATATACATATACAATTTTCCCAGCATCATTTTTAGAAATCACTATTCTTTCCCAGTTTGAATTACTTCAGTGCTTTTGTCAGAAATCAAGTGGACAATTGATCAAATCCATGTCTACGTGTGGATCCTCTGTTCTGACACTTTTAGCTACATGACTGTATTATTCTTTGTTTTCTGTTTGCTCCAACGTTGTTCCTTTTAATATCTATTTTGATCTTCTTTGGATTAACTGGATATTTTTCAGTATTACAGGCTTTCTTTGCCAATGGCTTATTTGATATAATTCTATATTTATTTTGGTAGTTGTTCCAAGGTTTACATCTTGTGATGAGTTATCTTTGACTCATCACAGTTTACATATAATGTAAGAATCTTACACAAGTATATTTCTGTTTACTCTTCGTATTCTTTACATGTGTCATCATGCATTTTATTTCTACTAATGTTATCAACGCTACAGACTATTGTTTCAGTTCCAGTTCCAGACTTTTGTTCCAGTCAGTTATAGCTTAAAGAAGCAAGAAATGAGAAGAAAGTCTTTCATATTTGTCCATCTAGCTATCATTTCTGGTACTCTTCTTTTACTTGTGTAGATCTGAGTTTCTGACAGATACCATTTTCCTTCTACCTTAAGTATTTCCTTTAATGGACTAAAAATTTTCTGCCATCAATTCATTTAATTTGATTTGATTGCATGAAAACAGGCTTTATCTTCATATTTGACATATTTTTCATCAGACATGTACTTTTGGGTTCAGAGATTTTTCTCTCATTTTTTTTTTCACTCGGGACTTTCAAGGCATTTTTCTATTTTATGGCTTGCACTGTTTCTGATGATAAATCACTTTAGGTTTTAAAGTGTTTGCTTCCAGTTATGTAATGTGTCTTCTTTGTGTTGCTCATGTTAAGATTGTTCTCTTTATCACTACTTTGCAGCAATTTAATTATGATGCGCTTTGTTTTCGTTTATTTTGTATTCTGCTTAGGGATTGTTGAGCTTCTCATATCTGAGGATGTTTAGTTTTTATTATATTTGGAAAATTTTCAGCCATTCTCACGGGGTATTTTATCTTCCCCCCCCCCCCCCATCACCACTTTTTTCTGAAATTCTCTTTTTTTTAAATAATTAATTAATTTGGCTGAGTAAGGTCTTAGTTATGGCATGCAGAATCTTCATTACATCATGCAGGATCTTTTGCTGTGGTACATGGACTCTGACTGCACTGTTCAGGCTCAGTGGTTTTGGCACATGGGCTCTCGAGTTGTGGCCCGCAGCCTCCAGAGTCCACAGGCCCAGTAATTGCAGAGTGTGGGCTTCATGGATCTTAGTTTCCTGACCAGGGATTAAACTTGTGTTCCTTGCATTGCAAGATGGATTCTTAACTATCGGACCACCAGGGAAGTCCCTGATTTGCAGATACTGTAAAACCCTTGTATTCCTCTTATAAATCCAACTTCGTGTTGTGTATGATCCTTTTAGTGTATTCTTACGTTCAGTTTGTTGACATTTTGGTGAGGATTTTTGCATCTATGTCCATCAGTGATATTGGGCTGTGATTTTTCTTTTTTGTGTGCTATCTTTGTCTAGTTTTAGTATCAGGATGAGGCTGGCCTTGTATACAGAATGAGTTTGGAAGTATTTCTTCCTCTGTGCAATTTTTGGGAATAGATTGAGAAGACCAGGTCTTACCTCTTCTCTAAATGTTTGGTAGCTTTCACCTGTGAAGCCATCTGGTCCTGGACTTGTGTTTGTTGAGAGTTTTTCTAAATTACAAATTCGGTATCATTGCTGGTAATTGGTCTGTTCATAGTTTTTATTTCTTCCTGGTTCAGTCTTGGGATATTGTACATATCTAGTAATTTGTCCATTTCTTCTAGATTGTCCGTTTTATGGCTGTGTAATTGTAGTCTCTTAGAATCATTTTTATTTCTGTGATGTCAGATATAACTTCTCCTTTTTCATTTCTGATTTTATTGATTTGGACCCTCTCTCTTTTTTCTTCATGAGTCTGGCTAAAAGTTTGTCAATTTTGTTTCTCTTTTTTAAAGTCCAGCTTTTAGTTTCAGCACTATGGTGGTTTTTACAGTGGGTTGTCATTTGAGAAATATCACCGTGAAATTTGAGGGGGAAAATCATATTGATGCTCGTCTCTGTTGATTCAAATAATGATCCCTGAACTTCCCAGTCATTAAAAACAAACAAAAACTTTTATTGTATTTATCACATAAGTAACACATAATCATTGCAGGTGATACTTATTAGAAAGAAGGGAGGAAAGAAAAGAGGGAAGGAGGGAAGAAAAAGTCAAAGAAGAAGAAGGAAAGGAAAAGGAAAATCACCTGAAATACCATTAGTCATTGATAAGCACCATCAACATTGTAGAGTATCTTTTAATTCTTTTCTGCTGCTGCTGCTACTGCTGCTAAGTCGCTTCAGTCATGTCCGACTCTGTGCGACCCCATAGACGGCAGCCCACCAGGCTCCCCCATCCCTGGGATTCTCCAGGCAAGAACACTGGAGTGGGTTGCCATTTCCTTCTCCAATGCATGAAAGTGAAAAGTGAAAGTGAGTCGCTCAGTTGTGTCCGACTCTTCGCGACCCCATGGACTGCAGCCTTCCAGGCTCCTCCACCCATGGGATTTTCCAGGCAAGAGTACTGGAGTGGGTTGCCATTGCCTTCCACGTGTATGTAAACATGTATTTTTTAATAAATATAATATATCATACTATTTTCTAAGCTTCTTTTTTTTCTAATCAATATGACTTTATTGCGAATATGGATGAGCTGTGCTTAGTCACTCAGTCATGTCTGACTCTTTGCGACCCCATGGACTGTAGCCTGCCAGGCTCTTTTGTCCATGGGGATTCTCCAGGCGAGACTACTGAAGTGGGTTGCCATGCCCTCCTCCAGGAGATCTTCCCAATCCAGGGATCAAACCCAGGTCAACGGCATTGCAGGTGGATTCTTTACCATTTGAGCCACCAAGGAAGCCCTAAGCTAATTAAATAAATCCCTAGTTGTTGGACATTTAGATTATTTCCAATTTTTTATTTTATTCTTTACATAATCATAATTAATTTCTTAGGATAAATTTCCAGAGAAAGAATAAATGTGTTAATAGGTAAGTGTCAAAGCTTTTGCAATTGTTGTGTCATCTAAGAAGTTTATACAAGTTATATATCCACCAGTAGAGTCCCCAGAGTACTAGCGAATACTGTTTTATTCACTGTCATTCTGGCTACTATTCCCTTGATTACCAAGGGGTAACTTTTTTCCCCAATGTTTATGGACTACTTATCAATCATATGATCTCTAGGCTAAAAACAGCTCTTCTTTCTATAGCTTTGAACTAGATTACTGAGAAGCTGAATTCTTAATTGAACAGGGCACAAGACACTTTGGATTCTGCTAACTGTAATGTACTGTCTGGTTTTAAAGTCTCAACACGCAGAGGGTCCGAGGTGGCGGTCGTCCGATGCCTGAGACTGGCACTGACGGACGCCGTCAAGGACGTCGTGCAGCACGTAGTGTCCACGATGAGCTCTGGGAGCAACTGCGAGACGAACCTGAACAAGCACAGCGTTCCTGAAGGTCTGCGCGAGAGCATTCCTCGAGAATGGAATTACATTCCGAAAGAAACCAAAGGGAAAGAATCAAGCAAAGGTACGTTTGTTTTTCTTTAAGAACACGTCCCTAAAGAAGCACACTTTCTAGGATATGAGAACAAGTAACATTGTAAAAATTACAAGATTTGTAAACTATATTAGTCTCCTTTCTACCATGTACATTTAGGATTCCTAATTTTCATTACTGCAAGCCATATGATCAAAAAAAAATAAATAAACACACACACACAACTTAGGAATGAAAATGACTCAAACAATTCTCTTCTTTTTTTAGCTACCAATTCAAAATTTTCTGTGATATTTTGTGTTTATGTTAGTATTCAGATTAGTCACGTGATTTTGACTGATTTCCTTTAAACCTATTGAGGAATCTAAAATTCATATTCTCAAGAAGATTGCTCTGATATTCAGTTTAATTATTCTTTTTTGAAGTTTTTCCTGTACAACTACCAGTTATTACTTTCTTCTCTTTCTTTAATACACCTACATGTGTAGCTTTTGGGTAAAAAATAACACCCCATTTAATAGCTACATGTATTTTTCTGACAGGTATTCCCCCCTAGTACTTATGGTTCTGGATTCAGTGCATTGTTCCTCTTCAGGGCAATGTGTCTACCAAGTGTACTGAAAAATTATCAAAGATCTATATTATTCATTTATTTTATTACTCAAGTCCTTTCTTGTTAATTACTTCCTATCTAGATGTCTCTACTTTCCAAGAATTTCACAAGGTTCCTTTGGATGTATCTTATTTACCTGTTTGTATCCATGAATCTTCTTTAGAATTTTTAAAATACATCTTTTCCTTTTTATCTTCATCTTTAAAGAAGAGTATTTTTTCACTAACTGTAAGGAAACTCTCAACAGTAAAGTACTCCAGCTGAACAGTAAAACACTCCTGCTAAACCTAAATCCATTTGAGGAAAGTAGCTGTTCTTTCATCCTTCTCCATAGTGGTCCTGAATAATGTGAATCTTATCCAGGAACCTTATATTAAAGACTCAAATCAAATTACCTATCAGTGACCTTTCATAGTAATGCTTTAATTCTGTCCAAACCCTATTAAACTGCCTTTGAATCCAGTAAAGCCATTTAATTCCAATTGGAAAATGTCAGATATTCATTACTTAAGTTCTTCCTCATCAGAGTTGTTGCCATCTCCCCTTTCTAGCTTTGGGATATTTCCTAGATTTTGAGCAATACAAGAGGCATGATCTATAGTTTATATAGCATGTCATATGAGTAGCACTTTTTTGTTTGTGGCTTTCAAGTTGGTCTATTCACAAATAATTTTTTTTTCTACAAGTATTTTGGAACTCTTCCATAACATTTCAAAGGGCCTCTGGTTTCCACCCCCACCCCTGCCCCGAAAAACTTAGTTTGTATTGATCGATACCAGTTCTTATGGTTTTCCTTACTAAATAATACTTTTTCATAAAATTATCAGTAAGAGTAGAAATATAACACTTAGAGAGGCATGCAGGAGTGCCAAATCACATATAAATACTATAAAAGAAAGTGGTGGAGGAAGGTGACCTTATAAAGCATTTTGTGCATTTCAGGATGTGAAAATAGGAGAATACCATTGTTCTTCATTTCTGTCCTCTTTTAAGTTGACATTACTCAATCTTTAGTTTCCCTACAACGTACAAGATAGATAACATGTTCATGCCAGACAGTAAGTCACTTACTCATTCAATAGATAGACATTTACTAAGTCAATTACAACTATATATGAGGTACTGGAATTGGGTCAGGGATAAACCGTCGATGAGAGATCCCCTCTTGATTCTTGAAGACTAGTATAAATGTTTACAAATAGGTACAAACACCTCCGGAGGTGTATAAGACAATTCTCTGGTGGGTGAAAAGACAGCAAGCGAAACTACTGACATTTCATATGGAGCCTGTTATGGAATTCTCCCTGGGTCTGTGAGCAGGCCAGTCGTGTGTTGGGGACATTGTTGTTAGTGAGGGCATGTACAGGGTAACCTCACTCCTTCATTAGCTTTCATCATTCAGCAATCAATTAAGGTTGTCCTTTGTATTTCAGAACCTAGTTTTCACAAAATTAATCCTCACAAAACACACAAGTGGCTTTAACATATTCTTAGAAATAACGAATCAACTGCGGTTTAAAACTATTACTGGGAATCCAAGGGAAAACAAAGTGAGAAAGTAAAAAAAACCTCACACTGAGGAAAATTACTATTTCTAACATAAACTGTTTCTCAGCCATATTTCAAGTTAGAACACTGATAATCTGATCAGATTTGGCCAAAAATAAATAAAAAAGGAGTGGGAAAACCATCTGAAGCATGGCTTTCCATACTTTGTTGTTAAAGATGAATCCCTCCAAAATAAGTATTGTGCCTTGAGATATTAGCTAAATATAGTTTGAAGACTTCTTGATTAGCGGAAGATTTCAAAACTAAGCATACAAACATGAAGATAAACCTTGATAATCATTTTCAGCAATGTTTTAAGTCGATTGATATTTAATTTAGTCCTTGGCAAAATTCATCTAAATAATGAAGTGCTTAGGGGCCTTTTTTTTTTTTTTTTGAGGATTCTAACTTAAAAGACAAATAGTCACTAGCTTAAGGAAACATTTGTCCTTCCTGACATAGTGAAAATGATGGAACATGGAAAACACTGAAGATTTTAAAAAAATAAATAGTACAATAAATTATACAGTGTAAGAGATTTACCGAAGAATTGAATGGAGGTTCAGATGTTTCTGATATAGCTCAGCTTAGGTATTCACTCCCTAAGTGAATACGCAAAGAATTCTCTCCCCAAGAGCAAACACACAAAGAATTAGTTGTTTTATTTCTTTGACAATGACCAAAGGAAAGATATACCAAAGAATGTATTGTCTTACCACTAAATTACTTTTTAAATAGAAAGAATGCTTTATGGGAAAACTCAGGAGTAATTGTTTCTAACTAAAACAATAGATTCTTTAGAGGAAACAGAGGTAGCAAGCACCACAGAGCACATGTATTCCAGGCATCATTCACACGTGGATTGTTGAAAAAGAAAGTGACGGCAGAAATATGCCAAGTGTTATCAGAAGTCATTCAGATAGTTTATTTTGTAAAACCCAGAAATATTAATTTTATAAAAGCGAGTATCACCTATATAAATGTCATCGCTGCACCACGTAAGAACTTAAGAATTTGCTAGCTTGATTTAAAATGTTCCAAATAAGTGTTTCAGTTATTTTTGAATACTTTTCTCAAAAGTACAAAAATGAGGGCATCCCTGGTGGCTCTGGTGGAGAGTCCGCCTGCCAATGCAGAAGACACGGGTTCCATCCCTGAGCCCAGAAGATTCCTGCACGCAGCGAAGCAGCTAAGCTCACATGCCACGGTACTGAGCATGTGCTTGAGAGCTCGGGACCCACAACTGCTGAGCCCGCGTGCTGCAGCTGCCGAAGCCTGCACACCTTAGAGCCCAGTGCTCTGCAACAAGAAAATCCACTGCAGCGAGGGGCCTCGAACCGCCACTGGAGCGTGGCCCCCGATTACCGTAAATACAGAAAAGTCCACACTGCAACAAAGACCCAGCACAGCCAAAAAGTTTTTTTTAAATACAAAAATGAAATATTTTCAGTTTGTTACAAGAACAATTAATTAACATAATGGTGATGACTATTCATTAGTCAGATTTCAACGACAACGTTTGTCTTTTTGGTGGTTAAGATTGAAAAACTAGTGCCATGATTTCACAGGTTGCACGTGTATCTATGTATATGTTCATGTACTGACTTTGTCACCTATGACGGTCATTAAAACCAAGTATTGAAACAAACTAAATAACCTGACATTTGAATCAATGTGTTACAAACTATTAAAGCCCAGATTTTTAAAAGAATAAAGCATATAAAATCACATTATCCTCACTCAGTAATGTATTACCGATATTTGATACCATTCAGTTCAGTTCAGTTCAGTCGCTCAGTCGTGTCCGACTCTTTGCGACCCCATGAATCGCAGCACACCAGGCCTCCCTGTCCATCACCAACTCCCGGAGTTCACCCAGACCCACGTCCATCGAGTCAGTGATGCCATCCAGCCATCTCATCCTCTGTTGTCCCCTTCTCCTCCTGCCCCCAATCCCTCCCAGCATCAGAGTCTTTTCCAATGAGTCAACTCTTCACATGAGGTGGCCAAAGTACTAGAGTTTCAGCTTCAGCATCATTCCCTCCAAAGAAATCCCAGGGCTGATCTCCTTCAGAATGGACTGGTTGGATCTCCTTGCAGTCCAAGGGACTCTGAAGAGTCTTCTCCAACACCACAGTTCAAAAGCATCAATTCTTCCGTGCTCAGCCTTCTTCACAGTCCAACTCTCACATCCATACATGACCACAGGAAGAACCATAGCCTTGACTAGATGGACCTTTGTTGGCAAAGTAAATGCCTCTGCTTTTGAATATGCTATCTAGGTTGCTCATAAGTAAACAATATTTTAAAAGTTAATTTTAAGACATTATTTGTCTTTACCTTTTTCATTGTAAATTTCATTTTTTTGCATGTTTTATAATCTCCAAAATATATTATTACAATCAGTAGTCTATGCACAAGAAGGAAGACATGGTAAGTATATAAATGTACCTCTCACATTGCATTCAATGTCATATTCAAAGCTATGGTTTTTCCAGTAGTCATGTATGGATGTGAGAGTTGGACTATAAAAAAAGCTGAGCACCAAAGAATTGATGCTTTTGAAGTGTGGTGTTGGAGAAGACTCTTGAGAGTCCCTTGGACTGCAAGGAGATCCAACCAGTCAATCCTAAAGGAAATCAGCCCTGAATATTCTTTGGAAGGACTGATGCCAAAGCTGAAATTCCAGTACTTTGGCCACCTGATGTGATGAATGGACTCACTAGAAAAGACCCTGTTTCTGGGAAAGATTGAAGATGGGAGCAGAAGGGGCTGACAGAGCATGAGATGGTTGGATGGCATCACTGACTTGATGGACATGAGTTTGAGCAAGATTGGGAGTTGGTGATGGACAGGGAAGCCTGGCGTGCTACAGTCTATGAGGTCACAGGGAGTCGGATGCAAGTGAATGACTGAACTGAACATTGCATTCATTCTAGGACATACATTTTTTCACACTTTATCAAATTGGGATGGCTCTTGCAATATATTACATATAAAGGACTTAGAAGTCAACTTATTTAAATAAAGACAGACTAATGAATGTGTGGCATTCTTAAAAGATCCATCCTGGTGTGTTGTCAGCATCGTCATAGACTCAGGCCCTGCGATTGTGCTTGTGTGGTGCTGTGCTGTGCTTAGTGGCTCAGTCGTGTCTGACTTTTTGTGACCCCATGGACTGCAGTCCACCAGGCTCCTCTGTCCATGGGATTTTCCAGGCAAGAATACTGGAGTGGGTTGCCATACCCTCCTTTAGGGGATCTTCCCAACCCAGGGATCATACTCAGGTCTCCTGCCTTGCAGGCAGGTTATTTACCGTCTGAACTACGAGGGAAGCCCTGACCCGTGGTCAGTAGAATGGATTTGTCATCAGTCTAAAGGTTCTGACTAGAATTTGCCTAAGTTTTGATAAAGTAGTTGGAGATTTGAGTACATGCAGTTCTCAGATTTTGTAAATATTAGTAGGGATACAGGTGTGAAGAGAATTGTTAATCTTTACCTGATATCTACTTATCTTGTCAAATGTTTACTCAGGATATGCAGATAAGCCCTCTTTAGGTTAAACAGAATATAAGATATAATCTTGCAGATTGGGGCATATGAGATGCAAACACATTAAGAACAATAAAACGTTTAAGATATTTAAGAACATTGACAAGAGTGGTTTCTTAATTTGCTTTATCTATATTTCAAGCTTCATCTAAACATATTTATTTGAATAAAAAGAAGACATTTATTGAGGAACTATTTTTTACAAAGTACTGAACTAGATACTTTTTTATTTATTCATGTATTTAATACAAAAGTCTCCTGAGATCATTCAAATATATCTTGGACCGAATACAATTTTTACAAACATAAAAACACTGTTCCAGTTAATTCTGAAAATCATTCTTAAGTTGTCATGGATTTCTGAGGAATCACTAGACCAGACCTATGTTTTCCAAGAGCTTTGTACTTTTTAAGAGGAGAGTGCTATTTCTATTTTGAATAGAATTTGTTTCTATTTTGTAAATAAGGTCATTTGTTTCATTTCTTCTTAGATTCTGCATGTATGGAACCTCATATGCTATTTCTCCTTCTCTGTCTGACTTACTTCACTATGACAATCTCTAGTTCCATCTATGTTGCTGCAAATGGCATTATTTCATTATTTTAAATGACTAATACCCCATTATATGTATGTGTGTGTGTGTGTATATATCTATCTCATTTCTTCTTTTTCCATTACTCTGTTGGTGAACATTTAGGTAGCTTCCTTGTCTTGGCTATTGTAAACAGTGCTGCCGTGAACACTGGGGTGCGGGTATCCTTTTGGACGTTATTTTCCTTTGGATATATGCCTAGGAGTGGGATTGCAGGGCCACACGGTAGCTCAATTTTTAGTTTGTAAAGAAACCTCCACACTGTTCTCCATAGTCTCCGTGTCAGTTTACATTCCCACTAGTAGTGTAGGAGGTTCCCTTGTCTCCACTCGGTCTCCAACATTTATTCTTTGTGAATTTTTTGATGATAGCCATTTTGACTAGTGTGAGGTGATATCTCATTGTAGTTTTGATTGCATTCATATAATAATTTGTGACGTTGAACATCTTTTCGTGTGCCTGTTGAGCATCTGTATGTCTTCTTTGAGAGCTTCTCTGATGGCTCAGACAGTAAAGAATCTGCTTGCAATGCAAGAGACCTGGGTTCGATCCCTGGGCTGGGAAGATCCCCTGGAGAAGGAAGTAGCAACCCACTCCAGTATTCTTGCCTGGAGAATCCCATGGACCAAGGAGCCTGGAGGGCTACAGTCCATGGGGTTGCACAGAGTTGGACATGACTGACCGACTAACACTAACTAACATGTCTTCTTTGGGGAGTGTCTGTTTAGGTCTTCTGCCCATTTTTTGATTGGGTTGTTTGTTTTAATGGTCTCCAAAATCCACAGAGTAACTTCTTAAAATGTCACGAATATCTTAAGAAATCTTTCACAGTGTTTTATTATTTTTGTTCAGTAAAAACAGTGAAAAATATTTTTCTGAAGAACTTATAGCTACCTTCTTTTAGACTTTCACTCTGTTCCAATGTTCAAATTCAACTATGTACATAGTGTATTAAAATGCTTGTATCTGGCTTTACAAGGTACTCAAGGAGTGAGATTTTATTCCATGCTCTTGGGGAGCTTTTAGTCTAGTTGTAAAGACAACTCATGAATGTATAAATAAGAATATAACAAACAATGATAGATGATAATACAAAAGATAATACAACATGGCATTTTATGAACCTAATTACAGCACAGTCATATGGGTAATATGTCCAAATAAATTCATAGGAGGAAAAAACTTTGAACCAAAAGTTGAAGGTTATGAGTGACCTGTGAAGAACGAGGGCATTCCATGTGAGAATAATGAGATATTCCAAGAAGCCTAAGAGCAAAGAGGATGAAACGAAGATGAGGTTCACCGAAACTGCCTGCAGCTAAACTAGAGAGTGTTTTGACAGCAATGCTCCAGAGACTGATCTCATAACAGTGGAAAACAGCTAAAAGAATTGTAGCAGAGAAATTAGGTAATGAAGTTAACAAAGTTAGGTACTAGTATACACATCTGGCTTTATAGCTGGGCATAGTCTGGAGCAGAGAGATGGGTTAGGAGAATCCTACAACAGTCCAGATACCACTTGTGAGGGCAGGGTTGAATAGGTAGTAGCCTTGGTCACAGTGAGGTAAAACTGCATGTCAAAGATGATGGAGTAGTAAGATTGATCAGTGTAGCCCCTAATCTTATATGAAGGATTAGGAGGAATATTTAAACAATTCAAAAGGAAAGAAGAAAATGATGAATAACTTTCCTGGTGGCTCAGACAGTAAAGTGTCTGCCTGCAATGAGGGAGACCCGGGTTCAATCCCTGGGTCGGGAAGATCTCCTGGAGAAGGAAATGGCAACCCACTCCAGTATTCTTTCCTGGGCAGAGGAGCCTGGTAGGCTACAGTCCATGGGGTCGCAAAGAGTCGGACACAACACACTCAATGATGAGGAGGACAGAGAAGTGGAATGCCCATCTGGGAGCTGGAGTGGTTGAAAGGCCAAGGCTGAAGGTTCTAGAATCATCTAGAAGAATGGTTCTCAACTAGGAAGATAGAGAACAATTTGGCAATGCTTTGGAGACATGGGGTCTAATGATAGGGAGGGACTGGGGGCTGGAATAGGATCAGCGTGGAGGGACTGTCTTACATGGATTGTAGGGGGAGGCTGTCAGAGGAAATGACATTTGAGCTGAAAATTAAAAGAAGAAGAGCCAGTCCCAGCAAGAGCTGGAATGATTCTGTCGTGGATGCCAGGAGAAGAATAGAAAGGCTTAAGGAAGTGCCAAAGGCCACAAAAAGGTTGCAGCACGGGTGTCTTTGCATTTATTGATTAGGAGGACCTTGGGCCCTTTAAACCTATAATCTTAATAGATAAAAATATAAGTAATAATTCTGAATTTTCTAATCATTTCTGAGAGGAAAAATTAAGTTGGGGGACTTGGGGAATTTTTGGCAGGACTGCAGAGGACCCCAGTAGAGTTCCGTCGGAATATGTCAAGCACTTGCTCTTCTCAACAATTTTCTCCACAAAAATTAGACATCCCCACACAACACTCAACACAGTGATGGAACGCAAATGCTAATACTAATCATACCTTTTCTTTCTTTTCTCCCCCAGGCTTCACAAGGCTTGCTGCTCAGGCAGTATCTATTGTAATCAGCAAGTTACCTACAGTGATTGCATGCTTGCCTCCCCCAATTAAATACTTCTTTTTTCTGTCTGAGAGAAAAATGTCAGAAAACTTCGTTGAATTGAAGAAAGCTGGCCTGCTTGTCTGGAACTTGATTGTAATTATATGTCGGATATTTGAGGATGGAAACACTGTGGAACTTTTAACAGGTGCCTCCCTTGACAGATGGAGTAAAGAGAAACTCGGTTTAGTCTGTTTGTGTTTGGAAAGCATCATGGGAGAGCAGACGAGTAGCCCTAATCAAATGACCCAAAAGGTTCTACGGAGCATCGAGCAGCAGAAACCCAAATGGGTTGAATGCCAGTTGTTGAGAGCAAGGAAACTGAGCACCGAATGGTAAAGTTATGTTTTTCTTTCCCCGAATTGCATCAGACACATTCCCAAAAAACAAAAGCACCTATAAACAACCACCACCTCAAAATATTGTCAGATAGGCAGCCATGGTCATCTTGCTAACTTCATGGGAACTTTGATGAATACAAGCAAAGATAAATATTCCATCAAACGCTGGATTGTTAAATGTTCCTTGTCTTATTAAAATTTGAACCCCATTGATACACTGGAACACTATACCTGTGTAGTCCCCATCTCAAGGTTTCTGATTAAAAGGGTGGTGGTTAAACCCAGGAGAATTTGGTTTCACTCCTTTTCAATGTGCAAACAGGTATCTCGTGGATAGCCTGGAGCTTTTTGTAAATGGATTGGCCAGGGAGATTAAATTAAGAAGGAATTAATGGGTATAAAAGGCTCTTTATTGCTTTCTGTGTACCTGATTGTCAAAAAGGTACACATTTTTCATCTGGTAATGTAAGAATCCCAGAGGGCAACTGGGGCATATCACACTCAAGCTATAAACACACCCAGCTGTTTCTGTATGAAAATGTCAGCCTTCTCCTCGGTTTGGCACTGAGAGCTAAGTGATTTGTGGTATTGCAAAGATTTTTAAGGGTCCCTGATGAATTTAAATGTGTACATAGAGTCCTCCTGTCTTACAATTAGTCTTCAGTATAGAACTGCATGATATTGATAAAGGAGTTATGGTTCATATGGTCTACAGATCACTAAGCCAGACTCCCCCACACACTTTTTTTTTTTTTACACCATTCACAGATACTGTCCTCCATTCTTTTGAAATATATTCATATTGCTAGAAAGTACTATTGTAACTTTCTGCCTGAAACAACTAAAAGTTGTTAGTTTTAGTACATGGCAGTGATAGAGTTCAGGTTTTGGAATTATATGGACAAATACAAATCCTTTGTAAATGGGCCATCTTTTGTGAGTTATGGGGTTGTGCAGGTTGGATCCCTGGGTTGGGAAGATCCCCTGCAGCAGGAAATGGCAACCCATTCCAGTATTCCTGCCAGGAGAATCCTATGGACAGAGGAGCCTGGAGGGCCACAGTCCATGGGATTGCAAAGAGTCGGACGCAACTGAGCGACTGAGCGCTCACGTACAAAGCTGGTAGACTTGTTTTGAAAGGTTAAATAACAGTCATAAAGTTCTTAACATCAAGCTTAGACCTAGTAAGCATTTGTTATTTATGAACTATTAAAATAAGCTGCACTGTTTAGTAGTGTGATGACAAATGCTCTTTACTAGTTTATGTTAATCTGTGAGACTTCATATTAATCGAAATTACTGTAAGTAATCATGTAAGTAGTGTAAATAATGAAGAAATGTAAATAATCATTTTCCTGGCCTTGTCATACTGACTTTTAAAAATTTACTTGTGGGGCATCCTGTGTGTAGGATTAAGAATAGCAGTCAGGAAAATGCTTAGTAACGTTGACAGTGACCTTAATCTTTACATTTGCATTGGATATCGATTTATAGGCTTTAATGCAAAGACTAAAAGATTAAGGCCACGTGTCATTATCCATGGCAGTGGGTGTAGAAGGGAGAGAAGAGAAGCAGAGTAAAAACAGTGGATTTGATTATAAAGTTAAATGTATGATACTGCTGAATTAGGAGACTATCAATAAGATCAGTGGAAAGTAATGTCTCTAATATACCTTGAGCTACATACAGAAATCCAGAGGTGAAATTTTTTCCTTAAAAGTTGATTTTAGTCTAAGTGTTTTATAAATAGCACCAACACATCTGATATTTTCTACAGTAGGGAATTGTCTAGCCAATATTTGGCTGATTAGTTTTATGTTGCAACTTGCATCAAAAATAATTTTTATTAACTTTTAAAAAATGTTTTACAGCCCTCAAAAATTCTGAATACACTTTATGTAGCTTGTAATTAGCACAGTGCTATATCTTTCTCGATTTCTCAAATAATTTCAATGTAAAAAATTCCAGATTTAAAAGTTATTTCATTTATTTGAAAAAGAATTAAATTTGACCTATTAACAGACTTAGGTAATCGCTTATGGGTTTGGGTGCTATAGAAATGCTTCATCCCGACTTTGCCTTTAAGTTGATTTTCTGATATACACATGAACTTCCATCTCTACTCATTTCTCACAGATAGACAATCATTTAGTTCATAGATCTATACCATGAGGAAGATGTATTTTAAACCATGATGTCTGTATACAGGTGGAGGGTTGCCTTGACCTTACTGTAATATTTTTTGAAAATGGTGGCTCAGATGGTAAAAAATCTGCCTGAAATGTGGGAGATCTGGGTTCAATCCACGAATTGGGAAGATCCTCTGGAGAAGAGAATGGTAACCTACCCCAGTATTTGTAGGGCTTCCCGGTGGCTCAGATGGTAAAGAATCCACCCACAGTGTGGGAGACCTGGGTTTGATCCCTGGGTCAAGAAGATCCTCTGAAGAAGGGAATGGCTACCCACTCCAGTACACTTGCCTGGAGAACTCCACGGACAGAGGAGCCTGCTGGGCTGCCGTCCATGGTGTTGCAGAGTTGGACAGGACTGAGTGACTAAACACCTTCACTACTTTTTCACATGAGGATGTAAGCACTTAAACTAAAATAGTTCTTCTGTTATGATAACTGAAATCTTAATTCCTCATGAAGATTATCTTGGGTCCACACGATATCATTTAGCCAGATTTCTTTCACTTGCACCCAGATTTAACTTTGATTTTATGGAAATTGTGAGCATAACTGCAATGGAAAGGCGGCAGCTGTAAGCAGTGCTTGTCTTGCATGCTGCCTGAAAGCATTACTATTCATTAAAATAACCTTCACTTTGTAGTAACACTCAAGCTGTAAACAGTCAACTTAGATTCTGGAGAACACACAGGCCAAAAAAAGTAAAGAAATGTCTGTCTTTGCAAAGTAATTTGTCGAGTTGAAGATTATTGTTTTTCATCATGGTGACCCTGACTTGGCTGGCTGGGTGCATATACAGATTAAGATTAATGCAGTTATTCCTTGGCTAAGGTCTGCCTCTTTCAGGGCACATTCTCCCTAATGACATGATTGATAGGCAGTCCCAAATCCAGAGAGGAACTCATTAATCATAGCATTGACTGAATCCAATCATTTGCTTCACCTGCACAGTGATGGACAGGAAAGGATACAGTTCAGGGGCTGACACTGAGACACTCCTTTGTCAGAGGGCCTCAACTTTTTCAATGTCAGCCTCTACAAAACCCGACAAATTTTGCTTGCAGCCTGTATGCAGTTTCAAAAATGATATTTACAAACTTCTATTACTGCACAAAAGTCTTTTCTGTTTGTTTGCTTGTTTACAGATTTACTCTACCTAATGGATATCTTTAAGAGTAGGATTTGGTTTCATTTTTTTTAGCAAGGCTTATAGGATCATAAACTTTTTTTTTTTTTTTAAGAAGGATGTTTTGAGGCTACATGTGGAAGCAATATAAAAGTTAATGTCCAGCAGCTGGGTATCATTTGGTTCAGTCTTCAGGTCAGCGGCACTGACTCTTAGCAGAACTAATTTTATAATCATGGCAAAATCTCAGTAATGAACTGCAGTATATAGCTGATTATACCACAGTAAATTTCATTTAGTCTGGGAAACAGTGGAAAACCATGCCTTTTCTTAAGAATACTTAGACTGCAAAGCCTAACATGATCCTAATAGCACTTGTAATAAGAAAATTAGTGTAAAACATATATGATGTAAGTTGAGTATCGTGATTTATTTTGCACTGGTATAGTGTGAGAATTAAAAAAAAAGTCATCCATTACTACAATGTGAATAATGTTTAAAATAAAAAATAAGCCTATGAATTCTTATAAAAGAAACGTTTTACACATATAACTTGCACATTCCCGCTGTGCTTACAGGAGAGCCTTTTCCTGGAAGGATAAGCAGAGTAGTGACTTTTGCTAACTATCTGTTACCTGAAAGAAACAGGAGGGAGGGCATGTATTTTTAAAAGGCAACAAGTGTCAAAAGGCCAATTTAAAATACCCAGTGGTAAGCATTCCTCCAGGAAGCACCCAGCCTATATTTAGCATAATAGGCTCCCCCTTTTGACACTTTAATTAGTCTTTAATGTGTCTAAGACAGGTGTAAAGAGAAGGCTACAAAAGACAGAATACCAAAGCTATTTCTGGAATCAAAGATACTCCTTATCCTCAAAGAGAAAATACAAATTATTTCTTAAAAAGAAATGTTTTGTTTTCATCCCACGATTATAGCAATTTCAGCAATTGCGGTAATGGGAAAATGTTTTATAGATTGGAGTATAAATGCAATAAAGAAATATTTTAAAAGAAATGGTTCAATTTTTTAAAATGCTTTCAGGTGCTTAGTTCTAAGGCGCTGTTTATGGGAGCTGCCCGCCGTTTGGGGAAGGTATACCTATTTGAGCAAAGTCTTTATGGGTGCTTTGCATATGAGATTTACATCGAACACTCCACACTCAATCTCTTTGATTATTTTCCATCTTTACAATTCCTTACACTGATACTTAATACGCTTTCTTTGTATTTAGTGCATTTATGACAATAGAGAAAAGCACAGCCTTAGAAGAAGGAGATATCGCTCTTGAACTGACTGAGCAGAAAATAAACATGATGGTCCTGGATATCTGCCACAAACCAGGTGGCAGCGAATACCTGAGGCAAATTTATCACATCATGCGGCTCAATGAGGTAGGGAAACGGCCTTTTTACCGAGCAATTAGGTGTGTACTGGCCTGAGGCAGCGTCTGCTGGCAGCTAAGGGTTAGTCAAGGAGGTGATAATACTTCTTAAAGTCAATACCAAACTCAATATTGCATTATTAATAGAATCTATTCAGCCTGGGATGTTCTGCATTTGTACAGCAGAGGCTTCACGGAAACATTGTAGGTTTTATTTATATGGTTTAAACAATAACACGGCTCATAAACTCAACTCAGTTCGAAATGGTAGAGACGAGAGGTGTAGTTTGGGAATTGTGTATTTGTGACCGTCAAGTTGATGTTAAAATCTGGTATTTGTGAGATGAAGAATTTTCTGAAGACAGATTTTTAGCTCTTCCCTGCAGACGTCACATTTGTGTTGGTGAAGCTGAAGATTTCTTAGACATAATGAGAAACTTCGGAAGAATATCAAACCGTATTCAGGAGCAACTAGATTAAGCTAAGCAGGGAAGCTGATTAGAATCAATGTCATGCTTATTCACCTCTCTGCTGGGTTAAGCCTCTGACCTTCCCTGCTTTTGGTTGTTTTTAGCAAAAATGTGAAGAGTTGACGTTATTTACTTGAAACAAGTTTGCTAATTTAGGTTTTTAATTTGACCATACATAATCTGGGTTCAGGGGCTTCCCTGAGCTGGTAAAGAATCCGCCTGCAATGCAGGAGATGCCAGTTCGATTCCTGGGTTGGGAAGATCCCTGGAGAAGGGATAGGCTACCCACTCTAGTATTCATGGGCTTCCCTGGTGGCTCAGATGGTAAAGAATCTGCCTTGCAACCTGGGAGACCTGGGTTCGATCCCTGGGTTGGGAAAATCCCCTGGAGGCGGGTTTGGCTGACCCACTCCAGTATTCTGGCCTGGAGAATCCCCTTGGACAGGGGAGCCTGGCAGGCTACAGTCCATGGGGTCACAAAGAGTCGGACACGACTGAGCAACTAAGCACAAGCTCAATCTGGATTCAAATGTGACATCTAACATGAAGCAGAATTGTGTTTATGTCTGCAAACACTAAATGCATTTTTGGCATAATAAAAATTGTGTAATATGAATAATGTTAAGATAAGCATTTTATCTCATTGAGGTAGGCCTTAAAAAAACATACATTTCCAAAGAGTGAATTAAACTCTACCACAGCATTTTATGACTCGGCTACATAAATGTTCTCCTTACTATGATCTATTTGAAAGTTACTTCAAGTGAATCTTGTTTTCTGGCCTTCAGAGAGGTAATCACCCTCAAACAGGTGACCTAACAAGGTGATCAATGATCACCTGAGAAGGAGGCCTTTGTAGCTGTGAGAAACGGTCCTACTTCTGGAGGAACTGGAGCTAAGGAAGGATTGGTAACACAGGAACTCCACCTGTTCACTCTTGCTGAGGAGCTCTCACAGCTTGTCTGAGGGTTCCCTTTGGGGAAAGCAGGAAGTCTAGTGAACTGAAAGACCTCCATTGCCAAGTCATGGTCTTCGTGGGCATGATGTCATGGTCTTCACTGGTCACCTATTTTGGCCAAAGTAACTGTGGTGGTTACAGAGGAACAGATGTTTTAGTCAGAGTACCCTCAGAGCCTTAGTAAGGTTGAGTTACGATAGTTCTGAACACCGCGATTGCAGGTTTAAATGCCCCCTAATAGGATACTTCTCTTTTTCAAAGTTCCAAGAAGACAAAAGATTAGGAAATCACCCGTAAGCAAAATCAGCAAAAATTAAGTTGGGTATTCATTGGCTGTCAGCCACCTGTTGTATTCAGGAAATCGAAAGGCCATTTTCTCCTCGTGGAAGTCTGAGGAAGTGCTTCTGAGCAGATATGTAATGAGATCTGACGTACCTAAGACTCTGCGGGGGCATCGCCACATCTTAATCAATTAAATTCCAAGTTAAGGTTTTTCTTTCTTTCCAACTGAATATACTTACTGTTGGGGCTTCCCTAATGGCTCAGTGGTAAAGAATCTGCCTGCAATGCAGGAGACCAGGGTTCGTTCCCTGGGTCGGGAAGATCCCTTAGAGGAGGGCATGACAACCCACTCTAGTACTCTTGCCTGGAGAATCTCATGGACAGAGGAGCCTGGCGGGCTGCAGTTCAAAGAGGCTGCACAGAGTCGGACATGACTGACATAACCATGCGTTATGGCAAGGTCTATCAGCTGGGAAAGCAGGCTCAGTATTTGATGGTTTATTTTGCTGAGTGAGATGCAGGGCTGAGAGGTAAGAGGCATAATGTGAGTTGAGGATAGAATCAAAGTAGGGAGGCCTCAGCCTGACTGCTTAAACAGTGCAGGCAGGAAACGCAAGTAACACAAAGTGACTGAGTGACTAGCATAACACTTAGGGCTGCTTTTATGTGAAGCAATGTTATACTGTAGGTAAATTGCACCGTGAGGTTTGTGCATTTGATGAGTGGCATCGTGTCTTTAGCACTTTCGGGGGTGCTACTAAATAGTATTCGAAAGCAGTGTAAATACAGAGCGTATACAGGTACAGGCCTGGGTGAGTGGAAGCTGAGCTGTCAGGGAAGCCCCTGAATCTAAATTATGTATGGTCAAATTAAAAACCTAAGTTAATACACTTGTTTCAGGGAAATAAGAAGACAGCAACTCTTCCCATTTTTGCTAAAAGCAACCAGAAGCAGGCAAGGTCAGAGGCTTAACCCAGCAGAGAGGTGCCATTGAGAGGGAAGTTTTGAGAGGAGGTGAGTTTTTAAGCATTTATCTTTGAGGAAAAGGTAAGGTGTCGGAGCATAAAAGTCCAAATGGTAGTTGAAGATGCTGGTCACGAGCACAGATGAGGGAGGCTTGTGAACAGGCTGATTCTGATGTGGTGGGGCCTGAGATTCTGCTTTTCTAACAGGCTCCTAGGTAGAGTTTATTTGACTGACCTACACACAGGACTTGGAGCAGCAACGGTTGTCAAGATGACCTCTGAAGTTGTTTTCACTTCTGACTCTCTGAACCTAAGTCCTGCCCCTAAGCTTGAAGAAAACTTTATATTGTGACACACTAAAAATCACAAGGGCATTTCTGTTATATGATTTATTAAATGACTTGTTTATTAACAGTAAGTATTTGGTAGTTTGTGGGAAACTTTTAGTCCTTTAAATTTATCATTTTCCAGGAGGAGTCTTATAATTCAGATTAGGGTTATTCAGCTTTTTATTTGTGGATGGAAAATAAAGTATAATACAATAGACTGACTTTTTTTGGCCCAAGCTGTCGCTGGAGGATAAAATTAAGATTACATATTTGGAGCTTCTGTTGAACCTTGATAATTTTCAGTCCACAGCATGAAACCAGAGTTGAGGAGCTTACATTGTAATTCATTCTACATAGAGGGAGACTGCTTGCAGTGAACTATCAGAGTACTTAGCACTCTGCTGACATGGAGTAGGTAGCAACTACGCTTGATGAATGGATGAGCAATCTTGTACTGTGCGTAGTCAAGCTCCTGAGTTAAGTTTTGGTAACCCAGACACATTAACATGTGAAGTAATGACAAGACAATGCCGATTAAAAAGATTCTGGTACAATCAAGCATACATTCATTATGTGAGAATTTGTTAAACAGTTTTCTGATCTTTCCTATGTATTAAGTGAACCTGTTTTTGATGGGTTTGTTACAATCCTGATTGGTATGTACTCTGCTGTTTCTTCTGAAAATGTAATCTGTCTTGAGGCAAGTAATACTCTAATCTAGCAAATGTGCTGGAAGCATAGATTTGGATATTGACCAGTTTATTTTTAAAGAGAATATGTGCTTCCTACCATCGCAACTTGTAATTTTTTTTTTTTCCCCTTGAAGGTATATTTAAAAGAACAGCTGTTTTCTATGAATGGTTCAGAGGAAAAGCCATTACCCATCCAACCTTTAAAGACAACCTTGAAGAGTGTGGAAGATCAGCCCTCTGCTTTTAACCCTTTCCATGTGTACAAAGAGTTCAGTAAAAGCATGCTTGATCAGGTATGTGGAAATTAAATAGTAAATTTCATTAAAACTGTGTGCCTTTTTTTTTTGTTTTACACAAATAAGAAAAAAAAATTCTTTGTGTTTGAATATTTACTCAAAATCTTTTTTGATTAGCACGCAAAAGGCCTTGTTCTTGTTTGCATGGTCTGTGCAAATTGACTTTGGAAAAGTTATTTTACCTTCTTTTCTGTTTGTCAAACTGATTCATCTTTTTGGTCTGTAAAATTTGACTTTTGACCCGGTCAGTTCACTGTGGGCAGAGGAGGGAACATCTGTTCGACTGTGTCAATGAGAGGCTTGAGAAATCCAGCTTTCCTTAAAATCTTCCTCTCCATGGCCACTTCCACCCTCCCTCGATATACACAACTCGCAAAATACCTTGCAATCTTTATAAATTTATCTCATTTATCAGGTAAATTAAAAGATACTTTAAAAGTGATCATAAACAGAGCACTGAGCTCCTATTTTAAGTGGCATGAAGTCAGTTAGCTGTTTCATAACCCTAAACACATTTCCGAATTTGAAATGAATTTGTTAATGATCTTAAAGTCAGGATATGTGAAATAAAGTCCATGTGATAAACACCACATATTTTTAATGTCAGAGCATGCTATCGTTTAAGCTGCATATTTCATAGTTACATGCAAAAGATCATCTTCATGCCAAAGTACTTGAAACCTAAAGTTGTTTTTGCTTTGTTCATTCTCCTGGTGTCTTTTTCCCAGTAACCTCCTGACGGACTATTGTAACTAGCCGGGCGGAAGAGAAGGATTGCTTGACCTAGAGCTCTGACGAAAATAAGAATTAAAACAAGGGCCTAATTCGGGATGCAGATAATATTTTTACCATGCCTGTTACAGCCCTCGTCTACATTCATCAATACTGTAGTAGAATAAGACCTTCAAATGCTGACAACCCGGGGCAGAATTCTCCTGCTCTATGACAGGAGTGTAGTGCTCCATTAATCAGCAGGTGACAGGGCATAGTTCTTGTTGGATTTTAAACACTAGCCTGGACTCATATTATCAAAACTATTTAGTTTTAAGAGGAATAAGCATCCATAATACTTAAACACCAAATATATTGCATAAGTTTGAGTTTATTAGCTGCCTTCCTGTGTTGTACATTAGATGCCTCCAACCATAAATAATCATTGTAGCTGTTAAATTATCCTCACTTCATTTAAATAAATGGCATGTTGTATTCAGTTCTGAATTATGAGATTATCTTTCACAGTAATTTTTCTCCTTACTCTATTGTGAAATTATCTATTAAATGAGAAAAAAGAGAATTATATTATTTACACTTACAGGTCCTTATAATTTCCCCTTTAAAGCATTTTCTTAACTGAAAACATTAATATCACTCTCTAATTAAGCTGTGTCTTATAATTTGAGCCATAGTATCAATACTTCCATCTTTTTTTTTTTTTAATCAAACTTCTGGGAGCTAAAAGAAACCTATAAATTGACACATGGAAAAGTTGCCAGTTATTTTGCTTTACAATACAAAGAGTCACACTTTCGGAGAAACTTGTTGGACAAATTCCATTAGCAGTTGGAAGAATATAACGACTGAAGAAATTGATTTATATTTTTATAAATAATGACTGCATCCCCAAATGGATTTATAAATTAATTGCTGTCTTATTGGAATAAAAACCTTCTTCTGTGGACATGATTGATGTTATCTGTCTAAGTCCTTGTTCTACACCCCCCTCCTTCTTAGTTAGTCTATCACAGCTGGAGCTTTAATTTACTGGTCATATTAACTCTGATTAATAACTAACAATAGCGTCTTCTCATTTATCAACAGTCAGCCATCACAAAATGGAACTGGAATTGGTCAGACTTGCTGCCAAATTACCTGGGACTGGATAAGATGACCTTCAGTGTACTGCTCAAAAACAGGTAATAGGACTGGGGACTTGGGGGATGCTTCTGGGGGACGAGGATATATGTCTTTTTTACACAGGGTGCATGTGAGTGTGTGTAGAGACACACATATGTGAAATTATCTGAAGTGTAGTTTCCGAATTTTGTTTTTCTAGAGTAAGCAGTTGCAAAAGGCAGAAACATCTTTTTCTGAGATGAAATCGGTTGATTTTAGTCTGAACTTTCAATATTTCTGATGTTGTAAATGTAATAGTTCAGCATTGTAAACACCCAAAGTTATTGACTTGAATGTCATTATAATTCATTAGACTACTATGCCTTTGTTTACAACCATTTAATGAATGCATACAGAATGCCAAGCCAAATCAGCTGGTCTAATCAGAGGAAACATATAAGTAAAACTGTCAAGATTGAGTTTTTTGCGTTGCAGCCGGTCGTTCTGGCACGGCCTTGCCACAGTCTCTGTTGCATGTGACTGTACACACAGACACGCACACACGTACACGTGCACCCAGGACAACGCGATAAAACGATCATGCTGGTTCAGCTGAGGAGTCCATACGTGTAATTTATTTTGCATAAAGGTATACATGTTTGCTTTACGTTTTAGATAAATGTGTTTTTTCCCCACACCTTCAAGGTTTTCAGTGAAAACACTAGTGTAAGTTTTAAGCTTGTTTTTCTCTATCAACTATCACATCTTTACATAAAGTATGTATGTGTGGTTGCTTTTATTCTTCAGGTATTATGTTTATTTATACTTACTTCTATATGTCTTCATGATGTATAATGTATTTTATCATTTTGAAATAATATAAAGCATCATTTTTCATAAAAGACAAATAGAGACAGTGACATAGTAGAATTGTCAATTCATCCTTGAGAAATCTGGGTGCATATAAGAAAATATCTTGAGAGAGAGATTCTGGTATTTCCCAGATGAAGGTTTTTTTAATTTTTATTTTTTAAAAGGCAGCTTTGTTGCCAAAAAAAAAAACAACTGTAGATTTAAAGTGTGTTGTCACTGTGGTATTCCTAATATTTCACCCCTGAGTGAAGCTCACCCACCAATCATGGACAAAGTTGAGCAATCCAGAAACTTCCCCATCGAGAACAGAGTTTTCTCTCAGCAAGCTTTCCACCTGGCAGGCAAGGTGCTAAGGGCCAGGGTATAGTTCAGAGTGTTCGCTATTCATGCACACGTCCTCACGGGTGCTCCTGTCTTGTCTCAGAGTTGCTTGGAGAGGTGGGAGGAGAGACCAGATCTTCTGTTGAATCTATGGCTACATAATGTTTGCTGTTATTTAGTTGCTAAGTTGTGCCTGACTCTTTTGGAGCCCTATGGACTGTAGCCCGCCAGGCTCCTCTGTCCATGGGATTTCCCAGGCAAGAATACTGGAGTGGGTTGCCATTTCCTTCTCCAGGGGATCTTCCTGACCCAGGGATCAAATCCACGTCTCCTGCGTTGGCAGGTAGATTCTTGACCACTAAGGCACCAGGGAAGCCCCACAGTATTAACTGGCTATCTGGAAACAAACTAGGGAAGATAAGTCATTTTCCCCCTGATACTTGGGAAGTTTTGAGTTTATGTAGATTTAGCAGTATTGTATTTTACTAAGTTTTGCAGTTGTGAATTGCCTGCTGCCAGTCCACTAAATGGTGCTGTAAGGGCAACACATCCTTCAAAACTTACTATATTTGCTCTAATATACTGTATTAGACTCAATATAGTCTAAAAGTAAGACTCAAAACTTACTATATTTACTATATACAAAAGTGAATTGGTAATATTCACTTTTCAGTGAATTTGTGTTTTACCCCACATTGCATATTATTTTTGTTTAACAAATTTAGGTATACCTCCATTAGGCTGATAGCTATTAAACTCTATTTCCCTGAGATATTATGTACAGGAATGAGTGGAGAAAAAGAAATCTCACAAGTTTAGCCAGAAGTAGTAACAGGTCAAAACAGTTCTCTTGGAAAAGGGTCATGAATTTTGAACGGGAACAGCTAGATTCTGTTTCTTAGAGTCTTATAAAAATGGTATGAAAGGCATTCTATTTTAAGGTACCACATACCACAAGCTACAATGAATATAACTGAGCTGCCTTAGAAGAATGAAAGACATCTGAGAGTTTTTAATCTCTTTTAGCACTTTCCCATTTATTTTAAGAATGTTATTTATGAGACCTGATTAATATTGAATTCGTAAGGAAGATTTTTTTTCCCATTATTTTCTCTGAGAGATTCTTGTTTGGATTTATCTGAAGTGCCAATTTAAAAAATAAATAGGGCATTGAATTTTTTACAACGTGGTTATTTGAAATTACATATTTGAAAATGAGATCACAGAGTATTGAACTTCAAAAATGAGGATTATAGATACTATCCTATATCCAAAAAGTGATACTTTGTACCTACACCTATGATCTTTGCTGGTAGGCAGAGCCAAAGACAAAAACCTAGAGCAACTTAGCTGAATATGCTGTTTTTTTCTCCCCCAGAGTTACTAAACAGTCAGTTACTTCTTTTTCTTTTTCTCTCTTTAATTGGTAATAAATTTATACTAACCCATCCCTGCACTGTGGTTGAGTTCATACATGGTGCCACAAATGTTGTCTGGGGACTTAATCTTACAAAGAAATGGAACTCAAATCCACAAGCTTGAAAAAAGTCGAGGAGGAGGGAATCCTTTCTATTTACCTCCTAAATTCCTTTGTGCCTGGCCTTCAAATTCAGCATCATAAGCAGACCGTCCATGCACTTATTCTCACAAGATTTGATTACCCCGAGTAGACGAGACCTCCCTCACCTCCAGAGCAGGATGGAGGTGGGAAAACAGGATTCCTGGCTTCTTGGGCCAGAGCTGTTGTGAGCTGACCTTAGGAAAGTGATCTCAACTATTCGACTGTGGATTTTCTCATCTTTCAGTCAGTTCAGTTCAGTCGCTCAGTCCTGTCTGACTCTGCGACCCCATGGACCACAGCACGCCAGGCCTCCCTGTCCATCACCAACTCCCAGAGTTCACTCAAACTCATGTGCGTCGAGTCAGTGATGCCATCCAGCCATCTCATCCTCTGTCGTCCCCTTCTCCTCCTGCCCCCAATCCCTCCCAGCATCAGGGTCTTTTCAAATGAGTCAGCTCTTCGCATCAGGTGGCCAGAGTTTCAGCTTCAACATCAGTCCTTCCAATGAACACCCAGGACTGATCTCCTTTAGGATGGACTGGTTGGATCTCCTTGCAGTCCAAGGGACTCTCAAGAGTCTTCTCCAACACCACAGTTCAAAAGCATCAATTCATCGGCGCTCAGCTTTCTTTATAGTCCAACTCTCACATCCATACATGACCACTGGAAAAACCATAGCCTTGACTAGACGGACCTTTGTTGGCAAAGTAATGTCTCTTCTTTTTAATATACTGTCTAGTATGGTCATAACTTTCCTTCCAAGGAGTAAGCGTCTTTTAATTTCATGGCTGCAGTCACCATCTGCAGTGATTTTGGAGCCCCCCAAAAATAAAGTCAGCCACTGTCTGCACAGTCGAGAGAATGTTAAAGGAAGATGTGCATTGGTTTTGAAAGTTGAAAAGACAATACATACTTAGAGAAGTAGTAGCATTGGCACAAAGCGGTGTTAGTGTCTGGCTAGGCACCAGTGAAGGTCATTTGGGATTAGTAGGGAGTTGGAGGTGGGAGGTGGTCCAGACAGTTTATACCTGAAGTTATGTCCATGGAGGTTATGTAAACTCCAGGTATAGACCAATCATGAGGGTCAGAACAAGTGTCAGGTCAGAGGGCAGGCAGCATGCCCACAGGTCTGTGAGACACAGTGAAAACGTGAGCAAGGAGGAGGGTCTAGGACCAGGTGAGGCTTGTAGGGGCTAAAGACTCAAGGGATGAGCCCCGGAGGGATGGTTCAGGTACATGAAAGAGGAGATACGGTGGTGCCAATAATACGTGTATCTGAGACAACACTGACCTGTGTTCCACAAGCGGACTCTGCTGACTCCAGCATCAGAAAATATCCTGAAGTGGCTGGCTGCTTGAGTCCTTGTCCGGGAATGGCCTTCTGCTCACCCTCAGCCCTCATCTCAAAACAGGTCTCTCCAATTCCTGATGTTCGAAGTTCATTGCCTTTCCTGCCCTTTGGATTCTCCAAACTCTTCGCTGTTTTAGGGTCTTGGTACTTGTAATTCTCTCAGCAACTTCCATGGCTGGTGCCATCTTGTCTATCTGGGCACGTGTTACCTCCTCAGAGAGGTCTTGGCTTATCACCTATCTAAAGTGATCCTCCAAGTCTGCGTTACTGTGGTTTCTCAGTTGAGTTATCACCATCTGAAATCATAGTTTCTGTTTATTGTCGCTTAACTCTGCTCCCCCCCACATCCCCTTACTCCTGCCTCTGGAGTGAAAAATAAAATCCATGAGAATAGGGCCTTGGCTGTCTTAACTCCAGCTGTGTCTTCAGGGCCTAGAATAGCCGTTGGGCACATAGCAGGCTCTGAGTAATATCTGTTGAATTAATTAACGAGCAAATGAGGAATAAGAATGCAGAGAAAAAGTCAGCCCTTGACAGATGAATACAGAGTAGGTATTCTCTAAAGGTGGTGTTTGATCAATAGGCATGTTGGAATATGAAGTGTATCCTGCAAAATCTCAAGTAAAAAGTTATCTATGTGCGTATTCATTCATTTGGATGAAAAGCAGGTTAATTAAGCTTTGTCTGTTTAAAATGCCTGTTTTTTTTTTATGTGAAGTTCAGCTCAAATTAAAAGCACAGAACATTGGTCTTTCTTTAATTAATTGATCCAATTCAAGCCATAACCTCTTTAGCAACAAAGTCTGTTCTTTACTCCACGATTCAGATTCAGAAGTCTTTTAATTTTGGGGTGGTAGGGTCTGTATCTGTTAAATGATAGTCATGTTGAAAAATGTAAGATGGAGTTAGCTGACAAAAATATCCAACCAAACCTTTGTAAATTTGTGATTTTCAAGGCATTTAAAGAAATAGGTAGTAGCTGAGACCTCAGAAAAGAGATCCTGAATATGTATGATGATATATGTTTTTCAACTTAGAAGGTTTGCCGTTGTGGAAAATAAAGACTCCTTAGAGGTTAAGAAAATCAACATATATATCAGTTCTACACCTTTACCTTTAATGCCATATAAGACTAAGTACAGTGATTGTACATTGATCTTTTGAAATAATCAAGGTGCTTTTCACAGTTTCTTACTATTACTTTCCTGCTTTCTTTCTCACCCACTTTAAAATAAATCCAGACTGTCGAATGAGATGGTGATTGCATTTGCAGGAGAGCTCACCAAAAGGAACACTCTATATTCCTTCCTTTGTGGCGAATCTCCAGATTGCCATTTTGATATTGTTTTCTTTGCCGCTGGAACAAATTTATGTCGCTTCTTTTCTCTTTACCTTATTTATTCCAAACTAACTCGCAAGAATTGTGGTGTCGAAAATAACGTGTGAGGACAGTGGAACGCTCTGCTATTTTAACCATCTGAATATACTGCATATGAGTTTGGCTTCGAGTTGAGCAAACACAATTAAATGTGATGGCAGAAACAGCAGAAGGGGTGGTGGTGGCAGATTTCTGGCTATCACTGGGAGGCCTTTCCAGGTGGACAATAACCGTACATCTGAGAGGAAAGAGAGATGAGAAAACACGTTTTAAAAGAGCCACGGATCTGTGGAATTGATTGCTTGCTTTTAATAATAATAATTGTCGACGTGCTTCTCAGCTGTGTTGGATTATCCTGTATGTGCCCTGTGGTGTGTAGAGGGTAGGAAATACTGTCTCTGGCCTTGACCAACACATGCTGTGCTCTCCAATGCGTGTTCTCAGGCGGAGCCGCCGTTAGCACACTGTTTATGGCTGCTCACAGCAGTAAGTTCCTGACGCAGCAGCCAGCTGCCCGGTTATGGAGAGGTGGGTTTAAGGGAAAGAGGAAGCTGATTGTACGAATATACACCTCTGAGCCATTACATCCATCGCATATGCCATGGCACTCCTATGTGGTCCTTTTTTTTCCCCAAGCTCTCATTCCCTGGAAAACCCTTTCTTTCCCACCTCCACTCAAATACCTCAAACTCTGACTCTACCTACCATCACCATCTTCCCTAACAGGAGCAGGCTTCCCTTCCATTTTTAATTCCTGAAGCAGCATGTTTTTTGGACAGAGATTGTCTACAATGTCTTTGCAATACCGAAATTTAACGTTCTGATCCTCGGCATTTTCAGGGCTTAGGGCTTTGGTACATGAATCAAACAAACCCTTCAATGTGCATTGTTTCCTGAGCGACTGAACTGAAATGAACTGAACTGAACTTGTATATGTAGATAGTACTTTCACAGACATCTTCCCCTTTGATCCTCATAACAACTAGGTAATGAGAGATAGGTACTTGTGAGGGTCAAAACGATGTGCCCAAGATCACAGACATGAACTAGCATCTGGAAGGCAAAATGAAGGCTTCTGATTCTGTATCTGGTACTTCATCTACAATACTGCACCGTATTTCTGGTCAGTTTCTTCTAGCTTTATCGAGATGTTGTTGACATGCAGCACTGTGTAAGTTTAATAAGGTGTACAGGGTGTTGATTTGGCACACTTATATATTCCAGAATGGCTACCATCTCAGTGCTACCTAACACCTCTGTCACCTCACATAGTTACCATTTCTTTTTTGTGGTGAGAACATGTCAGATCTACTCAGCAACTTTCAAGTATATGATAGAGTAGTATTAACTGTAATCACCACGAGGTATACTAGTCTCATCACTGCAGATTTGTACCTGTAGGTCAAAGTGTGTTTTTTTTTTTAATTCTATATTCACTATATAAGTACTGGTGACAGTGAAGACAGAAAACAGAAGACACTTGCCAATTCCATAGACATTTAATTATAACCTTATAAAGGAGGTACTGTGTTACCCTTATTATCCTGATAAAGAATCTAAGGCCCACAGCTATGAGCTCTAGGCGATGGTGTTCAGATTCTGGCTCGTGCTCCACGTTCTTAACCACTTGTATTAATTTTCTAGAGTTTTGCTTATGTCCATGAAATTCTCCAGGACAGAATGAAAGTGGGTAGTCTTTCCCTTCTCCAGGGGATCTTCCTTACCCAGGGATTGAACCCAGGTCTCTCACACTGCAGGTGGATTCTTTACTAGCTGAGCCACAAGGGAAGCCCAAGAATACTGGAGTGGGTAGCCTATCCCTTCTCTAGCAGATCTTCCTGACCCAGGAATCAAACCTGGGTCTCCTGCATTGCAGGCAGATCCTTTACTAACTGAGCTATCAGGGAAGCCCTTGCTTATGTTACTCCTTCAAATGCTGAAGGGTGTCCTTGAGTGCTAGTCCACAATATTTTTAGTTCATTGGGAATTTCCACTTTGGTTATCACAATACTTATCTCCCCTCTTCAACCCTTATATCCCTCTCAGCAACTGCCCTGCCATCACCTATTTACCAGGAAAAATAAAATAACCTGAAATGAACCTCCTAGCTTTTCTTCCTAAACTTCGGTTTTGTTTATGTTATCTCCAATCCTTTGCTTCTTGTCTCTAGCCTTGGAGGAAGAAAGCCCTCTTCTCTTTAAAACTTGAGAAGTTGACTGCATTTAGGTTGTAGAGGGTCTGAGGTCTGAGAAATTTGGACTTGAACCACTGGACCTGAAGGAATCATTAAAGCCCGTAAGGAGTGATAGGACGCATAAAGCTACTTTAGGACATTAATAATAAATGTGGTGGAGAGGTAGGATAATTTAAAAGAAGGAGAACCAGATTAGAGACTGCTGCTAGAGACTGAGGAGATTATATATCACTGATATAAAAGACATTCCTAAGGAAGCTTGGGGGCCCAGCTCAATCTATTCCTAATATTCGTAAAAATAGCTCTGATACTTTCTCTTTGAAGACAGTGTGGCCTAGGTATTTATAGAAAGGTGCCATGCTTATCATTTCTTCAAACTGAGTGTGTCAGTTCAAATCCTCCAAGCAGGGATTAGAGGTCCATGAGGTTTAACAGAAAAAACGCACATGGAGTGTAAAGAGGAGAAAACCCAGTTGCTGATCTGATACCTGTGAAAGGAGGGAGGGCAGGGGGGAAGATTAGGTGGGAAGAGCCTCAGATAACAGAGTGGTTCTCGGAAAGTGTTGACAAGGCCAAGGAGGACTCCTTGAGTTTAAGTCGCACAGTGGAAGAGCCCATGTCCTGCAGGAATGGGCTGGTAGTATAAATCCGCTGTGCTCAGACACGGACTGAGACCCACTTGGGAGAAGCATGGCCTGAGCACAGATGCCACAGTAGATGCAGAGAGTGACCGCGAGGGCCCTCACTTGCCGTGCTGACTGCAGCAGGAGGCGAGAGCGGTGCATTTCCATGGCTTCCACAGTGGGGATGCCAAGAATGATTCTGTTACGTGTGGAGAGGTTGTGTGTGTGTGTGTTATGTAAGTGAAGAAGGATGAGATTTAAATAAAGCTCTCTATTACTTCAACGAGGTAGAAAACAGACAACCTAAATAAATACGTTAAATGCTATTGACAGAAATGCAGAATTGGCAACATTTTGATGAAAGGAAGGTATAATAATTTTCTCAAAAGCAGCCATGGGAGAATTTTTTGCTTGTCAAGTTGAACCAAAATTCACTTTGTAATGAATTTTCTCCTACCTAATTATGCATTCACATACTGGCACTTTGGGGTTCTTGCAACGGATCAAAAGCTATTAAAAAGTTGCTTGAACGGAGTAAATTCTTTTTTCAATAACTATTCTTTAAATCTCTCCCCTGTCAAATTCTGTTCAGACCCCAAAGCCTCTGTGATGTTTTCCTGCAAAAAAGTTTCAGCATAGTTTCTACCAGGAGTAGCTGTCATGGGCCCATTGATTCAGTTTGGCCGTAGATGAAAAGAACATTGACTGCTTTCGGGCTTATTGGTTATCACTGAATATCTCTGTCTATTTTGTTGCTATATCAACATGAAGAGAGGAAATTATCTCTTTGAAGATATGTTTATTATGACATAATTATGAGAGAAATTTAGATCTCTATTAAACATAATTAGTATAAGAACAAATCTGAACAGCTAATAAAATTGTTCACTTTATATAATATTTTATATCACTTTTATATTAACATTATTATATGTTTGTAACGTGTTGTATGTAAAATTAGTTAGGATACCAATAGTGCTTTACATTTATACTGTAAATGAAAATCTCACCTTTAAGTACCTTAGGGGTGTAACTCTGAATTTTATTTTTCCATAATACAAGATCTGGTGAAAAAATTAAATCAAGATGTTTTTGCACCCACAATATTTGGGTTAATATAAGTTTGAAATTTATTTTGTAACAAACTATAAGCAATGCACGTATGTGATTTCAAATGGTCCAGGAAGTTAAGACATACAATTTGAAAGGTCCTTGCCCCAGCTCCTCAGCCACACAGGTTCCACTGTACTTGCAGCCATTTGAACCATTTCTGGTTTTATTTCTTTTGATTAATAAATGTAAGTGACAGTTTACACCACTAATTTTTTTAGTCTATCAGCTTAAAATTAATATGTATGGGCTCCTTGCAATAGAGGATTTAACTTATACTACCTCTTCCCCTTCCCTTCAAGCTCTGTTAATAAAGTTTTCATTTTAGTTCTTCTACTGCTCACCTTTATGTGATATAACAGAGCCTGTATTTTAAAATCAGTGTCTTTTTTTATTTTAAAAATTTACATAAAGAATAAAGGTCACTCTTTTTGGTGTACAATTCTGAGTTTTGACAAATGCATGAAGTTATTTAATAGCACAATCAAAATACAGAAAATCCCATTTCTCAAAAAATTCCCTCGTGCTGACCCCTTCCAATTTCAGTTCCTCCCCCATCCCAATCCCTGGTAACCACTGAGCTGCTCTGGTCTCTATAGTTTGTTTGTCTGTTTTTTACCTTTCAAACTTGTCACTGTAAGAGATTTATACAGTACGTCACCTCTTCAGTCTGGCTTCTCGGTATCATGCGTTTGAGATTCTTGTGCTTGCTTATTCTTCCTCTGGAATAGCAGTCCATTGCCTGAAGGTCGCACTGTCTGTTGATCAGCTTACCTGTTAAAGGACCTTTGGGTTGTTTCCAGTATTTGGTGATCGTGAATAAAGTCTCTGTAACCTTCATGTACAGGTTTTGCATGAATATAGGTTTTTTTAATTTCACTTGGACAATACCTAAGCCTGGGAGTGCTGGGTTGTATGGTACAGTTATGTTTGACTTTATAAAGAAACGATATCCTTCTGTATTTTATACTGCCTACAAGAAATCTGATGGTTGATCAGTTCTTCTCCTTTTCATATCCCTGTCGTGTCGACGCTTTCTTGCTGTTATTAAGTAACTCCTCCTCACCAGCTACCCCTGGTCATTCTGAAATGAGATTGTGTCAGTGTGTGAATCTTTGATTTTTCATAGCACCTTCAATATTGTAATCTCCTTCAGATTCAAAGATTTTTTTTCCTATTATAGATTATTCTCTTGGCTCCCCAGTTACATCTATATCCCTTTCTGGAGTTCCTGTAAAGACAGGTGTTCTGACTTACTCTTCCTCAGATACTGGTAGAGGCTTCTTAGACATTGTCTCCTCATTCTCCAACTCTCTATATCCTTCCCACCTCTTTTTTTTGTAACTAAATCATTCAGTTCAGTGACTTTAAGGGATTATCTCAGGTCCCAAGATCAGATACCTTCAGGGGCTGCACAAATAATACCAAAATGTAAAGGCAAGGTATAATACAATAAAGGGAGGTGAGAGCATCTAGATAAAAACATCCAAATTCTTTTTCTTTTTTTTTTATTGTTGTGTTAGCTAAATAATGGGCTTCCCTCATAGCTCAGCTGGTAAAGAATCCGCCTGCAGTGTGGGAGACCTGGGTTCTACCCCTGGGTTGGGAAGATACCCTAGAGAAGGGAAAGGCTACCCACTCCAATATTCTGGCCTGGAGAATTCCATGGACTGTATAGTCCAAGGGGTCGCAAAGGGACACGACTGAGCGACTTTCACTTTCACTAGCTAAATGACATGTCATCAGAATGGAGTAGGTCCACCTATATGAACCTCTAAATCTATGGCACTAATTCATCTGCAGCTCCAGTTCTAATTGTTCAATAAGATTCCAGATCACATACACTCGGTTTTTTCACCGTAAGGATATTTTAATGTAGTAACTCTCATATCATAAGGAAGTCCTAACATCATAATTATCTTCATCAGGTAAATTCCTCTTTAGAGTTGGGTGATTTCTATTCATAGAACTAACTTTTTTTTCCTGTCCTCAGCTTAGAAACCTTGAATTACTTTGCAAAATTTCCATCTCCTTTCATCTGTATTCCGTTACACACCACATGCCCCCGAGTTTTCCCTCTGAACTTTTCTTAGAGCCACTGCTTTTTTCTGTTAATGCTCCTCTGCTCAAAATCCAGTGCTCTCATCTCCTGATCCTTAGATGTCCTTCCTTCACTTCTTATCCATTTATGTCTGCTGCATTAATATGTTTTTTTCCTTAAACTTTTCCTTTGTTATTAAAAACAATTGAAAACAACATTAACATTTTAAAATACAGAAATAGTATGTTTATAATCTAAGTTCACCACCCAGATTCAGTCTTTCATTTTTCCAAGTCCTTTTTCTATGTACACAACACACTTCCTTTTTCCAGCCACAATGAGGAAGGAATCCATCTAAAGTTGTAAGTTCTAAATTCTTCACAAAACTATTTTGTCATTCATTGATTTTTATTTTCAACAGGGCTGCCCTGGTGGCTCAGACAGTAAAGAGTCTGCCTGCAATGCAGGAGATCTGGTTTCGATCCCTGGATCGGGAAGATGCCCTGGAGACAGGAATAGCTACCCACTCCAGTATTCTCGCTTGGAGAGCCTGGTGGGCTACAATTCATAGGGTTGCTAGCATTATATCAAATTAATGCAGCACAGTTTAGCCATTGCTCCGTTGCTTCAGATCCTTCTTTGTTTCCCTTTTCCATGTTATATTGTCATGAGTGTGTAGGTTACTTCTAATGCACATAGACAAAAGGTAGAATAAAAAGATACACGCAAACTTGTTTTACAAATTACCAGATATTCAAAGGGATAAGAAGTAAAGTGAAATAAAAAATTTTTCAACATCTTTTTTTTTCTGCTACTTGTCTACTTCAAATTACATTGGCTTCACATTGCCTGAAACTCCTCGAAGCCCCGAAGTCAAGGCGCGTCCGTCATCCAGTCCTCCCACTTACCAAATGCCTCCTTTATAACAGAGCCCACTGTGCCTTTAATCATTGCATGACAACCCATGGTTCAAAATCTTCCTCTGCCACTTTATCTAAGCCTCCTTTTTCTTGTTTGTATAAGTGAGATCTTAGCAGCACTTTTCTTACTGAGTGGGCAGACCGAAAGGTTAACCTCTAGCAAGTGTTTAGTACAAAGCCCGAAACATAGGAAATGTCCTATGAATATAAATCGTTCTTGTTTTTAGCTATTATTTGGTCCTCTCTGGGCAGACCAGAGTAGGCTGTCAGGGGCCAGGATACAAGTGTAAGACACAGCCCAGACAGTTCAGTTCAGTTCAGTTCAGTCGCTCAGTTGTGTCCGACTCTTTGCAACCCCATGAATCGCAGCACGCCAGGCCTCCCTGTCCATCACTAACTCCCGGAGTTCACTCAGACTCACATCCATCGAGTCAGTGATGCCATCCAGCCATCTCACTCTCGGTTGTCCTCTTCTCCTCCTGCCCCCAATCCCTCCCAGCATCAGAGACTTTTCCAATGAGTCAACTCTTCGCATGAGGTGGCCAAAGTACTGGAGTTTCAGCTTTAGCATCATTCCTTCTGAAGAAATCCCAGGGCTGATCTCCTTCAGACTGGACTGGTTGGATCTCCTTGCAGTCCAAGGGACTCTCAAGAGTCTTCTCCAACACCACAGTTCAAAAGCATCAATTCTTCCGTGCTCACCCTTCTTCACAGTCCAACTCTCACATCCATACATGACCACAGGAAAAACCATAGCCTTGACTAGACGGACATTTGTTGGCAAAGTAATGTCTCTGCTTTTCAATATGCTATCTAGGTTGGTCATAACTTTCCTTCCAAGGAGTAAGCGTCTTTTAATTTCATGGCTGTAGTCACCATCTGCAGTGATTTTGGAGCCCCCCAAAATAAAGTCTGACACTGTTTCCACTGTTTCCCCATCTATTTCCCATGAAGTGGTGGGACCAGATGCCATGATCTTCGTTTTCTGAATGTTGAGCTTTAAGCCAACTTTTTCACTCTCCTCTTTCACCTTCATCAAGAGGCTTTTTAGTTCCTCTTCACTTTCTGCCATAAGGGTGGTGTCATCTGCATATCTGAGGTTATTGATATTTCTTCAGGCAATCTTGATTCCAGCTTGTGCTTCTTCCAGACAAGCATCCAGATAATTGTGAAGTAGAGGAAGGGAGGGCCAAGGAGAAAAAGCCATGATGAGATAAGAGCCGTCCAGAGCACTGTTTATTAGTTGCTGGCTGTATGATACATGGTCTGGGTTCAAGGCAAAGGATAAGCTCAGGAAAGTGATGTCTGACTTCATGGGCCAACAGCAGGGAAGGCATGGCCCCAAAAGGCCAATATTTGACATTAATTCAGTGAACATTAACAACCTGCTGTGCACCAGGTCCTGTGTTCAGCTGTGGATTTTGAGTTACTCAGAAATCAGGATCTAGCCATGGGGTCTGTGTCCAGGGTAGCAGTATCCATGATGAAACTGATGTGACATCTGCCCTCAGAGACAGAGACTCATCACTTCCTGACCAGGACTAAGGTTCACCTCTGGTCACTGATGGAGTGGAGGCTCCAGGCGAGGCGACCCATGTGGTTGGAGGACAAGGACGTCTGTTCAGAAGCCAAGCACATCTCATGTTAAGGACAGCTACACTTTTGCCCAGGCTTATCCCCTCTGCTTCCCTTGACCGTCATCCTCCAAGTCTGCCCTTCGAAAACCAGCTCAGGCCCGCCAGCAAAGCCCTCTCCAGTTCTGTCGTTCTCAGAAATCCTCCGGCATTTACAAACAGTTAAACTTGTTGATGTTCAGTGTGTGATACGTTGTGATGGTCGCTGATGTTTTCGGTCAGCCGTCTCCCCAGATATTCTTGTCAACGCTCGGACAGTGGGCGTCTCGAGCTCCCACTTGACACACGTCCAGTAAAGCACACAGTATGGAAGCGTAGGACTGTGCAGCTTGTGCCTTTTGGCTTCCAGTCTGAATTTACTGTTTCAGAATGGTTTTTCCTTTAGTTTTTAGACCTTACTGAGGATCACCAGGAAAAAGAGGCTTTGTTAACTCATTTATTGAACATTTTACCAAACTGTTTTCAGTTAAATATATGCTCATTAGAAGTCACACAATACAAATGTTGTGTAAAGTAAAAGTTAACCGATTGCTTGTTCACCCTCATTTTACATAGTGCCACTCACTCGAGGTAACAAATCTGTCCTCTGTCATTCTCATTTAAACCTTCAAATATCCTTTGAGCATTAAGTCATCATTCTGAATAGAATTTTAAAAGAAAAAAAAAATTACCAGGAATTTTAAAAGATGTCTAAATGCTACAATTTAGAAAAAATAATAGATTAAAATATTCCAGTTTTCTGTTAAAGTCTTCTAAGTCACAAAGACATGTGGGATTTAACAACCACCCTGGAAGCTGGTGGATCTCTTATTGTCAAATAATTGACAATTCTAGGTTAATGAATTAAAATCTATTAATAGTCAGAGTCCTAGGCTACAAAAGAATTGGTCTGGGCTGAGCAGATTTGTAAAGAAGTCAGTAAGCTGGTTAAAATCTTGTTGTTGTTTGCCTGTCTCACTTGCCAAGAAAATTCTTTTCATCAGAATTATGTCTTTGCCAAATTTGTTCATCTGGCTCAGCCTGAGCTAGTGATGAATATCCACTTGTCCATTTCAGCTAGTCAGACCTGTAAAGGACTTAAAGAGTTAGGACTCCCTGGAAATAGATAACTTTGTATAAATGGCAGTTTGGGCTCTTATTATTTTATTATACAGAGAATATACTTGCCAGCAGATGAAAGTAAAGAATTACGTAACCCACAAAAACCACTGTGTTGATTATAAGAATGCTTCTATTTCATTACTCTGTCCAGCAAGACTTTGAGGAAATAGGTGGACCTGTGCCTGTTTCTTCATTTATCCATCCATCAAATAGTCACTCGGCACAGCAGATAAAGAAATAAGCCAGACACAGCCCCGGTTGTCAAGGAACTCAGAATCTAGTAGAGGAGACAGACTTGAGAAATCAGTGGCTATGGGTACAACAGAGGTTCATGCAGGTGCAGTGGAAGGTGTCAGAGGAAGGGAGCGCTCACTCCACTGAATGCAGAAGCCGTCAGGAAATCCACCCAGGATATGGTGATACTTGAGCTGCATGGTGATGATTGAACCTGAGTCAGCCAGGGACCCAAGATGAGCAGTGGTCATCCTGCGTATTTTGGCTAGAGTAATCAGTCTCTTCACTGAATTTTTCCCTTTTGAATCACTTCCATTTGTAACATGTAAGCACAGCGAATCAATGTTAGACTGCTCAGGATGAAATCAGAGGCTGAATAGAGAGGGAGGGGTGGTAGGGGAGAAGGGGGACACCTGTCTTACTTTGGCCCACGTGTACCTGCTCAGTTGCTAAGTTGTGTCCAACTCTTTGCAATCCCATAAACTGGGGCCTGCCAGGCTCCTCTGTGGGATTTCCCAGGGAAGAATACTAGAGTGGGCAGCCATTCCCTTCTCCAGGGGATCTCCTCTACCAGGGATCGAAACCATGACTCTTGAATTGGCAAGCAGATTCTTTACCAATGAGCCACCAGGGAAGCCCATACTTTGGCCCATAAATGGGGAATATTGAAGGAGTTACAGATTCTTTTTTTTTTTAATCTTTAGTCTCATCTGACCCTGAAGTTTGCAGGCGTATGTAAGCAATTGCTGGGGCCAGTGTAATTCATAGATCAAATGGCCCTGTAGTATGTCACTAAAATTCTATTGGCCTTATAGGTATTCGGCTTGGATGGGAGGTACTTTGGTCAGGGCACTCCTGGTGAGTGATGGACGACTCTTCAGATGAGATGTGCTAGTTTAACACTGGCCTTGGTCAAGTAGGAGAGGTGCCCCTGATTGGTGTTGCTCTTAATCTCTCAGTGTGCTTGCAGCTTGTTCTGGAGCTGGACAGTCTGTTCTTCGGTACTTGTTTCTCTCTAAACTGTAAAAGTTGCCTGATAGTGGCAGGAATGCCCGGGAGAGGTAGTGATGCTTCTGGTCTACTTGTTCATGGTTATTACCCTGAACTGGCTGATCCGAGATGGACTCAAGCCACATCTCTAGACCCCCAAGGAGTTTCTGAGGAAGAAACTAAGTGGAATTGTTTCCTAATTAAGTCCTTACTTTCTCTCACTTAGCAAATAATCTAACAGGGAATTTAGGATTGACATTTGATTTTAGCAAAAGGACGTGCATGTCGGTGATAGATGCTTGTTCATAACAACTCCAAGAATGTGGATTAAATGTGTGACTTTAATGCGTTTGTTGGAAATACTGTTATTTTTCACAAAGTAAAAGCATTCGTAATTTTGCTACAAGGAGGAATATTTGCTTCCTCTCACACATTTTATTTAATAATTTTACTTCTTTCAAGGCAAAACAGCACACAATTTGAAAATGAAATTTCCCCAAAGTGTTCAGTGTTGCTAATATGTTTTCCATTTTCTTCATTATGCTATAGTGGAATATTGCCATACTTTGAAATGTGCAACGTATCTCCCTGGAGGCAGCAGATGGTGTGACTAGTCTGTCTTCTGGTAAAGGATTTATCACGAGAGATGGCATCTAGGGCTGAATGGGATGGGGGTCCTGCCCTCAGAGAGCACCGGCTCTCATCTTACTGTATCAGTGCAACATTTTATAAGTTACTGTTTATAAATATGGGGGAAAAAAGCCTGCAAAAATGGAAAGGTTTTGGCACATTTTTAAGCTTCTTTTTTCTTAGTTTATATGAGAAAATACTTCATTTGGAAACTATTTATTTCCTATTATATTCATGTTTTTCTCACTGAATGCCTCACTAGAGGACCAGCTGACCCCTTGGGCAGGACATGATTTTAGAGGTGTTTCTATCCTAGTCTATGATCTGGTTTTCAGCTTTGAAAGTCTGGTAACATGGATTCATAGAAACACTGGCTCATTAGTTCAGTTCAGTCACTCAGTTGTGTCCGACTCTTTGTGACCCCATGAACTGCAGTATACCAGGTCTCCCTGTCCGTCACCAACTCCTGGAGTCCACCCAAACTCATGTCCAGCGAGTTGGTGATGCCATCCAACCATCTCATCCTCTGTCATCCCCTTCTCCTCCTGCCTTCAATCTTTCCCAGCACCAAGGAAAGGAAAGTGAAGTTGCTCAGTCATGTCTGACTCTTTGCCACCCCACGGACTGTAGCCTACCAGGCACCTCTGTCCCTGGGATTTTCCAGGCAATAGTACTGGAGTGGATTGCCATTTCCTTCTCCAGGGGATCTTCCCAACCCAGGGATCGAACCCAGGTCTCCCACATTGTAGACAGACACTTTACCGTCTGAGCCAGTCAGTTGTTTGCATTAGGTGGCCATAGTATTGGAGTTTCAGCTTCAATATCAGTCCCTCCAATGAACACCCAGGACTGATCTCCTTTAGGATGGACTGGTTGGATCTCCTTGTAGTCCAAGGGACTCTCAAGAGTCTTCTCCAACACCACAGTTCAAAAGCATCAATTCTTCTGTGCTCAGCTTTCTTTATAGTCCAACTCTCACATCCATACATGACCACTGGAAAAACCATAGCCTTGACTAGACAGACCTTTGTTGGCAAAGTGATGTCTCTGCTTTTTAATATGCTGTCTACATTGGTCATAACTTTTCTTCCAAGGAGTAAGCGTCTTTTAAAACTCATAGAAACTTGTATAAAACCAGAGCTCCGTCTTACCAATTTACAGTGAAAAATACAACTTGAAGCAGATCTATTCATTCTCTCCCTCAAGGTAAATTGACATTAGAAGCCAGGTTATGACAAAAAAAACTTTTTTTGATGAGTAGGAGTGAACCATCTCTCCATGGGGCTATATGCCTGCCATTAAGACCTAAAGCACGTATCAGGAGAAGGCAACGGCACCCCACTCCAGTACTCTTGCCTGGAAAATCCCATGGGCGGAGGAGCCTGGTAGGCTGTAGTCCATGGGGTCGCTAAGAGTTGGACACGACTGAGCGACTTCACTTTCACTTTTCACTTTCATGCATTGGAGAAGGAAATGGCAACCCACTCTAGTGTTCTTGCCTGGAGAATCCCAGGGATGGGGGAGCCTGGTGGGCTGCCGTCTATGGGGTCGCACAGAGTTGGACACGACTGACGCGACTTAGCAGCGGCATTCTTGTTTCTGAATTGTGCTAACAAGTTTTTATACTTTCTGGACATTTTTGGTCCTCTGCTGACTACTCTGTTAACATCACCTCTTTAAAGAAAACAAGGGAGATGGAGAAAAATTTCCCTCTACTCTCCTAGGTTTGATAGCTGGGTCTATAAAATAAATAGAGAAAGACAGATTAATAGGAAAAAAGGTTCACAAATTTGTTTGTCTTTAATATTATTGCACAGGTGTATTGCCAGGGAGAAAAAGTGAATACCCTCCAAAATGGTGAGATTTGAGAACTTATATATCATCTTAGCAGATGAAGGGGAGAAGGAATGTAGGCCACTTATGGGAGAGTAAAAGATTTTTAGGAAAGAAGAACCAGTTTTTAGAAGAATATTGTGAAGTGTGATAGTTTGTGTGGCTTCCCAGGTGGCTTAGGGGTAAAGATTCCACCTGCCAATGCAGGAGACACAGGAGATGCGAATTTGATCCCTGGGTTGGGAAGATGAAGAAATGGCAACCCACTCCAGTATTCTTGCCTGGGAAACCCATGGACAGAGAAGCCTGGCAGGCTACACAGTCCTTGGGGTTGCAGAGAGACAGACACAATTTAGCGACTGAATAACAATGTGATAGTTTGTGACATTATCAGACAAACCCAGATAGTTTGGGTGTGGTGTTGACCTCTAATCTCTTCTCCTGTGAGAACAATCAGTCTTCCCAGGTTAATGATACATCTGGGAAGGGTATTTATGGTAATTGAGTTCCTTTCGGAGACTCTGTCTTTAGGCAGATAGGAGAGTTCAGAGAATTCCTCTCCCTGTACAGGCTGTTTCAGATATCTTCAGCTCAAAATAATCAATACACCAAAGCAGCATACTTTGAGGTGCCTGTCCTGAACTCCTTCAACAGTGCATAAGTACTTAACTCCCAAATAGAAGATAGTTTTATCATGAGTGAAAACTCCAGGAGAGTGTTGTTTTTTTTTTTTTCTATAAGTGAAAGTGAAGTCGCTCAGTTGTGTCCGACTCTTTGCCATCCCATGGACTGTAGCCTACCAGGCTCCTCCGTCCATGGAATTTTTCAGGCAAGAATACCAGAGTGGGCTGCCATTTCCTTCTCCAAGGGATCTTCCCAACCCAGGGATCAAACCTGGGTCTCCCACATTGCGGGCAGACATTTTACCATCTGAGCCATCAGGGAACCCCTTTTTTCTGTAATGCTAAGATCAATTAGCAACGTCTGGCACAGACAGGAGAGGAGCGCGACGGCTTTTGTGATGCACATTTGTTCACTGTGGCTTAAGTCTGAACTTTATTTATGCAATCCAATGATTCTCTGATTCATATTTAAGAACAGCACTCTGCACCCTTGGAAATCATTTGAGAACATGCTTTGAAAGCTGGAAGACCTCTTAACTTTCTCATTTTATCATTTAGAAAATATTTGTCTTGAGGGCCTTACTGAAGACGTGGAACTAGTAGGTAGCAGAATACCAACTTAAGCCCAGGGTTTCTGTCTCATGGTCCAGCGTATTTTCTTATAAACTGAAATACTAGATCTAAGAACCCTAAAGACTGATGACTTTATTTTCCAGCTGAGTTTGAGAAATATCTTTTCCTTGGTAGGAACAAGTTTTTTTTACGCTTTTAGGTTAGCAAAATGAGCATGAGGATTATTATACAGTGCAGTGATACTTAATCATGGACACATGTTATTAATAGAGTTACTTGGGAAGAGTATAAAAAAAAAACTAAAAAATGTCTTAGTCGAGGCACAGTCATTCATTGGTACTTTTTAAAAGTTTTCCATGTGATTTAACTTTGCAGCCAAAATAGAAACAATTGATACAATAATTTGAAAACTTGTTGAAATAATCAAATACTACATGAGTGCTTAAAAGTCATTGTTGACATTGTTAAGTTCTTGAAGGAATCAATATTTTTATCAGCCAAAAACATTCCTTCCAAATAAACATCACCACATTACAAGATTAGTACACTACTAAATATCTTTTATTATAATTCTTAATACAGGTATCAAATAAGCCGTTGGAGAAGTAGCAGTGATTGTGATAAAAATATAAAGGTCAGAACATGGTGACTGGCAGAATGGAGACTTGTGATTTTTAGCTGCCCACTTATTGATAGTACTGAGAATTTTTTTTTAGTCTTTCTGTCACTTAAAACTAAACTTTGTATAAAATATGTAAACTGTGGAAGGGAATGCTGGTGCAAAATCTAGATTAAAGAGTAATAAGTATTTAGTTTAAAAATACATTTTAGTATTTATTTCAATGTTATTGAAGTTTTGGAAATTCAAAGTGATTCAAAAATGAAGCTAAAGAATGAAACCCTGAGAAAAAGATTCTTGTCTTCCATGTGTCCTTAATTGCCCACCGTTTTGTCTTATACTAGGTTGTTTTCACAGTACACCTGCCTCTTCTCTAGTTCACACGTCATGAGCGTAAGGAGGGCATTACGTGGTTTTGTTTTAAAAGCCTTTTCAGTCTCTAGAGCAAGATTAGGGGGAAGACAGGAGCAGTGCTGTCTTGCACTTGAGAAGTCGTGGAATACCAGACGCACTTCAAGAAGAACAACTGAAGGTGAGAATCTCGAGATAAGGCCTAAAAATTTCCCAGTGGGACTGATCATGTGTAGACAATTAAAGCTACATGGCTATCTGGTCGGGAACTAGAACCTTCCTAGTTCTGATGAAAATAGGTAGAGTGTGCAGCATAAGAGCTGGCACTGTAGAAGCCCTCTTACAGTACAGAGAATTTAGAATTACCACTCGACAAGTCGACCCTGAAATATGTCATAGGAAAACTTTTTTAATGTGACTTTTTGGATTGGCAGGTTATGACAAAACTACATTCATGTTACTTGAATACATCTTTTGTCTAGTTTTACATGCTTTTTGACTTGTCTAGAAAATGACATATTGAAGTTTTCATTAGCTTTAACCAGGTGTGATTTTCTTATGGAAGATACCTCAGCAGGCCCGCAGTTTAAGGCGAATAAACCAGTGAAGCTCAGAGAGGCCATAGCCCTCCTTCAGATGGTAGCAATGAGCTGAAAGACTCATTAATCAACCGCAGCGTCACAGGTGTGATGGCTTGCCTACAAACTGCCAACAGACTGTGAAAGTCACATCCAACGGGCTAAATTGTCAAACTAGACCCATCCATAAACATTTTAACACAGCAAAATTCCAACTCTTTTGTCTTTAAGATGTGAGTCTGAGATGTTAACGTTCCTCCAAGCCTGCTATGAAATGTTTATTTTATTTCATAAAATTCAAATTTCTTAGTAAAGAAATTTGGCCACCTTTTCTATCATAAAAATCTCTATTAGTGTTTTTATTTTTAATTTTGTTTTCTATTGGTTATTTAATATCCTTTATCTTAAGGATCTATTCTTTTGTATTACACGAAAGGAAGGAGGATTGAATTGGCCTGTGTCAAGGCTTTAGCAGTAGTGAAAATCCACTTTTTTAGCATGTATATCAGCTTGATTTGTGCACTCAGAAGTGTTTTCACAAAGAAGATAATATCTGTAGATATGTTTTGATGGGAGAACCATGTAAATACTTTTTTTTCTAACTAAAAGAAATTTTTACTTCAGGTAAACTGCTTGATTTGGGGGGTTTTCTTTTGATCTGTAAGAGATCGTAATTTTAATTGGGTTTTAGTCTCTTTGTATTTTTTTAATGATGCATCACCAGAGAAGTCTAGTTGTTTCTCTGTCCATTGGAAAGATAAAATAAATACTAAATAAACCAGGGTGTGAAAAAGGAAATAGAGATTAAAGTTTATGTCCTTTAGTGAATCATACTCTAATTCACATTCCTTGTTAATCTCTGTTCTGCCAAAATATTAGTAGATTATGTATAAATTACCATAAAGCATTTTGATTACTACTCTTTTGTTGACCTTAACTTGATATTGAAAAGTTACTTTGGAAGAACTGAGGAGGAATATGTGGGGGGCGGGGGTGAATTTTTTACAACTAGAAATTAATAAAGAGTTAATCTGTGGCCCATTTCATAGTTATCTAAGTAAAACTGAACAAACTCTGCTATTTCTAGTATTTATCTGATATTGTATCAGTTCAGTTCAGTCGCTCAGTCCTGTCTGACTCTGAGACCCCGTGGACTGCAGCATGCCAGGCCTCCCTGTCCATCACCAACTCCGGAAGCTTGCTCAAACTCATGTCCATGGAGTCAGTGATGCCATCCAACCATCTCATCCCCTGTTGTCCCCTTCTCCTCCTGCCTTCAGTCTTTCCCAGCATTAGGGTCTTTTCCAATGAGTCAGTTCTTCGCATCAGGTGGCCAAAGGATTGGAGTTTCAGCCTCAGCATCAGTCCTTCCAATGAATATTCAGGACTGATTTCCTTTAGGATGGACTGATTGGATCTCCTTGCAGTCCAAGGGACTCTCAAGAGTCTTCTCCAACACCACAGTTTAAAAACATCAATTCTTCGGCACTCAGCTTTCTTTATAGTCCAACTCTCACGTCCATACATGACTACTGGAAAAACCATAGCTTTGACTAGACAGAGCTTTGTTGGCAAAGTAATGTGTCTGTTCTTTAATATGCTATCTAGCTTGGTCATAGGTTTTCTTATAAGGAGCAAGTGTCTTTTAATTTCATGGCTGCAATCACCATCTGCAGTGATTTTGGAGCCCAAGAAAATGAAGTCTGTCACTGTTGCCATTGTTTCCCCATCTATTTGCTATGAAGTGTTGGGACTGAATGCCATGATTTTAGTTTTTTGAATGTTGAGTTTGAAGCCAACTTTTTCAATTTCCTCCTTCACTTTCATTTGCTATTATATATTTATCTGATATTTATATAACTTCTATATACCCAGGATTCTACTGGGAATTCTTGGTTAAGAAGCAATCAAATTGATTTACTCTTGGTATAGATATATGCCCAGAGGAAGCACTCAGTAAGTATTTATTTTGATTTGAAATTAGTTGGAGAATCAATAAGATTATAGTAGAAAGGGAATAGAAAAATGAGAATTATATACCGAGAATTTACTGAAGTACCAAAATTTCAATCAATATCTTACCTGTGATCCTTTATTAACTGAATTTAATTTGATCGAGAACAGTTAATAATGCTGTATGATTAGAAAGTAAAGTATATAAGAAACATAATAAAGTTTAAAATTCCCACTAAAAGATATATAAGCATTTTGAAATTTCCATTTACACACAATATTTTTTGCTCATATTACTCTGAAAACATTTGTTTTGAGCATCCTCATAAAATTTCCCCTTCTCCCACCCCTTTTTCCTATCTGTGTACATTTATGCATAACTTTTAGTAACTACTCTCGTTGACAGAAATTAGAAGAAAGAGCTGTTACATCATAGTCTCATCATAGGTGGAATACAGAACTGAATTAGCTTCATTTCAATGGAAATATATGTATAAAGTTGCTGCCATTTGAATCTTTGAAAAGTATGCTTTGAAATAAGCCTAATGGCCATTTATTTTTTACCTATATTGTTAGTGGCTTAGTAATTACACACTTCTCCCCCTGTAAAATAATAAAGTGTTCCCTTTACTTGTCATAATGAAAACTCTGAGAAGTACATTTCAATATACCCAGACTCCTACCAGTAAAGTGTTAATAAAATTAATAATAAAAAGTATAATGATTTCTACTGGGATAATTACATGGGTAATTTAACAGTAGATTTGGATGAAACTGGAAGCTTTATATGATATACAGTTAAACCTCTATAAATGGTATATAGAAAATCAGATTGGCCCATTGTCTTTTGCATACAAAAGGAATCTTTTAAAATGTTAAGTAGTAGCAATGCTTAAAAGGTAAAATTTTTCTTTCATTATTCTAATAAATAGCTCTTTAAAAACATTTGACTAATTGTTGTTTCTTGGTTTTATTGTCTCTTCTCATTTTTGAAGTATATACCCTCACAGCAAAGTTATAAATCCAGTCTGCTTATTTTTTTAATTTTATTAATTAAATGGAAAGAATGAACTATAGCTTCTCAAATGACATAGTTTGGGGAAGTTTTTAACTTGATCTGTACTCTTCATAGCTGGTTTCCACACAAGAATATTCTTGACTATCCAATGAAAACGTATTTTAAAATGTGAAGAAATTTGTCTTCTAAGGAAAGCCTATGGAGCCTCATACGTTTACCACGTTAGACCACTTGTTACTTGATTGGCAACACGCTGTACATTTTTACACAAACTTTTAATTCTCAGAACTTTGTGTTAAACACTTGTCATATTTTTAGGGAAATAGGTTGAAAGAAGATAAGGGTTTGCTGAATGTCACACAGTTTTTACACGACCAGGGTGGAATTCAAGTCAAAGGGGATGGTTGACTCCACCGCCTGAGTCCTTTTCACTCCAGATTGCTGGCAAAATACAAGTTGTAATGATACATGATTCAAACCTTCTGTTGAATGTTAACGTTCTTACAATGCGTGCGTGCTAAGTTGTTTCAGTCTTGTCCAACTCTTTGCAGCCCTGTGGAGTGTAACAGCTCGCCAGGCTCCTCTGTCCATGGGGATTCTCCAGGCAAGAATACTGGGGTGGGTTGCCATGCCCCCCTCCACGGGATCTTCCCGCTCCAGGGATCAAACACCCATCTCTTATGTTCCCTGCATTGGAAGACAGGTTCTTTACCACTAGCGCCCCCTGGGAAGCCCAAACATGCCTGTAATATACACATGCTATTTTTAATGTAAAATATAACAGAAAAGGACATAAAACTTAAGTGTGACACTTTATGAATTGTCCTAAAGCAAATATTCATCTACCACCACTGATAGCCAATATTCAGGAACAGAGCATTGCCAGCACCCTTGAATCTACCCCACCCCCATGATCCATTCTAAATACTATCCTCTCCCTTCTTCCCAAAGATTAAGCACTATCTTTACTTCTTCTTCTTCTTTTTTTTTTTTTTTACTATCTTTACTTCTAACACTTCAGTGCAAGTTTGTGTTTTATTTAATTGTGGTAACATACATGTAAGAGTTGCCATTAAAATTTTTTTTTAAATGTACAATTCAGTGGCGTAAGTAGTTCACTTTATTTTACAGTCATCACCACTACCCATTTTCAGTACATTTTCATCTTCCCAACCCAGGACTCTTATCAATTAACTAATAACTCCCCATTCCTTTCTTCTCCCCAGCCTGGCAATTGCCATCCTACTTTCTGTGTTTATTAATTTTGCTCTTTTAGGTATCTCAAGTGAGTGGAGTTATGTTACTGTTGTCTTTCTGTGACTGCTTTATTTCACTTAGCATCATTTCTTTAGGCTCATCCATATTGTAGTATCTGACAGAGTGTCCTTACTTTTTCAGGCCATGTTAGATACAATTGTGTTTATATACCACATTTTGTTTATTCATTTATCTGTTGCTGGGCACTTGGATCTCTTCTGCCTTTTGGCTATTGTGCATAATGTTGCCATGAACTTGGGTTTACAACTATCTGTTGAAATTTATGCTTTCAATCTTGGTGAGTATGTACTCAGAAGTGGAATTGCTGTATCATATAGTAATTCTATGCTTAATATTTTGAGCACTACCATTGTTTTCCACAGTGACTGAAACATCTTACATTTCCGCTTGCAGTGCATAAAGGTTCCAATTTTTCCAGATCCTTGACATACTTGTTTTCTGTTTTTTGGGGGGATGGGTAATTTGCTCTTTTAAAAAACTTATCATAAGTAAAATCATACATTTTTAATTGATTTTAGCTTTTGCTATGTTTGTGAGATTCACCCATCCAATTGAATATAACTGAAGGTTGTACATTTTCATTGTTGTAGAGTATCCCATTTTATGATAACATTCAGTTTCTCAACCATTCCACTGTTGATGAACATTTAGATGGTTTCCAGTTCTTAGCTGTTATAAATAATGTGGCTGGGAACATTCATGTATATGAATCTTGGTATTATGTGTAGGCAATTTGTGTTGTATACATACAGGTAGAATTGCTAGGCCTTAGAGTATATTGCCCGTTACAAGTATATGAGTTCTCACTGCATCATATCCTCACCAGTACAAACATGGTTATAGAAATTCTGACAAATGTCATTACTGACGATGGTGAACATTTTGTTCATTTATTTTTTAAGCATTTAGATATCTTCTTTGGTGAAATGTCTTTAAGCCTCCTGCCTATTTGCCTCTTGATGTTTTTTCTTTATGTTTTGTATGAAAAAATATATAGATAAATAGATGTATGGATGAGGAGATACAAACCCTTTGTTGCAAATATCTTCTACTCCTTGGCTTGCCTTTTCACTTTCCTAATGATTTTTTTTTTTTTTGAAAATTGAAGTTTTTTATGTAGTAAGATTTATAAAACAATTTCCCTTTATAAATATTAGTTTTTTTGCCCTTTTAAAGGACAATCTTTAATGATTAGTGTTTTCTATTTTATTATTAGCAAATAGTATCATTTTATATTTGGAACTTTTACTTTTTCAGGCTATCATAAACAGGCTTCTCCTCATTAACAGAAAGAAACATCTTTGAAAGAAAGAACATCAGACTAAAATTATGGAGTCCAAGAGCAGGTTTATGCTTGAAAACAATAGACAGTAAATATAGAGATCTTTACGGACTGTGTTCTTTTGTACCTAATTAGTACATCTCAAGCCTTTTCTAGTCCTAGTATACTGGTGAATGGTTGTAGAATTTGACTTTTGCAAACTATAAAATTTTGCTGCATTTTACTTTTTCCCACTCCAACTTGACTCCATTAAGGCTCTTAATTGATGCTTGTATTTGATACTCCAAGTAAGGTCTGTATAACTCCATGTGCCTTCTAGAGTAGCTGAAGGTCATTAACGTGTATCCATTGTAAACTTTTTCACATATGTCAGAGTAATTAATATAGTTTATTGTAGCAGTTTCATATTAATCTTATTAGCTTAATCATTTCGGCTGTTGTATTTTCTTCCATTGACCTGAACCTGAAACAACATAAGAAAAGAATACTTGGGGGCCCTGAACTGTGACAAATGAAATACATATCAATGTTCGTATTAACACATAATTAATGTTTAGAATAATAGACATATGTGGAACAAAATTTGTTTTTAATCATTTTGTATAAATGATTTTATATAAATGATATGTATTGACATATAGGCTAAGAACATATCATATGTTAATTCAACTAAACATTTTATTTAAATATCAGGGAACACCTGGGTAGTTTTTTTCCATACCAGAGATTAGACATATAGAGTCTCCAAAGTGGGAAAAGAATAGAGAATTTTCAGAGCTGAAAGGTTTTTTGTATCCAAACAAATCTTGTGAAAGCATGCATTGAATCTCATTAAGAATGGTAGATCAGTTTGGTAGCAGATTTGTCCTGTCCTGGAACATTTTGCCCCTCAACTGAATTTTTCCTACTTTTTGACTTATTTCCTTATTAGTCGCTCTCAGTATTAAAATGTGCATCTTTTTACAATTTACTTCATAGGAACTTTGCTCCTATATTTTTCCATTTCTTCCCTCTTTTTTTGTGCTATTATTGCCATATGTATTAAATCTATATACGTTTTAAACCCAATAATTCATTTTTGAGTACTACTTTATGAACCTGTTCTTTTTAAAAAGTTGAGAAAATAGTGAAGAGTAAAGAAAGGGTGGTGATATCTATTTAGTCTTTTAAAACTTATCACCCAGTGTATTCACCTGTTCTGGTGCTCTTCATTTCTTCTGTGGACTCTCGTTAGTATCGTTTCCTTTTAAGTAGCCAGCCAATTTTTTCCCTCTTATAGTAACTTGATATTTAAACTCGAAAGACAAAAACAGTTGTTCCTTCACCTTTGAAGATCAGTTCTCTCACAGGTTATGTCTTGATGTGTATCAGTCAGTCAGTTCAGTTCAGTTGCTCAGTCGTGTCTGACTCTCTGCGACCCCGTGGACTGCAGCACACCAGGCCTCCCTGTCCATCACCAACTCCTGAAGCTTATTCAAACTCATGTCCATCGAGTTGGTGATGCCATCCAACATCCCGTCCTCTGCCATCCCCTCTCCTCCTGCCTTCTGTCTTTCCCAGCAGCAGAATGTTCATCATTCTGTGTCAGTTTCCCCAAGAGAATGTGTTCCTTCAATCTGTTGATTCACATCTTAATCTATTTCTGGTAAGTTTTCTTAAATTATATCTTTGGATATTTTCCCCATTCCATTTGTTTAATTCTTTTTTTTTTTTTTAAGAGATACCAATTATGCTTATGTTGGGTCTCCTTCAGTGCCTTCCATATTTAACATCATTTAGTTGTTTGCTGATTTCCATTTAATTTTCTTACTCTTCTTAATTCTTCTATGTCTTTTCACCTTTTTTGGTGCTTCCAACATGGCCTTCACAAAACAAAATAACTTTAATAAACACTTAGATAATGTAGCAAAATTTCCATTTATTTGTATTGAGAGTTGAGGGCAGAATTTATTTTGGTAATTCTTGGTGTGGCCCTGGAAGTTGCATACTAAAATTTCTCCATAATATCCTACAAATATATTCCTAAAAGACAGATCAAGAAAATGAAATTTACTGTAGAATTATGACTTTACTTTTTATATCTATATGTGTAGTCATATTGAAAACATTTTTTGCTAGTTTTGTGTGTAATTACAGGTAGGAGGATTATGTATTTGGTATTATTCTTCATCAAAATTATTGCTTTAACATTTTAAAAGATTTAATCCATATTATTATAAAGGTATGTCTGTTGTCAGTTTCTTTTAGCTTCTATTGTAATATTTATGAATGTTTTAGGCAAAGAGTGGTATTTGATTAAATGTCATTAATTTTACTCGATGTATTTCATTATAGTTTTTACTTTATTATTTATCAAACCATCTTATAATCTAAAATATTAATGAATAATATAGTGATAATAGGTTATTTTACTTTTTTTCCTCATATCTTTTTAAAAATAATGCACACTGGTGTTTTTTGTATCATACTGCCTTCTCAATTACATAAGATCCTTTTAAACAATTACAAGGGAATGCAGTATCAAGCTCTATTTACTTTATTGTTCTATATGATCCTGTATTGTCAAATTGGAGAACATGGGATAATTTTAAAAGGTAAGTATATCCATTTCTAATTTCAATTTGTTAATACGAACAAGGGAAGTCATTGCCACCCTAAGAGCAGTATGTAACTAATGGAAGACATCTGATAATTTTTAATATATATGAAATTTTAAAAGGTTACATGTAAATTCAAGCTCATCTCTACAGGGATAGTTTCTATATTTTTTTAATAAATAAAAATAAATTGATTCAATTATGAAACAGAAATATCTTGAATGAAAGTAATGTATGCATATATATAATAAATCTTAGTATTGTGTCAGGAGAAGTGAATCTGCTATCTATTACACTGACTGCTTATTAATTATTAATCACTTGAAAAATCAAAAATGAGATACATATTAAATATTGGCTATAAAACAAAATCTGGAAAAACTAGGTTCTTTTCTCTGGAAAACCCCTTGAAAGTACTGGTTTATAGCCAAAATGATATAGATTTTCAGATAAATATTTGAGAGGAAGGTTGAAAATAGAAAATAAGCACAGTGCACTTGAATTTGATCTTATTGCTGTCAAGTGTGCTACTTCACCAAGACATAGAATAAATGAAAAATCAACTGTACAGTGCGTGTAATTTCTTCCTGCTGAGCCAAGAATTAGTGAAGTCATGATTTCTCAATGTGGACAGCAAATATACCTGTAGAGAGTGTAATGAAGAGATGGAAATGAGTTTTTATTCCCCCTTCCTCATCCTGAATTGGCTGTAGAACAAGAATAAAAATCCAAAGGGCAGTTTTTTCTTCTGCATAAAGTGATATTCAAGTTCCGTGCTTTGCTAGAAATATAAATAGAGGCTGAAGCATGTAGGACAAGCTTCAGTATGGCTGGATTAATAATTTAAAAAAGAAGGAGAGGTTGCATAGAAACATGCACCCTGTGATTCAGCCACTTCTTCTCCGCTTATTAACATTTGCTGAGCATCAACTTATAAAGAACCAGGACGCAGAGATGATTTAAAGTAATCTTGCAAGGAGTCTCTGGTTAGTATTCCTCAAGTCTGAGAACTCTAGGTGCCCTTAAACACCACTGCTCAGTGTCTGTGTAGAGCACTTAGCATATTTCTTTTTTCTCCATAGTATTAAATGTGTGGGAACATGTGATCAGGGTCCTTTTTATATTCAAAATGGGTCAGCTTCTGTCTAAAAAGTGTCTTATTGTCATGATGTCACCACATCTCAAGATTTGTGACCTTTTGCACCATATGGATTCATGGTAGTCCACGTCCTAGCTTACAGGCCAGAGTGCTTTTGTGCCCCCGCTAGGGGGTATCAAAGGCTTTTGGTCTGGAATTTCAAGTACGGATAGATTTGGAAAAACAAAAAGTAATTTTTATATATCCTAAGGACCGCCAGATGTCGCAAAGGCATCATTGATGAAATGGTTTTTATCCAAAATGTGGCACTTATATAAGGAATACTAGTATTGTGCTTGAGAGTCGTAGAGGCCATAACAGGTCAGTGAAATGTCCTTCAAACATCTGATTTTTACATTCAAGAGTGGGCCCAGATGAAAAGATAACCACATATCTGACATTGACGTTGCTACCATTTAGACAACCGATTCAATTGCCTTAGTCAGTGGGATCAATCAGGCCTTTATTACTTTGAAAAACCACAGAAAGATATGGTTTTTCTTTTTCTTTAAAAATGATTATTTGGAACTACATCCTACCACTGTATTTTAACCCTAACATCAATTGCTGCATAGAAGCACATATAAACTTTCGTAACTTCCCCTACCCCCTGAGTTTAAAACACTTTATGAGATGTACAGAATTATAATAATGAAAGAAATGGTACTGAGTGAAATTCTGCTGAGCCAAACTGCATGCATAAATTGGCAGTTTAACAAGTAAAACTTGGAAGCAAGCATTTGATGATTGATTTTTTATTGAGACAGAACAAGCATGATAGTGGGTAAAGTGATTTTCCTTATTGAGAGAAAATATAGTGTTTTTCAACATGTCTCTAGTATGAATGGAAGCCTTGTCAAAAAAACGGAGCAACACATAATATCTTTTAAAAGGTGAATTAACATAAGTATATCACTTATTTTATGGATCAGATTTTATACTTGTCAGTTTTATTCAGAATGTCATAAAGTTTATATCATAAAGATGGTATGATTATCTTTGTTATATCCTGAAAAAAACTGATATTAACTGCTTTGCTGGTGGATTATAAAATATACTCAGCTGAAGAAATGCACTGATGAAAATTAAGGCCAAAATATGTATTCACATGTAGATCTTAGGCAACTCCCTGGTAATTTTAAGTCCTTGCAATACATTATTCAACAAGTAACATGCTGTATATTTGTGTGTAATAGGCTCTGCCTGAGAATACAAGAACTGTCAAGATAAAAATAAGGAACATACATCACTCTAATTTAATTACAATTCATCAAAAAATCCCTCTATTGTCTGTATTACAGGAAGATGTACAAACTTGAAAAAATAATCATATACTAGACTTGAGATTTGCTGTTAGAATTTTTGCATATAGTTTTCTGTTGCTTGAAGAATATCTGGACGCACACATACATCAACATGTATGTACACATGCTGAATATTTTGTTTATACGTTTTCTTACTGTATCTATTTTATAGTTAGATCTGTGGGAAAATTTAAATGAGGAATATGAATTTGTTTACAGAGGGTTCTTTCCAAGTTTGTAAATGTACAGTTATTCCCAATTGTGTTTTCTAGCTATATTTTGCAATTCTACTTTGCTGTGGATATATTATTCCCATTTGGAATAAAATGTATAACAACATAAGGAGGACCTGCTCATGCTGGTTTTCTGGATTTAATTAGTAAGCAACCTGTGAATTTGTGGATCCTATTACATTTGAGTATGTGCATCATGGGTCCATGTTCCATGTGAAAGATTATCTGTATTTTATTCTAAGACTTTATGTATATTTAACCTTTAATTTGACTAGCAGGTTGTGTGATTTACATAAAAAATAGATCAGCTTTGAATTCACTGAATGTTATTGGTATAACATAATCAATCATCTCTAAATGTTAATGGTGTTAAAGAGCAATGAGAGCATATGTCTTATATTTGTAATCCTGTAGATTTATGAAATTATTTAGGATGTCTAAAAGCATTAGATCATGGCATTTCTCTGTGGTTAGTGATAGAAATTTTTTGAATGGTGGGTATCATTTTAATGAAGTTGGCAAATCAGCCAAATATAAGCACCTCTTTAAAAATCATGAATTACCTAATAGGTACCTTGATGACTAGAACATTCTTATGAAGGAATGTATACATAGACCTCAATACAGTGCTTAAAATGCTGTGACTTTGTCTCATTCTCTTTTCACTATCTTTTAATAAAATATGACTCTTTCTTTGGTGTTATCCTAATTACGTTATGCACACAATTCCTCAATGAAGTAAAAAGTCAATATGTGAATGACAGTAGCGGGGGAAAAATAGGATTTCAAATGGTAAAAAGCCTGCTCTGATAACAAAGCCTGAATCAATCCCTGTGTTGTATAGCAGCTTGATCATATCTTTAAAACTGATACTAACAAAGACTATTTATTTGTTGCCATGCTATTGTAGGATTTATTTTTAAACTCCAATCCCAATTATCAGGAAAATTGCATCCTCTTTATCTCACAGAAGAGCATACTGAATCATGGCATATTTGGTTATTGGGACTATAATATTGTTACCTTGCTTGAAACACATGGTCTCTCTTGATATACAAGAAAAAACTGAATCCATTTCAATAAATTAATGGGGATGAGAATCCCAATCCATCCTTCTTTTCAGAGGTTCGCATACATTGTAATGAAATGCATTAGGAGTTTTCTTCACTTGAAATCCAAATGAGACCCATTTTGGCTCACACCCTTGACAGTCTCTTTTATAAGCGTTGCTGTCTCCTGTTCTTGTGTGGGCCCAGTAAAATGCTTGCTTTGTAAGATGCACAGAGACAATATAATGCCACGAAAGACGAAGGTGTCAAAACACAAAGTTAGAGGCAATCTAATCAATGCCTCCTGATTTAGCCTTTGAAGGCTCTCTTCATTAAAACTCCTTAATGGCGAGGCTTATCTCGAGGTAGAGCTGTTACTTAATATTTTTCAGTGTCATTCTTTGGACAGTCATTTGTACCTTTTTAAATGTATTTTCAGTATTCATTGTTTAGTAAATTGGATGTCTTGTTAGCATGGTGGTGGTATGAATGACTCGCATCAAAATGATTGAAGGTAATAGTGTATAAATTCTTGGTACATTTTTTCCTTTCTTCTAATCCCCATCTTTCCCTCCAACAACCACAACAAAAATCTTAATTTATTTTCTTCCTAAATATCAGGTGTAGGATGTTATTTGATGCTTCCCCCAAACAGATGTTTATACCTTTTTCCATATCCAAGAATTGGATTGGAAATCTAAAAATAAAGCAATTAAATTTTCTATTTGTATGGAGTTTATTGCTTCTGTCATCCTTTTACTAAAGACACTTTTCAGATTAATTTTTGTTTTATCTAGAGCTTTTGGGTAAAGGAATGTGACTCTCACTAAAGTGATGGGAAAAAAATTCTAAGATGGTCCGTGCTCTCTGGAGTTTTTATTTCTCAGTAAGTACATTAGGAATAATGAGAAATAGAGGGGAGATGTAATACCTATCCAATTTTAGATAGGGTTGTGAACTTAGGAATTGTGTCTATGTAAGACTTTCTTTAAAACAGTTTTACTTTCTTAGACGTGAGTGAAAGTGTCTAAAATATTAAATGTTTTTGAACCTTCAATTCAGTAGTCCCCTCCCCTAGTAATTTGCTCAAATTCAATAAATTATAAAATTTAAATTATTTTCTTTTATACATGGACCAGATGGCATCATGGTTTGGAAAAATATAGAGAGAATACATGGAAGGATATCTTATTGATGATGTATGTGTATATCTTTGTTTAGACTCATTTCATGCACACAGAATGTGTGTGGACACCAGATCCATACAGCAGTAAATATACCTTAGTTTTTTGTTTGTTTTTTTATTCACAGAATATGTCCTTCCTGTAAACTGATTGAACAAATATATGTGCTTTCAGATTGGCACTTTCATGTAAGCCGTTTAAAGAACCTGAGAAATCAGGAGCTTAATTTCTTTTAACATGCCCAACTTATTAAAAAAAAAAAATCACAAGATGCCCTTGCTGCCCTTTCCACCTCAATCTACAATTATCAGTAAAAATAAATAATTTACAAAATGCGGAAAATAGATAAACACCACAGAATTTATGCGCATGGTATCTTGAAAATGGAAAAGAATTCAAGCAACTTTGACCTGATTTTTAAATGACTACTGTGGTGACTACAGCTGCTGTAGCTTAGTAATTATTTGTGATAGGTTGTTTTTGAGTCCCATATGTATAGGAGCTCCAGGCCCAGCTACCTCATTTGCTGGCACACAAACAGATTCTTCCAGGTGCTGAAAATTAAATTTTAATATATTATTTAAATATTAAGAGAATTACAGCTTCAGTAATTTTACTGCTACAGCTGGAGTGCAAAGCATGCCTGTAGAATGCAGAGTGTTGGACAATCTAACATATAGGAAGTTGACAGTGATTTTTTAAAAATTATTAGCTTATATGTTTAGTAGGTGATAGCCTTATTTGGCAGTTACTTTATAGATGGGTAACTTTGATTTCTGGTAGATTGGGCACCCTTTAAATTCTTGAAAGCTATTATTTTTTGGTCTTTTTAGGTTATGTACCTTATAAAGAATGTATTTTTTTTAATTGGAGTATAGAGTCGGACACGACTGAGCGACTGATCTGATCTGATAGTTGCTTTACAATGTGTTAGTTGCTGCTGTACAATAAAGTGAATCAGCCATATATATATGTATATATTTATACACACACATACATATATATACACAGATATGTGTATATATCCCGTCGTCCTTAGATTTTCTTCCCATTTAGGTCACCACAGAGCACTGAGCGGTGTTCCCTATGCTATACAGTAGGTTCTCATTAGTTATCTATTTTATACACGCTGCTGCTAAGTCACTTCAGTCGTGTCCGACTCTGTGCAACCCCACAGACAGCAGCCCACCAGGCTCCCCCATCCCTGAGATTCTCCAGGCAAGAACACTGGAGTGGGTTGCCATTTCCTTCTCCAGTGCATGAAAGTGAAAAGTGAAAGTGAAGTCGCTCAGTCCTGTCCGACTCTTAGCGACCCCATGGACTTCAGCCCACCAGGCTCCTCCGTCCATGGGATTTTCCAGGCAAGAGTACTGGAGTGGGGTGCCATTGCCTTCTCTGATTTTATACATAGTAGTGTGTATAAAAAGACAGTGTATTAATAACAGAGACATTTAAGATATTAAAAGGTAGGTGGTTAAGAAATTGATCCTCTTGGGGCTTAGTACATGCATATTATTCTGTTCTGAAGAGTTTTAAAGTGTAATTAAAAAAAAAAAATCTCTGTGGTTTCTGCTTTCCAGTGAGAATGATTTTACAGTTGTTAGAAATCAAAGAATAAATCAGCAAAATTTTGGTCTCTAAGACCCTAAAAAGCAGGTTATATCATTAGCATACATCTTGACATTTTTATATGGGTTTTGACTGTTTAAATTATGTTAAAAAAAGAAAAAATTTAAACAACATCTGTTTGTTGGTAAGATATCTGTAGTTTGGAATTTAGGGTGAGATATTAATTGTAAATTTTTGTAAGTTACAATCATTTGTAGCTTACTTTTTATGAAAATAATCTGTCTAGAAATTATACACATTCAACTTTACTAATGGAAATGTATTTTCTGTTAAACATGGTTTTTAAAAAAGATTAACTTTTTGATTTGGCTGTGCTGGTTTTTAGTTGAGGCCTGTGGGATCTAGCTTCCTGAACAGGCAGGGATCAAACCCAGGACTCTGCATTGGGAGCGTGGAAGCTTAGCCACTGTACCACCAGGGAAGCCCCTGTGAAATGTATTTTAATGAGTGTGCCTTTAAATAATTGAAGATGAGCAATGTGTTAAATAAATTATTTTCCATGACCATAATTTTCAAATCAAAAGGTGATTAGCTACCTTCAAAGTACAGTTTAGGAAAGAATTTCCCATTATTGATAATCTGTTACATATGAAAAACCTCTTTGCTAAGTGAAATACACCTGGAGGGCAGAATCACAGAGCAAAGAACATGTGATGTAACTCCTTGGTGGTTAACTTTTTATGTTCTGGGGCTAGATTGCTTAGTTTCAAATCTTAGATCTGCCATCTTCTATCTGTGTGTTATTGGGCAGACAGCCTTTCAAGGCCTCAGTATTTTCATCTGTAAAATAGAGCTGCTTTGTAAAGGTGTTTCAAGGATTAGATGAATTTATCAAAGACTTCAGATTGTACCTGGCACAAAGTAAGCGCGCTATAAGCATCAGCTGTTTATTAATAACATTCATGCCACTGAGTACATAGCATAAATAAATGACATGCAATGCTCACTTTCATAACTCTTGAAAGGTATTAGCATTTATTCATAATATTTCTTCTAGATAGTTGATAAATGTATGGTATTTAACCTGTTAATATAAACAAACAGTTTACCCTTGGGATTTCTATTTTACCCTACCCTTGGGATTTCTACTTTAGATCATAGTGTAGGCCATTTATAGTTTCATTCATAACTCCAGATATAGTGTGAAAAACTGTGACACAAACTGTCAAATAGTAAATTATTTAACAAAATCTTAGTAGGAAGAGTTACATAATTACTTCTTAAATCTCAGAACACATTTTAAAAATATAAGAGTAAAGAATTTGTCAGCCTTTTCATTTTTTCTCCCCTGTCCTAGTGTGTACATTTAGAAAGTATTTACTTTTAAAAGTCTGAAAAGCATTTGAAAAATCAAACTGGTTTTGAAAATCATTACTAAAAAAATAATCATGCAAAATACATTCTGAAAGGTGGATTAATGTCCAAGTACCATAACATTTTTTTCCTTTGTAAGATGTGATTTTTACATATCAATGGGATTAACTAATATTTTTCACTTGTGAAAAATGAAAGATTTGGGATGTCAACAATGAGCATTAACATAGCTACGAGGTCAGGACTATTTTAGGCTCAGGGGGAGCAGTAGGGAACAAATTGGACAGAATCCTTACCTTCTTAAAGTTAACAGTCTAATGATAAGACGATAAATTAGTATGTAACATAACATCAGGTAGTAATAAAGGCTGTGATGTAAAGTAAAGCACATAAGGGTATGGAGGAGAGATGACTTTTTAGATAGGTTAACCAGGGAAGAATCTATGGTATTTGTGTGACTCGAGGGAGCAGGCTGTGAAAATTTCTAGGGAATTGCCCATCAGGCAGAGGCACAGCCTTTCTGTTCAAAGACAGAAATAAGTCTTGCATGATCCAGCAAGAGCAAGAAGCCCATTATGCCGGGAGCTGAATGAGTGAGGGGCGAGAGGAAGGAGAGGAAGGCAGAGGTAACCAGAGGCCAGATCACCCAGAAAGGCTTTGATGTCGTGTGATAATAAGTTTTTGGAGGGTCCTGAGCTTGAAGGGATGTAACCTGACTTACACATTCGCAGCATTGCTATGCCAAGAATGGACTGTAAGGGTGAGAGGAGTGGAAGGGGGAAATTAGAATGCCACAACAGTAGTTCCAGGTGGAATTAGGCTCACCTAATTGGACTTGGCATCTATTTTGAAGATGCTGAGTTGAACCATATGAAAAACAGAACCTGAAGGGTCACTGATGGATCGAATCTGAGATGCGAGAGAAACAAAATCAACGACATCTCCCAGGCTGTGGACCTGAACCACTGTGTGAATAAGAGAGTGACTCTTTGAGAAAAAGAACCCTGGGAGAGGGTTGAATTAGGGGGAGCGTCAAGAGGCCTCTGAAATATTTTGTACGTATTACTTTTGAGATGCCTTCAAGAGATCACCTAGCAGAAGTAAAAGATACATAAGAATGTGGAACTCAAAGGAGAGACTGGAGGTGGAGTTGTTGTGGCAGTGATAGTATTTATATGCCAGGATGGAACTGATTTCGATTTTTTTTGGGGGGGGGCGGATCTTGATTGAGATCTGGGACCCAGGGCTAACAATCAGAGAAGTTGGGAGGAGGAAGATCCAGTTAGGTCACTAAGAAAAAATGGTCAGTAGACCAAGAAGAAAAATAAGAGAGACCAGGGAGGCTGGCAGGGAGAGAGGGAGAGATCAAGTGCCGCTGTCTCTCTTGAGTTCTTCTCACCAAGGTTCACAGACAGCCATGGCTTTGGGTACCCTTTTCAAGAAATGCACTTGGACTTTCTTTCCTTTTTCTCCCTCAGTACCAACTCTGGTACTACCATGTATGGAACTGTTCCCCCCTTTCCCCCAGATTTCTCTTAGTGCTTCTCATTTTGCTCTTGGATCATCTTATGACTACCCCAGGACAATCCTTCTGGAGACAAGAAGGTGTGGTATTAGGAAGAAAAGGAAACATTCCCGTTAAGTCTCTCCTCTTTTTCCACTTACCACGGCAGCCACAGTGCCAACATTTCCTAGTCCTCTTCTAATTTCTCAACCTCCTCTGACTTCCTATGAATCCCAGCTTGCTTAGTTCTTCTATTTAATGTTATTTTTGGCTAATAATTATGTTACTGTGTAGCAGAAAATAGCATATGCCATCTCTGCCATCATTCTTTACTCCTGTTCCTGATCTTTTGTGTTTGTTTTTTCCTCTAAAAGTAAATAAATTGTCATCTGTTCTCTGGGCTCTCAGAACACAGTCCTGTGTACCACCCTTTCCAGCTCTCCAATAATCACTGAAAGAGCGTGGGGGCACCAAAAAGGGAAGGTGTATATTTTTTATGGACGACTCTTGTCCCTGTCTAGTTATTAATCCCTATGGCGAATTATGGGTCATATGGATTTTTCCTGAACTAGTCTGGGCCCACAACATTATGTTAATGTTGTTTGTATAAGAAAATATACCCAAGTTGTTAATAAGCCATTTTACTCATTAACTTTCAGAATATAATCTACCTACAATTCAGAGACTAGTTTGTGTATTTATAGCCATCTTGCCTAATTTTATACCTATTATATATGCATAGATATAGCATGCATGTTTATATATCATCTATAGCAGACATGATTGCTAATGATGAATCTAATTTAAATTTTCTGAAATATGCAAGCTAGAAATTTTATATAAAAATAAATTCTTTATTTCTCAAGTAGTTTTATTTAATTATAATTTACTGAATCATAATTGTTTGCCTTTGGCTAATTTTCTCTCTAATTTCTCTTACTTTCTAAATTAATGAATTCAAAGCATACTCGTTGCAGGAAAAAAAACAGTATATAAGAATTAGACATTTTTATACATTTTATATGAAAACAAACCACTTAATAATAAAGTAATTTTGTTAAGTTAGGTTTATATTTTAATGTGATACATTATAAAATTAGTTATCCATGACTGATAAGTGTACGTTTGAAGATTTTGTGGAGAAATGTAGCTTCCGTGGCCAAGTCAATACACCTGCTTCTAATTTTTATAATATAGAGGATAGAGGGTTCAAGTGCAATCTATATATATTTTTTAAAGCACATTTTAGAACACACTTATATGTGTCATCTCATTTTTGCTGCACAATAACCCTAGGATATTGGGATCCCTGTTTTATAGATGAAGACGTTATGACTCGGGTCATAACCCAAGGTCACTGAAGGTCTGAGTGCTGGTGAGAAATGTCTGACCCTGTCATTCTGATTCCAAATCTAGGTCTCTTTCCACTGCCCTGAGCTGCCTTATATTTTCTGAGGTAAAACTCCATCCCTGGAGTTGAGGGATACAGCCTGGCCTTCAGAACAACATGCTTCGTGTTCTTTGGGGCTTGCTGGCCGCCTGCGGAGCTGGCTTAAGCCTTGAGCTCCAGAGTCAGTGAGGAACTCAGTGTCTGGAGCGATCTGTGCAGTGCTGAGCAGGAGAAGCAACTGGCATCATCCTGCTTCGTGTTTGCAAAATGTTTTAAACACTTAAAGGCAGGGCTTTCCTTTTATAAGCCAACATGGCGACATGGTACTCTACTCTAAGGAGGAGTGCATACTCTCACTTCTGGATTGTCAGACGCCTCAAGGAAGTGGCTCCCAGACCGGGGAAGACAGGGAGGACACTGAGGATTGGGACTTCCAGGCTCTCAGAGGGTTTATGTCGGTGATGAGAGAGGAAGGGCCAGAATCCACTCCCGTCCTGCTCCAGGGCTGTGGCTGTTGATGACCGAGAGGTGAAACAGTATTCTTTCTCATGTCTTACTATTTAATTTAGGCACAGGACAAAGAAACAGAAAAACTTTCCTGCTTTCTTTTCCCTTTCTCATATCACTTTTCATCATGGACCCTAACTTGGAAGGTAAATGAAATGTGGCGCTTCCGAAATGGTTTTTACTATATATCTACACGGTATGTAACCAAGTGTTAACGGATGTATAATGAAGTGTTGACTTGAAGTAGTTCCTTTTTAAGGTAGAGTGGTCAGCTTTGGGGATGAAGGGGTACTTCGAATATATTTTTTTGGCTTTTGTGTTAAGATGAATTACCTTTGTAATTTTTTTATAAAAGCAATAAAAGAAAATTTTAAATATTGTTTCTAACTACTCTGAAAAGAGTGCATAAAAGTCATACTTTCCCAACTCAGAAGAAAAAACATCGAAAGCCTTGTTGAGGAAAAAAAACAACATATCCTCATCAGGGTGGACTGTTTGTATATGACCCTTAGGACAGCCAGGTCGGGTGAGGGGCATGCCTGGACCCCCCAGGTACGCGCTCCCCTTCCAGGAGAGCTGCAGGAGGCCACAGCTTTCCTTGGGAACTCTCAAGTTGATTTGGACTTGCTGTCTCCACTGTGGGTTTTAGATGAAACAGACCGGAAATAGAGTTGAGGGGAGAAACATTCACTTACCGATACAAACTGAGATGTTTTGGCTAGTCCCCTGCAGTTTTTCACTTAACGGATTTTTTTTTGGGGGGGGGGAGATATTTTTTGGAAATGTTGCACTTCAATTTTTGAGGAGAAAAGTAAGATTTCGGGTGATTTAGTAGCATAATCTAAAATAAAACTTGTAATAGTTATATCCTATGTAGACCATAGTAACAAAATTACTACAGAGAAAATAATACTAAAAGAGTAGAAATTAGTACCTGTTACCATTCTAGGTTTAACTTTTTTTTTTTTTTACTATATTTTGCTTTAAGTGTAAACTTTTTTACATGTACAGATGTAAAGCCATATTTAACATGGGAAGATTTGAGTACTATAGACATCCATGACTATTGGGGTTTAATTTAATTTGATTGTTGGTTATTTTGTATGCTGACCTTCTAAAGTTTGAGTATGATTGATTTTCCTTGGACAAACCCAAAATCTATATGGATTTGCTTGATTTTCTTATATTGACTTAAGAAAGTAGCACCATTGCTGATCACAGTCAAAAAGCTAAGTTCTGCATCTTAACATATAAACACAGTGATAAACAAAAACTGAAGAACTAAACAATGAATTTAACAAATAGAAAAATCTGATTGGTTTTTAATAACCCTCTATATAAAGTGGTTACACATTATGTCAGATCCTTGAAACTGCCCAACCGTACAGTGATTTTCATTGTTCTCCAAACCCCACATTGAGGGGAAGCGATGTAACTGGAATTGCATGATCGTGAATAAATTAAGTTTTAAAGATAACTACCATTTATATCACACATTGAGCCATTTATTTCCACTTTTCTCTTGTATTTCAAGTAAAATAGTAAGAATTTGAAAATTCCACCGTTGTAAGATGATAGTGATCTTGTAAAACTTATGTTTACCACCCATCCGTTTTCTTCATGCTCAGTAATTAAAAATGGCTATGGGCATTTTTTTGTCCACTGAGATTTGCCAACTGCTATAGCTTTCAAGATTTATAGAAGGATTTCTACACCTGCTTTTTTTTTTAATGAAATAACCAAATATCAGAGCAGCTTGAAGTGTTTTCTTAAAAAAATAATAATAAATTTACCTCTAGGCCTCTGGTTTTTAGCAGATAGAAAGTGCTATCATTAGCCTACCATGCGTTTTAATTTGAAATCCTAAGAACAAAAGTCATTAATAAGTCCTTTGTCATGGATTTTAAAAAAGAAGACGCCTTTTTAGTATTTGTATGTCATCATGCCAGGCCTAGAAAATTAGGCTAATTTATTATTTAAAACACTGGTGGGATTCCTAATTGCATTCATCATTAGATATGACACGTTTAGAACTGAGAACCATATCCAGTGAGAATTTTCCAGTTTGAATTTTGAAATAAAAATATTTTTCAAGAGATCCCTAGCTATTGCCTGTTACCATGGCAACAGTCCTATTTGTCTGAGAGCTCTGTCCGCTGCCAATGAGAGAGCGAGCAACGTCAACTAAACATACGAATACATCAAAGACAAATTCATATGCTCAATCTGATCAGCTCAATTAATGTAAGAACAGAAGCTGAAGGGGGTTAAAAGAGGGCACCCATTCAGGATAGATGAAGCCCCTTTTAGCAGAATACACACGCCGGCCTTTTGGGGGAGGAATTTAGCGCACTGTCAAAAACATTATCAGAAAAAGAAAGTACGAGGCCTCCTACACCTAACAGATATGAAGCTGTCAGACAAAGAATAGCACTATTCATTAAATGACACTTATTTTCTCCCACTTTACAAGAATACAGCGAACAAAACAAGCAGGGGAGCAGCTGAGAAAGACACTTTTTTCTTTTGCTAGTGATGACAGACATGCAGCAATTATGGTGATAACTAAGGAATACTAAACAAGAAGCCAGCCTCCATTCTGTTTATCACCTTAAATTTTATGTTACCAAATTTGCATGCAACTCCTGTTTTGTTTTATTATTTATGTCTGGGAAAAATTAGATGCCTTTGTCTTTAGCATGGTGCCTTGAGTTTGGTGTAGCATACCTCTAAACTCTGAATTCTCTCACTTTTCTTGCTAAATGGCCATATCAAGTTGAAAGGCTTTTGAAGCAAGACATTTCCAAAGCACAGCAAAACTGCTGCTGTCGACGTGAGGAGTATGTGGGGCTTGGGGGGCTGGCTTCGTTTAGTGTGAAGGGAGATATTCCGTATGACTTCTGCACATTTTTTTTTTTTAAAGAGAATGAAAGTTGTATTAATTGCCATCTTTGCTTTCCTGCTTCGATTTACATGGTGAAATGGGTTGCGGTGATGTGTGTTTAATGGATCCTTTTTTGCCCCCTTCTGAGTTGTTGTAGGTGGTAGGTAGTAGAAACTGGCTTGTAGGGTTTGTAACAGGTGCAGGCAAGTAGGAGTTCCCGTGAGATTGCTGCCTTTTAAGAATCTTATGCTTAAATCATGATGATCTGATTTAAGGCCCATTATCAATAGTCTGCTACTTATATCTGCATGATCGTGGACTGATTGATACTGACTTTGTAGCCATGTGCTCCATAATGCGCTGTCAGGAAATGCTGACAGATGCAATGAAAGAACAATAAATGTGGGGCAGCCGTAATGTAAAGGTCCAGCCAGGCTGTATGAAAACTGATAGCTAGGATATTGGCTCCTATGTTACCATATACACTCGTTCCTTTGAGAATTTAGCTGGTGAGTGAATTAAAATGGTCTCCTGATACCCAGAAGGGGGGAAAAAAGGATCTTCATTTAAAGAACTTGCCGACTTTGCCAAAACATTGCTTTATAAGAACAGAGCCAAGATTAAAAAAAAAAAAAAATGCTCTCTTGCTCAAAAATCTAGACATGTCTGACACATCTGAGAAACTATTTCTTAAAAATCAATACAAAAAGTACTGTATTCACTTTTTATGATATTTAATCCATTTGTGTAAAATTACCAAAAAAGACATTTTATTAGTATCGCTATATTAAATGTAAGGCATCTTATACTACTTTTCTTTTAAATTCTTGATCTTCAACTTGGCACAGAATATAGCTGGCATTTTGCCAGTAAAGGTTTTCAGCAAATAACTAGGATGAGAAATAAATTTATTAATATAAAGCCATAAAGGTGACTCACTTCTCTCTAGTTTTAAAATGTAGCTTTGAAAGAAGTTATATTAGACTATAGTAATTTATCATGATTTTTCTTGCTTACATATTATTTTTCAGATGCCCTTTGTATTTTTAAGCATCATTTAATAATTCTTAGTATTTAAAGATATAATCAACATTCCACGATTGATATCTTAAAGTAGAATTCTAATACATTTTAACAAACTTGTTCTGAAAGGAAAATCGTTTATAATGATATCTTCAAAAATAAACATAGACTCTGCTACTTGGCCTTAATTTTCCTCCTTGATTAGAAAATATATATAGAATGTAATGAGTCCTTACATATTTTCTATGCTGGGCCCCTTGTGGTACCTACATGTATTGGTGTGAATTAAGCTGCAATGATAATGTTGAATTGTTTCCTTCCAGAAACAAAGTAAAAGATATCTTCTTTATATACAAAGTTACCTAAAATGTTTTGAGGAACTCTTAATTTGACTTGAGAGACTGTGAAAATAATTTGTTCGGGTGTATTTAGTTTTTGATCCAAACCTTTCTATGATATTAATTTGCCACATTTAAAATGATGTTCGAAAACAAAATTTTAGAACCAAAATATATATATATATATATATATTATTCTAGTGAAATCTGAAAAATGCTATCTTCTGCGAGTACTCAAAGTATATTCTAAGCAGATCATTGACAAAACATGCCTATGACTGTGATTGTTTACATTCAAGAGAATGACTTTTTCATACCGTGTTATTGACATAATAGATTGAGTCATCATTACTGTCTGATATGCAGAGGCCTGGTTTAGAACTCTTCTGTGGATCCTCTTTAGCACGCAAAATATTGACACAATAGATGGTAATGGCTCCTTTGGAGCCATTAGGGTGCAACATGTCAGGGCCAGCTCCGGCATTTCTTAGTAGGACGCACGCAGACTCTTGACATGATAGATCATAGCAAGTTCAAAGGAATAATTATCGTTTCTGAGATTACACCATACTTGGGAATTTCATAGTTTATTAAAACTAGTGAATATGATCACTGATGTGAACTTTAAATAATTTGTTCATTCTATTCTATCAGTAAATAAGCATTTTATCCACACACATGCAATGTATAAGTTATGTCAACAAAACAGGTCCCAAGGAGTCATGTATACTTTTCTCTGTCTAGGAATTTAAGAAATCCACACTGATTGTTATGAATATTCATAGAAAGGAATTCATTCTCAGCCTGATACCTTTCACGCCAAGAGTCAGCCTGAAGCAAATTTTTGCCGTCCACACTGCAGACCTTTGAAAGGAGATATGCCGAATGGAAAGAGGGCCCGACTTGAGTGACACTGACTGTGACAGGCAGGAGCTCGGGTGGGCACCCATAGAATTAGATCTTTTGTGTGGTCTGGTTAGCTAAGGCAGAACTTGATGTTTTACTAATAAAATCCTTTGAAAGGGAACCTCATTCCCCCCAAAGTTTAGGTTGATTACCAAGTAAAGAAGTGAAAATAAAGTCGGCAAAAAAAAAATTCCCTGGTAGTTGTGGATGATTTGTATTATCTGCAGTGTAAAAGATGAAGTGAGTGACGCTGGATTGGCTTGTAAGGAAAGCATCAGGCTTTCTCTTTTCATGTGAACAGTTTTTATTGTCTCGAGATTAGAGACAAATAGAAATTATATTATACAATGTGGCAAGCCATTAGCTTTTCAGAGAAAGAAATTTTATCTACAGCGAAAAGCTTTTGATCTTGATGACTTTCTACAAAGCTTTTTAAGTTTGATTTTTGGTGGTGTTTGTTATTTGGTGGAAGTGTCAGTATCAGTGTATAGAGATTGTATCAGGTAGTTTCACTATTTGCATGGCAGTATGTCGCATTAAAAAAAATGGCAGTTGAACTTATTCTCCAAAGCTTTAGTGAGTATAAGGCCTAATCAGATCGTATGTAAGCAAAATAGTTTTCTAACTTTTATTAGTCACCGATTATTTTCCAGTGCTTAATGCTTTTTTGTGTGTGTTTTCAGATTCCAAGCAGCATCGTAAGCTTCAAAAAAACAACAACAAAAAAAAACACAAAGCAATTGCTTTGAACTTTCAAACTCATTTTGATTCAGAAAATTCCCTTTCTCCTTATCTTTAGCACTCTTAAAGAAGTGGAGTAGACCAACACACGGTTTCTGTTACTGAAAAAATGCAGTGGCATAAACCTATCGCACACTGGAGGTCACCCTTGCTATTTACAAATTTTCTACAATTTTACAAAACAAAAGTAGATCCTGCATGCTTTTCATATGCACCACAGTCTTCATGGTGTTTTGATATAAATACATGGGTGTTATGTATCTTCCATGTATAGTCAGTCATATTAAGTACAATTAAGGCATCCATTATAAAAATCTTACGGTTGTCCTGTTTTTCTCATGAAATAAGCAAATGATAAGAAGCTTTTCAGGATGAAACCAGAGGCTTTCATTACATATTACATATAATGGATTTTGAAAATCTTTCCAAATTGGTATCATTCTAGAGTAGAGTTCATATGTATTTCTTATTCAGTCATTTGTTAGCTTTTTTTTTTTTTTTTTTCAAACTACATCATTTCTGGGGATAACTTTACCCTAGTTAATACTACTGGTTTGTTGATAAGAAAAATTACGTCTGCAGTAATTTTATTTTCTTGTAATTTATTGTGGTATTCAAAATAGTTGACCGTGTTCTACTCTTTTCCCACCACGTTACTTTCATGTTTTTTTATCTATTCAAGATAAAAATAACATATGATTTTGCTATGAAAAAAGACATTGCTTTAAAAATTACTTAGAAACAAGGATTGGATATGAAAGCAAAATTATTAAACTCAGAACTCTGTTTTTTTGCAAATATCTCAGTGAAAGAAAACATAAAACTAGGGGAAAAAACATGTAGCCTAAATCTTGAATCCATTCAAATTAGGAGCCAAAGATGGATGGAGGAAAGTGTTTGATTTCATTTCAGTGGGAATAATATTCTGAAAATGTAAGGGTTCATCACCTGGGGAGCTGTAACAAGCAAAGTGTGAAGTTTTCACAGGAAAAAAAAATTCTCTGTTTTTCCTTATGATGGAATAGGAACATGATGAATTTTCTTGAGGCGTATTACCTTCATATTTATAACCAATTTTCTTTCTCACAATTATTTTATAGCACTTTTTAATCTTTCATTAAGAGAGTCATATCCAACTTCACAAATGTTTAGCATAATGTGTCAATTATCTGGCACAAGGATCAGAGGTCAGAAGTGAGTTAAAATATGGAACAATGGCTTTAACGGATTCACATGGAGTAGCAAGATCAAGGGGGCAGAGGGCACACCATTACGTTCCCTAGGCAAAGCCTGAAGATATCCAGGGATATGTGTCCACTGTTAGAGCTGCTCAAGCCCTATCTGCTATTTATACCATGGGAGACTTCATCCACTATCTTTGGCTCTCCTTTAGGGCTCATTGGAAGGAACTGATGAGCTATGGCTCCAGATGATTGATTTTTATGAAGACAGGCAACTGCATAGCATCTTTTTTTCAGCTTCCTTTCTGAGGCATTGCCAGTCTTATATCCCATGTCTCAAATCCCTGCTTATAATCTAGTCATTCCGTCTACTGTCAAAGGCTCAGAGCAGAGTGTCTCCACAAAGCCTTTCCCAACCACTCCCGTACCGTCTCTCTCTCTTTCACAAGCAGGATAGCGCAGACTGTACCTCTCAGTTTGGATTCAATATATGCATCTTTGGGTTTTTATTTGTAACCGGAAACCATGTGTCTGTTTCATCCTACTAGTGAGTTTTATATCCAGTTGCAGCAATGTACTCTCTTTTGTCCAATAATCCTCAGTGCTCTGAGCAGAACACTGGACCCTGCTGGAGAATCCCAGGGATGGGGGAGCCTGGTGGGCTGCCGTCTCTGGGGTCGCACAGAGTCAGACACGACTGAAGCGACTTAGCAGCAACACCTCCTTTGTAGCACTTCTGTGACCCTTATCACACTATCACTTCGTATTTTGTATTGCAGGCACTTGAGAATGTGTTTTTATTTTTTCCCTCTCAGCTGAAATGTAAATTCTGTGGGAGCAGATCTATGTCTTGCTATATCCCACACTAACATCACCACTACAACCACATTTAACACCGTGTTTTCAATTTAGTTTCTCATCAGCTTAACTAGCATTTATTGGCTACCTTGGTACAGAGCACTGTGCTAATTGCCGAAGATGATACAAGGCAAAGTATTGTCATTTATACCAAACAGGAGCCTAAGGTACAGTGGGTGAGAGAATAATGACTAAATAATACAGGAGCATGACCAGCACAGAGTGAATCAAGAGAGCACTGAGATCTGACCGAGAGTGGATGTAGCCAGTTTCAAGCTTTCAATCACATCTTTGGCAATGTGGGGTGTGTTGCCTTTAACTCCAATTTCCATGGCGTGGTCTATGGCAAAGACTTCTCTCTGGGGATTGGAGATGATGCTGAATGGAAAGGATTTTCATTCAGTCTCATTCCACCAAAAAACCATAATGGCTGAAAGGTCTCTTAAGCTTGAGTACCTGAATCTATCTCAGGCTAAATGGAAGGAAACTCTTTGCACAAACTCACTCTGATATTTATTGAAGGATCAAATAAAATAAATGAATAATCCCAGCTTAAAACACAAACCTTCTTGTTTCCAGCAGTGAAATTTACGCTACATACATAGAAAATCTGCAGACCCTTAAATTTATGTTCACATTTCTCTGTGTGCACACATGTGTGCATATACTGTTATACTTTAAATAGTTATCATAATAAATTTCTTTTCCTTTTGAAATTGTAGTAACTTCCCTTTACTTTCAGCCCAGTAATTGGGTAGGCTGTTTGATCTTTGAAATCAATATTATTTAGATTCAAAACTCCTTGAGAGAAGAGACTGCATCTAATTGTTTTCTTTTCCACAAGTGTTAAATCCAAATTGAAGTTAGTTTTAGAATAGAAAAGAAATTCTGAGTAGGATATCTAAAGCACTGTGTTGGGTTCTTAGAGGTCATGGAGTGACAGCCCCCAACAATATCTGACATCACAGTATTAGACTAGCCCTTAGCAGAAACATTTGATAAATCCTTGTTGAATTTAATTTCATTTTCCCATGGATAACACCTGAATTTTTCTGTGTATCAGTGACGCTGAAAGGTTTAGTATAGAAAACCTCCATTCACTCTACCCCCACATGATTAAACCCTTGCTTATCTGCAGTGAAAAAGACTTGTGCTCTTTGATCCTGTACTCTCTTGGTCTACCAACAGCAATTTGGTTTTTACCATCTTACTAAAGAGGTGACCCAATGCCAGTCAATGACTATTTCCTTAAAGTGTGATTTCCGAAAAGCACTGAAGTAAATTAAAAAGGTAGAGGAGGACTAGTTCTGCTTTCAGTGTTACTATGTTTGGCAGGAAAAAATTTTTTTAAGATAATGAAAATATAATATATTGTGTGTGAAGTGCCAAGTGGCAGAAGATTCTATGAGGATCCAGAGGAAGGCAGTCTCTCTTTTTGGTCTAAAGTAATCATGAACCAAAACTTTACAGTAATTTTTTTTTTTTTTGGAAATCTACCTGAGAAGATAAATTTTTAATCTGTATCTTGAGGGAATCAATAGAAAGTATGTGTTTGTCGGAATCATCTAGATGGATGGTGGTCGTGGCTTAGGCGCTAAGTCATGTCCAACTCATATAACCCCATGGACTGTAGCCCGCCAGTCCCCTCTGTTTATGGGAATCCAGGCAAGAATACTGGAGTGGTTGCCATATCCTTTCCAGGGGATCTTCCTGACCCAGGGATTGGACCCATGTCTCCTGCATTGCACGTGGATTCCTTACTGCTGAGCCAGCAGGAAAATCCCTATAGAGATGAAGACAGATACCTAAACCCAAGTCTCACCCACTAGACACCTAATCCAATTGCCTGGGATAAGGCCTGGACAGCTACATTGGTACCCAACTCTGTAGATGATCTGGACGTGTACTGAAGTTTAAAATGCATGACTATCATGTGCTGTTTCTATTTTGCACGTGTGCTAAATCACTTCAGTCCTGTCTGACTCTTTGTGACCCTCTGGACTGTAGCCCCCCCCAGGCTCCTCTGTACATGGGATTCTCCAGGCAAGAATACTGGAGTGGGTTGCCAGGCCTTCCTCCAGGGGACCTTCCTGACCGTCCGTGGATCGAAACAGCATCTCTTACATCTGCTTTGGCAGGCAGATTCTTTACTGCTAGGGCCACCTGGGAAGCCCCTTGTATTGTTCTGTCTTCATTTATCATTAAAGCAATTCACCGCCCGAACAAATTATGGAAAAGATGATGGCTACCACAGCATTCATACTTGAAAATTGATATCAGTGTTGTTAAAAACATCTTGATAACTTCTCTTTAATAACTCCATTATGTTTTCTCAAAACGATCCATTAAAGATTTCTGAAAAGAGATTATCTAAGTCACTTTCAGTTCAGTTCAGTGCAGTTCAGTCACTCAGTCGTGTCCGACTCTTTGCAACCCCATGAATTGTAGCATGCCAGGCCTCCCTGTCCATCGCCAACTCCTGGAGTTCACTCAAACTCACGTCCATCGAGTCAGTGATGCCAATCAGCCATCTTATCCTCCGTCGTCCCCTTCTCCTCCTGCCCCCAATCCCTCCCAGCATCAGAGTCTTTTCCAATGAGTCAACTCTTCCCATGAGGTGCCCAAAGTACTGGAGTTTCAGCTTTAGCATCATTCCTTCCAAAGAACACCCAGGACTGATCTCCTTCAGAATGGACTGGTTGGATCTCCTTGCAATCCAAGGGACTCTCAAGAGTCTTCTCCAACACCACAGTTCAAAACATCAATTCTTCGGTGCTCAGCTTTCTTCACAGTCCAACTCTCACATCCATACGTGACCACAGGAAAAACCATAGCCTTGACTAGACAGACCTTTGTTGGCAAAGAAATGTCTCTGCTTTTGAATATGCTGTCTAGGCTGGTCATAACTTTCCTTCCAAGGAGTGCCTTTTAATTTCATGTCTATAATCACCATCTGCAGTGATTTTGGAGCCCCCAAAAATAAAGTCTGACACTGTTTCCACTGTTTATTAAGTTTAAATGAAGGCTTGGAGGGTACAGGGATAGAATTTAGTAGTATATCTTGGTGGGAAAGTGGGAGGGAGGCTTCGGAGGGAGGGCAAATAGGTAAGCATGGAGCTGGCTCACTTTGTTGTACAGCAGAAACTAAGACGACATTGTAAAGCAATGATACTCCAGTAATAAAAGGCAAACGTACATAAATATGGTCAGGATTCCTAGCATCTTATGAAAGTAAAATGTTTCATACTCACCAGAAATTCTAATGGGACATTTTCCTCAGGTGAAAAAAATGGATGCATTTCCGTAACTTTTTAGTATGGTTCTGGGGTTTCCCAGACAGTCCATGACATAAAATCATTTTGTCAATTCTTAACTTACGAGGGCATACCAAAACTAAACAACTGTTTTCTGATGGATTTATCATCTTCCGAGTTCAGGATTTTACAGTTGTAATGGTATATTATGTACCATTGTAATTGGTCTGGCTTGCTCTCAAAGGCAATAAAATGTAAATACATTCTTAATTTTGGGAATTAGCAATGTAGTTAATTTTCTAGGAAATAAAATCACAATTAGACTCCCCCAAAATAAAACCAGTCATGTGGTCATATATATACAGATACGTTATTAAAATTGTTATCACTATTTTGCTTTATTAATTATTTTAAGTTTTCCACTTGAGGAATTTTTTAAGCATTAACATCGTGGAGCCATTGGAGCACTGAGGCATGGTTCACAGAGAGGTAATAATGTGAATATTCTTCCTATAGACATGAGGTATCTAAAGTTTTAAGTGTACTAAAATAATTTCCATTATAATTTCTCTTTCACTTATTAAAATTAGTTTTTGCCGAGTTAGACATTAGCTCTGCTTCTGATACTATCTGAATCTCTTATTATCTTTGGATTCTTCTATTGGTACTTGTGTAATCACCTTTTGCATTCACAAATAAGTCACTGAGTTTCTCTGTTGATTGTCATAAAAACAAATTTTAATTGAGTTTGGCATGTCAAAACCCTACCGTGGGTTTTATGTTTGATGTACCACGCCACACTTCCGATGAATAAAAAACGGCCTCCTTGCATATTTATTGCACCTTCTCAGTTAGTGAGGTTTTGTTGCACACGCGGTTGCCTTATTATTTTTTACACCTGCACTTTGATATCACAGTGGTTCATTGTCAATCGACGTAATGTATCAGACGTGGCACAGCTAATGAGCACGCAGTTGCCTTTAGTTCATTTTACATCGTGAAACCCTACTGGGGAATAGGCAGTAAAAATTGGGGGAAGGGTCTGACATTTTATAAATGTCATATGTCAGTCCCACATTGTGCTGGCTGGGAAACACTGCATTCTGATTGTATCATAGTCAGACGATAGGCCATTTCAGTAGTGGGCAATGAGATTTTTTTTATTATAGCCCCAAAGAAAGGGGTGTGTGTGTGTGTGTGTGTGTAACAGAAAGAGAGATTTGTCTTACAAGTTAACTGTAAGAATTTTGGCTTATGTACATGAAATTAGGAAAGATTGGTCATTTTATTGCAAAAAAATGAGTAGAGACAACACTTTAATGATTTGAAGTACGGAAAAAAAAATTCTACTTTTTTGTTGTTGAAATTAGTATTTTGATCTTAGAACAACAGTACCTGTGATATTTTCTGGTTCCACAAATTTAAATTGGAATTTGTATTGGGGAGAAGTAAAAAGTCAGGTCTTATTATTTAAAGGTGGCCTTTATTTTAAGGTAGGTTTTAAAGACTTGTTGATGTTACAAGGTGTTAGCAGGTAATTTAGTCAGTTTTCCTTTGGTGCATGAGGGCTCAGATTTTGTGAATAAAGGAAATTAGATTACTAATCTCAGAATAACATACATTTTATTTTTATTGCATTCTTTGTTTTATGATAACGATTATAAATTTGGCATATGATAGCAAAGGGTGGGTGGGGTATTTTCAGTTCTAAGGGGATTTTACTTTTAAACTGGTTAATGCTAAGTACAATTATTTTAAAATTGGAAAATTTCTTTCCTTTGAGGTTGGTATGTGTGTGTGTGTTTTCTGTTATCCGAGAGGTCCTTCAGTGGCTCACTTTGGTTACTATCTGACAACTAGAAAGCTAAGAGAGCGCAAACAGAGAAAGTGCGAACTCTGGTGTAGTGGGGAGTAGCAGTACCGTTAAACAGGAGGTGGCAAGTCCTCAGATCTTTGACCATTTCTATTAGAGACATTTGTTGGCCAGGTCCACACCTTGCAGTGATACTTCTTCTCTAGTTGACATGGGCCACCCCTCATATTATCCCCTCTTTTACCAGGCTACCCTGGGATTATGTTATATCTTACCGTCATCAGGGTACTTGCTCTCACAGAAATCTCAGCCACACGTCTGTACCACAGGGAGGCAGACATTATTTTTGCTAGTTTCAAAGAAATGACCCATCTTGATTTCAGGTAACTCATAGCCTGAAACCAAGAGCCAGGCATGTGTTGTGACTTTATCATTTCTCTCGTAGCACCCTTTCCACCACCCTGAGTATTTACCCCATAAAAATATTTAGGTGCCCTGTTTCTTGGGCATGGTCTAATTTTGATTGTAGGAGTCAGTGATGATCACTATGGTGAGAACTCTGTTGCTTTCTAAAACCATGATAACATTGGGATATAACCTTTCTGGGCAACCTCTTTTGTGGTCAGGTCTCACTCAGTGACTCAGATGTGAGGCAAATGTTGGAAACTCCTGTCCTGTGTTACCAGGGGCCAATTAGGTGAGAGTACAAGAGGGCTTTACCACCTTTTTTCTGGGACCCACGTAGTGTTTTCAATAAGTATGTTAGAATTGTGAGACCCTAGTAGAAAGGGGGCTTCCCTGATGGCTCCATGGTAAACAATCTGCCTGCAACACCGAAGATGCAGGTTTGATCCCTGGCTTGGGAAGATCCCATGCAGAAGGAAATGGCAACCCGCTCCAGTGTCCCTGCCTGGGAAATCCCAGGGAAGGAGGAGACTGGCAGGCCCCAGTCCATGGGGTCGCAACAGTGGGACACGACTTAGTGACTAAACAACAAATAAAAAGGAGAGTGAGAATGTTTTTTTATTAATAGTTGTGATGACTCCTGTAACTTGCCCAGCTGAATTTCAACATTCCCCTTAACTGGGCCTCAACTCTTTATAATGAGACAAATACAAATTTCCAATTTTTAAAATTCCCTGCTCCAAAATTTAAACTCAGTGTTTTGTGAATTTTTTTTTTTTGACTGAAAAGGCCATTTTGGGGAGGATTGTAGAATCATATTAACTAATAAATGCTGGTATTAAAACTAAAAACATGTTAGTCTGTTTTTTTTAAGAGAGAAGTTTGCTTGCTTTTTACTGCAAATGAAAAGCATTTCTAATATATGAATTAATTGCATTGACTAAGCATAATATATGTTTTAGTAAACATTTTCTTTTATTTATATTTTAGTAAAACTTGAGATTCCTAATTTCCTATTTTAAATGCAGGCTTATATGTTAGTTTTGAGATACTCTTGGAAAAAGTTTTAAGATATAACTTCAGAAGATGTAGAATTAGAAAATTTCTGTTTTAAGCCGAACATGATATTTCTGTTAAAACTAAATAGAAACTAAGCACCTAGAAGTTCCGTGTAATAAAAGTTTTGTCTCAGTTGTTTCTCTTTTTTGTTATTGAGTTGTCTCTCTGGTAAAAATGTATATATATGCAGTTGTATATTGGTTCAACTTACAGATGATTATATCATTGTCTATCATTGCAACTCTAAATGCGAATGTCCTCTTTTCAGAAGTTAAGAGTAATATTAATTTTCCTTTCAACATAGTTGTTAGCTGACAGAGCTTGTTGCTCTTCCATCATCTGAAAATAATTATAAGTTATAACTTTCATTTCCTTTAAATGAAGGAGGCAGCAATTTGAAAATATCCTTATTTCATAAATGCTGAAAATAAATTTTTGGCATGATTGTTGTAAATAATCTGCCTAAATTATTAACTGTAAATACATTGTTAGAGACGTGCCAAGAGAAGACAACCCGTTAAATTTTCTTTGTTTAAAACTAGCCAGTTCCATTGTTGGCTATGACAATTTATTCATACAATCATATAAAAATCATATTTAATAAAGAACAATCCAAGGCAAAGAGAAAAAAATGTCTTTATCCATAAGCAACCAGATGAGAAATAGATTTTTATTCAGTCAGATCCTTTTAGTCAATGAAACAGCATTTCCATGCATCTTGCACTCAAGTGATAATTAATATAGTCTAATTCAGGACATGATGCCTGAATTGATGTACTGTCATCAATACCCCATGTTAAAATCAAACCTTGACAGGGGTTTAACACCCTGGAACAGGTCATCGTATGATAATACTCTTTGCCTCTCAGTATTTGTCTTCAACCAAGCAAAGTATTACAAGATGGGGTAAGGGAAAAAAAAAGGGAAATAATTACAAATGAAGAGTGACGCGGGCTGTGAATAGAACATATGTTAGGCTAGGCAGAGGCATCAGTGAATTATATCATTTCATGATGAAGCGGCACTGAGGCTGAACGGGCCTATTTTAAACCTTGATGTATTTTATCTCTACTGTATTTGGACTGTCATCTTTGGAGAAAGACTTGGTGTAATTGAGAGTCAACTCCAATCTGCATGACTTGAGCATGAAGTGGGGGCCAGATGAGCACTGCCATGGAGGCTAGGGAAGCTTCTAATAAGATAAAATGAACAATCACCTTTCATGCCTTACAGTTACAAATGCATTCTGTGAAATACAGCGTTTAGAGTTATGGCTCGCTAATGTCATTCATGTTACAAAGTTTGGGATGCGTTCTGATAATTAAGATCTAAAAGAAGTCCGTTTCATTTTAATGCTCATTTTAGGGGAGATAGCATTAAAACCTGTTATATTAAGTTTTCCTTGTGGAAAAACCTCTTAGATGTCATCAGCTTAATTTGGTCATAATGTGTTTTCATTACTTTTGATTTTATTTGGCTATTTCACTAAAATCCTTATCATTTTTGCCCATATCAAGCTAAACACCCTTTATAACCTACTCACACACCCCCTTCTTTCTTGAATTTATCTTGATAACTCCTGCCAGAAGAAATCAGTCCCTTCTCTGAGTACCTGAAGCACTTAGCCCCTACCACTACGTTCCTTATCTCATGATGCCTGCTGTTTTGCTATGTAGGCGTAAGTCTCTCTTCTCCACTGGGCTGTGAGCTTCTCAAGGGCACAAGCCAGAATTTCACCCTGTATATCTACCATGGTACTAGGTAATCCACCTTGGGTAACAGAGACTCAGCGATGTTAGATGAATAAATCGTTTCACCCAGCAATGTTAGGTGAGTAAGTCGTTTATACCCATATGTCTGTGGGTGTATGTGATGTATTCAAAATGTCTACTAGGTTTGGGAATAGCTCAGAATGTTCACAGGGCTTGCCTGGTGGTGCTAGTGGTAAAGAACCCACCTGCCAATGCAGGAGACGTAAGAGACCTGGGCTCGATCCCTGAGTCGGGATGATCCCCTGGGGGAGGGCATGGCAACCCACTCCAGTATTCTTGCCTGGAGAAGCCCATGGACAGAGGAGCCTGGAGGAGGCTACAGTCCATGGGGTCGCAAAGAGTCAGATACGACTGAAGTGACTTAGCACGCACGCATTCAGAATGCTCACACATCCTTTTGCAATTAATCAAACGACGTCTCATTTTTTGGTTTGAAGAAACTGTTAAATGTCTCAGTTGGAGGTTCTGAAACTAGGGATCAAACTGAGTGCAAACAGTTACTACTAATATCTGTGTAGGATTTACACCCTTTTCTTTCTACCCATAAATTCTTTTGCTACTTATTGGAAATGCAGCAGGAAGTAGCATTACCTCTGTCTCAAATTCCTAAGGGAGTGGTTCAAAACTGGAATAGGCTGTGCAAAATTGTTAGTGATAAAGAGGGTCAGAAAAACTCTGTAATTCAGTATTAGGTCTAGCCAAGCCAAGTTTCCTGTGTATTTCCTGACATTCACGTATTAATCCTCTGTGAAAAATAAAGCCTATCCATATATAAAACCAATAAATCTCAGCTCACTCTGTGGCAGCTGAGTTGCATGTACCCAATTTATCAAAATAGGGAGCATTGATGTTTCTCCCTCTTTATTCCCTTGCTCTCCTCTGTCTTTTTTCCTCCCTCCTCCAAGAATGGGCTACCTGTCAATTGTTTTCTTTCCCATGTATAACAGAAAAGTCTTGCAAGAACATTTAGCAAGTTCTTTTAAAAAGCATAGTCACAATTTTGTTTAGCCACGGCCTTTGGGATGATAAAGGTAAATGTAAGCAGATCTTGCTATTTTCAGATTTTGGAAAGTTTTATGTAACCTTTAACATGACTGATAACTTATTCCCGTTTTCTTTATAGAAGAGTGTATGTTTAGCAAGAGTATATGTTTGTGTTCATTGCCTTTAAATGTAACTTAAAGATATCAATTACTATCTCATTTTGACAACTCTGCAAACACCAAATACTTGATTTTCTTAAAACTTTGATATGGAATGAATTTAATTCAAATACATTAACGTGTAGGAGTAATAGGACAATTGACCCAGATCATATTGCAACTTAAAAATATGTAATTTGGGAGATATTTCTCATTTCTTAGGAAATGTCTTATAATATAAAAAGGAATAACTAAATACACAGGCATCAAATCAGGGTCTCCTGCATTGCAGGCAGAGTCTTTACTGACTGAGGCACCAGGGAAGCCCAGATTTTTATAATTTTACCATGATTTAATCCAAAGTTGGAGGCTTCCCAGGTGGCACTAGTGGTAAAGAACCTACCTACCAATGCAGGAGACTAAGAGTCATGGGTTCGATCCCCGAATCGTGAAGATCCCCTGGGGGAGGGCATGGAAACTCAATCCAGTATACTTGCCTGGGAAATCCCATGGACAGAGGAGCCTGACAGGCTAGTCTATAGGGTCACAAAGAGTCAGACACGGCTGAAGTGACTTAACATTCAAACCAAGGTTAGGTATATACACCTTAACAAAGGAATTCAATTTTAATCTTCAGAGAGGAAGATAGGGATTTTACACCCTGTATGACATCTTTTGGGAGAAGGCCCTGGCACCCCACTCCAGCACTCTTGCCTGGAAACTCCCATGGACGGAGGAGCCTGGTAGGCTGCGGTCCATGGGGTTGCTAAGGGTCGGACACGACTGAGCGACTTCACTTTCACTTTTCACTTTCATGCATTGGAGAAGGAAATGGCAACCCACTCCAGTGTTCTTGCCTGGAGAATTTCAGGGACGGTGGAGCCTGGTGGGCTTCCGTCTATGGGGTCACATAGAGTTGGACACCACTGAAGCGACTTAGCATGACATTTTTTACAGTAACAGTTAAATTATTTTGAAACATGTTATGCGATTCATGGGGTCACAAAGAGTCAGACACGACTGAGCGACTGAACTGAACTGAATACCTATTAAATATCTCATGATCTCTTAATATATATAAACTGATTGCAATGTTTTATTAGATATTACATGTGCCATGTCATGTATCAAATTTTCACTGAAATTTTTAATGAGTTTGTAAAATATAATAAGAAATTCAGAGGAATTACATATGTAAGAATTTGCCCCCAATTGTCTGTTTTTAAATAATCTTGTCTAGGTCAATTGTCCAAAAAAAATCAGAGTTAGTTTTAAGTATAAGTGCTCATTTTCTAGATGAGAAACAAGTATAAGTATTTAGTAATTTTTACCAAGATAAGCTGAGTTAATGGCTATAGCTAAGAAATTCATGAATGCTGACACCATGTTCCTTGTTCTAATACATTTCAAAATAAATTATCTCCTTTTACTTAAGCTCCCCAAAGCCATTTAAACTTTCATAATTATTATGAGCACCATATCTCTGCATTCAGTATTAAACTTTTAAGTGTTAAAATTCACATTAGAAATTCCAAATTATGAGGGAGAGTAGAATTCACCTTAACAATAGATGTGAATTTGAGTAATGGTATATATAAACCTGAGACAAGAATGATTTACATGTATACACATTAAGTATGAGTCTGTAGCATCTAGCCTGTGACCAGTCCTTAGGAAACTGTGCAGTTTGTATAGTACTTGATCAATTAAGTTGAGACAAATGGACATGCTCTTAAAACTGAATGGAAACAAAGATAGATGATACGCTAAGAGAAAGTCATGAGTTTATACAGCTGAATTAACCTGCTTATTGCTCCCCGACACAGTGTGACTTGGGGGTTACCTTACCCTGTGACCTTTCCTCACAACTGATGGAAAAGGAAAGATACGGTCATACCAAATATTTCCCTGTGGTGAAATATTTTTGTATCTTCACAACTAACTAGCTTGCCAGCTGATTCTCCAGCTGCTCAAATACAAGATGAACATATTCAAAGGAATCTCACTGCTGAGACTTTCTGGAAGGAGGCCGATCATCAGCTCAAAAACTGAAATACTCGGAAGAATCTGATTTGGGCATCACTATAGATTCAGAACCCTCCTAACTTCCTTCTAATGAGCAAGTGCCAGAAATCTACATGAATGAGATGTGAAAAAGGAAGGGTAAAAGAAAAAGCAATAATGTGAATGAAACAAATAACTCGGAATTTCAAAAATAAAATAAAAATCCCTACAGTAGTTCAAATGAGTTCTTTCACTTCCAAAATGAAGGGTGCTTCAATTCCATGCAAATAAGTATTGCCTTCGAATTTCTAGGCATGCTGAATCTTGGCTTCCTCTGAGCTGATGATAACTTGAAGAGATCAGCGATTTTTCCACCAGTCTTCTAAATTGTGCATTTTTATCATAACTACACTATGGAAGAAAGAAGAAACTAATGACATCAGTAAATTGCGCAGAGCTCCTATTTAAGTCAGTGACATACTGAGCACATTTGACACCTGGAGCCGATCATTTTTAATATCCCCATTCTATACAACAAAATTATTTTCAGCAACTATCATAAAACGAAATGAGTAATGAGAGTGATGGGGGTGATGCCTGGGGGGCGTATTCAGTGATAGTTTTTTCCATTGAACCTTGTGCATCTAGTCACAGCAATAAAAATTATAAATAATAAAATAAGTATTTCAGCACCAAAAAGGGAAAAAAATGATTTATGCTTTTAAAATATGTCGGTATATTTCTCTAAGAAAAACAAGAAAGAAATCTTTAAATGAAAATTTTTCAGCATATATAAAAACTCCAAGTGGTCATTTGGAAGAAAAGACACAGTAACTCAAGTTCTGTGTCTTCATCTCTATCTTGCTGTGCTGGCGCTGGTTATTTCAGATCTACTGTTTAAACACAGGAATATGTCATAGTACAGGAGTTGGAGATACCAACTGCACTTACAGCCACGTTAAACAACTTGAGAGTGCTTGCAATCTTACTCTTGAACTTCATCTTGCAGTGAACACATACAGCTTAATTTCCACGCAGAATACAATGTATATTAAAGAATAAGTAATAATATGTGCTAATTTGAAGCTTGTGTATGGATAGTATTAAAATACAAGTGTAACCACAGTAGCAGTCATTTATTATTTAGACCCATGAAAGATTTTTCTGGTGGGGAGAAGTATTTTATTATCGATATTGTTCAGAATTGCTGATACATCATAATAGTAAAAAAAAAAAAAAGAGCAGGCTAACATTTTGTGGGTGTTAGTACTGTTTTTAAATTCTCTGCTAAAAATGTACCTTCTTACTGCCTGATCTTCAGGCAGACTTCTTCGACCTCCCTTCCATCAGTATGCTATTGATTTAAATTATTATTATTTTTTTAATCAGTAAAGTGACAGTCACAATAAGACAGTGACTTTTGTCTCACTGTGTAGTGATAAGTTCCAAGACTTTGTAGAACCACAGTGAATATAAAACAACTGCCCTTTGGAATATTTTTCAAAAAAAAATATTTATATTGCTTTGGTTGTTCTTTTATTCATATATTTGTATACATTAGGGCCTCCACTGAATTTCTAAAGAGTCCTTCTTTTCTTTAGTGAAATGATCATTCTTCTTATCTTTCCCTGAATGCATGTTTACATTATTAGAGTTGTCTAAAATATAATAAAAATTCTTCTGTCTTCTACAGTACTGTTTTTAGCAAGCATCTGAAAGCATCCATGAGGATTGTTATAGAAAATAACACAGCTATGAGTAATCCTGTTCTGGGCCAATGACCTTTTCAAGCATGCTATTATCCAAAAGGGTACAGAAGAAGAGAGAAGCACAAGGATGTAGGCCTTGAATTCCAGCTGCAACAACAAAAATTCCCTGATTATCAGTAGGTCAAGAAATCGGGGAGGGGTTTGATTCACATAAGCCCTGTACTTTGGGGGCCAGTCACAGTTAAGGGTGATCTGTCGCTATATGCCGCTCATGTTTAGGGTAGGCCTTTAATTCAGAGGCTTTACTCCAATCTTAAGAACTGGTTGATAGAATTGTAGTTATTATATTTAAATAATCTCCGGTAACTGTCAGAACAGGCCAGGTTCCACAACTCTTGACGAGCACAAAACCGGTAGCAGCTTTCACAGAATTGGCACATTCTTTGACTTGGCAAACAGGGTGTTTAAAGCTGTTTTTACAAAAATTTCCATTATTTTTACAAAAGCTGCTACAGAATTTAAGCTTTTTTCACATTTCAAACGTATGTGTGTTTGTTTATGGACAGATTAAAAACCAAAGGGAAAATAGGAAAGCATCCCAGGTTTTGCGCTAAATTTCCACCCAAATAGGTATGCGTTGAGACTTGCAATGAGAGTACGTGAATATCTGTATTTAGATTAGTTAAACAGACCTTTATTTTTTCAACTCCAAAGTTTCTTCCAGTGTCTGTAGTCTTGAGCCTTGACTCTTTATTGTAGCTATCTTGTGAGTACATGTGAATCTCTATTTGAATTTTTTTAAGTTTTTTTTCTTTGATAGTGTTTTCCTTAAAAACATCCTCAGTTAATTTTTAACAATTTTTTCTCCTGTGAGGAAGCTAATGCAAATCACTAATGAGAACAGAAACATCTGAGCTGATGTTTATTGTCCTTGAGATGCTTGCCTGTTTGGGGTCTGGAGGAATCCTAGAGACTGCTATTGAAATGAAACCCACCCGCCTATGGACTCACTGCCTCTGGCTAAGAACTCTCTCAATTTCTATCATTTTAGTTACTTCCTTCTAGAAACTGGTTGAAAGCAGAGTTGGGCTAACCCCAGGGCCCTTAGCCATCCTCCCCAAAAGACAACCTTTACAAGGAAGCAGAAGGAATAAGCATACCCATGTCCTTAAACATCCCTCTCTGTCATGTTGGTCAGTCGGTGAGACTGTGGACTTGGGAGTCACTAGGACCCTTGTCAGGAGGCTCCATACTGTTCGAGCACCCCAAGAATAGGAACATCTCAAAGACATCTGCTGGGTTCCTAGAGGAATAACGCCCAGGCCATGGGGATGGTGGAGGTACCACCGGGTCTCATGACACAGCCTAGCACCACCAATAAGAAAAATGTTTAAATTCATCATTCAGTAGTGAGTACTAAATGTTTAAATTTAGCACACAATTCTAGAAATTCAGTGAGAGGGAATCTGATATTTCACAAATTTTTTAAAGATATTCAGAGTGAGGTTGTCCCTAATATAATAATTTTCTTTGACTTCTAAAGATATATCTGAGAGGAAAAAAGCCTTATTTTAGCACATCGTTTCTCAGGCACTTAAAATTTTAACATGTGCGATATAGAGGATTCTTACATGAATATATACTAAATTTTTTTAAAGTCTTGATTTGACAAATAAGCTGTGGAGCATATATCTCAGTTCCTCCAAATAATTATGTTTGTTTTCCAAACAGAAGGAAGATACAGCAGCTGAATTAGTTGCCCATTTTTATTCATAAAATGATAATTAGAGAAGGTATAAAATCTGGCATGTCAGTATTTAAGCAAGAATACTTGCTTGTTTTTAAGCATCTAGTGAAGTGCCGACTCTCTTTTATATTTCAAAATAACATTTCAGGCCTTTGTCTGTATATGTCTGCAAAGCGTGGTGTGTATTACGATTCCAACTAAGAGTCATCTGAAGATTGATCTATATAATATTTGTAGCCAGAGGTGATAACAATAGAAGTGCTTTAACAATAGCTTCCATTTATTCAGTGTCCGCTATGTGCCAGGCACTGTCTTCATGACAGTCATTCAAGGTACAGGTCTTATTATTCACATTTAACGTATGGGGAAACTCAGGCTCATAGGAAATCAGTTATTATCTGGACCATACAAGACTAGTAAAATTGGGGCTCATGCCAGCTCCTATTCTTGACAAATGAAAATCTGGAACTCTGGACCTGAGGTGAGTACCGGGACGGGCAAGACTGATCTGTGGTCTCTAGGGGTCAGAGCCCAGGATGACTCCAGAGGTGAAGCAGAATGAAGGGTTGAAGAACAATTTCCCTGCATACTGGCCCTGGCACCGGGCCATGCTGCCAAGTTGCTTCAGTCGTGTCCGACTCTGTGCGACCCCATGGACTGTAGCCTACCAGGCTCCCCCGTCCCTGGGATCTCCAGGCAAGATCACTGGAGTGGGTTGCCATTTCCTTCTCCAATGCATGAAGTGGAAAGTGAAAGTGAAGTCGCTTAGTCGTGTCCGACTCTGTGCAACCCCATGGACTGTAGCCTACCAGGCTCCCCTGTCCCTGGGATTCTCCAGGCAAGATCACTGGAGTGGGTTGCCATTGCTTTCTCCTGCGCCAGGCCATAGACCTTCACTAATGGAGCTAGGATTTCACCAAGCAGACACTGTCTAGCTCAAAAGTCCCTGTTCTCTCTGTGCTTTGTGAAGCATCCACTAGGTGGCTGATACAATGAGATACAGAGGTGAGTGAGACATGACCTTGCTGCAAAGAGCCTACAGCCCAAAGGAGGGGACTGACACGTGAACAGATCTTAATCCTTTGTGGTATTTGGTCACTATACCCATGTATTGACTGTCAAAGAATAAGGATCCATTGGAGGTGGGGATGGCAATCAGTGAAGGCTGATTGAGGAATTTATCTGAACTGAAGTTTGAATAACAGATAGTAAATATATACACACATGTGCGCATGCGCACACTCACGTGTACAGGCATGTACACACCTACACTTACTGTTCACGAGCCTTGCTCTGGCACCTTATCCAAGTCTGCTAATCAGAAGGATAGGTAAGAAGCAGACGCATGTTGTCAGCACTCTATATTTCGCTCGGTCTGACTTTGCAGTCATGTTGACACTCCGCTTAATCTACCGTTGTCCTAAATGGCATGCTGACTTCTTGATTAGGGGTTTCTATTTTGTTATCTGTGCATTAGGCAATGTGCCACTCAGGTGGCAGAATTTGATTATAGTTTTCATCTTCACTTCCTGAATTGCTGTGGATCTTCTCTGGTGTTGGCTGATGTGTGACCTTTGCAGTTTTTGATTTGGAAAAGTTTCCTTGAGAACTAGCAGGATGAACTAACCCCCACCTCAGCCCCAGCTTCTGGTTTTCCTCCATCTTTCTGGTAGTGGCTCTGTGTGCTGCCTCGAAGAAGGCTAAGCCTATGATTACAGGGTCGCTTTATCCAAGAGCTGTGAGGAGTGGGTCAAAAGTGATACCGTCAGCTCCGACATGACTAGTCATTATCTAATGGACCCTTCAGCCTTCATAACTTTAAGTCCAGACAACTTGGGCAAGAGCTGAAGTTTAAACCTGCTGACGAATTTTAGCTAACATAAAATGATATTATCTGTTCAGAATATTTGATAGCCTTTCTCTCTGTAACAAAGTCTTTCAGTGTGCAAACTCCTGTTCAGTTTGGGTAGTTTTGTGTTTTTCTTAATATCTCTGCTTATGGACATTACCTGGTAATAGTTGAGAAAATGACCTTGGACTCGATTTCTTTAACTGGAATGTTAAGAAATTGAGCCATAAGAATAAAAATAACATAAAAAGCCTGAGCATGTTTTAAAATAACTGGTTTTTTATATTTTTTGTTCATTCAGTGAATATGTTGTAAATGCCTACTGTGTGCTTGACGTTGCTTTAAGTGCTTGGAATACATTAGTGAACAAAATAGACAAAAATCTCTGCCTTGAATACATTTATATTCAAGAATTATTACCTTCTCTTTGAAGAAGTCAATAATTATTTAATATGTAGGCTGAGTTGTAAGTTCATGTAAGGTGTATATGCAGGTTCTTATTTATCTCAGTGATTTGACCATCTTATATAATTCCTCTATTTTTTTTTTCTGTATTCATTCATTTAATAAGTAGGTGTTAGGCAGGAACTGAGTGAAATACGAGCCTATATACACAGTAGAGACCTGCCTTCAGGAAGCTCATAGTCCAGTAAGAGTAACTGAGACTTGCACACAAATAGCCATGTAGAGGGAGAAGGCAATGGCACCCCACTCCAGTACTCTTGCCTGGAAAATCCCATGGATGGAGGAGCCTGGTAGGCTGCAGTCCATGGGGTCGCTAATAGTCGGACACAACTGAGTGACTTCACTTTCACTTTCATGCATTGGAGAAGGAAATGGCAACCCACTCAGTGTTCTTGCCGGGAGAATCCCAGGAACGAGGGAGCCTGCTGGGCTGCCGTCTATGGGGTCGCACAGAGTTGGACACGATGAAAGCGACTTGGCAGCAGCAGCAGCAGCCATGTAGAAATTTGTGGTAAAAGTCAGGTAGTGTTTCTACAGAATGAAGGGAGAGCAGAGGCGGGTGAGATGGGAGAGATGGGGAGATGGAGGGGTCGAGAGAGAGGAGGACCATTTCAGTTCAGGCACCAGCTTTGCAGCTGCAGTTCAGTTTGCAGCTTTACCAACAAAAGGTAAAGAAAAAGGGCAAACATAGCATAACTAGACTGGCAAACATTAGTACTGAAAGTTCAGTTCAGTCACTCAGCTGTGTCTGACTCTTTGCAACCCCATGGACTGCAGCACGCCAGGCCTCCCTGTCCATCACCAACTCCTGGAGCTTACTCAAACTCATGTCTGTCGTGTTGGTGATGCCATCCAACCATCTCATCCTCTGTCGTCCCCTTCTCCTCCTGCCTTCAATCTTTCCCAGCATCAGGGTCTTTTCCAATGAGCTGGCGCTTTGCATCAGGTAGCCATTGGAGTTTTCAGCTTCAAGATTAGTCCTTCCAATGAATATTCAGGGCTGATTTCCTTTAGGATGGACTGGTTGGATCTCCTTGCAGTCCAAGGGACTCTCAAGAGTCTTCTCCAACACCACAGTTCAAAAGCATCAATTCTTCGGCTCTCAGCTTGCTTTATAGTCCAACTCTCACATCCATGTATGACTACTGGAAAAACCGTAGCTTTGACTAGACGGACCTTTGTTGGCAAAGTAATGCCTCTGTTTTTTAATACCTTTGTTGGTGAAGTAATGCCTCTGCTTTTCAACATGCTGTCTAGGTTGGTCATAGCTTTTCTTCCAAGGAGCAAGCGTCCTTTAATTTCATGGCTGTATGTGAATTTAACACAACTTTTCATTAGTAGTATAAAGTTGTGTGAAATTCAGATTGTGGAGATATTTGAATGACAAGCTCCAAGTGTATACTTATTTAGTAGAAATGAGGGAAGGGAGGGCACCGATGAATTTTTCCTATAGAAATGGCACTAAATATATCCTGTCTAAAAGAATTAAGGTAACATTTTCTCGGGAGGATGATTGGTCCAAGCTAGGACAGCATGCTGTGATGCTTAGAACAGAGAATTCAGTTTGGTGGCAGCTTTCTTGCACAGTGTCTTAAGGTACAATTAAGTATTATGTGGACCAATTCACAGTGGGATGACATAGGCAAGGATGTCTGTGAACTTTCTAAAGAATGCCAGCCTGTTCCTTTACTTTCAGAACACAATTCTGTCAAGGTGACACCTTTAGTTTAAAGAAGAGCCGTTATAATTGGATATTGGGAAACTACAGAAAATTGGAGAACATTAAAGTTTGAAAAGAGAAAAAATATCAAATGAGAACATGACTGGTAACTTAGCACAAGTGTATCATTTTTTATATCAATTTTACAATATAAGTTTATTTTGGAGGATAATTTTTAAAGTCACTGTTTTCTGTTTAATGTCAGATCCAGAACTATGTATCAGTAGACTGTACAATCCATAAATGATCACTAATTTGTAGAAAGTATGTAAATAAATAAGAGGTTGGATTCCTTGCTTAAGAGTGTATCTATACTGCTGCTGCTGCTGCTAAGTGGCTTCAGTCGTGTCCGACTCTGTGTGACCCCATGGACTGCAGCCTACCAGGCTCGTCCACCCATGGGGTTTTCCAGGCAAGAGTACTGGAGTGGGTTGCCATTGCCTTCTCCGATATCTATACTAGGTTCCATCAATAAACACTTAGAAAATCAGTAGATTATTCCTACAGTGCCAGTTTAGGTGTGAAGTAGTCATGTCTGGGTTTAATTGGTAACCACTCTCTTGTGAATGCTTGTGTGCCTGTGCGTGCTAAGTTGCTTCAGTCATGTCCAACTCTTTGCAACCCTAACTAAAAAGCCTCTTGATGAAAGTGAAAGTGGAAAGTGAAAACAGTTGGCTTAAAGCTCAACATTCAGAAAACGAAGATCATGGCATCCGGTCCCATCACTTCATTGGAAATAGATGGGGAAACAGTGGAAACAGTGTCAGACTTTATTTTTGGGGGCCCCAAAATCACTGCAGATGGTGTCTGCAGCCATGAAATTAAAAGACACTTACTCCTTGGAAGGAAAATTATGACCAACCTAGATAGTGTATTCAAAAGCAGAGACATTACTTTGCCAACAAAGGTTCGTCTAGTCAAGGCTATGGTTTTTCCTGTGTCATGTATGGATGTGAGAGTTGGACCGTGAAGAAAGCTGAGCACTGAAGAATTGATGCTTTTGAACTGTGGTGTTGGAGAAGAGTCTTGAGAGTCCCTTGGACTGCAAGGAGATCCAACCAGTCCATTCTAAAGGAGATCAGCCCTGGGATTTCTTCGGAAGGAATGATGCTAAAGCTGAAAGTCCAGTACTTTGGCTACCTCATGCGAAGAGTTGACTCATTGGAAAAGACTCTGATGCTGGGAGGGATTGGGGGCAGGAGGAGAAGGGGACAACAGAGGATGAGATGGCTGGATGGTATCACTGACTCGATGGACTGAGTCTGGGTGAACTCCAGGAGTTGATGATGGACAGGGAGGCCTGGCGTGCTGCAATTCATGGGGTCGCAAAGAGTCGGACACAACTGAGCGACTGAACTGAACTGAACTGAAACTGTAGCCAGCCAGGCTCCTCTGTTCATGGGATTCTCTGGGCAAGAATACTGTAGTGGAGCCGATAACACAGAGTGAAGTAAGCCAGAAAGAAAAACACCAATACAGTATACTAACGCATATATATGGAATTTAGAAAGATGGTAATGACAACCCTGTATGCAAGACAGCAAAAGAGACACAGATGTATAGAACAGTCTTTTGGACTCTGTGGGAGAGGGATGGGGGGGATGATTTGGGAGAATGGCATTAAAACATGTATAATATCATATAAGAAACGAATCGCCAGTCCAGGTTCGATGCAGGATACAGGAAGCTTGGGGCTGGTGCACTGGGATGAGCCAGAGGGATGGTATGGGGAGGGAGGTGGGAGGGGGGGTTCAGGATGGGGAACACGTGTACACCCGTGGCAGATGCATGTTGATGTATGGCAAAACCAATACAATATTGTAAAGTAAAAATAATAATAATAATAAAAATTAAAAAAAAAAAAGCCTACTGTAATGGGTTGCCATGACCTTCTCCAGGGGATCTTCTTAACTCAGGGATCGAACCTACGGCTCGTTCGTTGCAGGCAGATTCTTTACCGCTGAGCCACTGTGAATGCGTAGTACATCAAAAAGACGTCTTGAGTTTCAGAAGCCACAAGCTATTTGTGATGCTATTTTTTAGCTTGGAAGTAATCGTTTTAAAAATACTGATTGGACTTGGGAAGAGCTCATTGGGAAGACAGTAAATAAATTACTAGGAAATAACAAATAGAGTGCAATTTTTTTAAGTTAAAACATCTCTGACTTTGCCATTTGCTGCTGAAATTTTTGCCATATATACATTGGTCTTATTCAAACAACAAGTTAGGTTTTTCTAAAAATATTTAAGGATGTGGGCAACTTTTATGCCTTTATTAGTAGTATAACATGAGCATGAATCTTAACCAAGGCATGAATTTCATAATTATTCTTTAAGAATGTCCTTTATTCCCATGGTAAGTTAATTATGGATCATTTAACATGAGACAGAAAATAGTCCCTACACTGGATAGCAGAGAACTTTAAATTCCATCTTCAGCATTACTGTTGATTAATTGTGACAATGAGCAAGTCACTTAAGCTCTGCATAACCTCAACTTCTGCATCTGTTAAAAGGAAATAATATCTGTCACAAGAGATTTTCCGAGCACTTTGGAATCACAGGCATAAAGATGTTCCATAAATCAAGAGTAGTAGTATTATTACTCATCCAAAATGTAATAAAAGTTTTTTAATGTAGTAACCATTCAGTGCAGATTTAAAGATAGTCTCTGAATTTAGAATTCCTTCCTACTCCTGCTTTTTAGTCTTGAATGTTTACATTATTTCCTTCAAAGCTTCAATCCTTGAAGGTAATTATTGCATTCTTCTGCTTTGTTGAGAATCATTATATTTTATGGCTTCCCTTACCTTCTATTTTAGGTGATTTCTTCTTCATTTTACACGCCCTCTCTCCACCCCCAGAATTTTTACACCTTGTGTCTCTTTTCTACTTTGTACTTCTTATATTTTCATTTGAAAATATTCCCGTGATTTTCTTTTCCTTTAAATAGACAATTGTTTACCTTGAAATTGGCTTTCCTCAGAGTGAAAATTGGAGTCAAAGTTACTTGCCTGTCACTGGTCATTCTTATGAACATTTCTTACAATAAAAAGACAGGCTGCATTTTAGTGAGCAGCCAGATAAAAAACAACTTGGTTTTGAGGACGAAACTGACAAAACAAAAATGAAGAGTTAAATTATGTGAGAAAATCAGACAGTAACTTTGAATTTCAATATTGCATACCAAGAAGATTACCTGTACAAGGTTTCTAGCTGATCATTCCTTTTCCTTGGCTAAAATTGATTTGTGGTGCTACTTTACTCATTTGTCAGATTCACGTATATTCATGGATCTGTCCCTAAGCTCTCTGTTCTGTTCAACTCATCAGTTTGTCTGTTTTTGTGCCAATTCATAGGATTTTTGTTATTAGGGCTTTATTGTACATCTTAATATCTGGCAGGAGAAGTCCTTTTTTAAGGTGTGCTTAGCTATGCGTACTAGACTCCTCCGTATAAATTTTAAAATAAGCTTGAATCCCTTCTAAAAAACCCAAGTGGAATTTTAATCGGGAGAACTGATGCTATATGATTTTTGACACTGTCTTACATATTGCCAGATAAAGTCAAGTACAACAAGATGGCCTTCTTAAACTTTCGGTTTAAAAAATTCTGTGATTCTCAAATAAGCAAAAGACAACTTGTCTTCATTCCTTTGGTGGGATTATAGTCTCATGGAGAATGTCTCCCACCAGAAGAGACGAGCATGTTAGTGAGGCAGCCTGCTAGCATTCTGGTGGCAGGTATGCTGAGAGGATAGAAGGAAGTGGAAGTCAGGATGGGGTGGAAGCCTGGGGGAAGACCTCTTGGTGGAACACTTGATTATGTCAGATTTGGCAGAGATGGAGAACAGGGAGCCAAGTAAGCTGCAGGCACTTCTGAAGAACTCAAGACAGCAAAACATGTTGACCCCAAGGAGGCATCCATACAGCAGCTGCTAAGAGTTACTTAGGAGAGGGGAAAGGGGAAATCCCAAGAACAGTGGTTCTTAACCAAGGCGAATCTCAACCCTCCTCCCCCCACCCCCACCCAGGGGACAATTGTCACTGTTTGGAGTCATTTTTGGTTGTCACAGCTGTTACTGACCAGGGTTCTTGAATTCCCTTAATCGATAGAAATGGAGAAGAAGCAAGACAAGAAGTTCAGACAAGGCTTTGTTGGGACTCATGCTGCAATGTGAGGGAGCAAAAACAAATTAAGTTCCTTTGGTTGCTTTGTGGGCAGGAGTGAGCTGGTTCTTATACAGGGTGAGCGTAGGGGTGGATGTAGGGTTTGGGTGTGAGGGCTGGATTAGGTGGCCTGCCCACCCCTCCGGTGGTTCTCTGTGCAGGGTGCATTCCCGGTCCCCTGCTTTTGCCCCTGGCTCCTCAGAAGTGGCAGCTGGGTTTTTGGTCTTTTTGTATTCTTCTTGTTCATAATTTGCCCCAACTGGGCTGTGGACTCAGTTATTTTTAGTTCCTTATAGTTTCTTTGTATTTTGTTGCTCAAGAAAGTGTTTGTCCTGGGTCAAATCCTGGGTCAAAGGGTCCCAGTTCCTAGGTCCCCCAGCCCGTCTCACCACCCGGCAAAGGGTGTTGTTACTGCATGTAGTGGGTAAAGACAGGATGCTGAACATACCACAATGCACAGAGCAGTTCCACTGCAAAGAATTACCAGCCCCCAAATGCCAATAGTGCTGAGGTTGAGAGAGCCAGGCATAGAAGGAACTTCTAACCAACCCTGGCTGCACATTAGGGTCACCTGCTGCTGCTAAGTCGCTTCGGTCGTGTCCGACTCTGTGCGACCCCATAGACGGCAGCCCACCAGGCTCCCCCGTCCCTGGGATTCTCCAGGCAAGAACACTGGAGTGGGTTGCCATTTCCTTCTCCAATGCATGACAGTGAAAAGTGAAAGTGAAGTCACTGTCGTGCCCGACTCTTAGCGACCCCATGGACTGCAGCCCACCAGGCTCCTCCGTCCATGGGATTTTACAGGCAAGAGTACTGGAGTGGGGTGCCATCGCCTTCTCCGAGGGTCACTTGGGAAACTGGAAAAAAAATACCAATGCCAACCCCGCCACCACTCCTATCCCCCCTCATCCCCAGCTCTGTAAATTCTGACTTCACTAAGGATGGAGTTGTGGGCACTGGTTGTTTTAAAAATTTCAGTGATTTTAAAAAATGTGCACTCAAAGTTAAGAGCTACTGTTCTGGATCCATATAGCTGAGACAGGGAGATGATTTAAGTTTGTTTGCTTTGTTTTGTTTTTTGCATTCTTCATTCATGCTTCCTTGAAAAATTCATACTTATGTACTCTAAATGACATAAAAGGTACAAGAAAATGCTTTTGGGCGTGGTGTGTTTGTGTGTATATGAGATTCATTTGACTTTCTGTTGGAATTCAGGAAGATTACATGTAGTTAAGATCTCGCATTCTCCCCTACCTCCACCCAGAAGACACCATGCTCTGTTAAAACTTCCATCTTGCAAACCAATCTCATAGATATATATTTTGTCTATTTATGAACCTACTAAAGCAAGCACAATGTTTTTGACATTGATGATTTTCTCTCTGTATTGAGATATTTCGAAGCGTAATGTGAGTACAAACCAAATTGTCAATATTTCTGTCAAATCACCCAGCTATTTAGTAAGACTTGGACAACATCTTCTTGCTCAAAACACTGATGCAGCTTGGTTTCTCGTGACGTGAAGTTATGTTATTGATTTTGAAATAGGTTCCCTTTTCCAAACACCAAATCTATGGAGCAGCTGGTGGTGGTTAGTGACCGTCTGCACCAGCAGCCTCATCTTTTTAGCACTGAAAATTAATTTTTCTCGTCTTGGCACATAGAGAACTCAAGTGTGCCCCTTACCTCATTACCTGACACGCTGCAGTGGCACTAGCAGTGGGGGTGTGTAATGGAGCAGCTATTTTGGGCATCAGAAGTAGCAGCATTGGGATGTTACACATGACGAGATACCAGCAAAAAGCCCGCACCCTTTCCTCTGGAAACAAGAAGCTTCTAGTCACATGGATTCCAAATATTTGATAACAATGAATATAACATTAAGGGCTCTGGTTGGGTTTTTCTTCGCCCCTGAAACAACATATCTCTATATTCAAAAGATTAGTGTATCGTGCCAAATAATCATGATGAATATTGAACTGCTCTGTGTATGAATTTTGGAGCTGTGCTCCCAGAGCTTAGTAATTGGTCATTCCTAAGGATTTATCCTTCACCGATTTATACACATTTAAAGGAGCCTACAACAACAACAAAAAAATGTTTCAGTTCTATCACAGGATAAGAAGTGGTGTTTCTGGTACAGTAGAGAGAGTTCTGGACTGGAAGTGGATAAACCTGGGCTTTGATTCCGGATCCACCAGGCATGTTGTGTAATGTTCTTTATTTTGTGATCACTGGGTGTTAACGAATACCTGGTGGAATACCTAATTTGGAAGACCAGTTGGATTATGCCCCCAACTGGTCTTCCAAACTCTAGTCTCTTCAGCAGGAACTTTCTAAAATATAAAAGTTTTCCTGTCACTCCCCAGGCCACCACGTGTGGCCGTGCAGACTGAATTGCTCACGCAGATTTTGTCTGATGCTTCTGTCCCCTGGCTCTTCATTCACGTTGCCCTTTCTGCCTAAAACATATTTCTGTCTTCCTTTTCTTCTGGCTAATCCTCCTTATGCTTTAAGATGCATCTCAGGAATCTCCTCGGCTGGTGAGCCTTCTGATTTTAGGTGCCCTTCTATAGACTTCCCTTCCTCTTGCCTTATAATTATTATATCAAATGACAATTATCCATTTAGATACTGGTCCTCCTATAAAGGCAGTAGTATGCTCTTTGAAGATAGATACTTATCCTAATTGTCTTCCCCTGGTCTCTAGCGTGATGCCTAGCAAAGAATGGGCATCTGGTGGAGAGCAATGTGGAGAGAAATGAGAGAACAAGGAAGGAGGAAGAAAGATCGAGAAGAGAAATGAGAGGGAAGGGATATGATGGAGTAAGGATGGGATGGATTAGGATAGAACAGAAGTATGGAGGAGAGAGGGAGGAGAATGGTGGGTGATATAGCCGGTCAATGGTGATTTCTCAGATTGAATCAGTTTTAATTGTGACTCTGTACTGTTACAACACTCCGTGTCAACCCTGCTCTTTCTAATGTTCTATATATCTAGTGTTTTATATAGTTATTATATTATACTAACTCAACTCGTTCTTTCACTCTTCTTTGGGTTTGAGGGGATTGTCAAGCAATGGATTTCTAGTAGAAGGGCAAAATCAAGACCTAGATGAACTTTCAGACCTCTCTAAATTTTGCTTTTTCCTCACCAAACTTTGTGGATCTTATTTTGAGATTTCTGCCGTTCATATTAGTCTCTTGGTATCTCCTAAGCAGCCTACTTGGATATTACACCTTGTGAGGTATACATAGAATTTATTTATTTAAGGAAATATGAATGTCTGAAAATTTTACAAGTTTTTCTTATGGCCTGTTACTAATTAATATTTTATGATGCTTTATTAACTAATTATAATATAGATGCTTTATGAAAAATGTCCTTTGTGGCGTAGGGTCATGTATAAAATTCTGATGAGGCAAAATTTTATATTTTATTTTGATAAAAATAAAGGAATTATATTGAAATTGTGAATTTATATTATGCAATCCTTTGGTTTCCATCTTAGAGAAAAACTGAAGGTAAGAGATGGAGAAATCTACAGCATATGTAGTGGCTTTTCACTTAGAGGTCCACATGTGTGGGACCATAATTGAAATGAGAAAGTTATTCAGATAACTTGAGAAAAGTGTAATTGTCATTTAACTATGTATTATATATCTAACTTTTAGCAGATTTAACTTCTACTTCTAAAAAAGGTACATTTAACTTCATTTACTATGAAAAACCTGACCTAAGAGACAGTGATCAGTTGAGATCATTCAACATAGAAGTTATTTCTACCAGTGAAAACTATTATAAATATAAGTTGCCTAAATCCCTGGAGCCTCAGTGCTATATGAAATTTTAAGCTCTACACTCAGAATTCCCGACCTCAGTAGAAACCTCAACTAAATAAGTTAAGTTACTGTCAGTCAATTTCATTTTAAAAAAACATCCTTGATAGAATCATACAACTTCAGAGTTAGATATTATATTTTCTGTTCCTTGGAAAATATAGTAAACCTTCAGTTGTATAGGTTAGTATTTCTAAATTCTAATTTTTAAAAATAGTTTTGTATACAAAATATTATAACTCAGTGCAAATTGTGAAATGTTACAGCCAGAAATGCTTTATGTACTTATTCAGTTTATATATTAAGACTGATTGTTAGAGGCAATTTAACTCATCATTTCAATTAAAGGATTTTTTACAATGTCAGTTCTTCACTTTTACATATTTAGGCTATTATAATATCAATATGTCTCATTGTCTTTCAGGCGGGAATAAAGCCAACTTTAACCCTGATTAAATTAGTGGTACATTATTGATTCCTGTTTCAAATTCATTAATTTGCTAGGAACCACATGTCAATTCAGTGTCTCTAGATAGGATCGTGAGTTAGTTTGAGGTTAGTGGTGTTGGAGAAGACTCTTTAGAGTTCCTTGGACTGCAAGGAGATCCAACCACTCCATTCTGAAGGAGATCAGCCCTGGCATTTCTTTGGAAGGAATGATGCTAAAGCTGAAACTCCAGTACTTTGGGCACCTCATGCGAAGAGTTGACTCATTGGAAAAGACCCTGATGCTGGGAGGGATTGGGGGCAGGAGGAGAAGGGGACAACAGAGGATGAGATGGCTGGATGGCATCACCAACTCGATGGATGTGAGTTTGAGTGAACTCCAGGAGTTGGTGATGGACAGGGAGGCCTGGCATGCTGCGATTCATGGAGTCGCAAAGAGTCGGACACAACTGAGCAACGGAACTGAACTGAACTGATACATTTTTATTAGATAAATTTCAGTGCTACATCTTCATATGCTGATTTTAAAACTCAGTATTGTAGCATAGCAGAACTGGAACATTTTTCTTGATGAGCTTACCAGAATCAAATCCCTATTCAGTTATGTGTAAGCTTTTAGTAATAAATATATTCAAGTTTAGTCTTTCAATCCAGCTCACCTTCTATTTTGATAGACAAACATGATCTTTTCTAAAGCATTATACTATTTTGACTAAGCACATAATTTAAATCAGAATATAAAATTAGAAGAGAGTTAAAATTTTAAATAGGCATATGAAAAAGAAAAGAATAAAGACAGATTTGTGAAAAAATAGAAGAGGAAAATATGAGAGAAATACAAAATATGGCAAAATAGAAAGAGGCTTTATTTCCCCTCCCAAAATATTTACTTATAGTGGAAAAAAAATGTATAGATTATTAGTTTATATGGGATCCCTCAGTCATTAACATTGAATTAGTGTTTTAAATAAGAATGCTAGACTTTCCACTCTATCTTTGGCTTTTTTCCTCTTAAATTGAAATCTTTCTGTTTCTGCTTGTATCTTTTTATATCATTCCACTGAGTCTCCAATTTACAAATAAGTTGTTTGAAATTTTTTTCCAAGACATTAGAAGTTAGGATGACTTTTTTTTTAATGTAGCAAAATACACTAGAGATTCTCAAACCAACTCACAAAATCCTACGTGTCCCATATTTAGTAAAACCATCAAACTGGTATTCTAAGGTAACACCAGCACTTCTGATATTCTGAACTTCAAGTCAGTAGGTAATTTCCCTCTTACTGATCCATAGCCATCACAGAGGTGAAGAAAGCCTTTCTTTTAATTGCTTTTTCTTTCTTGGATGAACAGAAACCTGGACTTTCTCTGTGGTCAGCCCCTCTTTATTTAGTCCCTCTTTATTTTGCCTCCTTTGGTTACATTTCCCTGGTTTTATGCATCCTCTTTACTGAGGGCTGTACGTAAATATTGTGGCTGATCCTCAATAGGGGTTCTCTGGGGCTAATGAAAGTGGAAGTCGCTCAGTTGTGTTGGACTCTCTGAGACCCCGTGGACTATGCAGTCCATGGAATTCTCCAGGCCAGAATACTGGAGTGGGTAGCCTTTCCCTTCTCCAGGGGATCGAACCCAGGTCTCCCACATTGCAGGTGGATTCTTTACCAGCTGAGCCACAAGGGAAACCCAAGAATCCTGGAGTGGATAGCTTTTCCCTTCTCCAGGGGATCTTCCCAACCCAGGAATCGAACCAGGGTCTTCTGCATTGCAGGCGGATTCTTTACCAACTGAGCTATCAGGGTGGTCCCAAACACCAGAATGAAGGCCAAAAAGTCTGCTTTCTCACTGCTGCAATTTCTAAGGCGGCCAAGAAATAGCATTCCTCTTCCCCACGTGGGCCGTGAACAACTGAGACATAACAGAGTATCAGAAGATGCCAGAACTCTCACCTTAGCTCTGATGGCCAGGATGGAGAATGTGGGTTTCTGAGGACTGCACTGCCAAACACAGATCTGGTCATGTGCCCCTCAGAGATCCCCTGTTTCCTATAGAATCCAGTCCTGAGTTCTTCACATCTCATTTTAACATCAGCCAGTCTAATCTGACTACCTTTGTCTCTTCACTTGCTATCTTAGTTTCTCTGTAGACTTTGAACATTTTTCACAAATTGGAAAACAAATCCCTTTCCCTTTTCTTTCTTTGCCCATACTTTGCCTTCTGCTCTTTCCCTGCTATTTTTCTGCTCAAATCTCATTCATCCTTTAGGACCATTTCACAAGAGACAAGCACCCACTCCTAGGCCTTTGACATTTTCCCAGCACGTGTGCTTGATCACTTCAGTCATGTCTGACTCTTTGTGACACTCTGGACTGTACCCCTCCAGGCTCCTCTGTCCATGGGATTCTCCAGGCAAGAATACTGGAGTGGGTTGCCATGCCCTCCTTCAGGGGATCTTCCTGACCCAGTGATTGAATCCTCATCTCCTGCATTTCAGGCAGATTCTTTACCTACTGAGCTACCTGCATTTTCCCATGGTTTGTCTGATACTTTGGGCATCTCTCTTTAATAGAAATTTGTTACCCTTTTTTGTGATTATTTTTTTGCTCTCCCTCCTCCAGAGAAGAGATTGTGTCTTACTCAGCATTGTGTTTCTAGCACAGTGTCTGGCACATTATGCTAAACAAATTTATTGTAATAAGATTCATCTATTTCTTATCATCCAACAATAATGATCTCATTGACATTTTCCAAAAAGACTACAAAAGCATTTCCTGAAACCGGACATTGTCAGGGTAGGAACAGCCTCACTAATGAATAATGTTTGTTTTTTAACCTTCTAACTTGATATTTGGTAGCAGAACAAAAATTTTAATCTAGGCTTGTCAAACTCCACATTCTTTCTGCCCCACCTCTGGTTTCCTGTAACAAATACCTTTGCATAGCAAATGTGGTCTTCTCCATGTTATATGCAGAAATATCACTTCTACTGTACTGATTCCCTTTCTCCAGGAAAAAAAATCTGTGTCGGTTTAAAAAATGAAAACCAACCTGGGCAGTTGGGAAACCCACTAGGTAAATATTAAAGGAAACAGCTATAAAGCCAAATGCACTTTAAAACAATAAATAACACGAGGCAGGATATTGAGCAATATTTGCCATGCCCGTAACCACTCACGTTCTTGGTCTAATTTTCTTTCCTAGTTTATGTTCTTTCATTAGATTGTGAGTTAGACTTCTATACATTACTCCACACTTAATAAAGATATTTCATTTTTCCTGGTGTGCTTCCAGAGACCTAGTATGCAGTGAAGGTTTTATAGTCCTGTGCGGTGCAGCAGATGTCATTCCATTTGCCTAAGTCCTGCTGACATTTGGAGATGTGGATTAATTGAGCTACAGAATGAAATTTAATTAAAATTAAATACAGACTTGGCCATTGTATCTGTTCATTTTCTGCACTCTAGTGTGTGTGTTTGCAGGCAGCGCCATAGTTAATTTGTTTAATCAGGATGCTCTGTGGGGGAAGTTGCACTTTGCTTTATGCTGAGAAACTGAAGGTGTGATGGATGCCAGTTTGGAATTCATCGCATACAATGTGTGCTGTGTAAATGATGCTACTGATGAGCCTCGGAGGGCTACCTGAGGGAGCAAGGTGGCGCCACACGAACTCGTAGAGAAACAACTTGTCATAGACAAGGTTTGCTGGTGGTTTAGTAGCTAAGTCGTGTCCAACTCTTGCGATGCCATCGACTGTAGCCCACCAGGCTCCTCTGTCCGTGGGATTCTGTAAATACTGGAGTGGGTTGCCATTTCCTTCTCCAGGGGATCTTCCCAACCCAGGAGTTGAACCTGGATCTCTTGCACTGCAAGCAGATGATTTACCAACTGAGCTATGAGGGAAGCCCAGACAAGGTTCAGGGATGTCTTTTAAATTGGTATTACATGACCACAGGAGTTTTGTCTATTACCCATCAACACGTTGCCATTGTATTTGTTCATTCAAACACTCATTCAACCAAGGTTTTTTGAGTACCCACTATGTGCTGGACCCTGAATTTCAGGGAGTTACCATTATTAATGAGGATGATCTTTCCTTCCACCAGTAACCCCAGTTGGGGATGTATGTGCCATTTCTTGAGGATACAGTGTTTAGAACCAAACAGTATAGCATATTTCTAGGTCATTCCAAAGTAAGGAGAGACTATTTTACTTTAGGTTACAATGAGGTGGAATTAGGGCAAGCAGATAAATCCCACCCTTCCTTTGAGATGCATTTCAAAGATCACCTCCTTCTTGGATTTCCCTGATTCATACAGTGAGAAATGTACCCTCTTCCAACTACTCTCCAAAATACATAGGAGTTCTTTTTGTGTTTTATCTGTATATCTTCCCATCTCCCTTTCTAGATAATGAACTTTTCGTCAACATCTTTTTGATCTTTAAAAATATTTAGGCCAGTACATCATCTCCACAATGTGCCCAAGGCCTATTTCTTTTTTGAACTGAAGTAGAGTTGCTCTACAGTATTTCATTAAACATTGTATTAGTTTCAGGTCCAGCATGGTTACTCAATATTTTTGCAGATTATATTCCATTACAGGTTATTACAGGATAATGGGTAAAATTCCCTGTGCTATTCAGTGAATCCTTCTTGTTTGTTTATTTTGTACATAGCACTTTGTAGCTGTTAATCCCATACACCTAATTTGCCCCTCTCCCCTTCAAATGCTATTTCTTGAATGTACTGTCAAGCGTGTGCATTCCTGGGTAGTGGTCTAGAATCACTTCCTCCTTTTTGAGACATACCTGCTTCCCATAGCTATGTGCATCAGGGGAGGGTGGGTGTGCTGGAGGCTGAGCCAATCCGTGGATTTGATTCCGCTCACCTCTGTGATTGGTCCAGAGAAGGGCAGATAATCCACACCAGCTGCTGAGGGCCAGTGCTAAGGCTACATGCTAAGGCTTTGATTTCTCTCCAGCTGTCTGTGAAAGGAGGTAACCCTGGAGCTCCCTTCTTCTACAAGGAGGGAATTAATCTGAAAAAAGAGGCTAATCTGAAATCAGGAGAATGGTCCCCCATCACTCCTTGAGATTCTGTTGCTGTTCTGTAATCTTCGCCAAAGAGTTCTTCCTTAGGTTGGTTTGAATTGGACTTTCCAGCTCCAGCGTAAATAGAACCACTACAGCTCTCACATATGCCCAGTCACTAACATGTATTCCCTGTCCTCTCAGCTCCTTGCAGACAGATATCTTGCCTCCTCACCCAGTTACATATTCACTAGCCCAGTGCCTGGAACAGTGTGCACTCAATAATTATTCTGTGTAAATTAAAAGTTATCAGGTGATTATACGATAATGTCAGTAAGTTATCTTTCAGCTTTATGGTATAACTAATAAAACGGACATGTTGCTCACTAACCCTATTACATCCTTTCTCACTGACATTTGTATGACTGAAAGTGTCATTAAAGGCTCTAAGGGTGAGAAAGAGAGCTCAAGCATCTTCTAGTGATAATCAACTTTATGTTTAAAAAAAAACCAAACCAACCCCAAAAACAAAACTCCACAACCCTTTTCTGTTATATTTCTCAAGGTTAACTTATCTCACCACCCGGAAATTGTTCTTTACATTCCTAGTTTTCATGAAAATTGTGAGTTCTTGTAACCAAAGTAAGACTTTTCTCAGTTGAGCTTTGTTTTGCTGTAGACTTAAATTGGCTCAATAAATGGATGCACACGGTGTTTTTTTTCGGACTTTTTTCTATTTTAAACCAAATATACCTGTTTTATATGGGCAATATCCTACTCCTTCTTGGATATATGGCAAAGTAAGCCGAACATTTGTTTCTCCTTGCATGTACCTTTTGTGAATTTGATCCTGCTTTTTTCCCTATCTTCATTTTCCATAATCATAATGGTGTTGAAGGATACGGATGTAATCAAAGAGAAAAAAATTATGTTTTTAGCTCTTAGTAAAAAGAGTAATTTGGATTATTGACTATGAAGACTTTGAAGGAGATATTCATGTCTACTTCATCTTAACCAACATCATCTAGCATATCTCCTTGCATGGGATAGGGGAATCAATAAATATTTGTTGGATGAACAAGTAGATGAATGGTAACAGCAGGGTTTTGACCATTTTGCAGTATTCATGAAGTCATTTTGCTAATTTTAGACTTCAGTTAGTCAACATGTATTTATTATGCATCTAACATGTATATGGCACTATACTATGGACTTTGAGGGGCAACTGGTCTCCCATTAGAGATAGAAAAATCAAATTTGTACAAGTATAAACAGAATACCAAGCTGAAAACAATTTATGGCACAGGAGGCCTAAATAAAGGGTGATGGAAACTCTCAAAGGAAAAAAAAAAAAGAGATGCTCACCAAGAAAGAATGTGCTATTTATTCTTCAGAGACCTTCTTTATTTTTCATTGTTGGGTTCTTGATGTCTATTTGTGCAGTGTGACTGAATACAAAGGCAAAGCATGACCAACCATCGTTTTCTTATAGAACATATCATAGCCTCCTTTGCTATGGGCTGCAGCTGATATTTGCCTTTAATTTGAGCAACATTTGCTCAAAAAGAGCCACACTGTTTCTGTTTGTGGCACATCGCACCAGTCTGTTAGCTGTTGTTGGTTCTTAGAAGTCAACAATTTTGCCACATGTTTTTGTCTTTGTACTTCCGTGCTCCTGAGAAGAGTTGTTCCTGCCCTCTTTCCTGTGGTTGCCCCAATTGACTTCACCATGAAGCAGATGCTTGAGTATCCCCTGCCTTCCATTTCCCATACCCATTCCACCCAAAGGAGTTGAGTTGTGACCTCACAATGTCAATGCTAGCAGACTGACTGCTTTCCAGTATTTTATGTTTGGTCATCCAGCCTTTCAGGAAATGTACCTGGTAGTAGTATTCATAATTCACATCTTCTAAAGCAATTTAAGGGAAGTCTAAGAGTTGCTTTTGAAAATTTTGCCGATATTTGGAACCAGTGCCAGGTGAGGGGGCATTTACTCTGTTCGGTTCAGTTCAGTTGCTCAGTCGTGTCTGACTCTTTGCAACCCCATGAACCTCAGCACGACAGGCCTCCCTGTCCTTCACCAGCTCCCAGAGTTTACCCAAACCCACTTCCATTGAGTCAGTGATGCCATCCAACCATCTCATCCTCTGTCATCCACTTCTCCTGCCCCCAATTCCTCCCAGCATCAGGGTCTTTTCAAATGAGTCAGCTCTTTGCATCAGGTGGCCAAAGTATTGGAGTTTCAGCTTCAGCATCTGTCCTACCAATGAACACCCAGGACTGATCTCCTTTAGGATGGACTGGTTGGATCTCCTTGCAGTCCAAGGGACTCTCAAGAGTTTTCTCCAACACCACAGTTCAAAAGCATCAATTCTTCAGTGCTCAGCTTTCTTTATAGTCCAACTCTCACATCCATACATGACTACTGGAAACCTATAGCCTTGACTAGATGGATCTTTGTTGACAAAGTAATGTCTCTGCTTTTTAATATGCTGTCTAGGTTGGTCATAACTTTCCTTCCAAGGAGTAAGCGTCTTTTAATTTCATGGCTGAAATCACCATCTGCAGTGATTTTTGGAGCCCCAAAAAACAGAGTCAGCCACTGTTTCCACTGTTTCCCCACCTATTTGCCATGAAGTGATGGGACCAGATGCCATAATCTTCATTTTTTGAATGTTGAGCTTTAAGCCAACTTTTCTCTCTCCTCTTTCACTTTCATTAAGAGGCTCTTTAGTTCCTCTTCACTTTCTGCCATAAGGGTGGTGTCATCTGCATATCTGAGGTTATTGATATTTCTCCCAGCAATCTTGATTCCAGCTTGTGCTTCTTCCAGTCCAGCGTTTCTCATGATGTACTCTGCATATAAGTTAAATAAGCAGGGTGACAATATACAGCCTTGACGTACTCCTTTTCCTATTTGGAACCAGTCTGTTCCATGTCCAGTTCTAACTGTTGCTTCCTGACCTGCATATAGGTTTCTCAAGAGGCAGGTCAGGTGGTCTGGTATTCCCATCTCTTTCAGAATTTTCCACAGTTTATTGTGATCCACACAGTCAAAGGCTTTGGCATAGTCAATAAAGCAGAAATAGATGTTTTTCTAGAATTCTCTTGCTTTTTCGATAATCCAACGGATATTGGCATTTGATCTCTGGTTCCTCTGCCTTTTTTAAAACCAGCTTGAACATCTGGAAATTCATGGTTCACATATTGTTGAAGCCTGGCTTGGAGAATTTTGAGCATTACTTTACTAGTGTGTGAGATGAGTGCAATTGTGCAGTAGTTTGAGCATTCTTTGGCATTGCTTTTCTTAGGGACTGGAATGAAAACCGACCTTTTTCAGTCCTGTGGCCACTGCTGAGTTTTCTAAATTTGCTGACATATTTAATGCAGCACTTACACAGCGTTATCTTTTAGGATTTGAAATAGCTCGACTGGAATTCCATCACCTCCACTAGCTTTGTTCGTACTGATGCTTTATAAGGTCCACTTGACTTCACATTCCAGGATGTTTTTACTGTGTTAGTCCTCTTTTATTCAGGATTTTTAAAGACTAATTAATCCTGCTTCCATGTAAAACTGAGTTTTAGTTAATGTGCCAACAGAACACCTCACTGCTTTCTAAAATTGAGTAGGATTTAATCCTCATTCACCTCTCAGTATGGTGATAGATATGGAACAACTAAATATTTGAGGCAGCTCACAAAAGTAAACCCCTAATCACATATCTTGGCATATATAAATCACAACCTTCATATTTTCCTTTGTATTGTTTCATTGATTCAGCAACTCACCAGACATTTATTGGGAATCTATTGCACTGCTTCTTAATTTTTGGTCTCAGGACCCTTTTACATTCTTAAACATTATTGAAGATCCCCCCCAAAGCTTTCATTTATGTGGATTATTTCTACTGACATTTGCCACTGATATTTAATTTAGAAATTAAACTGAAAAGTTTTGAAAGTATTTGTTAGTTCACTTGAAAATAACAATAAACTAGTTACATATGAATATAACATTTTATGAAAAATAACTACATTTTTCAAAACACACAAAAAATAATGATAAGAAAAGCATTGTTTTACAATGGATTTTGGCAAATTTATTTAATGTCTGGCTTAATACAGCTGGATTTTCATATCTGCTTCCACAGTGAATCTTTTTTGGTATGACACTTTGGTTGAAGTATACGGGGAAAAGATTTGGCCTAACATATTTGTGGAGAAGGCGAGGGCACCCCACTCCAGTCCTCTCGCCTGGAAAATCCCATGGACGGAGGAGCCTGGTGGGCTGCAGTCCATGGGGGCGCTAAGAGTCGGACACGACTGAGAGACTTCACTTTCACTTCTCACTTTCATGTACTGGAGAAGGAAATGGCAACCCACTCCGGTGTTCTTGCGTGGAGAATCCCAGGGACAAGGGAGCCTGGTGGGCTGCCGTCTATGGGATCACACAGAGTCCGACACGACTGAAGTGACTTAGCAGCAGCAGCAACATATTTGTAGCAATATTTTTACTACCACCTCAAATAACTGTACGTATTTTTTTTAATACTACAGCAAAATTCAACAAGTGTGTCCTCTAAAAGGTTAGTTGCAATATGAAGTCTGAGACCAGAGCTTGCACTCCAAATGAATCTTTTACTGTGTAACATTTAGTAACTTAAGGTATTGTTCATTTGAAAAATATTGGCTCACTGAATTATACAGATCTTCAAATGTTGATATCTGTATTATATGATATCAGAAATTATAGCTGTTTTTCATCACCATTGATCTCATTGGAAATTTTTTTAAATATTAGAAAACTGTCAATTTTATGACAGCAGTTACAAGGTTTCCAGAATTCTGAATTTTCTTGAATATTTGAGTTTTATCATTGTCAATAAATACTGTCAGTCACTTTCCTTGAAATGACTGTCTGACTTAATTTTTTTAGAAAATACCTACCAGATACTTGTCAGTTGTTCTTTTGAGTAAAAATGGTGTTCTGTGACAAGAGTGACTAGTCCATCCTATAGCTAACTCGCACAAGTGCTTTTCCTCGGTACAACCACTGTTTGTTGGGATGTAGTAGAAGTGCTTTACATGTACTTCCCATTACATCACACAAAGTATTAAAAAGATGTATATTCAAGCATAAAGATTCAGTGAAATATGTTATTTTTACTACCTCATTAAGGACATCCCTAAGGCAGCCTTGCTTTAAAAAATAAAAAGATACAAGTGCGAAGCAGTGAAGAACACAGTGAGCTGTAGAGGACTTTGGTACCACTACAGTGATTGACACAAATGCATCAGTTGTGTTGCTCACCATTGCTTTTGCACCATCATTGCAAATTTCAACACAGGAAAAAAAAAGAAAAATAGTGCTTCAGTATCATTATGAAAATTGTTCGCTTCATGAACCCCTAAAAGGATCTCAAGGACCCAAAGGGATCCACAGACCTGACTTTGAGAACTTTTGACCTACTGTCTGTATAGAATCATGCCCCCGTCACCTCTCCCAAAACTTTGTACTAGGGTAACCTGCCTTCAGAAGGTTTATAATTAGATTGAAGCACATGAGATTGCCATTTTTGTGGGTCAAGATTTCTCAGTATTGGCTATTTCATATAGTTCAACCTATTGAATAAGATATGTGTGTGTGTGTGTGTGAGGTATGTTTGTGTAAAGAATCATGTCATAAAAACGGTGTACATCTAAGGGAATACAAAATGAGCGCATAGCCAGCATAAGATGCAGAGAGTTACAGAGTTTCTTAATTGAAGAGAGACGTGTGCTTAGAAATGTTATTCAGGTTGAAGAGGCAGAACCCTTTCCAAGTAGGGTTTATAGTATAAGCAAAAGTTTAGAAACTGATATAAATGAAAACAGTGTATTTATGATCTTTGGGAGGCCTAAAGCCCTGTTTCTAAGGCAAATAAAGAAAAAACAATATTGGGGAAGCAACAGACAATTTGAAAGAGTTCTTTGATTACCATTCTGACAAGGTTAACTTTGATGCAAATAAAGCCATAGAAGATTATCTATCCATCCGTTAAACACACATGTATAAGTGATTACCGTGTGTCACACACCATATTAGGTACTAGAGGAGTCAAGGAACTCCTAGTTTAGCCATTGAACTAGCTTTTTGCTTTGATTGCATGGTAGTCAGGATCCTAAACAGCTGGTTGTAACACAGTGTTAGATATGTGTTTAATATGTTATCAAAATGCAGATGAATAATTAATTCAGCACAGGGGCAAATGCCTGTAAGAGATGACTTGTGTGAGTAAATGAAAGGAGTTATAGGAGTTGGCCCCATAGAAACAGGGGAAGGTATATCCTGAGCTAAGAAAACTGCCCTGGCAAAGGCATAGAGATGTGGGGCAACTTGGTAGTGTCTAAAAATAGAATGGCCCGTTATTGTGAAAAGGTTGGAAATATGGGAAGTGTGATTAGAAATAAGACCAGAAATGTCAATTAGATTCAGGTAGCAGCAGTAATCCTTACACCTTATGTTTTGGTAAGCCATTGGAGACTTCTTACTATGAGGCTGTCCTGGCAGATCACAGCATGGTCTCAGTGCAGTTCAGTCACTCAGTCGTGTCTGACTTTTTGCAACCCCATGGACTGCAGCACACCAGGCTTCCTTGCCCATCATCAACTGCCGGAGCTTCTCAAACTCATGTCCATTGAGTCGGTGATGCCATCCAACCATCTCATCCTCTGTCATCCCCTTCTTCTCCTGCCTTCAGTCTTTCCCAGCATCAGGGTCTTTTCCAATGAGTCAACTCTTCACATCAGGTGGCCAAAGTATTGGAGTTTCAGCTTCAGTATCAGTCCTTCCAATGAATAGTCAGGACTGATATCCTTTAGGATGGACTGGTTGGATCTCCTTGCAGTCCAAGGGACTCTCAAGAGTCTTCTCCAACACCACAGTTCAGAAGCATCAATTCTTCAGTGGTTGGCTTTCTTTATAGTCCAACTCTCCCATCCATTGATGGGAGACTGAATAGACCCCATCTATGACTGGATAGACCCTTGTTGATAAAGTAATGTCTCTGCTTTTTAATACGCTGTCTAGGTTGATCATAGCTTTTCTTCCAAGAAGCAAGCATCTTTTAATTTCATGGCTGCAGTCACCATCTGCAGTGATTTTGGAGCCCATAAAAATAAAGTCTGTCACTGTTTCCATTGTTTCCCCATCTATTTGCCATGAAGTGATGGGACTGGATGCCGTGATCTTAGTTTTCTGAATGTTGAGCTATAAGCCAACTTTTTCACTCTCCTCTTTCACTTTCATCAAGAGGCTCTTTAGTTCTTCGCTTTCTGCCATAAGGGTGGAGTGTGGTCTAGAGGTGGAAATACTGCAGGCCTGGAAAACGATGAGAAGACTAAGCCAGGGATACTGAGGACTAGAATCCCTGAAGAGCAACAGACATGAAAAAAGAACAAACAATTTGGGGAACATTTGGAATAAGAATTTTAAAAATATGTGAAGTGATTTTTTGTGGAAAAGACAAAAGTTCATTCAGTGTTCACAGCCTGATCCACTGAAAGCAAGGTGATGGCATTAACAAGATGAGACATACTGGAGAACAGGGTCTTGGGAAAGAGAAGGAATTTATCAGGGGACGTGTTGAGTTTCCTACTGGAAACTCAGGAGAAAGGTCAGGCCTAAAACATACATTTGAGAGCCATTAGTGATTGTGGAAGAAATGGGAACAAATAATCACCAGTGGAGAAAACATGTGGAGTGTGAAAAAAGGAAAGTGCTTGGCACGGAATTCACATTCTGGCAGATGGGAAGAGAAAACGGGTCTGAAGTGGGAAGGAATGAAATAAGTAAGAAATCAGAAAGTTCCCCAGGAAAGAAGTGATGGGGCCTAGGTTTGAGAGACAGTGGTGAAGGCAGAGTGAAAGGGGCAGAAATGACATGACATTTGCTAGAAGAAATTTTTGAAGACTTGAGTACTGGAGTTAAAGGGAAAGCAATGAGCTGTGCTTTGATGCTTCTTTCAAGAGTTACGAAGCACCTAGTGGTTTAGAAAGTCAACAAGATTATCCTGAAAGTGGACAGGTTTGGACCCCAGGAGTAGCTCAGCAACAATGTTTCTGTCCCAGGGTGGCATATGGCCACTGAGAACCTCCTCTACTAGGTCCTGCCAGAGCCCATATTTCTGGAGAGTGCAGTAACTGTAGCCTAGATCTGAGATAGTGTCCTCACAAAGCAAGGAACAGAACAGGCTAGGTCTCCCCCTGAGCAGAAACAAAGCGACTTTTTAGGGGAACTGCATCTCTACAGCCTCCCTGTTCTCTTGCTTACATTCTTGCCCTCACTTAAGAAACCCTTCATCCTTATTTCCAAAACCCTTCATCCTTTTCTCATTTGACTTTGCAACCCAGATGACACACTTTCAGCTCATTCTTTACCTTCTCTTTTACTTCCAAAATCACCGCTAAAGATTGGCCAATTGTAGCTATTTAGCAATCAATCAGTCAATTTTCTTTTAATTCTTTCTGTTCATTTACGTCCAGGTATTCAAAGCATGGCAATATGTTTATCTCTGGGCTTCACATTGTGAGCCAGAGAAGCATGGTCCCTGTCCTCATGGAGAGTATGGTCTAGTAGAAGGAAAAGCAGACAATTAAACATTATGTGATAAATGCTATAAAAAAAAAAGGATTTGAAGAGCAGAATGCCCTTCCTTGCCAAAGAGATTTTAAAATTTTCTGAAGCATGAATGGTTAGATGGGCAAGGGTGAATAGTATGGAAAGAATTGTTCCACATACATTTGAGGAACTGAAGATATTCCCTGTGACCAGAGGTAGGGTTTGAGAGAGGGAAGTGATGAGAGAGGGTCACTATGAGGCTGCAGTCTAGTCTTTAATGTCTAAGCTTTGAACGGGTTGATCCAACCAGTCCATCCTAAAGGAAATCAGTCCTAAACATTCATTGGAAGGACTGATGCTGAGGCTGAAACTCCAATACTTTGGCCACATGATGCAAAGAACTGACTTATTGGAAAAGACCCTGATGCTGGGAGAGATTGAAGGTGGGAGGAAAGGGGGCGATAGAGGATGAGTTGGTTGGATGGCATCACCGACTCAATGGACATGAGTTTGGGTAAACTCTGGGAGTTGGTGATGGACAGGGAGGCCTGGCGTGCTGCAGTCCATGGGGTTGCAAAGAGTTGGACACGACTGAGCGACTGAACTGAACTGAACTGAAGCTTTGTTAAGGAACCTGGATATCATCCTAACAGTAATTAGAAGCCATGAAAGTTTTTTAAGGTGAGAGTGACGTGATAGTGTTTGTAATGTTTATAACTAACTGTTTTTACTTATTGAGAAAGTAGCACATGCCACAGCATAAAAGGGTCCCCCACAAGGGCAATCATTGTTGCCTGTTTTTTTGTTTTTAATTGAAATATAGTTGATTTTTAATGTTGTGTTAGTTTCAGGTATTACACCACAGTGATTCAGTTATATATTTATATATGTGTATGTATGTGTGTGTGTGTGTGTATATATATATATATATATATTCTTCTTCAGGTTATTTCCCCTTATAGTTTATTACAAACTATTGAATAGAGTTCCCTGTGCTATACAATAGGTTCTTGTGGGTTATTTATTTTATCCACAGTATTGTGTACATGTTAATCCCCACTTCCTAATTTATCACTCCTACCTCATTGTGAACATTTCTTAAGCAGTTTTTCAGAGAACTTCTATCTATACATATGTATGTATATATATGTATATATTTTTTACACAAGTAAGAGCACCTTGTACAGATTGTTCTCTACTTTTTTCTCTTGATAAGACAACACGGAGGTTTTTCCATATGACCTTTTTAAGATCCACCTTATTGTTTTTTTTTTTTTACTGTAGCCTAATATTCCAGGATATGTGTTTCCATAAATTATTTAATGAAAATTCAATCAATGAATATTCATGTTATCCTCCATTTTATGTATGTAAAAATTGCTACAGTAAGCATCCTTGTTTATTTACCTAATTTACATACTCATCTTTCCCACATGCTTGAATTTTAAAAAATTTTTTTAATCTTACAGGTACAAAATGATAGCTAATTTTGATTTGCCTTTTCTTTCCAATGAGTAAGATTAAGCATCTTTTCAGATTTTTAAATCCCAGTTCTTCCTATGCAACCTGGCCACTTATATATCCTTTGCCTTTATTTCTTTTAGATATTGATTTATGAGTTCTTTATTGACTAGCAATGTTAACTCTTTGCTATATGTATTGCAAATATTTTTCCAACTTTATGATTTATTTTGATAAGTTTTTCTTGAGAGGATTTTTTAAAATTTATGCAATCATATTTCTATTCATTTACTTCATGAATTTTTATTTTGAAAGAAACTTCTTTCTGTAACATGGAGAATGGATTGGATTAGTGTAAGATAAAACCATTAAGCGACTGTTAGAGTAATTCTATAGAGAAATGATGGTGGCCTGAATTAGGACAGTGCCAATGAGAATATATGGAAATAAACAAAGTTTGTTCAAAAAGGAGGTACATCATCCATATTTGGAGATTAGTTGAACATGGGAGAGGGAAGAGAGATGTTTCCAGGATGATACATAGGTTTCAAAGCTTGGGCAACTGAGTAGATGCTTCACTAAGATGAACAGCACCTGGGGAAAAATTACATTTGGGTTCATCAAGAAAGTAGATGCCAAATTGAATTTGCAGCACCTTAAGTTTGAGATGCATATGGAATGTCTGTGGATAGATGGATGCTCCATAGGTAGATGGATGCATGGGTCTGAAACTCAGTAAAGAGACACATTTGAGTCATTGGCAAATGCTAGCGGAAGCCGTGGGCATGGATGAGACCGCCCAGTATGTAGCAGGAAAGGCAAGACGTGATGCCAAAGTATATACCACAGACTGAGAACTGGGAGGAAAACTGGCAGAGGGTGATGTCTTTGATGTGAAGGAATGAAAATATAGTTTTTAGGGATTAACTGAATGTTGGCAGGTATGAGGCTACGTGTATACAAACTACTAACTGGAAGCCTGATCAAAGTGTACTCGAATTATTAGACAGAGGCAACTACAGTTACAGAGCAAAACAGAATCATAGGAAAGCAATCTTATGTGTTAATATGGCAGCAAATGTGAATAATTTATAAGAAAGTGCTTTTTAGTAATACCTTTGGACTATTTAATTTTATTTATATCTGCCCTGTTTAGGTCGTGTAGAACTTTATTTTATGGGTGCCCATTCTTTTTTTTCTGTCCTTGCTTTCTTATCCCATCAATCTACCTACATTACTTTTTTGTGAGTATGGTTAACCTTTCCTAAGTCAACTGGCTGAGTCTACACTTTTTCACAGATAAATATTTATGCGAAACATCTCAGACAAGAATTTTGTCTCACACTTCTTAAGGATTACAGCCTCCTTCCTAATACATAATACAGTCAACAGCATGATGGAAATATTATGTTATCTTAAAACTAAATTGTGCTATTGTCAAATATTCTACTCAGTATTATTTTAAGATGAAATACGAGAAATGGATCATAATTAAAACAAAGCTATAATGTCTTACGTAACTTGAAAATGGAAGCTTGGATTTTTAGTGTTTTGATTTTATACTAAAAATACTTCCTGAACTCTTACTGTTGGTTTCCTTTGCAAAATTGCCTGCTGAAACTCCTTTACATAGATGGGTGCCAAATCATACCAGCTTAACGCTGCTGAGTTCTCTTACTGTAATTGAAATCACATTAAAGGCAGGTATAGTACCAATGTAAACTACAAACACACCTTCATTCAAGGAGAGAGGTTGCAGTAAGCAGAAAAGACCAAATTAACTGTCTTTCCTCTTCTATACTGCATTTCTGTAAACAAGATATGTACTGATGTTGAATGTATCCTGACTTCACAAATTTATAATTTGAAATCAGAGATCTCCAGAACTATCTTGGAAAGACTTTTAAACCTGGACAACCCCCTGCTGTTATAAAGCCTGACAGTGCTTCTGCAGTGTAACAAGGAGGTTTTTATATAAGACTGTTCTTACTAGAACCTGTTTTATATAAGAACATACTTAAAAAGCTAATTTCTTTTCTCCTTTTTGCACTGCAATCCACAAAGTGTGACTAATAATAGATTTAAATTTGCTAAGTGCATTCACTCCTTTGTGCCATCATAAAGAGAATCTATTACTGTAAAATTGAGGCTTAGTTCCAAATTGCGCCATTATGAAGTTTTCTTCCAGCAATGTTTTGTCTCTAATACACTTCCCTCATTGTAATTCTATTGCAAACCTGATGTCTAGCATCAAGTCTCACAATAATTATTTTAAATTGCTACTAGGAACAGTAGTCCTGGTGGGATATATTACTACCATTCTAACAAGATGAATTTCAATGCACTTGTAACCATATTATAGTATATTATGAAAGAAAGAAAATCTTTTGAGTTTTATATCTCTGGACATGGATGTAACACACCAAAAAATAATTTTTATAAACTTCAAAACACTTTATATTTAACTTTTATTTAAACCAATTATAAGTCATAAGAACAAATTAGGATATTTCACTACATGGGCCATTAATAGCACTCTGAGTGATTTGAATAAATATGTGTAAATATAAAAATAATAGTAATGCTACTACTTAGAATAAATATGCATGAAAATATATTTATATGGTACATTTAAAAGATAATTTATATTAGATTACCATCAAAGAAAGGCACCTGAAAACTATTAAAAAATGAAACTGACAAAATTTTATTCTTAATCTTTCCAAGATTTAGGAGTCATTTAAATAAATGAACTACCCCCAAAGTTATGTTTAAAATAGTTTATTATATAACAGAAACTTTGAAAACATCATGTCATCAGTCTAAGTCACTAGTTTGCTAATATATCCGTAAATCAGGATACTACCTGAAATCAACATAGAAACCCCTAGAAAACATTTTAGTCACCCTGAAACTTAGGTGATGGTTTAACAGTGGTGTTATAAAATACAGTGTGTGTTACATGACTGATTTTTACATTATTACTGGAGGCATTCTAAAATTCACCATACTGATAAGCCTGGAGGCTTACAAATAATTAATTGAGACGATAATCACTTCAGAGTCACTAGAAGTATAAATCTTGAATTTGGAGCCTAACAAAATTATTGTGAAGAAATAGTAAAGTCAAGCTTCTGCTATAGATAAAATGATTATAAAATGATGGTCTGAGATCAAAAGCTAGTTCAATCTTAATAATTTACATAAGTCGGCACATAAAATTTAGAAGAAACTCCAAGTATCAATTCTGAATCTGCAGGAATTCCTTTTTAAAACTATTCACATATACTCCAAATGAAAATCACTTAGCTTTTAGCTACCTAAAGAAATTTAAATTTACTCCCTGGGGTTGACCAACTGGGAAAAGTAAATCTGCTTACTTAACAAAAAAGGGGCAGTTGAATTTACATTAACAATTTAGCATTTTACTTTAAATAATAATGGAATGAACACACCGTATTACACACCAGCCCACATGGAGCTACTGAGTAGTGAGAGATTACACCGAAATGGCTGCAGTGGCCCTCCGATCTTCAATAGCATCCTGTAGCATTTCCAGTATAAAGTAAAATCTAGAAGTACTTCGATATGCCTGGGCATTACCTTTAGAAACCTAAGACGGGTATATTCTCACTATTAGGTTACCTCGCAAATTTTTAAATTGTTTTGTAGCTTAGTTGCTAAACCTGCAATCGCTTACGTTGATTGGGAAACTCTGGTGTTTATCAATAGATGTGTTCTTACCTTTGCGTTTATTCCTCTATTTATATTTACTCCTTTATATATAAGTTTGCATGCTGTGCTAAGTCACTTCAGTCGTGTCCGACTCTTTACGACCCCGTGGACTGTGTAGCCCGCCAGGCTCCCCTTTCCATGGGATTCTCCAGGTAAGAATACTGGAGTAGGTTGCCATTTCCTTCTCCCATATATAAGCTTACATGATTTAAAATATGCTATGATGTTACAAGGGCTTCCCTTGTGGCTCAGCTGGTGAAGAATCTGCCTGCAATGCGGGAGACTTGGGTTCGATCCCTGGATTGGGAAGATCCCCTGGAGAAGGGAAAGGCTACCCACTCCAGTATTCTGGCCTGGAGAATTCCATGGACTGTATAGTCCATGGGGTCTCAAAGAGTCGGACACAGCTGAGTGACTTTCACGCCTCATACCCAAAGGCAAAAATGTCCATTATTTACAGTGTTTTTGGTCATAGATCTATTCTCCAAGTGGCATTGTTATATTGCCAAATGACTCCGTAGAGGTTTCACTCCACACTTTAAGGTTGGGGGGGGTGGGGAATAAGTCCAAGTTAATAGAAACATTATTAGAAACAGAAGGTGTCTTGGCTCTCAATTTTGTTAATCAAAAAAAAAAAACATAAACCTTTTACAATTTTCCAGCATTACCTTGCCCTTCCCTTTTGAATTAAAAACGGTTTTTTGTGAGATCCTAATAGAACCACTTGTCCAGAGAACATATTAAATTATTGGATCCCCAAGAGCATGACTGAAAAAAATATGCTAATCCTTTCAAAAGGCTTATCAATACCTTTTGAAATCAGTACTGATTTTAAAAGGATGATAAGGAAAGCTGTTATTTTGAATATCATACATATGTTTCCCATTCCTCTACATTTCTGACAATAAAATTTTCAATTTTATTGAAATTTTACTAATTTTATCAATTTTATTAACTTTCGATTAACTCCTGCATATTCACCAATGATTAATTTCCTGACGGGAATTATTCTTCCAGCCTCTAGATGAAATTGATTTCAGGGAGTTGTGTAATATGTTGAAGCTCTTTAGAAGAACCATACAGCAACTAGCCAAATCCAAAAATCTTAAAGGACGAAGAATATTACATCTTCCAGATTTTCTGAATTTGCATGATCATGACTGTCCTGGGTCACTTATAGTATAGATTCCCAGGGCCCTTCTCAAGCAGTTTTGTTTGCCTAAACCTGGGATAGGGATGAAGAATCTTAAATCTAGCCTTCTGTATTTGAGGAAATTGAGAGTTAAAAAAAAATTCAAGGATTTGGGGCAAGATTAAATTGCTTTTGAAAAGTCTGAGTTGATGACTCAGAAATCTAAAGGGAACACAGTTCTCGCTCATCTTGTGTCTGTTTGTGTGTGTGTGATTAGGGTATTTTGGTTCAAAACAGGTTTCCTTTTTAAAAGACAGGTTAGCTAAGCATAGCAAGTGTCTGAAGTGATGTGTTTGATTGACAGTGAATAAAAATAGTTATTTTACATTGCCTAGAAGCACATAGTGAGGAGAGCATAAACCTTGAAAGGACCCCAAGATTTCTAGTCTAGCGCACTACTTACTAGGAAGAGCTACACCTAACATCTCTTAGAGAGAGGGTTCATTTATATGTCAGATATCTCAAGGAAAGGCACTTCTTTAACTGCCCCTGTTAATCTCTCCCCGTGCTTAGTAGAGAAATATTATAATTAGCATACATTTCCTTTTGCTATCCCTTTCTTTTCATTTATTAGAAACCAAACACAGCATCTCAAACTTATTTGAGTATTGCTAATTCATAAAGCAACCACATTGAACAATAATTATATGAATACATATAGATATCCATAATTATTACAAAGATATAAATATGAACTTCTTAAATCAAACACAAGCTGAAGATGTACAGTAGAGATTCATACCTTTTTTTTGGAAATAAGAATTCCTTTCACATTATAAGATAAGCTCTCTGCCCATCAAAACTTGCAACATATCCATATACTCCCCCCAGATATGCATATGCTTTCAAGAAGTTCATGGACCTGGAAGCTGCCTGGGTTAATAAACTCTTGATGTGGTAGGAAGAAACCGTCCCTGAAATACTAAGGGTTTAGTACATTTTCTCATACATTAAAGAAGGCAAATTATCGTCAAAGCTCAAATAGTATAAAGCTCTAATTCATTAATATTGTTTTAAAAATCAGAAGATGAAAGTTGAGCTATATTGACCATGTAATTATACTGTAAATCTGTGTAGCATGAAAGTGAATGCTATATTTCACCTGAGAATAAGCACTGAACAATTTTAATTTTTTTCTAGTTTTTAACAAGGTTGAGCAATGAATCTATATTTTCTAATAATCTTGTGTAGATTATTCTTGATTATTCCTAACCACTATAGGAGTTAGAGATAAGACCAGCCCATTGAATTCATAAGGTGGTTCTTTGAAGGATTCTAATAGCCAGAGATGTAAGGATGGATATGAACAGGAGGGAAGACGACTGTATTGAAATGAAAAGCTTGTATTGGCCCATTTCCAGGGAATACGCACATTACACCCTGAGTTTGCTGCTGAACTGCCATTTCCTTCTTGGATCACATAGGTATGAAGACCTATTTCCAAAACAGCTCATCATGTTACAACGCAACACCAATAGTTCTTGACTTAATCCTTGACTAAGAGAATCAAATCCAAGTCAAATTACCCAAGGGGAGGAAAATCTTTTACAGGCATACTTTAACTCAGAAAATTGCCATATTTTTGAAGCTTGCCATTAACTCCATTTTAGCTTATGATCACTTCAGTCATGAGAAAAATACACAACTTTAAAACATGAATAATGATTTTATAAAATGGAAAAGTGTCTACCATCCTGTCCCTCCTCCACCATCATGAGTTTTTTCCCTTCTGTGATTTTCTCACAACACCATTTCCCCACTGACAGGATTCCATGGGGTTGCACCGTGAAGTCTCCACCTTCCACACGTGCATCGGGCTGCCTTCTCTCCCTGCTGTTTAAGCATTCCAACCTTGGCTAGAATTTTCCTTGTGTGTAACCTCTGTAAATTCTCTTCGTGAGTGGTATCCAGGACATGCGTTAGGTGTTCTTAAAAAGCTTCTACTTACAACGTATTAAGGTAGAATTGCCATAATGATAGAAGCTCAACAAGAAAAATCCAGCCCTGCCCACTGCCATGAACCTTTTTCTCCCTCCCTATTTACCACTCCTAGGGGGTATGAACTCTTATATTCTTCTATTCCCCTCCAATCAAATGCTATTGTCATGAATAAATATTTATTAATACCTACTACCAATTCAGAGAGATGACAGACGTGGTCTGGTCTCTGTACTGTTTAGTTGGAAAGTTAGAGCCTGCAAAAAAGTGGTTAATAGCAACATGAGATTGTACAGAACTAAGTGATACATGACACCCTCTAATTTATCTGTTCAACAAACCCAAATTTCCATACATTTATGTTGCTTTAAAAGAGATACATCTGTAATCCTTGCCTCACAGTGGCTTTTCAGTAAGCCTGTGTCTTCTGGCATAATGAAAAATAATGTGATAATACAGTGACATGTTGCTGTGACTCCGGGCTATTTCCATACAGGCAGAGCAGTCTCATGGGTCCCGTGGTGGAATGAGATTCAGGAGACAGAGATTCTAATCTGAGAAATGCCCCTGATATTGTATGTGACCTCAAAACAAGTGACTCAACCTCTCAGTTTAAGTTCTGTCATCTGTAAAGTAAGCTTAATTAAACTTGCCATCATAGAGACATTATGAAGTCTAGCTAATTAAAGCCCATTAAATGTTTTGAAGATATAAAGTGCTTGCTTCACAGTCATAAAAATAAGCCAAAAGTAGAGTGCCCTTTTATTAAAATACTAATTTTTGTACAGTCATCACACACAATGATACTGATGCCCTCCAGAGCCTAGTTGTAGCGGTAGGTTTGCCCTGATTGACTCTTCCTCTCTCATTTGGTTAGTGACTAGTTGTACTTAAGACAGCTGAGTAAGATGAGGTATCTGCCTGTGACTATCAAACCCAGTAAAACTAAGTGGCTACTCTGGAATTGAACCAATGATCTAGGTCTCATTAGCACCATCAGCTAGTCAACTGAGCTAATTGGATTCCACATTGATAATAATGTAACAGTACATGGTTTGACTTATTTTTTTTTCCAAAGCTTTCCGTAGATTGAATTTCAATAACCGTAAAAAATTAGTATGAGTAATTAGAGGCAAAGACAATAAACTGGACTTTATTAGATGTCACTAACATCCAAGGGATTAACTCTTGCTGTCCCTGGCAGGCCTGAGTCCTTAATAGGCTCATGACTGCCCCCCAAGAAAGTGAGGTTTCCAGATGAGGAGACTAATAAAGCCAAGACCCTCCTGATGAGGTGGGGAAGGGTCCTTGTGCATCTCTTGCTTGGTGAGAGTCTACTGGCAAGGATTAGAAATTGTTCGAGTGTGTCTGTCCTTTGGAGGCTAATAAAGTGACGATGAAGATGCCTTGTGCTACAGAAAACAGTCCTAAGTACTAAATAAAAAATGCCTCGACACTGAGCTCATAACTTTGCCTCTTGGGATTGATTATATCTTTCGGCAGAGAACATGAGGCAAGCCTTAATGAGGAACTGATATTAGGTGGGACCGTTTCTGTAATTCTTAGTTCTTTGAACTTTCAGGCAAGGTTAATGTACATGCTATTTCATGGAATAAAACAAAAATATGTGATGTTGAAATATTCCCTTTCGAGAAATACGAGAGTAATAGAATCCTGCAGTGCTAACAAAGTAGCATGTAAATCTTAGGGTGTATACTTCAGATTTCAAGTGGAATGAATGGCCTATTTAGGTAAACTTAAATTCTGCACATCTGAAATACTGGAAATTAGCTCCATGATGTATGAACTCAAATAATAATGTTCCTGACGTAAAAACAAAAAAGATGGAAATTAAACATCTAGTTATGAATACCGCGTCTGCACAATGTGCTGCATGCACTGCATGTGTTAGAATTTCTTCTCAGTTCTTTTTTTAATCTTTTATTCATAGCATTGCAGGTGATGAAAAATTTATGCCTTGAGTCTGGCATTGAAATTAAATGCAAAATGAAAACAGAAGCAGTTTATACTGACAGCTTAAATATCTTTATCTAGCATACGGTTGCACTATAAAAATCACTGGGAGACTTTTTAAATCTCCCACATGTAAAAAACCAAAAAGTTGTGCAATAATGAATAAAGTTATTTATCTAAGATATCAACAGAAAAGTTGTATTAGCACTCTTTGTTAATTTCATTTCGCTCTATTTTGCTGTTTCTGTTTAAGCGGCTCAGATGAACATGAGCTTTTAAAAATACTGCACAACTTAGTCGTTGATATTAATTCCTTGGAGTGGCTGGAAACAATTGATTTTTGCAGTGTATTTAATGAGTGTGATTTCTCTGGTAGGTTTATGTCTTCAGCTGAATAGAAAACATTAATCTGCACCTAAGATAGTTATGCTGTGGTAAGGTTAATTATTCAGGTGAATCAATTTGCTCATCCCTGTATTACTATGACTGATGTTTTGGAAGAATGGCAATAATTACAATAATATCCACAGTTCTTGGATATGTGAATTTTCAAACGTCTTTCCTTACTTAGAATAGTTGCAGGTAATTCTATACATGTTGTTTTATTAGTCACAACTCTACTCACAAAATGAGATTCCCTGTAAACGGTTCCTATTTTCTGGGGATGTCGAGTCTTTTGTCCTAGACATATCTGTATATACTACGCTGCATTGAAATGTTTTCTGTGGCTTTTGTTGGTGAACTCATGTTGAATCTCAAACAGTTAGCTCATAATGTAAATTAATTGAAGAAAATAAATGCCTCTTAATTTTGTGAATAATGCACAGAGGTTTAAAATATATTCAATCTACTTACATTTTATAAATCATATATATTTATAAGAATTCAAAAAATAAGATTAGGGTTACTTAGCATTTAAATAACTAAAGTACAAAATTTAGAACTGTCTACAGTTACATCAGGCACCAATACTAAACAACCACTTAGAGTTCCATATTTAGAAGACTTCAGCACACAGCTTAAAATATTTTGCACTCAGCCCCTGATTTGTAGCTTTTTCCTGGATGTTTTATGTAAACATACTGTGTATAATTAAGCAGATAATTTTATACAATATTAATTGCACTAAGAGTGCAGTGAAAGTTGTTTAATTCAGTAATTCATTTCCATTTTAATAATTTTAATGGCATAAGATTACCAAATCAACTTCAAATATCTCTGGCCTTTATATTACATTATGTGAAGAGTTCAGATAGTTATAGCATCTTATATTATACAGAATATATTTATCACATCTTGTTACTAATAAAAAGAATCTTGAATTACCCATATTGAAAAAAAATCTTCAATGCACTTTTTAATCCAATATTAAAGATACTTAAAGAAAGGTACCCCAAAGCTTTGACAGATCAGATATTAGATTTTAAAGTATATTAGTACCTGTTTTGAGAACATAAATGGCTGAGGTGGCCTGTGTCTTTGAAAAGCAGTTGATGAAACCTATTGCTTTTTTTTTGTTCTTTGCAGGTAGCCTATACCCAAAAAAAAGTGGGTTTAATTAATTTCTTCCCCTTTCATGTAGCAAAATTAATTCTAGGTGTTTATTATGGGAAATGAGTGACTGTACTAACTTTTACGTGTGAAGATAATGTCTGAAGGCACTCTCCAAATCAACAAACTACAGGCTCACATTTCTTTCTTATTTCTTTCATCATGTACAGATTTAATATCATCAGGAATAAATCTAAATTGTTTGCTTCTTTCCTCCTAATTCTTGAAGCAGTGTAAAAGCCTGGAGAGGTTTGAAGTGACAGGATTACAAGCAGTCTTTTGCATACATGGCCTTTAGGGATAAGCGGCTACCTTGCATCTAATAAACAAGAAAGTGAATTCGTTGAATAATGAATTAAGTGGCATAAGTTGTGATAACAAGGAGCAAATGTAACTTCAGACGAATGGTATTTGCTTTGTGTGGGGTTATCTGAGAGGGCTGATGCTCCGCCAAGGGAGACTGAAAAAAGGCTCATTATATTAAGATGTTCTTTTACAGAACACAGTCTAAAATGATCTTGCAGTTTTTTCTCCCATTTGCCGGACTCCTTTGTGTGCTTCTATCAAATCAACCACCTCCACCAGGGGGATAACTAGGATTCTTTCAGTGTTGTTTAAAATGAAAATTCCTAGTGAGTTTTAGATGGGTCACCCAACAATTAAATAGAGATGTCTAATTGGTTCATCCATATTAGGGTCAGCAGCTGGTTACAGAATAAAAGGTTGTGGTGCCCCATTGCATAGTTCTGAACCAAATTAAATTATTAATCTACTCTTTGCTTCAATGTAGCTTCACGGGGATTCCTAACCTGCCATGCTGAATAAAACAGAACGACTGCTTTACATTTTCATTATGGAAAATTATATTTTAAATTGCAAATGCTCTCCTATTTAACTTGCATTGCGTATCTCGTTGGATATGTGGAGAAGTCTTCAACGGTCAGTGCTTATAAGTTGTTTTGTTAATTTCTAGTTGTAGCTGGAAACTATTAAAAAAGATGATTTGCACAGGGTACCAACTTTCCAGCCAGAACCAACTGGGCCATGAAAAGCAAAATTGAGACTTAGGGGGCCATTATCTTTGACTTTTAAATTTAAAAGTCACAATTAAATAAGTATCTTATAGGAAGCTTTGTATTCTAACATGAGCTTCAGGTTAATTCAACCAAGGATTCTTTCATGATAGCATGATACCAATTCCTTTCTGGGCTCAAAGTCCTCATTTTTGTGACCTTCTGTCATTTGTTTTTTTTGTTATTTAACTACTCTGAAGTGAATGCTGTCCTTGTGGAAAAAATATAGCTACATTCAGTTTTCTAATAACGTGTTTAATAATGTCAATAATTCTATTATCAACAGTAGGCACAATTGCAATTAAAACTTGCCATACTTCCCTAGAAATTACTTTGTGAGATGTTTTCTGTCAACATTTTAATATATGCCCACTCTTCATTTTTACTTAACATAATTTTTTACAGCAGTTTTACATAATAATTTTAAGCGAGGAGAGCCATAGCAGAATTAACTCTAAAAGCAGGTTGAACTTTAGAATGCAATATGATTTCTAAAGCTAAATCTCTTAGTAATCACAACTGAATGGGTGTTCCATTTTCGATGTATCACATGGACTGAAGCTCTGAATTTCCTTCATTGGTTCATGCATGCATTTGGGTACGTGTATATGTTAGCTGTGTCTTTGGGGACACAAAAAGAGCTGAAGACCAGTGAAATGTTTTTATAAACTAGAAGTATTTTGTAACCTAACTTGCTCATTTATTCATCAAAAACTTATTTAGGGGACACATACTATGTGCCAAGTACTATCTGAGGAGCCACATGAACAAGAGGAGGTGAAACAAGATAAAAATCACTTCTGCTGTGGAGTGTACATCCCAGAGGAGGGAAGCGAGACCATGAATAACTCAATAAGTAAATAAGCAAGGAAAGAAGAAAGCAAAGTATTAGAAAGAAAGCAAAAGAATATTCAGAGCATGATGAAAGAAGGAGCTTTTGTAGGTAGGAGTTGTAAAGAAAGGCCCTTCTGAGGAAGAAGCATTTTTGTTGAGACTTTAGCCATGAGATGAGCTTTCCAAACAGAGAATACCAAGTGCCGAAGACCTGGGGGTGGGAAAAAGCCTGGCACGTATGAGAAACAGAAAGAAGCAAGTTTGGCTTCACGGGAGTGCAACCTGGGTGGTTCCACAGGTTTCCATGATGGAAGAGCCCAGTTTAATACTCTCTTAGCATCACCATGAAATTCATTATCATTTTGTAACAAGGGATCTTCCATTATTCCTACAAGTTACATAGCCAGTCCTGGAAAGAAGGTTAATAGAGTTGAAGGGTGTGTATGTGTTTTGGTGGGGTGGGGGTGGATGTGCATTAAAAAATAAGGCCAGTAAGTGATAATTATGGGCATGTGTGGTACTGGCACCAGTCGAGTTTTTGAAAGATTAGTTGCACTTAACAATACAGTCATTTTTGTTTGATAGGTAGAAAATGGAAACACTATTTTTCATCTGTGTTTAGCCAAATCCTCCGTACAGATGATAAATTCCTTAAGGGTAATGTTGGTCTCTTCTGTGTATTGTGTACACTTCACAGCACCATGTGATCAGATATTCCACAAATACTAATTGCAGCCAAAAGGAATTTGTATTGTCTTTTAACCTGATAGAGCTTCCTTTGAAAAAAAAAAGGGGGGGTACATTTAGTGTTCAGATTTGAATTCTTGCTTTCTTCTCATAGTTACATCGTAGTACCAAATCTGCCTGACCATTTTAACAATTAGGTCAAATCATATAAAACTTTTGATATTCGACCATTTTTTTTGACCTAGAGAATGGCAATTTCCATGGTTCACAGAAGATTGACATTGCAGGTTTATTTAAGGAAATAAAACGCAAGTCTTCCGAGCATCTTTGTAACCCCTGCCGGATTTATGTAACAGAGGGAGAAACAACGAGAACAGGCCTGTTCATGAGCACAGCATGCTGAGCAGTGCCGTCAGGCCCGCACCCATGGGCCTCCTTAGAGGGAAATCCACGTTGCAGCAAAGCCTTTCTGCCAGTCAGCAACTCCCCCCACCCTCCAATAATGGAGACCATGGCTTGAGACCCACTTTCTACTACATTCTGCCTTACAGCAAGTGATGAGTTGCCGGAGTTACTGTGTGAGTGGTCCAAGGCCACGCCATGGCTCAGAGCCGCAGTAGGCTAAAGGGCTTGGGTCTACGCACTATTATTGACTGACAACCCTTCCAGTTGGCAAATCTATTTCCATTTCTTGATGGCCATGGTGACTTACCCAGTGATTACCAATGACATTATGGGATCATGGCAACAGAATTTTGCCAGCAGGGGGTTATATCAGGATTTCTCTGATTAGGACAGAGGTGATTTTAGAATTCAAATGAGGCAATGAGTGACAAATTCTCAAAAAACCTTCTGTGTAGAGGCTTTTGTGGTTTGCACCTTAACTTTTGCTTTGAAAGGGTTCTTGGTTCTAAATAAGCATGGTCAAGTTGCTTCTTCCCCAGTGCTCTTACATTTTAGCTGTACACTAAAATCCATTCGTTTATGAGTCTTCCACTTGCATATTCTTTTTCCTGTGCTTTTTGCTTTCTTCCCTTTCTCAAAATCTTGTACACTTCGAACATTTCGAACCTATCTATCTATACATTCCTGAAGTCAGTAGTGGGATTAGGAAATATGTTCTTAGTAACCTAGAGAAAATGAAAAACTCCTAAGACAGTTTTGCCTTACCTCAAAAACACTTCTTAAATGTATTCATGATCCCCCTTTCTATTATCCCCATTACTGGTCATAGCCTTCTGCAGAGTGTGACAACATAATATCTATTTATCCCCAGAACTCTGAGATACAAGCATGTGTTTGATTCCCCGCCGCTAAACTCAAGCTACTCACAACCTCCAAATAAAAAGTGATTAAAAAATTCCAACCATTTAGATATTGAAATCTGTATAGTTTTCCTTTTGATCTTTACACTGGTGTTAGAAATACTCCTCCAATGAATGAATGCTCTCAAGGAACTTACATAGAGATTTTTTTAAATGTTCAGAGCAGGTACTCATAATCTGGTCCTGGGGAGTCAAGGAAGGCTTCCTGACATGTTAGCTGAAATTAAACCTATTTAAGAGTCTGCACATGCCTCCTTTCTCCCTAGATCCATGCAACCCTAAATAAAAGGCTGATATACTTCAAGATTGCTTTCCACAGGGCACCATGCCCTGACCAGCATCTACTTCTTTCTGTTTTCCTTTCCCAAAGAACTTGTTCTCTTCTCTGGCTACAAAGGGCTTCTTTAAACCTTTGATGCTACTTTATTATTAAACAAAGGTTGCATGTTCTGTGGTTGATTACAAGTTGTAAATAACACAATAAACTGTCAAGTGCAAGGTTAACTTTTAGAGACAAAGTACACTTAAGCCAAAGGAATGACTCTCTAGTAGTAGGAATTTCAGCAACTATGGCAGGTGAAACAGTATGAACAGTATGAAAAGGCAAAATGATAGGATACTGAAAGGGGAACTCCCGGGTCGGTAGGTGCCCAATATGCTACTGGAGATCAGTGGAGAAATAACTCCAGAAAGAATGAAAGGATGAAGCCAAAGCAAAGACAATACCCAGGTGTGGATGTGACTGGTGATAGAAGCAAGATCCAATGCTGAGAAGAGCAATATTGCATAGGAACCTGGAATGTCAGGTCCATGAATCACGGCAAATTGGAAGGGGTCAAACAGGAGATGGCAAGAGTGAACGTCGACATTCTAGTAATCAGTGAACTCAAATGGACTGGAATGGGTGAATTTAACACAGATAACCATTATATCTGCACTGCAGGCAGGAATCCCTTAGAAGAAATGGAGTAGTCATCATGGTCAACAAAACAGTCTGAAATGCAGTACTTGGATACAATCTCAAAAACAACAGAATGATCTCTGTTTGTTTCCAAGGCAAACCATGCAATATCATGGTAATCCAAACCTATGCCCCAACCAGTAACACTGAAGAAGCTGAAGTTGAATGGTTCTATGAAGACCTACAAGACCTTTTAGAACTAACTAACACCCAAAAAAGATGTCCTTTTCATCATAGGGGACTGGAATGCAAAAGTAGGAAGTCAAGAAACACCTGGAGTAACAGGCAAATTTGGCCTGGGAATATGGAATGAAGCAGGGCAAAGGCTAATAGAGTTTTGCCAAGAAAATGCACTGGTCATAACAAACACTCTCTTCCAACAACACAAGAGAAGACTCTACACATGGACATCACCAGACGATCAACACCGGAATCAGATTGATTATATTCTTTGCAGCCAAATATGGAGAAGCTCTATACAGTCAGCAAAAACAAGACCGGGAGCTGGCTGTGGCTCAGATCATGAACTCCTTATTGCCAAATTCAGACGTAAATTGAAGAAAGTAGGGAAAACCACTAGACCATTCAGGTATGACCTAAATCAAATCCCTTATGATTATACCGTGGAAGTGAGAAATAGATTTAAGGGACTAGATCTGATAGAGTGACTGATGAACTATGGACTGAGGTTCGTGATATTGTACAGGAGACAGGGATCAAGACCATCCCCATGGAAAAGAAATGCATAAAAGCAAAATGGCTGTCTGGGGAGGCCTTACAAATAGCTGTGAAAAGAAGAGAAGCGAAAAGCAAAGGAGAAAAGGAAGATATACCATTTGAATGCAGAGTTCCAAAGAATAGCAAGGAGAAATAAGAAAGCCTTCCTCAGCAATCAATGCAAAGAAATAGAGGAAAACAACAGAATGGGAAAGACTAGAGATCTCTTCAAGAAAATTAGAGATACCAAGGGGAATTTCAGGCAAACATGGGCTCGATAAAGGACAGAAATGTTATGGACCTAACAGAAGCAGAAGATATTAAGAAGAGGTGGCAAGAATACACAGAAGAACTGTACAAAAAAGGTCTTCATGACCCAGATAATCACGATGGTGTGATCACTCACCTAGAGCCAGACATCCTGGAATGTGAAGTCAAATGGGCCTTAGAAAGCATCACTACAAACAAAGCTAGTGGAGGTGATGGAATTCCAGTTGAGCTATTTCAAATCCTGAAAGATGATGCTGTGAAAGTGCTGCACTCAATATGCCAGCAAATTTGGAAAACTCCGCAGTGGCCACAGGACTGGGAAAGGTCAGTTTTCATTCCAATCCCAAGGAAAGGCAATGCCAAAGAATGCTCAAACTACTGCACAATTGCCCTCATCTCACACACTAGTAAAGTAATGCTCAAAATTCTCCAAGCCAGGCTTTAGCAGTACATAAACCGTGAACTTCCAGATGTTCAAGCTGGTTTTAGAAAAGGCAGAGGAACCAGAGATCAAATTGCCAACATCTGCTGGATCATGGAAAAAGCAAGAGAGTTCCAGAAAAACACCTATTTGTGCTTTATTGCCTATGCCAAAGCCTTTGACTGTGTGGATCACAATAAACTGTGGAAAATTCTTCAAGAGATGGGAATACCAGACCACCTGACCTGCTTCTTGAGAAACCTATATGCAGGTCAGGAAGCAACAGTTAGAACTGGACATGGAACAACAGACTGGTTCCAAATTGGGAGAGGAGTATGTCAAGGCTGTATATTGTTACCTTGCTTATTTAACTTATATGCAGAGTGCATCATGAGAAACTCTGGGCTGGAAGAAACACAAGCTGGAATCAAGATTGCCGGAAGAAATATCAATAACCTCAGATATGCAGATGACACCACCCTTATGGCAGAAAGTGAAGAGGAACTAAAAAGCGTCTTGATGAAAGTGAAAGAAGAGAGTGAAAAAGTTGGCTTAAAGCTCAACATTCAGAAAATGAAGATTATGGCATCTGGTCCCATCACTTCATGGGAAATAGATGGGGAAACAGTGGAAACAGTGACAGACTTTATTTTTGGGGGGTCCAAAATCACTGCAGATGGTGATTGTAGCCATGAAATTAAAAGACGCTTACTTTTGAAAGGAAAGTTATGACCAACCTAGGTAGTATATTGAAAAGCAGAGATATTACTTTGCCAACAAAGGTCCGTCTAGTCAAGGCTATTGTTTTTCCACTGGTCATGTATGGATGTGAGAGTTGGACTGTGAAGAAAGCTGAGCACTGAAGAATTGATGCTTTTGAACTGTGGTGTTGGAGAAGACTCTTTCTTAAGAGTCCCTTCGACTGCAAGGAGATCCAACCAGTCCATTCTAAAGGAAATCAGTCCTGGATGTTCATTGGAAGGACTGATGCTGAAGCTGAAACTCCAATACTTTGGCCACCTGATGCGAAGAGTTGACTCATTGGAAAAGACCTTGATGCTGGGAGGGATTGGGGGCAGGAGGAGGAGGGGATGACAGAGGATGAGATGGCTGGATGGCATCACTGACCTGATGGACATGAGTTTAACTGAACTCCGGAGTTGGTGATGCACAGGGAGGCCTGGCATGCTGTGATTCATGGGGTCGAAAAGAGTCAGACATGACTGAGCGACTGAACTGAACTGAACTGATGGCAGGTGAATGGGAAGTTTGGGGGACTTTTTGAGTCAGGGCTGTTCAGGAGCTTCCCCTTAATCCTAATTAGGAAACTGCACACATTTGCCACCATTTTTTGCATCAAGTACCAATCTTATTTATTCAGTTATGAGAATGGGGCCTGTAAAGATAGGGAAATTGAATAGGTGAAGAAAATAAAGAGATGTATGAGCGGTGAAAATGTGAACGAGAAAAAATGATCAAATGCCTCCTACCTTCCTTCCAAACTATTTCTGCCACTTGTAAGAACACGTGACATCTTTATTCCACAGCCAGCTTCACCCAGTTTAGACAGCATGACATCATGTGTAGGGAGCATGGGCTGTGGTGTTAGAGTTTTGGGTCTGAATCTTGGTTTTTCCTATTTGCTCACTGTGTGACCATGGACAAGTCACTTAACCTCTCTGCACTTCAGTTTTGCTCAGATATAAAAGTATTAATACCTCACATACAGAACAAGAATGGGGATTGTATGAGACCACTTAAATCTGTTCTATGTATGTGTTATAATGGAGTGATCATAATAACAAACTTCTACTAGAATAGTCTGTGGACAAAGAGGACAACTGGTGTGAAAATAATTTCATAATTATGGGGCCGTTTCATCTTCAAGAGAATTTTACAGAGGCTTACTTGCAGAGTTCCTATATGCATCCCACCTGCCCTAAGCCTCCTTCCCTAAACCCGAGTGAGATGTGGTCAGTTAGAGAGCCGAGGGAGAAGGGCAGAGAAGAGACGTGGTTTGCTGTGATAAGCCTGTCAGTGCTAATGCCTTGAGACAAGAGATGTATTTCTAGCCTCTTTCACAACATGGCATGGAACTGTCACTCTGGGAACCCCACTTCTAAGGCTAGACCCTCTCTACACAGAATGTAGAGAAGCTCTTGCTCCCTTTGCCACTGAAGAAAATATTTTGCTGTATCTTTTCCTTCCAGAAGGAGAAAGGGTATCAATAACCTCAGATATGCAGATAACACCACCCTATGGCAGAAAGAGAAGACAAACTGAAGAGCCTCTTGATGAAAGTGAAAGAGTAAAGTGAAAAAGTTGGCTTAAAACTCAACATTCAGAAAACTAAGATCATGGCATCTGGTCCCATCACTTCATGGCAAATTGGCTCAGAGGGTAAAGCGTCTGCCTACAATGCGGGAGACCTGGATTCAGTCCCTGGGTTGGGAAGATCCCCTGGAGAAGGAAATGGCAACCCACTCCAGTACTCTTGCCTGGAAAATCCCATGGACGGAGGAGCCTGGTAGGCTACAGTCAATGGAGTCGAAAAGAGTCAGACACGACTTCACTTTCACTTTTTACTTCATGGTAAATAGATGGGGAAACAATGGAAACCGTGAGAGACTTTATTTTTGGGGACTCCTAAATCACTGCAGATGGTAACTGCAGCCATGAAATTAAAAGACGCTTACTCCTTGGAAGGAAAGTTATGACCAACCTAGACAGCTTATTAAAAAGCAGAGATCTTACTTTGCAAACAAAGGTCCATCTAGTCAAAGCTTTGGTTTTTCCAGTAGTCATGTATAGATGGGAGAGTTGGACTATAAAGAAAGCTGATCGCTGAAGAATTGATGCCTTTGAACTGCGGTCCTGGAGTAGACTCTTGAGAGTCCCTTGGACAGCAAGGAGATCCAACCCGTCCATCCTAAAGGAAATCAGTCCTGAATATTCATTGGAAGGAGTGATGTTGAAGCTGAAACTCCAATACTTTGGCCATCTGATGTGAAGAACTGACTCATTTGAAAAGACCCTGATGCTGGGAATGATTGATGGAGGGAGGAGAAGGGAACGACAGAGGATGAGATGGTTGGATGTCATCACTGACTCAATGAACACGAGTTTGAGTAAACTCCGGGAGTTGGTGATAGACAGGGAAGCTTGGGGTGCTGCAGTCCATGGGGTCACAAAGAGTCAGACATGAGCAACTTAACTGAACTGAGGGAAGATGAAAATAGCTAGAAACAATAAACAGCCTAGGTTGAGCAATTTAGACTGTCCTCAAAAGACGAAAAGAAAGAAGGAAAAAAGTAGGTATGAGTTTGCTTCCCATTTAAATGTAGGAATTCAATATTTTATTGTGATTCCTCCTACTCAGAAACTCTGCTTAAAGCAGGTCTTCAATTTTAAACTGCTCATTTCTCAAGCAAAGTCTGAGTACACCCAACCAGAACAAGTGTTTGCTGAGGGATTCATTAAAATTTGAAGGTAATTTCAGTTATGAGACTCATTTTGGCTTGATAATTGTGACTTCTCTAGAGGAAACTTTCATTAGCTATCCTGTACAACACTGCCTCACTATCTTGGAATACATTTCCGGAATTCAAAAACTGGAAGTTAAGTCATGCACATAGTAGCTCCACTCCTCTGCATTTTATTCCTTAACCAAGGGAATGTTAGTTATTAGCCTTCAATTTCCTTAAATGTGATGGAGAAAAGGAACCGATGTTTCATTGGAAAGATAAGTTCCAGTGTTAATCAGCTCTGAACAACTAGTACGTTTTGGCTTCTATGGGTTTCATGACAAAGCACTTAGTTTAGTTTGTAAATACTTAGTATGTATACCACTCGTAGAGAATTAATCATTTAATGAGTGATGTATTTAATATGGGGCCTCCCTGGTGGCTCAGAAGGTAAAAAATCTGCCTGCAATGTAGGAGACTTAGGTTCAATCCCTGGGTTGGGAAGATCCCTTGGAGAAGAAAATAGCTACCCACTCCAATATTAAGTACCAGACATAAAGCTCATCTATAGTGTAATCATCATGATGGAAGTGTGTATATAAAATAAGGATAGACTGTAGGTATGATAAATGTAGGATGAAGTATCTAAAGTTTACTCCTTGATATGTGTCAGGCACTTGCTTACTTATTTCCTATATTCTTCATACCTTTTCTGTGAGTTAGATATTAGTATTTTTATACTGAACAAAATTGAGCCTCAGTGAAATGACTTGCTCAAGGTCATACAGTTAGAAAGTGGTGAAACCAGGACTTGAACCCAAAACGCTAATACGTTGAAGTCCACGCATCTTCCACATAACAGAGTGCTGCCTTAATTGGGTAAGGCTGGGTGTAGAATAAAAAATGTCATTTGCTTTAAGAAATGGTGGTTTCTTATGGTTTATAAGAAACTATAGTTTTAAAAGAAGGGAAATTCTTCCTGGTGCATAAAAACAGACTTAGCCAATAGCAGGGGAGCTGGAGGACGCTGGCATGGTGACCGTAACAGGCCAGGGAGATTGTCCAGAGGGCGGGTGGATTAGCCAAAACGAGAAAGAGCTAGGAAACAGAAAGGATGATGAAGTGTATCTGGAGAGGCATGTAAACTCGGTAAATGCTACAAGACAATTTGTCATCGACAGTTACACTGTGCAGTAAAATCTCTAAATGCTTCGAGCATTTGGATGATAGATCTTTGAGGGCAAATTAGTCAGAAAATCTGTGGCAGAGACAAGCATCTTAACGGGAGAAAGATGGATGCAGACGGGCAGGTTGCTAGACTTGAGGCAGGGAAGGATGTGATCAACATGAGAGAAGATAAAGTCCAGAAAGAAAGTGTGGCCTCTTGGAGAGTTTATGGACCCAGGAGGACAGTAACTGATGTGTTAGACGATAACGCACTCGAGGGTGGAAATAAGGCAAACTGTTTGGGGAGAAGGGAGGTGATTAGGAAGCAGTCTGCAAACTGGAGAGAGAAGTTGATGTCCCAATAGCTGGAGAATGTGAATCATCTTCTGTTTGGGGAGTTTTTAGTTAGTCTAGGAGACACAAGATAGACTGGGATTCGATGAAGTGTTATTCAGGAAGACCTTTTAGAAGGATGTGACTAATTCAAGGCATTCATCCAAATGCCTTCATTTGGATGATCCTTGCTCACCACCTAGAATTAGGTCACGGAGCATTTTGAAACCCCTCTTGGTTATCGACAAGCTACATTGATGGAATTCTTGCTACACTACTCAGCATTTTACTTTCAACTAACCTTTTTATTTTGTATTGGGGTATGGCCGACCTTTGCCAACAAAGATCCGTCTAGTCAAAGCTGTGGTTTTTCCAGTAGTCATGTATGGATGTGAGAGTTGGACCATAAAGAAAGCTGAGCGCCAAAGAATCGATCTTTCAAACTGTGATGTTGGAGAAGACTCTTGACTTCTCTTGGAGTCCCTTGGACTGCAAGGAGATCCAACCAATCCATCCTAAAGGAAATCAGTCCTGAATATTCATTGGAAGGACCGATGCTGAAGCTGAAACTCCAATACTTTGGCCTCCTGATGCAAAGAACTGACTCATGGGAAAAGACCCTGATTCTGGGAATGATTGAAGGTGGGAGGAGAAGGGGACGACAGAGGATGAGATGGTTGGATGGCATCACCGACTCAGTGGACATGAGTTTGAGAAGGCTCTGGGAGTTGATGGACAGGGAGTTCTGGCGTGCTGCAGTCCATGGGGTCGCAAAGTGTCGGACACGACTGAGCAACTTAACTGAACTGATAGCCAATTAACAATGTTATGGTAGTTTCAGGAGAACAGTGAAGGAACTCAGCCATACATATACACGTATCCTGGGATGGGGAGGGCGGGGACGAGACTTTCCCAGGCACTTTCAGCTAATTTTAACAGCTGTGTATATTAGATACAGAACCTTTTAGCTTCTTGACTCCCCCCCTCTCCCCCTAAAAACGAGCTAGTAAATGGTAAGCACCAAGCAGCCTGAAGACAGGCCGCCTAGCTCCATTGTGTTCAGCCCAGAATGCGATCCTCTGGCCCACCAGATAAGTGGGTAAATGTAGTTTTAAGCTCCTCAGAAACACCAAGAGCAATCAAAAGTGTTATCTCTCAACATACAAATGTTACAGCAGGCATTTATAAGCCCCTGCTGCATACAATAATACAGTAACATCTCAAATGTTCACAGGCATTGTTCCAAGCACTCTTATGCATTATCTCATTTAACCTCACATTTTATGGAGTAATAATATCCCCAATTTTAGAGGAGACACGAGTTGGATCTATAACTTGCCCACAGTCACATAGTTAGAGACCAAGACAGGAATTCTCCCAAGCTGTGATAAGGGAAATACTAAAATGCTCAAGAGACTTGAACTAAGAAATAACATATGGGCGAAAGAATAAGACAAAAGTATAGAGGCTGCGGAGAAGGCAACAGCACCCCACTCCAGTGCTCTTGCCTGGAAAATCTCATGGACGGAGGAGCCTGGTAGGCTGTAGTCCATGGGGTTGCTGAGGGTCGGACACGACTGAGCGACTTCACTTTCGCTTTTCACTTTCATGCATCAGAGAAGGAAATGGCAACCTACTCCAGAGTTCTTTCCTGGAGAATCCCAGGGACGGGGCAGCCTGATGGGCTGCCGTTTATGGGGTTGCACAGAGTTGGACACGACTGATGCAACTTAGCAGCAGTAGCAGCATAGAAGCTGCATTGAAGCGAGGTGTTTTTTTTTCTTTTGGACTGAGATTTAAATATTTATAGGTAGGTTTTTTTTTTGTTTTTGTTTTTTTTTTTTTAATAGGACTGAGATTTATAGGTAGGTTGGCAGAAGAGGGCATTTCAGAGTGAAAGGGGTGTTGGAAAGAAAAGCAGAGAGGAGACCACTCGTGTTAGGCACTCAAGAATTATTCAATAAATGACTTGATGCGTGCATGAATGTATGAATGACATGGCAGGGAGTGCGAAAGCATGATGAAGTCATAACTGAAAGGAGGATAACAGACGAGACATGGGAAAGGTGGACTCTTCAGGACTTAACCACTAACTGGGATTTCGGTAAAAGCAAACCATTGAGAGAGAGTGTTTAGGCTTGGGCAAGTTGGGTCTGAAATGGCAGACTTGTATTTTGGAAAGTTTCTCATAGAACCGGGAAATGGCATCTGGCATTTGGAAATTAAGTCATGACACACACCTGTCAATTAACTTAGTTGCTAATGTTGCAAGGTATTAGTTTTCAAAAAATAAAAGCTCAAACTTTGGAAATACTTTAGGCTATGCAAAATTGTACAGCACTCCTTTCCATATAAAACATTTATTTATTGAAAAGGAGAAGAAGGTCATGAGAGGCAAAGTAAAATAAATTGAGTGGTCACAAAAACACTGCCTCCTTTCAAGAGGTTTGGTGTTTGCACATTTTAAATAGCTGTCTTCCACGAGGTCGTTTTGAGATTATATACCAAACAAAAGAGATTTAGCAAAGATGAGTTGTGACCAAGCCAATTAGTGCATTTCCTTTTAATGTTGAAGTTCTGGGAAACTGATTTACATTGAGAAGAAATTTGAGGTAATGTTCTGGGAATATGAGACTGAAATTTCCAGTCTGTCAAAGTCTTTAAGAGATTTGTGGAAGTTGCACCTGAAATTTAATTATTAGTGTGACCTCTTCCAAACCACCCTCCAAAAAAGGAAGTTTTTCTTTCTTTTGTTTTGGTTTTCAAATGTTTAAAATTCTTTACATGATCTACTGGAAAAAGAACAAAAAGATGATGATTCATTCAAAAATAATCTGTTCATTCCTCATGAAGTAGACAGAGCCATTTTCTCATAGGTAGCACTCCTTAAGTAACGCGTCATCCTACAGTCTAGGTAAGAACCAATGGTTAGGATACAAAGGAAAATGAGAACAAGAGCGAGCTTCTGGCAGTTAAGCTATCAGCTGATACAGACTGGGGAGCTTTGATTCTGTCATGATGTGAAGGCTTCAGAATGTTAATGGTGACTATGTAAAACAGTCCAGTATGGAAGCATCTGAGATAAAATTCTTGTAAATTTTTGGCCAGGAACCCAAAACTTGCTTCAGTCTGTGGCTGCAATTTTTGTGCCAAATAAGAAGGCACTTTGCTGGCTCTTTTTTTAGGGAAGGGCCAAATGAGATAGATTGGAAATATGTACTTTGAACAGCTAGGCAGAGTCTCAGGAAGTCTGCCAAACAAGAATTCCAAATAAAATGTTTGGGAAAGAAAACAGGGATGGACTTTGCAGATGCTGGATGTGTTCCACCAGCCATCTGTGCAAAGAGTTCCTGGGTATCACATCAGCTGAGAGCTATGAAGTGGCACAGAACTATCAGCAATCACTTCGTTGTTAAATGGGTCCATTTGTTTCCCAGGCAGCCCTCTCTTTAGCAGGATAAAGTACCTGAATGTGTCTGCATTTCCTGTGAAGAACAATAACAATGACCAAAATTATTTAAACATAAAGGGGTTTTAGAAACTGAACTACTACCCCAATGCTAATGCATCAGCAGTCAAAGAAGGCAGATTAATTTACTTACGTGAGCTAAGTGCATTCTTGGCTCACAAAGGGGAGTCATTTGCTCACTTAAGCCAGAGATCCCATTTTTGACGGCAAATGTCAGTGCCTGGATTTCCCTTTGACAGTCTGGCAACCCCGCACCCCTGTTATAGTATCCATTTATTTGTCTTATTTTCAGCCAGATTAATCCATTCTGTTTTGACAAGAAGACTGATGGGTAATTGATAACTGTGATAGACACAAACAGAAGAGTTGGATGCTGAATAATTCAGCATTTTTCAGTATCAATAAGAGAACAGGTTGAAGAATTTGTGTCTCTATTTACACTTAAACTAAACTAAGTCAGCCCAGACATTTATGCTGCCAGTCTATCAGAAAACCAAACAGTGTACATTCCGTTTCCACCCGACAAAATGTTTTATAAGCTTGTAACAATATGTGTGAAGCTGCCAGAATAATAAATAGGTACAGCAGCCCATGCATGCTAATGTTATGTTGTAAGCAGTTTTGTTGACAAGTGCTAATACTTCTTTCATACTATCATCAAAAGCAGCTAATACAACAGCCATTATTTGCTGGCTTTCCAAGCAAGACATGATGGATTGTGACCTTAATATGGGTTAGCCGAGTTTTGAAAGTTAAACAACTTGCAATAAATCATAGAATTATTACAATGCAGTTTAATTGGTTAAGGACTGTTTATTTCCTAAACAGGGTGAAAAATTTCTGTTTCGGCACTTTTAATTTGCAAAGTGCATTTTCATTATGAATGGCAGTTTAATATTCTGCTCTTTTGTCATGCAAAATATGCAACACACAGGCAATCTATTAATTGGACAAAAATGCACTGCAAGCGCAAATTATCCTTTATATCATCACTTGTGAGTTTTTACATCTATTAAATGTGTTAAATGGAACATAGTTAAAGACTGTACAACTTGCGGGCTACTTCTAAAATTTAAGTCAAGCTTCAAGATGATTTTAATGACCTTTATTTTTGGCAAAATAAAGTAATTAAGTAATTGTAAATATAGAGGGCAGTTTAAAGAGTCACTGCTTCCTTAAGGCCTAGGTGCGTATGTTTTTGGATTCAGTCGTCTCAGGAAATAGGCAATAACTCTGGTTCATATTGATATGTCCTGAGACGCGGAATCCAATCTCATGCCATATACTTCGTTTTTTGCTACAGTATAATTTCCAGAGCAGAAATTTCCGTTGGCAAGTGTGTAGAAAAAGGTAAGGCAGCAGCAAATGGATACCGCAGCCTAGCTCAGCATCACTGAAGAGCCACCTCCATATGCTTTGGTTCAGTGATGTGCCTTTGCACAGGGCTATTTAGAGCACAGAAGCAGTAACAAAATACTCTGTACTAGGAATGCTGATAAGACATATGCTCAATTTTAAGGATGCCAAATCTCTCAATGTGTTCCGATAAGACCGCCTTAAAATGCATGCATCTCCTTCATTGCCACACAACTGAGCGCTTTCCCACATTTCTTGACACCTGGGCAGACCTTTTAAAAACTTAAAGCTTCCACTGACTTCAAACGTGATCCACAAGTTGGCCCAGTCAAAGCAGGGATACTTGTCGTCTCCTTCAAAGATATCCATTGTCAGCAGTACACACTGAAAGTTCAAAGTATACTTCACGTAGGCATTCCATTCATTTTCCCTAGAAATAAAAAGGTGTTAATGTGAGAACAGACATTTCCTTGTTTTAAAAGAGCTAAAGAACAATTTTTCCCCCTTCAAGTCATTCACAAAAGCAATACATTAAAATAAACTGTCTAGAACCTAAAGGTGAAAACTAAAAGTTTGAAAATTGAGAAAAGTCGTTCATCTTTATGTTATACAGTAGCGCAGGAGTGCTTCAGGATTTTAGAAATTTTATTCTCAAAAAAAGACAAATACAGTTCTAGAGTTTTAATCTTACCACATTAATGTTGATAATTTCTCCTCCTACTTATATGCCATGCTTACCTACACCATGTAGTTTCTCTGCCTCAGAAAAAAAGAAATGGAGCTGTGAGAGGGAGAGAGAGAGAGTCAGGAAGAGATTGTTACTATATCCAATTGTTTGTACTTTTTGCTATCACTAGTAATGAAGTGGTAAGATTAGCATATACAGCCCAATGAGTATAATTATTTTTATTATCACTAAGTATCACAAAACACTCAATTTTAACAATGATTTAATGTCTGAACTCAATTTTATGAACTGTATAGATAAGAAAAATTTATCAGAGACATAGCCATTATTTAGAAAATATTGGCGAATATAACCAAAATTCTAATTTACAAAGTCAATTAAGAAGTTGGGACACTTCTTAAAACCATAAATTAATAGATGAAATCTCTGTTCTGTGTAAGGATTAGAAGATTTCCTGAAAGCTCAGGTACGTAACAGTACAGTGACCATAAACTTGATAATTTTTAATATAATTTTAGTTATCACTTTCAACTAATTTTTCACCATACTTTACTATGAAAAATCACAAATGTACAGAAAAGTTGAAACAATTTCACAATGAATAAACATATACTCATCACTTTGATTCTGCCATTTTACTTTACTTGCCTTTGCACATAACTATCCATTCATCTTTCCACCCGTCCACCAATCTATCTTATTTTTTGATCTGTTTCAAAATAAGTTGCAGCCATCAGTATACTTCTTCCTAAATACTACAGTGTGTGTATCATTAGAGTGCAAATGGTATTTACTGTTCTTTTTTTCCTTTGACGATAAATTTGCACACAATGACATGTTCAAATCTAAAGTGTAGCATTTCATGATTTTCAACAAACTTTCGGTGAGCTCCAGTCATGTTGATGAGCTTTGTTAAATGTTGACATGGAATGAGGTTCAGTGAACAGACAAGACTCAAGAACCCTGTTTTCAGGCTGCTCACCTGAGCTAATCTCCAAGGGCCACCTCTTCCTTGGGACATCCCCCTCTGCACGTCTCAAGTTTATGCCGTTTTGCCAGGATGGGTAGTTCATATAATAGGTCTCCATCAACAATTACTATACTATCTGTTCTGTACCTATCAGGTACAAAGCATTTGGCTAAATGCCCTGGAAAGCAGGGAGTCCTAAGACACAGAGGCCAAGATATGGAGTCCCTCAAAGAGCATTTGGTAAAACTGTGTGGAATAATACAAGATTCAATTCAGTTCAGTCACTCAGTCGTATCCGACTCTTTGCGACCCCATGGACCGCAGCACACCAAGCCTCCCTGTCCATCACCAGCTCCCAGAGTTTACCCAAACTGATGCCCATTGAGTCTGCGATGCCATCCAACCATCTCATCCTCTGTCGTCCCCTTCTCCTCCTGCCTTCAATCTTTCCCAGCATCAGAGTCTTTTCCAATGAGTCAGCTCTTCGCAGCAGGGGGCCAAAGTATTGGAGTTTCAGCTTCTACATCAGTCCTTCCAATGAATATTCAGAACTGAGTTCCTTTAGGATGGACTGGTTGGATCTCCTTGCAGTCCAAGGGACTCTCAAGAGTCTTCTCCAACACCACAGTTCAAAAGCATCAATTCTTTGGTGCTCAGCTTTCTTTAACACTAGATTACATCTACTTAAAAGCCAAGAGGGTAAGAGAGGAAGTTTCAGGAATTTAGAGGAAGGAGGCAAGAATGTCCTGGAGTGTCCAGGGGTGGCTCCCTTGACCTCATCTCCACAACATCCAATCCATCAGCCACCAGAGTGACTATTTAAAAAGCAGGTCAGATACCATCACTCTCCTTTCTCAAAGCCCCTTAACTCTTGTGAAAAATTATATTCAGTCTTAGGGCAAGTAAGGTCCAGAATTTTTTAAATACATCTTTCAAAAAGTGTTACCAGCCTGCTGAAGATCTCCATAATAATTAGGGACCCATGAGGTGTCAAATTGACTAATGCACAGACACTTGAAGAGGCTCAGTATCAAGCAATGAGAGAAGAACTTAAATACCTATCTTGTGTTTTCACAGGTGTGACCTACTCCCTTGAAAAGGCCATTTCAATCTCAAATTTCTATTACTGTTTATCATCCAAAACATTGTTCAGTAATGTCTCATCTCTATTTAAGAGTTGTCCCAATATTTCTTAGGGAACCATGTCAATTTAAATTATAGTACATGTTGCTTAGATACAGGAGAAATGAGTTTAAACTGCTGAAGACATTGGATCTTTTCAAAGCGGTTCTTAAGTGCTATGAAAGAGAATAATCATAACGTGCTAATCTGTAGATTCCCCATTTTTATGTTCCCTGTTCTTGCTTCTCCTATGGCCTCAGGCAGAACTCTGTCATTTATCAAAATCATTTCTGTGTCCAAAATCCTATTCTTCAGTATTGAAAATATATGATTGTCAAAGTTAAAATAATATAATTTTTTATGAATACAAACCTTGTCTACTGTCCAAATATCTTTTAAATATTTTATTACACCTTGATCCCTAATTACTTTATGCAGAAAGGCAAATGGATTTATTACAATAATAAAACTTTTTCTGTGTGAGTTATGCAAAGATCAAGTCTAAGCAAGAAATACATCTGTATGAAATTTTTCTTTGCAATTTGGGATCTCTCATAACTTTTTAGTAAATTGCAACTCCATTACTCTTTATTCCCCAGGGATGGAAAGAATGCACTTTATTTTTTGGCACAATAAATAAACACCCTGAGCTGGTAGAAATATCAATTACAAGAGTGTCTACCCTAAAAGTCACATTCATTTTGTTTGTTATTGCAAGTTATTAAAAGGCTTCCAGGCATGCATATAAAACCTGAAAAACAACGATTGAATCTATCATATTAAATTAAAATCTCTCCATAAAAAAGTAAACCCAAGTAGTTTATCAGTAAGGGAATGCCATGCTGCCCCAGAAGTCAATACAAATAAGACTTTATTAAAACATAACTAAAATGAAGTTCCACAAGAACCCTCAATGGGAATTGTTCTGCTTCAGATTCAAATAGAGTAAAAACACATCAGCGGGCCTCAATTTTCTTAAAGTAACAAAGGAAGAAAAGCAAAATAAATTCCATGTCCAGCAACTAGAATTACTCTTGAGAAAGGAAATATGGCCTCGAAAAGTATATGTGAAGCATAGCCATACCTCAAGTTAGACAAGTCCCTGCTTTTAAAGCAGACAGTTCATCCTCTCTGGTGTTGCCTAATATTTGTCCCAGTGCGAAGTTTCTTTGATCAGTTATCTTCTTCTTAATGGACCTTCTTAAGTCAATCCCTGCAATTCTGTGAAGCGGCCATAAGTTGGCAGTCCAGCTCATTGTCTTTCGTTATTCTCCAACACTTGTCATGTCATTAAATGTTGTTTTCATGATAGTTCTCTATTTTTTCCCCTGAAGCAACTCACATGCGCACTTGCAGAAAATCCATGGGAGATAGTTAAATGTTGACAATCAGGCTAAAGTACAAATAAGTTAGGCTTCAAGATCCACTCAGGTCCCAGAATGTTAGCTGTAACTGTTTCCATCTCTAACCAGATAAATAAATGTTAGCACACTCCATCTGAAAGTTGATGTTATACGTTATCATTTTAAATGTCTACAAAATATTTCAGGGAATGGATGCCTCAGGTTTATTATATGAAAGATCTATCACCGTACATTTGCCTGGGCTCTAATATTTTATCTAAATAACATCATGATAAAAATCCCTAAGCTCTTTGAACATCCAACCAGATAGGTAATGATTAGAATATCAATACTTTTGATATAGAAGTAAAAAATACAAACCAAAAATCATCAACAGTTTTCAAAGACTTTCCTAGCAAAGTAATTTTCCAGATAGTTAAGATAAATAAAATTATTCAGTTAATATCTCCAGTTTTCCTACTTCCTGTGTACCCAGTGAACTACAGAAAGCCAAATAATACAAATGGATTGTTAAGTGTTTGTTTAGCTTTTAAAAGAAATAGCCCTCGTATTAAACAGTATGTAATCTTTCATGCTAGCCTCAAATATAAAAGATGTAGAAATACTTCTGTAAACACAAAAAGGGAGTTCTGAATTTATGATGATGAATGTTTAAGGAGACGCTATTGTATTGCTCATGTGAAATTGTTCTGGCATTTAGATGAGAAATGGGCCCATAGGAAACAATTTTGTTCAGCACAAAGATGTACCTTGAGGCCCTACCGAGCCACGTACAACATACATTAAGGTTAATGGCTTCAGTACGCTGAAGAAAGCAAAGTAACTATGAGCAAATGTGTGGGGCGTTATCCTTCATGTGGTGACTCAGCAGCAAAGGCCACTTCTGTCTTTGAAGCTGCCATATCAGCATACTTCTTTTGTAGACATGGCAATAGCAGGTCTGTACAGGAGGTCCTCCTACTGGAAATTAATAGCTTTGATGCATCTGTTCACAGTCCATTGGCCAGAACTAGTCACATGGTTGTAACTCAAAAGAAACACACGGACTATTTGGCAAGTGTGACTCTCACCATTACAGACTTTAAGGTCACTTATCATCTAATTGTGACTTTTTTTCCCCAGTTTTTGTCATGGCTATTCTGAAAATTTGGGAGTTTGAGAAAACTTTTTAAAGTTGTTATTATTATAAAAATTGAATTGTAACCCTATTAGGGAAAAGAGCAAAGAAACTAAATTGAAAACTTTTAGTGAAGATGAGGAACAAGATGGTTACCAGTTCTGGTCAAAGTAGAAGCAGTTTGCTTTCCTCTAGCAGTGATTTCAGTATTTCCTAGATTTATAATTTTATCTTGCCTTGAGTTTGGGTGGACTCCAGGAGTTGGTGATGGACAAGGAGGTCTGGCATGCTGCAGTTCATGGAGTCGCAGGGAGTCGGACATGACTGAGCGACTGAACTGAACTGAACTTTGAATCCCAAAGTAGCTTCTTTTTCTAAAGATCTTTTTTATTCTTATGTTTATGCATATATAACTTATTCTCCCTGCTTGAACCTAATAGAATTGTTCACATCACACAGAGTTTGTATGTTCAGCTCTCTTTGTTTAGGAGTTTTAGATAAATGTACATAGAAAATTTGATTATGTATAGCACACATATGTTAAGGCTATGACCTAAGAAAAAATTAGGTGGAAAAGACCTCACGTTTTAAGGAAAGACACTTAAGTCTCATACAGTCATTAGAGTAGAGCTAAGTGTGTTGTAATGACATGGGATACAGACCAAGTGTGATCCAGCCTGAGAGACAGAAAGATCCCGGGCCTCCCTCGGAGATAAGTGGGGAAAGTAGCTGCTTCTTGAAGGCAGCGGAACTAGGGCAATCCCAGGAGAGGAAGATTTAGCCGTCTGCAGGACTCAGGCAATGGCACCCCACTCCAGTACTCTTGCCTGGGGAGTCCATGGGCAGAGGAGCCTGGTAGGCTGCAGTCCATGGGGTCGCTAAGAGTCGGACACGACTGAGCGACTTCACTTTCACTTTTCACTTTCATGCATTGGAGAAGGAAATGGCAACCCACTCCAGTGTTCTTGCCTGGAGAATCCCAGGGACGGGGGAGCCTGGTGGACTGCTGTCTATGGGGTCGCACAGAGTTGGACACGACTGAAGTGGCTTAGCTTAGCTTAGGACTCAAATGAGTGTCGACAAAAAGGCATGAGCCATGTAGAAGTACATCTTTGGACCCCCGGTTTCCCAAGTGAACACGTTTATCACTTCCCCTTAGTCATTGCTAGGTCTTACTGCTTTGAAGCTTTTCTTTAAGAATATTGTAAATTGCTTACTCCTATGTCATCAGTATAACTAATCCTTAGTAATTATCAAAACCATTCGTTGTTATTACTTCATGGTCCAGTTGCCCTTCTCTAGTCCACATTAACTGATGAAGGGAATCACAGCACCTTCAGCAGAAAAGATTTTAATGCTAACTAAAGAAAACTTTAAAAAGTATTCCTTTCTGACAAATCTGATTCTGATAATACTTTATTTATATCTTTTTTTTTTTAGTGTCATGACAGGAAATGGATTTGATTTTGGAAAGGAATCATTTTGAATAACTAATCATGGATTACTCTAATTAGCAGAAAATAATTATAGCTTGGGCATAGCTCTTTAGAAGGCAAAGGATGGAGCAAAAGACTATTGGAAAAATAATACTACCTGATAGATGTTGAGATGAATCCAACAGAAAGCTTTTCTTTAAATCAATCTTTAGCTAAGGCATTTCAAATGCCTCCCATTAGAAAACTATCATGAGTTGCTATGTTGTCGGTTAGAGGATATTTTGTGTAATAATTAAAGAAGAAATCTTTAATGATTCCTAAAAAAGAAAATATAGTTTTACTTGTTCCTGTGACAATACATTCTGGATCAGAACTATCTTCGACAGTCTCAGCATATTTGTACACTGTAGGGAAGCTTACAAAATGTACATGGAGTCTTGCATGTTAATTTCACTTGGAGAATGTTTGTCACATGATTGACATGACAGAGTTGCATGTGTGGCTCCTGTCTTTTCAGAGGGGCTTGTAGGGACAGAACATGTGGCAAACGGTTGAGAAAAGGTAACACAGAGAGAGAGAGGATTCCAGCTGCATTCAGTTTCTATGAAGACTGTCAGCAGGACCAAGCTCACGAGAGAGTACAGTCCACTCAAATCACATTTTTTAGCTGAAAGAGTCTGGATGTGGGACACAGGAGACGTATGCCCCAGACATGGCACCACAGATACTTAGCTAGTCCCTAACTCTCTGACTTGACCAAGTCTTTTTGTGCCTATTTACTCATTTATTTATAATTAATAGGATCCTTCTCACAGGATTGTAACACAGTAAAGACGAAATCTCAGATCAACTTTTCAAAGTTAAAAGCAACAACAACAAAAAATGATAAAGTATTATTTGGTTAGAATATAGTCTTAATATATTTTATTTTTACCAATAAAAACATAGTGATATTGTTGGAAGTAAGGAGTATCTGATGTATGGTTGAAAAAAGCATGACATTTTCATATGAACATCATATAGAAAAACAAATAAGATGATGCATTATAAAATTGAGGACGGCTTTTATGATTATGGAAGCTAATTATGTAAGAGTGCATCTTTGCAAAGAAATACAAAATGGCGTTCTAGTCATTGGTCATAAATGACCCCTTAACACATCCCTCTGTGATTTTCCAGATTAGTTTCCAATTTAAGAATAACATTCTTGCTCTTTGAATCTTTGATTTTTTTTCACACCATTTTCCTGCTATCAGCTAGAAAGCTGTTTTTCCTGATTGCTCAAAATACTAAGTGGGATCGAGGTTTATGCTTTGAATAAATAAATGGGCCCACCAGCTAAAAAAAGCCACAGCACCCTTCCATCCTACCATTATACCATCCTGTCCCCTCTTCTTCTTTTCCTTCCTTACCTGATAAATTGAATGAAATATTATCTTGAGTGAATTGCCACTGAAACACAGGTTGGTTGCCTGGGAGAAGAGAGAAAGGCCCTAGAATCCTCTTCAATCTTCTCCCATTAGTTATTAGAATGAATCCTTTTATCTGATTAGCTAAATGGTTAACTTTGCAGTGGAGACCAGGTGTCCTTTGACTAGGATTTCAGGAGAATCTGGCTACTGGTTGTAATAAATGACTTTTAAGTTTCCTTTCAACCATAAAATGTTTTATTACAAGTAGTCTTACATAGCCTGGAGGTGGCTTGAGAGAAAAAGGAAGAGCGATTTCTAAACAAACTTGAAATAGAAAGGTCATCAGGAGAACAACACACTTCAGTTTTGGCTGGACTAGTAGACAAAAATGGAGAAGGCAATGGCATCCCACTCCAGTACTCTTGCCTGGAAAATCCCATGGATAGAGGAGCCTGGTAAGCTGCAGTCCATGGGGTTGACTAAGCGACTTCACTTTCACTTTTCACTTTCATGCATTGGAGAAGGAAATCACTCCAGTGATCTTCCCTGGAGAATCCCAGGGACGGGGGAGCCTGGTGGGCTGCTGTCTGTGGGGTGGCACAGAGTCAGACACGACTGAAGTGACTTAGCAGTAGGCAAAACAATGGGTGAGAAAAATGGAGGCTGATGCAATATCTAACCAGTCACGTACATTCTAACTTCTTAAACCTTATATCTATTTCTTTCTGAGCAGGGAAAGTGGGTTTCAGCAAAAACAAAAACCAACAAGATTCTTTGGTGGAGGAGGAGAAAGAAAGGAGACAGTATATATGTTCTTTCAGTGATAGGAGAAACTTAACCCAAATATGAAATAGATACCTCATTCCTAGAACGACTTAGATTTTCTATGACCTTGAATCTTCAGTGCTCAGGCCTCTTGGTGACAGAATGCGCAGAATGGCTGGAGAGTAGTAAGCAAAGCCTGTGATGTTTTCCCCTTCCTTTGCCACTGGGCCTTACTCCTGATTTTTAAGAACCTCCTTCTCTCAGAATGTTCCCTCATCTGTCCCTTTGAGGACTCTGCCCGGGAGAGCATATCTTGCATTTGAACTGACTGAGGACCTCAGACCTCAGACCTAGCTGAGAGCCCTTTGTTGCTGCTCAGTGATCAGTCAGGTCGAACTCTTTGCGACCCCATGGACTGCAGCACTCCAGGCCTCCCCATCCTTCATCATCTCACAGAGTTTGCTCAAACTCATATGCATTGAGTTGGTGATACCATCCAACCATCTCATGCTCTGTCGTCCCCTTCTCCTCCCGCTTTCAATCGTTCCCAGCATCAGGGACTTTTCCAGTGAGTCGGCTCTTCGCATCAGGTGGCCAAAGCATTGGAGTGTCAGCTTCAGCATCAGACCTTCCAATGAGTATTCAGAGTTGATTTCCTTTAGGATGGATGGGTTTGATTTCCTTGCAGTTCAAGGCACTCTAAAGAGTCTTCTCCAACACCACAGTTCAAAAGCATCAATTCTTTGGCGCTCAGCTTTCTTTATAGTCCAACTCTCACATCCATACATGACTACTGGAAAAACCATAGCTTTGACTAGATGGACCTTTGTTAGTAAAGTAATGTCTCTGCTTTTTAACATACTGTCTAGGTTGGTGATAGGTTTTCTTCCAAGGAGCAAGAGTCTTAATTTCATGGCTGTAGTCACCATCAGCAGTGATTTGGGAGTCAAAGAAAATAAAGGCTCTCACTGTTTCCATTGCTTCCCCCATCTACTTGCCATGAAGTGATGGGACCACATGCCATAATCTTAGTTTTCTGAATGTACAGTTTTAAGCCAACTTTTTCACTCTCCACTTTCACTTTCATCATGAGGCTCTTTAGTTCTTCTTCACTTTCTGCCATAAGAGTGGTGTCATCTGCATATCTGAGGTTATTGATATTTCTCCTGCCAATCTTTATGTTTGAGCTTCATCCAGCCTGGAATTTTACATGATATACTCTGCATATAAGTTAAATAAGTAGAGTGACAATATACAGCCTTGGCGTACTCCTTTCCCAATTTGGAACCAGTCTGTTGTTCCATGTCCAGTTCTAACTCTTTCTTCTTGACCTGCACACACATTTCTCAGGAGGCAGGTCAGGTGGTCTGGTATTCCCATCTCTTTAAGAATTTTCCACAGTTTATTGTGATCTACACAGTCAAAGGCTTTGGCTTAGTCAATAAAGCAGGAATAGATGTTTTTCTGTAACTCTCTTGCTTTTTCGATGATCCAACTGGCAGTTTGATCTCTGTTTCCTCTGCCTTTTCTAAATCCAGCTTGAACATCTGGAAGTTCATGTTTCATATACTGTTGAAGCCTGGCTTGGAGAATTTTGAGCATTACTTTGCTAGCCTGTGAGATGAGTGCAATTGTGTGGTAGTTTGAGCATTCTTTGGCATTGCCTTTCTTTGGGATTGAAATGAAAACTGACCTTTCCCAGTCCTGTGGCCACTGCTGAGATTTCCAAATTTGCTGGCATATTGAGTGCAGCACTTTCACAGCATCATCTTTTAGAATTTGAAATAGCTCAACTGGAATTCCATCACCTCTACTAACTTTGTTTGTAGTGATGCTTCCTAAGGCCCACTTGACTTCCATTCCAGGATGTCTGGCTCTAGGTGAGTGATCACACCATTGTGGTTATCTAGTTCATGAAGATCTTTTTTGTATAGCTCTTCTGTGTATTCTTGGCACCTCTTCTATCGTTTGCTTCTGTTAGGTCCATCCTATTTCTGTCCTTTATTGTGCTCATCTTTGCGTGAAATATTCCCTTGGTATCTCTAATTTTCTTGAAGAGATCTCTAGTCTTCCCCGTTCTGTTGTTTTCCTCTATTTCTTTGCTTTGACCGCTGAGGACGGCTTTCTTTTCTCCTTGCAATTCTTTGAAACTCTGCATTCAAAAGGGTATATTTCTCCTTTTCTCCTTTGCTTTTTGCTTCTTGTGTTTTCTCAGCTATTTGTAAGGTCTCCTCAGACAACCATTTTTCCTTTTTGCATTTCTTTTTCTTGGAGATGATCTTGATTACTGCCTCCTTTACAGTGTCATGAACCTCCGTCCATAGTTCTTCTGGCACTCTGTCTATCAGATCTATTCCTTTAAATCTATTTCTCACTTCTACTGTATAATCGTAAGGGATTTGATTTAGGTCATACCTGAAGGGTCTAGTGGTTTTCCCTCCTTTATTCAATTTAAATCTGAATTTGGCAATAAGGAGTTCATGATCTGAGCCACAGTCATCTCCCAGTCTTGTTTTTGCTGACTGTATAGAGCTTCTCCATCTTTGGCTGCAAAGAATATGATCAATCTGATTTCAGGATTGACCATCCGGTGATGTCCATGTGTAGAGTCTTCTCTTCTGTGTTGTTGGAAGAGGGTATTTGCTATGACCAATGCATTCTCTTGGCAAAACTCTATTAGCCTTTGCCCTACTTCATTTTGTACTCCAAAGCCAGATTTGCCTGTTTCTCCAGGTATCTCTTAACTTCCTACTTTTACATTCTAGTCCCCTATAATGAAAAGGACATCTTTCTTCCTTTTCAAGATACATGGCAAGATGCATGCGGTAAATTCTTGGAGCAAGCCCTCCAGTTTCACTGGAGCACAGGATCAACTGTATGATATTCTGGCAACCTCTTGTTTCCTCAGAATTCTTCTGGAATGTTGATTTTGCAGTTTGGATTAGTTCAACAGCCATTTCTTGAATGCCCACTAAGTGACAAGTGCTATGCCAAAGCAGGGCAATAAAACATGAAAGGTTCACATAGTCTTTGCCCTCAGATCACTTACAGTGGGGGAAATCCTTTCAGGTTTTAGAGTTACTAGAGATATGCTTGGAGTGCTTGGAATATTGGATGCTGAGAGGCTCCTAACTCAGCAAAAAGCAGGGTGGTTAGAACCCAGTCTAGGTGGAGGAGCAGGAATTAGGGGAGAAACAGAAGCAGAGGTATTCGAGGCACAGGGGAGAAAAGCGTGAAAAAAGCAAAAGCTGAGAAACAGCCTTTGAGTTTGGGAAACTATAGATAGTCCAGATTCCAGAACATTCATTCCAGTAGTTTCTGAGAGGGTTCCTTACCACTTTAGTCCTTTGGGTATGTTTGTTTGGTTTTTGATGTGATACTGAGATGAGAATATAGTTCTATGGCTCCCATTATAGGTGTGGACCACACCCTTCACTTAAAGAGTTTGGAATTACTAGTAGTGTTTCATTCCCAGAATACGATGTATTTGTGTTAGTGTTACATTATTATTTATACCACATGATGATTTTGTAACCAAACACTGCATGTATTCAGTGTTGTATGAATTTCTTTGACTCAATAAGCCCCATGATCGTACATGATTAGGCAGTATACCCAAGGTTATAACAGAGGCCAATAATGAGACATTTGCAAATTGCTGTCTTCTTTTTTGATAAGAAAATCTACTGCTTTGTAAGTGATTCTGATTATAATTCACGCAGCCCATCTAGTGTCATGTATTGATGCTTTCTGCTGCTGCTAAGTCGCTTCAGTCGTGTTCGACTCTGTGCGACCCCATAGACAGCAGCCCACCAGACTCCTGTGTCCCTGGGATTCTCCAGACAAGAATACTGGAGTGGGTTGCCATTTTCTTCTCCAATGCATGAAAGTGAAAAGTAAGGGAAGTCGCCCAGTCATGCCCAACTCTTAGCGACCCCATGGACTGCAGCCCACAAGGCTCCTCCGTCCATGGGACTTTCCAGGCAAGAGTACCGGAGTGGGGTGCCATGTAATTCCTTATGTCCTCAGCGGGCTTCCCTGGGACTCAGACGGTAGAGAATCTTCCAGCAGTGCAGGAGACCAGGGTTCGATCCCTGGGTCCAGAAGATCCCCTGGAGAAGGGAATGGCAACCCATTCCAGTATTCTTGCCTGGAGAACTCCATGAAGAGAGGAGCCTGGTGAGCTACAGTCCTTGCGGTCTCCAAGGGTCGGACATGACTGAGCATGTAACGAATTATGTGTCCATTATTTGTCAGTACCAAACCTTAAATCCCCCTGATAGACTGTGTTGTCCCCCACCCCCTCAATTTTTAAAAACAAATAAAACCCTGATATCTGAATATATGAAGAGCAAAAGTGTTCTTCCTAGATTGTAGTTCTATCTTCTCTATCCTGGTATAATAATAACTCTTTGAAATAAGTTTTAAGAAAGTAAGATTTAAAAATTAAAGACTGTCATTTTAAAATATAAGTGTAACTACAATTTGGATATGTACAACTAAAGATGCTGTTCGCTGGTTGACTACTAGCTCAGCCTTTGATGATGCTGAGTATAAATAGCATATGTGACATTAGGGATTCATTCCCAGCTCAGTTTTGTGAATCAGGGTGGAAGCTAATTTTCATGATTCCTCATCTGAGGAGGAAGCTACTATGTACAAAAGATGTGAAATCACCGCTGAGAATGTACATTTGTTAAGAGCGAAGCCTTTATTCTCTTGTGAAGTTCTCCAATTATGCTATTTATTTCAACTTTAAGGCAATTAAAAAATGACATATACAAGTTATTTGAAACTGTGTCTATACTCAAAAAGCAAAATGGAAAATTAAAAGATGGGAGTAATTTAAGTTTGAAATGTTTCATTCAGTTATCTAGATATTTGAGATCTGAAATGTCTGAATAATTGCGTGATACTCATCTTCTACATATGCACAGTGAAAAAGGGGGAGAAATCCTTTGAAATGATCATAATTTCCTCTTATGTCAACATTAATATGTCACAATATTTTTTTTTTGTTTTATGGGATTCATTTCCTGTTGATGTAGAATTTTAAGGTGAAGATAATCACAATAATTAAGGAGTAAATGTGTAAATGAGGGCCTGATTCAAGTTATTTAATTAACGTAGATGCATGAAAATTTGGCAACTAGAGGATTAAAATATGATCTAATTTTTTCTGTACTTTTCCGTTCTCCTAAACTGTCACCAAAGAGAGGGCAATAGTAGAGAATTACAAATGTGTTAAAATATATATATCAGCGAGTTATTTCCTGCTCCTTTATGACCGTCTAGTCTAACACAGACGTATCTCGTTTTATAGCACTTTTCAGATATTGAATTCTTTTACAAATTGAAGGTGTCTGGCAACCCCGTGTTGATCAAGAAGTCTGTCAGCACCATTTTCCACACAGCATTGGCTGACTTTGTGTCTCCGTGTCACAGTTTGGTAATGCTCGCAACATTTCACACTTGATCATTATTATTTGTTATGGTGATCTGCGATGTTACTCTTGTGGTTGTCTTCAGGCACCGCAGATCACGCCCATGAAGGCAGCAAACTGAATTGGTGGTTGTTGTGTGTTCCCATTGCTCTCCTGGGTGTGTTTCCCCATCTCTCTCCTCCTGCTTGGGCCTCCCTATTTCCTGAGATGCAACAGTATTGAAAGTAGGCCAGTTAGTAACCCTACATGGACTCTCAGTGTTGTAGTGAAAGGAAGAGTTGCCCATCTCTCTCTTTAAATCAAGAGCTAGAAGTGAGTACAGTTATTGAGGAAGGCATTTCAGGAGCAGAGACAGGCCGAAAACCAGGCCTCTAGCATCAGTGCGCTTCCCTGATAGCTCAGCTGGTAAAGAATCCATCTGCAATGCAGAAGACCCTGGTTCAATTCCTGGGTCGGGAAGATCCCTTGGAGAAGGGATAGGCTACCCACACCAGTATTCTTTGGGCTCCCCTGTGGCTCAGCTGGTAAAGATTCCACCTGCAATGCGGGAGACCTGGGTTCAATTCCTGGGTCAGGAAGATCCCCTTGAGAAGGGAAAGGCTACCCACTCCAGTATTCTGGCCTGGAGAATTCCATGGACTGTATCGTCCATGGGATGGCAAAGAGTCAGACACGACTGAGCAACCTTCATTTTCACTTTCACTTGCATCAGTTAGAGAAGTTGTGGATACAAAGAAAAAGTGCTTGAAGGAAATTAAAAACACTACTCCAGTGAACACATGAATGATAAAACAGCCTTTTTGCTGATATGAAGACAACTTTAGTGATTTAGATAGAGATCAAACCAGCAACCTTTCCCTAAGCCAAAGCCTAATCCAGAACAAGGCCCTAACTCTCTTCACTTCTGTGGAGACAGAGAGAAGTGAGGAAGCTTGCAGAAGAAAAGTTTGAAGCTGACAGAGATGGGTTCAGGAGGCTGAAGTGAAGAAGCCCTCTTTATATCCTAAACATGTGAGGTGAAACAGCAAGTGCTGATGTAGAAGCTGCAGCAGGTTATCCAGAAGATCTAAAGGATAAGGAATGAAGGCGGCTGCACTGAACAACAGACTTCCGTGTAGAGGGAACAGCCTTCTATTTGAAGAAGATGCCGTGGAGGGCTTCCACAGCTAGAGAACTCAGTGCTTGGCTTCCAAACTTCAAAGGATTGGCTGACTCTCTTATGAGCGACTCGTGCAGTAGCTGACTTGAAGTTGAAGCCCATTCTGAAAATCGTAGGGCTCTAAAGAGCAATCCCACTGCTGGGCAACACACCGAGGAAACCAGAATTGAAAGAGACATGTGTACCCCAGTGTTCATTGCAGCACTGTTTACAATAGCCAGGACATGGAAGCAACCTATATGTCCGGCAGACGAATGAATAAGAAAGCTGTGGTACATATACACAATGGAATATTACTCAGCTATCAAAAAGAATACATTTGAATCAGTTCTAATGAGGTGGATGAAACTGGAGCCTATTATACAGAGTGAAGGAAGTCAGAAAGGAAAATACCAGTACAGTATATTAACACATATATATGGAATTTAGAAAGATGGTAACAATGACCCTATATGCAAGACAGCAAAAGAGACACAGATATAGAGAACAGACTTTTGGACTCTGTGGGAGAAGGTGAGGGTGGGATGATCTGAGAGAATAGCACTGAAACATGTATATTACCATATGTGAAATAGATGACCACTCCAAGTTCGATGCATGAAACAGGGCACTCAAAGCCAGTGCACTGGGACGACCCTGAGGGATGGGGTGGGGAGGGAGGTGGGAGGGGGGTTCAGGATGGGGGACACATGTACACCCGTGGCTGATTCATGTCGGTGTATGGCAAAAACCACTACAATATTGAAAAGTAATTAGCCTCCAATTAAATAAATTAATTTTTTTAAAAAGAATTATGCTCAATCTACTCTACCTGTGCTCTCTAAATGGAACCAAAGAGGCCGGATTACAGCACATTGGTTGACAACATGACTTACTGCATATTTTAAGCCTACTATTCAGACCTTTTCTTTTCCCCCTTTGGCCAATCCAAGTAGCACTTGAGATCTTAGTTCCCCTGCAGAGGAAGAGCAGAATCCTAACCCTGGACTGCCAGGGAATTCTCTGTTGAGACTTTCTGTTTAGAAAAAAAGATTTCTTTCAAAATATTATTGCTCATTGTCAATGCACCTGGTCATCCAACAGTGCTGATCAAGATGTACAATGAGATTAACGTTGTTTTCATGCCTGCTAACACACATCCTTTCTGCAGCCCATGGATCAAGGAGTAATTTCAACTTCCAAGTCTTATTATATTAAGAAATACATTTCATGAGGCCATAGCTGCCATAGATAGTGACTCCTCTGACAATTCTAGGCAAAGTAAATTAAAAACCTTCTGAAACGGAGTCCCCATTCTTGATGCCACTCTAGATACCAGGGAAGTCCTGCTTTTATTAGTACTATATTATTACCTTGCTTTCTGTTCCTTACAGTTAAAATCAATACCTATATAGGGTAAAATGAACCAGCTGATCATTTATTCCCAGCTGAGAGAAAAATGATAAGGTGATGCATTGTGGGTCCTGGACCAACCTGAGTAAAGCATGATGGGAGAGTCTCCTTTCGATGGGATGAAATGACTAGTCTTCCCTACATATCCCAGAATCACAACAGAGGAGCCCAGTATGGGGTTGGGAGAAGGCAGTGAGATAATGAATTCTAGTTTGGACATAAACTTTGAAGTGGCAGGAGCTGATCTGGGTGGAAGCAGTTAGAGTTGGAGCTATGAATTTGGAGCTCATCAGGGAGGTCTGGGTGGTTAAGAGTCCTCAGAGACGCCTCAGGGTTTACAGAAGGTAACATTAGGGACAGAAGGAGGAAGAAGGGATTTTGTTTTGTTGTTCAGTTGCTGAGTTGTGTCCAGCTCTTTGCAACCCAATGAACTACAGCATGCCAGGCTTCCCTGTCCATCACCATCTCTCGGAGTTTGCTCAGATTCATGTCCATTGAGTTGGTGATGCTATCTAACCATCTCATCCTCTGCGGCTCCCCTTCACCTCCTGCCCTCAATCTTTCCTATCATCAGGGTTTTTTCCAATGAATCGGCTCTTCGCGTTAGGTGGCCAAAGTATTAAGCTTCAGTATGAGTCCTTCCAATGAATATTCAAGGTTGATTTCCTTTAGGATTGACTGCTTTGATCTCCTTGTAGTCGAAGGGACTCTCAAGAAGCTTCTCCAGTACCACAATTCAAAAGCATCAATTCTGTGCTCAGCCTTCTTAATTGTCCTACTCTCACATCCATACATGACTACTGGAAAAACCACAGCCTTGGCCATATGGACCTTTGTCGGCAAAATTATGTCTCTGCTTTTTAATATGGTGTCTGGGTCTATCATAGCTTTCCTTCCAAGGAGCACGTGTCTTTTAATTTCATGGCTGCAGCCACTGTCTGCAGTGATCTTGAAGTCCAAGAAAATAAAATCTGTCCATTCTTCCACTTCTTCCCCATCTGTTTGCCATGAAGTGAGGGGACCAGAGGCCATGATCTTAGAGTGGTATCATCTGCATATGTGAGGAAGACAGCTAGAATAGAAGAGTGCCAGGAAGCAAGGGGGACAGAGTTTCATGAAAGAATGAGCATTCATTAGTTCAAATGCCCAGAGAGATCAAATTCGATTGGGACTAAAAGTTGTTCATTGAATTAGGCCAGTAGATTACTGTAGCCACTAGAAAATGCCTTTAGCAGTAACTACCCTTTTCAAGAAGCTTCTCAGAGAAGGAAAGGAGACCAAGCAGTAAGGAAGTGACCATAAAAGGTAACTAATAAAGCAGTAACTAGACTGCTGTAATCAAATGGATTTTAGGAAGATGAATCAGGGAAAGTTAGAAAAATCCAGAAAGCCAGTAAGCTACTTAGGTAAATGAGATTAACAATAATAAAAATAGAAGGGATTTTTAAAAAAAATTATGTATTTGTATTAATTGGAAGATAATTACCTTACAATATTGTGATGGCCTCTGCCATATATCAGCATGAATCTGCCATAGGCATACATGTGTCCCCTCCCTTCTAAACCTCCCACCTACCTCCCTCCCCACCCTATCCCTCCAGGTTGTCACAGAGCACCAGCTTTGAGTTGCCTACATCATACATTAAACTCCGACAGGCTGTCTCTTTTACATATGGTAATATATATGTTTCAATGGTATTCTCTCAAATCATCCCACCCTCTCCTTCTCCCACTGTGTTCAAAAGAAGGGATTTTAATTCCTAAATAGTTTTGACTTCATCTCATATTTAGCACCAAAGAAAAACGTACTTACATTTTCTGTATTTCAGCTTATTGATTTTTAAAAATATCTAACCCTTTGCAACCCTCACACTGAGTCTAAGGTCAAATCCTTCTTTGTTCTATGATATCTTCTCTCCATTCCACAGCCAGTGGTGTTTCCTTGGCCCTGCTAGGCTGCTTGCGTTGGTCTCTCCTCTGGTCTGTGTAAAATGTACTTGGTGGACGAACATTTCTGCTTCATGTCCCCTAGGTTCACATTCTTACTACTCTCACCAGCTCCTGATCTTCTTTGGTAATAAATTCAGATTTCTGCTCTGCCCTTCTCTCTTCCTAATTGCCAGTTGTGATCCTTTTCCCTTTCCTCCTCTGTCATTCCATCTTCCCTTCTGAGTCCCTGCGTATTTGTCTCCAGATGCTTTCTACTGCTTGAAAAGTTGCCTTTCTGAAGCTCTCACTTCTCTTATGTTTTGAAATTGTTTCCCTCAATAGAAAAGAAGCAATGTTACATTAACATTTTTATTTAGATTACTTTCCTCTTGAACAAATATCATATTTCATACATATAACTCAAAATGTTTTAATGATTTTTCTTTGTCAGAACTCAAGCAAGACCCTCACAGAAACATAGAGGGTATCCTAAGGCTCAGTAGATTGTCATAGTTACTTAAATATTTACTGGTGTCTTTCAGTCGAATTGAGGCATTTTAACTCCTAGAATGCTAATAGAACTCCTTAAGCCTCTAGGAGTTATTAAGACATCAGCCGGTGTTAATGCTGGCAAAGGAAAGAGGAAGAAGTAATAAAGAGTAAATTAAGGCAAGGATGAAGATGGCCTAGGACCAGGGCTCATCTCTCCATTTCTCAGAGAGGGCAAGCCCAGAGGCGACAGGCGTGGAGGGCTCTGGGCACCAGAAGCACTTGGACATCTAATTAGTGGAAGAGGCTGGAGGAGGGGGACAGTGATGCTAATCAGGAAAGGATGCTCAAGTGAGACAAGGCAAAATGAAAATGAACTTCTCATATCATAGGCTTGTCCCGGTGAATAAGAGCCTGTTTTTAAGGTTTTTTGTTTTTGTTCTTTCCTTTGAGGGTTTCATTTCCATTTCTTTTCAAATATGCCCATGATTATTCAATAAGGGAAAGAAGGGTTTACCTTTACAGAGACCCTCTTTTCCATGCAGCACTTTAGTTGCAGGGAAGACTGTAGGAGACATGGTTTGTTTACTCATTCACTCATTTATGCATATATTCCTTCATTCATTACAAAAAATTTCAATGAGAGTGTGATATATATGTGCTAGGTACCCTGGTAGTTTGTATAACAAGACAGCCACAATTCCTGTTCCTCCTGGAGATTCAAGTGGTATGTGAAGACAAAGAGAAAGGCAGTTACAGTCCAGCATAAGTGCCATGATCAGAGTAGTATAGGGGCTTCCTGAGATACAGAGGCAAGAAAGCCAATCCAGATCAGAAGCAATAGATAAAACTTTACGGCAGGAATGACATTTTAGAATTAAAAGGGTAGAAATTGGCCAGGCAAAGCTGGAGAGAGGGGCAGAGAAGTGAAGAGAGAGAAGCAGAATAATACTCCCAGCTAGAAAAGATGGGTAACACTATAAGGACGAAAGAATGTCATACTTCCACATATGTTAACAAAATTACTCTTACGTGGCTGGAAAGAAGAGTTGAAGGGTTAAGAAGGTAAAAGACAAGTCTGGTCCCCATCATAAAGACCTTCTACATGCTGTGCATGTTCACCACAGTTCAGTTACTCAGTCGTGTCCGACTCTTTACGACCCCATGGAATGCAGCACGCCAGGCCTCCCTGTCCATCACCAACTCCAAGAGCTTGCTCAAACTCATGTCCATTGAGTTGGTGATGCCATCCAACCATCTCATCCTCTGTTGTCCTCTTCTTCTGTCTTCAATCTTTCCCAGCATCAGGGTCTTTTCCAATGAGTCAGTTCTTTGCATGAGGTGGCCAAAGGATTGGAGTTTCAGCTTCAGCATCAGTCCTTCCAATGAATATTCTGGACTGATTTTCTTTAAAATGGACCGGCTGGATCTCCTTATAGTCCAAGGGATGCTCAAGAGTCTTCTCCAACACCAGAGATCAAAAGCATCAATTCTTCTGTGCTCAGCTTTCTTTATAGTCCAACTCTCATATCCATACGTGACTACTGGAAAAACCATAGCTTTGACTACATGGACCTTTGTTGGCAAAGTAATATCTCTGCCTTTTAATATGCTGTCTAGGTTGGTCATAGCTTTTCTTCCAAGGAGTAAGCGTCTTTTAATTTCATGGCTGCAGTCACCATTTGCAGTGATTTGCGAGGCCCAAAAAATAAAGTCAGCCACAGTTTCCATTGTTTCTCCAACTATTTATTTGCATGAAGTGATGGGACTGGATGCCATGATCATAGTTTTCTGAATGTTGAGGTTTAAGCCAACTTTTTCACTGTCCTCTTTCACTTTCATCAAGAGGCTCTTTAGTTCTTCTTCACCTTCTGCTATAAGGGTGGTGTCATCTGCATATCTGAGGTTACTGATATTTCTCCTGGCAATCTTGATTCCAGCTTTTGCTTCATCCAGCCTGGCAATTCACATGATATACTCTGCATATAAATTAAATAAGCAGAGTGACAATATATAACCTTGACGTACTCCTTTTTCTAGTTGGAACCAGTCTGTTTTTCCATGTCCAGTTCTAACTGTTGCTTCCTGACCTGCACACAGATTTCTCAGGAGGCAGGTCAGGTGGTCCTGTATTCCCATGTCTTGAAGAATTTTCCACTGTTTGTTGTGATCCACACAGTCAAAGGCTTTGGCGTAATCAATAAAGCAGAATAGGTGTTTTTCTGAAACTCTCTTGCTTTTTCCATGATCCAACGGATATTGGCAATTTGATCTGTGGTTCCTCTGCCTTTTCTAAATCCAGCTTGAACATCTGGAAGTTCTCAGTTCACTTACTGTTAAAGCTTAGCTTGGAGAATTTTGAGCATTACTTTGCTAGCATGTGAGATGCAATTGTACAGTAGTTTGAACATTCTTTGGCATTGCCTTTCTTTGGGATTGGAATGAAAACTGACCTTTTCCAGTCCTGTGGCCACTGCTGAGTTTTCCAAATTTGCTGGCATATTGAGTGCAGCACTTTCACAGTATTGTCTTTTAGGATTTGAAATAGTTCAACTGGAATTCCATCACCTTCCCTAGCTTTATTCATAGTGATTCTTCCTAAGGCCCACTTGACTTTACATTCCAGGATGTCTGGCTGTAGGTGAGTGATCACGCCATCATTGGTGTCTGGGCCATTAATGTATTTTTGTACAGTTCTGTGCATTCTTGGTACCTCTGCTTAACATCTACTTCTTCTGTTAGGTCCATACTGTTTCTGTCCTTTATTGTACCCATCTTTGCATGAAACTTTCCCTTAGTATCTCTAATTTTCTTGAAGAGATCTCTAGTCTTTCCCATTCTATTATTTTCCTCTATTTTTTTTTTTTTTGCATTCATCACTGAGGAAGTCTTCTTATCTCTCCTTGCTGTTCTTTGGATAAAGATTTCTATTAATCCTAAGACTATGGGAGAATCACTGAAAGGTTTTCCATAGGGAAATGTCTTAACCAGAATTACTTTGCAGACAGTTGATTCTTATTGTAAAGTGGAAATGGGATTAGAGGGAGTGGGCAGATAGGAGATTGGATATCGATTTCTAAATCCCTAGTGCAGTGATTCTAGCCAGAGATACACACACACACACACACACACACACACACAGAAGTCGCTCAGTCGTGTCCGACTCTTTGCGACCCCATGGATTGTAGCCCACCAGGCTCCTCGGTCCATGGGATTTTCCAGGCATGAATACTGGAGTGGGTTGCCGTTTCCTTCTCCAAGCCAGAGATAGGGGTGGCCTAAATTAGGTTAGCAGCAAGGGAACATTTCATGCAAAATGGATACAATAAAGAACAGAAATGGATGTAACAGAAGCAGAAGATATTAAGAAGAGGTGGTAAGAATACACATAAGAACTATACAGAAGAACTACTTTTACATTCCAGTTCCCTATGATGAAAAGGGCATCTTTTGGGGGTGTTAGTTCTAGAAGGTCTTGTAGGTCTCCATAGAATCGTTCAGCTTCAGCTTCTTCAGCATTACTGGTCAGGGCATAGACTTAGATTACTGTGATAGTCAATGGTTTGCCTTGGAAATGAACAGAGATCATTTTGTCATTTTTGAGATTGCATCCAAGTACTGCATTTCTGACTCTTGTTGACTGTGATGGCTACTCCATTTCTTCTAAGGGATTCTTGCCCACAGTGGTAGATATAATGGTCATCTGAGTTAAATTCACCCATTCCAGTCCATTTTAATTAACTGACTTCTAAATTGTTGACCTTCACTCTTGCCATCTCCTGTTTGACCACTTCCAATTTGCCTTGATTCATGGACCTAACATTCCAGGTTCCTATGCAATATTGCTCTTTACAGCATCGGACTTTACTTCCATCACCAGTCACATCCACAACTGAGTGTTGTTTTTGCTTTGGCTCTGTCTCTTCATTCTTTCTGGAGTTATTTCTCCACTAATCTCCAGTAGCATATTGGGCATCTACTAACCTGGGGAGTTCATCTTTCAGTGTCTTATCTTTTTGCCTTTTCATACTGTTCATGGGGTTCTCAAGGCAAGAATACTGAAGTGGTTTGCCATTCCCTTCTCCAGTGGGCCATGTTTTGTCAGAACTCTCCATCATGACCCATCTGTCTTGGGTGGCTTTACATGGCATGGTTCATAGTTTCATTGAGTTAGACAAGCTGTGGTCCATGTAATCAGATTGGTTAGTTTTCTGTGACTGTGGTTTTCAGTCTGTCTGCCCTCTGATGGAGAAGATAAGAGGCTTATAGAAGCTTCCTGATGGGAGAGACTGAGGGGGAAACTGGGTCTTGTTCTGATGGGTAGGGGCAAGCTCAATAAATCTTTAATCCAATTTTCTGTTGGTTGGGCTGTGTTCCCTCCCTGTTGTTTCACCTGAGGCCAAACTATGGTGGAGGTAGTGAAGATAGTGGCGATCTCCTGCAAAAGGTCCCATGCACGCACTGCTGTAAGCAGTGCTCCCAACCCTGCAGCAGGCCACCGCCCACCCATGCCTCCACCGGAGACTCCTGGGCAAGTCTGGGTCAGTCTCTTGTGGGGTCCCTGCTCCTTTCTCCTGGGTCCTGGTGCACACAAGGTTTTATTTGTCCCCTCCAAGCGTCTGTTTCCCAGTCCTGTGTAAGTTCTGGCGGCTCTATGGTGGGTTAATGGCGACCTCCTCCAAGAGGGTTATGCCATAACCGTATCTGCTGCATCCAGAGCCCCTGCCCCTGTGGCAGGCCACTGCTGACCCTACCTCCTCAGGAGACACTCAAACACAGTTCTGTCTCAGTCTCTGTGGGGTCTCTGGGTCCTGGTGCACACAAGGTTTGTTTGAGCCCTCTGAGCATCTCTCCAGGTATGGGGTGTAATTCTAAATGTGATTTTGCCCCTCCTGCTGTCTTGCTGGGGCTTTTCCTTTGCCCTTCGACGTAGGGTATCTGTTTTTGGTGGGATCCAGCAATCTCCTGTCAGTAGTTGTTCAGCAGTGAGTTGTAATTTTGGAGTTCTTTGCATGGATGTTTGCATAGAAGTAGTGACTCCCTCAAGGCAGAGACTAGATTTGTTTCTTTACCAGGATAATAAAGACAATAACTCCCTTAGGGGCAAAGGTTGGGCCGGTCTGCTGGCAGCCCTCTTAGAAGATTGGGTTCCTAAATTTGAGGTTTCTCAACTGTGACACAAACCCACTGTGTGTACAGCATCTGAATTGTCCTGTGTTACTTGAGGGGCAAGGGTAACAAATGTGAACATCAAGCTGGCATTGTCCATGGTACCTTGAGTCTTTAGGTCTTCACCTCTTTCCAAAGGGCCCTGGCCCTCAGCCAGCAATTATGAAACTGAATGCAAAAGGAGAAGGAGGCAGCAGAGGATGAAATGGTTAGATAGCATCACTGATCCAGTGGACATGAACTTGAGCAAACTCCAGGAGATGGTGAAGGACAGGGAATCCTGGCATGCTGCAGGCCATGGGGTCACAAAGAGCTGGACGTGACTTAGCAACTGAACAACAACAGCAATGAAACTGTTGGCAGACTATCCTTTTAGCTTGTAAGCAGAGTAAAATCTCAGACCCTTCACTTTTCCTGATCAAGTTGTCTGTTCAGCATAGACCTGCATATTGTAAATCCTTGAAAGAGATATTCTGTAAGACATTGTTTCACAGTCTTGACATTACATGTGTGTGCATGTGTGTGTGCTAAGTCACTTCAGTTGTGTCTGACTCTTTGTGACTCTATGAACCATAGCCCACCAGGCTCCTCTGTCCTTGGGATTCTCAAGGCAAGAATACTGGAGTAGGTTATCATGCCCTTCTCTAGAGCATCTTCCCTACCCAGGGATCGAACCTGTGTCTCTTATGTCTCCTGCATTGGTAGGTTTTTCATTTTTTTTTTTTTTTAAACCACTATCACCACCTGGGAAACTCTTAATTGTAAACAATATAAAAACAGGAGCTCAAGAGACAAGATTGTTCATTTTCACATTGAAGAGTTCAATCTTTTGCTTATTTGATTGGGGAAAATTTTAGAAACACAAGATTATTCTGTGTTTAAAAATTTCTTCTTACAGCTACAAATCTATGGAGGATCTATATAGTGCAAATCCTTGCTATCTAGTGTTCTTCCCTGGTAGATCAAGGAGACCTGGGTTCGACCCATAGGTCGGGGAGATGCCCTGGAGAATGGAATGGCTATCCACTTCAGTATTCTTGTCTGGAGAATTCCGTGGACAGAGGAGGCTGACTGGCTACAGTCCATTGGGTTGCAAAGAGTCAGACACAACTGAGTGACTAATACTTTGCTATCTAATGAATATTAAATATCATAAATGTATGTTGAAATCACACAAGAAAATTCCACATACTGACAGCAATCATAGAAAATAGCATAGACAAAGTAGTCATTGGCAAACAAATACCACTTATGTGTTAATGCCAAGGAACAATCATGTATTTATTTATATATTTAGTGATCTCTAACTTTCCAGTGTTTATTCAGGGATGGGCACATAATTTATAAAAATACACCACTTTTTTAATTTGTGTGTGCAAGTATGCATGTGTATAAAATGCCTAGTTGTATGTCAGAATATGTTAAGGATATGCTTTGTCAGTATGTGAACTGTGAACTTCCAGATGTTCAGGCTGGTTTTAGAAAAGGCAGAGGAACCAGAGATCAAATTGCCAACATCCGCTGGATCATGGAAAAAGCAAGAGAGTTCCAGAAAAACATCTATTTCTGCTTTATTGACTATGCCAAAGCCTTTGACTGTGTGGATCACAACAAACTGTGGAAAATTCTGAAACAGATGGGAATACCAGAGCACCTGACCTGCCTCTTGAGAAACCTGTATGCAGGTTAGGAAGCAACAGTTAGAACTGGACATGGCACAACAGACTGGTTCCAAATAGGAAAAGGAGTACGTCAATGCTGCATATTGTCACCCTGCTTATTTAACTTATATGCAGAGTACATGATGAGAAACTCTGGGCTGGAAGAAGCACAAGCTAGAATCAAGATTGCTGGGAGAAATATCAGTAACCTCAGATATGCAGATGACACCACCTTTATGGCAGAAAGTGAAGAGGAACTAAAAAGCCTTTTGATGAAAATGAAAGAGGAAAGTGAAAAAGGTGGCTTAAAACTCAACATTCAGAAAACTAAGATCATGGCATCTGGTCCCATTACTTCATGGGAAATAGATGGGGAAACAGTGGAAACAGTGTCAGACTTTATTTTTGGGGGTTCCAAAATGACTGCAGATGGTGATTTAAGCCATGAAATTAAAAGACGCTTACTCCTTGGAAGGAAAATTATGACCAACCTAGATAACATATTCAAAAGCAGAGATATTACTTTGCCAACAAAGGTCTATCTAGTCAAGGCTATGGTTTTTCCAGTGGTCATGTCATGTATGGATGTGAGAGTTGGACTGTGCAGAAAGCTGAGCACTGAAGAATTGATGCTTTTGAGCTGTGGTGTTGGAGAAGAGTCTTGAGAGTCCCTTGGACTGCAAGGAGATCCACCCAGTCCATCCTGAAGGAGATCAGTCCTGGGTATTCATTGGAAGGACTGATGCTGAGGCTGAAACTCAAGTACTTTGGCCACCTCATGTGAAGAGCTGACTCACTGGAAAAAACCCTGATGCTGGGAAGGACTGGGGGCAGGAGGAGAAGGGGACAACAGAGGATGAGATGGCTAGATGGCATCACCGACTTGATGCACAAGAGTTTGGGTGAACACTAGGAGTTGGTGATGGACAGGGAGGCCTGGCATGCTGTGATTCATGGGGTCACAAGGAGTCAGACACGACTGAGCGACTGAGCTGCCTGAACTGATGCTTTGTCAGGAAATAGGTGATTAGGATTTAAAGAAGATAAAGAATGTTCACTTGGATAAAATGTGAATAGATGAGATCTAACAGGGAATAGTGTTTGTAAACTAATAAAAAAAAAATAATAGGCAAAAAATGCAAAAATAAGAAAGAAAAAACTATTGCAAGCAGGACCCGAGAGGGGAGACAAAGTATACAGGAAACACAGGAGACGGATCTTACTTGACTAGACCAAGACAAGAATAAGATAATCACTGCAGATGGTGACTGCAGCCATGAAATTAAAAGATGCTTACTCCTTGGAAGGAAAGTTATGACCAACTTAGATAGCATATTGAAAAGCAGAGACATTTGCCAACAAAGGTCTGTCAGTCAAGGATATGGTTTTTCCAGTGATCATGTATGGATGTGAGAGTTGGACCGTGAAGAAAGCTGAGCACTGAAGAATTGATGGTTTTGAACTGTGGTGTTGGAGAAGACTCTTGAGAGTCCCTTAGACTGCAAGGAGATCCAACCAGTCCATTCTGAAGGAGATCAGCCCTGGGATTTCTTTGGAAGGACTGATGCTAAAGCTGAAACTCCAGTACTTTGGCCACCTCATGGGAAGAGTTGACTCATTGGCAAAGACTCTGATGCTGGGAGGGATTGGGGGCAGGAGGAGAAGGGGATGACAGAGGATGGGATGGCTGGATGGCATCACTGACTCGATGGGCGTGAGTCTGAGTGAACTCTGGGAGTTGGTGATGGACAGGGAGGCCTGGCGTGCTGCGATTCATGGGGTCACAAAGAGTCGGACACGACTGAGTGACTGAACTGAACTGAACTGAAGTGTATTCTAATAGGGAAAGCTGGAAATACAGTATAGGATGGAGATAAATATGGCCCTGAGCAGGCAAGACTTCCTACAACAAGCACCACTAGCCATGTGAAAGGAGGAGTTCACCATGATGAAATGTGACCTTAATCCAGAAGACAGGTTACTGAGTAGCCCAAAAACCTTATGTTTCCAAACACTGGAAGACAGTCATTTCTGCTGGTAAAAGAAGGTAATGCTCCAGTACTTTGGAGGGACTGATGCTGAAGCTGAAGCTCCAATACTTTTGCCACCTGATGTGAAGAGCCAACTCACTGGAAAAGACCCTGATGCTGGGAAAGATTGAAGGCAGGAGGAGAAGGGAATGACAGAGGATGAGATGGTTGAATGGCATCACCAACTCCATGGACATGAGTTTGAGCAAGGTCCCAGAGTTGATGGACAGGGAGGCCTGGTATGCTACAGTCCATGGGGTCACAAAAATTCAGACCTGACTGAGTGACTGAACTGAATTGAAAGGAAGGTAAAAGAGGAAAAAACAGCAAGAGTTTGTTAAACCAAAGTGTCTATGTTATGGCGGGAAGCTTCTATGTATGAACCATTGGTATGAAGCAGAGGCATTCTAGTTTTAAAGACACAGGTGTCACTTTCTATGGCAGAGGTGAAATTGAGTTAAACTGCTAAATTAAATAAACAGGAAATACACTAATAGGATTTCTAAACTATACACTATTTGAAGATTTAGTTTACTCTTGGGGCATCCATCTCTGGTATAAAGAAACAAACAATGGGATGGAAAATATCCTCTAAGAAAATCAGAGAAAATGGAGATCAGGAACTCAGATTTTGACATTTGCTACATTTGGTTTCCGCAAAGCCCCGCCCCCGCCCCCCCATCCCACCACCACCCCCCCCAACTCTCTTATCCCTGGCTGGAGGCAGAAAAGTTAGGGCAATGATAAAAAACTGCTTAGCTTTGGAAACATGGCCAAAATCTAAAACGCTATCATATTTAAAATACTTATAAGTGTCAGTCATTCTTTTACTTTTACACTATAACTTTGCTTATTATTATGTTAGATAAAGCCTCTTGTCATTATACTCTAGGCAAAGCTGTTAACAGGGAAACTCAGATCCATACCCTAGACCTAATTTTTTAATACAGTTCCCCTTTGATCTCCTGCATCTCTGAATTTAATTACGAGGTCTCACTTGATGCCTTGCTGTTGTATCTTTTGCTCTTCTTGCTCATTCTGTTGATTGTACGAAAGAAGAGTTTTCTGCTTCTTTTAAAAGCATGCTCATTTTTAGTTAGTTCCTTGAAAGGTGTCACCCTCTACTTCATGTTGCTGCTTGGGTCCTTTTATTCTTTGTCTCCTGAACTGACACAATTTACCATCTCAACACTCTGCAAATACAGCTTGCAGGACCCGTTTCCTAGGAATATGATTTTCAAAAGTGCCAGACATCAGGATGTGTCTAAGCCATTTGATGAGTTCTCTGTTACATATCCTCATTTGCTTCCCTCCCAAAGAGATTTCTGATTTCCGCCCAGAACATGCTTATCAGCTTAAAGGTCCGCAGCATCGTGATGAGATGAAGATTTTCTTCTGCAGCAGCGAGTGCGCTAACCTTGAATGAAGCAGTTGCTAATCATGTTGCACTAAGCAAATAAAAGTCACAACCGACCTAATCTTGCCTGCCTAAAATCAGTTTGTGCGGACTTCAAGTGTAATGTGCTAATCACTGGCGCAAAACAGCCAATTAATTTCCTTTCCGTGTGTGTTTTTACTGGCCAAGTTGCATAAGGGAGCAGTGCGTTCAGTCATAATCATGCTCTACAAAGATGGGAAATGTTCCCTTTGAGCTTCCAATCATTAGGCCAGCTGAAGTGAAGACAAGCCCATTGACAAGTGAGAATGGCAATAATTTATTTTCTATTGATGGGTTGTGACAAATCACGTCGGAGCAGTGGCTGCATACTGTGGGGCTCCGCGAAGGAAGACGGTGATGGGCAAAGATGAAACCCTTCACAGCTCATTTAGTCCAAATGTAGCCACCTGGGTGGTGAATCGGTTCAACATACCAGCCCAGGCATTCCAGCACAAAATTAGATCGCTAACAGGCAGGCCATATAGGGGTTCCTACAAGGCATTAATCAACAGGGTTGAGCTGTCAAAATGCAGAGTCTGAAATTAAGAAACACCAAAAAGATGAAAATATGGCAATGCTGTCAAAAAAAATAAAATAAAAATGTGACTCATACTGTAGGGTTCCAACCCCCATTGTACAAGCTTAGAAGAAAAATAAGGTATAAAGGGATAAAGACATGAATTACCTCTGTGGAAAATTTTCCTAAGGTTCTTACACTTGTTAATTAGTAAAAACAGCATGAAGATTTATGTAAGCATGAGCACACCCCTTTTTAACATAACACTGACGGGTCAGGTTCCATAGAAGTCCTCCTTTCTGCCCCACAGCATAGTTCGTCTCTTATTTAAATTTCTTTTCTACATGAACCTACTTGATGTGCAGAACATTTGATGTCTCACGCTGTTTCTGAATACAGACACTTCAAACTCAGCAGAATTCTTGGGCTTGCACAGCTTATTTTCTGAACGCTCTTTTTGGTAGAAATTTATTCTAATGGGAGGTACAGAGTGTTCATGTGTATGTGTGTGTGTTTAACTTTTATTGATATTCTTTTTAGAATTCATTATCTATTTTTATATTAGAGAAAGGATTTAGTGCCGTACACAAAGCCAAAAAACCAGTTTCTAAAATGAACCAAATTGTCACTCGCGAAAGTTATAATACCTAAAAATATATTCTCATTCCCGAAGGACTGCTTTCCAAGCCCTGCATGGGTATTTCTCAAAATGTAGTCTAGAGGGTTCATTGAAAGCGCACGTGCATTGACACACTCGGCCTTCTGCTCCCCCCAGAATGATTCTGATGCACAGTGAAATTAGAAAATCACTTTTTCTTATGTGACTAAGCCCCAGTCCACACTGAGGTACAACACCTGTTTCTTTTCTCTGCTGCCTAACATGTATCACCCTTGGACGAGCTGTGCTCCATTTGTTTATAAACACTCTAATATTGACACTCTCGTTATTTCTGTGCCTTTGATCAGGCTGTGCCCTTCATATGCTCCAGTCTCCTCTTTCCCATTCTCTGAGATTCAACTTAAATGTTCCCTCCTACAAGAAGGCTCCATCGCTCCCAGCTAGATGCAAATATTCTGGCCTCTCTGCTGTCTTTGCCTTTCTGGTTTTACCTTTCAGAGCATCACCACCTCTGCCTTCTATTGCAGTTACCTGCACACATGCTTTATCTCTTACTAGCCTGTTCACTCCATGAGGTCTGTCTTATATGTCTGTTTATACCTCATACCACCTAACACTATACCTTGTGCTATATGTATAGTAACTATGTCCATGGGACTGAACTACTGAGTAACAGATGTTAGTTAACTCAAACCCAAGCTTTATACTTTAAAGTCATTCACAGACGTAAGTGTTCGCTCTTACTGTGTGTTCAGAATTCTCATTAGAATCATGAAGTGGGTCTCCCTGTAAGCAAACATATATATGGTCTGCTCTTTTGTTTGTTTGTTTTACCTAACTGCAGTTTGCGAAATACTATTCTGTTTTAGACTTTCTAAATAAGCTTTCAGGATATTTTCTCTGAAAAAAAATTGTTAATATTTTAAATCCTCAGCTGAAACAGATATACAAAGTATATTAATTATGCTGGAAAATAAATTACATTACAGTATGTCAAGGCTGTATATTGTCACCCTGCTTATTTAACTTATATGCAGAGTATATCATGAGAAACGCTGGGCTGGAAGAAGCACAAGCTAGAATCAAGATTGCTGGGAGAAATATCAATAACCTCAGATAAACAGATGACACCACCCTTATGGCAGAAAGTGAAAAGGAACTAAAAGCCTCTTGATGAGAGTGAAAGATGAAGTGAAAAAGTTGGCTTAAAGCTCAACATTCAGAAAACTAAGATCATGGTATCCGGTCCCATCACTTCATGGGAAATAGATGGGGAAACAGTGGAAACAGTGTCAGACTTTATTTTTTTGGGGTCCAAAATCACTGCAGATGGTGATTACGGCCATGAAATTAAAAGACGCTTACTCCTTGGAAGAAAGTTATGACCAACCTAGATAGCATATTCAAAAGCAGAGACATTACTTTGCCAACGAAGGTCCGTCTAGTCAAGGCTATGGTTTTTCCAGTGATCATTTATGGATGTGAGAGTTGGACTGTGAAGAAAGCTGAGCACTGAAGAATTGAAGCTTTTGAACTGTGGTGTTGGAGAAGACTCTTGAGAGTCCCTTGGACTGCAAGGAGATCCAACCAGTCCATTCTAAAGGAGATCAGTCCTGGGTGTTCTTTGGAAGGACTGATACTAAAGCTGAAACTCCAACACTTTGGCCACCTCATGCGAAGAGTTGACTCATTGGAAAAGACTCTAATGCTGGGAGGGATTGGGGCCAGGAAGAGAAGGGGACAACAGAGGATGAGATGGCTGGATGGCATTACCAACTTGGTGGATGTGAGTCTGGTGAACTCCAGGAGTTGGTGATGGACAGGGAGGCCTGGCGTGCTGCAATTCATGTGGTCGCAAAGGCTACGGATACGACTGAGCGACTGAACTGAACAGAACTGAACTGATGTATGCTACTACAGACACTTTGTTTGGTAAATATTTCAGATATTCATTTTTTAACCAGGAGCTATATGGCCTTAACTATTTGATAGCCTGTGTGATTAACAGTCAGTGGCAATAATTGTCTCAGTTCAGTTCAGTTCACTTTGTCACGTCTGTTCACTTTGTCAACAGTCGCTCAGTCGTATCCGACTGTTGACAAACTGATGTCTCTGGAGCCCACCAGACTCTCCCGTCCCTGGGATTCTCCAGACAAGAACAGTGGAGTGGGCCGCCATTTCCTTCTCCAGTGTATGACAGTGAAAAGTGAAAGTGAAGTCGCTCAGTCGTGTCCCAACTCTTAGCGACCCCATGGACTGCAGCCTACCAGGCTCCTCCATCCATGGGATTTTCCAGGCAAGAGTACTGCAGTGGGGTGCCATTGCCTTATAGTATAAAAAACATGAGAGTCATGGTGCGGATTTTCATGACCTAAGGAATAAGTTTACCCTGATTGTAAGGCAAAGAAGTGTTACTTTTACCTTCCTTATATTCTAGAAGTACAAGAAAGATTAGGGAGATGGACAACTGCTATCAGTTTTATTATTTTTGAAATTAGTATGTCTCGTCAATCCATGTTGCAGTTTTTCCTTTATACTGAGGTATTTCAGGTATACAACATAATGATTTGGTATGTATTACAAATGTAATTGTATGTGTATACAAATTATTTTGTTTGTATTACAAAGTGATCACCACCATTAAATCTAGTTAACATGTCTCACCATACATAGTTACAATTTTTTCTTGTGATGAAAAGGTTTCCTGTCAGGAATTCCCTGGTGGTCCAGTGAATTAGGGCTCCAGTGTTTAGGAATTAGGTCCAGAGGTTAGGGCTCCACACTTTCCCTGCCGAGGGCCCAGGTTCAGTTCCTGCTCAGGAAATAAGATCCCACAAGCCATAAGGTGCTGCCAAAAAAAAAAAAAAAATTTACTCTCTTAGCAACTTTTAATTATGAAATATAATATTATTAACCATAGTCACCATACTGGACCTTACATAGTAACTGTTTTTAAACACGCTTTTACCCGTGATATTGCTATGTATTTAGATCCCACAGCAATGTAGGTAAAGGCTGTATGCAGGTGACTTGAGAAATGAAATAATTCAAGCCAATTCGAATCAAACTTGTTCTAATCAGAATAATCGTCCTTTATCTACCCCAGTCTTCAATTACAACACTGTAGATGGAGAGCAGGAGCTGAGGACATGTCTCTCATTTTCCTTCAGTGCCAAAGATAATTAGGGCAGACGAGAATCAGGGCAGTGCTGCTTGGAAAAGTTCTGAAGGTCTGTGTTAGTATGCTTTTAAAGGGAAGGTGATATGTAAGATTACCTTTTTCTGACACCTCATATCAGAAAGGACTGATGTAAAAAGTGCTTTGGGGAACCACATGTTTCATAAAGTTTCTACTGCAGCTTAACAGTCATCTCCAAGGGTTTTGCTTTAACTCAGTTGATAATTATAATAGAACAGAGAATGATACCGCATTTTTATTTATATTAGAGTTCTTGGCCACGGGCACCTAGGGAGCCCCTAGCTATAACTAAAACCTAATTAGGAGAAAAGAACATTGCTGACTCAATTTCTGAATTGGAGAGTAAAAGAAACATAATAATCCCTGATATAAAACATAAAATCCTTTCAAAATAAATAACTCAAAAGGTTACTACCTTTGAAAGATGCCCTATACTTCTCCAGCCAAAAAAGGAACAGCAATCCGGTATTTTCTAAAACAGAGCTAATTTGATCCGTTGTTAATTCCTCCATTCCAGAGGTGTATTTCACAAACATCAGACATCAGCTGGGGAAAGAAGGAGTGAGAGGTTAGTCCACAATGGTTGATGAACAGTAGTGAGGCTTTACAGAGGAGTCTGAAAGAGTGTTTCAGAGAAGCATTGGAAAAGGGAACATGATGAGAATCTGCCAGCCCACGGTGTGAGTTTGATGAAAGAATTAAAAGAACTCTTGAAGAAGATATTATATTTCAGAGAGACTTCTTTGAAGAATCCACAGAGTACAAATAAACAAAAGAGAGCCTGTTCTTCAGAAGGTATCTTACCTGCCCTGTCAACACAAAGAAACTAACTATGATCTATGCATAAAACCTGGGGGTAAAAAAAGAACATAATGTAAAGATGGATGAAGAATGTACATTTGAAGAGGACTGTTACAGAGAAACACAGAAAGTGTCAAAGACAATTCTCCAGAGTCTCAAAGAAATTACACATAAATGACCTCTTGAAAACAAACTATCAAAAGAAATTTCAGAAAAATTGATACAATAAAATAACAGAAGACAAAATTTGAGCTAGAAAACTCAGGAATAAAATGAGAAAGAAATCAGAAATCATTATGGACATAAGTGCCCTATTAAAGGCAATAAAAGTCAGAATAGATGCTCGTGAGAACAAAGTCATGTGGGTCAGAACTGGGAAATAAAAACATGGAGACTAAATCGCACAAGCCAAATTAGGGGGGAAAAAAGATCTAAAAATTATTATAAAGAAGGTTATAGATGTGGCAGACAAAGGATATCCAACAATCAAAATATTACTGTTTCTGAAGAAAAGAGCAGACAAATGGAACAAAAAGTGATCTAATATGTAAGAAAACTTTCCTGAAGAAAGATTTGACCTGGATATAGCAAAGGCCCTTTATAGCTGGAAAAACTTAATATAAAGTAATCAATACCAAAATATATGCTAATACAATTTCTGGTATTGAAGGATAAATTACATGGGCATTCTACCTGAGAAAGCAAGTCACACAAAAGGGGGAAAACCTGGTTTGTCTAAAACTTTTTCAAAGCAACACAAGTGACCAAGAATAGTGGAGCCATGGCTATCATTTTCCAAGGGCAAAAATATGTGATCTAACAATTTCATTCACAGGCAAATTATCTTTCACACATAAAGACAAGATTCTCAGGCAGGGAAGAATTGGGGGATTATAGCACCTGTGACAGTTACTATTAACAAGAAATGAATAAAAATAAAATACATGTAAAAATACCTGTGATTAAGCAATCATGGAAATCTTGTTATGTGGCTCAATGTTATAAATCCTGAGAGCGTAAAAATAATGGTATACAAATATGGACACACATACACGAACAACTGAGGGTAGAGGAAAAAATGGAAGTGGTAGGCCAGACCACAGGTGTGTTAGTTAGTGCATCCTTCCAACCAGCTCGTAAGAGATGCTGTTTTAAGTACTGACCTTAGTCACTTATAGTTCCTTCATAATATTTTTTCTTTAAATTTAGAGACATTTGAAAGGAATTCTAATAACTCAGTGAGTGGGGAGTTCCTCTATCAGTATCCTATCATTTTGCCTTTTCATACTGTTCATGGGGTTCTCAAGGCAAGAATACTGAAGTGTTTTGCCATTTCCTTCTCCAGTGGACCACATTCTGTCAGACCTCTCCACCATGACCCGCCCGTCTTGGGTGGCCCCACGGGCATGGCTTAGTTTCATTGAGTTAGACACGGCTGTGGTCCGTGTGATTGGATTGGCTAGTTTTCTGTGATTATGGTTTCAGTGTGTCTGCCCTCTGATGCCCTCTCGCAACACCTACTGTCTTACTTGGGTTTCTCTTACCTTAGACAAGGGGTATCTCTTCACGGCTGCTCCAGCAAAGCCCAGCCGCTGCTCCTTACCTTGGACGAGGGGTATCTCCTCACCGCCGCCCCTCCTAACCTTGACGTGAAGTAGCTCCTCTGGGCCCTCCTGCGCCCGCACAGCCACCACTCCTTGGATGTGGGTTGCTCCTCTCGGCCACCTTTCCTGACCTCGGGTGTCCTCAGTAGACAATAGGAAATAAATAGTTTTATGGATGAACAGTTTTAAGTATCCAGAAAAAAATGGATATAAGTCAAATACCCAGAAAACAGAAGTGTCTTTCTGATGTTGTCTTTTATATATTCATCCTTCTCATTTCTTCCTGGAAAAATAAAATAAAAAGGTAAACCTCATTCGATCAGTGTATGTAGGATATATAATGCTACTCTTCAGAGGAATTACAAGAGAAGCTAAAGGAAGTTATTTTTCCATAAAGAGCTTACAATTTAACTTAATGGTGTTAAGTTTCTTGCATTTGTTTGAGTGCAGGTGTGATGTGAACATTTTGTAATAGAGAATGGACTGGCAAAGACTCAAACTGGGATATTTTAGATGGCTGTCTTATTCCCTGTTCACATATAAAACACAGTTCTCTTATCCAAGTAAACTGGTCAATTTTTTTTGTTTGGACATTATTCAGTGTATAAGGCAACCTCTTTGGGAGTTATTTTAATGTGGGCTGGAAAGAGAAAAATGTTGATCCAAACTATTATACCTTACGAATATATTTTAGCTTATGTCTCAAGTCACTATTTTGGTTTAAAGGAAATCTTTGATTAAACTGGCAATCATCAAAGCAGTGTAAATTTGTCATATTTGCATAAACCACATTGCTCCAGAAACGAAAGTGGAAGATTGGACTTACACACTTTGGCCTAGATTTCGTAAAATAATTTGTTGCTGCTCTAAAGAGGCTTTTAAAGATGAACCAATTAAGCTGTGTACAGATTTAGCTAGTTATCCAAATATTTTGTTTATAATCAGCCAGTTTGAGCTTTTTTTTCTGAATATACTATCATATTTATGAGGTTCTGATTGCATAGTTGTAATGGGGTTAACTTTCACTTCTTATTATCATTTTCATAATAGAAGCTAAAATTTCCCAGCTTGACATACTATTTCTTACATTTCATTTAAAAAGATAGGATAATGGGAGGAATCAGCAGTTACCTAGCTTAATTGTCATAAAATATATAGGGAGGAGATGAGGAGCTCTATTTAATATGATGGGTGGTTTAAAATTTTTGTACAAATCAGCCAATCAAGTATCTGCTAAATGGATAGGGTTCCATTGATTGTGAGTACTTCTTTTGTGATCTAGTTTACTTCTTATTTTTTTAAGAATAAATTTAAACATCTGATCTCCTTCTAGATATTATATCTTTACCCAGTATATATCTTCAGTTTAACTGCAGAATTTGAAATGCTTTCTTAAAATCATGAATTTTTATTTCCTAAAATTGATTGTGATATAATCACAAAAATGTTCATTCGCAGTGAGTACTAGTAATACTTTTTAAGTGGATAATAACAAATTGCTCACTCGTTGCTTTTGCGACTTTTGGTTTTTGTGTATTATTTTGTCCTCCAAGGTAAAACGACAGAGTGCGCATATTGTAAAAACCAAGATCATCACTCTTTCACTGCCTATCACCCTGTTTATGCTTAACCAAGCATTTATTTATTAGTTCTTAATGGCAAGGGCTACAAGGTTACTACACCTGAGAGAAAAATCTGTAAGACAGGCTTTCTAATTAATCACTGGGAGGGTTCAGAAAGGTCTAGCTATTTCTGTAAACCGAAGCATTTATGCACTCTATTGCAAATGTTGATCATGAAAATGGCAGGTAGTGCTGTATTTCCCTGCGTTTCTGTACTTCCATTAGGAATAATGAACCCTTTACATGTTTCTGTGTGTACACATGGCCACCATCATTAAAACTGGGGCCTCTATTTACCTGAGGACGGATAACGGGGACAGTTGTGAGAAAACAGAACAGTGGTACCAGCATGTTAGGGACGATGCTGAAATGCCATCCATGAAGCTCTGAAGACCATCAACTCAAAAGCTTCCGAGACAGAGCAATCAAGAGCCACAGACCCTGTTAGGCAGGAGTTCGCATATCTAGTGCCATCTGTGACTAGTGAAGTGAGCTGGAGCCCTGTTTCATATTGGTTACTTTCACTAAGTTCACAAACAAAAACTGCAGTGAAATTTGGAGCAGTGCTTCAGGTGAAATCACAGCTGGTTGACAGTCCTGAGGCTCTTTCCCACAATTACCCTGGGTCGCTGAGTTGCAATAGTCTTGAGATAGAATGGCACCAACCCATGCCATATTTGCAAGACTGTTTGGGATCCCACACTTCTCTCCCCAGTCCCTGGCACCTGCTTTGTTGTATTTCCTGGTGCAGAAGCCTCTGCAGCCGATGGCAAAAAGCACCACAGATCTTAGCAGCTTCTTCCTCCTGTCTTTAGTGAGGTCCCTGGCATTGGCAGAGGTCCACACCTAAGCCACACTGCAGGCATAATTTCTTTCATCAGCACAGTAGTGTTCATTTCTTGAGCCTAGCGTGTGCAAACAGTGCACAGAAATGTGTCCTCTCTCAGCCTGTGTTCATGTACCTCAAATGTAGCAGGCCAGGCCAGCCCACCTAATCCTCTAACTCATACTATCCTTGTGAAGTTTCTCTTCTCTCCCCCCACCCCCCATCTTTCTTCATTTCTTCCATCCTTACATTCATATGTTAATGCAAGAGATGCAACAAACGGTACTCTTCAGTAGCTCGGTAAATGCTAGCCTGTTCTTGGCAATGCTAAGGACATGGCTGTGAGCCCCACTGGTGGTTTAGTCACTGAGTCGTGTCTGACTCTTGTGACCCCATGGGCTGTAGCTTGCCAGGCTTCTCTGTCCATAGGATTTTCCAGGCAAGAATGCTAGAGTATGTTGCCATTTCCTTCCCCAGGGGATCTTCCTGACCCAGGGATCTAACCCTGGTCTCCTGCACTGCAGGCAGATTCTTTACTGACTGAGCCACCAGGGAAGCCCCATGAGCCCTACTGCACTTTACTAAAGAAAAACAACCCCCTGAGTGCTGCTGCTCTCTGTCCTTGTACTATCTGCCAAAGCCTCCGTGGATCGCCCTTAGAGTGACCTGCTCTCTCCACTTCAACCAAAGAAGCTTCCCTCTTTAGGCTTTACATGATCATGCTTCCACAAAACACTTTTTATGCAAATGCTGCTATAGTTTAATTAAAAAAATAAAGAACTCTCTCTAAAAATCAAAGAAATTAATCAGGTCCTGATACATATATTGGAATTCTACATTTCTGGGGAAATAGGAACTCTATGGAATGATAGAAATGTGCTCTTTCAGTGGGGAAAATAGCAGAGGAGAACAAATCAAGGAGAAGTAAAGTTTCTGTAATAGGGAGCAGAAAGACAAGAGATAAGAATAGGAGATGAGTTGTACAGGTGTTGGAATATTATTTTTTCTTTGTAGGTTGGTTTAGTTTGGTAAACAGCAGAGTGACAAGTTTAATTTCATCCAGTCTGCAGGTCTGTGGTCATGAGTTTAAGTGCTGGTTCTGTTTTATTTGGACCGTCGCATATTGGCAGAGTAGATTCTTGCATCTCCTATAAAGATGCAGGCGCTGGCCATCAGTGGTCCAGCTGTAGAATGTAGAAAACGTGAGAGGCTCTGAGGGGCCCTGGGCAGATATCCAACATCATCTTCCATGGCTGTCATTTATCCATCAGTACAACCTCTAGATACTAATGCAGCCATATCCTGTTGAAGAAGAAAGACCTGAAGAGGACAGCTGTGATTGATCACTATGACTGATCACTAAATTTGTATGAGGTTCTATAAATACTATTCTGACTGTCAAATACAACAGTATTTGTACAACTTTGAATTACACATGACTATAGGATACATGTGTCTTTGTTGTTGATTCTCAAATACTTAAAATTTGATAAAATTATATTTATAAAAAATCTTTTTTTTTTTTGAGGTATAGCTGACTTATAACATTGTGTTAATTTCCACTGTACAGCAAAGTGATTCAGATTATATGCTATGCTAAGTCGCTTCAGTCCTGTCTGACTCTTTTGACCCCATCGATTGTAGCCCACCTGGCACCTCTGTCCATCGGATTCTCCAGGCAAGGATACTGGAGTGGGTTGCTATGCCCTCCTCCAGGGGATCTTCCCGACTCAGGAATTGAACTTGCATCTCTTATGTCTCCTGTATTGGCAGGTGGGTTCTTTACCAGCTGAGCTACTACAGAACTCCTGCTGGATCATATGGCAAGTCTGTTTTTTAGTTTTTTGAGGAATCTCCAAACTATTTTCCATAGTGGCTGTACCAGTTTACACTGCCACCAACAGTGTAGGAAGATTCCCTTTCCTCCATGCCCTCTCGAGCATTTGTTATTTGTAGATTTTCTAACGATGGCCTCTTTGACCCGTGTGAGGCGGCACTGCAATGTAGTTCTGATTTGCATTTCTCTAATAATTAGTGATGCTGAGTGTCTTTCCGTGTGTCATTGGCCATCTGTGTGTCATCTTTGGAGAAATGTCTGTTCAGCTCTTCTGCCCATTTTTTGGTTTGGTTTTGTTGATTATTGTTGTTGGGTTATATGAACTGTTTATGCCCTTGTTGGTCACATTGTTGGCGCATATCTTTTCCTAGTTCATAGGCTGTCTTTTCATTTTCTTTAGGGTTTCTTTTGCGGTACAAAAGCTTGTACGTTTGATTAAGTCCCATGTGTTTATTTTTGCCTCTAGTTCTATTGCCTTGGGAATCTGACCTGAGAAAACATTGGTATGATTTATGTCAGAAAATGTTTTGCTCACATTCTCTTCTGGGAGTTTTATGGTGTCGTGTCTTATATTTAAATCTTTAAGCCATTTTATTTTTGTGTATGGTGTAATGGTGTGTTCTAACTGCATTGATTTACATGTGGCTGTCCACATTTCCTAACACCCCTTGCTGGAGAGCATTTTTCCCAATATATATTCTTGCCTCCTGTGCTGAAGGTTAATTGACCATAAGTGTGTGGTTTATTTCTGGGCTCTCTATTCTGTACCATTGATCTATATGCTTGTTTTTGGGCCAATATCACACTGTTTTGATTCCTGTGGCTTTGTAGTGTTGCCTGAAGTCTAGGAGGATTATGCCTCCTTGGTGGTTCTACAATAGAATTTATTTGATTTTTAATAGAAATCACTGATACTTCATTTCTGTATTCATTTATTTATGCCTTATTTTGTTCAGAATAGGATTTAAAATAATAGTTATACATATGCTCCAGATTATAACCCAGATTATTTCATAGGGAAAAGAAATAAAACTCAGGAATTTAGAAAATTAGTTTAAAGAAGTTAGGCTCAGTCGGCAGAGAGTGGAAAGATTATTGATTTGTCCTCAGACAGAAAGGGGTACGAATTTTTCCTCTGCCACTTTGCCCCAGTAGGACTTTGAGTAAGTCACTTCATCTCTCTTAAGTTCAGTATTTTTATCTCTAATCTGGAAAATATAAGTAGACCCCACAGAGTTTATGAGGATTTGATGAAATGATGGCATTCAGACAGTACTCCAGTAGCTGACCTATAACATATACTCACCTAAGATTAGCTTAGGATTCAGATGAATACATTGCGGAAAAAAAAAAAAATGCAAGACAGAACCGATTAAATGTTATATTTTGTGGCATAGACATTAAACATGAGAGTTGAGAACCCCTGAGAGCTGAGCTTAATAAGAGAGGATTTTGCAGAAATGTAAGAAGGTCTAGAACTTTCCAATGTTCCAACTAGAACATTGGAAAAGACCGTGATGCTGGGAAAGATTGAAGGCAGGAGGAAAAGGGGACGATGGAGGATGAAATGGTTGGATGGCATCACCAACTCAATGGACATGAGTTTGAGCAAGCTCCAGGAGTCGGTGATGGACAGGGAAGCCTGGCATGCTGCAGTCCATGGGGTCGCAAAAAGTCGGAAATGACTGATCTACTGAACTGAACTGAATAAGGTCTAGAAATATACAGAGGATTAAGAATGTGTCCAGAGAAGGCAATGGCACCCCACTCCAGTACTCTTGCCTGGAAAATCCCATGGACTGAGGAGCCTGGTAGGCTGCAGTCCGTGGGGTCGCTTAGAGTCGGACACGACTGAGTGACTTCACTTTCACTTTTCATGCATTGGAGAAGGAAATGGCAACCCACTCCAGTGTTCTTGCCTGGAGAATCCCAGGGACGATGGAGCCTGGTGGGCTGCCGTTTATGGGGTTGCACAGAGTCGGACACGACTGAAGCGACGTAGCAGCAGCAGCAGGAAGAATGTGTCTTACATAGTCCATTTGGGCTGCTATAACAAAATGCCGAAAACTGAATGGTTAATAAACACAAAATTTTATTTCTCACAGGGGTGGAGGCTGAGGAGTTTGAGGTCATGACACTAGGAGACTTGGTGTCTGGTAGGAACCCACTTCCTAGTTTACAGGGAGCTGTCTTTTCACTGTGCCCTCACAGAGTGGAAAGTAGCAGGGGGTTCTCTGGTGTCTCTTCGACAAGGGCACTAATCCCATTCATGAGGGCTCCACTCTTAGGACCTGATTGCAAACAACCCACCTCCAGATAGCATCACATTGGGGATTAGATTGCAATGTATGAATTTGGGGGAGGGGGGATGCAAACATTCCGTCTATAGCTAGGAGTAAAGAAAATGCAATCTTGCTAGGTGGAAGAAAAAGAGCACGAAACAGAGGCTTGATGAGCAATGGCATGTCGGACGGAGGCAAGAGGAGATGAGGCCACTGAGCTCCAGGTCATCCCTCCACAGCCTGACAGTAACAGGAGAGGAAGGCAGAAGACGGGTTTGGAGAGAGACAATTCACTTGATTTTGGATTTCAAGATTTGAGGCAACGTGGTATCTCCATGAGGATACACCTCCTATTGCTAGACATGGGGTCAAGGCATTCTGAAGAGGCTATAGATCTGGAGGACGTGGCCTCACAGCGATAGCGAAATCTAACAAGCTCTCAGTGACAGGAGGGAGCACAGACCAACGACCAAATGTGGACAGCACACAATCCAGTTATAGAAGGAGAAATAGAAGCAGCTCGATCAAAAAAAAAAAAAAAAACAACAACAACAAACCCACCAAGAGTGGTGGTCAGAGTTTTAGGAGAAAAGCTAGAATGGTGGTGTGTTACACACCTCCATTGTGTGTTATACACCTTGTGTTCGGCAAGGAGAGGAGATGGTCTCTGAACAGCTGCCTCCTTCCTCAGAAGAATGGAACCAGGCTATCCAATGGGGGCCCCGAGAGAAGAACCACTGTCTGGGGAGGGCCACTGACCAGCTGTCCCGCCTCTGTTGGTTTTGCCTTTGCATCGGATTTGCTTGTGCCGATTGGTCACCTTTCTGCTCCGTCCTGGCTCCTGCTTCTCTACCCTTATCACCCCTAAACCCAAACAATACCTTTTCCAGTGCTTTGGCCCGAAATGACCCGTTTTAATTTGCCCTGAGAACATTTGGTGCAGGCTAAATTTTTTGAGTCTTTAACAAAGTGCTAAGAGACAGCCAAAGAAAATACACGGGAGGCAGTACAGAGCACGGACTCACCAGCACCAGCCTCCCCTTCAGACCCAGCCTCTCCCATTTAGGAGCTTCCGAGGAGCTTCCTGCTGCTGCTGCTGCTGCTGCTAAGTCGCTTCAGTCGTGTCCAACTCTGTGCGACCCCATAGACGGCAGCCCACCAGGCTCCCCCGTCCCTGGGATTCTCCAGGCAAGAACACTGGAGTGGGTCAGAGGAGCTTCCTAATCTATGCCAATTACTCAGTTTCTCTCTGTGTAGGTTTTCTAGTCTGAAAAATAATGGGGAATAATAGCTGTGCTGAAATAATATTTCATAGGGTTGTGGTGAGAAACAAGTAGATGTAATAATATACTTAAAGCTCTTAGTTGAGTGCCTGGCACACTTGAAACGCCACGTTAAGTATTTGCAACTAAACAAGTCCAGAAGACAAAGAATTGAACGAGCAGTAGGCATAATGTTTGAAAGTTTACTGGAGCTGGCTTGGCCGTTTACTAGCTATGTGACTTTGGACAAATGATTTCAGTTCTCTGGACCTCCGTTTCTTCAGTTAAAAAATGTGGCTACAATACTAACAACTTTGATTGTGAGAACTGAAAGAATCAGTACGTGTAAAGTGTTTCATAAGGACTTAATAATTAACAGACATTATCTTAAAAAATTTTTTTTAATTGAAGGATCATTGCTTTACAGAACTTTGTTGTTTTCTGTCAAACCTCAACATGAACCAGCCATAAGTATACATATGTCCCCTCCCGTATCCCTCCCCATCCCACCCCTCTAGATTGATACAGAGCCTCTGTTTGAGTTTCCTGGGCTATCTATTTTACATGTGGTAAGCTGAAACTCCCCCCACTCCAGTACTCTTGCCTGGAAAATCCCATGGATGGAGGAGCCTGGTGCGCTGGAGTCCATGGGGTCGCGAAGAGTTGGACACAGCTGAGCGACTTCACTTTCACTTTTCACTTTCATGCCTTGGAGAAGGAAATGACAACCTACTCCAGTGTTCTTGCCTGGAGAATCCCAGGGACGGGGGGGGGCTGGTGGGCTGCCGTCTATGGGGTCGCACAGAGTCAGACACGACTGAAGTGACTTAGCAGCAGTAGCAGCAGCAAGCTAAAACTCCAATACTTTGGCTACCTGATGCAAAAAGCAGACTCATTGGAAAAGACCCTGATGCTGGGAAAGATTGAGGGCAGGAGGAGAAGGGGACGACAGAGGATGAGATGGTTGGATGTCATCACCGACTCAATGGACATGGGTTTGGATAAACTCCGGGAGTTGGTGATGGACAGGGAGGCCTGGCATGCTGCAATTCATGGGGTCGCAAAGAGTCGGACACGACTGAGCGACTGAACTGAACTGAACTGAACTGAATGTAAGTTCCCATGTTACTCTTTCCATACATCTCACCCTCTCTTTCCATACATCTCACCCTCTCTTCCCCTCTCCCCATGTCCTTAAGTCTAGTCTCTATGTCTAACAGACATTATTATTAGCTCTGTGGCTTACCAATGCAGCATTCTGATCACCAAGGATCACAGGGGCTGTTCCATTTTATACCTGATACAGGCAAAGAAAGCCCAACCCCCTTTCCTGGGGCATGACAGGTCACAGTAGTAGACAGAGACTTTTTCACATCCTTACCTCTTCAGAGTCAGAAGCCAGATGAATGGACCAGCCTTTCTCTCACCTCCCTGAGCCTGCTCACATTTCCTCTCCAGTCTACCCTTTTTTGTGATGACTACGTGCACTGATTTCACCCTTCAGGTTAATCTCAAATCAACTGGGGGTGGGAAGGGAGCTTTCTCTTAGAATAGGAACCATTTTTAGAATTATTACCTGAAGTTAGAATTGATAGGACAATAATTTAAGCACAATGAAATTGAAGGTAATACAGTAATAAGTAGAGGAGAGGAAAAAGCAATTTAAGGGTCACATTTCTAAAAGGTCCCTTATCTAAGAGCCAGGGACAGGGTTAATTCCATAACTAAACATTTTAGAAAGAAACAGAGTAACATAGGTTTTAAGATGAACCACAGGCGTAGCACCAGCTCTTATGGCAAAGAGCTAGGGACTTTTCAAGTCAGGGACAGTGCATTTGAGAAGGAAATCTTGCTGTAGCTGGACCTTGGACTCAGCTCCATCTGCCCAGAGCCTGCATCTCTTACCCTGATGTCCGTGAAGTGGCTGGCAGGTAGCTCTGGCCTAATTAACCCATCATCATACACATGTTCTGCCACCAGCACAGATGAGGTAATGCTGAAAAAGTTCTGGTCAACTGAATAAAAAATTACCTTTATATCCCAACCATTTGGATGCATCTGCCTCCAGATACTGTGCAATCACAGCAAGTGTCCATGTGAAGATACTTTAAATAGTCATTTCCTCAAAAATAACAATCTATAAAACATAAATAGTAAATTTCTTTTTACCATAAAAGAAAATTAGATTATCAGAAAGAGAGGCTATAAATCATACGTTATACGTCTGAACTTTTTATGTACCATAATAGCTAATCACTCGGCTATCAGGGCACTGGGGAAATTACAAGAATATTTTGTGGGGTATGCACCACATGAATGAAGCCAAGAATATTGTAGAAGTGACCTTCACCTTCTGTGATGTCATAGAAAAAAATGATGCTGCCCTAATAACTTCAGAGGGTTAATGAGTTTCGGAGAACACACAAGAGGCTGCGATGTCACAGTTTTGTTTTTCTTTCCCGTGGGAAGTTGGGCTAATAAAAAATGAAAAACATTTCAAGTAGCTAAGTAAGAAAGAAGAGTTGCATGGAGTTTGAAGGAAACGCTTTACTGCTGTACCCTTAGAAGGCCCAGTTTTCTTTCTCTGTAAGCTGCAAGTCTTATTCTTTTCTTGTGCACCTTTTCCCATTGACTTGGGAATCTTTGAAATGACCATTGTCTTCAAAATCTGCTCTGAAGATGGATTTTTCTTTTTTTTTTTCTTTTTTAAGTTTAGTGATGGACACGAATCCATTTAATCAGACAGGGACCTCTGAAGATAGGGGGACATTTATCTCTATTAAATATGCAGCTTTGTTTGGTCTCACCACTTGGCTGCCCCCGTGGGGGTGGAGGTAAAGTTTCCACAGTCATGCTGATTTCAGATGAATAGATGTGCTGGTGTCAAAGACGGGCTGCAGCACTCTGCTGGCATCTGGGGTGCAGAAGGCTAAATCTTCTGAATAGAGCCATTGATGATTACATTTGGGGGAAACTTAATCATAGAGTAATTAGGCTCTAATTCTTACAAAAACTTACAATTAATTGGATCTTTTATACAACTTTTTTTGTTTGATTTAAAGTACCATGTAGGTTAGTTATAGAAACTTAATTTAAATATGGATTTAATTAGAATTGTTTTATGATTTTAATGAGTCTTAAAAGTCTTTTGATGAGCAGCCTGTATAATTATGGTATTTAAAATGATTGGCTAAATGCATACTTTTATAATTTACCTTTCTGGAAACTGTATTTTTATGGAGGCTATTTTTTGTATGATGAATTGTTTCATTTTATGTTCGGTTTTTGTGGGAATGGGTACTTATTCCTGCCCCTAATCATCCAAGTGTTTTCTCTCTAGAATGAAATTAAACTTTCATGGAATCAGAAGCATCAGGCAGTAGCCCAATACCACAGTTAAATTTAATCACAGAAATATTTTTATTTTTACTATAAAGGAGACTGAATCACTGCTAAAACTTTTAGCTGAGGATTCACTTTCCTACATAATTAGGTACAAATAAGTTACCTGAAGACAAGTTTTTTCCTATAGAAAAAATGTGATTTTAGGCAAAATGGCTTGAAATTTCTCTTTAAATGAAATGAAATATGAAAATTTCAACCTTATAATGCACTGTCAAAACAACCAGAAATGAGGACTTTCAATAAACATAAAACATTTTAAATTGGAAAAGAAAACATTAGATACTTTCTCCCCTTTGAGTTGGTCCCAGTTCTACCTATAGTAAATCAGATAACTTGCATTTAATATTTTTTGGCTGATTATATATTTAATAAGTAATATAAGGGCACATGTTTTTATTTTCCATTTTAATGACATTATTATGTTCTAGCCTTCATATGTTCTATTTTTAGGTTGTATCATTTACATGTGCTTAAAAATCAATGCACTTTACATATCAAAAGAATATTGGAGAAACACCATACAGTCATTGCTATAGATGCAGGAAAACATTTGACAAAACCATTTAATGATTAAAAAATAAAAAACTCTGAGCAAACGAGGAACAAAAGTTAACTTACTCAACTTGATTGATAGCTCCTCTGAAAAGGCTAGAGCTGGCATGATGTCTTTTATTCAACATTTACTGAAGATTCTAGCCAGCACAATAGACAAGCAAAGGAAATAAAAGTCATGCAAATGGAAAAGGTAAAAGTAAAAATATCCTTAATTGTAATGACATGATATATAAGTAGGTAAAAAAAAAAACCCTAAGAGAGTCACAAAATAGCTATTAAGTCTTATAGTGGAAAACAACCTGAAAAAGGATATATATATACACACACACACATATATATATATATATATATATATATATATATAGCTGAATCACTGTGCTGTACACCTGAAACTAATACAACATTGTAAATCCAACTATACTTCAATTAAATCAATCAATCTAATAAATAAGTTTCAGAGAAGGCAATGGCACCCCACTCTAGTACTCTTGCTGGGAAAATCCCATGGATGGAGGAGCCTGGTAGGCTGCAGTCCATGGGGTCGCTGAGGGTTGGACACGACTTCACTTTTACTTTTCACTTTGATGCATTGGAGAAGGAAATGGCAACCCACTCCAGTGTTCTTGCCTGGGGAGTCCCAGGGACGGGAAAGCCTGGTGGGCTGCCGTCTATGGGGTCGCACAGAGTCGGACACGACTGAAGTGACTTAGCATAGCAATAAATAAGTTTAGAAAAATTTCAGGATACAAGGTCAAAATAAAAACTGTCATTTTTATAAACTACCAACAAACATTTGACAATGAAAAATTTTAAATCTCTATTTAAAATAGCATGAAAAATAGCATAACGAGAAATTAATCCATAATTACCTGAACAATTTATTTTTGAGAAAGATACCAAGCTAATTCAGTAGAGAAAAAGCATTGCCTTTTCAACAAATAGTACTAGAATATCTAGATATCTGTTTATGGGAAAATATACTAGTCTTGATCTTTACCTGATAACTTCCAAAAAGCTTAATTCAAAATTAGTATTAGGCTCAAATATAAGAACCTAACCATTAGAACTTTAAAAAAAACAGGAGATAAAACATTTGCGATACCAGCTTAGGCAAGACATTGTTAAATAAAACATGAAAAGCACTAACTATAAAAAAAGAAATAAGGTTTAAAATGGATTTTCATCAAGGTTAAAAATTTTGTTCTTCCATAAGACAGAGTTAAGAAAACAGAAATCTGTGCCAAGGTTGGAAGGAAATTTTCACAGAATATTTCTGACAAAGAGCTTGAATCTACAATATATAAAGAACTCTTAACAACCCAGTAAGAAAAAGACAAGGGCATATAGCAAAGTGATTCAGTTATACATATACATATATTCATTCTTTTTTTTTTAATTTTATTTTATTTTTTAACTTTACAATATTGTATTGGTTTTGCCATATATCAACATGAATCCACTACAGGTATACACGTGTTCCCATCCTGAACCCTCCTCCCTCCTCCCTCCCTGTACCATCCCTCTGGGTCATCCCAGTGCACCAGCCCCAAGCAGATTCTTTTCCTATATAGGTTGTAAGAAAATATGGTATCAAGTTCCCTGTGCTATATAGTGGTACTTGTTGATTATGTATGTTATATAGTGGTATGTATATGTTAATCCCAAGCTCCTAATCTATCCATTCCCCCACCCCCACTTTCCCATTTGGCAATCATAAGTTTGCTTTCCAAGTCTGTGAGCCTGTTTCTGTTTTGTAAATAAGTTCTTCTTTTTTTAGATTACACATACAAGTTATATCATATGATATTTGTCTTTCTCTTTCTGACTTCCTTCACTTAGTATGATAATCTTTAGGTCCATATCTGTGTTGCTATGAATGTCATATCTCATTATTTTTTATGGCTGAGTAATATTCCATTGTCTATAAGTACCACATGTTTATCCATTCATCTGTCAATGGGCATCTAGGTTGCTTCCATATCTTAGCTATTATAAATAGTACTGCTTTGAACACTGGGGTGCATGTATCTTTTCAAATTAAAGTTTTTGTCTTTTCTGGATCCATGCACAGGAGTGGGATCCCAAGATCATATAATAATTCTATTTTTAGTTTTCTAAGGAATGTTCATACAGTTCTTTGTAGTGATTGTATCAATTTACTTTCCTGCCACGTCTGTAGGAAGTTCCTTTTTCTCCACACCCTCCCTAGCACTTATTATTTGTAGATTTTTTCCATGATGGCCATTCTGACAGGCCATCAGTGTTAGGTGATACTTCATTGTAGTTTTGATTTGCATTTCTCTAATAATTAATGACTTTGAGCATTTTTTCATGTGCCCCTTGGGCATCTATATATCTTCTTTGGAGAAATGTCTGTTTAGATATGCCCGTTGTTTTTTTTTTTTTTTTTGGCCTTGAATTTCATGAGCTGTTTGAATATTTTGGAGAATAATCTTGCTGGTCACTACATTTGCAAATATTTTCTCCCATTTTGTGGGTGGTCTTTCTGTTAACAGTTTTCTTTGCTGTACAAAAGGATTTCAAGTTTAATTAGGCCTCATTTGTGTATTTTTATTACTCTAGGAGGCAAATCCAAAAATATATAGTTGCCATTTATGTCAAAGAATGATTTGTCTGTGTTTTCCACTAGGAGTTTTATAGTATCCAGTCTTACGTTTAGGGCTTTAATCCATTTTGAATTTATTTTTGTGTATGATGTTCGAGAATGTTCTAATTTTACTCTCGTACAAGTAGCTGTCCACTTTTCTAGCTTATTGAAGAGACTGTCTCTTCTCCGTTGTTTATTCTTGCCTCCTTTGTCATAGGTTAATTGACCATAGGTGTGTGAGTTTATTTCCAGGCTTTCTGTCCTGTTGAAAGTGAAAGCAGTAGTCACTCAGTCATGTCTGACTCTTTGCAACCCTAAGGACTGGAGCCCACAAGGCTCCTCCCACTAATCTGTAAGTCTGTTTTTGTGCCAGTTCCACGCTGTTTTGATTACTGTAGCTTTGTAGTAGAGTTGCAAGTCAGAAAGCCTGATTCTTCCAGCGCCACTTTTCTTTCTCAAAACTGCTTTGGCTATTTGAGGTCTTTTGTGTTTCAATACAAATTTGAAAAATTTTTGCTCTGTTCTGTGAAAAATGGCATTGGTAGTTTGATAAGAATTGTACTGAATCATTAGATTGCCTTGTGTAGTATAGTCATTTTGACAATATTGATTTTTCCAGTCCAAGAACACAGAGTATCTTTGTATCATCTTCAGTTTCTTAAATTGTTTTCTGATAGTTTTTGGGGTACTGGTCTTTTGCCTCCTTAGATAGGTTTATTCCAAGATATTTTATTCTTTTTGATGTGATGGTAAATAGAAGTGTTTCCTTAATTTCTCTTTCTGATCTTTAGCTATTGGTGTATAAAAACACAATAGATTTCTGTATACTTTGTATTCTGCAACTTTGCTGAATTCATTGATGAGCTCTAGTAGTTTTCTAGTAGTTTCTTTAGAATTTTAGATATATAGTATCACATCATCTGCTAACAGTGACAATTTTACTTCTTCTTCTTCCGTTAAAAAAAAAATAGTAAAAGACAACCTATGGACTAGGAGAATCCTATTGTTTAAAGTTGAAAAACAAAACTGCATCAAGTTTAGGATACTATCAGAATGGGTTACTGCATTGTTATAGAACTAAAACTTCTTTAATTCCCATATTCTCAGCAAAGCACTGAGTTCTGAATGAGCCAACAGAACTTTTAATTCTAGTTTGGCTACTGGATAAGCCATGTGACCTGGTAGAAATTATATTTAAAAATTCCTAGTTTCCTTAATTGTAAAAATAAGGATAATAATATTTACTCTGAATAGTTGTTTGGGGGTTAAATTAGATAATATATATGGAAGGGATAACAGAGCACCAAATACATGATAATCCTTCTCGTCCCCCCTGCTTCCTTCCATCATTAACATCCATAACACCTTTCCTAAGTAGCCAACTCTGACCATACTTTGGGTGTAGTCTGAACCTGGGTCAGAAAAAAACCCCACAAAATTCTCCTCTTACTGTTCTGTGCTCAGGGATACAAGAACACTTGGTACAGAGCCAGAGAAAGGTGAGTTACAAGAAGGGCTTTAACTCCTGAAACCAGCTTGGCACCTTCCTAGAGATTCGACAGTGCTACCTACCTATTCTTTACCAGCTGAGCTACCAGGGAAGCCTACCCATTCCACAAGTATTTGCTCAGTGGTATTACCAGGTACCTCACTAGGTTCTGAAATTATTGACATAATAAATTCAGTCCTCAGAAAAGCAGGGGACCACATGCTAGGGAACAGAGAAGTTTAAAAAACAATTGCAAATCCTCTCAAGGTATCTAACACTAGAAGTCAGTAATCACATACCTCCGTATTACCCTAAAGGAAAAAGTGAGATAACTCACTTGAGAGGAGGAAAGAAGGAATCTGGAGACAGAGGTGGACAGATAAGACCTGGCAGAAGAGGAGACAGCCAACATACTCGGAAAGATCTTTAACTTGTAAAATCTCTTAGGATTTTTTCCAGCTTCAGTCATGGTTAAACCTAAAGAATGAAATTGATATGTCAAAATTTCAGTAGATGTTTTATTCTTTCTTTGGATCAAGTTTTTACAATGTGCTAGTTTCCCTTCTCTTTATGTTGATGTAGTTTTTTTTTTTTTTCTCTTCCAGTTCCCCTCCTGGCTGGATGAGCCACAGCATGACTTACAGCAGTAATACATTAGGTTAATAAAGCAATTATTTAATTGACTCTAATTTCATTGGCATTTCTATTAGCTAAAGGAAAGAGGTTCAATCACTGTTTACATTTGTAAAGCCAATATTATGGTTTAAATTACGGCCTTTGGACAAAATTGAAAGTTGAAGCCTGATAATCCTTAAAGCAATATTTACAGAGGATTCTTTGTCTTTATAAAGAATAAAGGGAATGGAAACAAGAGCACATTAAATCAGAGGGGCTTTTAAATATTCATTTTGCAATCAGCTTCACTGGTTTCCAGGCCACTATCTACCTTCATCATTCTTTCTGTGAAGGAATATCAAATCTCTTGCTTTAATTATCCTGTGAAATATAAACTATTGCTTCACATTCTTTTTTTATTGTTATTATTCTGGTGTACAGGAGTTCCAGATATAACTGTCACACTACAAACATTATTCTTTACCAGAAATATCTTGGGCAATAACTGCTAAAATTAGTAATTCAGAAATGCAGACGTTTTGGATAGGTAGCTTCTCATTTAAAATCAATGCTACCTAACAACCCCTAGTAAGACCTCTTCCAAAACCCAATAAAATAACTATGAAAACACTAAAGCTGATAAAGACTCATGACTCCAAAAATCAATCAGTAATCCTGTTATCAATGGTTTTACATGAATCACAGTATGATGGAAGTGGTCTAAACAGAGTTCTCCTACTTTAAAGAGGAGTAATCCAAAGAACCCAAATGGTGCTTGTGAAAATATGCTCTGGCTTAAGGGAATGTGCAAATCACTCTGAAAACACACACATACATACACACAGAAACAATCTTACGGGCAAAATGATTAGAACACTGTAGTATCCTCCATAGGATATAAGGCATAGCCTCTGAACAAACTGTAGAAACCCATGGATTACAATCTGTAATGCAAGAAAGAGAAACATAAGAAGCAATAAGTAAAAGTGAAAGTGAAGTCTCTCAGTCCTGTCCGACTCTTTGTGACCCCATGGACGGTAACCTACCAGGCTCCGCAGTCCATGGGATTTTCCAGGCAAGAATACTGGAGTGGGCTGCCATTTCCTTCTCCAGGGGATCTTCCCAACCTAGGGATCAAACCCGGGCCTTCTGCATTGCAGACAGACGCTTTACCATCTGAGCCACTAGGGAAGCCCAAGATGCAATAACAAGCTGCCAAAGCAACAGTGGAAGTGGATACAATGTGGAAAAAAGAAAAAGGATTTAAATTGGCACTACAGAAAATCAAATTACTTTTTAGATGTAGTTAATTTTAAGAAAGAGGAAAACAGAGTCAGAGCATCCAGGAAGGAAAAAAATAAAGCAGGTTAGCAAAGGGACAAACTTCGGTTGGCCTTAAACTTCCCTAAAACATTAAGTGCTATGAGATGATGGCACGTCTACAGCATTTTTTTTTAGTGCTATTTTTTACTTACAGAAAAGTGACAAAAATAGTACACAGATTTCTCATTTACCCTCCACCCAGATTCCCCTCACGTTTAACATCTTGTCGTTGTTGCTTAGTCATTAAGTTGTGTCTGATTCTTTTGCATCCCCCTGGGCTGTACTTCACCAGGCTCCTCCATCCATGGGATTCTCCAGGCAAGAATACCACAGTGGGTTGCTATTTCCTCCTCCAGGGGATCTTTCCAACCCAGGGATTGAACCCACGTCTCCTGCATTGGCAGGCAGATTCTTTACCATGAAGCCACCAGAGAAGCCCTGTTTAACATCTTATGTAACCAAAAAACACTTATCAAAATGAAGAAATCAACCCTGGCATACTACTCTTAACTGAAGCATAGAACATTTTTCCACTACTGTCATTTTGTTGTTCCAGGATCCGACACTGCATTTAGTTGTCATGGTTCCTTCAGTTCAGTTCAGTTCAGTCGCTCAGTCATGTCCGACTCTCTGCGACCCCATGAATCGCAGCACTCCAGGCCTCCCTGTCCATCACTAACTCCCGGAGTTCACTCAGACTCACGTCCATCGAGTCGGTGATGCCATCCAGCCATCTCATCCTCTGTCATCCCCTTTTCCTCTTGCCCCCAGTCCCTCCCAGCATCAGAGTCTTTTCCAATGAGTCAACTCTTCACATGAGGTGGCCAAAGTACTGGAGTTTCAGCTTTAGCATCATTCCTTCCAAAGAAATCCCAGGGCCAATCTCCTTCAGAATGTACTGATTGGATCTCCTTGCAGTCCATGGGACTCTCAAGAGTCTTGTCATGGTTCCTTAGACTCCTTCAATCTGTGTCAGTTCCTGAGTCTTTGTCTTTTATGACCTTGACACTTTTGAAGGGTACTGGTCAGTTTTGTTGACTGTGCCTCAGGTCGGGTTTGTCCGACGCTTTCTCGTTAAAGTTGTGCATTATTGGGAAGGAAACCACAGAAGCAATGGGCCCTTCTCAGTGTCTCATATCAGGGACTGAATAAAATCAATTTGTCTTACTGGTGAAGTTACTCTTGGTCACTGGATTCAGCTGGTGTTAGGATTCTCTATCGTTGTTACTGTTTTTCCTTTGTAATTACTAAATATTTGAGGGAGATACTTTGACCTTATGCAGATATACAATTTTTGCATAAACTTTTACCCACTAATTTTAATAGCCACTGTGTGCAATATTGCTATGGTGTTCTAATGGTGATTTCTATTTCTTTCATTCATTTGTAGATATTATTTAGAATTTTGCTTGAGGAAGAGTTTTCCCTTATCCCCCTATTTATTCACTTATTTATATTAGTATGGATCATGGATATTTATTTTATTGTTTGGTTCTAATCTAATGCAATCATTATTTATTTTGTTGCTCAAACTGTTCCAGCTTTGGCAATTGACAACTTTTCTAGGCTGGTTTCTAAGCTCTTTTTATATAGTCCCATCTATTTTCTTAACCTCTTTACTTACTACTTCTTTTGTTTTTGCAATGAATATTTAATATGCAGATAGTACATGTTACACATTTTGCGAGAGTCAACAGCAGGAAAGAAGAAAAATCAATTGTCTGGTATCATGCAGGTTATAATCTGGTTAGGGAAAAACTATTAAATACATAATTTACTTTGACAGAATCTGGTCTGGTCCCTGAAAAATATCCTTTTCCTAACCAGTGGGAAAGACTTCCTGACACAAAAACTAACCCAACTATGGACTACCCTATGTAAATTATTTGGAAAAATTTCTTCTTCCAAAGGGCCCAACTGAAGTCCCACTTCTGCTCAGGAAGCCTTTTTTTGGAGGCTTCCTCATAGAAAGGAACTTCTTAAAGTTAAAGGCATGTATTAACCTCCTTACTTTTTGATGCTCCAGTCTTGTATTGGTTTTGCTCTGCCTTAGCTCTAAAATTAGCTGTCTCACTAAGGAGTCCTGTCTTTTGTGTTGGAGAGTAGAATTTATAAACCAAGATTTAGGTGCTAGCTGTACATTGCTACCGGGGTACCTTCTGGATAGAGCTAGGAAACACATGTTTAGATACTAACTCATGCATATAAACACATCAAAATTTATTTCTGTATCATATGTATATTAAAAAAAGTTCATATTGCTATCTCCAGTTTTAATCCAATACAACAGAGCTTATTCTAGCTTTTATCCCTTATTTGTAACTTCTTTCACTGATGGTAAGAAACATGACTCCCATTTTCTATAATTTATTTATTTTATAACTCAACCCTAGTATATAAACATAAGTAAAAATATCTTTAAAAGCATCTCAAAATACTTCTAAAAAGTCTTAAAAAATTTTTTTTGATCTAAAAGTACTTTTAGATCTCCTAATCCATATCTTTGTTAGAAACAAATTACCAGTTACAGAACATTGTGAATAGCTCTTTTGTCTTTAAACATTCACTTAAAACGGTGCTTTCCAGAGTTCCTTAGCTTGGCTCCTTTCTCGTCCACCCCCCTTCAGTGCAGTTATAAGATTCATTTATAAAATCATTTGATTCCCATGTCACAGTCTGCATTTCATATTTCCCCCACATCCTAATTGATTTTATTGTTGTTGTTATCATAGAATAAAATCCATTCTTTGTACTGTATAATTCTATGTGTTTTGACAAACTCATAGCTATGTGCCTACCACTGGAGTTTATGCAGAACAGTTTCATAAACCCCTAAAACAAGAGTTACCCCTCTATGGATAATCTCTCCTCCTGTTCCTAACCCCTGGAAATCACTGATCTGTTTTCTTCTCTGTAGTTTTGCTCTTTCAGGAATGTCTGTCACGTAAAATGGAATCACACGACATGCAGCCACTTCATTCTCTCTTCCTTCACTTAGGAAAATGCATTGGAAATTCACCCAAGTTATTGTGCAAACCTTCTTATGGCTGAGTTGTATTTTATTGTATGAAATAGTTTAAGGACATCTGGCTTATTTACAGTTTGGGACTATTGTAAATAAAGCTGCCATAAACATTTGTTTATAGGGTTTTATGTGAATGTAAATTTCTTTTTCTGTTAGGAAGACACCAGAGAATGGGATAGCAGAGTTATATGGTAGATGTATATTTAACTTTTTTAATAAAAATGCCAAAACCACTCCCCAAAGTGGCTGTACAATTTTGCGTTCCCACCTGTCTACAGCATTTTAAGGAGAAAACTTGTAACCTAAGAATTGTATGCCCTCCTAGATGTTATTTATGTGTGGTGGCAGTGGAAGTCTCATTCAAGAGTTTTAAAGTTATAACACAAAATGGCCTTTTTGAAAAACAAAGTCATACACTAGCCAACTGAAAAGGAATTCATAATTTAAAAGTTGGAAAAAAGAAACATTCCCAACAAACAAAATCTTAAGGAAAAAATCGAAGAAAGGAAACTTCCTTTTCATAAAAAATGGATACCTAAGAAGACAGTTCACATCATATAATAATTATAAAACCAGAACTCAAGAGTTGACAGGATTCCCAATCTATTTAACGCTTTTTTTCTAGAGTTTCTGGCTAGTGGAATAAGGCATAAATCAGAAGTAATGGACTAACTTCTGAAGAGGCAAAGGGTAAAATGGTTATTCACTGCAGAGAATATTTTAAAAAAAACACTTAAAATCCTTTTAGAAATCAGTAAGGATATGAAATACAAGACAAATATTGTAAAGTATCAATATATCAATAAGAAATGGAAGATACAATAAAAACAAACAAAAACTCTCTGGATAATAGCAGAGAGATAATAGACATATATATACCATAAAATTTCTAGGAATAATGCTAAAAAAAAATGCAGGATCCATATAAAAAATACTAAAAATTATTGAATGTAAAAGACCTGAACTTTTACAGTACTGAACTTTTGCAGAACTGAACTTTTGCAGTACTGCCATTCATTAATTCATTCAATTTGATTACTTACCCAAAATTTCCTTGCCACAGATTTAAGTTCCATATGAGAAGGGGCAATTATTGTATTCACTGCATTATCCCCTGTGCCTAATAAATTGCCTAACTCATAGTAGGTACTCCAAAAATATTTTTCTATATGCCAATATTTTGTTCAGTAATCTGATCTATGAAGTTTGTATAGCTTCTAAGAAACATTCACTAAGAAACTCAGGAGTTTTTGAAGAGTCTAGACTAGTTAATTACCATCCAATTGCAGCCCACTCCAGTACTCTTGCCTGGAAAATCCCATGGATGGAGGAGCCTGGTAGGCTGCAGTCCATGGGGTCGCAAAGAGTCAGACACAACTGAGCGACTTCACTTTCACTTTTCACTTTCATGCCTTGGAGAAGGAAATGGCAACTCACTCCAGTATTCTTGACTGGAGAATCCCAGGGACAGGGGAGCCTGGCGGGCTGCCGTCTATGGGGTTGCACAGAGTTGGACACGACTGAAGCGACTTAGCAGCAGCAGCAGCACACTATAATGGGCTTCCCTGGTGGCTCAGACAGTAAAGAATCTGACTACAATGCAGGAGACCTGGGTTTGATCCCTGGGTTAGGAAGATCCCCTAGAGGAGGTCATGGCAACCAACTCCACTATTCTTGCCTGGAGAATCCCCAAGGACAGAGGAGCCTGGCAGGCTACAGTCCATGGAGTCACAGAGTTGCCCATGACTGAGCAGCTAAGCACAGCACAGCACAACAAACTGTGATAGCCATCCATGTAACAGCATCATACGGCTTACCACCTACGAACTCAGAGTCCTGCACTGCTGTCTTTTGTCACTGTCCCTCTCTAACATTAATGGATTTCACAACATACCGCCAAGAATGTCAAGGCTTAGAGTTCAGAGGATTTTAGAAATGGCCCTTCTCTATTTAATCAAAAAAAAAGAAGAAGGTTGGTTATACTTCAATTCAATTTCTAGATCACATAGGCTATGCTAGCTTAATACTGAAGTGAATGGGAATGAAATTCTAGTAGCTGAAAATATGAGTTAAGGAAAGGGGGGAAAAAAAAAGAAACAGAATCTAGGAGAGGTGAAAGTGAAATATTTCACAGTACGAAATCTGAGCCTTTCGCTGGAATCTTTTCTGCTTCCGTGTAATACAGAATGTAAGGTTAATGTTCACAGTATTCCACTGCTTGATAGCTTAGTTTCATTTCATAATTAGGTTGACATTTTTCCTCATAACATTGAATTGCTAATATTTTCCTAGGTTTCAAAAATAATGGAATGATATGCCTTTAGATAAAGTTGACTGAATAGCTAAACCACAGCTAAAGTATTTTCTTGATTATTCTTATTTTCCAATGTTTTATCATCTATAGGTATGTGTATGTTTGAGTTTTTATGTGTTCACCAGGGGTGGGAAATAGTGTGCAGTAATTTCCCTGTTGTGCTTCTAAATAGGGAGTTCCAATGAACACTAATAATGGTAATGTCATAGTTATTTACTGAGAGAACTAATCTGGATTCTACAGAGGTTTGTTGAAGTTTTGTGAAAATGAAATTAGAGATGCAGCATATCTCAGCAGTAATGAAACTGTTTATGTTGTATAACGCAGGGTTAGGTTAAGAAAAAGCAATTTTTCACACTGAGTGCTTTTTGATGGTCAAGGTTTGTTCCACTGGGCCATTAATATACTATATTCCCAAGAATTCTTTGGGCAGAGTTCATCTTCTAGTTAATATTAAAGAATTGGCCAACAGGCTTTTTACATTTTTTAATGATAATTCCAAATTGTTAGGTAAGATCCTCTTCAGCATACTGTATTGCCCATAAGGAAAGGGCTGGCAAAGACCTTGTTTTTAATAACTGAATTTACAACGAAGTTAGGCATGTTAAACGTCAATAAACATTATTGGTTCCCATGTATATTGCTGGGCATATGATGGATTTCAACAATAAAGACAATTTACAATCAGAATTATAATACAGTAGCAGGAATTTAGCATGAAAATTTAGACATCAATGAGAATAACCTCTGAATGTTAACTGCCTATAACTGAATTAGACTTGCTGCATTCTGGTCAAATTCATCAGATCAGATCAGATCAGATCAGTCACTGAGTCGTGTCCGACACTTTGCGACCCCATAAATCACAGCACGCCAGGCCTCCCTGTCCATCACCAACTCCCGGAGTTCACTCAAACTCATGCCATCGAGTCAGTGATGCCATCCAGCCATCTCATCCTCTGTCATCCCCTTCTCCTCTTGCCCACAATCCCTCCCAGCATCAGAGTCTTTTCCAATGAGTCAACTCTTCGCATGAAGTGGCCAAAGTACTGGAGTTTCAGCTTTAGCATCATTCCTTCCAAAGAAATCCCAGGGCTGATCTCCTTCAGAATAGACTGGTTGGATCTCCTTGCAGTCCAAGGGACTCTCAAGAGTCTTCTCCAACACCACAGTTCAAAGCATCAATTCTTCAGCGCTCAGCCTTCTTCACAGTCCAACTCTCACATCCATACATGACCACAGGAAAAACCATAGCCTTCACTAGGTGAACCTTTGTTGGCAAAGTAATGTCTCTGCTTTTCAATATGCCTTCTAGGTTGGTCATAACTTTCCTTGCAAGGAGTAAGCATCTTTTAATTTCATGGCTGTAGTCACCATCTGCAGTGATTTTGGAGCCCAGAAAAATAAAGTCAGACACTGTTTCCACTGTTTCCCCATCTATTTCCCATGAAGTGATGGGATCAGATGCCATGGTCTTTGTTTTCTGAATGTTGAGCTTTAAGCCCACTTTTTCACTCTCCACTTTCACTTTCATCAAGAGGCTTTTTAGTTCCTCTTCACTTTCTGCCATAAGGGTGGTATCATATGCATATCTGAGGTGATTGATATTTCTCCCGGCAATCTTGATTCCAGCTTGTGTTTCTTCCAGTCCAGCGTTTCTCATGATGTACTCTGCATATAAGTTAAATAAACAGGGTGACAATATACAGCCTTGATATACTCCTTTTCCTATTTGGAACCAGTCTGTTGTTCCATGTCCAATTCTAACTGTTGCTTCCTAAGCTGCATAAATTTCTCAAGAGGCAGATCAGGTGGTCGGTATTCCCATCTCTTTCAGAATTTTCCACAGTTTATTGTGATCCACACAGTCAAAGGCTTTGGCATAGTCAATAAAGCACAAATAGGTGTTTTTCTAGAACTCTCTTGCTTTTTCCATGATCCAGCAGATGTTGGCAATTTGATCTCTGGTTCCTCTGCCTTTTCTAAAACCAGCTTGAACATCAGGAAGTTCATGGTTCACATATTGCTGAAGCCTGGCTTGGAGAATTTTGAGCATTACTTTACTAGCGTGTGAGATGAGTGCAATTGTGTGGTAGTTTGAGCATTCTTTGGCATTGGCTTTCTTTGGGATTGGAATGAAAACTGACCTTTTCCAGTCCTGTGGCCACTGCTGAGTTTTCCAAATTTGCTGGCATATTGAGTGCAGCACTTTCACAGCATCATCTTTCAGGATTTGGAATAGCTCAACTGGAATTCCATCACCTCCACTAGCTTTGTTCGTAGTGATGGTTTCTAAGGCCCACTTGACTTCACATTCCAGGATGTCTGGCTCTAGGTCAGTGATCACACCATTGTGATTTTCTGGGTCGTGAAGATCTTTTTTGTACAGTTCTTCTGTGTGTTCTTGCCACCTCTTCTTAATATCTTCTGCTTCTGTTAGGTCCATACCATTTCTGTCCTTTATCGAGCCCATCTTTGCATGAAGTGTTCCTTTGGTATCTCAGATGACCATTATATCTACTACTGTGGGCAGGAATCCCTCAGAAGAAATGGAGTAGCCATCATGGTCAACAAAAGAGTCCGAAATGCAGTACTTGGATGCAATCTCAAAAACGACAGAATGATCTCTGTTCGTTTCCAAGGCAAACCATTCAATATCATGGTAATCCAAGTCTATGCCCCAACCAGTAACACTGAAGAAGCTGAAGTTGAATGGTTCTATGAAGACCTACAAGACCTTTTAGAACTAACACCCTAAAAAGATGTCCTTTTCATTATAGGGGACTGGAATGCAAAAGTAGGAAGTCAAGAAACACCTGGAGTAACAGGCAAATTTGGCCTTGGAATACAGAATGAAGCAGGGCAAAGACTAATAAGAGTTTTGCCAAGAAAATGCACTGGTCATAACAAACACCCTCTTCCAACAACACAAGAGAAGACTCTATACATGGGCATCACCAGATGGTCAACACTGAAATCCGACTGATTATATTCTTTGTAGCCAAAGATGGAGAAGCTCTATACAGTCAGCAAAAACAAGGCCAGGAGCTGACTGTGGCTCAGACCATGAACTCCTTATTGCCAAATTCAGACTTAAATTGAAGAAAGTAGGGAAAACCACTAGACCATTCAGGTATGACCTAAATCAAATCCCTTATGATTATACTGTGGGAGTGAGAAATAGATTTAAGGGCCTAGATCTGATAGATAGAGTGCCTAATGAACTATGGACAGAGGTTCGTGACATTGTACAGGAGACAGGATCAAGACCATCCCTATGGAAAAGAAATGCAAAAAAGCAAAATGGCTGTCTGGGGAGGCCTTTCAAATAGCTGTGAAAAGAAGAGAAGCGAAAAGCAAAGCAGAAAAGGAAAGATATAAACATCTGAATGCAGAGTTCCAAAGAATAGCAAGAAGAGATAAGAAAGCCTTCCTCAGCAATCAATGCAAAGAAATAGAGGAAAACAACAGAATGGGAAAGACTAGAGATCTCTTTAAGAAAATCAGAGATACCAAAGGTCAAATTCATAGGTTATGTCAAATAGGTTAGGTGGTAGGACAGAGAAAACTGGAGTGATTTTACTAAGTAGCTCACTGTCAATTGTTCACTTTATTTTTTAATGCTTCCGAGCTATTTCCAGTAAAAAATGAGAAAGATTCAACCGTAAGTATAAAAGGAAAGAATTTAAGTTGGTCGATAAATGGACTCCTTTTGGAAGCTAACTTTAATATTAGTCAACTGATACATTTGAAGTTAGAATTTAAATTACGGAGATAAACTCAGTGCAGAGAAATAAAGGGCAATGCTATGGGGCTGTGAAATGAAGGCAAAGGCTCTATTAAAACAGTCAAGGCTTCTCTCAAGATATTAGGTAATTGTGTTGAGTTATTCACCTGGCAGTCATAGAAAGAGGGAATATACTACTTGACTTTTTCTGGTGCCAAAAAACTCTGGAAATGTCAGTCAGAATTTTCTGTATATGGCAATAACTGTGACGCCCCCACTGCAAAAATAAAGCGCTATTACACATAATCAAACCTTAAGCTGCGATGACAGATGTTAAAAGGACTATAAGCAATTGAAGGGGAAAAAGGGTCACAGTTATCTGGAAGCAATGAAACAAGGATGTTTGGAGAAATAACCTGTTCTCTGGAGGATGGTGTAATTTTAGGGTATGAGAGATAATGGGTGAGGTAATTGAGAAGATATAGCAAAGAGCCGGTTTCTAATTAAGTTAACAGCATACGTAGGATTTTACCCAGGGAAAATACCAGTGATGTGAGTTGGGCCACCATTTAGTGCCTGGAACTCTGCAGTGAGATTGCTGCTGGAAGACGCCTCATAAACAAGGGCTGGAAACATGGCACAGCTTTTTGAGGCAAGACTTTTTTCATTACCGATCAAGATAAATACCACACCAATGATGTGTTCATCCACAAAGTGGTAATGAAATAGAAAAACGGCATCCAGGGTGATAGCCATGGGAGTAAGTCAGTGCATTAATTCTGCTTAGCACGAAAGATGTCTAAATTTGAAAAAAAAAAAAAAATCCATAAGTATTAAAGGGTATTTATACTGCCTTCCTGTTATGACATGCATTGGACTAAAATATAAATCAAAGGAAATGGACTGATAAGGTTGGTAATTGGATGCAGTGAGAAGAAAGCTGAGTAAATGAGCAAAGGGTGGATTTTTAAAAATTTATTTAAAAGGATTATAATTTTCACATGTTGTTTCCCCTCTTAAGGCAGGGTGAGGTTGATTTTTTTTTAAGCAACACTCACATCTGAAATAGTATCACGTATATTTTTAGCTAGCACTCAAACAAATTCCATATTCTATACAAATGGGGAAAATGCAATTCATAATTGACAAGGTATGAATTTTTTATACTTTAAGTCATGAGGCTGCCACATCAACAAACGTAATTCCTTAGCAAATATGTCTTATGTTTATATTTATGAAATGTACACAATTGACATGGAACCCAAAAGAGAATAAATAAGTATTTTAAATATATATAAATATATATATTTACTTTGATTTGCAAACTCCATTCTGGGAAACATTTATTAGATTAAAAACAAGGAACAAATGCAACAAAATGTGCTTAGAGTTTCAATTTCTTCTGGACTAAGCATTACTTTTATGTATTTTACCAAAGCTTGAGCTCACACTGAAGTGTTGGCCTTGTTTTGAATTATTTTTGTATACACAGAATTATTTAATATATGAATTATTTAATGTATACACAGCTATTCTCAAAAGTGAAAATGAAGAAGTACTGAAACTTAAAATTCACCTATGAAGGCCCCGCATTTCAGTGGTGATTTCATGTTAAATATTCCAAGCTGAACTAGCAAGAATCATGGGAAGAGTGGCCAAGTCTGGACACAGGATATGCTCCACATTTTGTGCAGCTATTGAAGAGGGCACCACAGCTTACTGAAGGGTCATCAGATGACATTTTTTTCCTGATACAGCTTTGACACCTATTTGAAATTATGTTCTTTGAAGACAAGGGTCGTGTTTATCATGCCTATCAATCTCCTTGAAGTCAGCATGAAGTTAAGAGGAAGTAGTACTTCTAATTGGTTCCCCAGGAGTGAAGAAGGGAAGAAAGGAAGTGGTCTCCTCATTCCCAAAGAGCTGAAGCACTGGGAGTTCTCTTGAGAAGCGCCTAACCTGCCTCCACTGTAAAAGCTGAGGTACCTCATCTCAAGTCGGTCTGAAACGTATCAGTTCTTCCAATTCTGGCCTGCCATAAACGGGTACAGAGAGGCTGGTATTTTTTTTCCCCATTAATTAATTTGTTAATATACACAGAGTGGATATTAACTTTGTTAAACTGTGAGCGGCTCACATTTCACTTATTGTTATAGGAGGCACAGAGACATAGGGGCAGGAGAGGCACCGTGGTGAAGAACAGCAGTAAGTCTAGAGCCAAGTGCCTGGATTAGAATCCTGGCTCTACCACTGACCAGCTGTGTGACCCTGGCTAACTCCTGGTGTTTGGCAATAATTAAAGTTGCAAGACGGAGACAAAATGGAGTAGAAGGACATGAACTCACTTCTTCTTAAAAAACACCAAAATCACAACTAACTGCTGAACAACCACCGATAAAAAAAAAAACCTCTGGAACCTACCAAAAAAAAAGATACTCTACATCCAGAGACAAAGACAAAGCCACAGTGAGATAGTAGGAGGGGTGCAACTGCTATAAAATCAAACCCCATATTCACCAGGTGGGCAACCCACAAACTGGAAAATAATTATATTGCAGAATTTCTCCCCCGGGCGTGAAAGTTCTGAGCCCCACGTCAGTCTCCCCAGCCCGTTGTAGTTGTTCTTCAGTTGCGCAGTTGTGTCCGACTCTGCGGCCCCATGGACTGCAGCATGCCAGTCTTCCCTGTCCTTCACGCCTCCCAGAGTTTGCTCAAACTCATGTCCATTGAGTCGGTGATGCCATCCAGCCAACTCGTCCTCTGTCATCCCCCGTCTCCTCCGGCCTTCAATTTTTCCCAGCATCAGGATCTTTTCCAATGAGTTGGCTGTTCGCGTTAGGTGGCCAAAGTATTGGAGCTTCAGCATCAAACTTGCAATGAATATTCAAGGTTGATTTCCTTTAGGATTGACTAGTTTGATATCCTTGCAGTCCAAGGGACTCTCAGGAGTCTACTCCAGAACCGCAATTTGAAGGCATCAGTTCTTCAGCTCTCGGCCTTTTTTATTGTTCAGCTCTCACATCCATACATGACTACTAGAAGAACCACAGCTTTGACTAGATGGACCTAGGGGTCTGGCAATGGGAGGAAGAGCCTCCAGAGAATCTGGCTTTGAAGGCCAGCAAGTTTTGATCACAGGAATTCCACAGTGCTGGAAGAATTAGAAACTCTACTCTTGGAGGGCACACACAAGGTCTCATGCACACCAGGACCCAGGAAAAAAGCAGTGACGTCATAAGAGACTGGGCCAGACCTAGTATTGGAGGGTGTCCTGTGATGGTCAGGGGTGAGGTGGGTGGCTGGCCGTGGCTCATTGTGGAGACGAATACACTGGTAGAAGTAGTTCTGGGGACTACTCACTGGCCTGGGCACTTCTGTAGGCTTCCATTTTTCCCACCAAGGAAGTGGAATTAGGCAATCTACCTGGAAAAGAATTCAGAGTAATGATACTAAAGATGATATAAGATCTCAAAAAAAAAAAAAAAAAATAGAGGTACCGATCAACCAGATACCAGAAATGTTTAACGAAGACCTAGGAAAAGTGAAGAACAATACAATACAGAGATGAACAATACAATAGCTAAAATGAAAAATACATGAAAAGGAATCAATAGCAGAATAACTAAGGTAGAAAAATGAACAATTGAGCTGGAAGACAGAATGGTAGAAATCACTTCCATAGGACAGAACAAAGAAACAGAATGAAAAGAAATGAGGACAGTCTAAGAGACCTCAGACTAATTAGACTATAACAAAGGATGCGAGAATATACAGTGAAGAAAAGACAATTTCTTCAAGAAGTGACGTTGGGAAAACTGGAAAGCTACATGTAAAAGAACAAAATTAGAACATTCTCTAACACTGTACATAAAAATAAATTAAAAATGGATTAAAGACCTAAATGTGAGACTGGTACTAAAAAAACTCTAGAGGAAAAGACATGTAGAACACTCTTTGACGTAAATTGCAGCTATATCTTCTTCGATCCTCCTCCTAGAGTAATAAAAATTTAAAAAACATATAAACAAGTGGGACCTAATCAAACTTAAAAGTTTTTGAATGGCAAAGGAAACCAGAAACAAAAAGATCACCCGCAGAATGGAAGAAAATATTTGCAAATGAAGTGACCAAGAAGGGATTAATGTCCAAATATACAAACAGCTCATGCAGCTCAATAAAAAAAAAAAAAAAACAACAACAACAGCAATCACAACCTAGTCCAGAAATAGGCAAAAGATCCAAATAGACGTTTCTTCAAGGAAGACATATACACTTCCAAGAGACACATGAAAAGATGCTCAATCAAATGTACAGTGAGGTGCAATGTCACACTGCTCGAAAGCCATCATCAAAAGGTCTACAAACAATAAATGATCAGTGGGTCCGGAGAAAAGGAAATCCTCCCACACTGTTGCTGGGAATGTAAATTGGTACAACCACTATGGAGACTGTATGGAGGTTCCTTATAAAACTAAAAACAGAACTACCATATGATCCGACATTCCCGTGCCTGAGCATATATCTGGAGAAAACGATAATTTGAAAAGATACATGCACTCCAATGTTCACTGAAGCACTACTGAGAATAGTCGAAACAGAGAAGCAACTTAAATGTCCATCAACAGAGGGAAGGGAAAAGAAGATGTGGTACATATGTACAATGGGATATTACTCAATCATAAAAACGAATGAAATAATGCCATTTACAGCGACATGGATAGATCTAGAGATTATCATAGTAAGTGAAGTAAATCAGAGAAAGACAAATATCATATGCTATCACTTATATTCTGAGCCTAAAACAAAAATGATACAAATTAACTTATTTACAAACAGACTCACAGACTTAAGAGTATGAACTTGCCTCTACCAGGGAGGATGGGTGCTGGGGGGAGGAGGGATAGATTAGGAGTTTGGGACTGACATGTATACACTGCTATGCCTGCAACAGGCAACCAACAAGGACTTACTGTACAGCACAGGGAACTCTGCTCAGTACTCTGTAATAATCTAAATATGAAAATAATTAGAAAAAGAAGATACATGTATATGTATAACTGGATGACCTTGCTGTACACTTGAAACTAACACAACATCATTAATCAACTATACTCCAATATAAAATAAAGATTTTTTAAGTTAAAGTTGCTACAAATTCTAAATGAATATATGTAACTTCTTTAGAACAATGCTTAGCACACTGAAAATTTTAAATAAGCATTAACTCTCGTAAGCTCCAAACCCCCACAGTGCTGATACATAGTAGGCATTCAGTAAAGACTTTCATTCATTCAGTAATGATAGAACATTGGAAACTATGTGAATATGAATATATGGGCAGTGACTCAACGAAGAGTGATGCTCAGTCCTGTCCAACTCTTTGCGACCCCATGGACTATACAGTCCATGGAATTTTCCAGGAGCGGGTAGCCTTCCCCTCCTCCAGGGGATCTTCCCAACCCAGGGATCAAACCCAGGTCTCCCGCATTGCAGGCAGATTCTTTACCAGCTGAGCCACCAGGAAAACCCGATTAACTGTGTAGAGTCTCATTTTCCTCCTAGATTCCAGAGTGGTTTTGAACATGAAAATGAAAGTTGCTCAGTCGTATCCAACTCTTTGCAACCCCATGGACTATACAGTCCGTGGAGTTCTCCAGGCCAGGATACTGGAGTGGGTAGCCATTCCCTTCTCCAGGGGATTGTCCCAACCCAGGGATCGAACCCAGATTTCCTACCTTGCAGGTGGATTCTTTACCAGCTGAGCCACCAGGGAAGCCCAAATGGTTTTACACTTTCGAAATTCTTAGTCAATTTTAAACAAAATATGAGCCAGATCTATATTTTAAATCCTTTTCTAAACATGATGGTGCTATTAATTTGAATGAGAGATTGCAAACAGCCTTTTCAGCTGACAGATCTCACATTTATAAATAATGCTTCCATTAAGATTGTTATCCTCGGAAGTGATTAGTGCAGAAATTGGTTACCCTTGTGCCAATCTGTGTTGCCAAAAAAACCTGTGATGCCTATGTTGGCATCAGCTTTACATGTCTAGGAAAGATGCATTCAATTTTTAGAAGTTTTGGAGTTGTGAATATGTAATCATTTTCTCGATGAAAATAAGACTTTTTAAACAGTCATTTCTGGAGAAAGGATACCATTGCTTTACACAAATTATGTAACTTTTAACATAACAGTTTTGTTATGTTAATGGTATAGACAACAAGTGTCTATAGAGCATAGTCCATGAACATTTCAAGGTACATCAAATTAAACTAGGGAAAAAAGTACTTTATTAACTGTACATTACTGTTAAAAAATAAGCAATACAGTTCTCACGATATATAGTAGTCTTGAAACTTCTAGCAGAGGGCATTTCTTCTATATTAGCACTGAATGCTGGCCAAAGAGCATGACCTTAGACTTCTATTTAAACTCTAAGAATGTTTAAAAATCCACTGGTAGAAGGAGTCTCTGTGAAGAGAAGGGTGATTTACTGGTAACAGAAAAGTTTAGCTTCCATTACTACTGATGGCTATGCTTCCGTTTATGTTTTCCCTAAGCCATTACTATTTAAAATGTTACTGTTAGCATTCTTAGTTGTCCCATTGGCTGGTATATAACTCTCCTACTTAAATATGTAGAACAAATCATATTAATTAAAATAAACTGTTGGGCAGTTATGTTGTATCGCAGATTGTCTCTGTAGACTATAAATTCAAATTAAGAGTTTTGTTGCCTGTTCCTGAGCATAGAAAAATTCCTTTTACTGCATCAGTAGTAGCAAAAGAAATCAGCTACCTTACAAAAGAAAATCCATTTGAATTCTTGCAGAAATAGCTAGATAAAATGCATATATAGTGAGTTACCATAAACATATAATAAATTCTTGGCTAAAGTAAGTACCCAACCTGCTAATATATGATGGCAAGTGTTGATGTTTCATAGTATTTAATATGGATATTCAGAGATAAACTGTATTTATACATATATATTAAATATGTTTCTCTATACATTAATCCTATTTCTATATATTTCTATGCATTAAATATATATAGCATTAGGTTCCAGGAATTCTAAGTAGTATATTAACAAACTGTGATGTATTTTCATAAAATAAATACACATTATTTTCTGGATATTTAAGTGTTAAACTGAGGCAAAATAATTTGATGGGAGTTGGAATAACTTACTTTAAGAAATGCTTTTGTTTTTTAACTTCCAAAAACAAAGATGTGATTTCCACTTATATAAACACTGAATGTCCTTTTCACGTCACAAAAATCTCCATAATATTAAAAATAAAGTCTCTAAGTTTGAAAAGAAAACAATACAAATAAATGGTACCCTTAAGCATTTTTGAGATTTTTTGAATGTCAAAACCTTAATGTTTTCCTTTTTCCTATTGAATTCTCCCCAAACAAACATACCATAATTAGCTTTAGAGGAAATAACTAACTTAAGTTAGAAATAAGTTTGCAAAGCTCTCTCTGCTCTCTTATCAGTGAGATTTTTGCCATTCTCTCATTCCCATAATGCTTCTACTGAAAATGGTATAAGGCCTCAGAGCTCCCATGTATGATTCCTATTATCTAACTACTTTGGAGATGCAATACAAAGTTCAGAAAAAAAAAAAAAATTAAACTATTCTGTTTTAGAGAAGACAAAGCTAAGCAATAAATCAATTGTCTAGGTTACATGAAAAGAATAACAATTTCTCCATTTCCACTAAATGTATGCTAAAGAAGATAGACTGAAAATTGTATACATTTCTTAAAACCTGGGTTTTAAAACATTAGGCAAAAGTAGTTATGGATTTGTATCATCTGGAGAACAGACCAAAAAGTGGGTAGGTCTCATCTATTAATATTAAGTCTAGTATTATAAAGACCTGTCCCCAAAGTAAGAAACTAGCTCTCTAACTCTGCGGTTTATGTGCATAAAAAGAGCTACTAAAAAATGATGCCATTTATATTCACAGTGATTATATTCAACACTGGTTTTCTGGTTTATAACAGATTTTCCATAATTTTTCTCAAATTCTGGATAGTATTTTATCTGACCCCTCCCTAAAGTTTGTCCTCTGGATTAAGTGCTATTCAGAATCATGTTTTTACAGAAATGTCTTTAAAGAACATCAAATTCTATAGCTCTCAATTTTAGCATAGCATTTGATAAATGACCTTACTACTTAAAAAAAAAGGGGGGGGGGCATTCTGTCATCAATGCTGCTACATTTCCAGTGAAAGAAAAAGGACATGAATTAATCCGCAAGACTACCTCAGATTATTTCATGAGTCAAGGAAGAAATGCCTGAATTATGCCTTTCCCACAAACAATTGCTGAAGATTATTCAGTCAAGCCCATATGATGAACTCTTGGTGTGAATAAGCTCTCTGAAGAGAAGACCATATCCAGTTCTACTCACCTCTATATAACCTAGCCCAGTGTTTTGAGGTTAGTAGGCACTCAATAAATGTTTGCTGGGTGAAGGGACAAATTAATTATACACAGTAAAATTGTTCTAAAATGTGGCTCACTGTGATAGATATTGAATAAACTATAAACCATGGGAAATCTCTTATAGTATAAGCTATCAGTTCAGTTCAGTCGCCCAGTCTTGTCTGACTCTGTGACCCCAGGGACTGCAGCACGCCCAACCCTCCCTGTCCATCACCAGCTCCCGGGGTTTACTCAAACTCATGTCCATTCAGTCGGTGATGCCATTCAACCATCTCATCCTCTCTTGTCCCCTTCTCCTTCTGCCCTCAATCTTTCCCAGCATCAGGGTCTTTTCAGATGAGTCAGTTCTTCGCATGAGGTGGCCAAAGTATTGGAGTTTCAGCTTCAGCATCAGTCTTTCCAGTGAATATAAGCTATACGTGTACTAAAAGTCCAACATAGCAGGTAACTTAAAAGGTCCTCTAATTTCAGTCTTCCAACAGTTTTGTGTTTTATGTTAGTCAGACACACTAGGCTGGCACCAAGGAAACATGATTTACTCCGTCTTGTTTCCCTTGTACTAACATCTCATTCTTAAAAGGGATGTAGAGATGATTAGTCAATGAATGAATTTGCAAGAAGTTGTCTTTTGGTATGACCACTGAATTTAAGAATCCACTAGTGATGTAGAGACTAAGGATGAAGGGACACATTTTAAGGCTCTTAGAGTCCTCATTTTTTGATTCATGCAAATAATTTAACAATACATATTGGAGATACCAACTACTATCCTTTGTGACGCTAGTGGTTAAAGATCATTTACCTAAGAGTAACATAGCAACACCTAAGCTTCTAACATGAGAGAATCAAGAGATATTTTGTGAGTGCTAAAAGTGTACAGCAGAGAAGGCAATGTCACCCCACTCCAGTACTTTTGCCTAGAAAATCCCATGGACGGAGGAGCCTGGTGGGCTGCAGTCCATGGGGTCGCTAGAGTCGGACACGACTGAGCGACTTCCCTTTCACTTTTCACTTTCATACATTGGAGAAGGAAATGGCAACCCACTCTGGTGTTCTTGCCTGGAGAATCCCAGGGACGGGGGAGCCTGGTGGGCTGCCATCTATGGGGTCGCACAGAGTCGGACACGACTGAAGCAACTTAGCAGCAGCAGCAGCAGCAAGTGTACAGAACACTATGCTGTTTGCTATCTGAAATACCTTCTTTGAATAAAAATTTAGAGTAAAAGTTATAATTGAAAGTCTTCCTCAAGCAACTGCAAATATAGATGAAACCATAGTACATGTGGGGAAAAAATGCAATCATCAAATAACTGCTTAAGAACATAACAGAGAAGAAGTAACAAAGCAATATATCATTAATTTACCAAAATAGTGCTGACGTTAGGTACGATAGGACTCAAACGAGGACAAGCCAATCACGTCAGGGTTAGGTAGTTGGGAAAGAGTTTATGAAAGAAGCGGGATACGGACTAAGTGTGAAGAACGTGCAGGATTGGGATACATGAAAAGGCATTTCAAGTGAATGGGCAGCGAAGTAAACAATGCAAACATGGAAAAACGTTGGTCCGAAGGTAATAAGGAAAATCATCTCCCTGAGGAGAGATGACGGCAGCTATTTTTTACTTAGTGGATTCTTGGTTTATTTTGAAAGAATAGAACTCAGGAACAGCCAGATGGAAGAGACACCTAGGGTAAAGCATGGCGAAAGAAAGTAGAGGCCTCATGACCTGTGTCCCAGCAGGCGGCTGTCCCCAGATCCCCGTGTGTTTAGCAGCTTGGAAATGCTGAACCTCTCCTTGTGGGCTTTTATGAAGGCTTCATTACACAGGCATAACTGGCTAAATCATTGGTCACCTGTGATGGGATTTCACCTCCAGCTCCTCCTCTCTCCCCAGAGGTGGGGAGTGGGATTACAAATTCCAGCTCTCTAATCATGTGGTTCATTCCAGTGGTCGCCAGTCTCCAACCCTCTGTGTTTCTGTTAACATAACAAAAGACACCTTTAGAGCTCTCCTCACAGTAAATTCCAAGGGTTTTAGGAGCTCTGTGCCAGAAATTGGTAAGAAGACTAAAAATATATTTCTTATTATAAATCATACTATCACAGCACCTGAACTGTGGACTGATTGCAGAGGGATGAATGTGAGACCATGATTGCAGAGTAAGTGTCCCTTAACTGGCAGCTGACAGTGCAGACAAGATTGGAAGCAGAGGTGTGAATTGCTTTGTGAACTTCAGACCCTGTGTTATTGAGTGTGAGGGCTGAAGGTCAATTTGAATAAGTTATATGTGTGTGTGTGTGTGTGTGTGTGTGTATGAAAAAATACATGAATGATTAATATAATTGGAATGGGAATGAAAATAACCATCAAGAAGTTGAATTTAGAGAGTTTAGGACAAAAATAAATTTTAAAGACACTGAATGACTGTTTGGGAGACACATGAATTACAGATGTGGAGACAGCAGCTGAATATGTGGGAGTAGCTGTGGGGTTTTCTGCGAGAGAAGAGAAAATAGTCCAGGACTGAATCCTGAAGTAAACCCACATTTACAGGAGAGCAGGAAAGGAGAGAGCAGAGAGCTAACTTTCCCTTGGGGTTTGCACCGCCCTCTGAAGCCAGTCTGCACTGTGCCGTACAGAGGAGAAGGACTGCAAGTCCAACATGACTTCACTTCTCATCCCTCAGATATCAGCTGGTAGGACAATTTGAAATCATTCATTCGACCAGATGGTTAATGTTGTTTAACAGGACAATTAGCTAATAAATAATTGTAAAGCACTTTGTAAATATAAAGTACTACATAATGTTTAATAATAACATTAAATCAGGTGGCTTATTTCACTTATTTTTATATCCAAGTGTTTTATTGGTGTTTCAGGAGAAATGGCAATAATATGATGGAATGCCATCATTATAGACTGTACTTGAAACATACAACAAAGGGGTTATAGGAAAACAAAAGCAGCCTTGGCCATGCGAGGCTGAACAGAGTGAACGGGCAAGAAATGTCTCCTTCACCAAAGACAAGAGGCAACGACAACACGATCACAGAAATGTATAACTGAACACTGAGTAAAAACCACTGTGATATGTAGCAAAATATTTATTCAAAAGGGAATTTATCAGATAAAATGACATGAAGGGCACAGGGCAGGAGAAGGAATGTCAACACAGGAGTTCTGGGGAAGCCACTGCATACAAGCAGTCTCAAAAAATAATGAAATAATAGCAACATGTTATGATTCATAACTCACCCACTACTTACAATAATGCCTTAAGATGCATACCATTAGTATCTCCTATTTTGCAAAATGAGACAACAGAGATGTTAAGAAACTTACCCAACATCACACAGCCAGTAACAGGCAGGATCTGGATTCAAACCTAGACAGTATGGCTATTCTGGGAAGAATCCGGGAAATAAAACCTAGTGGGTCAGATGCAGCACCAGCCCCTTCCTGCTTTTTCCTACCTCAAAACAAGGACATGATGCTGGAGCTACAGCAGCCACCTTGGAGCCATGAGGTGAAGGGCAAGAAAACACAGAGACATCAGCCCTGCTGCTGTCAAGCTACTTAAGCTATGCCAGTAGTCACCTACCTCTGGATTTCTCATTATACAAGAAAAACAAACACCTATTTGTTTAAACCACCAGTCAGGATTTTTGCTACTTGCAACTTTAACCAATATGGCAAATAATAATGATACTACTAACAGTTAACATTTATTGAGTGTTTGCTATGAACTGTTTACTATTTTGTATGTTTTATGTGTACTTAGTCATTTCATTCTGACGGCAACGCTATGAAGCAGGCACTGTTATTATTCCCATTTTACTGCTCAGGAAACTGAAGCACACTTTATCTGGCTTGCCTGTGGTCACACAGCTTATAAGGGATTCAAATCCAGCACCTGGCTTCAAAACCTCTATTCTTCAGCAAATAGTACTCTAAGCAGTGAAACATTATAAACAGCATTTCAGTTACAATCACAAATTAAATGTTGAAGGGATCCTTCAACATTATTTTGGAGACTCTAGAGCACATGTTTCTCAACAAGCATGCTATTGACATTTCAGGAAGACAACTCTTTATCGTTTAGGTTTGTTGTATATTAAAGATGTCTACAGTCTCTGTTCCCTGGTTCCCAGAGTCACTCCCTGGACAGTGTCAACCAAAAGTCTCTCCACATTTCCCCATAGGGAGATGGTATCACCCCAGTTAGGACCACTATTCTAGAACTTTATTCGGCAACATTCTCTGTATAAGTCCAAATAGTAGATCATTTAAGCTTAGCAGGACTTTGGTCTCAGTCAGTCTCACTCACAATCACTATACTCCAACACTGGAGTGAAATCAGTCATAGACAGCACATACAAATGAGCACAGCTGTGCTCCTCTCAAACTATTTTGTCCACATTTTACAGTTGAGAATCTTGAGGCACAGAAGCGGGTAAGAAACTTGCCCGAGGTGATTCAACTATACTATATGAACAGTATGGATTCAACCCAAAGGCAGAGTGATTCCAGAGCATGTGCTTTTAATCAGGATACTTCTGAGTGCACAGAGTTTAGATCTCTCTTTTACTAGTACAAGGCATAGTAAATGCTTCAGAGAACTTCTTCCACTCCAGATTCTGGGCCTCCTCCTCCGCCTGTTGGCTGCTCTTTCCTGCAGTAAGCACCACACACCCACCCCAGACTTGCCTCTGCGACAGTCAGGACTCTGCTACCAAGGATATACTCCTCAGCTTGGCACTCCTGGTTGGCTCTGACATACAGCTATCCATAGAGGACCCCAAATAAAAGATTTTACCAAACTGATCACTGGAACAGTTACTCACTGATCTGTGACTGTTTTTATTTCACACCTCTCAAGGTCTTATTTAAGAGATCCCAAGTCTGCCGTGGCTCATCGATGAGCAGAATTAGAAAGCTCTTGGCCCATGGTCTGGTACATGTAAGAGCCTTTGTATTAACTACCAGTCACATAACATACAGAGGAGCATCCAGATATCTCTGGTCTAGATTTCAATGTTTGTGTAAATCCAGTTAGACCCACCAAAACTGAGAACCCACAAGTCAATTCGAGTAGTACTAGTGAACAAGGTTGTGACTGTTAGTTCTGTTCGGAGTATTTCAGCCCAGGTTTTAGGTTCCCTGTTGTGTTTGTATGAAAAAGGACCCCCTAATCAAATAGAATCAAGTTCCCACATCTACTCAACTAACCAAGGAGCCTTATGGATGAGGCACATTCCAGAAGATGGTTAAGATTGTGGTACAGATCAGTGAGGTCTCATGGGATTTCGCTGCTCATCAGTGTCTAAGATTGCAGTTCTCTTTCCAAGGTACGCAGGTGGGGAATTTACCAAAAGTGAAGGAGAGCGGCCTACCAAAGATGGATAAAATAGAAACATTATTACTTCATAATGCTTTTTAAAGAGAACTAGACTATACTGGTTCCAACTGTTTTTTTTTTTTTTTTTTTTTCTGTACAGACAGGCTTTCACTACAAATTTTAAATATAATAGAGGAAACTAGGGAACAAACTACGCTGTGTTCTCAGTCGTGTCCGACTCTGCGACCCCATGGACTGTAGCCCACCAGGCTTCTCTGTCCATGGGATTCGCCAGGCAAGAGTACTGGGGTCAGGTGCCATTCCCTTCTAAAGACCTTCCCAACCCAGAGATCTTACCCACGTCTCCTGAGCCTCCTGCACTATCAGACAGATTCTTTACCACGGAGACACCAGGGGAACAAATTTCCCAGTTAATTATGTTTGATAAATTGATAGATTATTTTTTCTCCCAATAGTTTTTTTGACAGAACTGACTTGTTTTTGCACTGCATTAACAAAGCCTAAAACTAAGAATTATATATAAATTCTTAAGAACATATAAATGTGAAATATAATAATGCTCATGAAAATAAACATACATTTCGAGGCCCTATTATTTTTATTTGATATAAATAAAGTTATTAGGGAAAAATGTAGTTCTAATAGTATTTTCCTCCTATCTTGGTCATATTAATAATTTCTTATTTTCTTATGAGTCAGTTTTTTCCTTCAAAGCAAATATAAGAAGGTTGTGGTAGGTAAATAACTGCCTAATATCATTAATTGCTAACAGCTCAATTATGCTGTGATGTACCTATAATTGTCAATAAGCTTCAAAAATCCTTATCTTGGAGTCTATTATGTATACAATTCATTTAAATTACATTACTTATACAAATTTTATAATGAAGCAGAGAGATTATACTTTCAGTTTTCACAACTAGAGATAATGATCAAAATATTTATGTTCACATTACATATTTTGTTCTGTTGACATTCATGATTCACTTGGTACAATATTAGCACGTCACATGGAGGGAGAAAAGACAAATCTAATTTTTTATGTTTGGATTTCTTTTGAATATCTATAACTGAACTAATACCATATATCTATATATGAATTTTAGAAAGTTCTTTTTTAAAATATCTAGCCCAATTCCAGTAACATTTTTCAGAGAATTAAGTATTCAAACTATTTTTTATCTTAATTAATGATACTCGTAGAATGGTTTTTAAAATATGGTAAATGTTGCATTTACAAGCCCAGGCTCCAGAACATGAATCCCTGATTTCAATCCAAAGATAGTTGGTCAAGTGACATTAATATTCTATGCCTGTTTTCTCCTCTATAGAATGGGGATAGCAACATTTTGTTGTAAGGATTTACAGATTGATATGTTAGTGCTATGTCAATAATTTCTGTTAATATTTCCCTGCATGGAAAGAGTTCAACTCAATGTGCAAATTAATGATGCCCAAATTCATGTATATAAAATGGGTAATGACAGTTTTTAATCTTCAAAATTGCATGAAAGCTGTATATGGTATACTTATACCTTAAAGGATACTCAAAGTATAATTTAGCACCTTATATGCTAAATTTTAAATCTCAAAGTAGTGAGCTCAGGAGTACTGCCCCTTGTCGTATGACTCTGAATAGTGTGGTGGTGAAAAATCTCTTATCTTTCAAGCTGCTATTAAAACCTATATGATCCATGACCTCACTCTGACCATATAGGAACAGATGGAGAAACTAAGATGGTATGGGGTCCAGGCAAGGTTGGGGCTAGGAGACGAGGAGAGTTCCAGACAGAGGATAAAAAAGCAAAGTAAAGGAAACCCAAGTACATATATATATATATATATATCACATCCTAGGACTGGCCAGGCATAGTGAACCCAACACTCCAACAAGGAAACCTGTGTGTAAGCAGGTTTCTATGGAATATGCCTCTGTTTTCTTTTCACTACTCAAACAAGACCAGAACAATCTCCCCCGAGTTTTTATCCTTTCCTCTTGTATGACAGGCTGTTTATTATCCAGGAATTCTGTCGAGAAGAAAATAGAGGGCTTCTGGAAGACATTCAGTGAACAGCTTCTTGTCTGTTAGAATCCTATCGGTTTAAGACCCTTCTAGCAGAGGGTCTTTTAGGATGTATTAGCATTGGTTTTAGAATCCTTCTGTGACAGCACATCATGGTTGATGTGCTGGTAGAAATAGGAGTGAGGAAAAGAGAAATGAATTATATGCAGATGAGTCCTTGCTGTGTGCTGGGTTAAGTACGCCATGGCCAATCCTGAACAGTGGCGGATATAAGAGAAACGATTAACTGCACTTGGGTTACTGCGATATGTACTTTGTGGGATTATATACATATATAGTTCCATATTCTAACATATTGCTCTGTATCTCACAATCACCCAAAATTAGAAAGTCTTTAGTCTTTTTTTTTTTTTTTTTTTTAGCAAATGCTCTATGGAACCTTGCTAACAATTTGGTGCTTTCTTGGGTGATTTAAATTGATTATTTCAAATCTGATCTTATTTCTAGGAAAAGATGGACCTGCCTTTAAGGTATATCCAGTGCAGTGTGGTCTTCTTCTTGTGGCTAAAGCCTTCCTGGTGAACTTCTCTGCAACTCAAAGCCACTGATATGTTGATCAGTGAGGGAAAAAATACTGTGAAAAATATTCTCTTATTAATTGCAAATCTAATTCTAGATTGTACTTATATGCACGCATATCCTGGGAAGCCATACAGTTTTTAAATCTAGAAATACAGAAAACTCACTTAGAACTATACTTAAAAATTTCCCCTGGAGTGGCGCTGGTTGGACTCTACTTAGCTCCTCTGCCGAAGCAGTGCTCATGAACTGTAAGAGACAGTGAGTAAAAGAATAAAGAAGGAGAAGCACTCAATAAACCAATGACTGCACATGCTCAAGCCCTGAATAACTGAGTGTTGACTGTAGTCTGGAAGTTACAAAAATGCTAAGATGTGATTTTTCTTTTAGGTGGGAAATGAGGAAGGACGAAAAACTAGCAGAGGAAGAAAAAGCAATGTTGGAACATCTGAAACTTATGTGCACCATCCAGGACTCTTCTGCCTCAGATAACACAGAGGAACAGTGATCTGCAGAAAACAGCAACAGCTTTATTTTAGGAAACGATCACATGTAATGGAGTAGGCTTTCTACTCTAGTCAGAATGAACCTCTGAAGTGCTGTGAAGCATGAAACCCATGAGTAATTGCTGAACTGAAAAGGAGAACAGCACATAAAGAATAAAATGCTATATATTTTTCATTTTAAAAATAATTTCAAATGTTTTTTTCTTTCCTCAGTCTTTCTCTTAATATGATATAACTGCTGCCATCTCGTGTTCCCTTTGAATTACTTTTTTTTTTTTTCCTTTCAGTCTTCAAGTATCTATGACAACAGGCAAACTGTTTGGAAATCTTTTCCCTAAGGATTTTTAAATACAACATTTGAATGTTAAGTTGGAATCACATGGCCCCTTGAGGGTCATCTGAAAAGTTCAGATTAATTTTGTAGCCGTAACCCAAGTCAATCGTAACTGCCTTTAATAACACCGCTGTACCAGTCTCCTTTCCCATCGCCTCTTCCTCTTCCAATTTATTTTAATCAGAGCCACAAAAAGCACTCTCTTGAAGTATAACTTTAGTAATATCTATGCCTATGACGGGCTTCATTGGTGGCTCAGTGGTACAGAATCCCCCTGCCAATGTAGGAGTTGCTGGTTCGATCCCTGGGTCGGGAAGATCCCCTGGAAAAGGAAATGGCAACCCACTCCAGTATTCTTGCCTGGAAAACCGCATAGACAGAGGAGCCTGGCAGGCCACTGTCAATGGGTTCACAGAGTCGGACACAATTTAGTGACTAAATAACAACAATCTACGTGTCCATAGTGATTTTTCAGACATCACATTCAGACTTCTAATCATACGCTTTCAGAACCTATACCCAGAAGTGCCAAGTTCAAGGAACTGCCTGTCATCTGAGCCACACACTTGTCATTTTTCCCAACAAGAAATCATCTTTCTCCCAAAGTCACGTTCAAAACTCACTCTAGCACTTCATTATCCATAATTTCATAGTTTCTGTTACTTCTCTTATTTCCGTTACATTGATACACACACACATGCACAGACGCACAAAAGAAATGGAGTATGTTCTAGTGCCTTCTATGCCAAGTAAAGTTGTATTTACTATATCCTTCCAATCAGTGCCTGATATTAGATGAAAAAGCCATCGAAGTCTTTACGATGTAATTTGACGTTTCCCTTTATAACAGTAGTCACCCCAAATGTCTACTGTAGAGTTAGTCATCTAGTGGACAGTTAATAAACACAGTTGCTTAAATGGGTGTCATTGTGAGAAGACAGCAAAGACAATTAGACTGTGGAGCAATCTATAGGACATCTGGGAGAAGCCTTATATCACGAATTACTTTAGGCCATATGACATTGAACGTCATAGTTACTGAGATTCTCAGGTTATTCAGGCCCTTACATTCTGTGATTTTTATAAACTGTGTATAGGCTACCTAATTTCCAAGGGAAAGTACTTGAGCATTTTGCAAAGAGTAAAGCTTGGCAGAGGCCACCTTAGAAAATCTCTCGCATTGTCTCCTTACATAAAAACACATGAATGGCCGTGTAGTCAGCTGCTTGCCAAATAACACAGTTTATTTTTAAAGAATTTTACTTTGATTGGCCAGTATAATCATAAACCAGGTGTTTTAAGACATAGTTGAAGTAATTTCTAAAAATTCTATGGAAGACCATTTAAAAAATGGTAAGAAACTATTGTGAGAATTAGACTTTCTGTATAGTCTTACCTATAAACAGTTACTATAACAACCAACATAAGGCAACAGTTGACTTTTATTCCTTCAGCTTAGGGATGTACTAATGCTGCATAACTATGTTTTATTAGAATAGACACTAAAATAGTAAAAAAAAAAAAACTGATCTAAAAACTAAATAAAATCATCTTATAAACTTACAGGATTTCACATTTGGGTTCTTTTGCCTAATATATCTAAAGATCATCTGTTAACACTATTTTTAATTGAATCTGTACATTTCTGCATAAATCCTGGAAAGTGATTTAGTTTGTATTAAAAAAAAATTCTATATGGCTCCCTTTCGAAAGGAAAGATGTATAATATGGAGAGAATGAGATGAGGTGAAAGGAGACCAGAGTTTTCACTTGATTTCTGTTCTCCATGGCTCTATTAAATTACTGTAGTTATAAATGCAATAAATTTATTTTTTCTTAAACTTTTTGGAGGATAATTATAATACTGTATCGGTTCCTGTCATTCAGCGTGAATCAGCCATAAGTATACATACGTCCCCTCCCTCTGAACCTCGCTCCCACCCTGTTAGGTTGTCGCTGAGCACCAGTTTCAGCTCCCCGTGTTATACAGCATCTTCCCACTAGCTGTGTGTTTTCCATATGATCATGTACACATTTCAGTGCTACTCTCAGCTTGTCCCGCCCTCTCCTCCCCTGCTGTGTCCACAAGAGTGCTCTGTATGCTTGTCTGCATTTCCATTCCTGCCCTGCTAATAGGATCATCAGTTCCATTGTTCTAGATTCCATGTATATATATTAACATACGATACTTCTTTTCTCTTTCTGACTTACATCGCTCTGTATAACAGGCTCTAGAACTAGAACTGACTCAGATGAGTTCCTTTTAATGGCTGAGTAATATTCCACTGTATATATGTACCACAATTTCTTTATCCATTCATCTGTCGATGGACATGTAGGCTGCTTTCATATCCTAGTTACGAACAATAAGATTTATAATTGGGAATTTAACTGACAGGTCATTGACCTGCCAGATCATTGTGACTTTACGTTTGATGTTTCTTAAATTATGATAAAAAGTGATACTCCAAAACAGTTATTCTTTCTCACATTCATTTTAGTATAAGTAAACAATAGGAATGAAGTTATATTTAATAACTGCATATGCTTATTACAATAATATTATCTTCCTATAAAATATTCCTTCTGTGTTTTGTTTAACTGTATTTTTATGTAATTATAAAGTTATCTATTATTGGCCTAGCAATGTTAAAACTCAACATTTAAAGCTCAACATTCAGAAAACGAAGATCATGGCATCTGGTCCCATCACTTCATGGGAAATAGACAGGGAAACAGTGGAAACAGTGTCAGACTTTATTTTTTGGGGCTCCAAAATCACTGTAGATGGTGACTGCAGCCATGAAATTAAAAGACGCTTACTCCTTGGAAGAAAAGTTATGACCAACCTAGATAGCATATTGAAAAGCAGAGACATTACTTTACCAACAAAGGTCCATCTAGTCAAGGCTATGGTTTTTCCAGTGGTCATGTATGGATGTGAGAGTTGGACTGTGAAGAAGGCTGAGCACCGAAGAATTGATGCTTTTGACCTGTGGTGTTGGAGAAGACTCTTGAGAGATCCTTGGACTGCAAGGAGATCCAACCAGTCCATTCTGAAGGAGATCAGCCCTGGGATTTCTTTGGAGGGAATGATGCTGAAGCTGAAACTCCAGTACTTTGGCCACCTGATGCAAAGAGTTGACTCATTGGAAAAGACTCTGATGCTGGGAGGGATTGGGGGCAGGAGGAGAAGGGGACGACAGAGGATGAGATGGTTGGATGGCATCACTGACTCGATGGACGTGAGTCTGAGTGAACTCCGGGAGTTGGTGATGGACAGGGAGGCCTGGTGTGCTGCAATTCATGGGGTCGCAGAGAACTGGACACGACTGAGTGACTGAACTGAACTGAATGTTAAAACGATATGAAATAATTTTTAATAAAATACAGTTTACCCTTGAACAACATAGGTTTGAACTGTACAGGTTCACTTACATGCAGATGTTTTACTAAATATATACCACACTGCTACATAATATACAGTTGGCTGATCTGTAGATTCAGAACTGTGGATATGGAGAGTCAGTTGGAACATTACACAGTCAGGATAGGCACCCCTAACCCCTGTGTTCAAGAGTCAACTGTATAGATGATAATGTATATTTCAGATATTTTAGATTGTCATCTCTATGAAAAAATGTTATAAAACTACCAACCGAGAAATGGGAAACATAAATCACTGTTTTGTCTACTAACATCGGTTTATGTTAAATATCCTATTATTCCCAGTTCACAGATTCCTGAGTCAAAGGGAGCTTCAGGTAGTTTATATCAGAAATTTCTTATAAAAAATTTTTGTTTTTCTAATGATTTTCATGATTCTTGAAGCATTGCATAATTTAAAAAAACACTGTGCTAGGTGAAATAAGACAGCCACAAAAAGACAAATGCTGTATGGTTCTACTTATCTGAAGTATCTAAGAGTAGTCAGATTCATAGAAACAAAGCAGAATGATGGCTACTTGGGATTACGGGGAGGGGGAAAGAGGAGTTGTTTAATAGGTATAGAGTTTCAGTTTTAAAAGAAGAAAAATATTCTGACCATATGTTTCACAACAACATGACTATATTTAATACTGCTGAACCAGACACTTAAAAATGGTTAAGATGGGTTAAGATGGTAGACTTTATATTATTTTATACTATTGTGTGCTCTTTATTTACCATGTGCACACATACACACACGGCTGTAAGTGGAATCTCTACTAATGAACTTTCTTAACATGATGACTGAAAGCTTTTAAATTTCAATGGGGAACTATGAGACCTGTATATTTGATATCAAAGATTATTCCACACAACAATAAAAACTACCCGCTTTGCCTTTGAGAAATGTTTACAACAGCATCATGAGTAGAGCGGTAAACACTTGTTTCTCCAGAATTTAAAGAATCCAAAGCCCTGTAAATCTCTTTTCCCCTCAAAATATCATAATAACTACTTATAAGAAAAAGACTTATATTAGTAATTGCTACAGAATTAACAATACTTCATAACTTGGCAGCTTGAAACAACACACACCTTCATCATCCCATAGCCTTTGTGTCAAGTGTCTGGACATGGTTTAGCTGGGCTCCCCGCTCAGGACCTCACAAGGCTGCAATGCAGGTGTCAGCCAGGGCTTGGACTCATCTGAGGTTCAACCAGGTAATACGCCACTTCTAAGTTCACATTGTTGTTAACGACATTCATCACCTTGCAGGCTACCAACTCAGAGCTTCAGTTTCTTGCCATGTGAGTCTAGCCAAAATGGCCTCTTGCTTGCTCTGTAAGAAACAATCTTGCAAGGTGAATGTTACAACTGTATGTTACAAAATCACATGTATTTAATCATGCACATTCCATCTCCTTTATCAAATTCTAGTAGTTAAGAGCAAGTCGCTCATCCCACTCAAACTCAGGAGGAGGGGATCCTTTTGTTGCTTTGTAATGGAATTTCCATTTGGTTCCTTATTGTAAATTTTATGTGTTTCTTGAGAATTCCTGCATTTTTGTTCAATGTGAATATATTTTAAGACATTAAGCATAGTTGTAATAGCTCTTTAATTCTTTCTTGTCTAATGATTCCAACAATGAGTTAGCTTGGGATCAGTCTGTATCTCTTAAGGGACTTGTCTTTTCTTTTAAGAATAGGTAACTCTGTTTGGGGGAAGGCTTCAAGACCACCCTTATATTCAGAGATTAATTAGGAGAACTCACACAGCTCATCACATAATTGTACTCACAGCTCAGATTATAGTTATGTACTCTGTGTGTGTGCATGTCTGTGTGTGTGTGTGTAAGGAAATCTCATTATAAGAATGTGGGAATATATCTTAAAGCCTACTAACCATATTCAATATACCAAGTTCCAGTGAATATTGGGAAGTAGATACATTTCTGAGGATATTTGGGAATAATCATGTTGGCCACAAGAGACATAAGTGTATAAAGGATTAGAACAAGAAGAGATCAGACTAAAATTTGTGCTTAAAGAAGTAACTGTGGAGAACTAGGAATAAAAGAGTTCAGACTTGAGATGTAAACTGGTAGAGAAAGTTCATAAAAGTACCAAGAAGAGACTGAAGAATTACTCAGTCCTATTAAATAATATTCCAATAAGGAGGTACCCTTTCCAACTTGAAAACATGATTTTAACATGATGATAGTTTCTCTTATTTATATACATACCTATATGTGTGTGTGTATGTGTGTGTTAACATATGACTTCTACACTGAATATGTAGCACTTGGGGTTGGGGGAAATAAGCAGAAATTTCAAACCTGTTTTGTCAAATATTTTTTTTTACCCCTAGATTATACGCTAGTCTTGCATTATGGCTTTTCTGTTTACATTAGGATGTTTTGGAATGTCTCAATTTTAGATATTTAAACATCTAATATGATCTAAACTACTTTAAATATTTTCTATTCATTGCTTCTATTCATTGTTTTCTGTTCATTCCTCCTTATTCTTCTTTTCTAGGGTCTTCCACACTTTTTCTGCCTTCTTTGATGTCCTCTAAATGAACATTTATAAGATTCCAGTTTCCATCCTGTCTTAATATATCAATTCAAACTTTCCTTTTTTTTGGATGATCTAAAAAGGTTGCTCTAGGATTTGCAATATACATTTATAATTTACCTAAGTCCACATTCCAATAACACAATAATGCTTCATGAGTACTAAAAATACAAAGTATTTTCAATTTCTCCCTCCAGTCCTTGGTAGCACTGCCGTCATTCATTTCACTTATGCATAAGCTATAATCACAGACTACAATGTTCACATTACCTTGAATAGTGCTATCTGTTACATCAACTAAGGAAAGTTTAAAAAAAAAAGATTTATTATAATTTATTCCTTCTCATAAACTCTTTAGGTGGATCCAAATTTCTGATCTGTAACATTTCTCTTTCAAGAACTTCTTTTAACATTTCTTCCAGGGCAAATCTTCTGGTGACAATTTCCCTCCATTTTTGTCTGAGAAAGTCTTTATTTTTCCTCTATTTCTAGGGGTAATTTCACTGGATATCAAATTCTATGTTGGTGTTTTATTCTTTCAAGTCTAAATATATCATTCCATTGTCTACTTGCATAGTTTCTGGAAAAAAAGTTTAAAAACTCACATCTTTTTTTTTTCCCTCTGTAGGCAGCATTATTTTCTTCCCTGACTTCTTTCAAAATTTTCTCATAGATTTTGATTTTCTAATGTTTGATTATATATGCCCAAGTGTAAATTTTTTTTTACTATTTATCTAGTTTAGACTCCTCTAAGTTCTTGGATCTGTGGATTTTAGTGTGTCAATAATTTTGAAAAATTGTGTCATTACTTCAAATAGTTCCTTTTTATTTCTTTCTCCCTTCTTTTTCTAGTATTTGCATTAGGCACACACTAAACTTTTTGTAATTTTCCCACTTTCTTGGGTATTCTGTTTCATCTTTTTGATTCCTTTTTCTTTTTTTGTTTTTCAGTTTTGGAAGTTTCTTTTGACATACCCTCAACCTAGATTCCTTCCTTGTTTGTGTTCAGTCTACTTATGAGTCAGACTGCCAGAAGTATTTTTCATTTCCGTTCCTATGTTTTAGATTTCTACCATTTCCTTTTGAATCTTTCTTAACATTTTCATCTCTCTGCTTCCTGTTCCCTTCTTTTGCTGCATGAAGTCCACTTTCCTTCCACTTCGAAGGTTAGGGTGGTCTGGAGTAGAGCAGTTTCATTCCACTAGGCTGGTAAGCACGTGGTTGGTTAGGGTCTGGTAAAACAGTTTCCCTTAAAGGCAGGCTTTGTTAAGGAAAATAGAGAGCTCTGGGCATATTTCAAAATGGTCACTTTTCCTCTCCCACTGTCAGAAGAGACTTTTTCTCTGACTTTCAGTGTGGCTCCTGGAGGTAACAGTCACAAAAGTGTTCTACCTTCCTTCCCACAACCAATGAAACCATTTGGGAGTCTTGATTCTCAAACCAGTCCGTGAGTTTCAACGCCTAGAGTAGTCCACAGTGTTGCTGTTTAGCCACTGTGTCCTACTCTTTGCGACCCCATGGACTGCAGCATGCCAGGCTCCCCTGTCCTTCACTATCCCCTGAAAGAAAGAAAAAGAAAGTGAAGTCGATCAGGCACGTCCAACTCTTTGTGACTGTATGGACTGTAGCCTATCAGGCTTTTCCGTCCATGGGATTTTCCAGGCAAAGGTACCGGGGTAGGTTGCAATTTCCTTCTTCAGGGGATCTTTCGGACCCAGGGAACGAACCCAGGTCTCCTGCATTGCAGGGAGACGCTTTACCCTCTGAGCCACAGGGAAGATTCCCACTATCCCCTGGAGTTTGCTCAAATTCATGTACACTGAGATGGGATGCAATCTAATCTTCTCATCTGCTGCCGTTCCCTTCTCCTTTTGCCTTCAATCTTTCCCAGCATCAGGATTTTTTTTACAATGAGTCAGCTCTTCCTATCAGGTGGCCATAGTATTGGTGTTTCAGTCATTACAATGATTATTCAGGGTTGATTTCCTTTAGGATTGACTGGTTTAATCTCCTTGCTGTCCAGGGGACTCTCAAGAGTCTTCTCCTTCTCCAGCACCACCATTCAAAAGCATCAGCTTTTCAGTGCTCAGCCTTCTTTTATGGCCCAACTCTCACATCCATACATGACTACTAGAAAAACCATAGCTTTTTCTATGTGGACCTTTGTTGGCATAGTGATGTCTCTGCTTTTTACTATGCTGTCTAGCTTTCCTTCCAAGAAGCAAGTGTCTTTTAATTTCGTGGCTGCAGTCACCATCATAGTGATTTTGGAAACCCCCAAAATAAAATCTGTCACTGCTTCCACTTTTTCCCCTTCCATTTGCCATGAAATGATGGGTCCAGATACCATGACCTTAGTTTTTGAATGTTGATTTTTCCATGTCTGGCTCTGTTGCTTCTTGTACTGCATACAGGTTTCTCAGGAGACAGTTAAGGTGGTACGGTATTCACATCTCTTTAAGAAATGTTCACAGTTTGTTGTAATCCACAAGGTCAAAGGCTTTAGTATAGTCAATGAAGGAAATGTTTTTTCTGGAATCCCCTTGCTTTCTCCGTGATCCAACTAATGTTGGCAATTTGATCTCTGGTTCCTCAACCTTGTCTAAACTCAGCTTGTATATCTGGAAATTCTCAGTTCACATACTGCTGAAGCTGAGATTGAATGATTTTGAGCATAACTTTATTACCATGTGAAATGAGTGCATTTGTATGGTAGTTTGAACATTCTTTGGCATTGCCCTTTTTGGGATTAGAATGAAAACTGACCTTTCCCACAGCTGAGATTTCCAAATGTGCTGACATATTGAGTGCGGCACTTTAAAAGCATCTTCTTTTAGGATTTTAAATAGCTCACCTGGACGGTGACCTTCTGCCAATTCATCTATTACAATTTAAAGTGTTCTACCCATACTGACTTCTGCTTCCTGTTCAGTTCACTCACGCAGTCGTGTCCAACTCTTTGCAACCTCATGGACTGCAGCACACCAGGCCTCCCTGTCCATCACCACCTCCCAGAGTTTACTCTAACTCATGTCCATTGAGTTGGTGATGCCATCCAACCATCTCATCCTCTGACGTCCCCTTTTCTTCCTGCCTTCAATCTTTCCCAGCATCAGGGTCTTTTCCAGTGAGTCAGTTCTTCACATCAGGTGGCCAAAGTGTTACAAATTCAGCCTCAGCATTAGTCCTTCCAGTGAATATTCAGGACTGATTTCCTTTAGGATTCAATGGTTGTATCTCCTTGCAATCCAAGGGACTCTCAAGAGTCTTCTCCAACACCATGGTTCAAAAGCATCAATTCTTCTGCACTCAACTTTCCTTATAGTCCAACTCTCACGTCCATACATGACTACTGGGAAAACCATAGCCTTGACTAGAGGGACCTTTGTTGGCAAAGTAATGTCTCTGCTTTTTAATATGCTGTCTAGGTTGGTCATAACTTTTCTTCCAAGGAGCAAGTCCCTTTTAATTTCATGGCTGCAGTCACCATCTGCAGTGATTTTGGAGCCCCCCAAAATAAAGTCTGTCACTGTTTCCCCATCTATTTGCCATGAGGTGATGGGACCAGATGCCACGAGCTTAGTTTTCTGAATGTTGAGCTTTAAGCCAACTTTTTCACGCTCCTCTTTCACTTTCATCAAGAGGCCCTTTAGTTCTTCTTTGCTTTCTGCCATAAGGGTGGTATCATCTGCATATCTGAGGTTACTGATATTTCTCCCAGCAATCTTGATTCCAACTTGTGCTTTTCCAGCCCAGCGTTTCTCATGATGTATTCTGCATATAAGTTAAATAAGCAGGGTGACAATAAACAGCCTTGACATACTCCCTTTCTTATTTGGAACCAGTCTGTTGTTCCATGTCCAGTTCTAACTGTTGCTTCTAGACCTGCATCAAAAGGCAGATCAGGTGGTCTGGTATTCCCATCTCTTTCAGAAATTTCCACAGTTCATTGTGATCCACACAGTCAAAGGCTTTGGCATAGTCAATAAAGCAGAAATAGATGTTTTTCTGGAACTCTCTTGCTTTTTCAATGATCTAACGGATGTTGGCAATTTGACCTCTGGTTCCTTTGCCTTTTCTAAATCCAGCTTCGACATCTGGAAGTTCACGGTTCACGTATTGCTGAAGCCTGGCTTGGAGAATTTTGAGCATTACTTTACTAGCGTGTGAGATGAGTGCAATTGTGCAGTAGTTTGAGCATTCTTTGGTATTGCCTTTCTTAGCTCTTGGAATGAAAACTGACGTTTTTCATTCCTGTGGCCACTGCTGAGTTTTCCACATTTACTGGCATATTGAGTGCAGCACTTTCATAGCATCATCTTTTAGGATTTGAAATAGCTCAACTGAAATTCCATCACCTCCACTAGCTTTGTTCGTAGTGATGCTTCCTAAGGCCCCCTTGACTTTGCATTCCAGGATGTCTGGCTCTAGGTGAGAGATCATACCATTGTGATTATCTGGGTTGTTAAGCTCTTTTTTGTACAGTTCTTCTGTGTATTCTTGCCACCTCTTCTTAATATCTTCTGCTTCTGTTATGTCCATACCATTTCTATCCTTTATTGTGTCCATCTTTGCATGAAAATTTCCCTTGGTATCTTCCATTTTCTTAAAGAGATCTCTAGTCTTTCCAGTTCTGTTGTTTTCCTCTATTACTTTGCACTGATCACTGAGGAAGGCTTTCTTATCTCTCCTTGCTATTCTTTGCTACTTGAATGCTACTCTGCATTCAAATGGGTATATCTTTCCTTTTCTTTGCTTTTCACTTCTCTTCTTTTCACAGCTATTTGTAAAGCCTCCTCAGACAGCCATTTTGCTTTTCTGCATTTCTTTTCCTTGGGGATGGTCTTCATCACTGCCTCCTGTACAATGTCATGAACCTCCATCCATAGTTCTTCAGGCTCTCTGTCTATCAGATCTAATCCCTTGAATCTATTTGTCATTTCCACTGTATAATCATAAGGGATTTGATTTAGGTCATACCTGAATGGACTAGTGGTTTTCCCTACTTTCTTCAATTTAAGTTTGAATTTGGCAATAAGTAGTTCATGCTCTGAGCCACACTCAGCTCCTGGTCTTGTTTTTGCTGACTGTGTAGAGCTTCTCCATCTTTGGGTGCAAAGAATATAATCAATCTGATTTCAGTATTGACCATCTGGGGATGTCCATGTGTAGAGTCTTCTCTTGTGTTGTTGTAAGAGGGTGTTTGCTCTGTTCAGTGCGATCTCTTGGGAAAACTCTGTTAGGCTTTTCCCTGCTTCATTCTGTACTCCAAGGCCAAATTTGCCTGTTACTCCAGGTGTTTCTTGACTTCCTACTTTTGCATTCCAGTCCCCTATAATAAAAAGGACATCTTTTTTGGGTGTTAGTTCTAGAAGATCTTGTAGGTGTTCATAGAACCATTCAACTTCAGCTTCTTTAGCATTACTCGTGGGGGCATAGACTTGGATTACTGTGATACTGAATGGTTTGTCTTGGAAATGAACAGTGATCATTCTGTCATTTTTGAGATTGCATCCAAGTACTGCATTTTTTACTGTTTTGTTGACTATGATGGCTACTCCATTTCTTCTAAGGGATTCTTGCCCACAGTAGTAGATATAATGGTCATCTGAGTTAAATCCACCCCTCCAGCCCATTTTAGTTTGCTGATTCCTAAAATGTCGGCATTCACTCTTGCCATCTCCTGTTTGACCACTTCCAATTTGTCTTGATTCACGGACCTAACATTCCAGGTTCCTAGGCAATATTGCTTTTTACAGCATTGGACTTTGCTTCTATCACCAGTCACATTCAGAACTGGGTGTTGTTTTTGCTTTGGCTCTGTCTCTTCATTCTTTCTGGAGTTATTTCTCCACTGATCTCCAGTAGCATATTGGGCACCTACCGAACTGGGGAGTTCATCTTTCAGTGTCCTATCTTTTTACCTTTTCAAACTGTTCATGGGGTTCTCAAGGAAAGAATGATGAAGTGGTTTGCCATTCCCTTCTTTAGTGGACCACATTTTGTCAGAACTCTCCACCATGACCGACTGTCTTGGGTGGCCCTATGTGGCATGGTTCATAGTTTCATTGAGTTAGACAAGGCATGGTTCATGTGATCAGATTGGTTAGTTTTGGTGACTGTGGTTTCCAGCCTGTCTGCCCTCTGATTGAGAAGGATAAGAGGTTTATGGAAGATTCCTGATGGGAGAGACTGACTGAGGGGGAATCGGATCTCTGATGGATCCATGTTCAGTGAATCTTTAATCCAATTTTATGTTGATAGGTGGGGCTGTGTTCCCTGCCTTTTATTTACCTGAGGCCAAACTATGGTGGAGGTAATGAAGATAATGGCGACCTCCTTCAAATGGTCCCATGCATTCACTGCTACACTCAGTGCCCCCAACCCTGCAGCAGGCCACCACTGACCTGTGCCTCTGCTTGAGACTCCTGGACACTCACGGGGAAGTCTGGGTCAGTCTCTTGTGGGGCCACTGCTCCTTTCTCCTGGGTCCTGGTTCACACAAGGTTCTGTTTGTGCCCTCGAAGAGTCTATTTCCCAGTCCTGTGTAAGTTCTGGCAGCTCTATGGTGGGTTAATGGCGACCTCCTCCAAGAAGGCTTATGCCATACCTGGATCTGCTGCATCCAGAGCCCCTGCCCCTGTGGCAGGCCACTGCTGACCATACCTCGTCAGGAGACACTCAAACATGGTTCTGGCTCAGTCTCTGTGGGGTCTCTGGGTCCTGGTGTGCATAGGTTTGTTGGAGCCCTCTAAGTGTCTCTGGCAGGAATGGAGTTTGATTTCTGTTAAGCTATGCTTTTCTTTAACTACTTTCCTGTCTTTTTAATTTGAGGCGTAATAGTTTTCTGACTTCAATTCTCTAAAGGATCTAAAAAGAGCTGTTGAATTTAGGTTTTAGGCTTTTCTTTCTTGTCGTGAGGATAAGAATGCTGATTTTCAAGCTTCAAACTCTTTACATATTGGACTGGAAATCTCTAATTCACTCTAAACTGTGTTCTTTCCAATCATACTCCTGACTCACAAATATGGCTGGAAGGAAGGGAAAATTGTTTTGTCTCACCTTCTGCACCTTTTACTTCTATATGTTCCACACTTATTCTGTTACTTTGAGGTCCTTCAATGTCACCTCATGAGTGGGAAGAAAAGGCTGTCATAGACTGTGACCATGCTTCCCTCAGTAAAAATGTCCAGGTGCTGGTGTTTTCTGTCATCAAGTACTTTTGTACATTTTGTTCTGGAGGTTCACCCAAGTCCAGGAATTCCAACACTGCCATTCTCTGATACATGGGACAGATGCTCCAGCCAATATCTCTAACTTTCCATGCAGTCCCTCTTCTTGCAGCTTACTTCACACAACCTTATGCTACTGACTTGTTTGTTCCTTTCTGCTAGAGTTACTTCTCTCCCTTTCTTCAAAATAATTCTATCCTAGAGTTTGTGTCTCTCCATAAAGATACAGGAAATCCTAAGCCCCATACCTCAGAATGTGACCTTACTTGGAATAAAGTCATCAGATAGGTAATCAGGTTAAAATGAGGTCACTGGGATGGGCCCTTATTTAATATGACTGACGTCCCTATAATAAGGAAATTTGGACACAGAGACAGCACACAGAGAGAATCTCATGTGAAACTAAAGAGATTGGGGTGATGTAGCTACAAGGCAAGGGGCATCAAAGATTGCCAGCATCCCTGTAGAAGCAAGGGAGAGGCAAGGAACAAATTCTTCCTTGTAGCCCTTGGAAGGAACCAACATTGGATGTACTTTGGTCTCAGACTTCTAACCTCCAGAGCTGTGAGGCAATACATTTCCAGTGTTTAAGCCACCTGGTTTTAGGTACTTTCTTATGGCAGCCCTAGCAAATGAAAACACCTAGCCACGTACCAACATGTCTACTAGTTGCTGGGAAAACTTAACAGTTATTATCTCTGTACTCTGTCAATGAAGAATACCAAGTCTCTTGTCTTCCAAGCAAGAGTTGGTAAATCATGTTTAGCATTGTCTTTTCCAAAACTCCAAATTATTGGCCAAGTTCCCATGCCTCACTCCAAAACTATTTCTTACCACCTTTTTCTTCAACAGCAGCTTGGGGTGGCCCAGTGTCAGATCATTCAGGATCTTATGGATGTATGAAAACAACTTTGGATTTTAATTTTAGTAGAGAACATCTTAAATGTTTTGAATAGGGAAGGAACAGATTCTAATTTTCTTTTTAAATGGATTTCTACAGTTGCCAATTGGAGACTAGATTGTACAGAGGTAAGAATAGAAGCATTTAGAACAGTCACTTTGAACACCCATTGAGGACCAATGTAGAAGTTGTAGAAGTGGTAAGAACTGGTTAGATTTAGGATACCTTTTGAAGACAGAGCAAACCTATATGCAGGTCAGTAAGCAACAGTTAGAACTGGACATGGAACAACAGACTGGTTCCAAATAGGAAAAGCAGTACGTCAAGGCTGTATATTGTCACCCTGCTTATTTAACTTATATGCAGAATACATCATGAGAAACGGTGGGCTGGAAGAAGCACAAACTGGAGTCAAGATTGCCGGGAGAAATATCAATAACCTCAGATATGCAGATGACACCACCTTTATGGCAGAAAGTGAAGAGGAACTAAAAAGCCTCTTGATGAAAGTGAAAGAGGAGAGTGAAAAAGTTGGCTTAAAGCTCAACATTCAGAAAACTAAGATCATGGCATCTGGTCCCATCACTTCTGGGGAAACAGATGGGGAAACAGTGGAAGCAGTCTCAGACTTTATTTTGTGGGGCTCCAAAATCACTGCAGATGGTGATTGTAGCCATGAAATTAAAAGACGCTTACTCCTTGGAAGAAAAGTTATGACCAACCTAGATAGCATATTGAAAAGCAGAGACATTACTTTGCCAACAAAGGTCCGTCTAGTCAAGGCTATGGTTTTTCCAGTAGTCATGTATGGATGTGAGAGTTGGACCGTGAAGAAAGCTGAGCGCCTAAGAGTTGATGCTTTTGAACTGTGGTGTTGGAGAAGAGTCTTGAGAGTCCCTTGGACTGAAAGGAGATCCAACCAGTCCATTCTGAAGGAGATCAGCCCTGGGTGTTCTTTGGAAGGACTGATGCTAAAGCTGAAACTCCAATACTTTGGCCACCTCATGCGAAGAGTTGACTCTTCATTGGAAAAGACTCTGATGCTGGGAGGGATTGGGGGCAAGAGGAGAAGGGGACGACAGAGGATGAGATAGCTGGATGGCATCACAGACTCGATGGAAGTGAGTTTGAGTGAACTCTGGGAGGTGGTGATGGACAGGGAGGCCTGGGGTGCTGCGATTCACGAGGTCGCAAAGAGTAGGACATGACTGAGCGACTCAACTGAACCGAACTGAACTGAACAGCCCAGGGAACCAACCCAGCGACCGCGCCCCGCCCACTTCCGGCCGGTCGCGGCCGTCGGCGTCGCGTGCGCGATGACGTTGCAGTCTCTAGCGGACCCCGGAAGTGCAACTTGAACTTGATCGGGGCGCGGATTCCCGAGAGGGAAAGTCATAACAACCGCACGAGGGAGTTCGACTGGCGAGCTGGAAGGCCACGCCTCCTCCCGCCTCCCCCCACAGCCCTGCAGCTGGGGGCAGAGTTCAGGTAGGACAAGCGTTTGCCGGCGTGCGAGCTCGCGGGGGGCAGGCCCGGGCAGGAGTCAAGAGGAAGAGGCCGGCCCCTTGATTCATCCTGGGCGGGGGTCGCTGCCGCCGGAGGGGGCCGGAGGGTACCCGGGAGCCAAGTTGTGGTTCCTGCGCACCCCTCTGCCTTCTGCCCGGGACCTCGCCGATGGGCAGCTTAACTCCTGCTATTTCCATTTTCGATGCGGGGCAGAACACGTGTGTTCCCTGGCTGAGTCTCCTTCCACTTGGAGACTGTAGCGTAATGGGCCTTCCTAAGCTTTCTCAGGTTGGGGGGTAGGGTGGAGGGGGATGCATTGCAGTTTTCTGGTTAAAGATTTTTCTACGAAAATTACCATCACCTGACAGACCTTTATCAGAAATCATTCGTTGCAGACGGAAGACTATGAAGTGCAGTTATAAAATGCTCTCAAAACTTGTAACTTGCACGAGCTCTGGTGGGACATTTCACTGGGATGCGTTCGTAATTGAAGACTTTTGACTTTGAAATAAAGTTAGGTATATTTTGGAGTCAGTCTTCTCTTTCCCTCATCCAGAGATTTAACATATTCGTCTAGAGCTCCGGAGTGTGTATTCGTTGTGCCAAGTAATTGGTTAGTTTTTGACTATCTTGCATTTGTCTATTTCCCCAAATCCTCTCAAAAGTTCCAAAGGGAAAAATCCTCTGGTTTTTCAGGCTACCATGTGCCTTATACCATTTACCAAAATGCGTGAAATATCCATTTCACGGTAACTTTTGTCTTAAAGCTTTGTTAGAGATACATTCTTCGTGTTTATTCTTTATCCCTCATTGCGAGAAACAGATACACTGTATTTATTTAATGTATTTAGAAAACGAACGTCAAAAGGGGACGACAGAGGATGAGATGGTTGGATGGCACCACCAACTCCATGGACATGAGTTTGAGCAAGCTCCGGGAGTTGGTGATGGACAAGGAAGCCTGGAGTGCTGCGTCCATTGGGTTGCCAAGAGTCAGACACGACTGAGGGACTGACTGAACTGAACTGAGTTAGAAAGTAAGTCAGGGAGCAGTTTTTTGACATGCTGCTACCAGGCTTCTATCTGACTCTTCAACTAAGTGTTCCTTCAACTTAAGGGTGAGCCTAAACCAGGGATACTGGATGTCTCTGAGGCAGTGGCTACTACAATGCTGGTACCAAAGTCAAGAGGGCAATATGACCTATGAAACTGTAAACATCTATCCAGTCATTCAATTAACAGATATTCATTGGCCACCTTCAGTGTGCTGGGTAGCGTTCTAGGTGCTGGGTTTCCAATAGCAAACGGAAGAGGCCATCTTTGTGTTGAAATTTACATTGTGGATAGAGAAGGACAATTAGCAAATAAATATGTCAGGTAGTGATAAGAGCTATGAAGAAAAATAAAGCACACTGAGGGGAGACAGAAGGATGGAGCATGCTCTTTTAAATAGGGTGGTCAGTGTCAGCCTCTTTGATAAGACGACTTTTGAGTTGAGATCTGGATGAAATCAGAAAGTGAGCTCTGGAGGTATGTGGTATGTGTTTCAGGCTAGGAAAAGAAATATATTTGGTATATCTTGAAATATCTTGGAATAGCAAGGATCTAGGCATGCAGTCATCAGTGTTTAAAATTCTCAAGAATATTTATTCAGTGATTTGTGTGACCATAAGTGATCTTTTTTATTGACAGCCTATTTTTCTCAGCTTTCCCCGACAGTCCTCTATGAGGAGAATCTGATGTCTCCAGATATGTAGAGATGTTTCCAGGCTCGCATTAGCATATTTACATAACTTGTCCTGTTTTAGGATCAAATTGGGTTTGTACAGTGGCCATGGGTAACTGAGTAGTGAGTGAAAAAAGCTAACTTATGTCAACTTTTCATTCTTTTTTCTCTAAAATTGTAGTAAAATACACATAACATAAAATCAGTCATTTTAACCATTTTTAAGTGTACACTTCAGTGGCATCAAGTATTAATACATTCACATTGTTATGTAGCTGTCACTACCATCCATTTCCAGAATTTTTTATCTTCCCCAAGCAAAACTCCATTCCCATTAAACATTTCCCATTCTCCCTCTTCTCAGCCCTGGGCAACCATTAGTCTACTTTCTTTCTCTCTGAATTTTGTTTCTGCTCTAGATATCTCATGTAAGTGGAACCATATGCCGTTTGTCCCTTTGTGACTGGCTTATTTTGTTCAGCATAGTGCCTTCAAAGTTCATGTATGGTGTAGCATGTTCAATGTTCTTCCTTTTTTAAGGCTGAATAATATTCTCTTGCATATATAGACTACAATTTGTTTATCTGTTCATTTGTCTGTGAATACTGTGTTGCTTCCACCTTTTGGCTATTGCGGATAATGCTGCTGTGAACACGAGTGTGCAAATATCTGTTTTAGTCTCCTGCTTTCATTTCTTTTGGTTATATACCCAGAAGTGGAAGCGTTGGATTATGTGCTAATTCTGTATGTAATTGTTTAGAAATTGCCATCCTGCTATCCACAATGGCTGCACTATTTTACCTTCCTACTGGCGGTGCAGAGGTTTCATTTTCTCTGCATCCTCACCAACAGTTCTCCATAGCCTCGCCAGACATATTTTCTCTCTTAAAAAAAAAAAATAATAATAATAGTCCTCCTAATGGGTATGAAGTAATACCTCAGTGGTTTTGATTTTCCTAATGATTGGTAATATTAAGTATCTTTTAATCTGCTTTTTGGCCATATTTTTATGTCCTTCTTTGGAGCACTGTTCATTCATTTCACGATCTATTTTTTGTTTGTTTGTTTTTGGCTGTGGCACACAGCTTGCAGCATCTCAGTTCCCCATCCAGGGACTGAACTCAGGCTATGGCAATGAAAGTCTGGAATTCTAACCACGAGGCCACCCAGGAACTCCCCTTAAGGTCTGATCTTAATAGAAAATTTTGCAGGTTTTTTGGCAAATTTTTTTAAGGGTTGAGAAAGCAGCCACCTTGTCTTCTGTTACTTTTTTAACCTTAAAATGCTATAATTATCAAAACTTAAATTCTCTATAGACCAAGTACCTGTAGTAATTCCAAACTTAGAAGTAAAAGAAACTGTGAAATACCTTTTATAACAATGAATGAACGTCTGGGTATCAGACTGTGATGAAAAGTTCTGAAAAGCCGAAGATCATCCTGACCTGCTTTGAGTCTTTTCTCTTTTTCTTTAGATGGGAAGGAATATATTGATCAGCTGACTGTGGCTTTGAAGTAGATCGCTCTTGTGTTGTTGTTTCTGGTAGCTGAGAAGAGCAGGAAACAAGAGAGAAAAATGATGAAGAAACAGAGAAAAGACGTGTTAGGTAGCAGTTGGATGTGGCTAGATGGAGAGTAGCAAAGGAGTTCAGTGACATTAAGGGACTAAGCCCTGGAACTGACAGGAGAAGACAGGGGACCTGGCAACAAAATGACAGAAAGTGATCCAGCTCCACAGACTGGAAGGGGCTGGGGACAGGGTGGGAGTGCAAATCACGGCTGCATTTCAGCCACACCTACTGTATACCAGGTCCAGTTCAGTCCAGTTCCAGTTCAGTCGCTCAGTCGTGTCCGACTCTTTGCAACCCCATGAATCACAGCACGCCGGGCCTCCCTGTCCATCACCAACTGTATGCTGCTGCTGCTGCTGCTAAGTTCCTTCAGTCGTGTCTGACTCTGTGCGACCCCATAGACGGCAGCCCACCAGGCTCCCCCGTCCCTGGGATTCTCCAGGCAAGAACACTGGAGTGGGTTGCCATTTCCTTCTCCAATGCAGGAAAGTGAAAAGTGAAAATGAAGTTGCTCAGTCGTGTCTGACTCTTAGCGACCTCATGGACTGCAGCCCACGAGGTGGCTCCGTCCATGGGATTTTCCAGGCAAGAGTACTGGAGTGAGTTGCCATTGCCTTCTCTGCACCAACTGTATACCAGGTAACATATGTCAATTCATCTGGTTCAATGCTTAGTATTTGGAGGGTGTGCGATGTATATAGCCCACAGAAATAAACTTAAGTTGTTCAGACCGTATATCATATCATTTCCAGCCATAGAGCAGTGAGGTTTAATTGAGTAATTTAATGACTAATTTTGTAGTTTAACAGTGTTCAGCATTGTTAAAAATTATTTTTAATTTATCCGTTTAAGAAAGGAAGGACTTTTTATTTTTAGTGCAAGATAATGCATCTTTAAAAAAAAAAAAAACTGTTGAATGTTTTTTACACTGCTGCTGCTACTGCTAAGTCACTTCAGTTGTGTCCGACTCTGTGCGACCCCATAGACGGCAGCCCACCAGGCTCCCCTGTCCCTGGGATTCTCCAGGCAAGAACACGAGTGCGTTGCCATTTCCTTCTCCAATGCATGAAAGTGAAAAGTGAAAGTGAAGTCACTCAGTCGTGTCCAACTCTTCTCGACCGCATGGACTGCAGCCTACCCCAGGCTCCTCCGTCCATGGGATTTTCCATGCAAGAGTACTGAAGTGGGTTGCCATTGCCTTCTCCAGTTTTTTACACTCAGATCAGATCAGATCACATCAGTCGCTTAGTCATGTCTGACTCTGTGCGACTATCATTTATTAAATACTTTTTGGGTACTGCATTTAGCTATTTAAGTTATAAAGCTTATTTAAGTTAGTTACTATGCTTTGATTTAAAGTGCTGAATGAAAAATTGTACCACACTCTTGCGTATCATTCTATGAATTTGCTACGGATGAGGTAGCAGATGACTGACTTGCTTAACATTTCACAGCTAAACTAAAGATAATTTAGAGGTAGCAGTGCTTTGCTACTTAATCTGATATTGTGTTCTTGTCTCCTTTTTTGGAGAATGGTTCATTTTTGCTATATAGATACTGCAATATAGATAACAGATAATTTTTGCTGTAGAGAAAAATATCACTGTGAAGACAGATCATTGAAGCAAAGCATTTATTGTATGTTTCTATTTCTTTATAGCAGATTGGATATTAATTTCAGGTGTAGTCTAGGTTGATCATATACTTAGGGTTGATTTGCTTAGTGGTTAGAGAGGCGTTGATAAGACTAAGACTGTGGATTTGGGCCTCTTAAGATCCTTTAGTAGCTAATTAAGGAAATGATAGCAACTAGTACCCAATAGTATAACTGCTAATGGCTATGGATGTGGCTGGTTTTCCTATCCCCTGCTAATCATTGCCATCATATGTGATACGGTGTAAGAAGGCAGCAGGGAAGATACTATATGTGGCTCAACAGATGCAGTACTTCTATTTAAAAAGAAAATTCAGAGTTAATATCCAACGTAATGAAGGAGTGTGATATCTTTTTCATCTGAAAAGCATAACTTAGTATTGTGTGCTTTGTTTAGAACATGGAACAAGGTAGACATGTGACCAAAATTATAACTCAAGGTAAAGCAGTTAAGAAACTAAAAAGTTTGATTAATTAATAACTGAGATATTCTCTTGACTTGAATTACCCCATTCTTCTTGATATCATGTCTTTGTCTATACTATGGAAGTGACTCTTACAGTAACTCAAGTAGTTTGGGAAATAATTAATCATCACAGTTCATTTGTCTTAATACCCATTAATGTAGTTGAAGTATTTATCTTGAGTTGTCAGATCCAGGAATTGGTTGGTCAACAAGAGAGGAAGGATCAGATCAGGAAAGCAGGGGAAGTACTGGCAGAAAAGAAAGGGGGTCTGTCAACAGGTATTATAGCTGAACAGGGATTGGACTCTTATCTCAAAAGTGATGGGAAGAAGTGGGGAGATACAGGAACAGGAAAAGGCCCAAGATCTACATGAACTGAAATATGAGGCAAGGAAAACAGGGAAATAGTCAGGCAGGGTCTCAGTTATCTGAATCAGTAAAAGATGGATGCCTAGTCATAAGGCAGTCTGGATCCCATACTTGAGGATCTTATGTGCTGGTTGGGATGTCTGCTATAAAGACAAGATTTAGCAAAATGTTTTGTATTATGATAGAAGTATGTGTGGGATGGTATAGGAGAGGCGCAGTGCCTTACCTGGGGTTTTTGAAAGACTTGGTGGAGACAATGATACCTAAGGTGAAAACTTAAGAATAAGTCATTTAAAAATAAAGTGAAAAAGCTTTCTAAACAGAAGAAATAGCTGTCAGCTGTGTGGTATTTTTTAAAAACTAAGAGAAATTTGCAAATACTCGAGCAGAAAGTTTAATTGTTATGAGAGATGGAGTTGGTGAAACAGATAGGAATCAAGTCATGGAGGGAGAGGCACAGGATATGAGAAGGCTTGTATATTTTGATAAGGGTTCTGGACTTGCCTCTGTAGCCAACAGAAACTATTGAGTGGTTTCTCTTCTCTTCTGTGTGACAAAGAATTTAGCTTTGACCCAAAAGAGGCCTGGTTTTTGCCCTCAGTTTCTGGATGGTTTCTTGGTTTGCTTGGGGACTTTGGATCACATGTCTAACAGTATGATTTAGAGTGGAGGCTGCCCATAGCCAGAAAGACTATGTGACTTAGTGTAGGGCCTTTGACTCCCTTGGGATCAGTTGACATTGAAACTGACATCAGCTATGTAAGCAGTCAGTCAATCATGCCTATGCAATGGAGACTTCCCCAACCCCAGCCCACCCTCAAAAAAAACAACTCTGAACACCACGTTTCCTGCAAGCTCTCCAGGTTGGCAGTAGTCTGTGCATATTATGCCATACAGTTAGCAGAGAGTAACATCCAAAACTTCACAGAGGGACTTGCCAGGAGGGTCAGTGGTAAAGAATCTGCCCGCCAATGCAGGAGACGTGGGTTCGATCCCTGGGTCAGGAAGATCCCCTGGAGAAGGAAGTGGCAACCCACTCTAGTATTCTTGCTTGGAGAATCCCATGGACAGAGGAGCTTGGTGGATTACAGTCCATGGGGCTGCAAAAGAGTCAGACATGACTTAGTGACTAAACAACAACACAGCTTCACAGAAGACATCAGAAGCTGTGTGTTTGTACTCTCAACTTTGTCCTGTATGCTTTTTTCCATTCCCTGACTTTAATCATGCTTAAACCATAGTCATGAGTATAAAAATTTTTCAGTGAGTTATTTACGTCTTCTAGAGAATTATCAGGCCTGAATGGACTTTGGGAATCCTGTGCACTTGTAATTGGCATTAGGAGTGAAGGTAATCTCTTGTGTGGACTGTTGCATCAAACTCTATAGTTGGCCAAAGCCTTTCACATCTCCTTTCTCTGCCTCTTCCTTCCTCTGATTAGGAACAAAAATGGCTTTAGCATTTGAACGCAGGGCCGAATGAACTGATGATGTTGAAGTAACCTCTCTTCTAAGATTGAGGCTGTTTGGAAAAGTATCAAGAATGTTGTAACACAAATGGGTCTAAATGTGACATCCCCTGATACTTTCTAATTGCTATGGAGTCAGTTGCATCTCTCAAAGTACATAATTTGAAGCTCTAACCCCACCAAAGTAATTAAGGTTAAATGAGCTTATGTGGGTAGGATCCTGATCTGATAGGATTCGTGTCTTGATACCTGAAACCTCACTTGATTTCTCTCTCTACCATGTTAGAACACAGCAAACAGGTGGCTGTCTAAAAGCCAAGAAGAAAGTTCTCACCAAAAACCAACCCTGTCAGACGTTGATCTGTGATTTCTAGCCTCCAGGACTGTGAGAAAATAAAGTCCTCTGTTTGAGCCAGCTGGTATTTTGTTATGGCAGCTGGAGCAGACTAATATACTAATTTATGATCTTTTTTTTTTTTTTTTCTTAATCAGCGATTAGGTTTCATGTGCTCTAGCGGAGGAATGTTAGGAGTTCGATGAACTCAGTTTTTCTTGAGTTCAGTTACTCAGTCGTGTCCGACTCTTTGCGACACCATGGACTGCAGCACTCCAGGCCTCCCTGTCCATCGCCAGCTCCCAAAGCTTGCTCAAACTCATGTCCATCAAGTTGGTGATGTCATACAACCATCTCATCCTCTGTCTTCCCCTTCTTCTCCTGCCTTCAATCTTTCCCAGCATCAGGGTCTTTTCCAGTGAGTCAGTTCTTTGCATCAGGTGGCCAAAGTATTGGAGTTTCAGCTTCAGCATCAGTCCTTCCCGTGAATATTTCAGGACTGATTTCTTTTAGGATTGACTTGGATCACCTTGAAGTTAAGGTACTCTCAAGAGTCTTCTCCAACACCACAGTTCAAAAGCATAAATTCTTTGGCACTCAGCTATCTTAATAGTCCAGCTCTCACATCCATACATGACTACTGGAAAAACCATAGCCTTGACTAGACAGATCTGGGTGGCAGAGTAATGTCTCTGCTTTTTAATATGCTGTCTAGGTTGGTCATAGCTTTTCTTCCAAGGAGCAAGTGTCTTTTAATGTCATGGCTGCAGTCACCATCTGCAGTGATTTTGGAGCCCAGAAAAATAAAGTGTGTCACTGTTTCCGTTATTTCCCCATCTATTTGCCAAGAAGTGATGGGACCACATGCCATGATCTTAGTTTTCTGAATGTTGAGTTTTAAGCCAACTTTTTCACTGTCTTCTTTCATTTTTGTCAAGAGGCTCTTTAGTTCTTCTTCGCTTTCTGCCTTAAGTGTGGTATCATCTGCATATCTGAGGTTATTGATATTTCTTCTGGCAATTTTGTTTCCAGCTTGTGCTTCTTCCAGACCAGTGTTTCTCATGATATGCTCTGCATACAAGTTAAATAAGCAAGGTGAGAATATACAACCTTGATGTACTTATTTTCCTATTTGGAACCAGTCTGTTGTTCCATGTCCAGTTGCTTCCTGACCTGCATACAGATTTCTCAGAAGGCAGGTCAGGTGGTCTGGTATTCCCATCTCTTTCAGAATTTTCCATAGTTTATTGTGAATCACACAGTCAAAGACTTTGGCTTAGTCAACAAATCAGAAATAGTTGTTTCTCTGGACCTCTTGCTTTTTCCATGATCCAGTGGATGTTGGCAATTTGATCTCTGATTCCTGTGCCATTTCTAAATCAAGCTTGAACATTTGAAAGTTCTCAGTTCACGTATTGTTGAAGGGTGGCTTGGAGATTTTTGAGTATTACTTTGCCAGCGTGTGAGATGAGTGCAATTGTGTGGTAGTTTGAACAGTCTTTGACATTGCCTTTCTTAGTGATTGGAATGAAAAGTGACCTTTTCCATTTCTGTGGCCACTGCTGAGTTTTACTAATTTGCTGGCATATTGAGTGCAGCACTTTTCACAGAATCATCTCTTAGGATTTGAAATACCTCAACTGGAATTCCATCACCTCTACTAACTTTGTTCGTAATGGTGCTTTCTAAGGCCCGCTTGACTTCACACTCCAGGATGTCTGGCTCTAGGTGGGTGGTCACACCATTGTGGTTTTGTGGGTCATGAAGATCTTTTTTGTACAGTTCTGTGTATTCTTGCCACCTCTTCTTAATATCTTCTGCTTTTGTTAGGTTAGTACCGTTTCTGTCCTCTATTGGGCCCATCTTTGCATGAAATGTTCCCTTGGTATCTCTAATTTTCTTGAAGAGATCTCTAGTCTTTTCTATTCTTTTGTTTTCCTCTTATTTCTTTGCATTGAATGCTGAGGAAGGCTTTCTTATCTCTTCTTGCTATTCTGTGGAACTGTGCATTCAAATGGGTATGTTTTTCCTTTTCTGCTTTGCCTTCGCTTCTCTTCTATTCACAGCTATTCGTAAGGCCTCCTCAGACAGCCATTTTGTCTTTTTGGACTTCTTTTCCTTGGGGATGGTCAAGGGAAGCATGCAGGAACAAGACGTTCCCTGTCTCCTTTACAATGTCACAAACCTCCGTCCGTAGTTCATCAGGCACTCTGTCTATCAGATCTAATCCCTTGAATCTGTTTGTCACTTCCACTGTATAATCATAAGGGATTTGATTTAGGCCACATCTGAATGGTCTAGTGGTTTTCCTTACTTTCTTCAATTTAAGTCTGAATTTGGCAATAAGGAGCCATGATCTGAGCCACAGTGAGCTCCTGGTCTTGTTTTTGCTGACTGTATAGAGCTTCTCCATCTTTGGGTGCAAAGAATATAATCAATCTGATTTCAGGATTGACCATCTGGTGATGTTCATATGTGGAGTCTTCTCCTGTGTTCTTGGAGGAGGATGTTTGCTATGACCTCTGCATTCTCTTGGCTTCATTTTGTACTCCTAGGCCAAATTTTCCTGTTATTCCAGGTATCTCTTGACTTCCTACGTTTGCATTCCAGTCCCGTGTGATGAAAAGGACATCTTTTTGGTGTGTTAGTTCCAGAAGGTCTTGTAGATCTTCAAGAACCATTCAACTTCAGCTTCTTCAGTGTTACTGGTTAGGGCATAGACTTGGATTACTGTGATATTGAATTGTTTGCCTTGGAAATGAACAGAGATCATTCTATCGTTTTTGAGATTGCAACCAAGTACTGCATTTCAGACTCTTTTGTTGACTATGAGGGCTACTCCATTTCGTCTAAGGGATTCTTGCCCATGATAGTAGATATAATGGTTATCTGAGTTAAATTCCCCCATTCCCGTTCATTTTAGTTCACTAATTCCTAAAATGTTGATGTTCACTCTTGCCTTCTCCTCTTTGACTACTTCCAATTTGTCTTGATTCATAGACCTAACATTCCAGGTTCCTATACAGTATTGCTCTTTAGAGCATCAGACTTTACATCCACCACCAGTCACATCCACAGCTGGACGTTGTTTTTGCTTTAGCTCCTTCTCTTCATTCTTTCTGGTTTTATTTCTCCACTCTTCTCTAACAGCATATTGGGCACCTACCAACCTGAGGAGTTCATCTTTTAGTGTCCTATTTTATTGCCTTTTCATACTGTTCATGGTGTTCTGAAGGTAAGGTACTGAAGTGGTTTGGCATTGCCTTCTCCAGTGGACCACGTTTTGTCAGAAATCTCCATCATGACCCGCCTGTCTTGGGTGGCCTTACACAGCATGGATCATAGTTTCATTGAACTAGACAAGGCTGTGGTCCATGTGATCACTTTGAATTTTCTGTGATTATGGTTTTCATTCTTTCTGCCCTCTGAGGGATAAGGATAGGAGGCTTATCCTTAGACCCTCTTTATAGTTGAATCACCTGAAATTGCTCAAAAATTTGAAAGAATTTGATCAGAGAGACCTTCAAGAGAACTTACAGTTTATATACCATCTAAAATGATTGAGCAAAAAAGTTGGTACATGAAAGTAGAAGAAAGGAAGAAGGAAGAATGAAATGAAAAGTAATAGATGGTAGGGTCTTTGCTGTAGATTGGATTGTGGTCTGATTTACACAGGATGACTCTAGGTTTGGTTCTAAGATTCGGCAAATTTGGTCTTACTGGAGACAGTTTTGGACCTCTTCTCCCCAGCAGGAAAGCATTTTTAATCTGTATTTTGTTCTTTCAGGATATTTTCCTACTTTTTTCTAGGTGACTAATATGATAAAATCAATTCATGCTAATATATTTCACAGGTAATTATGATAAAAGTATTATTTTTTGCAGATATTATTTCATTTTGAAGCAGTGTGAGTGATTCTAATGGTGAAAATTTGATCTGCCTTAGGAACACTACAAGTACTTCTAACAAACTAGATGATTCCATTTTATCATTCAGAATAAGCTATTTATTTAAAACAGTTTATTTATTCTGAATATTTTTCCTCAATAAAAAAACATGTATAATTATTTTTATCCAAACAAGCATATGTGTTTGTGTTTCTGACTGTTTCAGTTTAAAATATAAGGTTTTTCTCTCTTTCTCTTTCAACAAAAAAAAAGACTTAGAGCCAGATCAATCCCTAACACTGAAAATGAGTTTTTAAAGCTAATATCCCTTTATTTTTAAAATCCAAAAACAGTGGGAGAAAGCAGCGTTTTTATTTTGGTAAATCCAAAAGAAGCTCCTTCCCCACGTGGAAAATAAATTATTGCTGAATTGGAAAATCAGTAAGCAATGTAGTCAGTGATAATGAAAATAAATGAATCTGGGAGCTAAAGTGATATGCAGTAGTTCGCTGGGGATTTGAATATATGTTGTCTATTGCTGTGTAACAAGTTATCTTAAAATTTAGCAGCTAAAATGAAGAACATCTGTTATCTGCATGTTCTCTTAGGGTCAGGTATTTAGGAGCAGCTTAGCTAGGTTCCTGTGGCCCAGACAGTAAAGAATCTACCTGCAGTGTGGAAGACCTGGGTTTAATCCTTGGGTCGGGAAGATCCCCTGGAGGAGGGCATGGCTACCCGCTGCAGTATTCTTGCCTGGAGAATCCCTTACACCAAGGAGCCTGGTGGGCCACAGTCTGTGGGGTCGCAAAGACTCAGACACGACTGAGCGACTAACACTTTAACTTTTCACTTAGCTAGGTTCTTGTTTGGGATCTCTCCCAGGGTTGGAATTTCAGCGTCAGCTGGGGCTGCCGTCATCTGTAGTCTAACCTGGTCTGAATCATGTGCTTCCATCGTGCGCCCCTCTGGCTGTCGGCAGGAAGCTTCCCTCACTCACCCCACGGGTTCCGCTCTCCATACGGCTGCTCACAACACGGTTTTCTCAAGAGTGAATGATCCTCGAGAAGGATGGAAGCCACAGTCTCAGAAGAGTGATACTGTCGCTTCTCCTGTTCACTGTTGGTCATACACGTCAGCTCTGGTCGGTGTGGGAGGTTACTTCATGGAGGCATGACTCCTGAGAGAGGAAGGCTGCCTGCCACTGTCCGCCCCCCAGCCTGCAGGGGTTCCTGTCCTTTCCCCCAATCCCCATATACAGCACGCTCACCGCTTCCCAAGGCCATCACATGTCTCATTCTATGACGGTATCATCTTGAAGTCCAGAACCACATCATCTAAGGCAGGTCCAGGTGTAGGTGGGGTTCCTTGAAGGTCACTCCTTCAGCATAGCTTCTTGAGTTCACTCATTTCCACTTGTCTCTGCTCACCCATCTGCCCCACCTCCCAAAATACAGTGGGGGGTCAGGCACAGGGTAACTTCTGTAGACATTCTTATTTCTTAAGGGGGAAAATGGGAGACACAAAGGCATCACTGGCTCATAGCATTTCTGAAATCCAGATGGGCAGTATTGATAGGGCTCAAGCCTGGGTGTTGTTATCCATGTTTACAGCTTTGCTGTCTGTGCTCTTGGTCTTACCTCTTTTTTTTTTTTTTTTTTCATAAAATATAGTAGGTGCTTGTAGGTGAGTGGTTTTCTCCGTCTACTTCCTACCAGTAAAACTGTAGGGTCCAAAAAACTCTTTTCATTTAAGATGTATTAAATCTTTTAAATATTAAATTAAAAGATGTATTGAAAATCCTGTATACATCTTGTGGATATTCTGTAAATTCTATTGAGATGTGAATTCTATTGAGGTGCATTTATTTAGTTAGACAAATGCCACAACTACACCTTTTTCTTAAAAGCTAAATCCTTATATACTTCAGGCTCTTGCGTATTAGGCTGAAGGACAATGACCATAAGCTTTCTATAAGCTTTATTGTTTGAGAGAATCAGTAAGGCACACTCTACTCTCTTGAAAGGGCCTTTTGTCTGACTGACTAATATTCTAAGGTGTCACCTTTAATGTATTGATACATTAGTATTTAACACTCAGCTTCATCTTTGAACCATGTTTTCCTGGTAGTGTCCTCGATTTGCTTAGAAGACATTTCTCACTCAGCGTCATTTGTCTTCTGGAGAGGAATTTTTTCTCTTTTTAATAGACTTTATTTTCTAGAACAGTTCTAGGTTCACAGCAGAGTTGAGTGGAGAGTTCAGAGATTTCCCATATACCTCCTGCCTCTTGGACTCACATAGCCTTCCTGGCTATAAAATTCTGCATCAAGAGTGGCGCTACATTTGTTACAGTCAGTTAACCTGTTGCTGTTGTTATTGGTCAGTCGCTAAGTGGTGTCTGACTCTTTGTGACTCCATGGACTGCAGCACACCAGGCTCCTCTGTCCTCCATGATCCCTTGGAGTTTGCTTATAATCGTGTCTGTTGGGTCAGTGATGCTATCTAACCGTCTCATCCTCTCCTGCCCCCTCCCCTTGGCTTTCAGTCTTTCCTAGCTCAAGGTCTTTTGCAATGAAATGGCTCTTTGCATCAGATGGCCAAAGTCTTGGAGCTTCAGCTTCAGTCCTTCTATGAATATTCAGGGTTGATTTCCTTTAGGATTCATTGGTTTGCTCTCCTTGCAGTCCAAAGGACTCTCAAGATTCTCCAGCAGCACATCTCAAAAGCATTAGTTCTTTGGCACTCAGCCTTCTTTATGATCCAGCTCTTTCATCTGTACATGACAACTGGAAAAACCATAGTTTTAGCTATGCGGACTTTGGTCGGCAAAGTGATATCCCTGCTTTTTAATATGCTGTCTAGATTTGTTTTAACTTTGCTTCCGAGTTATCCTACACTGACACATCATTATCACCCGAAGTCTGTAGTTTACATTAGAGTTCTCTCTTGGTGTTGTATATTCAGTGGGTTTGGACAAATCTATATGGTACGTGTCTACCATCAGAGTATCATTCAGAGTAGTTTCACCACCCTAAAAAATCCTCTTTATTATGCCTATCCACTCCTCCTTCCTCCCTAACCCCTGGCAACCACTAGTCTTTTTAGTTTCCATAGTTTTGCCCTTTCCAGAATATCATAGAGCTGAAATTGTATATAGTATGCAGGCCTTTGCACGTTGGCTTCTTTTACTTAGTAATATAACTTTTTAAGTTTCCTCCCTGTCTTTTCATGGCTTGATACTGTTTGTTTGTTTGTTTTTCTAAGTGTTGCCAAGTAATATTCTTTTGTATGAATGTACTACAATTGATTTATTCATTCACCTACTGAAGGACACTTTTGTTCTTTCTGAGTTTGGCAATAATGACTAAAACTGCTGTTGATATCTGTATGCAGATGTTTGTGTGGACATAATTTTTCAACTAGTTTGGCTAAATACCAAGGAGCATGATCGTGGGTTGTATGGTGAGAATATATTTAATTTTGTAAGAAACTGTCAAATTGTCTTCCAGTGTAGCTGTATCATTTTGCATTCTGGCCAACAACGAAAGCAAGTTCTTGTTGCTGTATATCCTTGCCAGCATTTGGTGTCGTCAGTGTTAAGGATTTTAGCCATCCTAATATATGTGCAGTGGTATCTCATTGTTGTTTTAATTTGCAATTCCCTAATGATATATGATGTTAAACATCTTTTTGTAAGCTTATTTTCCACCTGTAATCTTCTTAAGTCAGGATGTACTCATCAGGTCTGTTGCCCATTTTTTAATTGGGTTGATTTCTTATTGTTGAACTTTAAAAGTTCTTCATCAGTTCAGTTCAGTTCAGCCATTCAGTTGTGTCAGACTCTTTGCGAGCCCATGGACTGTAGCACGCCAGGCCTCCCGGTCCATCACCAACTCCTGGAGCTTACTCTAACTCATATCCGTCGAGTCGGTGATGCCATCCAACCATGTCATCCTCTGTCGTTCCCTTTTCCTCCCACCTTCAATCTTACCCAGCATCAGGGTCTTTTCAGATGAGTCAGTTCTTTGCATCAGGTGGCCAAAGTATTGGAGTTTCAGCTTCACCATCAACCCTTCCAGTGAATATTCAGGACTGATATCCTTTCAGATGGACTGGTTGGATCTCCTTGCAGTACAAGGGACTCTCAAGAGTCTTCTCCAATGCCACAGCTCAAAAGCATCAATTCTTAATATATTTTGAGTAAGATACCTTTATTTGATATGTCTTTTGAAAATATTTTCTCAGTCTGTGACTTATCTTTTCATTTCCTTGACAGTATCTTTTGCAGTGCAAGGTGTGGCTTCTTTTCGTTTAACATTCCTTTTATTAATATATTGCTTGCTTCTCACATTTTAGTATAAGCAGCAAGAACCAGGTGGCACATTCAGCACTCTAGGTAGAAATCTCCTTGTTAGATCAACCACTTCATTAGGTACATTTTCTACTTTCCATATAATTCCGTGGAACACTAAAATTGCCACCACTACATAACAGCCCCCTTCTCGAGTTCCCAGTAACACTTTGCTTTCTTGCAGGTCCTCACGCACAGCCTTATCAAGGACCACGGGGCTTCTATTAACAGAGTCTTCAGTGGGATGGGGGCTGTAGGCTTTCTCTAACACTTTTTTCAGACCCCCCTCTGTCTGATTCCAAAGCCATTCTCAGATTTAAGGTTTTTGGTATGACAGTATTCCACTTGCAGGTACCAAAATTGGTATCTGTGGTTGCCCTAAAATAAGTAGTTGCTGTACTGAGACTTCTGTAAGACAAATCACGTGGTTGACTGAATTACAGCACAGTTTGAATTTGCAATCCTAAAGGAAGGATTGGACCTCGATCATCATGGTGGGTATATAAACGCATATGCTGAAGAAGTTGGGCACCTCAGAGCTCTAATTCTGCTGAGCCTCCTTTGCCAGTAGAGGTAGCCCTTCCATGCCTTCCCAGGAGGTCTGTCTCCCCTGGCCTGAAGAACCTGTCAGTGGCCTCCCCTGAGCTGCCCACAGTGGATCGCTGATCTTCCTCTTTTCTTATTCCAACCATCTTCCATTTCTTCTAGACCTATGACCAGACGAGTCCAAACAGACCCCAGAGGGTGAGATAAAAAGATTAAACCACAAAGATGCGTGTGATTTTTTTCAGTTTGTATATATAGAAACTGGAGAATCGTGTGTGGGAATAGGTTCTAAGAATGTGGAATCAGGTTAAAGGAAAATACAGTCGGAAAGAAGCAGTGATGCTCCTCGCTCCTTTGAAACATTCTGCGTACTGTCTCCGCGCTTGTAGTTTGATTAGTTAATGGCCTCTCTCACTAGACCAAGCTGTTCAGTTGCTAGGACCATTTATTTTTGTAACAGCATGAGAAGCAGCAAACATTATATGCCAGGTATTGTTCTGAGAACCTAACACACATTAGTTCATTTGATCCCCACAGCTATCCTTTAAGTAGGTACTAATATAAAGTGCAGTTTTTAGATGTGGAAACAAGGTTACTGGATTGAGGGTCCTCAAGACTGCCCTTAGGTTTGACGATTTGCTGGCAGAACTCCCAGAACTCAGAAGCGCTACTAAATTCACAGTTGCACTTTATTACAGTGAAAGGGTACAGATTAAAAACAGCAAACAGAAAAACCACGTAGGGCCGAGTCCAGGAGACACTAGGTACTAGCTTCCGCTTGTCCTCTCTGAACAATTGTACAGACAGTGTCTTGTTCTTCCATCGACAGTATGTGACAAGTGCAAAGTGTTAGCAACCAAGGAAGCTCCCCTGAACCTTAGAGTCCAGAGTGTTTTTTGAGTGTCAGTCACATAGACACTGGGGGCTTCCCTGGTGGCTCAGTGGTAAAGAATCTGCCTGCCAATGCAGGAGATGAGGGTTTGATCCCTGGCTCGGGAAGATCCCCCCCGAGAGGAAAATGGCAAGCCACTCCAGTATTCTTATTTAGAGAATACCGTGGACAGATGAGCCAGGCAGACTATCGTCCAGGGGGTTGCAAAAGAGTCAGACATGATTTAGCGGCTAAATAGCAACAACAACACACATGCAAGGAGTGCCCCCATGACTAACTCAGTGACCAGGCCCCACAGAGATCAATCTGATACAGCATGCCGCAGGATCCAGGGAATAAAAGCATGCATTCACCATAAATCATGTGGTTAGTATAAACTGCATGGCATGGCCCAAGGCCTCAGGCGTACGAGGATACTATTATCAGGCGTGGTATTCCAAGGGCTTATAGGCATCTCACAGAAGCCAGTCAAGGCTAAGTTCTTTCTTTAGAATGCACAGGTTTTGGACATCTCAAGCCTGCCGAGTTAACTGCACACCAGAGGTTAAGTACCTTGGCCTAGGTATTACGTAGAAGAAATGGTAGAGTTAAATTTTAAGTACAGGCGTTCTGGCTCCAGTGTTCTATGACCGTATGTTCTACTGCCTTTTGGCATAGCTTCTGTCAAATACAGAATCTGATATGTTTGAGGCACTGAATAAATTTTTATTAAGTGGTTGTAGAGAAGGGAATGGCAAGCCACTCCAGTATTCTCACCTGGAGAATCCCATGGACAGAGGAGTCTGGTGGGCTGCAGTGTATGGGATTGCAAAGAATCGGATACAACTGAGCAACTAACACATGTTAAGTGAGTGAATGAAAGAATGGTAGGGAACTGTAGGCTGGGCCTGCTGATTCAGCAAAGGTTATTAGTTTTAACGCTTTTTTATGAAATACCACGTGTCTCTATCTACTCCACAGCTCTCCAAAATCTATGTAAGTTATTAGACATTCATTGAAGATCAGCTTAAGTTTCTTTTTGGCTGTCTTCTGCTGTGTAAATATTGCTCAGTTGACTTGAGTAGTAGGATTAGAAGTCTAATTATTTCTAATGTATTAAGAAAGTATATGACTGCTTGAAATTTCAATAATTAGAGCTATTTTTCTGGTTTACAGTGTTATGCATTCCTTAATAGCTGTTGCAATTATAGCTAAAGCTAAATACTTGTGATATTTAGGTTATTTTTCTATTTGTGTGTATTTGCTAATTTCTGTTGGAATAAATAACAAGATTTGGCTGAAATGTAACAAAATAATCGTTCCTCAAGTAATAATTAATAAATTTGTTATATTATTTTCTACCCACAGGGTATATATATCATTCTCCATGGAATGAGTACTACCATAACATGTAAAGCATTTAGGGAAATAGAATAAATCATGCCAATTACCATTTATTTTTACATTTAAAAAATCTCCTCACTTTTATCTGTTGTAATCTTATTAAGGTATAATTGAAGTTCAATAAATGGTACATATTTAAAGTATATAATTGGATGTTGTTTTAGCATATATCCTTGAAATTCTCATCACAGTCAAGATAAGGAGTATTTCCATCATCTCTAAATGTTTTCTCCTGTCATTTTCTGTTGGTCATTTGTATGTCTTTTCTCAAGAGATAGCTGTTTAAATCTTTTGCCTGCTTTTAAGTTTGATTATCTTATTATTGACTTGTAAAAGTTTTTTTTTTTTTTCCTTCTGTCATCTAAGTATTTCCTCCAGTCTGTGGCTTCTTTTTCATTTTCTTAATGCTATTTTTTGAAGAGCAAACATTTTTAATTTTAATGAGGCACAGCTTATCAATTTTTTCCTTTTATAACTTGTGGGGTTTTTTGGTTGTTTTCAGACTGAGAAAACTTTGCCTACTCTAAGATTCCAAAGATTTTCTCTTGTATTTTCTTCTAAATTTTTATAACTTTAGGTGTTATATTCTTGTCTGTGATCTATGATCTATGTTGAATACGTTTTTATATATGATGTGAAGTAAGAGTTGATTTTTATCTTTTTGCAAACAGATAATTCAGTTGAATCAACGTCATCTTGATTTCTCCCCATAGCTGTGTATGTTGACTTAAGCATCATGTGTAGGGCAGGCAGGTTAACCGTGTGTCCAGAGTTCACTTTGTAATAAACTTAGGAACAAATGTAATCAGAGATTACATTTTATTTGTCTTATCTGCACTAACTTCTCTCAATTTATTTAATGATAAAAGTGGGTATTCATAAATTAGGTCTTCCCAGGTGGCTCAGTGGTAAGAACAATCTGCCTGCCAGTGCTGGAGATGCCGGAGACGTGGGTTTGATCCCTGGATCCGGAAGATCCCCCGGAGGAAGAAATGGCAAACCACTCCAGTATTCTTGCCTGAAAATTTCCATGGACAACGGAGCCTGGTGGATTACAGTCCATGGGATCAGAAAAGAGCTGGACATGACTGAGCGCATGAGCGTGATTCATAAGTTGAGCAAAGCCTGTCAATACTGCATTTTATGTACCATGTACATATTTAAGTTTCTTAATTCACTTAGTAGTAAAGTGGACATTTTTACTTTGTTAATGGTCTGAGGGGGAAAGAATTCAGTTTTTCAACATTTTTGATTTTGCACTCATTACCCATCGCTTTTGCAGCCATAACTCTTCTTTAGCCTGATAATTTGCCTTCTCTCAGGGAAGACACTCTTCTGGCTTACAAAACTTGGGGTTAGGTTATGTTCCCCTCTTTTGACACTGTATATGATTTGATAAATAACTGCCCACGTGATAGTCATAATAGTTATAAAGCATTAAAATTCAGTGGTGCATTAAGATGTGGATAGGGTAAATAACGTGGTATTTGATTTGTTTTGTTCATTAATCTGTTATTCAGTGAACTTTGGAAGGCAGATTGCTGAGAAGAGGTCGAGGGTTTTAGTCTAACCTGTAGTTGTTTGCACTTGGTTCTCCACTCCTGAAACTGACCTTTCTTATTTTTTAGTGAGAAATGCTTGGAAAGTAGAAGTAACACCATCCTCATTTCTCCCTACATTTTAGTCCATGCTTTTTCTACTGTCTTCTGTTTACCTGGCATTGCATTTCAAGTGGTTGGAATGGAAAGTCAGTTTTGAAAATGTCAGAATTTATATACTGTTTATGTGGTTTGAAATCTTGTGGTTCCATTTATGAGCTAGTTTGCCTGTGTCTGTCACATGTGTATAATCTGTGTAAATAAAACAGCTGGGATTGTTTACATATTGACTTTAAGGTGCAAATTACAGTGATATTTAAGGGAGAATGCCTTTTCTTTCTTCTGTTGTTGCCGTCTTCATTGAGAAATTTCCCATTTGACTAGTCTTGTACTTTCTTTGGTCTGTCTGACTTTTAAAAGATCGTATATCCTTCACATTTTCCATGCAGATGTTTATGCAGCCCTGATGTTTACTGGTCTACTTATCAATTCAGAATATTCTGTAATCTAAAATTAATTTGACACTTAGAAAAAGATAGAAAGTTCTGTCTATGCTTCAAACCTATGCCGCATATTTGAACCTAGCTTTACCAAATCCCTAAACTATTGTATTAGGCACTGACCCAACTGATTATGAAGTGACACTGTTTTTCCTTATGGCTATTATTTTTAGTGTGCATTGCTTCCGTTTCAGTCAAGATCTGAATATATATATATATATATGTAATGTAAACTGTATGTTTCTGTGTCTTTTGTTCCAACTGTTTATTAGTTCTTCCTGAATAAGACCTTGACTATATATCATCTAAATCCTACCATATCCTATAGTAGTATCAATATTTTTTATTTAAGTAATTTATCTAGATTAGCTAATAGCTTTCATTTTAAAGAATGTCATTCAGTGTTAGTTGTTTAATAAAATTGTGTATACAGTTTCAAAAATAAAGTAAGGACTTACTTATTTAATTTTTGGCAACACTGCCCAGCTTGTGGAATCTTGGTTCACCAACCAGGATTGAATCATGCCCTTGGCAGTGAAAGCGCGGAATCCTAACCCTTGGACCACCAGGAGTTCCCAGAGACTCTTTTTCATTAATTCTCTTTCTTCTCTTTATTCCTTGGAAATATTGTTTGTGTTGGTAGGCTTCGATCATTTTATAAACAAGCCCTGTTCAAGTCAATATTTATGAGCCCATAATATATGAGATGTCAGTATGAGTAGTAAGATAGCCCCTATTTTCAGAGAGGTAATATGGCCTGTATACAACTTGACCATAATATAAAATTGTTGTTTAGTGACTTAAGTCGTGTCCGACTCTTTTGCGACCCCATGGACTATAGCCCACCAAGCCCCTTCAGTCCATGGGATTTCCGAGGCAAGAATACTAGAGTGGGTTGCCATTTCCTTCTCCAGGGGATCTTCCTGACCCGGGGATCAAACCTGCGTCTCCTGCTTTGGCAGGCGATTCTTTACCTCTGAGTCACGTGGAAAGCCCCTAATATGCAATACAAAGAGCTAAAATACCTGACGTACTTAAGGAGCACACTCTTTGAGGAGAATATTTCCAGAATAGTAATTAGTGAATGAGAAATGTTTCAGAGTGGAAATGTTTTATGTCTTAAGTTTAAACTTCATTTTTTAAAATTAGGTAGTAAATTTTCTTATGAAAACATGGAAAAAATCTTTAGCAAAATTGAGTTACACATTTAATTAAGATTACTATAAAAATAAGAAAATACTTTTCTTTAGAGCGTCTTGGACTGTAATCATAAAATGTATTTCTCTCAGAGCTCAGCTACTTTTTGTTTTTCTCTAAATGTTGACCCTATAGGAAATTGCAGCACAATTTTCAAAGCTTTGATCACTTATGCCTGTTTTAGGTAATTCAGCCTTGAAGTATGATGCATATATTCACCTGCAGAATTACAGATCCGTTGGTTACCTTACTTATTAAGATGTATTACTGCCTGAGACTTGTTTTCAATTTCTGCAAAACATTTGAGGAAGGTTGTTTTTTCCTATACATTCCATAATTACAAAACTTTTGCTTTTGGTTTATTGTTGGCAAGTGAATATATTTAGCATTTTCCAATTACTATTTTCTACTCGTTTTTTAAAGACATATGGATATTAGCTAGATCTAAAATTTTAAATATATAAATGAAGGACTAAGTACTTCATAAAATTTAAAAAATTAAAACTATACTGCAGAGGTCCTGAAATAGTGAATTTCCATGTAAATTGAAAATATAAATAAACTTTTGGCATAAGTGTCTGAATTATACTTTTTTCATATTTGTTGTTAACTGATTTATTATTTGAAACCATTTTTTTTAATTCACATGTTCCATATTCAATAAAATATCTTGTCAGAAGAAGAATTTCTATGTTCCTCAGAGTTTATATTTCTTTTCTTGATTTTTCTTCTGAATGCTTCTTATTCAGAACTGACAGTTTTGCTGGCTCATTGATTAAATCACAGTAGGATTCTTCAGTTTAAGAAATCTAATCCAAAATGTTGATTGTGAAACAAATCATTTTAAAAAGGGAAGAGAAGTTAGGTTTGCAGTTTTTCAGGATTTTACCCAAGCCTAGTGTCTATTGTTTAGTATATGACCATTATTAAAATAGTGGCTGAAATTGTGAAAAAGCCCACTTCCATACCCTTCCAGTTCTATGATTTTGTGTTTTGAATCTTGATTTAAAATTCTCTTAAATAATATTGTTGGACTTGGTAGTTTTTAAAGGGTCAGCCCTAGAAGCTTGCAGCTTACTTTGGGATCCTTGTAATATGTATGTGTATTTGTGTATGTGTATGTGTTAAAACAGGTTTGCGTGAACAAATACTAAAATATTTGAATATTTTCATTAACAGCAAAACCAAACCCATTAGCCACATGAAGAGCAGTGGCACGAGTTTACAGAAGCGCTGCCAACTTATGAATTGTTGGATTTCTTGTGGTTACCTGGGGCTTAATATTAAAATTTGTGGATAATATTTCAAATGAACACAATGCAGGCTTATTTAAAATCAAGGGTAGGCCTTTAAATATATACTTAGGCTAAGCATTGGTGCTAATTCTTTGTTAGTCCAGGCAGCTTTATAATTTTCTTGCTGCTAATTTGTGTTCCAATAAAGGATGGTTGAATCAACATCTGTTTTTCTGTGAAAGGAAGTTTAACTCTCAAGCAGAAAAAGCAGTATTTTCAGCATTTGTCATTTAAACAAATAGAAATGAGTTTAACAAAATGTTATTTTCAGTCAAAGCACCAGATAAAATGCTTTATTCTTGTTTTATTCTCATTCTAACATCAAGTCCTCCCTCCAGTGGCTGCTGTTACAACATTTTCCTCTTTTACCTTATTTTAAAAAAAAAGGCAGGGAAAATTAGGATTATTTTTTTCTCAGAATTAAAGCCTATTTTTGTGTCATGTTGAAAGACATGCAGATGATCCCTCTGTGGAAAACAGTGTTTTGTGACTAGATGAGCCTGTCTTTTGATAGTCAAGGGGACAGACAGAAATTCATTCTGAAATGAAATCTTCAATTCAGTTCAGTTGCTCAGTCATGTCTGACTCCCGGTGACCCCATGGACTGCAGCACGTCAGGCCTCCCTGTCCGTCACCAACTCCTGGAGTTCACTCAAACTCATGTCCATCGGGTCGGTGCTGCCATCCAGCCATCTCATCCTCTGTCGCCCCCTTCTCCTCCCGCCTTCAATCTTTCCCAGCATCAGGGTCTTTTCAAGTGAGTCAGCTCTCAGGTGGCCAAAGTTTTAGAGTTTCAGCTTCAGCGTCAGTCCTTCCAATGAACACCCAGGACTGATCTCCTTTAGGATGGACTGGTTGGATCTCCTTGCAGTCCAGGAGACTCTCAACAGTCTTCTCCAACACCACAGTTCTAAAGCATCAATTCTTCAGCCCTCAGCTTTTTTTATAAGTCCAGTTCTCACATACACACATGACTCCTGGAAAAACCATAGCTTTGACTAGATGGACATCTTAGTCCTCATCTTTTATTTTCAAGTTGCTTATAACTGCCCCTGTGCCAGCATTTAAAAAATTTAATTGCTTGTATATCTTCAAAGGCAGATTTTACTTGTTGTACTTGCTAGTGGCAAATACCAAGGAAAGACCAAAACCGTAAGTAATAGTTTATGTGCATAGTTGTATTCTCAAATATTATAAAGTTTTGGGATGTTATTTTTAATACAGGCTTTAAACATTTACAGTTTTATCTTTTTAAATAGCTGGTGCAAATGCTTTTGAGAAAATCAATTTTTATTCAAAATATTAGTTCCATTTCAAAACAGGCAAGGAATCAATTGGGTTTTAGTATTATGATTTTTTTTTTTGATATATAGCTTCTCTGAGATTTACTCAATACTTGATTATCCTTTCCCTTATAATTGCTTCTTAGGTTTACTCACCAAGTAGAACCCCCAAATTTCTGACTAACTAGATAGGACTGGACTCCTAACTTTATGCTTAAGAAAAATACCCCCAAAGAACAACTTATTGAAGGCAGTACTACTAAAATTAGTTATTACTTTTCTTTCAGTGTTTTCTTTATCATTTATTTAAACATATATTGTTGACAAATAAAAAACACACAAGCCCAAGTTGTATATCGTCTTTGTAGTGTATAGTCTGCATACACATCAACAGTTTACATCCACTCATGTGTTTCTCCCCATTTCATTCTCCTACCACCTTCCCAGTGGTAATCCAGGTTCTGAATTTTGTGCTTTTCTCTTAATTTTTCCTAAGTTTTATCACTGGAATTGTGATACCTATAAATTGTTTTAGTTAAGTTTGTTTTTGAACTCAATATACAGGGTATTATAAGTTTTCTGATTTTTGGTTGTTTAGTCCGTACTGTTTTAGAGAACACTCTTGTGAGTGCCTTGGACTGCAAGGAGATCAAACCAGTCAATCTTAAAGGAGATCAACCCTGAACATTCATTGGAAGGGTTGTTGCTAAGGCTGAATCTCCAATCCTTTGGTCACCTGATGTGAAGAGCCAACTATCGTTGAAAGAGAACCTGATGCTGAGAAAGATCAAAGCCAAGAGGAGAATAGGGCAGCGGAGGGTGAGATGGTTAGATATTAAAAGCATCACTGACTCAATGGACATGAATTTGAGCAAATTCTGGGAGATAGTGGAGGACAGAAAAGCCTGGCATGCTATGGTCCATGGAGTCACAAACAGCTGGACATGACTTACAACAACAATCATTTTTGGAACATTCGTTTGTGTTTTTTAGTGTGGTTGTGGCTCATTCACTTTCACTGCTTTATACTCTTCATTCTGTTAATATACTGCAGTGTATCTGCCTTGCTTTAATTGGAGAACAGTCTTTTCCAGATGTGGTAACCAGTTTCTAAGATGGCCCCCAGTGATCCTTGTTTCTTGATATTTATACCTTTATGCAGACCTTTCCTATATTGAATAGGATTGTCCTCTGTGCCAGTAGACTATTGAGGAAGTGATGGTGAGAATTTTGCAACTTTCTCCTTGATTTCCTAGTTCTATCTCTGTGAATAAAACCAGAAATCATGGCTTGGTGATATTCAAGCAGTCCCGGGAAGAAGTTCACGTGAGGAGATACTGAGGCATCTAGCATCAACCCAGTACCAGTAATTTATCTGTGTGTGTGATTTACTTTTAGCCTCAGTCAGACTTGTTAGTTTATCTCGACTGCAACCTCAGGAATCTGAGCCAGAACCTCCCAAATGAGCTGCTTCCGAATTTCTGACCGGTAGAAATCACTTGAGATTATAAATGTTTGTTGTTTTTGGCAGCTGCATTTTGAGGTAATTTGTCTTGCATCTACAGATAATGTATAAACTAGCTTTTTTGATGATATGAACATTTCTTGAACATTTTTATACCTTCTGTTACACATATACAAAACCAAGTAGTGGAACAAGATGTGTAATTACTGAGCTGAAGATGATCAGAATGCTTAACCTGGGTATCTTATGCCAATTTTTAAAAAAGTGGTTATATTAAGATATATTTTGGTCAGCCCTATGAATAAAAGTCTCCATTATACCTAATTCTTTTTTTAATTTTGGGCATCCCAGGGTTGGGAAGATCCCATGGAGGAGGACATGGCAACCCACTCTAGTATTCTTGTTTGGAGAATCCCAATGGACAGAGGAGCCTGGTGGGCTACAGTCCATGGAGTCACAAAGAGTTGGGCACGACTGAGTGACTGAGCACAGCACTTAGTGTGCGCTTGTCACTTCCTAAGTGTGGCACATTGTCACTTCGTAATATTTTCTAGTTTAGTGAGTGTAAAATAATATCTTTTTTGTAAATATCTATTCATAAATTGTGTTTCTTGGGACTTCCCTGGCAGTTCATTGGTTAAGACTGTGCTCATCATCTGCAGGGAGCATGGGTTTGATCCCTGGTTGGGGAACTAAGATCCCATGTGCTGCCCAGTGCAGCCAAAATGAAATAATAAAAAACAAACTCAGTCTTTGTTTAAAAAAAAAAAAAAAATTGCATTTCCCGTCCCAGGATCAAAACAGTAGTCTCCCATATTTTCCCCTAAAAAATTTAAAGTTTTTTGCATTTATACCCTTAATCCATTATCTGTCTTTGAAACGGATATCTAATTTCATTTTTTACAATGTGGCTGACCAGTTCCAATTATTGAAAAGTTCATCCTTTGCCTAGTGATATGTCAGGGTCATCTGTGTCACATGATTTGTTATGTGGCTCTGCTTTGGAGGTTTATTCTGTTGGTCAGCTTGTCTCTTCTAGTACTAACGATACACTGTCTTAATTACTGTGATACCTGGTAAGGCAAGTCTTCTGTCATCTTCTTTGATACTTTCACAGTATTGAGCCCTTCTTACATGAATATGGCATGTTTCTTCATGTATTTCAGTCTTCTTTATTGTCTGTTAGTAAGATTTTATCATTTTCTGCACATCATTTTAACATACCATTTGTTAGATCTATTCTTACTATGTAATTTATTTTTTGCTCTCCAGAATGTCTTTAAAAAAGCAACCATACTTTATAAGTGATTGTTGCTGGTATTTATAAATATACTTTACTTCAAAATATAAATAGTTTTAGTCGTCTTGCCATATTCTCTTTTTATCCTTAATAATGTAGAGATTCTTCATATATTTTTTATATTTTTGAAGATCTTTTTTCTTGATTTTGTTGTTTGTTGTTATCTAAAAGATAATCATATTATCTGCAAATAATGGTAACTTTGTTTTCGTATTTTTAATCCTTATATATTTTAATTTTTTTTTTTTTATGTTTCCTTATACTGGCTAGAAACTTCAGAAAACTTTGACTAGAAGTGATAAAAGCAAACTGGTAATGTTGGACATTCTTGGTAACTGACTTTAAAGAGAATGTTTTTAGTAATTTACCATGGACAGTAATTTTACTGTAATTTTTTTGAAGCTCTCTATCACGTTAAGAGCATTCCTTTTTATTCCTGGTTTGCTGTGACTTCTTTTCCAAAAATGAGTATTGAATTTTACCAAATACTTTTCTGCAGATTTTGAAGTTATTATGATTTTTCTTCCTTTATGTTAATTTAGTGAGTAACATTTGTAGATACTGTAATGTTTTGTAATGTACGTCTTGAGTTTGATCTCAGTAGGAGGGTCCTTCAGGGAACTTAGCTATTATATTGGAAGGAAAATCTAGTAAAATTCTTGACTCTCATGATCATAGGAAGGGTCTCTACCACTTTGTGCTTCTGTAGACAATAGTAGTGAAAGCTGTCTGGCATACTGTGTTTAAAAATAGGTCTAATAATATAAATGGCTTAACATTCCACACTGTCCTTGTGCTGACAACTTTAGCGCCACAGATTTAAATTCCTGTAATTAATAGTCTGGCTAAGTGATGGTTGTTTTTTGAGGAAAAAATATTTTGTAGAAGCCAGGAGGGTTCTTATTTGTTTTTGGAATAAGAGATTTTTGCTATCTCAACTCCTTTGTTAATTTAGTCAAGTTATGAATTGTTTTGATTGTTTTCTGAATAACATAAGTAACCACGGTAACTAATACGGTGGTTGGAAAGGTGATTTGAAGTTTCACGTTTCTAGTTCTCTTTATTTAAGATCAGATATTGGTAGTGTCTCAGGAATAGAGAGCCTTCCCAAATCTTTCTGAGTTCATCATTTGTTGGTCCCAGGATGCAGTCATTTTTGAAATATGGTACAGACATGAAATTCTAGAAAGTAATATCACTTCATAAAGAACTGGGCAAGTCTAGAGGCTGAGAAAAAAATTGTTCATTCTGAGGGCACCTAGTGATAACATTCGTAGTTGTTAACACATTTAGGTAAAGTCAAGTTTCACAGATGTTTTCCCCTTAAATAAACAATAAAGAGTGCCCTGTCAGTAGAGCGTGGATACGAGTGGTACTTAAATGCCTATTTGCAGTACAATTGTGGTCTCCCCCAAAGCTTAACTTTGCCCTTAACCTTTGTTGCTGGTGTTATTAGTATATCTTGCCAGGATTAAGACTAAATTTCTTGATGATATACTCAAGTTTTTATTTATTTTTTTTTAAACTATAGCAGGTGTTACTTTTCTGACTTTGAAGTAAGTTAGTATTGTGTGTGAGATCAGTTGCAAAAATAATCAAAATAATAATAACCAAAATAAAGCAATTATTACCAAATTTCAGTCCCTATTAGAAATTGGGTAAAATCTGAGTACTATTAGGTGGTATGTGGCCAAAGAATGAACTAAATTATGACCAAAGTGAATCAGTGCTTCCCACCAGATTCTCATTGGAAGATGTATGTAAGGGACAAGGACAGGCCAGGGAGGCAAACGATGATTGACAGAGAATCCGAAAGCACAGAACTAAAACTAGACTAGAGCACTGCGATTTACAAAACTGTATATGTAAATGTTCACATGATAATATTTGCTCCTGGTGTCTAGATAGAGCAGGCCTACATGGTTGCCAGCCTGACTGTGGTGGAAGGGGTGAGAGGGACATTTGAAGAGAGAAGTTCTTTAAGTGAGTCTGCCTCAAGTCCACTTAACAGTTTTGTTTTTTTTTTTCCCCATGGAAGGAAAAAGGAAGCATGAGTGAGATGGTCAGGGCTCTTCCCTTTTGAGCCTGTGCCTTGACCTTTGGCGTCGTAGCTGTAAAGAAGAGATAGGGGAGAGAGATCCACTTAATACACAGCGAGGAATACTGCTCCAATGCCAGCATCATCTCTTTCAGACCATAGGAATCATCACCTCAAAAAGAAACTGGGTACCCACTAGCAGTCACTCTTCATTCTCTCCCCCACCCCATCTCCCCCAGACTATTTATTAATCTGAGAGAGGGTCACCTTAGTGTCTACCACATGCATATTATATTTTAAAATTTAGATTGAACCTTGAGTTCACAAAGTTAAGCAGAGATGCCAGTAAGGTGTTTATGGAATGAGAAAATTTGACTTAAGCTTTGCAAATATGTTCTTACTGTTATTTCATGGTATTCAGTTCAGGTCAATTCAATCGCTCAGTCGTGTCCGACTCTTTGCGGCCCCATGAATTGCAGCACGCCAGGCCTCCCTGTCCATCACCAACTCCTGGAGTTCACTCAAACTCATGTCCATCAAGTTGGTGATGCCATCCAGCCATCTCATCCTCTGTCGTCCCCTTCTCCTCCTGCTCCCAATCCCTCCCAGCATCAGAGTCTTTTCCAGTGAATAAACTCTTTGCATGAGGTGGCCAAAGTACTGGAGTTTTCAGCTTTAGCATCATTCCTTCCAAAGAACACCCAGGACCTATCTCCTTTAGAATGGACTTGTCGGATCTCCTTGCAGTCCAAGGGACTCTCAAGAGTCTTCTCCAACACCATGGTTCAAAATCATCAATTCTTCAGCACTCAGCTTTCTTCACAGTCCAAATCTCACATCCATACATGACCACTGGAAAAACCATAGCCTTGACTAGACGGACCTTTGTTGGCAAAGTAATGTCTCTGCTTTTGAATGTGCTATCTAGGTTGGTCATAACTTTCTTTCCAAGGAGTAAGCGTCTTTTAATTTCATGGCTGCAATCACCATCTACAGTGATTTTGGAGCCCCCAAAAAATAGTCAGCCACTGTTTCCACTGTTTCCCCATCTATTTCCCATGAAGGGATGGGACCAGATGCCATGATCTTGGTTTTCTGAGTGTTGAGCTTTAAGCCAACTTTTTCACTCTCCTCTTTCACTTTCAAGAGGCTTTTTAGTTCCTCTTCACTTTCTGCCATAAGCATATTGGTTACTTTTAAGTCTTATGAAGATAACTTCTGCTTGGTCAGTTTGGTCTGGAGTTATGTACATTTGTAATATTATATTTTACTGTTTATGTTTACCGTAAAATTAAAGTCTCTTAAGTAGCTAATGACAATTTAATTTGACCCCCATAAATGATCATATATTTTTGACATACTCTGTTTTTCTCAAATTTTGAGCATATGTCCTTTTTGAGAATTCTTTTGCCCTCTGATGTACCTCTGCTATTTCTGTTCCGTATTATGAAAACTTCATAAAAGGCTATTTAAATTATTTTTTTCTTTTGTGGAGTTTCAAAGTTGAGAGTTATCTAAAAGGATTGTTTTAGACATGTTTAATTTCTCAGATTGAGCTTTAGTGTAGTCTTGTAAATATTCTAAGGTTTTTCACTAGCTTTGTTGAGTTTCTGTCTTTTTGCTAGCCAGAAAACCATATAAAAGCTAACCAAACAACTAGCAATTTGGGAACCTGTTAAAAAGACACAGTAGTAAAATATTAGTTTCTTCTAAAATCTTTCTTTTTGAGATCCCTTAACTTTTGACTCGTTCTTTTAGATGCTTGGTTTACCAAAATATTGTGAGGAATGATGGGGAGTAGCTTTTTTTTCCCACTCCAGTACTCTTGACTGGAAAATCCCACAGATGGAGGAGCCTGGTAGGCTGCAGTCCATGGGGTCGCTAAGAGTCAGACACAACTGAGCGACTTCACTTTCACTTTTCACTTTCATGCATTGGAGAAGGAAATGGCAACCCACTCCAGTGTTCTTGCCTGGAGAATCCCAGGGACGGGGGAGCCTTGTGGGCTGCCGTCTGTGGGGTCTCACAGAGTCGGACATGACTGAAGCGACTTAGCAGCAGCAGCAGCAACAAACTTGATGAGTAGTTTGTTTCAGTTTGTTTGCAGTTTAGGGATTTATTTTAAAATGTATTAAAATTTTTGTTGAAATGCAGTTGATTTACCATGTCATGTTAGTTTCAGGTGTGTAATGAAGTGATTGAGTTTTATATATATGTCTATGTATGTATATATATTCAGCTTCTTTTCCATTAAAGGTTATTATAAGATATTGAATATATTTTTTTTAAATGCTTGTTGCTTATTTATTTTATGTATAGTAGTTTGCATTTGTTAATCCTCTACTCCTAATTTATCCCTCCTTTGCCTTACTTTCACCTTTGGTAACTGTAAATTTGTTTTCTATGTCTGTGAGTCTGTTTCTGTTTTATATATAGGTCCATTTGTTTTACTTTTTCGATTCCACATACAAGTGATACCATATAGTATTTGCCTCTATATAACTTGCTTCAGTAAGTATAATATTCTCTAGGTCCATCCGTGCTACTGCAGATGGCAATGTTTCATTCTTTTTAAATGGCTCAGGAATATTCCATTGTGATGGGGAGTGATTTTTATCAATCCTAATTCAGAATAGCAAACCAAATAGAGACAATTTTGGTGGACAACTTTTATATATGTAATTAATTCCCTCCAACTAGCCCAAACTCTAAATTGTAATACCCTCTGATCATATAAACTAATGCACAGGAGTGAAAACTTTCCGTAGGATGAAGAAACTGGAATCGTTTTCCTAGTTGAAGTTGAGTAGTTTGACTTTCGGAGAAGGCAATGGCACCCCACTCCAGTACTCTTGCCTAGAATATCCCATGGATGGAGGAGCCTGGTGGGCTGCAGTCCCTGGGGTCGCTAAGGGTCAGACACGACTGAGTGACTTCACTTTCACTTTTCACTTTCATGCATTGGAGAAGGAAATGGCAACCCACTCCAGTGTTCTTGCCTGGAGAATCCCAGGGACGGAGGAGCCTGGTGGGCTGCCGTCTACGGGGTTGCACAGAGTCGGACACGACTGAAGCGACTTAGCAGCAGCAGCAGCAGCAGCAGCACCAACAGTTTGACTTTACCTGTCAGTTGTAGCTAATAAGTTGTACCAATAAGAAACTGGATGTGAAAAGACTTGGTGACTGTGAGTAGCATGTGCATATAAGAGAGAGTTAAAATAGTGCTCTTTGGACACGACTTTGATCTGAATGAAGATAGAACTCACATACTTGAACTTTTTTAGACATACATTTTAGTAAGATTGGACAAGAATATAAACAAATTAATTTAAATTCCATTATGATTATTTTCAACATGGCCTTGGAAAGCCAAGTAAACTCAAGAAGTATTTATTGGGGGGCTTTATTGTTTATTCTAAGAATTCACCCAAATGATGCACATTGAAAGTTTCTTATTCCTATAGGCTGAACTGATAAGGATAGCCTTTTTGGAGTTTGAGCACATGGTAATTGGAATCAAATTGTTTCCGATGTTCTGTGAATTACTAATATATATTATTGTAAAGGAATTTGTAGCTTATAAAATGTGTTTGTCTATATTTTTTCATAGAATCTTCATAATCATCCCGTAAAGGGAAAGCAAGAGTGTTAGTCACTCAGTCGTATCCAGCTCTTTGTGACCCCATGGACTGTAGCCCACCAGGTTCCTCTGTCCATGGGCTTTTCCAGGCAAGAATACTGGAGTGGGTTGCCATTCCCTTCTCCTGGGGTTCTTCCTGACCCAGGGACTGAACCCACATCTCCTGCATTGCAGACAGATTCTTTACCATCTGAGCCACAAAGGGAATCGCCCAGTAAGGGACATGCTCTTATTTTCTTTGTTATTCCCATTACTTAAGTTAGAGAAGTTGTGACTTTCTGAAGGTCACTCAGCCACTAGGTAGTGGAATTGAGGTTAAAAAGTCTGAATTTCTCATCCCAAACCTACATCACATTGCTTTAGGAAGTAAGGAGTTACTTTAGATGTGCTTGGATTGGAACAACGTATTCCTACTCTGAGCTAAACTTTGACCCACATACAGGTTACATTCTCTGCAGAAACCCATTCTCTGTGCACTGCTACTAAGTCACTTCAGTCATGTCTGACTCTGTGTGACCCCATAGATGGCAGCCCACTAGGCTCTCCTGTCCCTGGGGTTCTCCAGGCAAGAACACAGGAGTGGGTTGCCATTTCCTTCTCCAGTGCATGAAAGTGAACAGTGAAAGTGAAGTTGCTCAGTCATGTCTGACTCTTAGCGACCCCATGGACTGGAGCCTACCAGGCTCCTCCATCCATGGGATATTCTAGGCAAGAGTACTGGAGTGGGGTGCCATATCCTGGGCCTTGTCTTCCATGTCTGCTTCTGCCTCATGCCCTTATTCTTTAGCCTCTTCCCCAGGGCCCATGTGTCTGTACATGCACACCACACAGAGTCACACTCATACATGCTCACTCTCCAAAATGTAAATTTTTCACACTATTGCCTCAGAACTATAAACTGTCCAGGATTGTTGTGAACTAACCTTTGCTGATTCTGAGTAACATGCATACTTTAACTATAATTTGGATAGATGTTTTAGTTCCGCATAAATCTCTGGTACTGATTAAGTTACTATGTTTTGATTGCAAGTAGGCTCTCTTGGGACTTCCCTTGTGACTCAGACAGTAAAGAATCCACCTGCAATGGGTTCAGTCCCTGGGTTGGGAAGATCCCCTGGAGGAGGGCATGGCAACCCATTCCGGTATTCTTGCCTGAAGAACTCCCATGGACAGAGGAGCCTGGCGGGTTACAGTCCATGGGGTCATAAAGAGTCGGACAAGACTGAGCTACTAGGCACACACACACAGGCTCTCTTGAACTGAATTTCAAGAGCCTGACTTAGCATAGATTCTTTGGAACCAAACCAGCTCCAGGGATCCCAGGGACTTAACCCAATTTTACTTGTCCTGTGATATATTTTGTACTTTAATCATTCCATTGAGAATGAGGTGGAAGGGCCTTCTGTTGCAAAATAATCTCTTTCTAGGTCGTATTTAATACTTGACTGAAAACAAACAAATATAGGAAACTGAGGCTTCTGTGTGTCTTTGTGTATTTTTATAAGTGTTCGTGCCATATTTTGAGCAAACAAGGCAAATAAATATTCTACCGTTTCATGTTTTGAAATGCTGACGGGATAAAGATTACACATGACAAGTTATTTATGGTTTTATTTATACATAGTGGGTTCTCTGTTGGAATTATAGAAGGCAAGAAGATATGATAATTGCTTTGTGTAGTTCACAGAATGAAATTGCAAACTGAGATGTTTTGAATCTAGTTTATACTGTAACCATTTCTAGGAAACCGTATTTAAACAGCAGTGGTTATCATGAAGTATACAACATGTCAACTGTGTCCCAATTCACATCAGTAACAACCTTCTACCACTTTATTCCCTAGAACCTAACCTCCATCAGATAATACTATATAAACTATGTCGAGTGCACATATTAATATATATATATATGTGTGTGTGTGTGTGTGTGTGTATCAAATGTATCAAACAGCTTGCTGGCTGTATTTGTAGTAGTGTTTATCTGTGGTCATGCAGGTTATAACTCTGAATTTTTATTAGGAAAAATAAATTGAGAATTTATAATGTTCCTGATTTAGTTTCACCAGCTGTGCCACTGCCAAGGAAAATAACTTGAGAAGGTAAAAATCTAACAGTGAATAAGAAAGCAGGAGGCAATTTGCTTCATACTTATCTGCTTCATATCTGCTGTTATAAGGTTTAGGGTCAAAGAGAGTAATTAGTAGTCTCCGAACTTAAATACTGTCACTTCAGTAAATTGCAGCGTGTATCTTTGGATTGTCTTGTATAAAAGAAGCATAATGATTATTAATTGATATTTGATCTTGGGAGTCTTAAAAACAATTCTTTAAAATGTGAAATATATTTTTGCCCCTCTATCTCTTACTCATTTATTTGGGAATTTGACAGATATCCATTGGGCTCCAAATACATCCAACCTTGTTTTAGGGACGGATGAGATACCTGTCCTCATGGAGATCAAAGTGTGAAGGGGGACCTTGTTATTAAACACTGAAGAGCAGTTACAGCTTTTTTTTTTTTTTTTTCAAGTTTTACTGAGATATAATTGACATCACATTATGTGCATTTAAGGCATATAATGTGATGATTTGATTTATGTATCTTTTGCAAAATGATACGATAATAAGGTTAGTTAATACATCTCTAACCTCCCATAGTTGTCTATTTTTTTAAGACCTACCCTCTTAGCAACTTTCAAGTATACAACACAGTGTTGATAACTGTAGTCACCATGTTATACATGAGATCCCCATAATTTAAAATGCGAATTTTGAAAATGAGTCTGACATCAAAAATATTTTATACTTTCTCTTTCAGTGAAACAGTCACAATGAAATAATCATATAAGTTGTTCTGTTTAGAAATTAGACAGTTTGAGGCCAGTGAAAACCAAAAGTTCATATTTACAAGAATACTGAATTGACAGAGGGGATAGAGTGAAAAAGTGCGAGAAGTCTCCTGTGAATAGTTAATTTGGTCTTGGAATTGTTAGCAAGGAGCACTGTGTGGACTGTCTCAGGGTGAACATTTCTGTTTACTTTCTGCTACAGGATGGTAGACATTAAGGAGTTGCTGGGGAAGCTTATACCTAAACTTGTGGGACTTGACAGATGAAACTAATTCCCAAACGTAGCTTATAGCCCTTACAAATATTGCTTTTTCTTATGTGTTGTAATGATCAGTCTGAGTCTCATGTATTTAATTTGTGGCAGTTTGAGCTGGTCACTAGAGTATAAGCCCCACCCAGGCCGTGCACGCTTTACTCTCCATTGCACCCTCGTGCCTTGCACATGGCTCATCAGACGGGCAAAACTGGTTCTTGAAGGAAGATAGGCATATTTCATCTATGTATAATTTACAGAGTTTTGAGTTACCTATTCACAGAAGAAAAATAGCAACTACTTCCATGCTAAGTGAAAGTGCTTTCCCAGTCAAAGACAGTCTCATATTCTAGTTATTCCTAGGTTGGGAAACTTCACATTCCTGAGAAGCGATAAAGTCCACTAGTAATAGCAACAGTCAGCTATATACACCTTCTATAATATTAATTCTCAACCACTACAATATAACTTACATTTTACAAATGAGAAATCTGAAGATTTTTGAATATTAAGTGGCTTGTCCCTAGCCACGGAGCTGTTATTAAGTGGGGAAGCTAGGATACATTTATAGTATTTTAAAAAAACAAACCAAGGTATGTTGAACCCTTAATTACCCATCAGGCACTATACTAAGTGTTTTACATTAAACCTCACTGTAGCAACACGAGGGAGGCGTGGTTATCATTTCCATTGTACATGTGTGGAAGACGAGGCATGGAGAAGTTAGATAATTTGCCAAGAGCACGTGGCTAGCTCGTGGTAGAGCCAGAGAGAACTTCCCCTTCTATTTCGCCACCCACAGTCAGAGCTGAGCTAAGGGCCGCGTTGATTTATGACCCTGGGAACATTCTTAGTTTAAAACTATTAAGCATTATTATTTTTAAGTATTTTCTGTTCTACTCTGTTAATTATACAAATGCCTGAGTTTTTAAAGATAATCGTACAGTATACCTCTTGAGTAGAAACTGAAGTTTACTCTTTAGGTAGTAAGTAAATCATTCAGAGGACTATTGTCTTACTTACCTCAGCTTTTATGTAATCTCATTAATACTTATGGATTGACTATATTAATTTAATTTTTTCCCATTGTATGTGTTGCATTTTTTTTCTGTTAAATTTTAGGAATTGTGTTTTTTTCCCCTTGTTTGTTGGCACCCTGGCAGAAACTGACTGTAGTTCAAATGTTTTCCCTTTGGCCAAAGCAGAGCAGAATTAGATTTTAATAAATTTTAACTTTATATTATAATTGTTGGGGTGCCATTTATAGACTGTGACTTTCAGACATTGAGTTTGACATAGTTTTTTTTTTTTTTTTTTTAAGGGCTGTTTTTTTTCCCCTTAAATTTGCATTTTGAATTATACACTAATGGGTAGTATTATGTATGTTTTTCCTTCTGCCCGTCTGCATGTCCCAGAAAGAAAATATTCTGACCTGGTACGTGACATATGCTTGCAGTTTATTTTAAAAGAAATTTCAGGTTTTGAAACTACCTGGAAGTATTTTTTTTTAATTAGATATTGGGGAACTATACCTAATTAGTCAGTTTAGCTAAGTTCAGTTCAGCAGCATTAAGCATATGTGTATATAAGGTATTGTGTTTGGTGATATGGGAGACATCAAGATGACAAAGAGTTGATACCTTTATCCTGGGGCTTGTAATCTGTTAGCTGACCTAGACAAATACATAAATAACGGTAATGCAAGGCAGGCTATGATAAGTACTGTGGTAGAGACATCAACAAAGTGCAGTGGGAAATCAGGATAGAGAGATTAATCCCAACTGGGAGGATCTAGGACCTTCTCATGGAGTAGGTAGGACTGAGTAGAGCTTAATTTATTGCTTTCATTCATTCTAGACTGTCTTCTGAAGATTGATGTCTATTTCCTTGAGCTCTTTAATTTTGTTGCCAATTTGGATAAGCATGGCACAAATCCAGCAGGGAGGTCCAGATGAAAAAGAAAAGACAACAGCACTCAAAGGTACATACTTAATTTGCTTTTTCAGGATATTTTCATTGTGCCTAATGAAGGTGCAGGAATATTTAGGTGACCTTACATTCATTTCCATTCTAAAATAAGAATATCTGTAATCTATAATTATTGATGTCCGTCACAGTGACCACCTCAATGTCTGAGATATAGTATGTACTAGGTAAATAAATCATAAAGTCATGTGATTTTACAGCTGTAAGAATTCTTAATGCTTTTCTTATTCAACGTCATGTATTTAATGATAAAACTAATACCAGAGATCTCTCGAATCAAGCCTAGTGCCCTTTACCATATTTTTGTTGTTTGAAATGTCATATTGGGTTAGAGTAATGATCTGTCTAATCCTATATTCTGTCTTTGTGGCATTGCACTAAGAATATTTTATGAGAAGCTCTCTGTAAGAAGGAATCTGCTTTAGACTTTCTTTGGGAATTTGGGTGCCATTTGTTAGATTAAGAAAAGTGTGAGGAAAGCAGGTTTTAGACATATTAAATAGTAAACTGAGATGCCACTTAAATATCAGGCTGGAGAAGTTTGAGTGTGGAGTTTGGGAAAGTATTTGGGCTGGGGATTAAAGCTTTGGGAATTATTAGTAGAGAGGTAATATTTAAAGTTATGGACCTAATTGAGATCATCAGAGATTGCAGTGTAACCAGAAAAAGTCTGAAGACTGAAGTGTGTGTCATCTCAATCTTAGGGTCAGGAAAATGAGGAAGAACTAGTAGTAGACACTTAAAATGATTTCTGATAAGACAGGCTGCAGGCTAGGAGCGAGAGAAAGATCCTGAACACCAACTGAAGAAAATGGGTTTAATTAATTTAATTATGATTATAAACCAGGCTTCGCTGGTGGCTCAGACAGTAAAGAATCTGCCTGCAATGTGGGAGACCTGGCTTCGATTCCTGGGTTGGGAAGACAACCAACTCCAGTATTCTTCCCTGGAGAATCCCCATGGACAGAGAAGCCTGGTGGGCTACAGTCCATGGGGTTGCAAAGAGTCAGACATGACTGAGTGGCTAAGCACACACATAAACCAGGCTAGATGAGGACTGAGAGTTTACTTTTATATTTAACAGTGTGGAGGTTATTGATGGTCTTCACAAAGAGCTGTTTCAGTGAATTGAAGGAAATGAAAGTCATATTGGAAAACTTTAGTTAGAGAATAGGAAGAAAGCAATTCACAGAGTCGGACGCAACATAGCAACTGACCATACACACATGAACTGTTTTAAGAAAAAGGAGAGATATGCTCTAGATGGGAACAAATATTTGCAATTCAAATATCTTGAGAAGGAAATGGCACCCCACTCCAGTACTCTTGCCTGGAGAATCCCATGGACGGAGGAGCCTGGTAGGCTGCAGTCCATGGGGTCGCAAAGAGTCGGACAGGACTGAGCGACTTCACTCACTTCATACTTTTATCACTGGAGAAGGAAATAGCAACCCACTCCAGTATTCTTGCCTGGAGAACCCCATGGACAGAGGAGCCTGGCTGGCCATGGTCCACAGGGTCGCAGAGAGTCGGACACGGCTGAAGTGACTAAGCACAGCACATATCTGACAAAGGACCTTTATCCAGTGTATATCAAGGTCATCAATAATCAATAATGGGCTTCCTAGGTGGCGCAGTGGTAAAGATTCTGCCTGCCAGTGCAGAAGACGCAGGAGATGAGTGTTCAATCCTTGGGTTGGGAAGATCCCCTGGAGAAGGAAATGGCAACCCACTCCAGTGTTCTTGCCTAGAGAATCCCATGGACAGATGATTCTGGTGGGCTACAGTCCATAGGGTTGCAGAAGAGTCAGGCATGACTTAGTGACTAAACAATAGACAACGCTATGAAAGGTTTTACTGCATGTATGTACGCTGCTGAGATAGACCAACACACTCGGAATAATAGTTAATTTACAGAAGAGGATAAGGAATGAGGGAATATGTGTGTTTTCATCCAAATAGATTTGCTGGGTTTCCACTTGGAAAGGTTTTGTCTACCTTCAACCTTACCTGATAATGTGAAAATCTGATGTCTCAAGTTGTGGTTCCAATTTAAACTTCCACAAGCAGTATATAAGAAATCAGATTGGTTTTCTGGATTTTAGAGGTTGTACAGTGATGTTAAAAGCATATGGGTAGTCTAAATATAGTAATAAGGTTATAAATATAGAACTTTCTGAATTCAAACTGAGGTTTTCCTACTTACCATGAAACAAATTCCTTATCTTTTCTGAATCATTTTCTTCACTGGTACAATAGTAATATAAATGCTTAGCACATGAGCTTGTAATGATGAATGAAGTAGTCAAATTGAAAATATTAGAAGATAAAATGGCAAATGTTAAATAAAGTGTATCTTAGAGCAAACTGACAGAATACATAAAATTTATCCCTCAAACAGTCCTATTTATCAGTTTTTTTCTTTTATGAGCTATGCTTTTGGTATTAGGTCTAAGTACTCTTTGCTTAGCCCTGCTTTATGAAGATCTTTATGTTTCCTCTAAGAGTTTTATAGTTTTAGATTTTACATTTAAACTAATGATGTGTTTTGTTTTAATTTTTATTTAAGAGATGAGCCTTAGGTCAAGGTTTGTATTTTTTGCCTATTGATGTCCAATTTTACCAGCACTATTTGTGGGAAAAAAAAAAAAAAATCTTTGCACTATTGAATTACTTCTTCATCTTTTGAGGTTCTCTTATTTAGTTCCATGTATCTGTGTCTGTCTCTTCTCCAATACATACTCTTGATTACTGAACTTAAATAGTAAGTCTTAAGTTTGGCTAGAATGATACTCCCAAATTCATTCTTATTATTTGGTTTTTCTAGGTCTTTTGCCTTTCCATATAAATATTAAGAGTAAAATTGTCTATGACTGTAAAAAAAATAATTTCAGTTCAGTTGCTCAGTCGTGTCTGACACCCCATGGACTGCAGCACACCAGGCCTCCCTGTCCATCACCAACTCCCAGAGCTTGCTCAGACTCGTGTCCATCAAGTCAGTGATGCCATCCAATCATCTCATCCTCTGTTGTCCCCTTCTCCTGCCTTCAGTCTTTCCCAGCATCAGGGTCTTTTCAAATGAGTCAACTCTTCACATCAGGTGGCCAAAGTATTGGAGTTTCAGCTTCAACATCAGTCCTTCCAATGAACACCCAGGACTGATCTCCTTTAGGATGGACTGGTTGGATCTCCTTGCAGTCCAAGGGACTCTCAAGAGTCTTCTCCAACACCACAGTTCAAAAGCATCAATTCTTCAGCACTCAGCTTTCTTTATAGTCCAACTCTCACATCCATACATGACTGCTGGAAAAACCATACTTTTGAATAGACAGACCTTTGTTGGCAAAGTAATATCTCTGCTTTTTATTATGTTGTCTAGGGTGATCATAATTTTTCTTCCAGGGAGCAGGCGTCTTAATTCCATGGCTGCAGTCAACATCTGCAGTGATTTTGGAGCCCAAAAAAATAAAGTGTGGCACCGTTTTCGTTGTTTCCCCATCTATTTGCCACGAAGTGATGGGACCAGATACCATGATCTTAGTTTTCTGAGTGTTGTGTTTTAAGCCAACTTTTTCACTCTCCTCTCTCACTTTCATCAAGAGGCTCTTTAGTTCTTCTTGGCTTTCTGCCATGCTGCTAAGTCACTTCAGTCGTGTCCAACTCTGTGCGACCCCATAGACGGCAGCCCACCAGGCTCCCCCGTCCCTGGGATTCTCCAGGCAAGAACACTGGAGTGGGCTGCCATTTCCTTCTCCAATGCATGAAAGTGAAAAGTGAAAGTGAAGTCGCTCAGTCGTGTCAGACTCTTCACGACCCCATGGACTTTCTGCCATAAATGTGGTGTTATCTGCATATCTGAGGTTATTGATATTTTTCCTGGCAATCTTGATTCTAGCTTGGGCTTCATCCAGTCCAGCATATCTCATGATGTACTCTGCATATAAGTTAAATAAGCAGGGTGACATTACACAGTAAATAATTTACTTGCATTTTAATAGAGATTGCATTCAAGCCTACAGATGAACGTGAGGAGAATTTACATCTTTACTAGAATTGACGTTTCCAATCCATGAACATGGAGTATCTGTCATTTATTTAGATCTTAGATTTCCTTCATTGACACTTTGCAATTTTCATTATATAATTAAGTCTTTTACATATGTTATTAGATTTGTATTATAATTTTAGAGTGATTATAAATGGTATTGTGTTTTTAATTTCAATTGTCACACGTTTACTGATTGTTTATGGAAATACAGTCAAATTTTGTGTGCTGATATAGTCTGTGACTTTTTGAAGTTGCTTATTTTTTTCAGAGGTTTTATTGATAGACAAATTGGAGTTTTCTATGTAGACCATCATGTTATTTGCTTATTGGGCAGTTTTATTTCTTCATTTCTCATCTTGCTTTTTTGCCCTGGCTAAGACTTCCAATGCTATGTTAAATAAGAGTAATTAGAACGGACATTCTTTCCTTATTCACTAGGTAATAGTGAGTGGTGGCACTCCCGTTTTCACCCCTTAATTTCTAGACCTATGAGTTCTGGCTTTGGGAGAAATGGCACTATATGTTGGACACTGGTTCTGAGTATATACTGCCTTTTGGAGAATCTTGGTCCAACCCTGCAAGATTCTGTCATCCAGCTGGCCCTGTAACTGAATCTTCAGAAGGCAGTCCACCATTCTGTCAAATTAGCCACTTCAAGATGGTGAGGACACAGTAAGAAAAGTGAGTTCCATGAGCATGGGCCCACTGCTGCACTTCTTTTGCTGTGATGTGAGTTTCTTGATCAGAAACAATGCTGTGTGGAATACCAGGATGGTGGATAAAGCATCCTGCAAGTCCACAGATAGTTATATGTGTCAGAAGCCTTGAGTGCAGGGAAGGCCAATCTGTATCCAGAGAAAGTATCTAATCCAGTAAGAACAAAATTCTGCCACTTTCATGATGGAATTGATCCAGTGTAATTAACCTGCCTCCAATTACTTGGCTGATCACCCCCAGGACATGGTGCCATGTTGAGGACTGCCATGGTGGTCTCTGCTGCTGGGATATTGGACACCCAGCTGTGCCGGTAGCCAGGTTGGCTTTGGTGGGTGCAGGTTCATATTTTGAGCCCACACATGACCTCCAACCCTGCCACAATGGCCACTTTATTCTTGAGCTCATTGGGTGATGACAGATTTGACCAGGGTAAGGCCGACTGGTGTCCACAGAAAGGATCATCCTGTGCACTTGATTTTTAAAATAGTCCTCTGTTGAGCTTACCTTTTAGTGAGTATTCACTTGGGATGCTAATATTTTCACATTCTGTTGGTCATTCAGAGAGGTCTGTCCACATACCTCTTTTCCACGTTTCCTTGTCACCAATTTTCTGATCGTGTTCCTTCCAAGTCCCTGACCATCCAGCCAAACAATTGACCACATGCCCATGAATCATTTTATAGTCACTCATGTGGTCATATCTCTTTCCAGAGAAATGGAACAACCAGGTGCCCTGCTCTCAGTTCTGTCCACTGGGAAGATTTCCCTTCACCACTGTTATTTAGGGATGTCCCCAAAGGGGCCTCTGATGCTTCCACTGTCCACTTTTAGGTGGCGACTGAGTATCATGCAGAACCATCGCTGATCCAGACTCGAGTTTTCTCTTCTTCTGCCAGCTGGTGAGGCTTTAGGTGCATGCTGATGAATAGAAGGCGGTGTCGCAGGAGTGGAGACCATAGGCATATGGACTACTCCTGCATGTTACTTATTTTTGTCTTCAGGGCCTGCTCAGTCCTAACCTCATACACACCACTCCCTATTTGATGATGGAGTGCTATTGTACACACCCAACTTTAATACTTGGTGTGTCAGTTACCACCTAGTTCATGATGCTGCTAAGGTCTCATGGTAAGCTGGCAGCCTGTGGTTAAGTGTTCAATCTCCACTCAGGCCCAGTAGCAGGCCAAGAGGTATTTCTCAAAAGGAGACTAGTTACCTGCAGTGGATAGTAAGGCTTTGTGACAAAATCCTGAACCTGTGCTGTGAAGGCAGGAGAAGACTGATGTCCTAGCTTGAAGACAGTCATACAGAGAGTAGGAATTCTGTCTTACTCACCGTTTTTGTTCTACTCAGGCCTTCAGTGAATTGGATGAGTTCATCTGTATTGGAGGTGGGGGGCAACCTGCTTGACTCAGTCTGCAGTTTCAAATGTTAATCTCATCCAGAAATACCTTCATAAACATGCTCAGAATAATATTTAACCAAATATCTGGGCACCCAGTCAAGTTGACACATAAAATTAACCATCACCCTATTCATTTGTCTATGGAAACTTTGGTTGCTTCCGCCTTTTGGCTGTTGTGAGTAATACTGCAGTGAATAGGGGTGTACAAATATATGAATCTTTGTTTTCAGTTCTTTGGGGGTATAAAGTGGTATTTTTATCCAGTGACTTCATATGTTTAGTTGAAGTTTAGAATTCTAGTTGCTAAATGGCTTTAATGACCAGACATGTGTTTTAGAAAAAACAGTGGTTACATCTGTTGTATATTTAGGTTATAAGGATTCAGTTGTACTGTATTTTATAGGAGATTGAAGGGATTTTGCATGGAAATGTTCTACTATACTTATTTTTACCTAATCTACTGCCTTTGGAACCCAATTTCTGCAAAATGCAGGTATATAGCTTTGTTTTCCTTTTACAAAGCAGAAAAATAATTTCTGACAGTTTCTCTCTGAGTCTGTTCAGTCGGCTTCCCTGGTAGCTCAGCTGGTAAAGAATCCGCCTGCAATGCAGGAGACCCCGGTTTGATTCCTGGGATGGGAAGATCCCCTGGAGAAGGAATAGGCTACGCACTCCAGTATTCTTGGGCTTCCCTGGTGGCTCAGATGGTTAAGAATCCACCTGCAATGCGGGAGACCTGGGTTTGATCCCTGGGTCAGGAAGACCCCTGGAGAAGGGCATGGCAACCCACCCCAGTATTCTTGCCTGGAGAATCCCGTGGACAGGGGAGCCTGGCGGGCTACAGTCCATGGGGTTGCAAAGATTTCGATGTGACTGAGCGACTGAGTACACATACTCAATGCCAATGAAATTAAAAATATCTACATCTAGTTCTCTAATGGACAGAGGAGAAGTTTGAGGAATGCATGTTTTAGTTTAGTTATTCATTTTATCATTCAAAGGAACTTTTTGGTCAATGCAAAAGCATATTTCTGTATTCAGAAGAGTTTATTCTTTTTATAAGGTAATGAAGAGAGAGGTTAGACTATATTAGAGCTTATACAGGACATAGAATAAAAGTATAGGGATTTTGAAAGAGTACTGACTTAGATATTGGAGAATAAGTTTATTTTTTTAATCCCACAGTACTATTAAGGTATAATTTTGGGCAAGCCATTTTACGTCTCTGGGCTTATTTCCTTGTCTCAAAGACAGTGAAGATAACACGTGCTACTGCTTTATAGGGCTATGATGGTCAAATGAGGTATAGTATATGAAGTCTTTAAAATGATATATAGATGTTACATGGCATTTTATGATCTGAGCTGATAGAAAATGAATATTAGACATAGTACAGATGCTTATATTTTGGATGGTTTTGTGTGTATCTGATTAACAGGATTCTAAGTTTTGAACTGTGGAAGATGACGGTGAAGTAAAGGAATTCAATTCATTGGAAGGAGAAAAATGAGAGTCTTCAAGCCAATTTTTGATAAAAAAATACTTTAATCAATTTTGCAAAGATTTACACATTGTTCAGAACCTTACTAATGAATCAGAAATTTGTCAGCATGTACGAATTTGCCCCAGTATGCATACTTTGTGACATTTTTTATTTTACTAAATAATTTGCAGATTTTTTTTTTAATAAACTTGCTTGTATGTTGAAGATGGTATATTTTTGTGTAAGTTGAGGTTTATCTGATGCAGTAGTTTGAAGAGTTTTAAACAATGACTTTTTTTTTTTTTTTTTACAAGTTTTTTGGTATCTTATGTTTGTGTCCCACAGAGAGAGACTAGAGACTGGAGGTAGACAAACTATTTTTTCCTCTGGCATATTTTTATGATCTGTACAGATGGATTTATTATATCTCTGTAAGTGAGAGACAGAAATAAAGTGTTACTTCTGAGACTCTTTTGTTTTAAACAGAGGCCGGGGTCGGGGGTGGGGAGTTGCTGGTTTGCTATACTAGGTGTCCTGGGAGTTTTTTCTGTCTTCAGGAACTTGAGTTTGAATGAGAAAAAAAATCTCAAAATCTAAACTTAAAAAAGAAAATCTTCTGAGAGATAAATAAATTTGAAGCTTATCTTTTATTTGTTCCAAGTTTGCATATGACACGAAGGTGACATATAGTGAGAATTTTTCCTCATCCCGTAATAACCTATAAGAAACTGTTAAGTACTGTTGACAGACTGATTTGAGGCTGGGGCAGGGAAAGTGCAAGATACGCCTGCAACACCGTGTAGTAACAGGAAATAAGAAAATGCTCACAAAATAAAGAGATGAGACTGAGGAGCCGGGATGACTGTTTGCAATGTAGTGACCTGGACGGAATCCTGGAACAGAAAATGGAAATTAATGGAAAAACTGGTGAATAATATCTGGGCTTAGTTAATAGTAATGCACCAACGTTGGTTTCTTCATTGTAGCAAATGTAGCATGGTAAGGTAGAATGTTAACAATAGGGAAAACTGAGTATAGACACTATCTGTACTATCTTTCAGCTTATCTGTATCTAAAATGATGCAGAAATAAAATGCTTATTTGCAAAATATTGTTGACAGTCTTTTATTATGTATAGTCAAATGATGTGAAGAATGGAAACTGTTTTGTGTCAGCCTGTTTTCTCCAGTTAGCGTGTTTTATTTTACTATTGTTATTTCCCCTCTAAAAGTAGAAAAATGAAAACAGTGGAAACAGTGAGAGACTTTATTTGGGCTCTAAAATCACTGCAGATGGTGACTACAGCCATGAAATTAAAAGATGCTTGCTCCTTGGAAGAAAAGCTATGACTAACCTAGACAGCATATTAAAAAGCAAAGACATTACTTTGCCAACAAAGGTCCGTTTAGTCAAAGCTGTGGTTTTTCCAGTGGTCATGTGTGGCTGTGAGAGTTGGACTATAAAGAAAGCTGAGCACTGAAGAATGGGTACTTTTGAACTGTGGTGTTGGACAAGATTCTTGAGAGTCCTTTGGACTGCAAGGAGATCCAGCCAGTCCATCCTAAAGGAAATAAGTCCTGAATATTCATTGGAAGGACTGATGCCTAGCTGAAATTCCAGTACTTTGGCCACCTGATGTGAAGAACTGACTCACTGGAAAAGACCCTGATGCTGGGAAAGATTGAAAGCGGGAGGAGAAGGGGACGGCAAAGGATGAGATGGTTGGATGGCGTCACTGACTTGATGGACATGAGTTTCAGTAAGCTCCGGGAGTTGATGATGGACAGGGAGGCCTGGCGTGCGGCAGTCCATGGGGTCGCAAAGAGTCAGACACGACTTAGTGACTGAACTGACTGATGCTATATTACTATTATTTAGGTTTTTAAGTTCCCTTATTCATAGCAGTAAGATTTGGTGATCTTTAAAAGTCATATTAATATCTGAAAATTTTAAAAATGATAGAAGGAGGTTAATAAGGTACAAATTAGTATCTGTATATTCTGAAGGGAAAGAAGTTCATAATTAATCATTGTGGTACATAGCATCTGAGTTGTGGTTGTTTGGAGAATTACAGTTTTGAAAGTACTTATGTTATATTGATACTGTATGTCATCACAATGAAGCATTTTGGTAACTTAAAAAATTATAATGAGAATCTTATCATTTAAGGCAATACATAAAAAGTAACCTAATAGAAAAAGAAAAAAAAAAGTTAAAATAATGTAAGATACCATCTTTGTTATTAATTATGAAAATAAATATAAGTAAATTTCATGTCATTTCTTTTCTAGATTTATTATCTAGGATAGATTTGGATGAACTAATGAAAAAAGATGAACCACCTCTTGATTTTCCTGATACACTGGAAGGATTTGAATATGCTTTTAATGAAAGTAAGTGGTGTATGCTATATATATGCAAGATTAGTTTAACAATGCTAATAGAAAATAAACAATCCTAAACTTTTATTTGCCAGCTAGAAAGTTTTGTATGTTTCTTTTGAGAAATAATATCTTATCCTTTCATGATGAAATTCTTCTGTCAAGTAAAAGAGCCAAGTAATAATTTCCCATACTTGTCAAGTCACTTAAACCAATGAATATGAATTTAATTTAACTTAGGTATTTTCAGTCTTGAGGGTTCAACTCCCTTGTATCCAGCTGGAACTCCCAATTAATAGTGTAGAAAGATGCTGTTATTTCACGTGTTATTTAAAAGATGAAGCGACTGGCAATAATTATCTGTGACACTATTTTAAAACATAATACTTGATTCCATTATTTTTTTTTAGGCAACATCCTTATTGTAAAACTTCATTAAGTTCTGAATAAAATAAGCTTGGGACTTGGAATAAGGTACCATAGATTGCTAGAATGTTTCTTGCAGAAAGAACCATGAAACTGGATTAATAATACTGTAATACTTGAGGGGTAATGTTATTACAGGCCTGGTAGCATTTGAATTGTAGCTGTCTGTTGTACTACATCAACTGAATTGGTGATCTGTCATCATTGTGTGTGTGTTTTAAAAATTTTACATGGATTTATTTTATTCTATTCACATTGACTATTGTTATACCACCTACAAAAAGTGCAAAAGCACAGTCAGTTTTCTAATACCAGGTCAGAGCCAGGTTGCAGAAGAGGAACTTTACAGTAAGTTACAAGAAGAATTCAGATGTCCTGTCACTTGATGTACTTGAAGCTGTAAATATTGCCACCGGAGAATCTCTGGTTTTTTGCAGCGTCCATACAGTTCCTGCCAATGAGGCCTTCTTAGATTGATGTGTCTTTGCAGTATCAGTTATGGGTGTTAGAGCTTATAGGGATAGTATCTGTGTACTAGAATATTAACTGAACGTATTAGAACATATTAGAGACATATTAGAAAGGATTAGAACATATTAGAAACTTTGATCTCTTTTCTGATATTAATTTGCATGCTTTATCTTTTGGCAAAGTATGTGTGAGTAGTAATATTTTGTTTTTAAAAGAAATTTTTAAATTTCTTTATAGTTTGATTAACAGAATCTAAAGAACTTGAGACTGACATTGCTCCTGCCCCTTTGAAACAATGACCAGATTCCTCTTTCAGGCCAGGGATGGGGGCATGTGTTGGTGGTGCAGATGCATCATAGAACTGTGTTTGCTTTATGAATAGAAGACACCAGTGTTCATTGAAGTCTGCCTTTCGTCTTCCTTGAACATTTCTTAAAGGAAATGAAAAACAAAGAAGCAATACACTTTTATCTCTCACTTTCTTATCAGATCTGTTCACACACACACGTCTTTGCTTACATTTTACATTCTTGCATGCACATACTCACTCTTGGGCACACCTGCACCTTTGCAAATGCATGTGTGCTTTCATGTACTTAAACTGAATGTGTAAGCACCCTTGCACACACCTATCATGTATGTTTTTTAATATCCTGAACATTGTCTTACATAAATGTAGACTTACAGTATGGGCAAAGATTCTTGCATTCCAAGGAGAGAATGCCACTTTTATGGATCCTATTTTTAGCACGATGCAGTTCAGGGTTGAATTCACGGTGAATGTTGAGTATTTTTTTGAAGATGTGAGGATTTGAAACCAAGAAACTAGTTTCAGTATTAAATCCCTAAGAGAGCAGTCCTATCTTAGAATCTTCAGGGACTTTTTTTCAGGGTTTATAATGCAAAAACTTTCATGAAAGCTTTGAATTGAAACTTTCATTGACTAAAGCTTCTAAATTTTTCTAAAGAATTTTAAAGTTCTTAGTTGGGTAAAGAAGAATTAGGATACAGAGTTCACTCTAAGGAAAAAGAAAACTGTAACAAAGGGGAAGAGATTCTTTTTACCTGCATCAAACTGATACCTTGTTCTTTCAAATCACTGTACCTTTTCAAATACTCTTTGTGTTTAAAGTGCCTGTTTAGCCATTCTCCAGTTGCAGTTGGTATACGGCCCGGCTCAAGTGCCTTTGCCTTGAAAGATGAAGGTGAAGGCTTTTCACCTTATACCCTCACTCTTACTCCCTATATACTTTGGTGCAGTACTGTGAGAAATCATGCTTTTGTATCTCTCTCTCTCTCTCTCACACACACACACACATATATATATAACTCAGCAACAAACTGTTTTGAGTTTGAAGCTTGTCTTCCAGGATGGCTGATTTTTATTGGATTCTTACTGTTGTCAGAAAGTGTCTTAAATATTTTCAGTTTTTTAATTCACGTAGGTCATTGATAGCTTATCTTGGGTCTCAGACTCAACCACCAATCTGGTAAAATATATGGATAAGCTTTTCAAAATAACATGCATTTGGTTATACACTGGAGATTTTACAACTGATTTTAGGAGACTCTAAAATGTCCTAAATCAGACCTTTGACAGTTGCTAAAGAGATTTTCCAAACCTTTGAGAAATACTATTTGCAAATCCAACTGTAAGTGATCCAGATTATCTTTTCTGGTTAAGAATGCTTACTCTCTTTGCCTCTTTATCTTCTTTTTACTTTTATACTAGTGTTAGTAGTTGGCTGTTTTAGCAAGGCTCATTTTTCCTAAAATATAAAAATCATTATCAACTTGTGAGAATCATTATGTTCAAAATGAGTAGAGAATTAAGAAAAACAAACAGCAAACCTCTCTTTAAGATGTAGATATATCTACATCTAACTACATAAACTCTCTCTCGGTAAGTCAGTTCCCTTTCACACAACAGTCCCATAGAAAATACATTTCAAATTTTAGCTGTAGCAGTATTACACGTTACTATGTGCCACATGCCTTTAAGGTTGCTGTAGTCAAAATCACAAATGTCAGATTTGCAGATACCTTCAATTCATCTGTATTGGTATCCTAAATGGGAATTTCCCTGTCCTCAAAAGAAAGACATAGATGTACCTTATAATTTATATGGCATCATCTGACCATAAATGAGTGTTCGTTATGGTGATCTAGTGCTGTGTCTCATGTTAAGTATTAAAAAACTTTAGAAATAAGAATTAGCACTTATATTAAAAATACCGAGTATGTGTAGTAAAATTGATTCATAAAAATAATGAGATAGTTTTATTTAGAGTACTAATGTTTCCTGGATTTTAGCTCTGGTGCCATAGCTTTCCTTTCAAGTCTTTCTTCACTCTTGCAAGCCCTCATTGGATAAAAATCAAATACTAATAACTCAGTTTAGCTTGACCATGTACCTCTTCTGCCACTCCTAGGATAAAGGATAAAGGCTAAAGTTTGAGGCTTCTACTATTTGATTTCATGTGTTCTCCACTGTTGTATTATTCAATTAGTCTCAGTACTCTCTTTGTTTCTGTTAAACTGGGTTGTTCACCATTATTTGAATTTACCATCTTTTTTTTTTTTCAAAATTATATTTTCATTGTCTGAGAAGAGGAGAGGGAAGTTGTTAAAGCACTTGATCTGTTGTGTTTTTCTCTCCTGAATACCAGGAGAATGCTTCTGGGGAAACAAGACAGGTGGCTTGGTCTGCCATGAGGAGAATCCTTCTCCATGAAGTATTTTGAACAAGTTAACTGGTTTGGTATTGCTTACAGTTAAACCTATAATCTGCAGATATGTAATTGCATGTTTCTTTGAAAAATATCACATGAGCAGTACAACTCTCTGGCACATAAAGTAGAAGTGTTTATAACCAGCATGCTTACCAATGTGTGCAGTAACTCACATGCCCCACTTAGAGACATCACCTGTTCTGGACCAGAGCTGGACCAGAGCATGCTATCCAGTGAGAAGAGAAGACTGGGAAGACCCAGCCAGGCTGTTGCAAACCACTCCCAGCTTTGCCTGTGCCTTTTGGTTGCTTCAGCCATTGAAATGATTAATAAAGTTATTTATTGTCAGTATAGTCAGTGAACTTTGTGAGTTTGTCTTGACAGTCTTATCAGGTCAGTTTATTTCTCTTCCTCAGTTCTTGTCTCCTCAAAACAAAAACTTGGAACAGACTAAAGGGTTTAAAACAACAGACAAGTCACAATTCAGATTGGCTCAAGCAGCAGATCTTTTGTTGGACAGATACTCCCAAAACGTGGAAGCCGGCCGATCCCAAAGGAGTCATCGTAACGATCCCTGTTGATTTCCCCTTTTATACTTCCCGTCTCCTCCTTTTGATTGTGCCCTGTGCCCTGTGCAGAATAGGGCTTGTACCCACCACCAGTCAAGAAAGGGAATGCAACTAGGCATACGTTCAAGGCCGATTGACAATTGCAAGTTATATAACAACAGGCTCTGTTGCGTGTGTCTTCCTATAATTCAGTCTGTTGTAATCAGATGTATATGTATGTGTAGAATATTTATGCACCCTCAATAGGCTCCTAGCTGCCTAAGGTTACTTGAGGAAGCCCCCTGGAGTTAGTTTGTATCCACTCCACTGGAGTTGGAACAGTCTCTCTGGTGATTTTTGTAGCAAATCTGTGAGCCCCCCCTGGGTGTGTCTGAGAGGGGGTTTAGAGATCAGCTTTCCTCCTTTTCAGCTAGGTCACCCCTTGTTGCTGATGCCTAACTTCCTACCTAGCGGTCTAAACCTGCGTTGGTTCACTGTCCCTCTCCCATTTCCATTTGCAATCGTATTTGTATTTCAAGCCAGTTGAGAAATTTCACTAAAACCTTTGAACCTATTCTAGCCTATAGGGATCCTTCATTTTTCTAAACTCATTTTAGACTTTATGTGAATTGCCTGTAGCAGTTTTTTAGATTGTTGACTTCATTCTTTGTAAAAAGTTGCTTCACTTTTAAATATTTATGCTTTTACTCCTCAGGTAAACCTCTAAGCTTAAGAACGGGGACCATGTTCATGGCTGTAGCTAGCAAAACTCTTCATATGTTATAGGCCTTCAAATATTGTTAATTTGCTTTGGGTTAGAGAAATGAAGATGGAAGACATAGCTTTTGAGTACTTGGGTCCTTCTTTTATACTGTGTATATCTTTGCACTATATGGATATTTAAAGAAAAATATCTAATGAAAACAATGAGAATGTCCTGAGACATTAAATTTTTATTAGACATTATTTATTATGCTTTACATATTATTATAAATATACTCTGAACCATAGCACTATTTTAACAAATAAACTTGTTTGTTTGTCTTCTAGAGGGGCAGTTAAGACACATAAAAACTGGGGAGCCGTTTGTTTTTAACTACAGGGAAGACTTGCACAGATGGAACCAGAAAAGATATGAAGCACTGGGAGAGGTATGGTTGTGTATGTGATTTAACCTTGTTTTTTATTCCAATTTTAAATAGTCAGAATAAAGGTTTAAGTTGAAGCAGTACATGTGTTCTCTCTACAAAATGGTTCAAAAAGCTTTTTGTATTTTTTTTTTATTTTTAGTGGTAGCGTTAGAAACATAATTTCAGTTTAAATTTATGTTTTTACACAAATTTTTTCATGACCTTAATGTTTTATAATGAATCATTATAAGGGGAACAAATTGATGCTAAATTTTTTTTTTTTTTTAATGTTTTTAGGAGGTTGAGTCCTCTGCTGTGCCAGGAAGAATAAGTCTTCTTTGAAATGCTTATCTAAAACAAAAAGCACAGAGTTACCATTGTTAATTATGTGAGATGATGGATGTGTTAATTATCCTGGTCTTGGCAATTTTTCTTAGAAATTTCCTGGCAATTATAAAATCATCTTATTGTGCGTTTTAAGTATATACAAATACAGTTACCAGTTATTACCGAAAGTTACAAAAAAGTGTTTATCTATAGGAAGAAAATTGCTATTGGCTCTAGACTACGTATCTTTGACTTGATGAAGGATTAGGCCTTGGGAAACATGACACGCCTCTTTAATGCTACCCCTGGTGGAAACTTTGAAAATGTCATCTGTCATTCGAGTGAATGTTTTGTTAAAGCTCCGAGTTTTACCCATTGGTGTCGTGCTGCTGTTGCTCAGTTGCTCAGTCATCTCAAACTCCTTGCAACCCCATGGACTGCAGCACGCCAGGCTTCCCTGTCCTTCACTGTCTGCCTTAACTCATGTCCATTGAGTTGATGATGCCATCCAACCATCTCATCCTGTGTCGCCCCATTCTCCTGCCCTCAGTCTTTCCCAGTATCAAGGTCTTTTCCAGTGGGTCAGCTCTTTGCATCAGGTGGCCAAAGTATTGGAGCTTCAGTTTCAACATAGTCCTTCCAGTAAATATTCAGTGTTGATTTCCTTTAGGATGGACTGGTTTGATTTCCTTGCAGTCCAAGGGACTCTCAGGTCTTCTCCAGAACCACAATTTGAAAGCATCAGTTCTTCGGCACTCAGCCTCCTTTATGGTCCAACTCTCAAATCCGTATATGACTACTGGAAAAACCATAGTTTTGACTATATGGACCTTTGTCAGCAAAGTGATGTCTCTGATTTTTGATGTCATAGTCTGTGTTTTTCATAAAATGCATATGAACACATTTGTTTACTGTGATAACTAGACAACTGCTTAATTTCTATAAAGAAAAGCTGAAAGTTCTATTTATATTTTGGCTGTCTAATAAAAGTAGTCAAAATGAATTATTTGGTTAAACAGTAGCATAAAGAATATATGAAATTAAGTTTTTCTTTTCTGGAATACAGCTTTTCTTGGATCTCTTCTGAACATCTTTGAGCAAAGATGTTGATAGCTTTTGTTCTGAACCATCTTTTTTAAGATGTCTGATTAGGAAGCAGACTTAGAAGATAGAGATTGTGTCTTCTTTTAGTGCAGAGGACAGATTTGTTTGATGTCCAAGGAATTTCATGGTAGGGAAGATCTACTGAAGAAGGAAATAGCAACCCACTCCAGTATTCTTGCCTGGAGAATTCCATGGACAGAGGACCATGGTGGGCTACAGTCCATGGTGTTGCAAAGAGTCGGACACAACTGAGCGACTAACACTTTCACTTTACTTTAATGCCAATGGAGAGTCACAGAAATTTTGACTATGACCCTCATAGTCAATCTGAAGACATGTCACCATAATCCTGAAAATTCAAGTTCTCATATAATTATCTAGAGTTCCCAGAAAACATATAAACATTGTGTTTAAATTCTGAAAATAGGTTAATGCTTCTTATTACCAATAAGATCTGTAGTTCCGTTAAGTGAGAACCTGTGAAAAGTCTCTCACCAGTGTCCTCCACGTAAAAGCACTGGAAAAACTTTTCTCCTCAGTGATGGATAGGGCGGAATTCAGAAATTTGAGCTTATTGCCTTGAGCCTGCCTTAATAAATAAACTTTTGGTATGCTTAAATTTAAGTTTTAAGAAGACAGCTTTTAACTTCAGCCAACAATCTAAACCAAAGCCCCTTCTGTTTTCTTAAGTTTTCCTGCAGAATATTGAGTTTTGTCTTCAGCTGAGAGGTACTATATATGTTTCACAACTGCTGTTTTAGTTTATGTTTATTTCTCTCTTAAGGAGATTATTATAGCAGTCATTCAGCAGAAATTGTTTTTAAGACTTGCTCCTGAAATGCTCTATCATTTCTATGTAAATTAAACTTACTGTGTAAGTAAAATAAACTGAGATGTCATTTTCTTTTTAGAATGCAGTGTCATAACTACACAAAAGAGTACTCTTTTACACTCACATAGTTACATTTTTACAGTCAAACAAATGCTTTTGCTAATATGTATATATATATTTTTACTGTCTACATATAACTTAATAAAAACATATAGCTTTTTTTTTTTTTTTTGCCAGCCACCTTTTCCTTTTATTTTATTTTTTTTAATTTTATTTTACTTTTAAACTTTACAATATTGTATTCGTTTTGCCCAATATCGAAATGAATCCGCCACAGGTATACATGTGTTCCCCATCCTGAACCCTCCTCCCTCCTCCCTCCCCATACCATCCCTCTGGGTCGTCCCAGTGCACCAGCCCCAAGCATCCAGTATCGTGCATCGAACCTGGACTGGCGACTCGTTTCATACATGATATTATACATGTTTCCATGCCGTTCTCCCAAATCTTCCCACCCTCTCTCTCTCCCACAGGGTCCATAGCTTTTAATAAGTTTGGTTAATTTGTCTAAATTTAGAAAGATACTTTCAGTTTAAAGAAGTGGGAGAGTGGTGTGAAAGGGTGGTTTTCAGAATAGAAGTTTTCATGCATATATATCGGAGACGAATATTATGCCAAGGAATAACGTTTCCTTTGAAAGATTAGAAAGGCTATCATTTAAGTAATAAATAGAATGTAAAGCCCAGCCTGTAACTTGTCAAATTTTCTCAACTGTCTCTTTCATGTCAATACTGAATTATTATTAAATGGAGAATTTGTAATCCAGAAGAAATTCTAATGAAAGATTTGAGTTTTTTGCCTAAATTGGGTCTTTGCACTTCCTTTGATATTTGTTTACTTCTTTAAAAGTTAATAAATTGTTAGTGTGCTTAGAAAGAGGATAGTATTGATTAAACAGTCTTAAAAGCTTGGCTTTTTATTCATGGCTAGGACCACATTTACAAAAAAAGAAAGTAAAGGCATAATTTCCACTCCCCTGAACCTAAATTAGTAATATGTCTTGTAAAACAGTGCAGTGTTATTGAAAAGTACTACTACTAAAAAAATGGAATTTATGCAGCTAAAAAAATTGGATTTTTCCAATGGCCATATTCAGGTATTTGAAATAGGAACAACTTAAAGAATAATAATATAAATTATTATGTTAGTAGTCAAGTATTTGAATATAATGTGATTTGTTGTTGTTGTTCAGTCATTCAGTCGTGTCTGACTCCTTGTGATCCCATGAACAGCAGCACACCAGGCTTCCCTGTCCTTCACCGTCTCCTGGAGTTTGCTCAAACTCATGTCCCTTGAGTCAATGATGCCAGTGATGTGTGTGACTAATATCTTCATATAATGTGAAATTCCCACATCTCATATTGTGACAGAAACCAAGGCCTGGCTGTCAGGAAGTCTGGTCCTAGTTTTGGCTCAGCGCTATCTCTCTGGTAGAGAAAATACAAGATGAGCTGAGGACATTGTCTTTTTTGGAAGGCAAACCCTCAGTTTAATGGCAGTATGTGAACAGGACAAAGAAACCCAACTTGAGAGGATTTCCTTTGGCCAAAATTGGGACAGTTTGAGGGTAAAACAGAATAAGGCTTCTATTGATTATAAAATATTTAATTAAAAGTCTTGATTCCATAGCATTTTTATAATATAGCTAATTTGCTGTCATAAGATGAAAATTATCTGAAAATTGGTAATCAAAGGGAAAGAATTAAGTAGCTCAACATTTTATGAGAAACCGTAGTTCATTTGCAGTTGAAGAAGGAATGTTTTACTTTACCAAAGAATACTGGCTACTAACAGTAAAAAAAAAAAAGATACAATTAGAAAATCACCATCATTCTAAAGATGTTCCCTCAAGAGTCCCATTTCCTGCTTATTCAGTCAACCACTAATCTGGGATCTACCGTGAAGGGACTTCACAGTAAGTGAAGTGACTTATGCAGCAGATATAATTAAGGTTACTAGTCAACTGATCTTAAGATCTTAAGATAGGGAGGTTGTCCTGGATTATCTGGGTGAATTCTGTATAATCACAAGAGCAATTAAAAGCCGAAGAGAAAGGGCAGAAGAGTCAATCACAGAGATTCTGCAGAAGAGGCAGGGAGAGCGGCTTCAGGCACGAGGATTCACATGCCATTGCTGGCTTTGAGATAGAACCAAAGAGAGGCCTGCATGAGCTCAGGGTACCCCTAAACTAATAAGAAGCATGGAAAACTCAGTGCACTGCATTTGGCCAACAACTTGAGTGAACTTGAAAGGGGACTTTCTCCAGAACCTTCTGGTAAGAGCCCAGCTGGCTGACACCTTGATTTTGGCTTTGTGAAACCTAAAGCGGAGACGCCAGTGGAACCAACCCATATTTGTGATCTATAAATTGTGAGATGCTGAACTCTGTTTAAAGCTATTAAGTTTGTGGTAGCTTGGTAAATTAAGTTTGTGGTTGTTAATTTAGTGGAGGAAATCTACCATACAACTGCTTCTTGAAATAATTGATTTCATGAAGGATGTGAGGGAATATTTGCACAGTATGTTTGCACAGAATATTTGCACTTTTCCCAGAGTATCAACTCAGAGATTTCTTGCAATTGTAAGGGGAAGAATACATACCTTAAAATAGAGATTTAGCCGTCAGCACAGTACCTGATGAACACAGTTAGTATCGCTAGTGGTAGAATAACTTGACATTCTGTATCATCTGATAGGATGCTGTTTGAAGTACACAGCATTAACTGTGGATGTATCTTACTACACATGCTGGCTCTGACGCTAATCAGCCCTTTAGAGTTGTATTCCATTTTCGTGAAATACAGGAATAGAGGGAAGAGCAAATGATACCACAAGGACACAATCCAATACAAGGGACATGTAGAAGACAATACCATTAAAAATACTGAAAAGATTTGTGTGTTGAGGGTAAAGAAACTGTTGTAGATGGAAATAAACAAGGAGACAGCAACTAGCTTGCATATATGAACATTGATGGGACTTTGGTTAAAAAAATAATAAGGTAAAACAAACAACCTGTATACTCTTCAGGAGCAATGAGGAAGAATTGTTCATGTTTTTCAGGTATGAAATATCACATATTATGGTTCTGTAGAAAAATGTCCTTATTCTTAGGTGATGCTAGTGAAATATTATAGGGATAATAAATAAATATAGGGAGAAAGTCATGGTGCCTGCAAGCTATTTTTAAATGTGTCCCAAAGAAGAGGAAAAACTCAGGGAAATAGAAAGTATGTATGGCAAAATGCTGTTAGTTGTCCAATCAAAGTGGAAGATGTAAAGATGCTTATTGTATTATTTTTCAACATTTCTGTGTGTTTGAAAGGTTTCACAAGTTGAATATTGGGGGAAAGGAAGCTGGTGATAGGAACCTGAGTACGCTTCACGTTTGTGAGTGAGGCTTGCTCCCTGGCAGGCATACTTGGGTGCTCTTGGACTATACCATTTTATTTGTTGTGTGCTGTGCTAAGTTGCTTCAGTCTTATCCCACTGTTTGTGACCCCATGGACTACAGCATGCCGGGCTCCTCTGTCCTGGGATACTCCAGACAGGAATACTGCAGTGGGTTGCCATGCCCTCCTCCAGGGGATCTTCCCTACCCAGGGATCAAACCTGCGTCTCTTGGTCTCTTGCTTTGCAGGCAGGTTCTTTACCACGAGGGCCACCTGGGAAGCCCACCGTTTCACTTGGGACCCATCAAATCCTAGAATTTGGAGTACTTTTTTTCTGGGGTAACAACATCCTTTCTAGGACTTGAGTTGTCTCCCAATAGTTTATTCCATTTTTTAGAAGTACCTTACTTAGTGTTTTGCCTGAGGCATAAACGTATTTGGTGTCACAGAGGCAGTGAACTCAGTGGGTGAGCATTATGACAGTTTCTGTGAATCTCTCATACTCCTGTATGTCATATTGGATATGCCAAGAAAACAAGGCCCTGCCTGCTTTTTCACCTGGGCCATTTCTCAAGAGTTGTGTTTGCAACAAGCAATATTGAAGCATGAAGTTAGGTCTTTCTCTGGGACAAAGAACAGGCTTGCCTACAGCTTGCTGTCAAATGGTAAGCTCCCCAAGCTCGGTATTTTGCAGCTTCAGCCTGAACCACTGTGTGTGCAGCATCCATCTAGGGTCACATAATGTTGTGCTCCATGGACTTGGAGTCCAGGAAACCAGTGCAAATATGCTGATGCTACGCTGTGATTGAGTAAAGCCCTTTGTCTGTGACCCAGAAATTTTGTGTCTTGCATTAGCACCCATGAAACAGTAACAGGCTAGCTGATTAGTTTGTAACTAGAGCAAAAGCAAATCTCAGACCTGTCAGTGACGATTGACTCCCTGCCAGGGAGCAAGCCTCACTCCCAAACGTGAAGCGTACTCAGGTTCCTATCACCAGCTTCCTTTCCCCCAATATTCAACTTGTGAAACTTCTCAAACACACAGAAATGTTGAAAAATGGTACAATAAGCATCTTTACATCTTCCTCCTTGACTGGACAACTGCTAACAGCATTTAGAAGAATGAATAGCATTAGAAGAATGAATAGATTTTCAATAATTCCTGTTTTCAGTCTGACTACGCACTTCCACTCTTCACTGGGCCTGCATTTTCTAAGCCTGAAGGCCCTGAGGTTCTGCGAGGCCAGTAACGTGGTTTCCTGTTTTAAACAGACGACACCACTGTTCAGCCAGTTATGTTAGAAGCTTCATAGTCCTTTCACTCTTGGTGTTTAATGTGTGGCCAGGTCTTGTACCTTTTTGCATCTCATCTTCCTCCATCGCTACTGCTGTTGGTTGAGCTTAGGTCTGTATCATCTCTTAAAGCTATATCTCTGCAGTTCAGCTGAAATGCATCGCCCCGTCAGTATTCATATGTCAAAGCTCTAACCCCTTGGGTGATTGTATTTAGGAATGGGGCTGTTACAAAGTAACTTAGGTTAAATGTGGTCATAGAGATGGGGTCCTAGTCAGATAGGATTAGTCGCTTTACATCTCTCTTTCTCTCTGTCTCTCCACTCCTGCCCCTTCTCCGTTTCTCCCCTTCTCCTCCGTGTATGCACCAAGGAAAGGCCATGTGAGGATAGAGCAAGAAAGCAACTGTCTACCAGCCAGAAGGAGCCCTCTCGCCAGGAACCTAATCAGCCAAGCACCTATATCTGGTACTTCTCAGCCTTCAGAACCGTGAGAAAGGGATTTCGGTCGTTTAAGCCAGCTAATCTACGGTGCTTTGTTATGGTGGCCTGATCAAACTGTTAGCTGCAGTGTGGTCGCTCCGTGTCTGCTCTGCCCTCCTGAACAGGTTCAGGTCTTTGAACCTGTTCTCAACACTGCTACCAGAGATATTCATATCTTTTGAAGCTGCCACTGTGATCATGTTTGCCTGTTTTTGGAACCTTGTGTTTCCCTGCAAGATGAATTTTAAGCCGCGTGCCTTGTTGCACCAGACCTTTCATGAGTTGGCCCTTTCATATTTTTTCTGGCTCCATCACTTGCCTTCCCTCTTGCCCCAGTTCCCACTCACCCTATGCTCGAGCTATATAAACCTACTCGTGGCTTCCTAATACGCCGTGCTGTTGTATATCTCTGGGCCTTGACTCAGGCAGGGAGCATGTGGTGCCAGGCTGCAGCTTCCCCACCCTCCCTCCCATCTGTTTGCAGAATATTTATTCATCTCTCAAGCTTAGATCAACCTCAAAGAAAACTTTCTCTGATCCGCAGAGGATAGAATGGACCTCTCTCTCTTTTGTGTGTTTCATATTTGCTTTTAAGATAATTCTAGTATGACATATATAATATATTATTTCTCTTAGTGTTCAGTGTATCTTTCTCCTCTTACTAGATGTGGTGGGAGCTTACTTGAGGCTAAATAGATAGTGCACTAGTCAGGGTGCTCCAGAGAAACAAAACTAACAGGTTTTATGTTGTTATTGCACTAAGTCGTGTCCAACTCTTTTGTGACCCTAGCCAGGACTGTAGCCTGCCAGGCTCCTCTGTCCATGGGATTTCCCAGGCCAGAACACTGGAGTGGGTTGCCATTTCCTTCTCTGGAGGATCTTCCTGACCCAGGGATTGAACCCATGTCTCCTGCATTGACAGGCAGATTCTTTACCATGGAGCTACTAGGGAAGCCCAACAGGTTGTGTATATATAGAGAAATACACTTATTTTAAGCAATTTGCTTATGTAATTATGGAGACTAGATGAGTCCAAAATCTTATGGGGAGGTCAGTAGTCTAAAGAACCAGGTAAGAGTTGATGTCCCAGTTTGATTTCAAATATGTCTTCAGGCAGAATTCCCTCTTGCTCTGGAAAAAGTGAAATGAAAGATCCTTGGGGGATCTTCCCAACCTGGGATTAAACCCGTGTCTCCTGCCTTGCAGGCAGATCCTTTACTGTTTGAGCCACTAGGGAAGCATTTGCTCTGGAAAGTTCAGCCTTTATTCTTTGAAGCCCTTTAACTGATTGAATGAGGCCTACCCTTATGAAGCTGAAGCTCCAATACTTTGGCCACCTGATGAGAACTGACTCATTAGAAAAGACCCTGATGCTGGGAAAGATTGAAGGCAGGAGAAGGGAACTACAGGGGATGAGATGGTGGATGGTATCACCAACTTGATGGATGTGAGTTTGAGCAAGCTCCAGGAGTTGGTGATGGACAGGGAGGCCTGGCATGCTGCAGTCCATGGGGTCACAAAGAGTCAGACACGACTGAGCGACTGAACTGACTGACTGACCCTCATGAGGGAGGTCAATCTACTTTACTTAAAGTACCTTGCTTTACATGTAAATTTCATTCAAAAATACCCTCACAGAAATAGCCAGAATAATGTCTGACCATGTATCTGAGCACCATGGCCCAGCTAGATTGATCCATAAAATTGAACATCACAAAGATTGATCACACAGTCAATCACAGTTTTATTCTGTGATTTATTCTGAGTAGGCCGTAAGACCTCACATAGCCTTTGGGCTCAGGGTGGAGTCATTTTCTGTAGAAATTCAAGCCCATGATGTGATGCCTACTGCCTTTTCTTCACCAGAAACCCTCAATTTCTTTCTATCTTGTTTAATTCTTTCCATTCACAGAAATAGGCGGGATATATATTTGTACTGTGGCATAATAAGCATGCAGCAGCTGTTTTTTCTTTTTCATTTCCATTATAGACAGGAACTTTTCTAAGCTTTCAATCATAAGGTTTACAGTTTCACAGTGATCAGCCTGCTACAAGTTATATACTTCATGATTTGATGGCCCAGCAGGGAAGAGAAATTCCTTCCCAAAGATATCTTTTGTAGAAGATGTAAGCTGAAACATAAGAATCAAAAGATAGTGGTCTATTACTAGAGTAAGATTCATTCATCAGCAGTTGGTCCTTTTCGTCATCACAGTGAAGGACCAAAATGTCTGCAATTTGAAGCTACTCAGGTTAGACCGGAGAAGGCAATGGCACCCCACTTCAGTACTCTTGCCTGGAAAATCCCATGGACGGAGAAGCCTGGTAGGCTGCAGTCCATGGGGTCGCTAAGAGTTGGGCATGACTGAGCGACTTCACTTTCACTTTTCACTTTCCTGCATTGGAGAAGGAAATGGCAACCCACTCCAGTGTTCTTGCCTGGAGAATCCCAGGGACCGGGGAGCCTGGTGGGCTGCCGTCTCTGGGGTCACACAGAGTCGGACACGACTGAAGCGACTCAGCAGCAGCAGCAGCAGGTTAGACCATGCCAGGTTCCAAAACAGAGACTGTCTTGGCAAACATAGAGCTTAACCTCTTCGGACATTTATTGCTGTAAGACACAATAGAAGAACTGTATTGTCACACTAGCATCCTCCCCAACCCCATCTTCCTCAGATCCCTTGCAAATACAGAGAGTTCTGTTTTGTGGGGACCCTCCTTTGGCTGCCTTGGTCTTGCCTCTCCTAGGTCTTTTGTGGACTGGCTCCCTTTCGGTTGAGCATGAGCATGCACTTGTGTAGGTCTACAAGCTAGCCCTTCTTGACTTTATTTCTACCCATTTTTGGTAACAGATGTTCAGTTGCCTATTGCAACTTTCTGTAAACCACTACACTAAGCTTGATAAGCAACATATGTGCATTTGAGGTGATATTTCTTCACCCATGGCTGGACCCTACGTACCATAACACATAGCTTTTTTACCTGAATGCCTTTTCCAAATTGGTACTGTGTTTTTTGCTCCAGTGCTTTTTTTTGTGTTTTGAGTGTTTACATCTACCTCCATGTGTGCAAAACTTAGCCCTAAGTGCCTGTACCTGTCATGTCCATTAGAGTCCCTTGGGGCTGTGGGCAGTGGTCCAGTATAGTTCACTTGCCAGCTGCGTGTGGGCCTTCACTGTAGGAAATCTGCCTCCTGGCTTTTGCAGTCTGTTTTCTCATAGGTGGATAGTACAGTCCTTGTCATTCTGTGCCTCTGAGGGCACAAGAGGAAGAAGCTGATGATCAGCCACTGTTGCATGGGTGCAGCTCCACTGTGTCCATGTATCTATTAAGCTAAAGTGGCAACATCAAGTGAGCACAGTAAGGTATCCACTTGTTGGTTAGAGTTACCTTATGCTTATTTTGATAGGAATCAGTGTATCTTTAATGAGTCCTTTAAATTCCCATGGGGTTATACTAGGGCGTTTGCCCTAGGCTCCAGTCTGCATTTTTGAAGTACCTTCCTGGTTCACTTTTCCATAGCCCATCTACCTGACCATATGACCAAGCCATTCACCAGCACCCATGAGTCACACAAACTGTAGGACCCACGTTGGTGTCTAACTCTTTTGTCACTGAAAGGTTGCACTTTTGCCCATTGAGCCGATTTATTCTAATCTTCAGTCAGAGTTTCTTCCGTCAGTTGATCACAGTGTGGAAGCTTGCCACACAGGGATGCCATCCATCACCTTGGAAGTGACATCTGTAAACCAGGAAGCTTTTTGTTTGTCAACTAGGGACCACTCAGAAAGCGCTCCTCAGGTAGCAGTGGGATTCAGTAGTTCTCCAGGTGGCTGCAAAATTGGTGCTAATGGGAAAGAGGCAGCCTGCTCATATGAGCAGGTACATTTCTTGTTTTCCTCTGATAGATGCTCCTGTATCAACCATTTCCATTTTTATTGTGAAATTTTCCTTTGTGCTCTCTTCCTTATTAGACTCTTTCTGTGACATTACACAGAACATTATGGGTAGCTCAGATCTCAAAATCATTGCCTTCAGTTATGGAGGCAGTTTCAGGTGATGCCTGGAAACGAGCCAGTGTCTTTGAAGCAGAAGGTGCTGGATTGTTGCATCTGGACATTTTTGTCTAAAACTCAGCAATCCCTGCTGGACAGCCCTCGTAGACTTTTGCCGTAAGTTCCAGTCTGGAGGAGTGAGTTCAAGTTATAAAAACTTCCAGAATTATATAAAGGGTGAATCATAAGAATTCCAAGTGTATTGATTGGGCTACTGTGGCCTTTTGTAATTCAGACACAGCCTGCTGTTGTGCAGGCCTTCATTTAAATATGGCCTTCTTTCAGAAGCTTTATGGACAGAAGCTAGCAGTATCCTCGCTTGTAGAATATGTCCTCTATAATCACACCAACCTAACTAAGTGTTGAGCTTCTCTTTTGGTTTCTGAGGTAAGCCTTTGACTGTGTAGATCACAATAAACTGTGGAAAATTTTGAAAGAAATGGGAATACCAGACCACCTGATCTGCCTCTTGAGAAACCTATATTCAGGTCAGGAAGCAACAGTTAGAACTGGACATGGAACAACAGACTGGTTCCAAATAGGAAAAGGAGTACATCAAGGCTGTATATTGTCACCCTGCTTATTTAACTTCATGCAGAGTACATCATGGTAAACGCTGGGCTGGAAGAAGCACAAGCTGGAGTCAAGATTGCCAGGAGAAATATCAATAACCTCAGATATGCAGATGACACCACCCTTATGGCAGAAAGTGAAGAGGAACTAAAACGCCTCTTGATGAAAGTGAAAGAGGAGAGTGAAAAAGTGGGCTTAAAGCTCAACATTCAGAAAACTAAGATCATGGCATCTGGTCCCATCACTTCTGGGGAAATAGATGGGGAAACAGTGGAAACAGTGTCAGACTTTATTTTTGGGGACTCCAAAATCACTGCAGATGGTGACTGCAGCCATGAAATTAAAAGACGCTTACTCCTTGGAAGGAAAGTTATGTCCAACCTAGATAGCATATTAAAAAGCAGAGATATTACTTTGCCAACAAAGGTCCGTCTAGTCAAGGCCATGGTTTTTCCAGTGGTCATGTATGGATGTGAAAGTTGAATCAAAGCTGAGTGCCGAAGAATTGATGCTTTTGAACTGTGGTGTTGAAAAAGAGTCTTGAGAGTCCCATGGACTACAAGGAGATCCAGCCAGTCCATTCTGAAGGAGATCAGTCTTGGGTGTTCTTTGGAAGGACTGATGCTAAAGCTGAAATTCCAATACTTTGGCCTCCTCATATGAAGAGTTGACTCATTGGAAAAGATTCTGATGCTGGGAGGGGTTGGGGGCAGGAGGAGAAGGGGACAACAGAGGATGAGATGGCTGGATGGCATCACTGACTCGATGGACATGAGTTTGGGTGAACTCCGGGAGTTGGTGATGGACAGGGATGCCTGGCGTGCTGTGGTTCATGGGGTCGTGAAGAGTCAGACATGACTGAGTGACTGAACTGACTGAACTCAGTGTTGAGTTTCTCTGTTGGTTTTGAGGTAGGCAATGGCAGCAAATCCTTCCTGGTTGCCTGTGGAATATCACCAGTGGCTCCTGTGTAAGTTACTCATCCAAACTTTAACATATGAGCAGGCCCTCGGAACTTTGTTAAAATTGCCAAGCAAATTGTTAATGAGAGTAAACTGATGAATTCAGATAATCTTGTGGATAAACAAGAAACATGGGGTCCTTCCCACATGAAGGCAAATGCTGATTGACTCTTTTCTGATAGATATCAACAAAAAGGCATTTGCAAGATGAAAAAAAAAAACACTTTCTTTAAATAACGTTGAAATACTGCTGCATTGTGTTTGACTTGTAGAATGGGAGGATAATATATAATTTTTCCTGATGAACTTTGTTAGCTGGGTAGAAAAACAAATAGGATAAATACACTAATGCTGATGTAAAAAGCTAGAACATTTAATAACTAAGGTCAGATGGGCATTAGTTCTGTGTTTAATAACCTGTGAGAATAGCCAGTGGTGTGAGTTGGTTAAAAATAAGATGATGGTTTGTCCTGAGACTGGAATAAACAGGTGCATAAACACACATGGATTCTTTAAATGAAGATATGATCTCAGTCAGTAAAACATTTTTTTCACTCAATGTTTACACACTTAATGAGAATAATTTTCAACTAAAGTAGGCAGTTAGTTCTTAGTAAGATTTCTGAAAAAAACTCAGCCTGAGCTGTGATGGTGTTCTCTGTTAGGTGTTGTAGCCCTGCATGACAGGTAACTTGCTGCTTCTCAGCTAGCATTTGTTAAGAATGCTGTTATTTCCTCCTGTCAGGAATCCATATGTGTGCTGTGTAGAGCAACAGACTGGAGACACAAGGCCTCAACCTGCTAAAGTGGGTGTCCACTCCTCCACGCTCAGAGATTTGAGATAGGGTGTTAAAGTGAAGTGTCTTATTAGAGTACAAGTAGGCTCCATTTGCATATGTTTTGTGGTGAATTTTAAAGTAAAAGTACTCTTTGGGTATTCCTCAAATGCATTATTTTTTTGCTTTTAAAAATTAGGCTATGATTTTGCCCTTATTATTAAATATTATCTCTGGACCAGTTTTTATATACAGATTTCATCCATACATAGGACCTAACCGCTCTTATTAGTAGGCAGTTACCTATGTTAAGTGTGACTAGAAATCACTGTCTATTTTTCGTCACTCTGACCCTTTATGCCTCGTAAGTTATTTCGTCTGACTGTCATGGTAAAGGCCGTGTATGGTAGCCACTGGAAGTGGGAATAAGGGGCACATATGCTTGCAAAAAACTGTGACTGTTACTATGTTTTGATACTGTTTTATTGCTGCAGCCACCCAAACAATCATCCCTGGCACCCTAGGTTTGAAGATAATATGTGAAGTGTATGTAAATAATATGTGGGAGATAACATGACTTCTTTCTTTTCAAAATACTGACTCAACTGTGCCCTCATGTAATGGTATATTCTGCTTTTCTTCTTACCTCTGAACATTTGTTTTCTCCATCTCCTTTGTGACTTCTTGTACTTTTGAGTGAGTGAAGCCACTCAGTCATGTCCGACTCTTTGCGACCCCGTGCACTGTAGCCCCCCAGGCTCCTCTGTCCATGGGATTCTCCAGGCAAGAATACAGGAGTGGGTTGCCATTTCGTGAGGTTTGTCAGAACTCAGTTCTAGGTCTTCTGTTTTTCTCTATTCGTTTTCCCTTGGTAACTGATGGCACTCCCATAGCTTCTGATACTATCACTGTGCTATTTGATCTAAATCCTGATCTGCGCCCTTATCTCCCTGCGCTCTGAACTGGACACCTTCACTTGGGTATTGCATTAGGCATGTCACACTGTTTATGCACAACTGAACTGACGGACCATCTTTACATTCTCTTGGAAGTGTTTTCCTATACATCCGTAATCTGTGTAGTCACTCAGACTAGCTATGTAGGAGTTGAACTGGAGTTTTTCTCTCCCTCAGTTTGTATAGCTCACCATTCTTTGTGGTGTCCTACACACTGGTCCCCTTATCCCCTTCATCCATGTTGAGTCCATGGTAGTCTCAAGCTTCTTTTGTTTGTTTGTTTATTCATTTATTCATTCAATAGTCCCTAATTAAAAAAAAAAACATTTTTTTGACTGCCTACTCTGAGCCATGCTGAGTACTCTGGGTACTGAGGAGATCACACAATTAACCAAAACAGATAAACATTGAATGGAGATCACATTTTTTGTGCGGAAGGGGAAGGCAGATAGTAAACAAAATAAATAGCATTTAGCATGGAAAAGGCAATGGCACCCCGCTCCAGTACTCTTGCCTGGAAAATCCCATGGACGGAGGAGCCTGATGGTTGCAGTCCATGGGGTCGCTAAGAGTCGGACTCGACTGAGCGACTTCACTTTCACTTTTCACTGTCATGCATTGGAGAAGGAAATGGCAACCCCCTCCAGTGTTCTTGCCTGGAGAATCCCAGGGATGGGGGAGCCTGGTGGGCTGCTGTCTCTGGGATTGCACAGAGTCAGACACGACTGAAGTGACTTAGCAGCAGCAGCATTTAGCTGTAGATACTGTTTTGAAAAACAAATAAAAGCCGTGGGTCAGGATGAGTGAAAGTGCAAGCACTATGCCCAGGAGCACTTCACACTAAAGAAATCGAGGAGGTGAGGAATCAACAGCATTGACCAAAAGGGCAGGCCATTGAGCAAGAGGAAAACTGAGCCTGCCATGTTCTTAAAGCCGTGTGAAGAATATGTATCTAGGAGAAGGAATGACAATAGATTCTATAGATTCAGTCAAACAGCGACCAGTTGAGGGTGTTTTGGTTGAAATTCTCCTAACTCATCTATCTCCCTGGCTAAGTGTAATCCTTGAATCCCACTCTGAAGCCAAAATATTATTCCAAAGTTATTAACTTTATTATCTTTTATTTCTCAGTGACTTTAGGATAAAGATTAAACTACTTCATATGGCCTACAAGCCTCAAGCTGATCCATGTAGCTTCATTTTCCTTTGTCATGCTCTATACTTCAAGCCATTATGAACTTCTTAGGTTATTTGAAGTTATTTTTCTCACAACTTTAAAATGAAAGTGTTAGTCACTCAGTCGTGTCCAAGTCTGTGCGGACTCCATACACTGTAGCCCGCTAGGTTCCTCTGTCCATGGCATTTTCCAGGCAAAAATACTGGACTGGGTTGCCATTCCGTTTTCCAGGGGATCTTCCCAACCCAGGGGTCAAACTCAGGTCTCCTGCACTGCAGGCTGATTCTTTTTAATGTTTGAGCCACCAGGGAAGCCCCCAGCTTTAATATGACCTCTATTCTTTGCATGGAATATTTCTTCCCTTCTCATCTAACTACTGTTCATTCCTAACGTAATGACTTAAGTGTCAATTCTTTAGTGAGACTTTCTGTAACCTAGAATTAGGCTAGATCCTCAGAGATTCTGATATTTACTGTCATAACTCAAATTTAGTTCAGTTCAGTTCAGTCGCTCAGTCATGTCTGACTCTTTGTGACCCCACTGACTGCAGCACGCCAGGCCTCCCTGTCCATGAGTAACTCCTGGAGTTTACTCAAACTCATGTCCATTGAATCAGTGATGCCATCCAACCATCTCATCCTCTGTCGTCTCCTTCTCCTCCCGCCTTCAATCTTTCCCAGCATCAGGGTCTTTTCCAATGAGTCAGTTCTTCGCCATCAGGTGGCCAAAGTATTGGAGTTTCAGCTTCAGCATCAGTCCTTCCAGTGAATATTCAGGACTGATCTCCTTTAGGATGGACTGGTTGGATCTCCTTGCCGTCCAAGGAACCCTCAAGAGTCTTCTCCAACACCACAGTTCAAAAGCATCAGTTCTTCGGCACTCAACTTTCCTTATAGTCCAACTCTCACATTCATACATGACTACTGGAAAAACCATAGCTTTGACTAGACGGAACTCATATTACACTTTGTTTTTCCTGGAGTTTCATGCCTCTCTCACTAACGTACTTCTTTCTCTCTCAACTGTAAGCTAAGTGAATCCAGAGGCTCTGTTCATTTGGTTTACGCATTATTCCTGGTGACTAGCACAGAGCCTGGCTTGGGACTAGCACTCAATATTTTTTGTTTGACTATAGAATAAAATTATAATATGGTATTTCTGTTCAGAATTGTTATGGGGTTATGTATTGTTCCTATTGTGACTTCTGAAATGTATATATTTATGTAAAATGGAAAGACTTGGCATTAAAGTAGTAATAAATTCACTTTTAAAAAGTATGTGTGTAGTAGAAAAATATAACAAGGGAAAATATTTAAAAAATCCAAAGAATGTGAGATTGAGAAGTAAGGTGTAATGTATTCCTGTATTTATATAGACTGGAAAAGGGAAGACTGCAGAGAACTAGATCATAGATCCCTTCAAGGTACCACCATAAATGAAGGAAGGTAATTATTTTATTCCCTGAAGATTGTAGGAGAGCAGCAGTTGCCTGAAGTTAAAGACAGAAAAGTTTAAGTTGAATATTCAGAAAAAAATTCTCTGCTTGTGTACTGAGATGACTGACAGACAGGGGGACAACCTTTGTCGTTGTTGTTTAGTTGCTAAGTCATTGTGACTCTTCTGGTATCCCATGGACTGTAGCCCAGCAGACTCCTCTGTCCATGTGATTTCCCAGGTAAGAATATTGGAATGGGTTGCGATTTCCTACCCGAGGGGAATCTTCCCAGCCCAGAGATCAAACTGTGTCTCCTGCCTTAATAGTTGATTTCTTTACCACTGAGCCACCAGGGAAGCCCTGAACAACCTTTAGAAGCACCCAAAGCAGTGAGTTTTAAAGGTATCATATTCAGGATATGATTAGTTGTAGCCTTAGGGATGTACTGCTTTCTCTTGTGATATCCTGAAGAACCGTTCATACTTATTAATATTTTGCTTTATATTCACAGCTTATCCTATGCTGTATGACTTTTAAAGTTTCTTGTACAGATCTGAGATATGACTAAATAGAACAAGGGAAAGGTAAATGACTTACTTAAAAACAGTTAGTGCATTATTAATAAATCCCATATTCATTGTTCACAATCACACTGCCTTCCTGTATTATACATTGGAAACTTTGGTTCCGCAGTATATGGGAATTTTTTAGTATCTTTGGCCAAGTGTTATGGTAACATAATGCACAATGTTTAATTATTACAGTGTAGCTAGATTTTTTTTTAAGTGTTTAGACCAGACCATTCTTTATAGTGCTCTATATTAGTGTTTTGAATTTGATAAATTCTTTCTAGGAAGTAAGTTGAGCATGTAGGAAGATTTTCACTTTTTTTCTATCTGAAGTGGTTTTTAGTAAATTAATTCTATAGTTTATTAAAGGGTAATTTAGGGATTGTAGTGTCTAATCCAATTTAAGGTACTGAGTGTTAAAGGATTCTCCAGCTGATTCTTCATTTTAAAGTTATATAGAAAATACATGCTGCATTTTCTTGCCTGGAAATAACCGACTTACTGGCGTAAATCCCTGCCCTCTATACTCGGCTGTTAGGTTGTTCGCCACATTATAAATGTTGCTGAGACTTGTCTGTGCCACCGCATTCACCTGGTCTGCTCCTCTTCCCTTCACACAAGCTGCTTTCTTTATCTTTTTCACAACCCCTTTCAGAGCCTGTATTTTTAAGTTTCACATGATTACTGTTACAAGGAAAGGCGGTAGGATTCCTTGGCACAATCTTCATTTTGGGTTCTACACTCATCTAAGTAATTGCCATTTTATATGAGACTTGCTTCCTTAGATCAATGTATTATTTCCTAAAATGTTTAATAAAAGCCTGTAGTTCTTAGGTATTAAATTACCTGATACAACTTAGTTATATAGTAGAAGCACTATTAACAAACTTCCAAGTGGTTTCTTACCAATTTATTGAATGTCTGATTCACACGGAACATTATGGCTAGCATAGGGCATTCTCTAGTGGTCAATGTCTGTTTCCCTCTAGCTGAGTTTATTCCCAAACTTGTTTATTCCAGTTATGATTTTTATTATAATTATGTAAGCCAATGAAAATGGAAAAGGAAGAAAAATATTTCTTATTTTTATGAAGAAGTTGAGTATTTAGAAATATTGATAAAGAAAAGTAGTAAAAGAAGTTCCTGTCAACCTAGATATGAATGCAATAAGGTAAGAGATTATGTGTGTGTGTGTGTGTGTGTGTAGGGAGTTACCCAAGTAAATTTTTCCTCATTGTTTTGCAAGTATTTCTTAAATGTTTTAAATGTGCTCAATGGCTTTAAAGAAAGTAAAGGGGAATTCATAGATGATGTATTATGAGTATGACGTCTATAAGAAAGACAAACATTCCAGAACTTGAGGAAGCATGATAATACTCAAAGTCCTTAGTTTTGTGGCAGAAGATTGGTAAATAAATGAATGTTTAAAGTCCTAAAGGTGTATAGGACTTCCATGCCCAGCCAAAATATGTAATAACAGTTAATGAATTTTTCCTCTGTCTTAAAATTCAGAGAAAATACATAAAATTATACTCTTGCACAACAGCTTACTGCCTTTGAAGGGGCTCCAGGCTAGCACAGGGAAGAAACCCAAACTTAGCCTGACGGTGTCACTGAGTTGATAAATCACAGTTTAGGGAGGCTTTCCTGGCTAGGATTTCCTCACATTTGTGCAGCAGTATGTTGGAAGGAGAGAGCTGCACAGAAGCAAAAAGAAAAATGCTCTGGAGATCTATAGTGCATTAATCTTGAGTTTTTGGCTGAGTACTGATCAGTGCACACATGTGAGTAAGCTACTACATCTACTGAAATGCATGCTTTACGCAATTGAAAAGCGAAGTAGGATAAGCCACAGGAAAGGAACATGGAAAGCCATCTCTGGAGCTTTACCTTGGGCCTGGCCTACTTTATGTTTCACCAGGGTAAAACGATCTCCCATATTAATGGGACATTGGCTATTTTTCAAAAGAGTACTGCCTTAGTACTGGATGGAGTCAAATTAGAGTAGAGGCCATTCAGGAACCATTGCAAAAAAGCTTAAAAACATCCTCACAAGTGCCAACCTGTATCAGAGTAACTTAACTGCATCCCACAACCCCAAAATAAAGCCTCAAAACATTTTAAGGCATATAGTGAATTTTAGCAACCAACATAAAATTCAGTGTCTGGCATCCAGTGAAATTTGCGAGACATACATAGAAGCAGGAAAGTATGACCTGTAACCAGGAGAAAAATTAATAGGAACAAATCCAAAGTGATACATAGGATATAATTAGATGACAACAGTAAATTAACTATTTTATATATACTCCACAGTTCAAGAAGATAGAGAAATGAATAAAGTGAAGATCCAAACTGAACTTTTAGAGATGGAAATATGCCAGGTGGGCTTAATAACAGATTTGACTCTACAGAAATAAAGATAAGTGCACTTAAAGTATAAGAATAGAAACTACTAAAAATAAAACAGAAAAAAAGAAAAGACTGAAAAAAACAAATGAACAAAGCTATGAGAGCTATGGGACAATATTAAGAGACCTCGGATATTTGTTATTGGAGTCCCAGAATGAGAGAAGTTTGGTGACAGAAAACGATATTTGAAGAAATAATGATTGAAAATTTTCCAAATTTATGAAAAATATAAAGCATGTAGATGTTAAGAGACAAAATGAACCCCAAATAGAGGAAACATGAAGAAAATCAAACAGAGACATAGCATAATAAAATTGCTAAGAACTAGTCCAAATAGGAAAAGGAGTACATCAAGGCTGTATATTGTTACCCTGCTTATTTAATTTCTATGCAGAGTACATCATGAGAAACGTTGGGCTGCAAGAAGCACAAGCTGGAATCAAGATTGCCGGGAGAAATATCAGTAACCTCAGATATGCAGATGACACCACCCTTATGGCAGAAAGTGAAGAGGAACTAAAAAGCCTCTTGATGAAGGTGAAAGAGGAGAGTGAAAAAGTTGACTTAAAGCTCAACATTCAGAAAACAAAGATCATGGCATCTGGTCCTATCACTTCATGGGAAATAGATGGGGAAACAGTGGAAATAGTGTCAGACTTAATTTTTGGGGGCTCCAAAATCACTGCAGATGGTGATTGCAGCCATGAAATTAAAAGACGCTTACTCCTTGGAAGAAAAGTTATGACCAACCTGAAGAAGAGAAGTGAAGTGAAGTCACTCAGTCGTGTCTGACTCTTTGCGACCCTGTGGACTGTAGCCTACCAGACTCCTCTGTCCATGGGATTCTCCAGGCAAGAATACTGGAGTGGGTTGCCATTTCCTTCTCCAGGGGGTCTTTCCGACCCAGGGATTGAACCTGGGTCTCCCACATTGGAGGCAGACACTTTAACCTCTGAGCCACCAAGGAAGCCAAAAAGTAGAGACATTGCTTTGCCAACAAAGGCCCGTCTAGTCTAGGCTATGGTTTTTCCAGTAGTCACGTATGGATGTGAGAGTTGGACTGTGAAGAAAGCTGAGTGCCGAAGAATTGATGCTTTTGAACTGTGGTGTTGGAGAAGACTCTTGAGAGTCCCTTGGACTGCAAGGAGATCCAACCAGTCCATTCTAAAAGAGATCAGTCCTGGGTGTTCTTTGGAGGGAATGATGCTAAAGCTGAAACTCCAGTACTTTGGCCACTGCATGCGAAGAGTTGACTCATTGGAAAAGACTCTGATGCTGGGAGGGATTGGGGGCAGGAGGAGAAGGGGACGACAGAGGATGGGATGGCTGGATGGCATCACCAACTCGATGGATGTGACTTTGGGTGAACTCCGGGAGTTGGTGATGGACAGGGAGGCCTGGCGTGCTCCAATTCACTGGGTCGCAGAGTCGGACACGACTGAGCGCCTGAACTGAATTGAACTGAAGTGATAAATTCTTTAAAAAGACACCTTGCATTTAGAGGATTAAATATAGCAATGACAGCAGATTTCTCATCTGAAAACATGAAAGTTGGAAGAAAGTGGAGTGTGAACTTTGATAATATCAAATATATAAAAGCTGAAGTAATTCATTAACATAAGACGACTAGTACCATGAAATGTTAATGGAGGTCCTTTTGGCAGAAGGGAAAAATGATACCAAGTAGAAATCTGGACCTACACAAAAGAATGATGATCATGGAAAAGCTATTAAATATGTGGGTAAATACATGTTTTTTGTATTTAAAAATACCCTTCAAAGATAATTGATACAGTTAAAATGGGCCAAAGATCTGAATAAACATTTCTGAATAAAAAATACACAAATGGAATATAGGCACATGAAAAGATGCTCAACGTCATTAGTCATTAGGGAGATGCAAGTCAAAGCTAGGGGATCTCACTCCACAACTATTACAACTAATGTGTTTGTAATAAATAGAAAAATAAGCGTTGGTGAGGTCGTTGGAGAAATCAGATCCCTCATACATTGTTGGTGGGATTGTAAAATGGTGAGCCAGTTTGAAAAATAATCTGGCAGTTCTTCAATATGTTAAACCATGTGATGATAAAGTTACTATGCTGCTAAGTCGCTTCAGTCATGTCCGACTCTGTGCGACCCCATAGACGGCTGCCCACCAGGCTCCCCCGTCCCTGGGATTCTCCAGGCAAGAACAGTGGAGTGTGTTGCCATTTCCTTCTCCAATGCATGAAAGTGAATAGTGAAAGTGAAGTCGCTCAGTCGTGTCCAACTCTTAGCGACCCCATGGACTGCAGCCTACCAGGCTCCTCCATCCTTGGGGTTTTCCAGGCAAGAGTACTGGAATGGGGTGACATTGCCTTCTCCGAAAGTTACTATATGACCCCCAAATTCTAAAGATCATACACCATGATCAAGTGGGCTTTATCCCAGGGATGCAAGGATTCTTCAATATCCGCAAATCAATCAATGTAATACACCACATTAACAAATTGAAAAATAAAAACCATATGATTATCTCAATAGATGCAGAGAAAGCCTTTGACAAAATTCAACATCCATTTATGATAAAAACTCTACAGAAAGCAGGAATAGAAGGAACATACCTCAACATAATAAAAGCTATATATGACAAACCCACTGCAAACATTATCCTCAATGGTGAAAAATTGAAAGCATTTCCTCTAAAGTCAGGAACAAGACAAGGGTGCCCACTTTCACCATTACTATTCAACATAGTTTTGGAAGTTTTGGCCACAGCAATCAGAGCAGAAAAAGAAATAAAAGGAATCCAAATTGGAAAAGAAGAAGTAAAACTCTCACTATTTGCAGATGACATGATCCTCTACATAGAAAACCCTAAAGAGTCCACCAGAAAATTACTAGAAATAATCAATGACTACAGTAAAGTTGCAGGATATAAAATCAACACACAGAAATCCCTTGCATTCCTATACACTAATAATGAGAAAACAGAGAGAGAAATTAAGGAAACAATTCCATTCACCATTGCAACAGAAAGAATAAAATACTTAGGAATATATCTACCTAAAGAAACTAAAGACCTATATATAGAAAACTATAAAACACTGGTGAAAGAAATCAAAGAGGACACTAATAGATGGAGAAATATACCATGTTCATGGATTGGAAGAATCAATATAGTGAAAATGAGTATACTACCCAAAGCAATTTATAGATTCAATGCAATCCCTATCAAGCTACCAACAGTATTCTTCACAGAGCTAGAACAAATAATTTCACAATTTGTATGGAAATACAAAAAACCTCGAATACCCAAAGCGATCTTGAGAAAGAAGAATGGAACTGGAGGAATCAACCTACCTGACTTCAGGCTCTACTACAAAGCCACAGTTATCAAGACAGTATGGTACTGGCACAAAGACAGAAATATTGATCAATGGAATAAAATAGAAAGCCCAGAGATAAATCCACGCACATATGGACACCTTATCTTCGACAAAGGAGGCAAGAATATACAATGGATTAAAGACAATCTCTTTAACAAGTGGTGCTGGGAAATCTGGTCAACCACTTGTAAAAGAATGAAACTGGACCACTTTCTAACACCATACACAAAAATAAACTCAAAATGGATTAAAGATCTAAACGTAAGACCAGAAACTATAAAACTCCTAGAGGAGAACATAGGCAAAACACTCTCCGACATACATCACAGCAGGATCCTCTATGACCCACCTCCCAGAATATTGGAAATAAAAGCAAAAATAAACAAATGGGACCTAATTAACCTTAAAAGCTTCTGCACATCAAAGGAAACTATTAGCAAGGTGAAAAGACAGCCTTCAGAATGGGAGAAAATAATAGCAAATGAAGCAACCGACAAACAACTAATCTCAAAAATATACAAGCAACTCCTACAGCTCAACTCCAGAAAAATAAACGACCCAATCAAAAAATGGGCCAAAGAACTAAATAGACATTTCTCCAAAAAAGACATACAGATGGCTAACAAACACATGAAAAGATGCTCAACATCACTCATTATCAGAGAAATGCAAATCAAAACCACTATGAGGTACCATTTCACACCAGTCAGAATGGCTGCGATCCAAAAGTCTACAAATAATAAATGCTGGAGAGGGTGTGGAGAAAAGGGAACCCTCTTACACTGTTGGTGGGAATGCAAACTAGTACAGCCACTATGGAGAACAGTGTGGAGATTCCTTAAAAAACTGGAAATAGAACTGCCTTATGATCCAGCAACCCCACTGCTGGGCATACACACTGAGGAAACCAGAAGGGAAAGAGACACGTGTACCCCAATGTTCATCGCAGCACTGTTTATAATAGCCAAGACATGGAAGCAACCTAGATGTCCATCAGCAGATGAATGGATAAGAAAGCTGTGGTACATATACACAATGGAGTATTACTCAGCCATTAAAAAGAATACATTTGAATCAGTTCTAATGAGGTGGATGAAACTGGAGCCTATTATACAGAGTGAAGTAAGCCAGAAGGAAAAACATAAATACAGTATTCTAACGCATATATATGGAATTTAGAAAGATGGTAACAATAACCCTGTGTATGAGACAGCAAAAGAGACACTGATGTATAGAACAGTCTTATGGACTCTGTGGGAGAGGGAGAGGGTGGGAAGATTTGGGAGAATGACATTGTAACATGTAAAATATCATGTAAGAAACGAGTTGCCAGTCCAGGTTCGATGCACGATACTGGATGCTTGGGGCTGGTGCACTGGGACGACCCAGAGGGATGGTATGGGGAGGGAGGAGGGAGGAGGGTTCAGGATGGGGAACACATGTATACCTGTGGTGGATTCATTTTGATGTTTGGCAAAACTAATACAATTATGTAAAGTTTAAAAATAAAATAAAATTAAAACCAAAAAAAAAAAAAATAAATTTGTTATTAAGATAATTAAAAGTATATATTTCACAAGAACTTATCTACACATGTTCATAACATCTTTATTTATACTAGCTAAAAAGAGTGGAAGTAACCCAGATGTCCACAAATGGATAAGCAAAAGGTGACATATCCACATAATGAAATATTACTTGGTACTTAAAAGTAATGACATACTGATACTTGCTACAATATGGATGAGCCTTTAGAATATTGTACAAGTTAAAGAAGCCAGTCACAAGAAAACTCATATTGAATGATTCCAATGTATGGAATTTCCAGAATAGTAATGTGTGTGTGCATGTGTGTGTGCACACGTGCACTCAGTTTTGTCCAGTGCTTTGCAACCCCATGCACTGTAGCCCACCAGGCTTTCCTGTCCATGGAATTTTCCAAGCTAGAGCACTGGAGCGGGTTGCCATTTCTTACTCCAGGGGATCTTCCTGACCCAAACCTTCAGGATTGAACCCAAACCTGCATCTCTCAGGACTCCTGGATTGGCAGGCAGATTCTTTACCACTGTGCCACCTGGGAAGCCATAGGTAAATACATAGAAACATAAAGTAGATTAGTCACTGCCAGGGATTAGGTGCAGGGACCATTGAGGAATGACTGCTAATTAACGGGTAGGTGTTTCTTTTGGGGGATCATAATGGCAACCCACTCCAGTATTCTTGCCTGGAGAATCCCAGGGGTGGGGGAGCCTGGTGGGTTGACGTCTGTGGGGTCGCACAGAGTCAGACATGACTGAAGTGATTTAGCAGTAGCAGCAAGGATGTTCTAAATTTAGATAGTGGCAATTCAATTCTGGGAATATACTAAGAACCACTGAATCTGCAGTTCAAAATGATGAGTTTATGGTGTGGAATTGTATCTCGATAAAGTTGATGATGAAAGATAATTCACTTTTTAAGGAGAAATAATTATAATGCATTGTGGAATTGGGAGAATGGCATTGAAGCATGTATAATATCATGTGTGAAACGAGTCGCCAGTCCAGGTTCGATGCACGATACTGGATGCTTGGGGCTGGTGCACTGGGACGACCCAGAGGGATGGTGTGGGGAGGGAGGAGGGAGGAGGGTTCAGGATGGGGAACACATGTATACCTGTGGCGGATTCATTTCGATATTTGGCAAAACTAACACAATATTGTAAAGTTTAAAAATAAAATTAAAAAATAAAAATAAAAAAATAAAGTATATGTACAAATAAAGTGTATGATAGTAGCACAAAGGCTAGGAAGGGAGAAATGGAAGTATTTTCAATTTTTTTACTATATTTGGAGTGGTATGATCTCATACCTTAAAAATGTGTTAGTAATTTCTGGACTGACCTTGTAAAAAAAGAGCATAAAGCTTTATTATATTATTAATAAAAGAGCATTATTAGTCAATAATGTAATAAAGGGGATAAAATGATATAACTAAGAAAAACATCAACATAAAAGTAGCCTGGAAAAAATCAAAAAGGGAATGCGGAAGATATGAGAAAATAGCAAAAAGTCAGATTTAAATTCAACAGTGTTAACAATTATTTTAAATATGAATGATCTAAAAGGCCCAATGAAAGATCAAAGATTGTTGTATTGGATAAAAAGCAAGGCTTAGTCATATAAGTCTAATAAGTCATAAGCCATCTGTAATAACCCACTTTAAATATATAAGCTATAAAAATAAAAGCATGGAAAAATGATACATCACGTTAGCATTAATCATATAGAAGCTGAAACTATAATGATATCAGAGAAATTAGATTCCAGAGCAAGGAATATTACTAGGGCTGAAGAGGGTCATGTAACCATGATAAATGGATTAATCATTAAGAAGATAAACTAATTCTAAAAACTTATGCACCTAATAACAGGCCTTCAAAATACCCGGAGCAAAAACTAACAGACCTTCAGGTAGATAAATCCAGTTATAGCTGAAGATTTTAGCACCTTTCTCAATAAATGAACTTGTTTCATCAAACAAGTAGATGAAAAATCAGTGAAGATATATTAAAAATAAAATTAAAAAAAGAAAAAAAAAGAAAAATCAGTGAAGATATAAAAATATATATGACAAACCTAGAGAGCTTATTAAATACAGAGACATCATTTTGCCAATAAAGATCTGGTTTTTCCAGTAGTCATGTATGGATATGAGAGCTGGACTATAAAGAAGGCTGAGCACTGAAGAATTGATACTTGTGAATTGTGGGTGCTGGAGAAGACTCTTGAGACTCCCTTGTACTGCAGGGAGATCCAACCAGTCAATCCTAAAGGAAATCAACCCTGATTGTTCATTGGAAGGACTGATGCTGGAGCTGAAACTCTAATACTTTAGCCACCTGTTGTGAAGAACTTATTCACTGGAAAAGACCCTGATGCTGGGAAAGATTGAAGGCAAAAGGAGAAGAGGGCAGCAGAGGATGAGATGGTTAGATAGCATCACCGACTCAATGAACATGAATTTGAGCAAACTCCGGGAGATAGTGAGGGACAAGGAAGCCTGTAGTGCTGCAGTCCATGGGGTCACAAAGAGTCAGACACGACTGAACAACAACAAAATGACCTAATGTTGTTGTTGTTCGGTTGTAACATTATCAAATTGATATTCTTGGAATATCCAGCAACATACAAATACACAGTATTTTCATGTGTACTCAGAACATTTACCAAAAGAAGCCATATTCTTGGCCATAAGATCAATTTCAAAATCTTCAGTTCTCAAGAAGTATGTTCTCTGACTATACGCAGTACATTCTCTTATAGAGAGCTATCTGGAAAATCCCAGTTCTATTGTTTAATACTGAACAATACAATTCTGAATAATTCAGCAGTCAAAGAAATTTCAAGGAGAAATTTTGTATTTTTATTTACTGAAAATGGAAATAAAGCATGTCAAAATTTATGGGGTGCAGCTAAAGCAATACTTACAGGAGCACCTATAGCTTTAACTGCTTATATTAAAAAGTAGAAAAGTTTAAGATTGATGACCTAATAGAAACTACATAAAGAAGAGAAATAAAGTCTGAAGTGAGTTGAGGAAAGAAATAATAAATATAAAAGCAGAAATAAAATCGGTAGAAACAGAAGAGCCATAAAGGGAAAAAAAATCAATAAAACCTAAATCTGATTGTTTGCTGATATCAGAAAATTTGATGAACTCCTAGCCAGAAGACAAAATTTGACAATTTTAGGTGTAAGGGAGATATCACTACATATCTTACAGACTAAAAGGATAGTAAGAGAATATTTTTAAAAAGTGTGCCAATAAATTCAACAACTTAGATGAAATGGACAAAGTCTTTGGAAAACACAAATTCTAAAATCTAACTAAAGAATAATGAGATACCTGAATAGATTGTTTTAACTTTTCCTGCTTAACTATTCTAATTTATTTAATTCTATTAAAGAAATAGTTAAACATCCTTTCTCAGAGAAAACTACAGACCCAGATGGCATTAGTGGTGAATTCCACCAAACATTTGTAAAGGTCACATGGGGGAAATTATAGTAAGTTAATGTAGATTTTAACCCTTTTAAATAGATGGCTGTGGATTTAATGTGAGAAAATATAGTATTTTTAAAATTTTTATATAACTATGAAAATAAAATATATGCTATGAAAGATTTGCTTGATTACCTTAAAATCTGGCATTTCAAGTTTGAGTGCTATATTTTAGCTAGATCAAGAGAGAGAATTTGTGGAATGATTTTGTCCAACTCTTTTGCGATCCCATAGACTGTAGCCCACCAGGCTCCTCTGTCCATGGAATTTCCCAGCAGGAATACTGGAGTGGGTTGCCATTTCTTTCTCCAGTGGATTAGCTCATTTAAAATTTTGCATTAGAGGATCAGATCAGAGTGATATATTTCTTTCTTGGTGAGTTCTTGGTATTTACTATCCAGACTTCTGTCCTGATACTGAGGAATTTTGAGTAACAAGGTCACATAAAAAAATATTGGCAATGTTAGTGTATTACTGATATATTGGTTAATTTTTTAAAACCTAATGAGAACTATTTTTTAAATGAATTCTTTTCTTGGGTTATATTTGTAAATATTACATTGTTTTATATATAAATGCTTGAATCTTATAGTATCCTTTATTAATATTCTGAATAATTTGAGGGTCGATAAACTTTTTGGATGTGAGTGGATGCATTTCCATTATTCTCTGAAAGAGTCCTATAACTTGGGATTAGGGATTTATAGAGACAAATCTAGTTTTGAGATGCATAATACTTAATACATGATCCTGACATTTCTTTCCATAAATCAAATTAGTTTATTCTCAACATGCAAGTTTCACAACCCTGTTAAAATGAGTTTATTCTCTGAACTTGTACAGAAACCTACATATTGCTAAAATGTTATCAAAAGACCTTTTAAAAAGTGCCAAGAAATGAGTTATATATTTAGGTTTATTCTTAATACTAGCAGCAGGAAGAGCACATTGTGAGCTAAATTGGTTAATTGAAGTTGGAATCACTACCACCTTTATACATAGATCATATACCAAAAGATAATTAAGAACTGCATTAAGATAATCTTGAGGACCATTATGCTCCAAATATTTTTATGTGAAGAAATGCACACAGATTTATTATATAGAACATAATTATGTGAGCTGACTTAACAGTGCTTGAAAATAAAATTTTTAATTATTGTTAGCCACAAGTTAAAGGCAATATAACATGAGTAACATGTTTTTTCCCCCACTGACAGATAACCTCAAAATCTTCTCTTTCGAGCAATTTAGAGTGTAATGCACCACAGACTTTTCATAGGCAGCAGTTTGACAGTGAAAAAACCTTCTAACCCCTGCTACTCAGAGGGTATCTGCTCAGAACAGTAGAGGCAACATCCTGTGGTTTTTTAGAAATGTCCACTCAGACATCATCCTGGATGTACTGAATCAGAATCTATATATTAATACTATACTGAGGTGATTAATAAGTACATTAAAATATGAGAAGCATCAAACAACTTGAGATGTTGGTGAGATGTGAGCTTTTGTGGGTCTGTATTGCTTGGCTTTCTTTCTCAAACCATTAAAAAAATGTTTTACTCTCTTTATTACCAGTTATTTATCATACACTTCGCCTACCATTTCTTCAACTCACATCTCAAGACTTCTAAAGCTAGGTTGCTTTATAGTTATTTAGAACCTTCAATTCAGTTCAGTCGCTCAGTTGTGTCCAACTCTTTGTGACCTCATGAATTGGAGCACGCCAGGCCTCCTTGTCCATCACCAACTCCCAGAGTTCACTCAAACTCATGCCCATCGAGTCAGTGATGCCATCCAGCCATCATCTCATCCTCTGTTGTCCCCTTCTCCTCCTGCCCCCAATCCCTCCCAGCAGCAGAGTCTTTTCCAATGAGTCAACTCTTCGCATGAGGTGGCCAAAGTACTGGAGTTTCAGCTTTAGCATCATTCCTTCCAATGAACACCCAGGGCTGATCTCCTTTAGAATGGACTGGTTGGATCTCCTTGTGGTCCAAGGGACTCTCAAGAGTCTTCTCCAACACCACAGTTCAAAAGCATCAATTCTTCGGCGCTCAGCCTTCTTCACAGTCCAACTCTCACATCCATACATGACCACTGGAAAAACCATAGCCTTGACTAGACGGACCTTTGATGGCAAAGTACTGTCTCTGCTTTTCAGCATGCTATCTAGGTTGGTCATAACTTTCCTTCCAAGGAGTAAGCGTCTTTTAATTTCATGGCTGCAATCACCATCTGCAGGGATTTTGGAGCCCCCCAAAAATAAAGTCTGACACTGTTTCCACTGTTTCCCCATCTATTTCCTATGAAGTGATGGGACCGGATGCCATGATCTTAGTTTTCTGAATGTTGAGCTTTAAGCCAACTTTTTCACTCTCCTCTTTCACTTTCATCAAGAGGCTTTTGAGTTCCTCTTCAATTTAGAACCTTACTGGGTGATTAAAAGGTGTCAGAAATGTGTCCTCCTTTGTACATTCTGGCCACAGCTTGTAGTGAACATAAGTGCTGAATCTTTGGTGTGTTGTAAATGTAGGCTAATACTTAATGGCTTTATGTATTTCATTTAAAGTACAAAACTTTTATATTTTGTAGTAATTTGATGAGTTACTTAATATTTAAATTTCTCTGACGTCTTCTGTCTGTTGTAAGCAGTGTTACTTAAGAAAGAATAAATGTTGTTGGGGAAGGCTGTGAACTTGCCTGTACATTCTTGCTCAGTTTGCCAGATTGGAAGACATCTATCTACTGATTTGAGCCAGTTTCCTAGGAAAGCAGGCCTGCCTTGTTTGGAACAATGTTTGCTGCTTGCTCATGGAATAGTGGGCCTTGGGGGTTCCAGACCCTGCGTATCAGCAGCAGACACCTCCCCTCTGCTGGCAACAGTACAGGATATAATGTGAAATCAACTTGGAGACACAAAGCCCACCAAGAGTTCAGTTCTTATTTTTTCAGTGTTTTCCTAAAGACCAAAGTAGCCCCTCCTTTTTTTCCTCCAGTATCAAAATTGTGTGTAAAATATGGGCTAACTACTCTTTATATGAAGGTTTGGAATAAATTATCTGAGAATTAAAAAAAAAAAAATGTAATGGGCTCTTGACCAAAGGTTCCTCTCTAATAATATGTGCAGCTATCACCTGGGCTCATTGCATTATCCCCATGGGACCTGAGTGTAAGAAGAACTGACAGGAATATGCCCATGTTGCTTGCTGTGCCAGGAGTAATATAGGCCTTTTTTTCAGATTCATGTCTTCTCTTGTCTTCTGCTAGCATCCTTGAAACAATAGTATGCTAATTTCTTAGCTTGCTCAGACCCTTCACAGTTCTTGAGATTTGGTACCTAAGATACTGTTTCTTGGTGTGGTTTATGTCGCATAAATTTATGTTGCAGTTATTGCTGTGTGGGTTTTGTTTTTTTTTGTTTTTTTTTTTTTGTACTTTTAATCTTTTCTAACTAACATATAGTTGCTGCATAATTTAGAAATAGGAGGTAAACTAATTTTTTATTGATAAATTTTATGGCCTTTTGCTATCTGTTGCAACGAAAGATAATGTCAGCAATCAAAATCTCTAGTCCCCCCCCCCCTTTTTTTTCCCTTGATTTATTTTTCTGGAAGGAAAAGTGTTTTTGAGAATCATGTTTGGGTCTTACGGGTATGAATTTGCCATTTGTTAGAGATGGCACCATTGGCTAGAAAATAGAACGATAACTGTTTCTACAATTGGATCAAATTTGTGACATTTGTTTCTTTAAAAGTAAATTAACACTATACTTATACTCTAAACCCAAAGAGCCTTGATTTTAGTTGTAGTTTTCAAAAGCTAAATCTCATTTTCTGTTGAGGAAAAAACAATAATGAAGTACTTCGTTATTGTTGTTACTCTGGGAATTTAAAAACAAGTTTTTATTACGTAGGCAATTTTATTTCAATATTTTACTATTTGACTTTAATTTATGCTTCTACTTACCTTTTAAAATGCATGCTCCTCTTTTAACATATATTAATTTAAAGTAAAATAAAGAATATTTTTCACAACTTAGAAATTTATATCTCAAGGAGACTGTATGAAATACTCAATAAAAAAGCTGAAAATGTAACTGCATTTCACTGTTTAAATTAGGTTTTTTGTTTGTGATGGTTGTAGATCCATATGCAGTTGTAAGAAATAATACAGGGAGATTTTCTGTTATTCACCTTTACCCCTTTTCTCCCAGTGCAAGCAGCTTGTGCACAGACAGTACAATATTGCACCCAGAATATTGATGTAGATAAGGCCAAGGTATTAGCATTTCCATTACCACAAGGATCTCTTATATTGCCTTTTTATAGCTATACCTGCTTCTCACCTACCTCAGTCCCTTCCTTAACCCCTGTTTCATCATTTCTCTAATTCTATGATTCCATTATTTTGCTGTTATATAAATGGGACTATAGAGTAATTATGTAACCATTTGGGACCATCTGTTTTCACTCAGCATAATTCTTCGGAGATTCATTCAGGTTGTTGCATGTATTGATACCAATATTTATTTGTTCTTTTCTGTTGCTCAGCATTACTCCATGAAATAGCTGTTTCACAGTTTGTTTAACCATCCACCTGTTGATGAGCATCTCGGTTGTTTCCATTTGGGGACTATTATGAATAAAACTCTTAAAAATCTTTGTATATAGGTTTTTGTGTCAACATAACTGCTTGTTTCTCTGAGATAAATGCTCACAAATGCAATGGCTAGCTCATATGGTTAGTTGCCATGTTTAGTTTTTAAAGAATCTGCCAAGCTATTTTTCAGGGTGGCAGTATCATTTTACAGTCCCACCAGCAATATGTGAATGACCTAGTTTCTTTGCATCCTCATCAGCATTTGATGTTGTCCCTATTTTTTTTTTTTTTTAATATTCTCATAGCTCTATAATGGTATTTCATTGTGGTTTTAACTTGCACTTCCCTAATGGCCAAAGAATGCTCAAACTACCACACAATTGTACTCATCTCACATGCTAGTAAAGTAATGCTCAAAATTCTCCAAGCCAGCCTTTAGTAATACGTGAACCGGGAACTTCCAAATGTTCAAGCTGGTTTTAGAAAAGGCACAGGAACCAGAGATCAAATTGCCAACATCTGCTGGATCATGGAAAAAGCAAGACAGTTCCAGAAAAACATCTATTTCTGCTTTATTGACTATGCCAAAGCCTTTGACTGTGTGGATCACAATAAACTGTGGAAAATTCTGAAAGAGATGGGAATACCAGACCACCTGACCTGCCTCTTGAGAAACCTATATGCAGGTCAGGAAGCAACAGTGAGAACTGGACATGGAACAACAGACTGGTTCCAAATAGGAAAAGGAGTACGTCAAGGCTGTATATTGTCACCCTGCTTATTTAACTTATATGCAGAGTACGTCATGAGAAATGCTGGGCTGGAAGAAGCACAAGCTGGAATCAAGATTGCCGGGAGAAATATCAATAACCTCAGATATGCAGATGATAGCACCCTTATGGCAGAAAGTGAAAAGGAACTAAAAAGCCTCTTCATGAAGGTGAAAGAGGAGAGTGAAAAAATTGGCTTAAAGCTCAACATTCAGAAAACTAAGATCATGGCATCTGGTCCCATCGCTTCATGGGAAATAGATGGGGAAACAGTGGAAACAGTGTCAGACTTTATTTTTTTTTGCTCCAAAATCACTGCAGATGGTGATTGCAGCCATGAAGTTAAAAGATGCTTACTCCATGCAAGGAAAGTTATGACCAACCTAGAGAGCATATTGAAAAGCAGAGACATTACTTTGCCAACAAAGGTCCGTCTAGTCAAGGCTATGGTTTTTCCAGTGGTCATGTATGGATGTGAGAGTTGGACTGTGAAGAAGGCTGAGCGCCGAAGAATTGATGCTTTTGAACTGTGGTGTTGGAGAAGACTCTTGAGAGTCCCTTGGACCACAAGGAGATCCAACCAGTCCATTCTAAAGGAGATCAGTCCTGTGTGTTCTTTGGAAGGACTGATGCCAAAGCTGAAACTCCAGTACTTTGGCCACCTCATGCGAAGAGTTTATTCACTGAAAAAGACTCTGATGCTGGGAGGGATTGGGGGCAAGAGGAGAAGGGGACGACAGAGGATGAGATAGCTGGATGGCATCACTGATTCGATGGACATGAGTTTGAGTGAACTCCGGGAGTTGGTTATGGACAGGGAGGCCGGGCATGCTGCGATTCATGGGGTTGCAGAGTCGGACATGACTGAGCAACTGAACTGAACTGAACTGATTGGCTAATGATGTTTAAAATCTTTACATGTGCTTATTTGACATTTCTGTATCCTTTCCAGTGAAATGTTTCAATGTCGTTTGGCCATTTGCTACTTGGGTTGTTAGATTTTGAGAGTTGTTTATGTATCCTGGATATTAGTTCTTTTCCAGATGTGTGGCTTGCAAACACAGTCAATGCTCATTATTTATGGGATTTGTACTTAGGAATATGTCTACACACTAAAATTGTAGTCCACAAATCAATGCTTGCAGTGCTCTTTCAGTCATTTGCAGATATGCACAGTGTGGCAGAAATTTTGAGTCTGCTGGAAAACACACATTTTCATCAGAGATTGAATAAAGTGATGCTCTGCCTTCTTGTTTTTAACACTCCTGTTGTATACAAGTGTCTACTTTACAGATTAGTGCCATGGTTATTACATTTTTGTGCTGTGATATGCCTTAGAGGTAATATGTGTGTTAAATAAGCTTTGTTCAGACTGAGTTATAATGTTATTGGCAATGAATTCAGTGCTAATGAACCAATATATATTAAATAAGGTGACTTTAAACAGAAACACACATAAAACAACTTTATGTGTTGATCAGTTGATGAAACTGTGACCAGAGGCTTTCAGGAACTTGTATTTCGACATTTGCTAATTCATTGTTCAAAGAAAATCCATAGAACATAACTATAATGAATAAAGGGTATCATTTATATATTCTCACATCAGTGGCTTGGCTTTTCATTCCTCTGAAGTTTTTCACAGAGTAAAAGTTTTAGTTCTAATGAAGTCCAATTCCTCACTTTTTTCTTTTATAGATCATGCATTTGGGGTGAAGTCCAAGAACTTTGCGTAGTCCTAGATCCTGAATATTTTGTTTTGATTTTTTTCTATAAGTTTTGTAAAGTTTCATGTTTCATAGTTTTGATCCCTTTTCAGTTAAGTTTTGTATAATGTGTGAGAATTAGGTTCATTTTTTTTTTTTTTTTTTGCATAAGGATATTCATTTGCTTCACCACCATTTGTTGAAAAGACTATCTTTTCTCCATTTAACGGTTTTTACACCTTTCTCAAAATTCACTTGGTTGTATGTGTGCGTACGTCTGAGTTTTCTGTTCCATTTTTCTATATATCTGTTATTCTGCCAACACCACATTGTATAGATTGTTATGGCAATATGTCTTTTTTAAAAAATATATTTATTTTAATTGGAGGCTAATTACTTTACAATATTATATTCGTTTTGCCATACACCAACATGAATCTGCCACAGGTATACACGTGTTCCCCATCCTGAACCCCCCTCCCACCTCCCTCCCTGTACCATCCCTCTGGGTCGTCCCAGTGCACCAGCCCCAAGCATCCAGTATCATGCATCGAACCTAGACTGGCGATTCGTTTCATATATGATATTCTACATGTTTCAATGCCGTTCTCCCAAATCATCCCACCCTCTCCCTCTCCCAAGTTGTCCAAAAGACTGTTCTATACATCTGTGTCTCTTTTACTGTCTTGCTTACAGGGTTATCGTTACCATCTTTCTAAATTCCATATATATGCGTTAGTATACTGTATTGGTGTTTTTCTTTCTGGCTTACTTCAGACTGTATAATCGGCTCCAGTTTCATCCACCTCCTTAGAACTGATTCAAATGTATTCTTTTAATGGCTGAGTAATAATCCATTGTGTATATGTACCACAGCTTGCTTATCCATTCATCTGCTGATGGATATCTAGGTTGCTTCCATGTCCTGGCTATTATAAACAGTGCTGCGATGAATATTGGGGTACACGTGTCTCTTTCCCTGCTGGTTTCCTCAATGTGTATGCCCAGCAGTGGGATTGCTGGGTCATAAGGCAGTTCTATTCCCAGTTTTTTAAGGAATCTCCACACTGTTCTCCATAGTGGCTGTACTAGTTTGCATTCCCACCAACAGTGTAAGAGGGTTTCCTTTTCTCCACACCCTCTCCAGCATTTATTGCTTATAGACTTTTGGATTGCAGCCATTCTGACTGGTGTGAAATGGTACCTCATTGTGGTTTTGATTTGCATTTCTCTGATAATGAGTGATGTTGAGCATCTTTTCATGTGTTTGTTAGCCATCTGTATGTCTTTTTTGGAGAAATGTCTGTTTAGTTCTTTGGCCCATCTTTTGATTGGGTTGTTTATTTTTCTGGAATTGAGCTGCAGGAGTTGCTTGTATATTTTTGAGATTAGTTGTTTGTCAGTTGCTTCATTTGCTATTATTTTCTCCCATTCTGAAGGCTGTCTTTTCACCTTGCTTATAGTTTCCTTTGTTGTGCAGAAGCTTTTAAGTTTACTTAGGTCCCATTTGTTTATTTTTGCTTTTATTTCCAATATTCTGGGAGGTGGGTCATAGAGGATCCTGCTGTGATGTATGTCGGAGAGTGTTTTGCCTATGTTCTCTAGGAGTTTTATAGTTTCTGGTCTTACGTTTAGATATTTAATCCATTTTGTGTTTATTTTTGTGTATGGTGTTAGAAAGTGTTCTAGCTTCATCCTTTTTCAAGTGGCTGACCAGGTTTCCCAGCACCACTTGTTAAAGAGATTGTCTTTAATCCATTGTATATTCTTGCCTCCTTTGTTAAAGATAAGGTGTCCATAGGTATGTGGATTTATCTCTGGGCTTTCTATTTTGTTGCATTGATCTATGTTTCTGTCTTTGTGCCAGTACCATACTGTCTTGATGACTGTGGTTTTGTAGTAGAGCCTGAAGTCAGGCAAGTTGATTCCTCCAGTTCCATTCTTCTTTCTCAAGACTGCTTTGGGTATTCGAGGTTTTTTGTATTTCCATACAAATTGTGAAATTATTTGTTCTAGCTCTGTGAAAAATACAGTTGGTAGCTTGATAGGGATTGCATTGAATCTATAGATTGCTTTGGGTAGTATACTCATTTTCACTATATTGATTCTTCCAATCCATGAACATGGTATATTTCTCCATCTATTAGTGTCCTCTTTGATTTCTTTCACCAGTGTTTTATAGTTTTCTTTATAGAGGTTTAGGTAGATATATTCTTAAGTATTTTATTCTTTTCATTGCAATGGTGAATGGAATTGTTTCCTTAATTTCTCTATTTTCTCATTATTAGTGTATAGGAATGCAAGGGATTTCTGTGTGTTGATTTTATATCTTGTAACTTTACTATAATCATTGATTAGTTCTAGTAATTTTCTGGTGGAGTCTTTAGGGTTTTCTATATAGAGGATCATGTCATCTGCAAACAGTGAGAGTTTTACTTGTTCTTTTCCAATTTGGATTCCTTTTATTTCTTTTTCTGCTCTGATTGCTGTGGCCAAAACTTCCGAAACTATGTTGAATAGTAATGGTGAAAGTGGGCACCCTTGTCTTGTTCCTGACTTTAGGGGAAAGGCTTTCAATTTTTCACCATTTAGGATAATGTTTGCTGTGGGTTTGTCATATATAGCTTTTATTATGTTGAGGTATGTTCCTTCTATTCCTGCTTTCTGTAGAGTTTTTATCATAAATGGATGTTGAATTTTGTCAAAGGCTTTCTCTGCATCTATTGAGATAATCATATGGCTTTTATTTTTCAATTTGTCAATGTGGTATATTACATTGATTGATTTGCAGATATTGAAGAATCCTTGCATCCCTGGGATAAAGCCCACTTGGTCATGGTGTATGATCTTTTTAATGTGTTGTTGGATTCTGATTGCTAGAATTTTGTTAAGGATTTTTGCATCTATGTTCATCAGTGACTTTGGCCTCTAGTTTTCTTTTTTTTGTGGCATCTTTGTCAGGTTTTGGTATTAGGATGATGGTGGCCTCATAGAATGAGTCTGGAAGTTTACCTTCCTCTGCAATTTTCTGAAAGAGTTTGAGTAGGATAGGTGTTAGCTCTTCTCTAAATTTTTGGTAGAATTCAGCTGTGAAGCCGTCTGGACCTGGGCTTTTGTTTGCTGGAAGATTCCTGATTACAGTTTCAATTTCTGTGCTTGTGATGGGTCTGTTAAGATTTTCTATTTCTTCCTGGTTCAGTTTTGGAAAGTTGTACTTTTATAAGAATTTGTCCATTTCTTCCACGTTGTTCATTTTATTGTCATATAATTGCTTATAGTAGTCTCTTATGATCCTTTGTATTTCTGTGTTGTCTGTTGTGATCTCTCCATTCTCTAATTTTATTGATTTGATTTTTCTCCCTTTGTTTCTTGATGAGTCTGACTAATGGTTTGTCAATTTTATTTATCCTTTCAAAGAACCAGCTTTTGGCTTTGTTGATTTTTGCTATGATCTCCTATGTTTCTTTTGCATTTATATCTGCCCTAATTTTTAAGATTTCTTTCCTTCTACTAACCCTGGGGTTCTTCATTTCTTCCTTTTCTAGTTGCTTTAGGTGTAGAGTTAGGTTATTTACTTGACTTTGTTCTTGTTTCTTGAGGTATGCCTGTATTGCTATGAACTTTCCCCTTAGCACTGCTTTTACAGTGTCCCACAGGTTTGGGGTTGTTGTGTTTTCATTTTCATTCATTTCTATGCATATTTTTATTTCTTTTTTGATTTTTTCTGTGATTTGTTGGTTATTCAGCAGCGTGTTGTTTAGCCTCCATCTGTTGGAATTTTTAATAGTTTTTCTCTTGTAATTGAGATCTAAACTTACTGCATTGTTGTCATAAAAGATGCTTGGAATGATTTCTATTTTTTTGAATTTACCAAGGCTAGATTTATGGCCCAGGATGTGATCTATCCTGGAGAAGGTTCTGTGTGCACTTGAGAAAAAGGTGAAATTCATTGTTTTGGGATGAAATGTCCTATAGATATCAATTAGGTCTAATTGGTCTATTGTATTGTTTAAAGTTTGTGTTTCCTTGTTAATTTTCTTTTTAGTTGATCTATCCATAGGTGTGAGTGGGGTATTAAAGTCTCCCACTATTATTGTGTTATTGTTAATTTCTCCTTTCATACTTGTTAGCATTTGTCTTACATAGTGCAGTGCTCCTATGTTGGGTGCATATATGTTTATAATTGTTATATCTTCTTCTTGGATTGATCCTTTGATCATTATGTAGTGTCCTTCTTTGTCTCTTTTCACAGCCTTTGTTTTAAAGTCTATTTTATCTGATACGAGTATTGCTCCTCCTGCTTTCTTTTGGTCTCTATTTGCATGGAATATCTTTTTCCAGCCCTTCACTTTCAGTCTGTATGTGTCCCCTGTTTTCAGGTGGGTCTCTTGTAGACAACGTATGTAGGGGTCTTGTTTTTGTATCCATTCAGCCAGTCTTTGTCTTTTGGTTGGGGCATTCAACCCATTTATGTTTAAAGTAATTATTGATAAGTATGATCCTGTTGCCATTTACTTTATTGTTTCGGGTTTGAGTTTATACACCTTTTTTGTGTTTCCTGTCTAAAGAATATCCTTTAGTGTTTGTTGCAGAGCTGGTTTGGTGGTGCTGAATTCTCTCAGCTTTTGCTTGTCTGTAAAGCTTTTGATTTCTCCTTCATATTTGAATGAGATCCTTGCTGGGTACAGTAATCTGGGCTGTAGGTTATTTTCTTTCATCACTTTAAGTATGTCCTGTCATTCCTTCCTGGCCTGAAGAGTTTCTATTGAAAGATCAGCTGTTATCCTTATGGGAATCCCCTTGTATGTTATTTGTTGTTTTTCCCTTGCTGCTTTTAATATTTGTTCTTTGTGTTTGATCTTTGTTAATTTGATTAATATGTGTCTTGGGGTGTTTCGCCTTGGGTTTATCCTGTTTGGGACTCTCTGGGTCTCTTGGACTTAGGTGATTATTTCCTTCCCCATTTTAAGGAATTTTTCAACTATTATCTCCTCAAGTATTTTCTCATGGTCTTTCTTTTTGTCTTCTTCTTCTGGGACTCCTATGATTCGAATGTTGGAGCATTTAACACTGTCCTGGAGGTCTCTGAGATTGTCCTCATTTCTTTTAATTTGTTTTTCTTTTTTCCTCTCTGATTCATTTATTTCTACCATTCTATCTTCTACTTCACTAATCCTATCTTCTGCCTCTGTTATTCCACTATTTGTTGCCTCCAGAGTGTTTTTGATCTCATTTTTTGCATTATTCATTATATATTGACTCTTTTTTATTTATTCTAGGTCCTTGTTAAACCTTTCTTGCATCTTGTCAATCCTTGTTTCCAGGCTATTTATCTGTGATTCCATTTTAATTTCAAGATTTTGGATCATTTTCACTATCATTATTCGGAATTCTTTATCATGTAGATTCCCTGTCTCTTCCTCTTTTGTTTGATTTGGTGGGCATTTATCCTTTTCCTTTACCTGCTGGGTATTCCTCTGTCTCTTCATCTTGTTTATATTGCTGAGTTTGGTGTGGCCTTTCTGTATTCTTGCAGTTTGTGGAGTTCTCTTTATTGTGGAGTTTCCTCGCTGTGGGTGGAGTTGTACAGGTGGCTTGTCAAGCTTTGGTTAGGGAAGCTTGTGTCAGTGTTCTGGTGGGTGGATATAGATTTCTTCTCTGTCCTTTTGAAGACAATGGGCTGCTTTTCTGGGTGCTTGATGTCCTCTGCCGGCATTCAGAAGTTGTTTTGTGGAATTTACTCAGCGTTTAAATGTTCTTTTGATGAATTTGTGGGGGAGAAAGTGGTTTCCCCGTCCTATTCCTCCGCCATCTCAGGACTGCCCCTGGCAATATGTCTTAAAATTAAGTAGACTTACCTCCCACATTATTTATTTTTCAAAATTGTTTTATTTTTTCTAGTTTATTTACCTTTTCATATGTATATTAAAAATAATCTGGTCTATATCTATAAAAGTGCTTCTCTGGTGGCTTCCTTTTTGAAACTGAAATGCAATCACATATTCAGTTACATTAGTCAATTTGATAAAAAGTATACATAAAAAGTATACACCAATCCCTGCATTGGGAAGATCCTCTAGAAAAGGAAATGGCAACCCACTCCAGTATTCTTGCCTTGAGAATTACATGGACCGAGAGCCTGGTGGGTTATAGTCCATGGAGTCACAATGTTGGACATGACTTAGTGACTAACACTTCACTTTTAATAGCTATAAAAGAAGCTTTCTTAGATTTTGATAGGAATGGGATTAACCTGCTTATCAATTTGTGAAGAACTGACATCTTTGTTGAGTTTTACATGAACATACTATGACTTGCATTTCTTTATAGCTTTGATTTTTTTAATCAGTATTTTGTAATTATCAGCATACACGTCATATAAACATTTCGTTAATTTTACAGCTGAGTGTTTCATTCATTTGAGTGCTTGTAAATGGTATTATATTATAAATTTCAACATTAATGTTTTCATTGCTGTATATAGAATTACAACAGATTTTTTTAAGTTAGCTTGTATCCTGCATTATGTCCTGCCCTCTCTTATTATTTGGTGTAGGATTTTATTTTTTCTTACTCGTTCTTTGCGATTTTCTCTGTAGATAACTGTGTCATCTAATAGGAACAGTTTTATTTCTGCCTTTCTGATTTGTATGTCTTTTATTTCCTTTTCTTGTCTCATTGCACTGGCCAAAATCACCAGCACTGTGTTGAATAAGAGCGTTAAAAATTTAAATCTTCGACTTATTCCCAATCTTAGGGAGAAGGCATTCAGTCTTTTACTATTAAGTATAATGTTAGCTATAAGTTTTTATGTATACTTTTTATCAAATTGACTAATGTAACTGAATATGTGATTGCATTTCAGTTTCAAAAAGGAAGTATTTATTTTGCTTTTGAACTGATTATTTTTTGGCTTTTCTGTCATGGTGCCAGCAGTTGGCATTTATGTATAATTATTAACTGCCCTTACAACATTGTTTAAATTGTCCAATTTGGAATAAGGATTCCTTAAACTTACTATTGATACTAAGGACACTGTGGAAAATGTTGCTTTATGTGTGTGGGTTTGCTTCCCTCCCAATATTGGTGCCTGATGCTGTAGATACCTTCCTTTGGCCTTCCTACTGTAGTTGGGGATGCCTAATCTTCTCATCTAACCATGTTATAAATGTGTATTTAAGATTAATGATATGCTGGGCCAGATCCTGCTGTGTATTTCTTTGAAAGTATATTAGCTTTCTGATTGCCTATAAATCAAAATTTCACAAGTTATTTCTTTTAGTCACTAGATGGAATTTTATGATTTTAAAGAGTTGACATAGATTTTTTTAAAAAAGGAACATTTTCTGGGCAGCTTAAGGGCTTCTTTCTGTGAAATGGTTTGAATATTTTAGATATAATAAACTCTGTTATTTAATAAAGTTACAGTAAAATTTCTTGATCAGTAGATCAATGCATTGCTCATTAGAGTACTAAAGAACCAGTGCCCTCTGAATGGATTCACTCAATTCAGACATTTGATCTGCCCTTTCTAACCCTTGATAGCACTCCAAGGTTTTGCTGCTATGTGTGAGAACCCAAGATAAGCCTCAAACTTGGATTCTTTCTGAAGGTATAATGAGCTACCACCCCAGCCATTTGGCACATCACCCATGTTATTTTAGAAAAAAAAAAAAAGCTTTTCAGTGGAATGGGATTATTTTACTTTAGCAGTTTTCTATGTTATAAAGTTTAATTGCAAGTTTAAATGAACAGAAGTAAATTTGTGCCCATATGGCATTAAAGTATGTTAACTTTAGGGGAGAGAAATAATATGAATAATGCTTAGAGATGTTTTTCTGTGCCAAAAACAAAAGCATAACATTCTTAAAATTGTATTTTCACTGAAATGTACCTGTCTAAGAAAAGAATAATATGTTTTATGCTTTTTTTTTTTCCTTTTCTTGGATCATCGACAGTTCTAAAAGTAGAATAAGATTTGTAGCCTAGTAATGGTTTATAAGCATCACAGTAACTGGGCAAATAATCTATTGTAAATTTCCTACATGTCTATTGATGTCATTAAACACAAGCATATTGTATTTCAGAATCATTTAGTCATCTTCACTGTTACTGACAGTTGGTGCATTAGTTCATGTTAAATGGAGTATCTCTTTAAACTATTCTTGGCATTTCCTAGATTAGATGAATTATGAATTTGATTATTAAAATTAACCTTTTATGTTCATCTGGTATGTTGTTCTGAGCCAATGTCCTTTTGTACTAAATCTTTATCTTTCTATTCTCTGGAAAGAAAAGTCTTTATTCAGGTAGATATTTAATGCAAAATATATTTTGCACAAAATGTAGTTTGTAATATGTGTAAGTTGTTTTTGCATACAAATATTTTGCAAATATATCTTGCATGAGCCAGAAGAAGGATAGATATATTCTAAGTTTGCACATCTTTTTATTTCTTTCTCCCTTTCCTCAAAATTAATTAGGATTTTGGAAATAATAGAAATTAAAATTGGCTAAATTCTGCTAGGACCAGTAAAGATAAACTATATTTGACTTCTGAAATATATGCTAATTGATGCCCTTCCCACCCTCTACCATCTCCCCATCTCAATACTTTCTAGGTTTTAAGAACATTTTGTTAAATTAGTTTAAGGGAAAAGATTCTAAAAAATCATGCTTGGCTATTATGTCATAGGCAGATGGGCCTTCTCATTACACTCTTTATTCTTCTTCATGAATTTGTCAGTTTTTTTTTTTTTTTTTCTTTTCTTTTCTGATTTTTAAAGAAGAGACTGAACAAATTGTTCCTTGAACCTCTTTTTCCTTTGGGGATGCACTCATGCTTCCACTTATATCCATATTCATGTATGTGTGTGTACAGACACATATACTTCTGGGAATCTCTTTTAGGGAATTTGTGGAATTATTTGATCAGACCAGAGGGATCTTGATTATGTTGTGATACAGCATTTAGAAAGAATTCTGAAACTTCATTTATTCAGAATAAGTATTTGAAATCAGTATGACACTATTCAGAGTTGTACGGAATACCTTAACAAAACATGAAAGTTGATTTTTAAGTGCAGAAAGTTGTGTTTGGCCATTTTTGCAGATGGAGGAGTCTGAGGGAGAGGGAGTGGTATGTAGTTATCAAATCTTGAGTTAGAAAGTCATTTATTTCAAGGGCTTTTGAACTCCTTCTTCAAGAATAACTTTTTCTAGGAGTTAGAGCAGATGTAACTTGAAGGAGGGAAGACCAGTTTGTCGAAATGTTTACAGCATTAGGTTTCCCAAATCTAAGATTAAATGTGGGTTTTGATTGCTAAGAAGTATGTAGACTATATGAAAAGATTGTGTATACTTTTTAGCTTTGCTTAGGTTCCTGAAATATCTTGTTGAATACAGAATAACTACTTGAAGCTATACTAGGACTCTTAGAAAACAGATTCAGTGTTCATCTGTACTCATTTCCTATCTAGCTCCCAGAACAATTGCCTGTGTTATGCTAATGCTAAAATCATCTGAGGGGCACAACCAGTATATCAAATGAAATATTTGTTTGCTAAAATCTAGTTTGACTAGGCTAGACATCTTTTGGAGCCTGAAAACAGATTGCTCAAACAACTTATGTTTAGTGATGGCTGATTTGGTGGAAATAGTAACAAAACATATAATGTTACTATTAACAACTAGAAAGCATAAACAACTGGCAGATCCACCTGGCATATAGAAACTAGAGGTGAGAGATGTAGCTGGGAAGTAAGAAGTCTGTGAAGCACTAAAGAGCTATCCAAGCAGTGCAGACAGGACTTTATTTTCTTATGCTCCAAAATTAGCGTGGACAGTGACTGCAGCCATAAAATTAAAAGACTTAATTTTAAGTCTTTAAAATTCCAAGGAAAGCTATGACAAGCCTAGACAGTGTGTTAAAAAGCAGAGACATCACTTTGCCCACATAGGTGCGTATAGTCAAAGCTATCATTTTTCCAGTAGTCAGGTACAGATGTGAGAGTTGAACCATCAAGAAAACTGAGCGCTGAAGAATTGATACTTTCAAACTGTGGTGTTGGAGAAGACTCTTGAGAGTCCCTTGGACTGGAAGAAGATCCAATCAGTCCATCCTAAAGGAAATTAGCCCTGAATATTCATTGGAAGGACTGATGCTGAAGCTGAAGCTCTAATACTTTGGCCACCTGATGTGAAGAGCCGACTCATTGGAAAAGACCCTGATGCTGGGAAAGATTGAGGGCAGGAGGAGAAGGGGGCGGCAGAGGGTGAAATGGATAGATAACATCTCAGCGGAGATGAATTTGAGCCAACTCCAGGAGACAGTGAAGGACAGAGGAGCCTGGCCTGCTGCAAACCATGGCGATGCAGAGTCAGACATAACTTAGCGATTGAACACCAACAATTTATTTGTTTACTTTTTACTCTTAGAAGACAGAACATATACCTGTCTTTTTCTCTTCTGTATCCCCGGTGCCTAATCAATGATTGGTACGTAGAAACTTCTCAGTAAACATTTGCTCACTGAGCAAACCACCTGACAGAGAGCAAGGATTAGACTTCCCATTGTTTAACGCTGTATTCATTGCTGGAAGGAGAGTAGAAGATTGCAGATAGTGAAGAATTATTTTTGTTTGCTTTCAGAGAGGCTGTTGCTATCTCAGAGATCATAATTATTTCTTAGAAAATAACAAATTTATGTTATTGTAGTTGAGGGGCATTTTCAAGGCATCAGTTGCATGAATGAATTAAAAAGACTCATGAAATGGGAAAATGTGATACCAGGAAAGCAGTTTCTTTTTTGTCATGATGTATATAACCTTGGAAGTCAGTGGTTATAGAACAGTTTGAGTACATACCAGAATGCAGGATGATCTTAGTTTGAGATAAATTAGGGACCACTGCAGGAATTCTGACTGGGACTTGTGAAGCAATGAGAGTTTATTTGGGACTCTTCAATGCAATGAGAAATCCTACAAATCTTAGAACCAGTTGAACACTTTAGTGGTCTGCATTCTCAAGTTTGAAAAGGCTGCTGTCCATTGGTCTACTGATTTCATAAAGATATTTGTTCATATTTGCTTTCTCTTTTAGAAAGCCCACTGTACCGCCTCAGAGAAAGTTACTAATTTCCTTTTCTCAGTCCAGAAACCTATTTAATATCTGGACAATATATTTATGTGTGCATGTTTGTGTTTACACACATAGGTAGATAAATGTAGATATAGGAATATAAATAGTGTACATTATTAAACTTTCACATTTTGCTAATTAGTGAAAATTTCTGAATAGTTTCAAAGGTGGTCTGGGCTGACAATCTTGGCAAAAATATGTTCCCATGGGCAGCACAGAAGAGACTTGGTCTCCATATATTTGATGATTCTTTAGGCAATATGTATCTATTTAGGGAAAATAGTCCATTTGGAACAGATTGAAGAAGGAGCCATAATTTCTGTGACTTGGTCGCCAAATCAGGACGTACCCAACAAAGTACTTATTTAGAAGTTTCTTTTCATTTTAACAAATCTTCTTTTGTGTTTATAGTGATTGAGAAAGACATATAAATAGGTATAACTTCAAAATTGTAATCGACTTAAATTGTAATTTTGAAGCTCTTGTTTTTTTAAAAACATCTTTTTAATTCATAGTTTTTCATGATCTACTTCCACTAACGTGTGTGTGTGTGTGTGTGTGTGTGTGTGTGTGTGAGAGAAAACTCACCTTGAGCTCTAGCCTCTTGACAGATATTTGAGTGCACATAGTATTGTTGCCCATAGACACTGTGTTGTACAGCAGATCTTTAGAACTAACTGTCTTGCATGGCTGGAACTATATGACCACTGAACAGTCATTTCTCACTTCAATTTCCCCCTTAGCCCCTGGAAACTATAGTTTTACTCTCTGCTTCTCTGAGTTTGACTATTTTAGATGCTTCATATAGGTGGAATCATGCCGTATTGGTCCTTTTGTGACTGACTGACTTCACTTGGCGTGATGTCCTCCAAGGTAATCATTGTCGTCCTATATGGCAGGACTTCCTTCTTTTTGAAGGCTGACTAACATTTCAGTGTAGGTATATATACCACAATTTCTCTACTCATTCCTCCGTCTTTGGACATTCAGGTTGTTTCCATTTCTTGGCTGTCGTGAATAATGTTGTCATGAATATGAAAGGGCAGATAGTTCTTTGAGATTCTGATTTTCATTCCTTTGGATATATACTCAGAAGTGGGATTACCAGGTCATATGGTAATTCCATTTTTAACTTTCTTAGGCTCCTCTCTACTATTTTTTATAGTGGCTACACCATTTTGTATTCTTACCAACAGTGTACAAGGTTTCCAATTTCTGGAATTACTGTAGTTATCATCAAGTGATATGCTCTTGGTATACATAACTTTGATATGCATCTGCCTCACATAGTCCACACTTATTTTTTTATATTCTTGCCAAATAATTTTTAAAAGTGGTTTACTTGTATTGATAGTAAAAACACTTCACACTTAAAAGCTGATTTTCTTTTTCATTTTAAGTTTTTTTATATACTTTATCTCATCTGATTCTTAGAGACCTGTAAGATTGGTTTTTTCTTAGAGTTGTTACTGGGAATTTTCTAAGAACCTATTATATATGTTAAATATGAACTTTACTGTTTAAGCTAGTCTGTCTGCAAAATTGTAAGCCACTTACATTGTAAAGGAATTTGGAAGTTCTCATTTTTTAAAAAATAGTTTTATCATTCATGAGTTTTCAAGACGTACTTCCACTCACATTTTATGTTAGTGCATTTACAGGATTGAGCAAAAAATTTTATAGTAGATGGCATGAATATTTTAAGTCTGCAGTGCAAAAGAACAACAACAAAAAATGTGTGGGGAATTCTGTTATGAGCTAGCAAGTCTGTGGGTTTTAATTTGAATTCACTGAAGAGAGTGGACTTTGTAGATTCACAGTTAATGAGCCATTTCTCTTAAAGTATTCTGTCACTATGGGATTGCGTACGGTTAGAACTGACAGTTGGAAATGTGCTGAGATAGGAAAGCTAAAAAACAGCTGTCTCCCTGGGCAAATGGTACCAGCTGGTGAGGCTCGCCAAAAGAAAATATTTTATATAATAAAATAGCTTTCAGATATCACTGAAGTTACATATTATATATTTAAGGTTGGTTGAAGTTTGCTTTTGTCAAGTCAAAACACTGAGGTTTTTTTCCCACTTTATGAAGTTCTGTATTTTGTTGACAACTAATCTCTTTAGCATGTATAAGCAATATATAAGCCTTTAAAGTTTACTTTCTGAAATTGTGTGGGAATCATTAGAAAGGTGGTTTTATTTCTTATATGGATTTTAGAAATAGAAATGGTTTTTTTCCTGTCAGGTCTTTTCTAGACTGCAGTGGATTTTTTTAAAGGTCTTGAATTGTTTCAGAAATGAAAAGTTATGTTCTCATACTGTGAGAAAAGATTTATACCATTGAACCTTAATTTAAAATTTTGGTAAGTCCCATTCTTTTGATATTATCAGATCTAACTGACCAAAATTAATATTTATGCTTGGTAAAAATTATATTTTATCTAAGTAGGAATCTCTCTTTTTTTTTTTTGCAGAATGGTGTTTATCAAATTTCTAGAATGCCTGTATCCTGAGATCCTTTAGTTTTGTACATGGAGAAACTGTATAATTAATGTTGGTACAAAAACAGGCAAATGACTAGTGTATTCTATAGACTTCAGTAGAGGATCATCTTTTTACTCATAAGAAAAAACTTTAGCTAAAAGTAATAAATCTAACTGAATGTATTATATTGGTAATAATCTACTTTATCTCCTCTTTTGGCTTATTTACCATACCTTTTTGTTTTATTTTATTAATGGTTACTCTAGGGTTTACAGTATTCATCATTAACTTGCAATAGTTTATCTTCAAATTATACCACTTCAAATAATAATAGGAGAGCCTCGTAACATTGTACTTTCATTTTGCCCTGTATCTGAGTTTCCATCTGGAATAATTTTCTTTAGCGTGAAGGACATTTTATAATATTTTTAGTACCAGTCTGCTGGCAGTTAATTTTCTTGGCTTTTGTTTGTCTAGAAAGGTCTTTATTTTGTCTTCATTTCTTAAGGATATTTTCAGTTTCTGTAGAATTTTAGGTGTGGGGTATTTTTTCCCCCTTGGGTTATTCTAAAGATGTTTCCTCATTTTCTTTTGGTTTGCATTTTTTTCTGTTGAACAGTTAGCGGTATTTCTTATCTTTAATTTCCTCTATGCAATGTGTTGTTTTCTCTGGCTGCTTTAGAGATTTTTCTCTTTATTACTAATTTTCAGCAATCTGATTATGAATGTGCCTTGGGGTTCTTTTCTTCATTATCTTCTTTGTTAAGCTTCTTGGATATGTGCTTTTATAGTTTTTTATCAAATCTAGAAAATGATCTGCCATTACTTTTAAAAGTATTTCTTTATTCCCCTCCTTCTCACAGCCCCCCTACTCCGTACTCCAATTGTTGTTTTTCTTTTTCAGTCACTCAGTCGTGTCCGACTCTTTGCTATCCCATGGACTGCAGCACACCAGGCTTCCTTGTCCTTCACTATCTCCCTGAGTTTGCTCAAACTTGTGTCCACTGAGTCAGCAATGCCATCCATCCATCTCATCCTCTGTCACCCCGCTTCTCCTCCTGCCCTCAATCTTTCCCAGCATCAGGGTCTTTTCCAGTCAGTCGGAATAACATGTATGTTAAGCTACTTCTCATTGTCCTTCTCATTATACTTTAGTGAAGTTTACTATTTCATTTTTTTCTCTCTTTCATTTTGGATAGGTTTTATTGCTCTACCTTTACATTCTCTGATCTATTCTTTGGCAGGGTTTAATCAGATGTTAACCCTATTCACAGAATTTTTTATTTCAGATGCTGTATTTTTCATTTCTCAGCAGTTGCATTCTTTGGTTCTTTTTTAAAAATCCATTTCTTTTCTCATTATATCAGTATTTATATTTCCCTTTGCATCCTGAAAAATACTTTTTTGTAATATCCAATTTAAGGTGCTTGTCTCTTACTGTCATCATCATCGTTATCATTTCTAGGTCTATTTTTATTGACTGATTTCACTCCCTATAACTCCTTATAAAAATTACAGATCACATTTTCCTATTTCTGTGAATGTCTATAGTAATTTGTATTGGATGGTGAACGTTATGCTGAGTGTCTGGAACTTGTTGTCTGCCTTTAAAAAACATTCAGTTTTCTTTCAAGAACAGTTAGATTTATTGTGGAATTGTTCATTTGTGGACTTCGTTTATGGCTTAGTTACAATAGCTCTTGAGTAACTGTTCCACTCGGGATAGTTTAGCTCTCTTCTGAGAGCCTTTGACCCTGAAGTGTGTCCCTTCTTGGGCCACTACTAGATACCCCTAAGTACTCAGTGAAGAAGACTTTTCACCCTGGCTGGTTTGCCCTCAGATATCTCAGAGCCTTATAAAAGCTATTTGAATTGTTTATCTTTAAACTTTTCAATTTTTATTTTTTTCTTAGTAGTTTGCTTACTCTCGCTTTTTGGGAGTTTAACCCTATGCAAAGAGCAGAGTCAAAGACAGGAATTCATTTGTAGATTTCTGTTGCTCTTTTTCTGCATAATTTCCTGCGTAATCTCTGGTATTATGCCCTGCAAGCTCCAGTGACCTCAGTTTCCCTGAGCTCAAATCTACTTTTCCTTAGGTGAGGCCTGGGTTCCTCCTCCCTGGGCCAAAGTCCAGAAATAGCCTTTAGGCAGAAAACCATGGTGATGCTGGGGGCTCATCCTCTTTGCTTTCCTTCTCTCGGGGATCGCAGATTTATTATTTCCTGTTTTCCACTCTCTGAAACAGTTGAATATATTTTATACACTTGTTTATTTGTTAATAGTGAAAGGGAAAATCCAAATACTAGTAATCTAACTAATGCCAAACTCTAACAATTTCTTATACGTTTTTTTTTTGGCTTATAAAATAGTAGAATGAAACGAGTTGCCAGTCCAGGTTCGATGCAGGATGCTGGATGCTTGGGGCTGGTGCACTGGGACAACCCAGAGGGAGGGTATGGGGAGGGAGGAGGGAGGAGGGTTCAGGATGGGGAACACAGATATACCTGTGGCGGATTCATTTTGATATTTGGCAAAACTAATACAATATTGTAAAGTTTAAAAATAAAATAAAATTAAAAAAAAATAAAAGATGAAAAAAAAAGAAAGAAACAGGAAGATTGAAAGAAATGTGTCTTCCTTTCCCTACATTGGACACGTTATGAAAGAGTATCTCCTGATTTAAGATAGGCCATCTTTTTCAGAATAGTAGTTACCAGGAGAATCCATAGCATTATGTTCAGCGGATGTGTCCCCTATTTTCACTCAAAAACGAACTGTCTTGTTGAATTGTTGAAACTTTCCATGTGTAAAGGTAAGTGGAGAGTGGTAAAATTAGTATGGTTTTCATATCCTGCAGTGTAGGGAATAGTTACCCTGCTTTGAAAAAGAATAAAGAGGCAAGTTTTAATCTACAGTGTAGTTACTGATATTTATTTAGTTTCACAAATTAAGATGACACAGCAACGACTACTCTGAGTATATTAGTCTAGCTTATTTTTATTTTTTTGTCCCTAGCCACAGTGTAGTCTTATTCTTTATGTGAATGCACTTCCTTAGGTAGAGTAAATAATTTATAAGAAATTTATTTTGCATATACAATATTTGATATATACTTGTTTCTTTTTTTGGCTTACTAATGTCTATTATTAAACCTTTTATTTTCATGTGTTGGTATACCTTCAATATGTGAACGACAATGTGTTTCCTTGTGTGTGTGCTAAGTCACTTCAGTCATGTCCAACACTTTGAGACCCCACGGACTATAGCCTGCCAGCCTCCTCTGTCCATGGGATTCTCTAGTCAGGAATACTGGAGTGGGTTACCATGCCCTCCTCCAGGACTCTTCCCAACCCAAGGATTGAACCTGCATCTCCTGCCTTGGCATGCAGATTTTTTACTGCTAGCACCACCTTGAGTGTGTTTATAAACATCAGCCCAATGTCATTCAAGCCTTTGAGGTAGTTTTTATAGACATCTGGTTTAACAGAGTGAAAAGCAAAGAGGAAGAGATCATGAAAAGTTAGTGAAATGCTTTACCTGGATGCCTGACATAGTGATGGTTTTATCCTGAGTACTGACTTCAAGAACCATGGATTCATAATTCTTCTAGTTTTTGAAGCATAGATCTTGTTATTAAGAGTAACAGGAAAAATTGGGCTCTAGCGTTTCTGCCCAGTTCAGTTCAGTCACTCAGTCATGTCCGACTCTTTGCGACCCCATGAACCGAAGCACTGCAGGCCTCCCTGTCCATCACCAACTCCCAGAGTTAACCCAAACTCATGACCATTGAGTCAGTGATGCCATCCAACCATCTCGTCCTCTGTCGTCCCCTTCTCCTGCCCTCAATCTTTCTCAGCAGCTGGGTCTTTTCAAATGAGTCAGCTCTTCACATCAGGTAGCTAAAAGTATTGGAGTTTCAGCTTCAACATCAGTCTTTACAGTACATGACCACTGGAAAAACCATATCCTTGACTAGATGGACCTTTGTTGGCAGAGTAACATCTCTGCTTTTTAATATGCTGTGTAGCTTGGTCATAACTTTCCTTCCAAGGAGTAAGCGTCTTTTAATTTCATGGCTGCAATCACCATCTGCAGTGATTTTTGGTAGCCCAGAAAAATAAAGTCAGCCACTGTTTCCACTGCTTCCCCATCTATTTGCCATGAAGTGATGGGACCAGATGCCATGATCTTAGTTTTCTGAATGTTGAGCTTTAAGCCAACTTTTTCACTCTCCTCTTTCACTTTCATCAGGAGGCTCTTTAGTTCTTCTTCACTTTCTACTGTAAGGGTGGTGTCATCTGCATATCTGAGGTTATTGATGTTTTTCCCGGCAGTCCTGATTCCAGCTTGTGCTTCTTCCAGACCAGCATTTCTCATGATGTACTCTGCATATAAGTTAAATAAGCAGGGTGACAATATACAGCCTTGACGTACTCCTTTTCCTATTTGGAACCAGTCTGTTGTTCCATGTCCAGTTCTAACTGTTGCTTCCTGACCTGCATACAGATTTCTCAAGAGGCAGGTCAGGTGGTCCGGTATTCCCATCTCTTTCAGAATTTTCTACAGTTTATTGTGATCCACACAGTCAAAGGCTTTGGCATAGTCAATAAAGCAGAAATAGATGTTTTTCTGGAACTCTCTTGCTTTTTCCATGATCCAGCGGATGTTGGCAATTTGATCTTTGGTTCCTCTGACTTTTCTAAAACCAGCTTGAACATCTGGACTTTCATGGTTCACATATTGCTGAAGCCTGGCTTGGAAAATTTTGAGCATTACTTTACTAGCGTGTGAGATGAGTACAATTGTGTGGTAGTTTGAGCATTCTTTGGCATTGTCTTTCTTTGGGATTGGAATGAAAATTGACCTTTTCCAGTCCTGTGGCTGGAGAAGGCAATGGCACCCTGGGATTTTCTTGCCTGGAAAATCCCATGGACGGAGGAGCCTGGTAGCCTGCAGTCCTCGGGGTCACTAAGAGTCAGATATGACTGAGCGACTTCACTTTCACTTTTCACTTTCATGCATTGGAGAAGGAAATGGCAACCCACTCCAGTGTTCTTGCCTGGAGAATCCCAGGGACGGGGGAGCCTGGTGGGCCGCCGTCTATGGGGTCACACAGAGTCGGACACGACTGAAATGACTTAGCAGCAGCAGCAGCAGTCCTGTGGCCCCATCATCTGCAAATATCCAGTATTGAAACTAAAAGCATGTAATTTTATGTGGGCAGAAAATGAAGAGAGAGCAGTATTTTTTATAGTGTACATCTCAAAAAAGATGCCAGTCTGACTTTTTTCCCTTTTGGGCCAAGGCAAGGAGCCCTATGCAAAGTCTTTGTAGGTTCCAGGTATGCTGTTTAGGCCAGGAATTCTTAACACCACAGGGATAAGATTTAGGGCCTGGGGTCTGTGAACCTCAATGGGATAAAAGTTACATCTTTATTTTTCTAACCTCTAAGCTACATTTCTTTTTATTATAAATGTAGGTATAAAAAATATTAATATTAGCAGTTTTATGAGTTTTTCACAGAAATGACCTGTTTTTAAAATGATAAAACTATAGTTTTAGATATATCTAAAGTGTATTGATAATGAAGGACATATGTAACAATATATCAAAGATCTGATATTTAAAAAAATTGAACTGTATCCCACTATAATTGGTTCCCTTGGTAATCCTTTGTATTTTATTAACTTTTTAAAAAATACTCTCTGAGAAGAGTCCACTGACTTCATTATACATCCAAAAGAGCTTTCTTTATTTGTTCACACACTAAGAGGGCCTAATTCAGGCAATTAAAATTACTGTTTTTCCTTTACCTGCCTTAACTATCCCTTTTGCTTCTGTTCTTGCCTGCTGGTGTTAAGCTACTAATAGGCCTTTAATTTCAGTTTTACATCCCACTCTCCTTTAGCATCTTTATTGACTGCGTAACAGAGAAGATGGAATATATGTCCAGAAAAAAGATTCTAGACTCCCAGACAGACAGACAGCCTAGTTTTCCATCCAAACTCTGTGACTTATTTAGCTGTGTAAGTTATCTAAACTTTTAAATGTTTTGGTTTCTTCCTTTATTGGGTTGTTGTGATGATTAAGGGAGTGGAGATTTATTAAAGGAAGTTATGTTACTGTGAGTACTATGCATGTGTCTGCTATTATTATTATTACTGTTTATTCCAAAAAATATTTGATTGTCATTATATGAGCTAGCCCTAGACATTCAGCCTAAGACAAATGCTCCTCTTCCAAAAGCTTTAAGTCTAGTGGTACAGACAGAGCTTGGGAAAGACTTTATTAATAATCTAAGTATTAAGTAGGAGGAATGCAAGATTCTTTGAGGATGGATTCAGGGTCAGACAAGGAGGATGTTGAAGCTGAATGAGTAAAGAATGGAACAAGCATTCTCAGCAAAGCAACATTATTTGCAAAGGCTCTGAGGTTAAAAAGATCCTGACACATCTGAGAATTAAAAAAAAAAAAAGGCATTGTGGCTACATAATATGGAGAATGAAGAAAGAGAGGGCTATCAGATGAAATGCGAGAAGTTGGCAGGGGCCAGATCTGGTAAGACATGCTGGTTTTAATGTTTGAGGTCCTATCCTTATCGCACTAGAAATCTTTAGGTCTGCCTTTGTAAAGGATGTCTGCTAACAGAAAATAAGGTCTGGAGGAAGATCTTCCATAATAGATATAGCAGAAGGAGGCAACAGAAGCAGCCCAAGAAGAGATAGTAACCTGTTGATGGACTTGAATGACCTGGAATGGTGCTAGCAGAGATGGGGAGATATGGAGCTCTTCCATGATTAGCTTGAGGAATTTGATGATTGATTGCAAGAGGAGGATGAATGAGGAGTTAACCCATTTAGGCTTCTAGCTTGAGCAGTTAGGTGGATGGTGGTACCATCTGCAGAGTGGATGAACACACTGGAGGAGGAATAGGTTTGGAGACGTATAGATGGAGTCAGTTTTGAACATAGGAAGTTTGAGTTGCCTGTGAAATCTGTAAGAGAGTATGGCAAGAACCACCACAATATTGTAAAGTAAATAGCCTCCAATTAAATAAATTTTTTAAAAAAGAGAAGATATCAGTAGTTAGCTGGATACACTTACAAGTCTGTTGGTGTAAGTTGCTTAAGAATCTGGCTACAGGAAAGTAAGGTTGGATTAGAAAAAGAATGACTTTTCTTTAGAGCAGGTAAAAGGGAAATGTGAGAGCAAATGATCTGAAGCTGATCTAAATGAGGGACAGCTGGGGATACAGACTAAGAACGCCAAGGAATGTTAATTGAAAGTTGGAGGAATGAAATTTATTTCAAAGATATGCTGAAAAAGCAGTTACTTCAAAAGAATTTTTAAAAGTTTAGAATGTACCCATCAAGAATGAAGTATAAAAGGTTTTAAGGGGAAAAGTAAGGATGTGTTGGAGATAATTCTAGTGAAATTTAGTATGTAGTTCTGACTTAAGAGAATATGTACTCAGGGTAAATGTGATTTAGTTCTAATTAGACAACTCATCACCATTCACATCATAGTGTCTTTAATGTAAAGATGCTAGAGTAGCCCTTTTAGGTTTGCCACACTGACATTATTGCACAGTATCAAACCTTAATTAGTAAGACTTTTTTTTTTCTTCCGCCTGCTTTCCTTCTGTTTCTCCCTTCCTCCATCTCTCCTTCCTTATTTCCTCCCCTCCCTCCATCCCTTCCTAGGAGGGAGCTAGGATAGGATGTATAGTTAGGGTAAATAGGACATTAAGAGAAAAAGATGCTGTTGTTTTTTAAATAGGTAGCTTATAGGGTGGATCTTTATTATAAATGATTCTAAGTCCCAAGCTAATAATTATTGCAGGGTGAGCTAGAAAAAAGTCTAGTTTGACCACTCTTCTTAGAGAACATTATTCTGTGGGTATCTCAGGGATCGATTTCATGAATGTATAATCTCAAAATTGCTTCCTGTGTCTTCCATTGTGGATTCATTTAATTTTAGCTGTATGGTACTCCTTAGGAATCAAAAAAATCCAGAAAGAAAATCCAGAAAAAAATACCAGGTGTAGTAATTTTTCTTTCCAGTTTTTCTTTCAAATACTACTGTATGACTTCTTGGGTAGTATGATTACCTTCTAACAGAGTATTCTCAGCTTCTCCCTTACATACCTTATAATCTTGTTGTCATTCATTTTTCTTATCAAAAGCATTGTTGCTGTTATTTTCAACAAACTGTTATCTGTTAGGTAAATTAAAAATAAGAAAAAATTTAAAAATTATTTTATGTTAATATATTCATTTCTAATACCCTTCCTTTCTTTATGTACATCCTAATTTCTGACCTATGTGATTTTCTTTCTTTCTGAATAACTTATTTTAACATTACCTGTGGTAGATCTGCTTGCAAAAAAATCCCTCATTTTTTGTCTAGGAAAGTCTTTATTTCTCATCTTTGAAGGATAAGTTCACTGGATATAGAATTTTAGATTGGTGACTCTTTTTTCTTTAAATGTTTTCAATATTTCAGTCTGCTTTCTTCTTGGGCACGTGGTTCCTAAGAGAAGTCTGGTATATTTCTTATCTGGTATACTTCTTATCTTTTCTCCTCTGTTGGTAAAGTTTCCCACATCCCTTTCTCCTCCAGATCTCTCCAGACCTTTGGTCTGGCTTCTTCCCAGGTTTTCTCTTTGGGTTTGGTTTTGTGCAGTTTTAATATTATATGGCCAGGTGTAGCTTTGGTATTTATCCTTCTTGGAGTTCTTTGGATCACCCACGCCTGTGGTTTTGTGTCTGTCATTGATTTTGGAGTATTCTCAGCCATTATTATGTCAAATAGTTCCTCTGTTCTTTTCTTTCTTTTTCTGGTATTCAGTTCAGTTCAGTTCAGTCGCTCAAGTCGTATCCGACTCTTTGCGACCCCATGAATTGTAGCACGCCAGGCCTCCCTGTCCATCACCAACTCCCGGAGTTCATCCAAACTCATGTCCATTGAGTCGGTGATGCCATCCAGCCATCTCATCCTCTGTCATCTCCTTCTCCTCCTGCCCCGATCCCTCCCAGCATCAGAGTCTTTTCCAATGAGTCAACTCTTTGCATGAGATGGCCAAAGTACTGGAGTTTCAGCTTTAGCATCATTCCTTCCAAAGAACACCCAGGACTGATCTCCTTTAGAATGGACTGGTTGGATCTCCTTGCAGTCCAAGGGACTCTCAAGAGTCTTCTCCAACACCACAGTTCAAAAGCATTCAATTCTTCGGTGCTCAGCTTTCTTTGCAGTCCAACTCTCACATGCATACATGACTACTGGAAATTACTATTATGCATATGTTAAACATTTTGTAATTATTCTTCAATTCTCAGGTATTCTGTTCCATCTTTTTTTTTTTTTTCTCTCTGCATTTCAGTTTTGAAAGTGTCTACTGTTACATCTTAAAACTCTATGATTTTCTTCTTGGCCATGTCTAGTCTACTTATGATCCCATCAAAGGCATTCTTCATTTTGGTTTAACAGTGTTTTTGATCTAACATTTTCTTTTGACTCTTTCCTAAGAGTTTTCAGCTCTCAGCTTATGTTACTCACATGTTCTTTAATGTTGTCAACTTTTTCAATAAATCCTTTGGCATATTGCTTATTATTGTTTTAAATTCCAATTCTGATAATTACACATTTTCTGGTGCTTGATTTGTCTCTTCAGGTTGTTTCTTTTTGCCTTGTAGTGTTTCTGGTCATTTTTTTTGTTGAAATTTGGACATGGTGTGTTGAGTAAAAGGAACTTTGGTAGATATGTCTTTAGTGTAAAGTGTTACGTTTATCTGGCTAGGAGTCAGTCTGTGTTTACTATTTGCTGTAGCTCTTGTGGCCAAGGCTAAAGTTTTTTCTTCTATCCTTGTTTTTGTTTTCCCTGTTGTCTTTAAATGTTCCTGGAGATCTTAAATAGGGGTGAACCTTGCAGTTCTTTTAGCTATATCTCATTCCTTGTTATTTTAAAGGGACCTTATTGATTTGGTGGTAATGTGGGGAGGGGTAGAAGGGAACTTTCTGTAGTCCTGTGATTAGGTCTCAGTCTTTTAGTGAATCTTTTGCTTCCCCTATGTCAGTTAGGCTCTAGTGAAATGGTTCTCCTTGTGGCTAGGCCTTATTAAGGAGAACAGAGTTCAGTAGTATTGTTAAATCATTTTTTTTCTTCCTCTGCCATAAAGAAGTGAGAAGTTTTCTCTAATTTTCATCTAATTTTCATAGTGAGAACCTGGTGAGGCTTGTAGAGGTACAACTCATAGAAGTTTCAGGAATCCTTCGAGCCTTCTCCTAGTTTTTTGTTCTTAAGCTAATATTCATACTGAACCTCCAGAAATTAATCAATTATAGTTGAAAGTGTTCCTCCCCCAGGACTCCCTTGAGCTAACACTTGGCTTTTGATACCAGTAAGTCCTGATTCTCTGCATCTGCCCATTTGTCCAGTTTTCGGGGAAGCAGTTTGCTCTGTGACCTCAGTTTTCTGATGGATCTAAGAAGAGTCATTGGTTTTTAGTTTGTTCAGCTTTTTTTCTTTTTGTTAGGGTAGGAGTGACTGTTTTCAAGCTCTTCATATTTCAGACCAGAAAATCAGAAATTCCCTTGTTTCTTATTAGAATGAAGATTTTACCTTAGCTCATTCATCTTAGTCTCTTAAGCCTTTTCTTTCCCCTGTACAAACTTCACTGGAAACAATGATTTTAGTGAATATTTGAACATAGATTACATTTGGGAAGAGATACCTTTTTCATCTTTTTTTAAAATATTATCTTTTCACTTGTTGACTTTTCTAAATACAGACTGTATCCTTCTTAAGCTGTAAGGCTGTGAATCCTGCTCTTTCTTTAAGCCTCAATTCAGCAGTTAGAAGGATTTAAAAAAAAAATCTGAAACAGTTATCTCCCTAGAAGGATGTAGACAGAATGAACAGTGAAGAGAATATATCAGATACTATCCTGTGTGGATACAAGGAAGAATAAGGTGAGGTACTTAAATTTTAGTATTCTCAGACTAGTCAGGTAACAGACAAGCCAATAATATCATACTCAAATCGCCATGCATGTCCAGAGGAGCATAGAGGTGGGACATTTTGTCTTACGTTGGGGGGTTGGGAGGAGGCAGGAAAAAAGTCACCTAAAGTAGCTGACATATGATCTATTTCTTAAAGGATGGCTAGGGTGGAGGAGAACATCCCAAGCAGAGAGAACTGCCCATCAGATAAATGGTTTAATCTATGGTTGCTTTTTTGCTGGAGTCAGAACTTGGAGAGCAAAGCAAACTGGGCAAGTTAGGTAGAGTTTCTCCAACTCTGCTTGATGTATGGTTTTATTAGAACAAATACTTGCCCTATAAAGTTTTTCAACGTCAGTGTAACCAGTTTTGAATTTTTGTTGTATATTGTAGTATGAAATTGAGAATTAACTATACTGTGTATTTCACATTTACATAAGGCACAACCTGCCAAGATAGTTTTTTAATTATCAAATTATGTCTTATAAGTATTTTGCATAGTGTAGAATTCATTTGAGTTTGAGTTAAGTTTGACTGGTTCTATTGTTGCTTTAAATGTAAGGATATTTTATGATTTCATAGAAGGAAATTTTTAGAAACGATAACCCGCTCATTTTAGCTAATCTCATTTAGTTAAACCATTTCTCTTGAAGTTGTAACCCATTATATAATTTCATGCATATTTCCTCCTACACATATTTACTTGACTCTTTCAGGTCTATAATACTGCCACTTTCTGGCAAAGGTATAATGAGCATAATTTTAAATTCTGCATGAAATACAAGTTGTTCGTCGTTCAGTCACTAAGTCGTCTCCGACTCTTTGCGACCCCATGGACTACAGCACACCAGATTTCCCTGTTCTTTACCGTGTCCCAGAGTTTGCTCAAACTCATGTGCATTGAGTCAGTGATGTTATCTAACCATTTCATCCTCTGTCACCCCATTCTCCTCCTGTCCTCAATCTTTCCCAGCATTAGGGTCTATTCCAGTGAGTCAGCTCTTTGCATCTGGTGGCCAAACTTTGGAGCTTCAGCTTCAGCATCAGTCATTCCAATGAACATGGAGGGTGAATTTCCTTTTAGGATTGACTGGTTTGATCTTGCAGTCCAAGGGACTCTCAAGAGTCTTCTCCAGCACCACAGTTCGAAAGCATCAATTCTTCAGCACTCAGCCTTCTTTATGGTCCAGCTCTCACATCCATGCATGATTACTGCAAAAACCATAGCTTTAACTAAACAGACCTTTGTTGACAAAGTGATATCTTTGCTTTTTAATATGTTGTCTTGGTTTGTCATAGCCTTTCTCCCTAGGAGCAAGCATCTTTTAATTTCATGGCTTCAGTCACCATCCACAGTGATTTTGGAGCCCAAGAAAATAAAATCTGTCACCACTTCCACTTTTTCCTCTTCTGTTTGCCATGAAGTGATGGGACCAGATGCCACGATCTTAGTTTTTTTGAATGTTGAGTTTTAAGCCAGCCTTTCCACTCTCGTCCTTCACCCTCATCAAGAAGCTCTTTAGTTCCTCTGAACTTTCTGCCATTGGAGTGCTCTTCAATTAAGAACTAATAGATTATTGCCTAGTTCTATTGATAGTTTCGTGTCATAGCTTTTGAAATTACTTTAGTCAGCCAAGATAAAGCTCTTCTAGCGCACATCTAATATACTGTTTCTAAAATGAATGAATATGTATACAGAGAAGGAGGGATTTTGAACTTCTTAGAGAAAGCAGGATAGGGAATCTTATTTTAGATTACAGAAGACAACACCAAAGCAGTCTTAATTTTCTAAAAAAAAAAATCTGATTTTGTTTCATAAAATTTGACTTTTAATTATGTTGCTGCTAAAATTATTACCTGAGATAGTGTGCATAGATGATTAAAGATATTTTTGGAACACTTCTTAAACTGACCATTAAAGTGTATTAAATCATCATTTTTATTCCAGACATTTCTTTCTTCACTCTCTTTACTTTCCTTAATAGAAATAGTATATTAGTTTTCTATTGCTGCTGTAACAACTTACCATAAATTAAAACAAAACAAGTGTATTATCATTACAGTTCTTGGGGTCAGAAGTTCAGTATGCATGTCACCAGACTAAACTCAAGGTATTAGACAGGCTATTTCTTTCTTTCTAGGGAATGAATCCAGTTACTACTTCTTTGAGTTGTTGGCAGAAACCAGTTCCTTCCAAGAGTAGGACCTCAGTCTTGTTTTCTTACTGACTCTAAACTGAGATTTATCCTGCCTTTTAAAGGCTACCTGATTTCCTGGCTCATTGTTTCCTTCTTGCATCTTTAAAACTAGCAATAGCCTTTAAGGCCTTCTCACTTTGCATCTTTGTGACATACTGTTCTTCTGTAATCTTTTACTTATTAGGATTTATATGATTAAATTGGGCCCACTTAGATAATACAAGTTAATCTCCCTCATCTTGGGTTCTTCACATTAATCATATCAACACAGTTACTTTTGCCACCATGTGATGAAAGTGAAAGAGGAGAGTGAAAAAATTGGCTTAAAGCTCAACATCCAGAAAACTAAGATCATGGCATCTGGTCTCATCACTTCATGGCAAATAGATGGGGAAACAGTGGAAACAGTATCAGACTTTATTTTTCTGGGCTCCAAAATCACTGCAGATGGTGATTGCAGCCATGAAATTAAAAGATGCTTACTCCTTGGAAGGAAAGTTATGACCAACATAGATAGCATATTGAAAAGCAGAGACATTACTTTGCCAACAAAGATCCGTCTAGTCAAGGCTATGGTTTTTCCAGTGGTCATGTATGGATGTGAGAGTTGGATTATAAAAAAAGCTGAGCGCCGAAGAATTGATGCTTTTGAACTGTGGTGTTGGAGAAGACTCTTGAGAGTCCCTTGGACTGCAAGGAGATCCAACCAGTCCATTCTAAAGGAGATCAGTCCTGGGTGTTCTTTGGAAGGACTGATGCTAAAGCTGAAACTCCAGTACTTTGGCCACTGCATGCGAAGAGTTGACTCATTGGAAAAGACCCTGATGCTAGGAGGGATTGGGGGCAGGAGGAGAAGGGGACAACACAGGATGAGATGGCTGGATGGCATCACTGACTCTATGGACGTGAGTTTGGATGAACTCCGGGACTTGGTGATGGACAGGGAGGCCTGTTGTGCTGCAGTTCATGGGGTCGCAAAGAGTCGGACACGACTGAGCGACTGAACTGAACTGAATGTAACATATTACCAGGTTGCAGGAGTTAGGACCTAGACATCTTTGGGGAGGTATGTTTCTGCCTACTGTAACTGGTAGTACTAACTGGTGCCTGACCGCTGGATCGGTTTTCCTTTTCTGTTTAGAATACCTCTGACTTTTCTCTCTTTGATTCATTGAATGCAAGTGAAGTGTTAGGATTCAGAGTCATGAGGGGAAGTTTTGGGGGATAGAGAATTCTAGAAATACTGAAAAAAAATATGCTTAGAATATTGCTTTGTAAAATAGAAAGTCTTTATGTATTTTTGAGTTTAACTACTTTCAATCCTTAATACTAAGGTCCATAGTTTTTCAATACCCAGCAGCAGGAAGTAAACCAGTAAAGAATCAGTTAATTTAGGGTGAAAATATTTCAAGATAAATACTCATTCAGAGCAATAAATTTTAATAATTTATGTGAATTTTGATAATGGATAACATTGTATTTTAATGTTATTTCTTTCCTACTTAGATCATCACGAAGTACGTATATGAGCTTCTGGAAAAAGACTGTAATTTGAAAAAAATATCTATTCCAGTAAGTCCAATTTTTAAAAGTATTTATAGTTCCAAATAAAATATTTTCAATTCAAAGAAAACTTTTGTTTTGGGTTACCTGTGATAAGTTTAAATGTTAAGATCCTAATGTTTTGATATTGATAAAGATAATATTAAATGCCTGTCATTATACTTCATCTCATTGTGTGTAATAGTTCTTAAAAAGTAATATTCTTTAGTGTAAAGTAAAGAAATACTGATTTTCAGTCTTTTTTGAAAGTGGTGTCACAAAAGAACTAGTCTTTCCTCTACCCTTTCTCATTTCATTGGTATAATTTATTTTTACATGTTTATTTGAATAAACCTATGTGCTTTTTCTTGCATTAGACATTTGCTTTCATTTTAATTATTTCTTGATTATTTTAAACTGTGTGTTTCATTTCTGTGTTATTTCCTCTGAACATCCCCAGATTTACTCTTTTTCATAACACTACTCTTCTCCTTAGTGGAAGTTTTTTTTTTTTTTTTTCAAATTTTGCATATTTTGCCATTTCAGAGTGGAAGAGTTTGAAATTTGTTCTCAGATTCAGTTTCTCAAAAGAGCTTTTTTGTTTTTAGTGTACAGTATGAAATATTGAGCTTTTGAATGAAGAAATAGTAACCTTGTGTGTGTGAGATGATGGTAGACTAGATGAGGTGATCTTTACTGTCCTAGACAGTTCTCTGATTTTACAATCTTTATGAACCTCAAAGACTTCATGAAAGTTATTTAAGGCACAAAACTTACAATATTAATAATTTCGTCTACATGAAATTTTGCGTGAAATTCTAAAATTCTTTGGGTAGTGTTATTCTACTATCAAGTGGAGGGATTTAGAATTTTTTAATACTATCCATCCTCCCAAATTACTTCCATAGGTTGATTTTTTTTTTTAATCTCTATTTTATATTTAACTTTCTATAAATAACCTCAAGTACTAGGTCATATTGTTAATTGTTTATCAATTTATTCATTCATTCGACAAATATTTATTTTAGGATGCCAGGCACTGCTCTACATGCTAGTGGCATACTACTCAATGCAGTATTATTCTACGTAATGACTAGGCCAACATTCGTTTATTTGAAAACTTTCCTTCCTTTTGAATTGTGTGAGAACCAAGATTTTAGTATCTTTTTTGAGAATGAACATAAAAGTTGTTTTCTGGATTCACACCTCTTGTTTTGTTTTTGACTTTGCATCTCGTGTCTCACTCTATTAAAATTATACGTTGAATTTGGTCTTCTGGAAAGTCAAGGCAGAATTTTGTCACTTTGTCCAGTCTCCTTTTTTTTGTTAATTCTATGTCTTTTGAAGCTTCTGATGAATGATACTTAAAGAGCCTTAGGTTAATCCATTGTTACAGCACAATTAATTAGTATTGAGTCCTTTAACTTTGCAATACTTCTAGTTCCATTGAACCTTTAAACTCAGTTTAATTCCCTGGGTTTCTAGAACAAATTACAAGATAATTGGCCATATCTGTCATGTTACATAATTGTTTCATTTTTGTGTAGAAAGCCTGAGATTAGATTTAGAAGGACTTGAATTATTTTCCTCTTATTTAAATTTAAATCTAATGTTACACAGAGAAAGCTTTTCATTGTATGAGATCTATAACAACCATTATGACCAATTTGGTTAGTAAAGATTTCCTAATTTTGTAAATGAAAAAGAAACGATTTTTTCATTTTAGCAAATTAATCTGTCCTTAAGTTATCATAACGTATTTTATATAATTATGAGATTTTTCTTCCCTAAAGTATTAGTTTTCTCCTGAGTTCTTTTAAATCCCAAAGCTAGCAGTGAGAGTGGGGTTTATTTTTTGTTCATTTTTTTTTCTAAAGATATACCACCAAATTTTTTTTCTTTTACTGATGATGAACTAAGTTTTAGTTTTATAGTTGAAATATTTAATAAGGCAAGAATTCTTTTTGATTGATAGCACTCTGTAGAAGACCATGATTTGCCAGTAAAGGTCATGATCATGTCTCTCCATGTAAACATGATCACATTTACTCTCCACCTCACATAAATAGGTACAAAATAGTCTCAATTTTAGTATTTCACTCTTGTGTAGAATATTGGATACATGAGTTGACTACAGATTTTCATTTGATTTATTCAATCATATTTAAATAAACTTCAAAATTAGTGATTTTCATAAGTATCCCAAAATGAATTGTTAACTGCTGACCAATTGGTCTTAGGCATTGATTTGTCTATAATAGAGGCGGTACACTGGAATGACCTTTATGTGTATTCCTTAATGAAAGCTCACCTTAGTAAATTACCATTATTAGAAGATAAATGGCTTCGGAACAGCCATTTCGAAAATTACAGATTTCCCTGGTGGTCCAGTGGTTAAGGCTCTGTGCTTACAATGCAGGGGGCGTGGTTTCGATCCCTGGCCGAAGTGCTAAGATCCACACATCCATGCCACGAGATGCAGCCAGAAAGTTAAAAAAAAAAAAAAAAAGACTTAATGAAGAAAACTTTATTTTATTCATTTAGCTATTTTTCTGTTTTAAATTAGCATAACTTGAGAGTAAATGATCAACTGCAGAATCACAGTTCTGCATTTTTTTGAGATGAATATTATTCAATTACCATCTTAAATACTGCTTTTACTCCTTTATCATTAATAGTATTACATTGTTCATTTTTTGTTCCTTAAATAATCTAATGTTCTGATATTTTTTAAATCAACATATTTGGATGTTCAAGTAAAATTTTTGTTCATTTGCTCATAGCTCCCTTAACTTGTTGCCCCTTAAAAAATTCTTTAACAGTATTGTAATATTAAAAAAACACATGTTTACCTTCAGAAAATAAGTACCCTTCCAGTTTTAAAGTGATTGCTGTGGAATTTAATTCCACCTTTAAAAACTGAGGTGCTTGGTTTCAGCGGACTTTGTAGAATAAAAAAAAGAACAGTGGTCAGCACCTTTTAGAAAGTCTATAGCTAGGGTTTTTTTTCATTAAGATAAACAGACGTCCATTTCCATACATACCAGGATCCATCAAGGCCTCACTGACTTTAAGAGACTCTCTTATTTGTGCCTATTTAGACATACTTTTTGGTAAATGAGTGACTGGAAACCTCTGTGGCCTCTGTTTTATTATTCACTGACAGCTTTGCCTTTTCATTTTTCTTTTGTTCTTATTACCATTTCCTTTCTTTTTTCAAGCTGTTTTAACTGAATGATTCCTCTGTTCTCTTATAATGTTCCTAGGTAAAAGGGAGCTTTTCTTTTCAGATTTGGTTTTACTCTGTCTTGCTCTGTCTCCCATCCACTTTTCTTCCTTTATGACTTCAGTCATATCTATTGTTATTCTAGTAATTTGTTTATTCTAGACATCACCTGTGGTAGTGTTGTGTTTCCTACTTCTCTTACATCATATTTAATTACTACTAATAAAGATACAGTTATGTCATTTTGATTCTAAGCATTGTGTAGTCTTTGAAAATTCTCTGTAGTCATGCATTAGTTTAATCTTTCATTTGTGCTTTCTGAGCCAGTCAAGTATTATACCCAAGTTAAGAGGACACGTTGTTTAGTTAAATGCCTTTTATCTAAAGGAAGTCACTGGTGAGGCTTGATTAAGATTCTTTAGTCCAAAAGTTTATTCATTCTTATATAACTTAGTGCCTACAATGTGCCAGCCTTTCTTCTGTACATCTGGTAATATACGGGAGACACAGGTCTGTGCCTTCCTGTACGTTAGTAGAGGAAACAGATGGTTATTAAACAAATATATAAACAGATATAAAGTAAAGCATATTAGGTTGCATTATGTGCTATGGAGGAAAATAAAAGAGGTTGATAGTAGAGACTTCTTCGGGAAGTGTTTAAATGGAGTGGTCAGAGAAGGCCTCACTGACAAGATGCATTTTTTTCGTAAGCCTGTGCCATGCCCTACTTGCTATAATAATTACCTTTTGTGCTGTGTGTACACAGGTGGCTAAGCATCTATTACTGACCAGTCTGATTGTTTTAGAAGTACAAAAATTTTAATTTTTGTCTTGTCCCAGAAGTAGTCGCTGGGCCCGTTTGGAATCCAGGGCATTTAATGGTATTTTTTTTCTTTAGTATTTTGATAATTTTATGAATGTATACTGTTGATGAAGTGAGATGCTATTGCATTGCCCAGCATATGAATTGACCTCTATTTGAGGATGTGTTTATCAATCACCTGTCAAGATATTAACTTCTGGCTCTGACCTGGTCAAACAAAGTCTACCATTCATTGTTACTTGCCACTGCTGATGAGAAATACCACTTAGGGCATGTTATGGCATATGTAATAAAATGTTGGGAAGTTACCGTTTCCTAAAATTCTCTGACTTTTTGAAATCTGAATCTAGTTTAAACCTAAATATTATGTATAATCACAATAACTAAAAATATTCACTTTTCATTCTATAAGTAACTAAGTTACATAAGGTTATCAAAGTATACAGATAGTATTATTTCACAAAGTATTTGTTATATAATCCTGTGTTCACAGTCTGAATAAAATGTCGAAGTCCATTTACATAGAACAGTTGGTGTTTGAATTTTTAAATAGTTCCCTTTCCTACATTTGTTAAAAGCTTAGTAGTTTTCCTCACTAATATATGGTTTTCCAATATGTGTATTCTCCAATTGGGTTTTCTGTTTATTTTAGACACAGCATATTTCTGTTGTGACTTATAGGCTTAATAGCTGTGTGACTTGGGCGAGTTATTTAAACTCTCCAGGCCTCAACTTCTTTGTCTATAAACGAATATAATAATAGTCCCACTTTAATAGAATTGTGATTAATTGAAATAATGTTTTAAAAATATTTAGCATAGTATCTACATTATAGGAAGCACTTAAAAATTTTTCTTTTTTGTAATGATAATATAATACTGATATACAGTAGCAATGGAGAAAGACATAGTTCCAGTATTCTTTTCCATATTTTTATATTTTAATTACTATCATGTCTTTTTGCTCCTCTACCTTATATGTGTTAATCTCTAATGAATATTTTAATTTTATTTTAAAGTTTTTTACTTCCATAATTCTCTAATAGCTGTTCTATAATTTGTATTAACCACTAGTTGTTTTCTCATTTGTGTCTATGATCAAAAAACATTTATTATTTAATTTTTTTTAATTACAGGTAGATGCCACTGAAAGTGAACCAAAGAGTTTTATCTTTATGAGTGAGGATGCTTTGACAAATCCACAGAAACTGATGGTTTTAATTCATGGTAGTGGTGTTGTCAGGGCAGGTCAGTGGGCTAGAAGGCTTATTATAAATGAAGATCTGGACAGTGGCACACAGATCCCTTTTATTAAGAGAGCTATGGATGTAAGTGCAATTTCCTTTATATTTTTTGGCATTTTATAGCTGTTTTATTATGTGTTATAAATTATTTTATCATGTCTTTTAAAAAAATCTTTCCTAAACATAGCCTTATCTTTAAATTGTTAACCATTTTACTTGTAGCGAAAGATTATTCTGCATTATTTTGCAGTTACAGCAAAAAAAAAAAAAAAAAAAAGACATCTTCAGTCTACAGCGATTTAGATACTGTCTTTGAAACGAGTATTTTCAGTTCTAATTTTTGTTTCTTATTGCATGAAATACCACTTTTAAATATCAGTATTACTGAAAATACTTCTGAAAAAAATGACTGCTTTTATAAATCTTCGCCTACCTGATTTAGTGAAGTTAAAAACTAAAGGAAGCCTGCTACATTAAATTATTATTTTATTCTTTAAAAAAAAAAGAGTTGGAATAACTCAGCATTTTTCTGTCATTAAAAATAAATAAATAAAAACTCTTTAGAACCCACAAATACAGTGCTTAAGAATAAGATAAACACAAGATGGTAAATTGTAGTATTTACTGAATTATTTTATTCTTACTTGAATTCAAACTTTTTAGAAGTTGGTATTCTAAAATTGTGTTCAAGATTTTCTTTCCTGTGGTAGTGAAATTGCTTTTTCTGACCTAGCTTTGTTACATCCTAATGTTTGGTGATTTGTTTTACTGTCTCATTCTTAAGTTCTCCAATGAATAGTTAAACTTTGCAAAGTTGGTTTTCTTTCACATGTGAGTAGAAATTTTCTTCAGAAAAAAAATAAAGTGGCATCTTTACTTATAAAACTTTAATATAGGAATGTAAAGTTATTTAGGAATATATGTGTCCATGTATGCTTTATAAGAGCTACATTATTTTATTTTTGTAATTGAAAGAGGTAGGGAATTATTTCATACACTAATGAATGCAAAGGTGAAAGATAATATGTTTCTTACTTTAACTCTGAAATAATAAGATTAGAGCCCAGCTCAGCTCCTAAAGAATATTTTGTTAATAGATTTTGAGACACTTAAAATTCTGTAAGTAGAATTTCATAGGTGAATTGTGTATTTTGTTTCAGTCTTCATAGATATGCAAAGAACACAAAAATATCACTTCTGATTGGTTGCAAATTTCAATGGTGTGTTTTTTAATTAGAACTTAAGTAACTAAAATAAATTTAGTTTATTTTGAAGTAATTCACTTAGTTTGTTATTAAACTTTTATATTTCAGGTTATGAATAGTGAAATAAACTTACACTCTGGCATATTAGTTTATGTTTAGAACAGACCCTGTCAATGTATTTTAAGAACACAGTATGTGAAATGTGATCACAATTCAGTGAATACTTGAAAATATAATTCAGTGAAGAAAATCAGATATTTGTACATATAGGTGCTTGGTAAAATATTTTATGTAAGTTATATTGTCTGTGCTAGTAGATAACTAAGCCTTTCCCATCCTAAAATGTTCTGGTATAAGGTTTTTTGAAGTGAAAGAGTATAGGGGAAACCATCTCAAATACGTTTGAACAAACTATCTGTTGAGATCCCAAACAAGAGGGAGGAAGTTTCATTAGAACAGTCAGTCAGTTCGTTCTTTTAAGTAGAAATATACATTGGAGGGGTTATGGCATTTCATTGTCTTGACTTTTTTCTGCTTTTCTCAATCAGAGCAACTCATGATTCCTGGAAAAAAATACAGCTGATTTCTGAGTTCTTTCGTATTTAGTGTTTATGTTGTATACTTTGAAAATTTCAGGCTATATACTTTATTCTCGATTTTATGAACGTCATTCTGGTAACTTTCTACATGATGAACATTTAAAAATGGTTATCTTTTTTTAATTTAGATATAGTGATTTGTATTCCGTCAGTTTTGCCTTTTCATGATATTTCCCTGGTGATTCTTTATGGGCTGCTCCATGTTTGTATGTGGTTGGAGGGTGTACAGACAGGTAGGGGAAACAATGGAATTTTAGGAAGCAGAAAGAGGAAGACTAATTAGGAGAAAGAAGCTGTCTCATTCTTTCTTTTAAATCAGATTAGCCCCTGCCCCTCTTGTTTTTATTTTTTGGTCTCTTTTTTTCTAAGATTATTTAAAGAAATGTTTCTGTAGTTTATGAAAGGCTGCTGCTGCTGCTGCTAAGTCGCTTCAGTCGTGTCCAACTCTGTGCGACCCCATAGACAGCAGCCCACCAGGCTCCCCCGTCCCTGGGATTCTCCAGGCAAGAACACTGGAGTGGGTTGCCATTTCCTTCTCCAATGCATGAAAGTGAAAAGTGAAAGTGAAGTTGCTCAGTCATGTCTGACTCTTCGCGACCCCATGGACTTCAGCCCACCAGGCTCCTCCACCCATGGGATTTTCCAGGCAAGAGTACTGGAGTGGGGTGCCATTGCCTTCTCTGTTATGAAAGGCAGGGAGCCACTATTCTATTTTCCATGGTCTGTCAATTTTCATATCACAACTGAAGTAAATTCTGATATTTTGCAGGCCAGACAATATTATCTCTATTCAGTGTTAATATATTTATGCTATATTCCTTGCAGATTTTTAGTATAATATTAAAGGTCCCAAAATAGGAGTCATATAATGGTAAGGTTAAAACTTTTTCCCAATAGTAGAACCCTGCCTCTAAGTGAATTGTTTTGTAAAAAACAAAACAAAACTTGTGTTTGTCACTTTGGTAGAAGCAGAAGTGAAGACTGGCACCACTTCCACAATAGCTCCTGAGATTTCTTCCCTGACCCGTGGGCACCATGAGTCACAGCTTGAAAACTACAGATATTCCAATCCTTGTAGTTTAGATACTTAAGAACTTATTTATTAAAAATATATTAAGATTTCACATTGGAGGAATAGTACATATTTGATAAATTCCCATAGTGCTTCTCAGATTGCCATAGCTAATATTTTCAGTGTTTAACAATCTTCAATCCACAGTATTGCAATATATTATTTGGAGTATAAAAGTGTGTATCATATGGCCACGTACTGTATGGATTACAACAAACTGTGGAAAATTCTTAAAGAGATGGGAACACCAGACCACCTGACATGCCTCCTGAGAAATCTGTCTGCAGGTCAAGAAGCAACAGTTAGAACTGGACATGAAACAGACCAGTTGCAAATTGGTAAAGGAGTACGTCAAGGTTGTATATTGTCACCCTGCTTATTTAACTTACATACAGAGTACGTCATGAGAAATGCTGGACTGGATGACGCACAAGATTTCGGAATCAAGATTTCTGGGAGAAATATCAGTAACCTCAGATATGCAGATGACACTACCCGTATGGCAGAAAGTGAAGAAGAACTAAAGAGCCTCCTGATGAAAGTGAAAGAGGAGAGGGAAAAAGTTGTCTTAAAACACAACATTCATAAAACTAAGATCATGGCATCTGGTCCCATCACTTCATGGCAAATAGATGGGGAAACAGTGGAAACAGTAAGAGACTTTATTTTCTGGGCTCCAAAAATCACTGTAGATGGTGACTGCAGCCATGAAATTAAAAGACGCTTACTCTTGGAAAGAAAGTTATGACCAACCTAGATAGCATATTACAGAGTCTAGTCAAAGCTATTGTTTTTCCAGTAGTCATGTATGGATGTGAGAGTTGGACTATAAAGAAAGCTGAGCACCGAAGAATTGATGCTTTTGAACTGTGGTGTTGGGGAAGACTCTAGAGAGTTCCTTGTACTGCAGGGAGGTCCAACCAGTCCATCCTAAAGGAAATCAGTCCTGAATATTCATTGGAAGGACTGATGTTGAAGCTGAAACTCTAATACTTTGGCCACCTGATGCGGAGAACTGGCTCTTTTGAAAAGACCCTGATGCTGGGAAAGATTGAAGGCAGGAAGAGAAGGGGACGACAGAGGATGAGATGTGGATGGTATCACCGACTCAATGGACATGAGTTTGCGTAAACTCTGGGAGTTGGTGATGGACAGAGAGGCCTGGCGTGCATGGGGTCGCAGAGTCAGACACGACTGAGCGACTGAACTGAATTATTCAGTGTCTAATTGTGCAGTTAGGTATTTACTCATACTTCTTTGAACTTTTCTTATTTGCATATTTTCAGGCATTTTAGTTGATCTCTATAAAAAGGGCAAAGAAAATAGGACACATAAGTCGTTTCATTCCTAATTGCAGGAGTTGGATTCGAGTGCAAAATTTAAGGAGTCATTCACTCTCAGGATGCGCAGTCCTTGTAGGTCCCTGAGAGTGAGTGCCTCCTTAAATTTTGCACCTTAGGCATCTCACTGATCTGTCCCTGTCCATGCTTTGACTGATTGGGATGTATATACTGTCAAAAAGTTTTATGGGGAATGGTCTGGAAGCCCCTATAGGTCAAATTTTTACCATGCACCAGAAACTCCTGGAAAGCTCCTTGGACCAGATTGCCCTGTTCAGATCCCAGATTTTAATTCAGAAGGTCTGGTTGGGGCCTGAGCATTTATATATCTGAGAATATCTGTTCCCCTGTTGATTGGGCACCACACTAAGAACAGCTGGGATAGGTAATACTGTTTGGAATGGTTGAGAATTTATGTATACTTTTCAGGCTCTAGGTGTAAATAGATAAGGTAGAACTTGATGAGAATTATATTTAGTATGACAGAGCATGAGAAGTTCTAAAAAATATTTTATAATAGAATCAGTGAAGTAAAAGTTTAAATGATAAAAACATACTTTGAAATTACAAGTGATTCGTATCCAACATGACTTAAAATTTATAATTGTAATAATTTCACGAGAAATCTAATAACTCCACTAAACCAACTTTTAAAAATTTCTCATATTTGGATTATTCAGAAGAATCTGCTATTTCCATAATTAATTACTTTGAATATAACTTTCATATTGTTATATCTAAGTTTTAAAGACTAATGCTATTTTTATCAATGTAATTTATACAGTTTGGGTTCTATGACATGGTGGACTGAGGCTCTTCTTCCTCACTCTCAAAGTAATGGAATAAACCATAGTAACAACAAAAATATTAAATACCTAAAAGTGAAAGTTACTCAGTCGTGTTCAACTTTTTGCGACCCCACGGACTGTGCAGTCCATGGAATTCTCCAGGCCAGAATACTGGACTGGGTAGCTGGTCCCTTCTCCAGGGGATCTTCCCAACCCAGGGATCAAACCCAGGTCTCCTGCATTGCAGGTGGGTTCTTTACTGGCTGAGCCACCACAGAAGCACGTTAAATACCTAGTTATGTTCAAAGGATAGAAAAGGAATCTTTAAATGTCTGACTCCAGGAGAAAACTTAAAGCCACAATGGCAAGTCCCTGTAGGGTGTGGCAGCACAAAGGGGAGATATGATGAGATATAAAACCTGGCCCCCAAAGGGCCTAACAACACAGCTCTGAGCCTGAGACGAAGCATGTAAAACTAAGACCAATGTATATTGCTAGTGCCCTGGAAGCATCTGCTTTCTTAGTTTTTAAGGTGCAAAAATTAGTTTGCTAAAGTGCTAGGGAGAATGCATAAACAGCCTCTCTCTTGAGAAATAGAAGCCAAAGATCCTAACCCAAAGGTATATTTGGATTTGCAGTTTGAATTTAGACAACTTAATTAGTTTGGGAATTTAAGCAATGTATATTCGTGTAAAAATGGATTCTGGACTGATGAAACTTCTGGAGTACCTGGTAAAGTTCCAATAGCAAACTTTACAATCCAGGGTGACTCCCTAATAAAGAATAATTTGTAGTCAGAAACTAAAAATCATTTGAGGAACTGATTATCACAAAGAAAAGTCAAATCAAGCAACTGTAACACACAGTTGAAAGAAGAATTAATAAAAGCTACAATTGAGGAACATAGTATGTAGGATAAAGCAGAGAAAACCTGAGAAAAACATTATGATAGATAAAATGTCATGGAGAATAGAATGTTCATGTTAAATTGCTTCATTCATGTCCAGCTCTTTGTGATCCTATGGACTATAACCTGCCAGGCTCCACTGTACATGGGATTCTCCAGGCAGAAATATTAGAGTGGGTTGCCATTTCCTCCTCCGGGAGATCTTTCATGTGTAGGGATTGAACTCATGTCTTCTGCAGCTCCTACACTGTAGGTGGATACTTTACAGCTGAGCCACAGGGGAAGCCCCATGGAGAGTAGAATAAGATCTAGTAATCCTCTAATATACATTTCAGAAAAGCAGCAGAAAAGAATGGGAGAAAAAATCTATATATTAGTGTAGAGTGTCTATGAGAATAAAGACACAAGTCCTAGTAGAAGGAGCATGTCATATCTTGAGCAAGACAGATACATCTACACTTAAAACTTACTAAAACATCAGAGGATACAAGCATATAAACTGAAAAATCAAGTAGAAAAATGGTATATATCAAAATAAAGATTATCCTGGACTGGAAAAGGAGAGTTTTCATCCAATCCCAAAGAAAGGCAATGCCAAAGAATGCTCAAACTGCTGCACAATTGCACTCATCTCACATGCTCGTAAAGTAATGCTCAAAATTCTCCAAGCCAGGCTTCAGCAGTACGTGAACTGTGAACTTCCAGATGTTCAAGCTGGTTTTAGGAAAGACAGAGGAACCAGAGACCAAATTGCCAACATCTGCTGGATCATCGAAAAAGCAAGACAGTTCCAGAAAAACATCTATTTCTGCTTTATTGACTATGCCAAAGCCTTTGACTGTGTGGATCACAATAAACTGTGAAAAATTCTGAAAGAGATGGGAATACCAGACCACCTGACCTGCCTCTTGAGAAATCTGTATGCAGGTCAGGAAGCAACACTTAGAACTGGACATGGAACAACAGACTGATTCCAAATAGGAAAAGGAGTATGTCAAGGCTGTATATTGTCACCCTGCTTATTTAACTTATATGCAGAGTACATCATGAGAAATGCTGGTCTGGAAGAAGCACAAGCTGGAATCAAGATTGCTGGGAGAAATATCAATAACCTCAGATATGCAGGTGACACCACCCTTATGGCAGAAAGTGAGGAGGAACTAAAGACCCTCTTGATGAAAGTGAAAGAAGAGAGTGAAAAAGTTGGCTTAAAGCTCAACATTCAGAAAACGAAGATCATGGCATCTGGTCCCATCACTTCATGGGAAATAGATGGGGAAACAGTGGAAACAGTGTCAGACTTTATTTTTTTGGGCTCCAAAATCACTGCAGATGGTGACTGCAGCCATGAAATTAAAAGACGCTTACTCCTTGGAAGGAAAGTTATGACCAACGTAGATAGCATATTGAAAAGCAGAGACATTATTTTGCCAACAAAGGTCCGTCTAGTCAAGGCTATGGTTTTTCCAGTAGTCATGTATGGATGCGAAAGTTGGACTGTGAAGAAAGCTGAGCGCCGAAGAATTGATGCTTTTGAAGTGTGGTGTTGAAGAAGACTCTTGAGAGTCCCTTGGACTGCAAGGAGATCCAACCAGTCCATTCTAAAGGAGACCAGTCTTGGGTGTTCATTGGAAGGACTGATGCTAAAGCTGAAAGTCCAATACTTTGGCCACCTCATATGAAGAGTTGACTCATTGGAAAGGACCCTGATGCTAGGAGGGATTGGGGGCAGGAGGAAAAGGGAACGACAGAGGATGAGATGTGGATGGCATCGCCGACTCGATGGGCATGAGTTTGAGTGAGCTCCCGGAGTTGGTGATGGACAGGGAGGCCTATTGTGCTGCGATTCACGGGGTTGCAAAGAGTCGGACAGGACTGAGCGACTGAACTGAACTGAATCCTTTGTCACCTGTTAGTTCTGTTCCCTAGATGTAATATCTCTGAATACTTTTTGCTTTTACTTATATTCTCTGTATCCATATTTTTAAATTATAATGCTGTCTCTTCACTTATCAGTCACTTTCTGTTATGGCCAATAAGAATCTCTTTCCCATTCCCACAGTTCCTGGATTGGTTCAGCAATCAAACTTTACAATATTACTGCTACTTTAATATTGCTTATGGCTGAGCCAGGTAGATACTATGGTTGCTCTTCATTTCTGCTACAAGTTTACTTTCATAGAATTAATAATTTCCTAATTATTTTTTGTGTTTTCTTTGTAATAGTTGTCTGATTGGCCTCTCTGTAATTTTTTACACGGTCAAAGTTACCAGACAGTCTTATAGTTTCATGTTCATCTGGAGAGCTTTCTTCTGGAACTCTTGAACTTTGTTTTAATCTTGACTACTTACTTTTGAAGCCTGCCTACGTGTCTCTCATCCTGGGACTCCACTTAGATTCTCTCTGATATTTGACCTGTTTTCCTGGATCTAATGACTCTAGCTTTTTCGATATATGCCCACATTTTGTTGGAATCAAAGAGTGAGTACAAGATCAATTTTTGAAACCTTGTATTTTTGAAAAATGCCTTTATTTTACTTGCTTATTTTAGTAATTCATCTAGGTATAGAAATGCAATTTGAAAATTATTTTTATTCTGAAATTTGAAGGTTTCATTTCATTGCCATTTAACTTGCATCGTTTTAATCGATATGTCCAGTATCATTCTGATCTTGAATCCTTTTGTTTCCCTCCATGGAATTTTCTCTTCCTTCTCTCTGGTGTTAAAAAATTGAATCATACTGCTTTTAAGAAGGTTTCTACACCTTGGTGTGATTATTTTTATTATTACTATTCTTCATTGTATTGGGGACATGGTGATTCCTTTCAGTCTGTGCTAAGCTCGCATGATCCTCCATTCTGAGAACAATGTTTTTTTGTGTGTTGTTTCATGATAATTTTAATCTTCTCTTTCTGGAATTATTGTTTGCTTTTGGAGTTCTGAACTGAGTCTCTAATTGTCTTATCTAATTGACTATACTTTCTCTCTGCTTTTCCATCTATTTTTACTTCTAGTATCTAGTTAACTTTTAGCCCTGTAGAATTTTTAAAGTTCTTCTATCAAATTTGGTTATGGAGCTCTCTTCATTTTGCAGAGTTCTGCCTTATGCCTGATTTGAGCCCTGTCTCCCTCTTCGCGTCCCTTGATCTGTACTCTCCTACTCCTTCCCTGAATATATTTCTCTAAAGAAAAGATCTCTCATCTCTTACAGGGTTGGCTGCACAATATGAGAATTTCACCTGGGTTTTGATTTTTAGGCTTTGTTTTCTTAGTTTGTTTGACTTTGGGTTGATGGAATAATTGCACCTTATGGATCGAAGGCCAACCTCTCTTTTCCAAGACAAGTAGTATTCCAAATTCTGAGTTTCCCTGAAATTCAGTGGGTGAGTTGGCTCACTTCTAGTTATTACTTATCTCCAGGGGCACTATGTTCGAATTTCCGCTGAATACAAAACAAATTCTGTCAGCTTACTGCCTTCCAAGAATTTATTGACATTTGTATCTTCTCTTCTCTCCCTTACCATTAGTTTTGTCCTAATGGATTAACACCACCCCTATGTTAAAATATCTTTTTATTTAATTTTTAAATGGCAATATATTAACATGGTTCAGGAATCAAATAATATGTAACAGTATGCATTGAAAAGTAAACCACCCATATTTCTTAAAAGGAATATTTTAGTGTGATTTGTGGAAGGAGTAGAGATAAAAAAGAATTCAGTGTAGCATTTAATTACATTTTTATGTGGTTGTTTCAGTGATTGGTGGTCACTGTACAACTCCCATGTTTTTTAAACAAATAACATTAAAATAATTTTCTATATAACAAAATGCTTTGTAAACCTCAGGAAATGACATCCTTGGTAGCAGTATCCATCACAGTAGATTATTTTAGGATTTTTTTTTTTTTTTTAGAAATCACTGTGATTATAAGATGATTAAATAAAAGACCACAGAAACTGTTGCTTGACTCTGATATCAATTGCATGCTTTGAAAGCTAATTTAGAGTTTTTTAGCTTTCTAATCCTTTGAAACAATAGTTTAGCTTTTCTATTCTGGCTGTCAACTTTTTGATTTCTCATTTCTTAACTCCATTTTGGGTTTCCTCCCCCCACTCCCATTTTGACAGACATGTTTTTTAAGCTGATTGATTATAGTTTTAGGATTTTTTTTTTCCCCCACAAATGTACATGGAGTCATTATAGGTGGTTATCTAAAATAGGATATGATTTTTCCCAGTAATTTGAGTGATAAATTTTTGGTAACTCCTCCTAATTACTGCCTTTATTTTCTAGTCATCCAACTAAGTACTGAAAGACCTTGGTATTTGAACATAAGTATTGACAGAGTTGGTGCCATGGAAATTTTAAGAGGATTCTAGTGGGCACTGATGGTTTCTAGATGGTAGTTAGAAGTCCTGTATCAATATAGGGCATAGCTTTTATTTTTCACTGTAGCAATGCCATGTGGGATAAGGAAATGGCAACCTACTCCAGTATGCTGCCTGGGAAACCCCATGGACAGAGGAGACTGGCAGGCTACAGTCCATGGGGTCATAAAAGAGTCTGGACTTAGTGACTAAACAGCCATGCCATCTAGCCCCTCATGAGTAGAATATAGTTTGGCAGGGGATGTATGTTTAAGACATCAGAGACCTCAAAAATGTGATAATTGCTTGGATCTTTTAGCTCTATTTTTGTTGAAATGACTTAAAGTCTTTTGTGCTTTTTTAAAAATATAGTCATCTAGAGTATCTGGAATTAAAGAAATGCTTATTAAAACAAGGTGCCAACTTTCAGCATATAAGATTGGCAGATAAATTGGCAATAAATTGTACGATAGTACCAAGTTTAGATATTGGTGGGAATGTAAACTAAAGCAGTTTTTAAGATGGCAATTTGATTATATCTCTCCAAATTAAATACATATATTAATGTTTGATGCCAAATTCCATTAGTAGGAATTTACACTAGACCAGGATACAGAGTGTATGTACAAGGACGCTCATCACAGTAGTCTGTAATAATTCCAAAACTTCTACCTACCTAAATACTCACCAGTTGCAGACTGTTTATTAAATGACATTATATTCATATCATGGAAGACTATATAGTTTTTCAGAAGATTGAGTTATATGTGTTCATGAGAATGTATGTATATATATATATGTGTGTGTGTGTGTGTGTGTGTGTGTGTTCATTCACATGAAATGTCAGAGTTATCAGATGAAAACCTAAGAATGAGGTGATTTGTTAAGTGCACTTACATATGCATATTTATGTACCTGCATACATGCATGTACATTGATGTTCCTGGCGTGTGTGCGCTCAATTATACACACACATCAGGAACATCCCAAAGTCTATACAAGAAACCATCGGGTTTCTTCTTTTGCCTTTCATTTTCAGTTTTCCTGTTGAATTATTATTTTTTTAACCTTGAGCAGGTATTACTTTTATAATTTTTTAAAATACTATTTTTAATTAAAAATTTTTAATAAAATGTTCATGAAGTATACTATACTAATATTGTAGCTATTCATTTAACCATTTCTAAAAGAGTTTAAAGGTTTGATTATAAATCTACATTACACTTTAAATAATTATTGATTTTCCCCTCAGATACTGGCTGAATTTAGATCACTATAATTTGCATTTCAAACCTTTTAAAAATAAATGCTGTTTTTTCTCTTTGAAATATGGGCTGCTAAACTATAGGTTGAAACCAGGAACACTGATTTCAGATTTTAAAAGTAAACTTTGAGAGAAGCTATAAATGAATCAGAGAAAATATAAGCTCTTAACATTATAGTCTTCATAAAAGATTGCTCAAGTCAAGAATTCCAGAAAAGGTTAAAAGCTTAGCTGAACTGACAAGGTATATGAGGCCACAGCAGCCCCCATGCCAGCAAAAGAAAACAATGAAATGACAGCTCGAGTGTTTGGAGAGAGGTTGTTAATGACAGCTTATTCCTTCATGATTTCAACTCTTGACAGAAGACAGGTCTGCTCGTTGTATCATGGCAGATATATCATTACCTTCTGGCCTTGTCATGAGTGAATTGGGGGGAAGAAAAACGACGTTCAGTTTTGAAAATCCAATTACCTTCTGGAATTTTGGTCACTGTTTCTGAGATAGATGTGAATGAGCCATTCTGTGATGATAGCTCTTTGCATCTAGATTGTTCTCCAGTATTGAGCTAATTAACTAATTAAGCGTATACTTAAGCTTCTCCTATAGTCAAGTGGAAAACTAGCTCTGACAGCGTAGAGCACCTTGATATTCTGACATCATCCCAAGAAAGATATTGTAAGGCCTCTCATGTCTTATTTCTATTCCTTTAACCTGTGTGCCTTCCTGACTTCAAATAACTGTTAAAGTAGACCTAGGCCTTTTTTGGCTAAGTGCAAGAGAAAAAAATACTAGATTTTAAAACAATTAATACCATTTTGCATGAAAAAAATTTGTTTATAAATTATAATTTGATTATAAAATAGCCAGTTTCTCGGTTACATGCATATTTGAATTCTTCTGTTTTTTTTTTTTTTTCCTTTTTTTTTTTTGGCTACCTAGGAAGTGACTCTGGAGACTTAGAAAGAGAGGGTGTGGCTTTTGAAAGTACACTGAAAGCCTTGGGGTGTGTGTATGATAAGAATTTCAATGGGGGTTGAAATGAGTTTAAATGCATAGAAAGCAAACATAAAAATCTTGTTTAATTTCTGTCATGTTTCCTTTTGAGTCACTCTGATGTCTTTTTCAAATCTGCTTTACTCCTGAGCTTTGTGCTACTGTATCCATGATCAGTATTTTTTCCCTTTTTATTTCGTTTTAACTGCTGATCCCTTTTCTGTGGTTCTTCCTTTAATATCAGCTGAAGCAGTTTGAATTGCTGAATCAAAGCTGTTTTGGGAGTGAGAGAGTGTATAAGATTGTGCAGGGTGAGATTCTCTGGGTAGAAGGTAACACCTCCTGCAGTTATAATCAATGCCCTGGACACTTTCAAAGATTGAAGAAGCCATGGCTTGCTCCAGGGTTAAACTTTTAAAATAACTTCCCTAGAGAAAAGCATCATCAATAAAATGGACTAATTAGTTGACAATTCTTGGTACCCTAGTTTACAAGAAAATATTAAATAAGTTAGTTTTGCATTTTTCACTTCACTTTTGGTTTTTTTTGGGTTTTAGCCTTTTATACTTTTATCTTGAGCATCATTTTTTAAAAACAGTACTTCTAGTATTTACCAGTTTATCCCCTAAGTTATTTTAATTTGCGAAGAACTAAAATGGACAGTGTCACCCTTTAGTAGTTGGAAATAGTCTAAACTTGAAATAATCAAGGCTGGAAATTATGAAAGGTAGCTAATTTGTGAAAGTATGCTGTGCACTGTTAAGTCACCAAGCTTTAAATTAAATTTACTATATTTACATAAAAACTGAACTATTTTAAAGAAATGTTTAGTGAATATTAGGATAAACAATAGTTTCAAGGGGACTAGTTCAGTAGCATTTCATGTGTAATGTTATTTGTTGGTGATTTTTTTTCAGCTGTTTACATGATATGAATAAAAGGCATATTTTAAAATATTAATACCTAGATAAATTGCCTATTTCGATGTAGAAGTTCTAACTAATGCCAAATTATGACTTAAAGACTTAATATGAAAAAGACACATCCACTACCTACTTTTTATTTGTAATATAATTTGCTAAATTAAGACTGAAGTTCTGTAGTAATTCTGAATAGTATAATAACAGACTAGTATTTTAACTTTTTTTTTTAATATAGAGCATGTAGTCTTTTGGTTTCCTGTGCATAAATCATACCTAAAAGCTGCAGTTATAAGAATTAGGTGAAGTATCTTAGCATATGTTGTATATTTAGAATTATGTACTTCTATATTTTAAAATAAACTTTTTATCAATTTAAATATAAATATAATCAGTAATAACGTACTCCAAGTATGGAATCAGATGTCAACAATCAGATGTCAACAATCTTAGGATTTGTGTTTATAATCCTATTGAAAAGGAGATCATACCTTGTTTATGAAATGGATATACAAAGATGACTATACCTTATGAAGTGTGAAGGCTGTGGAAGAAGGCTTCGGAAGAAGGAGTAAAGTAGTAGTAATAAAAATTGAAAACACCAATCATATTGTATTAGGTATACATGCTACAATTTTAAAAAAGCATAACTGATATATGGAAGTTCCTTGGTGGCCTAATGGTTAGGATTCTGGGCTTTTACTGCCATTGCCTGGGTTTAGTCCCTGGTTGGGGAACTGAGATCCTGCAAGTTGCAGGGCACCGCTGATAAACAAAAAAAAACTGATACCATTTCAGAGTCATGTACATTTGATTTTTATAAGATTTAAGCCAATTTAGGTTAGAAATGCCATACAGAAATGATAAAGCATAGCAAACTATTATTTTTTGTTAGCTAGAGTTTAAATTATAATGAACATACAATGCTATTAAACTTGGAATGAAAATAAGTTATTTCACAATTTATAATTTTATAAATCAGAACTACAGAATGAAATAGTCTCTTAATCACTGGAGAGAACTAATATTTGTTTGAAGCTCTCCTTTGACCTCTTATTTGTGCAGTAAAGCAGTGATAATGGTAAGTCATACAAGTGTATATCCAAAAGAAACTAATTTAAAAAGGGGAAATACTGTTAAGTAAGCAGTTCAACTTTGCTTTTCTTTTAGATAATGAAGACCATTGCTTTTGTTATTATTTTCAGTTTTCCCATATTTAATAGTGTGACTGGAGGTTTTAAAAGAGTTCTTTTCAGTTTTTATCTTTAAGCCTATTTAAAACAATTCCACTGGCAATAGTAAAGAACCCACCTGCCAGTGCAGGTTAGGCATAAGAGACGTTGGTTCGATCCCCAGGTCTAGAAGATCCCCTGGAGAAAGGAATGGCAATCCACTCCAGTATTCTTGCCTGGAGAATCCCATGGACAGAGGAGCCTGGCAGGCTACAGTCCATAGGGTCACACAGAGTCAGACAGGACTGAAGCGACTTAGCACAGCACCACACCATTAAGTTATCTTTATGATTACACAGGGAATGGAAATCTAGTTAGCAATAAAAGAATCAGTTTGATATAAAGCTGTATATGTATGCATTTATATTTTTTGTTATGGTACAGCTTGAACATAGATTGTAAAATGATAATGTATTTAATGATGATCAATATCTTTATTATTAAAAATAGGTAGGTTTTGGACATACTCATGGTTGCATCATATATACACACACACATGCCTTCATCCATATACATATCTTTGTATACTGAAATTCCAAATTGCTAACCCAGTAGTGTTGATTTTTGGAAAAAATAAATAAATAAATCAACCATTATTTGAAAGGCTTGTCAATTCTGTTGGGAAATGAGTACTTGCTTATTCATACCATGAACTGCATAGTCGAATAAAATTATCTTTATTTACAATGATCTGGTCTTCAAATATTTAAAAGAACATTTATCTATAGAAACAACAATATTTTGAAGCTTTCTTAAGGAAAGTTTAATGTACTTCTTAGTTTGCGTTTTCTGATAGTAAGAAAATGTCTTTTCATTGAGCTTTTTCTTGCACATTTACTAAGTATTGTGATGGTTTGAATGGTGTATGTTGTTTGTGATCAAAAACTTACAGAAGTTAAATGTGTCTATCAGAACAACCTTAAAACTATTGGTAATTTTTTTTCCTGGAAATTAACAAATTATAACATCAAAGCCTGCATAGCGAGGTATGTAGTGGGTCATTTGCTGCTTCAGGCGTTTTCTTTCCCTCAGGATGCATTTGTTTAGTTCCTCTCACTTTGTGCCTGTGGCACTGCATGGGGAAATGCAGACATGCTCTTCTCCTCCAAGGAATCTCAGGAGTGGAGGGTAACTTACACAAAATTAATAATTGGTGTTGCTTTTTCATTATCGCCTATCCATGGCAATTTGCACTGTTCACTTTAAAGGAAGAAACTGAGTGGTGTAAAAAGTACTTACAGCAAATACATTAACAAGTTTAAAGCCATGAGCCAGTTTTAAAAAGGAAATTTTGAAATAGTACTGTATAAGTAATTAAAAATATTGATCCAGTAATTTTGGTTTAATAAAATTCTAAAATTTAATATTAAAAGGCCACCTGATGGATGCGAAGAGCTGACTCGTTTGAAAAGACCCTGATGCTTTGAAAGATTGAGGGCGGGAGGAGAAGGGGATGACAGAGGATGAGATGGCTGGATGGCATCACCGACTCAATGGACATGGGTTTGAGTGAACTCCCGGAGTTGGTGATGGACAGGGAGGCCTGGCTTGCTGCGGTTTATGGGGTCACGGAGTCGGACATGACTGAGCAACTGAACTGAACTGAATCTTAAAAGTGAAAAACAATTGTAGTGTTTAATTTTATGAAGACTAAATTAAAAGAGTTTGTTCATTTAGCCAGAGAAGAGTTTTGGCTATTGGAATTTACCTATTAGACATTTTCGGAGAAGGCCCTGGCACCCCACTCCAGTACTCTTGCCTGGAAAATCCCATGGACGGAGGAGCCTGGTAGGCTGCAGTCCATGGGGTCGCTAAGAGTCGGACACGACTGAGCAACTTCACTTTCACTTTTCACTTTCATGCGTTGGAGAAGGAAATGGCAACTCACTCCAGTGTTCTTGCCTGGAGAATCCCAAGGACGGCGGAGCCTAGTGGGCTGCCGTCTATGGGGTCGCACAGAGTCGGACACAACTGAAGAGACTTAGCATAGCATAGCATAGCATTAGACATTTTATTTTTAGTCTTCGGGTGACTAATTTTGCTTAAGCATTTTGTTTCAACACATTACAGAAACAATTTTATGTAACTTTGAGACTTGACAGTTGTGTGACTTGGTCAAGTGTTTTGAACTGTGTACAGAAATGATTTTATAGGAGAGAAAGATTAAGATACTTTTGAAAAGAAATTATATATACACACATATATAATAAATAAATGTACAGTCTTAATTTCATTTTTCTTTTTTTTCCTGAGAACTTTTTCACTAGCTCTAATACTGCTTCTTAAATGAGGTCTTTTTCCATTTTAGATAAATTTGAATTGTTTTATGACAAAGTTTTACCATTAATTATTTTAGGGAATTTTCTGGTGGTCCAGTGGTTATAATTCTGTGTTTTCATTGCCAAGGGCATAGGTTCAATCCCTGATCAGGGAACTAGTAATCCCACAAGCTGTATAACAAGGTCAAAAAAAATATTTTTTTTTAATTTTCTTAAGCATTTCTAAGTCACATCATAGTCTCATCTTGAGCTTCTGCAACTCAATTTGTTACTTGTATAAGGAATGATATCAATAAATTAAGCCTCCTAAATACTCCAGCTTTAGATAGTATCCTATTTTTTTATTTAGAATACAGGTACCACACTGAAGCCTGTAACAGCTCGTATTATAATGGCAATGCTATTTGTCAAACTTTATATGTGTGCTTTTGTTTCCCTCTAAACTGTGACCTCACTGAGGGCAGGGTCCATGTATCTTTACCATTTTATGCAGTTAAGCGGATAAGAACACAGGGTTAACTAAACATTCTTGGTGCCAATTTTAGCTTTGTGACCTAAAAGCTGTGTGACTTGGTCAAGTGTTTTGAACAATGTAGTCTTGTCCATAGAATGATCATCATAATGATACCAAACTCATAGAATTATCCTTAAGATTAAATGACAAAATATACAAAAAGCACTTACGTTTGTGCCTGAAGTGGATCTTTAACCTTTTTATGAATGAAGGGAAAAAAGAATTTTCATTAGCAAAAGAGATAGATATGATGGCTTATTGGCAGGTACCATCTTATTTTGTTAAATCTATTAAAAGATAATAACATATGACTTCAGTTTTCTTCTTAAATAGGAACATGGTCCATGTAAGTTCTTTTTGTTAATAAATGTTAATAGTGATAAAGGTGGAGATGGTAGTTATTTAGCCTTTTATCTTATTTTTGGTTTGTTTTTTCCCTTTTCCTCTACAAATCCTGCCACTTTGTATCTTATGCCTCTAAGAGTAGGACTGTCTCTCTTGAGCATCTCGTTGTATTGACAGTGATTTTTCTAGGTCAAAATTATTAACTATTCTGTGGACCCAAAGGACATGGGATTAAGTTGTTTTTAGCACTGCTTTGGAGCTGCAGGTGGGCTTCTAATGTCAACCTCCAGGGGTAACTGGAGGATATGAAACGTAAGCCTTCTGAAAATGACTTTTTTAAACCAGAGTCATTAATGGCAAAATTTTTTTTCTAACCTCTTCCTTTGTAAAATCCATCCTATTCATCCAGCAGTCCTCCAGTTCTTCTATAGGTGCATCAAGGATTTATTGAGCACCAGGCACTATTGAAGTTTAGGGAGGTGCAGTATTAATTAAAACACAGTGCCTGTCCTCAAGACTTCGTGGTTTAATGAGGGTTGCCAGTGAATTTGGTGCAGTGTGGTATGTGCCAAAACTGTACGCATAGCGTATCGTGAGCATGTTGAAGTGATCTCTTAATGCCATCTCTACGGAAATACTTCCCAGAAGAAGTAATCTTTCCATAGAATCCTCAGGTATGAGTAGGCACTTGGAGGTGGAGAGAGGTTTTCCAGACAGAGGGGTTAGGTGAATATAGTTTGAACACAGATTGTGATGTGAGAGGACGAGTGTGAGACTGAGGCTGTAGACATCATCAGGACCAGGTGTGTCCTTTTAAGGTATTTGTGAATTTGTGTTTAAGGCTTACAGAGCAGTATTGAATAGTTACTAAATAGGGAAATGACATGTCAAATTGTGTTTTAGATGGTTAAATCTGGCACAAACCTGAACAGTGGCTTCAGTGACCAGTAAGATATTATCAACATAACACACGTGAGCAAAAATGGTAGATTAAACTGAGGAGCCAGGAGGAACGAATAGAACTGGAGAGATACAGAGTTATGATGATTGATTGTCAGTGGGAAGTGAAAGAAATAAAAGGCTCAAGTATGATACCTGGATTTCTGATTTGTCTAATAGGGGAGATGGTAGTTATCAATAAATGAGTTGATGAATACTCAAGAGGAGTGGTATTTAACACTCAGGGAGTTGAAAATCTTATTTCGGATATGCTGTTTTTGAGGTGTATATGCCACCATATTCTTTCCAGTTGACTCTCATAGGATGCTTTTGTTGATTTTTGCCAAAATCTTGCATCCATAGCCATCCTGTGGTTACAACTAACATCGTCAATTGTGATGTGATTTGAACAGTTCAGTTCAATTCAGTCGCTCAGTCATGTCTGACTCTTTGCGACCCCATGAATCGCAGCATGCCAGGCCTCCCTTGTCTATCACCAACTCCCAGAGTTCACCCAAACTCATGTGCATCGAGTCGGTGATGCCATCCAGCCATCTCATCCTCTGTCGTCCCCTTCTCCTCCTGCCCCCAATCCCTCCCAGCATCAGGGTCTTTTCCAGTGAGCCAACTCTTCGCATGAGGTGGCCGAAGTATTGGAGTTTCAGCCTCATAATCAGTCCTTCCAATGAACACCAAGGACTCGTCTCCTTTAGGATGGACTGGTTGGATCTCCTTGCAGTCCAAGGGACTCTCCAGAGTTTTCTCCAACACCACAGTTCAAAAGCATCAATTCTTCAGCACTCAGCTTTCTTCACAGTCCAACTCTTGCATCCATACATGACCACTGGAAAAACCATAGCCTTGACTAGACGGACCTTTGTTGGCAAACTAATATCTCTGCTTTTTAATATGTTATCTAGGTTGCTCATAACTTTCCTCCCAAGAAGTAAGCATCTTTTAATTTCATGGCTGCAGTCACCATCTGCAGTGATTTTGGAGCCCCAAAAAATAAAGTCTGACACTGTTTCCACTGTTTCCCCATCTATTTCCCATGAAGTGATGGGACCAGATGCCATGATCTTCGTTTTCTGAATGTTGAGCTTTAAGCCAACTTTTTCACTCTCCTCTTTCACTTTCATCAAGAGGCTTTTTTTAGTTCTTCACTTTCTGCCATAAGGGTGGTGTCATCTGCATATCTGAGGTACTGATATTTCTCCCGGCAATCTTGATTCCAGCTTGTGCTTCTTCCAGCCCAGCGTTTCTCATGATGTACTCTGCATATAAGTTAAATAAGCAGGTGACAATATACAGCCTTGACGTACTCCTTTTCCTATTTGGAACCAGTCTGTTGTTCCATGTCCAGTTCTAACTGTTGCTTCCTGACCTGCATACAGGTTTCTCAAGAGGCAGGTCAGGTGGTCTGGTATTCCCATCTCTTTTAGAACTTTCCACAGTTTATTGTGATCCACACAGTTAAAGGCTTTGGCATAGTCAATAAAGCAGAATTAGATGTTTTTCTGAAACTCTCTTGCTTTTTCCATGATCTAGCAGATGTTGGCAATTTGATCTCTGGTTCTTCTGCCTTTCCTAAAACCAGCTTGAACATCTGGAAGTTCATGGTTCACATACTGCTGAAGCCTGGCTTGGAGAATTTTGAGCATTACTTTACTAGTGTATGAAATGAATGCTTAAAATGATTGCCAAACTTAAAGAATGTGTACTTAATATTATATGTGATTCACAGTGTCACAGCTATAGACAAGACAAACTGTTACATTTAATCTGTATAATTAAGATTTTAACTTCATGTTCTTAAGCCTAGACTATCAACAAAACAATAAATGAAGCCCTTATTTGTAGTGTTTGCCAATTTCTATGGTATAAGTACTCATATAAAAGCCATGGATAATTTCAAGCTGCCAGTCTATTGTTATTGAACATAGAGTTGGGAAGAAATATACAATATTTCATCATTATGTGTTATTTCCACCATACAAATACAATAGACACTAATAACTGAGAGCATAGATAATAGTAAAATATAGTAAAATAACTAGGAAGTGATGAGTGTTTATTACATTTATGTTGTATGTATTTGTTCAGTTCAGTCAGTTCATTCGCTCAGTCGTGTCCGTCTCTTTGCGACTCCATGGACTGCAGCAAGCCAGGCCTCCCTGTCCATCACCAACTCCCAGAGTTTAGTCAAACTCATGTCCATTGAGTCAGTGATGCCATCCAACCATCTCTTCCTCTGTCATCCCTTCTCCCATCTTCAATCTTTCCCAGCATTAGCGTCTTTTCAAATGAATCAGTTCTTCGTATAAGGTGTCCAAAGTAGTGGAGTTTCAGCTTCAACATCAGTCCTTCCAATGGATATTCAGGACTGTTGGATCTCCTTGCAGTCCAAGGGACTCTCAGGAGTCTTCTCCAACACCACAGTTCAGGAGTGTCAGTTCTTCGGCGCCCAGCTTTCTTTATAGTCCAGCTCTCACATCCATACATGACTACTGGAAAAGCCGTAGCTTTGACTGGACGGACCTTTGTTGGCATGTATTTGTAAGATTATATAATTTAATTTTTAGTGGTGGCTTTGTGTAACAGCTGATTCACAGAATTCCTGAAAAATTAGCAGTGATTTCCCATGAACCAGTATGTATTAGCTCCAGCTCGCCACACTTTGTAATGAGTATGTTCAGTGCAGCACTATGTGACTTAAAACCGAAACTGTCTCAGTGCTCATCCGTAGTAGAATGGTAATTTTGATTTTTGTCTAATTATTATCTAAGTATGCTAGAAATCTAGTTCTTATTTCTAACTATAAATTTGAATCTGCTATCTTTACACAATAGAATATTATATTGTAATAAGATTAAACTTACAACTATATGCAACAAGGTATTAGTAGATGAACCTCTCCAACTTACTGTTATGTTAAAGGAGCCAGGAAGAGGATAAATTATGTGATTCCATTTATATAAAGTTCAAAAACAAGCAAAACTAATACATGGTGTTAGAAATCGATGTAGTATTTATGCTCAAAGGGAGATTCAGGACAAGGGCTTCTGGGGTGCTAGAAGTGCCCATTTTAAAAAAATTTGTTAGTTCCATGTGTTCACTTTGTGAAAACTTATTGAGCTGTATACTTAAAGTTTGTGCGCTTTTCTGTGTATATGTAATATTTCACTTGAAATTTCACTAGAAACAAAATATTAGCTGAATTGGAAGATGCATCTGGAAACTAAGCAGTTAGTATATTTGAGGGATATCTTACGTTGAGATATAGCCTAAGCCCACTCTTAAGTTATTACGGAATTGGGATTTTTCTCTTTCAGGTATATTGTGAACTTCAGTTGAAATACTTTCCATTCCTTGAACTTAGCCTGTACACTTAGTACATCACTTCTTGTCTTGCTTTTTCTTCTTTCTAAAAGCCTTCTTCCTAGTTCCTAATTTCCTATTGAAATTTCTTTGCATTCTCTTCACATGGAAGGCATTCTTGAATTGTTTGAGGTCTGATTACAGTAAAAGTAGTTTTTACCTACTGGCATATCTGTTACCATATAAAATTTGAAGATTAGTGTGAACATGGTTAGATATACGTTTCCAGGTTCAAGAGTATTGCATGATTGAGGGTTTCACAGTCTGACTGCTGGGTAAGTGGGACTTATTTAAGGCTTCCTCTGTTGCCTCAAATATAACCCCCAATTCTGTATCTTGATGGTTTTTTCCACTATCCTTATTGTAATCATCCAATACCAGCTCTCATAAAAATGCTTTGTCATGACCTACATACTGTCAAGCATATTTACTATCACTTTTGAAATAATCTAAAATTTCAAGATAATATAGTAAATAGTAAGAAATTGCAAGTCCCTTTCCATTAAGTGATTTTGTAAATTACATATACCTTATTAGTAACTGGTTGTCAGCCATGATCTTAAAGGATTGGGTCTCATGAAAGATTACTATATTTCTAGATGTTGAATCTGAGACTAGTTAAAAATCCCCAAATCTGTTCATCTAGATTAGATGAACTAAGTTTGATTTTCTCTCTGATCAGGTTAATGTCACAACTCTGCTGTTAGTGAAGATCAGATTGAAACTGCTAGTGTCTACAACAGTGTGATGTTAACTTGCTGTACTTACCAGTCCACTTATGGACACCCTCCCACTGGTATGTTTATGGCTGGTTTAAACATCTATGTCAGGTGGCTTATTTGAAGTGAATTCATTTATACTTGTTGTTCAGTTGGTAAGTTGTGTCTGACTCTGCAGCCTCATGAACTGCAGCATACCAGGCTTCCCTGTCCTCTACTATCTCCCAGAGTTTGCTCAAGTTCATGTCCATTGAGTCGGTGATACTGTCTAACCATCTCATCCATCCTCTCCTGCTTTCTTCTCCTTTTGCCCTCATTCATTTGTACTTCCACAGTTGATAAACTCATTTCTTTTATAACTGATTCTATCCTGGAATGCTTCTGACAGTTTGTATCTTAAGCACTTCATTTCTGGGAGGGTCCAATTTAGGTTTAATTTTATTTTCTCCAATTTTAGAACAAGTTTAACTTTTTTACGTTTTTTTCTGTGTTATAAGAAAAATCAAGTTATGTTGCTTTAAAAATTTTTTTGTAAGTAAAGTTCTTTTAACAATGTTTTCTAATTCCTTTGGCATGAAGAAGCCAATAATTCTACTTTCCTAAAGCGACTTGTTTTCCTTTTACACTCCATGCTTCTGGTGTTGGCACTCTTGTTTTTACTAGTCTCTCTTGCACACAGAATTTTAGATTTTTTACAGAATAAAGGTTATAGGCGAATAGCCAGCTGTCATATTCTTGAGGTCAGATACCACTACTATATATGAGATGCTCTGTTTGGCTTCATACTACTTGCCAGATTGCTAAGCAGATGTTCTAGGCTATAATTCAGGAAACTGGGACCTCTTGAAACATTCCCTGAGAGTCGCTTTTGACATCTCTGAATCATTTATTTAAAGGTAATTAGTTCTAGTGAAAATGAAAATGCATTGATGTGAAAAGAACAAAATTATTTTACAGTGTTTGGAAATTGTAGCTTGATTAGAAACTTGGTCCTGGATATGTATATGATGGTACGAAAGTATAAATTTTAACATAAGAATGCGTTAGAATTAAGGCTTTTCACTTTTTTCTTTAATTTGGAGACTTACCAAAAAGGGTATTTTTCTTCAAAGTTTTTCTGTGTATAGACTTTAAGGACTACCAGTTGACTCCGTGCTACACTGAAGAACGAATAAGCTGCCTGTTTTTATACAGAAAACAGGTGCAAAGGAGAGTGTAAAATACCCTTTCTTCTATTGTGTATCCTAGTGCATGCCTTGGTACTTTTCTCAAGTATCCCATCAGTATTTTTGTTGTTACTAACAGTTTTTTTATTAATAGTGAATGCCAAGTTTCCTTATTATCCCTGGAACTTTTATGAAATACTCTTCTAAAGCTGTAGTTTTCTTGTGCTTTGTGTCCTATATTAACACATCGTTTGCACAAAAGATAAAAATTTAAACTGACAAAACTGTTATGATCTAAAAGTCATAAGACTGCATTAAAAAAACCCTGCTCTGATATGTTCATTTCGATCTCTTTGGCCCCTTTTAGATAGTAAAGGAGCCACATAACTTGTGTGCATATCAATGTAGTTTACTTGTATGCCTTGTGCTTTAAAGTGCTTCACACAGAAATAGTATAAGATCCAATATCTTGTTATTGAGATAATTGTTAGGCCTACCATATTTTACAAAAGGTGAGAATAAATAGTAGGATAAACATCCAAGTCTCATTTATATTCACCTATGGGTGAATTTGAATTTAAAGTTAATGTGGATCCATTGGACATTCAGGATACTCATAACAAACACTTCAGTCAAACTAATGAAGTCTCAGAGTGAAAATCGAACTCTTGAATCACCTCTGTTCTTCCTCCTTAAACAATTCTCCCATTCTTTTTCCCATTTCATATTTTGGATAAATAACATTACAATGAGACTGATGTGAAAGACCAGTCTCAGCAATTCTCCCAGAGTTGTAGAAAAGTAATCAAAGGTGTTAATTTACAAAACTTACCTAATCTTTAAGCCTAAGTGGACATATAACCTTAACTTCATAATTTCCAGTTCCTCTGGGCTAAAAGTTGTATTCCCATGTGAAAAAACACATGGCTTGGTGATGTCAGTTTTATGATTGAAACCCAAGAAGAGCCTCTGTGTCTAAAGGAAATATAAGGGTATGCATAGGTAAGCTCTTATTTGGATAATTTATATTTGAATATTAGTAGTCTCTGTCCTCTCTTTCTTCTTTCCCTTTCTCTTCCTCTCCCCTCTTCATTTCATACAAATATGGTGGTGGTGGTTTAGTTGCTAAGTCGTGTCCGACTCTTGTGACCCCATGGACTGTAGCCCTCCAGGCTCCTCTGTTCATGGGATTCTCCAGGCAAGGATACTGGAGTGGATTGTCATTTCCTTCTCCAGCGGATCTTCCTGACCCAGGAATCGAACCCAGGTCTCCTGCATTGCAGGCAGATTCTTTACCGACGGAGCTATGAGAGAAGCCCTCATACAAATATACACCCACACAAATTAGCAAGTCAATTATTAGTGTATCAGGTTACCGGGTTTTGTCAATTGAAAGATGCCCATGTTCTTTATATTTTAACACTTCTGAAATTGGGCTGTGCCTGTCTTTTCTCTGCCCAAATTTAGAACCAGTTGAGAGAAAAAAAGTAACATGATAGAGATCAGTGTATCATCTTTATAACTCATAAATAGTAGATTGAGGAATGAGTTCATTCTACTATCCAGGTGGGTTATTCTCCCCAGAATTCAGCAAATTTACCGGCAGGCTCATCCTGTGAGCTTATGGCACAGAGCAGCAGAGAACGTGTGCTTTCTACAGGCATCTGGGGGCTTCCCTGGTGGCTCAGATGGCAAAGAATCCACCTGCAATATGGGAGACCTGGGTTCAGTCCCTGGGTTGGGAAGATCACCTGGAGAAGGAAATGGCAACCCACTCCAGTATCCTTGCCTGGAGAATCCCCATGGACAGAGGAGCCTGGTGGGCTACAGTCCATGGGGTCACAAAGAGTCGGACACAACTGAAGCGACTAAGCACAACAAAGCACAGACCAGCACAGAGGCATCTGGCTGCCCAGATGGGGGGAAGAGACCGAGTCACAAAGAGCAGCTTAGCAATCACGCAGGTTGGCACCCCCGCTCCAGGGGAGAATGGGAAGGTGGGAGCAGCGAGGGGAGTATTATTAGTCTAGATGCAGACTAGTCTAGAGTACTAGTTACCCCCCACCAACCGAGTGAAGCTCAGGTCTCTGATCTAGATACTACTCCAAAGCTAAGCCTTTTCCCATTCTTTCCCAAGTTCTGATTTGCTTAGGATGCTTTAAAAATACAGATGTTCAAATATACCCTAGGAATATATTCGTTTTTTATTCTCTCCCTCCTGTCTCTGGATTCTTCTCCAGCTCGCCTTCCTACTTTCATACACTTTTACTGCTGCCAACACCTGTTGAGTTTTTTGTTTCTTCATTTCTTGGAGAAGCTGGTCCTTTCCAGGCAGACTTGCTCTCTGTTGTAGGATGCACCTTTTCTTCCCAGTTGCCTGCATTCCAACACAGCTGAATCTCATGCCTTGTTTTCTCCTCTGCCTTTGCTTATGATGGCCCATTCAGATCCCTTGAGATGCATTTATCCTCACCTTGATCTCACTCTTATTGTCACACCTTCTCTTCTACATTTATTCTCTTGTACACCCTCTCCCCTGGCCTGTCACATGCCTACCTGGGCTTAATAGAGTTCCTTTGAACTAGAAGCCTGTTAGTATTAAAAAAAAAAAACTACGTTCAAGCCACATGTTGTTAATATCCTCATTTGCTCCACACATGCTGCCTTAGGATTGGCTTCTTTCTTGAAGAATTAGCATTGAAGAAATCCACATTTGCATTTTATCACATCCACCGCAGCCCATCTGGAGTCAACCACCAATCCACAGTGGATTTTTGCCGAAGAGGGTTTTGCTCCGTGAAGCACCTAGATAAATGCACAAAGATGAGAGTAAAAGAAAACACTCTTTTTTATTTTCTTCAGAATCAAAGTTTAATATGCCATGTTTTCCAGGGTATAAGGCATATTAAAATTATACTTAAGTATTAGAAATTGAGTGTCTGAGGCAGGAATAAAATCTTATCTGTTTATGGAATATGCAAGCATGGCTTGGCAGAAAGATATTTTCAGTGTATTGCATTCTGTATTTTTGTACTGTGATCTATAAAACTATATCATAAGGTGTGCTTATTAAGAAGATTGATGTGTCCAATCAGATAATCATGAAGCTGATTCTGTAGCAGAAAGAAGGAGAGTAAAGATACTTGGAGAAACCAGAAAAGCTGGTCTTTAGCAGTGTATACCTTGAATTAGTGAAGTAGGATTAGGGTTTTTCTTCACATTTTACTTTGTCTTATCTTGAGATTATTTTTCCACCAACTGCATTGGAGATATATTTTTCTTAAGTGGTAACAGATAAGTTGAGGTTTTTTCCCTACTACTTGTTTGTAGAATACTTGTTCATTCATTTAGCTTTTATTTGAGTGTCATATATGTGTGTGATAGTCATATATAGCGTATATGTGTGTGTACGCATACATGAAGCACTGTTCTAGATAATGGGGATATATCAGAGAATAGCCCCAAATCCCAGCTCTCATGGAGCTTATCATTCTGCTGGAGTATCGTGACAGTTAAAAGTTCTTTAAATGTGATATAGTTAGAAGTTGGTCCTCTAAGTAGTAATGGAAGATCCCCCAGAGAAGGAGATGGCAACCCACTTCAGTATTCTTGCCTGGAAAATCCCATGGACAGAAGAGCCTGGCTTGCTATAGTCCACAGGGTCGCAACGCGTTGGACACGACTGAAGCAACTTAGCACACACACTGCTCTTTTAATATCTCATGGCATGGCAGGCTCCAGGTATTCAGACTTCATACATGATGGCTCGTGGAAGGAAGAATGCAGAAACTGCCGGTTCTCTTAGACGTTAGGCATGGAACTGGCACAGTGTCACCTTCATCATACTCCCTTTGATTTTTACTGGATGATAGTTGCTTTGCAACGCTGTGTTCGTTTCTGCCCTACAGCAAAGGCAATCAGTTACATGTATACGTGTGCTCAGCGCTTCAGTTGTGTCCAGCTCTCTGTGACCCTATGGACTGTAGCCCGTCAGGCTCCTCTGTCCACGGGATTCTCCAGGCAAGAATACTGGAGTGGGTTGCCTTGCCCTCCTCCAGGGGATCTTCCCCACCTAGGGATGGACCCACATCTCTTATGTCTCCTGCATTGACAGCGGGGTTCTTTACCACTGCACCACCTAGGAAGCCCATATGTGTGCATCTGTCTTCTCTTTCGGAGAAGGCAATGGCACCCCACTCCAGCCCTCTTGCCTGGAAAATCCTATGGACGGAGGAGCCTGGTAGGCTGCAGTCCATGGGGTCGCTAAGAGTCAGACATAACTGAGCAACTTCACTTTGACTTTTCACTTTCATGCATTGGAGAAGGAAATGGCAACCCACTCCAGTGTTCTTGCCTGGAGAATCCCAGGGACAGGGGAGCCTGGTGGGCTGTCGTCTGTGGGGTCACACAGAGTCGGACACAACTGAAGTGACTTAGCATAGCATCTTCTCTTTAGATTTCCTTCCCATTTAGGTCACCAGAGAGCACTTAGGAGAATTCCCTGTGCTGTGCAGGGAGCTGTTCTCCGTAGTTATCTATTTCAGACAATAGTGGTGTATATAGGTCAAGCCCAACCTCCCAGTTCATCCCACCCCGTTCTTCCCCCTTGGTATCCATAAGTTTGTTCTCTCCTCCTGTGTCTCTGTCTCTGCTTTGCAAATAAGTTAGCCTATACCATTTTTCTAGATTCCACGTATAAGCAATATTATTATGATATTTGTTTTTCTCTTTCTGACTTATTTCACTCTAGGTGAAATAACGAACTCTAGGTCTATCCATGTCTCTGCAAATGGCACTATTTTGTTCCTTCTAATGGGTGAGTAATATTCCATTGTATATATATGTACCACATCATTATCCATTCCTTTGTTGATGGACATTTAGGTCGCTTCTATATCCTAACTGTTGTAAACAGTGCTGCAGTGAACATTGGCGTGCATGTGTCTTTTTGAATTATGGTTTTCGCTGGGTATATGTCCAAGTGTGGGATTATTGGGTCATACAGTAATTCTATTTTTAGTTTTCTGAGAAACCTCTATACTGTTTTCCACAGTGGTTGTAGCAATTTACATTCCCACCAATAATGTAGGAGGGTTATCATTTCTCCACTCCCTCTCCAGCATTTCATCTTACTCTTTTGGTCAAAGCAGGCATAAGTCAGCCCAGGTTCAAAAAGAGGTGACTTAGACCCGCCAAAGATTTTATAGCCATGTTTACTGTGCCACAGGTACATTTAATTAGCTATGTGACTTCAGAAAATCACTTCAGTTGCCTGAACGTCGGAACCCTAAACTAGCATGTCAGGGGAGATGTGAGTGCGTCTTGTAATACTTATGTTAATGGTCATTGTTTACCCAATGTGATTTATTTAGATATATTCTATTTACTGCAGCTTCAATTTGGATACGGTAAAAAAAAATTATAAGCTCATTCTCCAAGGTCTTTAAGGTAGTTGCTTAACATCACCATCTAGTACCATATTGTGTGTATATAACATATGAAGGAAGAAGTGGCAAATTATTATGTCACATTATCATAATATACAATATCTTCTGTCACCTAGGTACCTTTTACTCATCATTGGTATTATAATAACCAAACAGAATAAGACATTGCAGTTTGTAGCAGTCTAAAATTTGCCATTCCATGGGGAAAATGACTTTAGCATTCTGTCTTTACATGACTGTATCTTTTGAAAAATTTCTTTATCCATTCATCTGTCCGTGGACACTTAGCTTGTTTCTGTTTTTTCCATTGTAAATAGTGCTGCTGTGAACATTGTGGGGCATGTATCTTTCTAAATTAGAGTTTTCTCCAGATTAAAGAGTTTCCTCTGGATATATGCTCAGGAGTGGGATTGCTAGATCATAGGGCAACTCTATTTTTAGATTTTTAAGGAACCTCCATACTGTTTTCCTACTGTTTGCACTCATTTCCCACCAACAGTGTAAGAGGGTTCCTTTTCGTCTCCACCCTCTCCAGCATTTACCATTTGTAGGCTTTGTAATGATGGCCATTCTGACAGGCCATCTGTGTCAGGCGATACTTCATTGTAGTTTTCATTTGCATTTCTCTAATAATTAGTGATGTTGAACATCTTTTTATATGCCTGTTGGTCATCTATGTGTCTTTCCATGTTTCACTTACAGGATGCCTATATGTACATTCATATGCGTAACCATGTTTTTTATTTCTTCTTCGCTTTTAAAAAGTTACTTAGGAAAATGCTTTAGAAAAAGGAAAAGGAAAAAAATTATACACAGTCCTTGCAGTTAAAAAAATAATAAATGAAAACTTCTGTCCCTGCTCTTATCCCATGCCAGAGGTAGTAATCTTGATTCACAATTTGATGGATATCCTTGCAGATTTTTTCCTAAAGCTATATAACTATTGATGTGTCTATCTGTATTTATTATTTATTTCACCAGGAAAAATTATGATCTACATATATTTTCACTTTTAATTACCCAGCCTTGCTAAACCGCAGTTTCTTCATCTGAAAATGCAGGGGATTCGCAGTAGTACCAGCTCGCAGGCTCACAGTAAAGTTAAGTGAAATAATCCATGTAAATTATTTATATCACACCAGCACAAGTAAAATGGAGGAAAAGGATGGATAGTGTATTTCTTTCTCTTATTGTAATTCCAGCAGTTTAGGGCATCTAATAGAAATTGGAGTGCTCGAGGCAGGATAAACATAAAAAGATTGACAAAGAACAGAAATTATAGTAATGTTTAAACTAATAACTTGAGCTTACGGTGGTCCATCATTAAGTGTGCTGCAAGTGATTGCCAGTCATAATTGCCTAAGATACAAACAATACTGTTTTCTTAGTTTTCACTGTAAAAATTCATCTCCCTTCATGGTTTCCTTACCTTATTCTACAATGAAATAAAAATTATACTACCGTTTTATAAAATTAAAAAACATCTTTCCTAAACCATCTTTGTAAAATATGCTAAAATAATAAATTTCAAATTTTGTCTATCTTCTTTTGTCTACAAACTTGGCAGTAAATCAGTTGAATGTTTTGAGTGCCATTTACAGGTAAGGCAAGATATTAAACACGTAATTATCAACTCTCTACAAAAGTTTTAAAATCTTTATGTAAATATATAATGGTACTTAAGAGCATAAATTCATCTCCCCGCTTCCGATCTCCCCAAACTGTATGAGACTAAATTCTGAGTTGAAATAAATTGAAAAACCTTAACCATGGCTGCTGCTTCAGATCCCCTTTTGTTTTCTCCCATACTTTGCTGATATTGAATTGCTTGAGGTGTTTTTGGAAAATAGTAGTGCCTGACACCCACCCCAGACAGTGAGATTGAAGGGTTGCATGTTTCCCAAGTGATTCTAAATGTGCAACAAAGTTTAGGAACTATTGCCCTCAGCTCAACCTGTACCTTAGATTAATTGCATCAGAATCTCTGGGAGAATGGAGGCAACGGGACATCAGTATAGTTTCAAATATCCCAGGTGATCACAATATGCAGCCAGGTTAAGGATCTCTGTTTTAGAGAATCAGGAGGGAATTCAGAGAAACTATAATAGAAGGAATTTTTCTGCTTTAGTGACTGCACGTAGGAAGTAGTAGGAGAGCCAAGGAACACAGAGTTTTAAATTTAGAAGAATTTAGTATTTAACCCTTCATTTTACAGAGTTAAAAAGACTTGCTCAGTGTCACACGTCTGAGAAATGGACACTGCCTCCACTCCTTCCACTCACACGTGCCCACGCTCCCCCACTACCTCCTTTCTGTACCTGTAATATATCTGTATTTATATATAAATATTTGGTTGAATGTGCAGGACGCTGGTGTTATTGGTGACAAAGTCGAAAAGGTAGATTGTTTTACTTCAAGTATATACGGGAAATTTAGTTGTCGATTGGTTTGGTTAGAGAAAGTAGAAAAATATCTATAAAGGAGATTATCTGTAAACATGTAAGCCAAAGGAAGTAATAATCAAGTGTGAAGTTGCAATCAGATTGACAAAGAATCATTAACAAAGAGGAACAAGTTAAAACCCATAAATGTGACTGAGGAGAGAATATAGAAGGAGGATATCTAAGGGCTGAGACTTTGGGAAGCAAACTCATTTAGGGGCCAGTGGAGGGAAATGAGATGGAAAGAGATGGCAAAAAACCACTTTTTATTATGTTGGGGGGGGGGGGGGAAAGAACAATATTTTGTTTTACACTGATGAAACATTGTGCACATAATAATCACTCATATTTGGTAAATGAATTAAGTGAAACAAAACGTGATGTGAGGTGTTGCTAGTTTTGGTAGAACACAGTCACTGTATACTAGAAAAGTCTTGGACTTGAAGTGAAACGACCTGGTTTCCTGTTTGTCCTTATCTCCTACTAGCTATGTGAATCGTGATAAATAACTTGACCTTTCTGAATCCATGAATCCATGAAGGGATAATGCCCCATTCACAGAGTTAGTAATTCAGGGATTAAACGAGATGATACATGCCTAACTATAACATGCTTTTGACATGTCTTGCAGTGTTCATACTGGGGAAGTCAGTAGGGGTGAAAACTTGGAGTCAGACAAACTCAGAGTCAAATGCTGGCCCTAGCTAAGGTGCCTCAGAGCAAGTTACTTAACTTCTCTGAGATGCACTGGGAAATGGAGATGATGTAAATATCTTTGTCATAATTTTGTTGTGATTTATAAAGATTAAATGAGATAATGTGGGTTATTCACTTACAATAATATACGGAAGTGAACATGTTAGTCGCTCAGTCATGTCCAACTCTGTGAAACCCCGTGGACTGTAGCCTCCCAGACTCCTCTGTCCATGGAATCCTCCAGGCAAGAATACTGGAGTGGGTTGTTGTGCCCTTCTCCAGGGATCGAACCCAGGTCTCCTGCATTGCAGGCAGATTCTTTACCATCTGATATGGGAAGCTTCAATTTTACATTAAGGATATTGTCATGGCTATTCAGAATAACAGCTCAAAAATACAGATTAGCTCAGTGTTTCTTTAATGCTGCAGTGTGTCTAAGGACATCACCTTAATAGATAAAAACATATTTGAGCATAACACCAGAAAACCTTCAATAGCGTATTTACCAGAGCAAACTCTTACTGGCTAATCCTTCACAGCTGCTTTTTTAGCTCCTTTTGTATCTGCTTTGAATATTGGACATTTTCACCATTGTGTCTTAATCTCATTTCTTACCTCATGTTCTTTCTATAGTCTTCTACTTCTTCAATTACTGCTTATTCTTTTAAAGCTCTCAAATATGAATCCCTAGCTCACACCATTCTCTCAAGTCTAGACCCATATCTCCAAATGCCAACACTGCTCTTCGGATCTCTCATTGACTTTTTTGTACACTGCTGTGACCCAAAATGACCACGCTGTTCCTCTGCTCCCTCCCTTATAAATGTGTTCCCCTGTGTTCTCTGTCGTAAATGGCTGCATCCTCACCACATCCCATGTCAAAAACCTAGGCATCTTCTATTGCCTTGCTCTCCACATATAATGTCACCAAAATTTGTCCCTTCCACTTTTTAAATTGGAATTTAAAGTATCCTATTCATCTCCTATTCCTTTCCACCGTAACTTCATAATCAAGGCCACCACTGTCTCTCACGTGGGCTGGTCCATTCCTCTTATAATGTAACTCCACATCCACACTCATCCCTTTTCAGTCCAACTCTACTTGACTTCTCTGGTGGCTCAGACAGTAAAGCGTCTGCCTACAATATGGGAGACCCAGATTTGATCCCTGGGTTGGGAAGATCCCCTAGAGAAGGCAATGGCAACCCACTCCAGTGTTCTTGCCTGGAAAATCCCATGGATGGAGGAGCCTGGTAGGCTACAGTGCACGGGTCGCTAAGAGTCAGAAATGACTGAGCCACTTCACTTTTACTTTTCACTTAGCAGCCAGAGTGATCTTTGAAGACACATGCTTGATCAAACCCTTCTATAGCTTTCCTTTGCTTTTATGTTTTCGTTTCTTCAGCTTTAAGGTCTCAGCTTAAATATCAGCTCCGTAGGGAAACCTACCCATCCTCCTTCCAGTACCCCCTAAGTTAACTCCTGCTATATGCTCTTATGGCACATTCATTCCTTTGAAGTGATTTTCCCATCTGTAATTGTCTGCTCTCTGCTATAAAGGCAGGGGCTATGTCTGTCTTATCAGTTATCCCTGCCCGTTAGCTCTGTGTGTGGCCTATAGTCTGCATTCAGTAAATAATACAAGTGAAAAAAATGATTAGAATGAATTTCTTGAATGCTGATCCCAAGAAGGGGAAGTGTATTTTTGTAAGTCTTGATTCTCTGTCTCCATTCATGCTACAAATGGGATAATCAAAATGCTTATGACGTTTACTTTTCTTCTACCCTCATATCCCCATACTTTTTTCTTCATATTTTTTTCTTTGTAAGATTTCACTTGGTGATATTACTTGTTACTACTTCTATTTATCTTGCAAGACCTTTACCATGAATATTTCAAATATTCAGTAAAGGAATTCCTTGAATTAATGTTCCTTCAGAATCTGCTTAGAGGGTTTTGAGTCCTTACAAGACACACATTGTCTGGAATGTTTCCTCTAGCTTGCTGGTACTAAGGTTAGGAAAGGTTAGGGGGCTTTGGGTGTAAAGCTTGTAATTTATATCAGCCATCTGATGCTCAGAGCTGGAAGAAGCCAAGACAGAGATTCTTGGAATTACAAACCAATGGAACAAAATATGACTTTCAGTACTAACCTAATGTGTTCTTACTTTTCTTCACACTACACTTGAAATAGGTCATTTCTTTTAAAGGATAAATACCATCAGTTGAACATACTATTTAAGTTGCCTTATTAAACTTAGTACAGTATAGACAGTACAAAATATTAGTCACTGTTTTAAAACATTGTAAATATACATTTCATATTTTCTTTAAATTTAAATGTGTACTTGGTAGCATCTTTGCTTTTTATTTGGCATATAACTAAATGCCAAAATGCATTTAAATGTTGAATAATAATATTTTTGGTTTCTGTTTCTCACTTAGTTATTGCCCTGGTAAAATTCTGGCTGAGGGCTTGCTTCTGCTTGTTTTTCATGCTGTATACTTCAGTTTTTTTCTCAAAATTTACAGTGCTAGAAGAAAAGTGTGTCCGTCCATACTATTTAGTGTTCTTACTCGCAAGGATGAATTATTTTTAATAGAATGTAGCACTACCTACAGTAAAGCCTGATGGATAGTTTCCTATCTGCAAAATAGGGATAACACACCTATACATCAACTTTCAAGTATCCTGCACAGCTCCCTGTACTTGAGAATATTGCATAAGTCAAGAACACTGGTAAAGGGACATGTGTGTTGCAAACAAGTATCAAACAAAAGTGTAGTCCAGACATGGTAGACCTCTTTCTCTTCATATTGGTTTCCTAAATGTCCCTTCTGGGTGTTTCTAATATAGAGTTCTCATGATAGTGCAGCCCAGTATGAAGCACTTTCCTTCAGTATCATCATCACGCTCTTTTAAAGTCCATAACTGACATGCCTGATATCCACGGATCAATTAAGGCTTTGGGGAATGGAGTAGAAAGTTAATTAAATCATAATGATAGCTCATTTTTTAAGACCATATTTATTACTTCTACTAGTGGTTTCCAGACTTTTGGATTTCATAGATTTGTATGAAAATCATTAGATTATCTTAATTTTTCTCATTTCTTCTTCACCCTCATACATCCATGAAATCTTCTTTATGTTTGTCAGCCACTAGACAACACCTTTTTGATTACTTGACTCAACTAAGAGTTTTTATCACAAATAGATTAAATATATGATGAGGTGAAAGTCCTCTGACCAGCGTAGAGTAACACCTTGATTGTCTGGCATACTCGTGTCCCACACTTCATTATACTCAGAAGTAATACCTATTTATGCCTGTAGTTAGGAAAATGCAACCTGCCTTTGATATTCTACACCAGGAATGTTTTAAAGTCCACAAGGTGGCAGTATTACCTCATGAAGGTAATCAAACCAACGAAGGGCATGATTGCTTGGTTATCCACTAGCACAGGAAGAGCTGTTGAAGGCAACTGGAGAACTCTTGGCTCTTGATAAAGTATGGAAGACAGTGTTATTGAAGATAGGAGAACATCTGAGGAGAAATTTGCTGATTGAGTAAATGATTAACTATAAATAGTAACCATGTCTTGTTGTAGGGAATCTTTCTACTTATTTTTACCTACTTTCTATTTTAATGAAAAATAAGTAACCATTAAGGAAACAAATTTCATAAGATGCCCTTGGCCTCCACCATATTCATCTAGTATCCCATTTATGACAAAAAATACTGGGTTAATTACTTAATGTTCAGTAATGATGATCCCAGTTATGGAGGCGGAATTAGATTATGTCATTTACTGAGGGAAGTAACGCATTTTAGATTTTCATCAGTTAAAATGAAAGTTTGGATTTAAAAGGTTAACCCTGAGTTATTCAGAATACCATCAGCTGTGCTGTATCAGTGAGTTTCTATATAGATCATTTTATATATAAATTTTGAAATTCATTTCGTTCATAATCTAGGGTATAAATTGACTTAGTATTCCAGCGATAAAAGGAGCTATGATTCATTATTCCTTTTTTCCATATTTTTGGTAATATATCTTATTCTAATAATTTAAGTACTTTACTTAGTCTCTCCAAATGTATTTTCAAATAATTTCATATTCAGTCCATGTGTACTTTCTTACTATTTAATCAAACACAAAAATTATTTGTTTTTATGAGGTAGTTATATTTTGGATGCTATATTTCAAAGTATAAAGGCACACAACTTAATTATAAGATAATATGTATTTAAACAATATATGTAATATAATTAATAATAAATACAGATTCTTACTGATGTTTTCAACATTGTTGAATCATAAAAAACATTTTCATTGCATTATAGGTTATATGATTTAAGGGCAAATTCAGTATCTTCTTTTCCAGTCCTTTTATTCATTTCCCCAACATTATTTTTTTAATAGAGTCATCATAGCTCTATATTAGCCATGGTAGCAGAAATTAAAGTAGTACTTACCAGTAAAATCCACAGATTTCCAAACCCTACTTGACCCTTAGTTACACCTTTTATGACAGCTGTGAGACACAGCAGATTTATCAGATTTTTAGATTTTCACTTTGACTTCCTTTACCATCTTTAATAAGAATAGTCTAAATTAATGGGATTATCAATCTTATGTGGGAATCTCCTCTGGCAGGATATTCTTGCTTAGAGAGGGGATATTTTATGTAGATTGATTTTGAGAATGTGATTTGGTGCTTGCTTCACACTCTTGAAACCAGCTTGTTTCTAGTGTATTATTAATAAAACTACTTTTGTAACTAGGTTGTTGGGATTAAAATTATTTAATGTTATGATCATGTATTCACTGTGCTAATTTTGAGGAATATTGCTCTTACATATTAGGCTTAGGCTTTAGCATAGTATTTGTAGATGTTATATTGACCTGGCCACCACGAACTGTAGTATGTTGTGTAGACTTAAAAATGAATATAAAGAAACTGGTGTGAAGTAACCAAAAGAAAGCTGCTTGGAGTCTGTAGAGGAGTTGTATTGTCTGGAAGTTTTATCATGCCTTCATGCTATAGCTCATATGAGCCTGGTTTTTGAGAGACAGTTCTGAACCTGGGACAAGGTGAGTGCTCAAATAATCCAGGCTCTCTTTTATTCATTACTAAGGAGGTAGGCGGTAGGCCAGTAAAACTGACTTAGAATCAGTTTCATTTGGCTCATGCTCCAAGCTATTCTCTTGTGCAGATGCTATCGTTATTGGCTCTAATATTCGAGGAGGACAGAGTAATGAAGGAAATTGACAAGGTCACAGAGGTAAAAAAGGGGAAGTTTGCAAGAATAGAGAAGTAGGAGGTTATATTAGTCCTAGTTGGACATGACCCCTTGTTCCTGGCCTTGATGCTGATAGTTTTGTGAAGACAGTTCAAATCACTGGGAGACTGAGAACATCTTTACTGACTTTTCTCCTGGTCGATTGAGAATCTCATTGGTTAGTTTAAACTCAGAAAAGGATGCTGTTCTGCCCTTTTTCACTAGAGATGCTCTACATATAGAAGACTTTCCTTGGAAAATTAAATGTGGGGAGTCAGAGCATCCAACCACATCACCTGACATCAGGCTAAGAATTAGGGCAAAGACTTAGCACCAAGAAAAAAGTGCAAGCAAAAAGAAATTTGAGGAAAAAAGGAAGGTAGAAAGATATTACTGGAAAAAAAAAACATACATGAAAACTCCAGAGAGAGAAGAAAGTTATCTTTTAAAGAACTTTGATATAGTTCATCATGACAATTTGGATACATATTCAAAGCTAATAATGTTTACTTAGCCTCTCTTTTTTAAAACTACCTTGCTTTACATGAAAAATTCATGCATGAAAGGTCTTAATGGTGTGGCAAGTTACATTTGGAAAATACAGCTACATTTTAAAATATTATGTTGTGTTAAGTAAGAAATACGAAGATTTCTTGCTCTTTATTCTTGTGACGCACTTGAAAGCATATGATGAAATTCTAAATCAGTTTTTTAGAAAACTGTCGTTTGATCAATAAAATGAATGTAATTCTTTTTGAAAACATTTTATTTAGGGTTTTTAGCATTTGTCTTAGGAATAAGGCTGTTTTGGAATAAAGTAAAATTTCCATAATTTTTATCTCTAGCTTCATACTGATTTTAAGTATGGTATATTTGTACTGTTACTTTATGTGCTTTGCAGAGCTTTCTAAGGTCAGTAGACAGATGGAAAGTAGCTATATAGGAGAGATTTAGATAATAGTGAAATAAAAAGTCAAAGTGAACAGATTGAACCAGATAAAAGTTTAATATCTTTCAAAAAGTATAAATCCATTTTCAAAATCCAGATTACATTAATCATATAATATATAAGCACCACAATATTCACAGCACCTTTTATTTTGCTTTGGAGCCTTTTTCTGAATATTTTAAGAACAAGTAAATTATGATGAAATATCAAAATTGATGAGTTTACTTCAGAGTGTGAAGAACCAGAGTAAATTAGAATTCTGCTCACTAAGTGCCTCAGAGCTTATTCCACCTGACTCATCAAATGAAAAATTCATCAATTAATCCTCTGACAATAACGATATATACACAAAAATCAATCTGGAATTGATTTTTTTTAGTCTGAACATGAAAACCAAGCCCTGACTTATACATAATGTGAAATTTCTCTTCATTGTGACTTTATTATTGAGTATAACAGCTGAAGTGTTCATATAATTATTTGTTCTAAGTCAACTACAAAAGTGTGATTGTTTGAGAAAGGGTGTGTGTGTGCTGTGGAGATGGTCTGAAGCACAATCCAAGTGAGCTAATAAAGTTGTCACATGCATGTGAGAATACAGCTGATAGGAATCCCTAGAAGGCAGCCAATAGCGAGGGGTCCTGATCACTGCGCTCTGATGGGGAGACCACCCAGGACAGTTAACAGTGAGCTGAGTACTGAGGAAGATCAAAGCGGGAGAAGAGGAACATACAATCACTCAGATGTCAGATACAGCTTAAAAGGAACATTGTGAGCCATGTGATTTCTATGAAATGTATTTCTGCGTGTGTGGTGACTAACTCAGTAAACAATAGAAACTGGAAAGGGGAACTTCTTCCTGTGCCAACCTCTTCTGTCTCATCTACTTTAGAGACACGAAGCCCCCATAAGTGTTTCACAATCCATTAAGTATTTAAATGACCATTTTTGCTTTAATTCAGTAACTCTGTGCAATTCTTGAAGACTTCCAAAACAGTCTTCTTTGAAGCTCTCTCCTGGTTGTTAGATTTCTTTCTTCCATGAGGCCAGTACCACAATAACTATATACAAATATCTCAAGAGAATAATCCAAGTCAAATAATAGTAGGTTTGTTTTTTTTTTTTTTTGATTAAAGAAATCCTGGTAAAAATCTATTCGTATACATTATTATAAAGGAAAAGAAAGGGTCAAATTTAAGTTTACAGTATTCTGAGTGTTTTTAACCTTTGAATTAGGTAGTTCCAAAACCTGTTATTATTGCTGCTGGATTCTTAATTTCCATTATGCAAATTCTACTTTGAATTTAATCAGACTGCTCAGTATTCTTACAGAGAAACTTCAGAGTGCTCTAAATCCTGAAAGTCAGCGCACCATAAGAAAAAGAGATGCACTCTTCCAATATATAGTAATGTTAAACAACAAGCAGAAATGCAAGGAAATGTGAAGCTAGAGAACTCTGTCAGTATTACTTATCTCACACGTAGTAAATTTTGATGACTGTCTTCTGAATGTGGATTCTTGTAGGAAATGAACATTAAGCTGTTTTTATGTTTTATAGATGTTGAAAAAAAAAGCTGAATACATATGATTCTGAAGCTATTAGAATTTTTTTCCCTGTCACAATAGCAGTAAGAAAATTGCAATAGAAATGTCTTCTTGAGTGCACAGCATATGAAAGAATATGTTTTTTCCCTGTAGTTTAAAATGTTAACTTGTATTTTAGGTCTCATTCTTTACATATGCCTTGACAATTATGATTGCTTGATTAAAGAAAGAGCTTTTGTGCTACTTATATGTCACAATACCAAATTTACTATATCTGAGCAGTGTTTCTAGTATTCTGATAGGTCAGATATGTCTAGTGAAAGACTAACGTAGGATAATGTGTACTGTTCAGATCTTTTGTTATTAAAAGATTTGTGTCTTTTTTTGTTTCTTATTCTCTTTTTTAAAACAATCTGGAAAAATACTCATTTTTAACTAAGCAATATACCCGATAAAATAATTTATGTGCATTAGTTCAAAGCATCTTAATTAGTTCAGAAGTAATTTTTCTGAATATTTTTAGATTCATACTGTAAGAAATATATATTATTGAATTTTTAAAAAACACATTCATACCTTTTTCAGCATTTTGACCTTTTATAGTCTTTTGTATCAGATGCATTTTTCAAGGCCCATAAAGGATTACATATTTATGTAATTGCCACCCCTGGGAAATATACCTTAACACAGAACAGATAATAACTTTCAAATAATAAGCATGTCTGTGTCAGTGTATTTTCTGCACTGTATGTTTTCTACAAAGTTGTGTTCTGTTTTGTCATTCAATCTCATTGGAGATAAATATTTAATAAATGAGTAAAATCATTGATATATATTGCTAGCTGTAGAATAAATGTAACTGTATTCACCGACAGCTACGTCAGTGTAATTACAAATATTTGAGTATATTTAAAAGCAAAGATGTTAGATTCCTGATAATTCATATAGTTAATACTTGTTCTATTTATATAAAGTTTTTCATCACATTAGATTTGTATAGCTAAGAATTAGTCATTTTGTTAATAATAGATAATTACTTTCCTCTGCAAAATTTTTAAATGTCTTCTTATGACTAAAAGAAGTTCTATAATTTTATACTATCCTGTAGAGCAAGAATTACATTGGTTTTTATCTTGATTCTGTATTTTAAACTAGGTAGAGTGACCTAGGTATATTTTCAACTGTTTATTTCCCAAAATAAATTAAAAATATGAGCATAGGGTAAAGAAACCTTAAATTTCTTCTGTCGAGGCAATTTTAGACTTTTGTAAATAGTGACTTTTTGTATATATGTTTTACTTCCTATAGTTTTAACTTAATCAGTCTATTTAAAAATATTAGACTGTAACTAATTTATTGACAGCATAGGACAGACATGGTTATTAGGAAGTAAAAATGTTTGTGTTGTGATTGAGCCGGAGAAGAACTTGGTCTTAGGAAACACTTTAATAGTGTCTACATATAATACTTTAGAGTCTTCAATATGTATAATGGTTTTAATTTTTAAAGATTCATTTTTACTTTTATTAATTCTAATCCCTTCATAATATAAAAATACTTTAAAAGTTAATTATACTTTTTAATCTAATTTCATTTATTTAATTCACTTATTACTTAAAAGTTAAATTTTTGATACACTCTTTCACATTATTTATCTTTTAAAAATCACAAACTGGTGCCCTCCACCCAAGTGGCACTTGGAAGGAGAAACATACTAATGTGCCCATTAAATATTTTCCGTGGCTAATCATTTCCTGTGATGTGTCAGTAAGTAATGATTTCTCACAATATTCAGTTGTTCTGTTATATAAATATAATGTTTGAAAATTTAGAGGGTTAACTTGTTATGTGCAATTTCTCTATCAGAGTAGCTATATTTTTTTAAACCAGAAGCTTTTGTCACTTTGTGAGAAAAAAATTGAAATTCTTAAGTTTGGAATTTAAGACTTGCTTGTCTCATTATAGAAATATTCTTAGAAGATAAATTCTGAGATTTTTCATTCATTTTTGATTTAGGAGCTCTTATATTTTTTCAAAAAAGTGATAAATTTGACTTTTTAGAAAGATAACCTTAGAAAGTCTGAAGATGATTATTTTAAGTGAGATAACACTTCATATTTATTAAAAATCTCCTACTTTGTCTCAGTAATTTCTCTACCTAAAGTGAATGTTTATTAGGTAGTATGCTCTCACCTTATTAATGTTCAATAAAAGGTAACCTGTTTAGAACTGTCTTTAAAATTGACTTTAAAAAACCAATCATTAAATTCTAACCATATGAAATGTAGTAGTAACATTAATACATGATACTATTATTTAATCCTTTTTAGACAGGTGCCTCAAAGTAGTAAACTAAAAGCAGTATAGTTAGAAAAATGATTTAATTTACTTCAAAGGTTAGTAAAATACAAAATACCTTCATATTATGACTTTTTATATCAAATAACTTTGTTATCAAATACATTTAATTTTTTTGAAATGAGGTTTATATCTCACAGCTTTAATCACACCAGTGTATTTGGTACTATCATTTAAAATATAATGTGAAGTCATTTTTATACTTTAACATATCTTATTTGGTAAAGGGCTATGGAAATAAAATAAATGGGTTAATTCCCTGTCTAGATATTGTCCTTAATCTCCTGTTTTCTTATGCAATCAAAAAGATCCTCTAGTTTTTTTTCATTAACTTATATACATCAGAACATTAATTGAATGCTTATTGTGTGCTTTTCTAAAGTTTACCTTCCCCAGTATTCTTAGGTTTTCTATCTTTCAGTAGTTTATCCTATTAAAGAAGAAATGTTTAAAGTGAATATTTTCACTACATTGTAAATAAAATGTTAAAACAGAAGCAAATTACAGCTATATTTAAAATTGACCAAGATACATATTTTTTTTTCCCTAAGCACCATTTGGAAGAAGTCTTATATCATTAAAAGAAAATGTAAATTTCATACATTTTTCCCAACACAGTCAGCAAGTTTTAATGCTACTTGTAAATATGTGAAAAGGGAATTTTTTTCTTAAAAACAACTTAACACAATTTTAACTTTCACAGTGACCAGGCGTGTTCAGACTACAAATAATACTGTAGTGTAAATAAGTCTCTTTTATCTAGAGAGTATCAAATAATTCATTTGCATAGTTTCAAAACTGTTAAAGTCTGAACTTTATAAACCCAAATCCCAATTAGATTTTCCTTGGTTTCAGAAAAAATAATAGTGTTTTAAGGCATTATACTACTACAGTTGAAAGCATTTGAGAATTGTTTTTGGGGAAATGGTGCTCTGAAAAGAAACATTAACATTTGAAGATAAGAATTCTTGCTCATAATTGATTGAAATGATATATTTTCAAAAATTTATCCTGAAGGTTTTTTTTTTAATGTGTGTAGATTTCTTGAATTTTATCTCTATACTCATGTTATGAGTTAAAGAATCAAAATTAATCATTCACTGTAGTATCTCTTATTAGGAGTGCTTTCACAGCAGGGAATCTTACAGAGGCCCACTTCTTCATTACTCTGACTCTCTGGCTGACTCCCAGAGTCATTGATGGGGTCAAAGTTAAACAGCAGATTCTGTCTTTGTTATACACAGTAGCATTCCAAACCCTACTTTGACTTTGGAGTTACATGTAGATATGTTATGCTTGTGCACCTACAGGTGTCTATATGTAATGTATAGAGACAGAGAATGAGTGTCCAAAATTTTTTGAAATAAAACATTAGTACTTGCTAATAGTTGACAAGGGCAGGCACAGGGAAATATCTAGCGTAAGTATTTGCAGGTGTAAGTTAGAGCACTCCATAGGGCTCCTTCTCTTGCCTACCAAGGACCCATTTTCCCCTGAAAATATCTAGTGTATACTCAGATTCCTGTCTTACTAAAAATGCTTATTTTTCTTCAGTTAGCAAATTTAAGGGTTAGGAGAAAGTAGGAGATTAGATTACCTCTTCGGTTATTGCATGTCTAATATAATTAAATATGAATACAGTGAGCATATAAATAATTTTAAGGCATTTACATTGTAGCTTAACATTCATGTGTACTAATAAAAGTTTATATGTAATTTTGATCATTTGATCTTTTATTAGGATAAAAGCTAGCATTTTTATGCTGCTTGACAGTTTTGCAAAATGCCGTCCCCCATTTTTCTATTTATATTTGGGACAAAACATGTAACTTATTGTCCCCACTATGCAGATATAGGAATTGAGGTTTAGAGTGTTCTAAAATGTTTGCCCAAGATATCATAGCTAGTAAAAAAGGCTAAGACGAGAGTAGAAACCAAATCTTCTGAGTTTAGATTCAGTTCATGCCTTTTCAACAGTCTTATAGCCTATCCTCTTTATGTTGGTAATTAAAAAAAAAAAAATGGTGATTTAATGGTTCAAAAATGTGAGAGAAGAAACATAAATGCAAAAATTTTGTAGAAAAGCAAGTGGAATGTTTTGCTTTAATTATGATTTTATAATCTATGCTTTGTTGTTTCTAGTGGCAAACTGTCCTTTAATGGAGAAAATATGAAATGTAAAACTGAAAAGACTTGCCTTGTCAGCTCACTCCGATGTTGATTGTTTTACTGTTTTCTCTTAATAATATAAAAAATAGCACATGGTTTTGTAAAAGACCTTCTTAATGCAAATGATTCAAGTAGCATCAAGGAATATAGCATTTGGCAATTTTTTTTTTTTAACATTTTAAAAAGTACTCTGGGAGGGAGGTTCAAGAATGAGGGGACATATGTATACTTATGGCTGATTCATGTTGATATGGCAGAAGCCAACACAATATTCAATTAAAATAAAATTTTTAAAAGTACTTTTTAAAAATTCTGAGATGTATCAGTAAAACTGTCAATATATATTATATATGTTGGTATATTTTGATGATATCTGCAAAAGATTGTACTTCCATTTTGCAGAGAATAACCAGTAATTCTATTGAAATCTAGAAGGAAGGAATTAAATTTGTGTAACCAGAATAACTTAAGGAAGTAATGGTATTGATTTTTTTAGATACTGCTAGACCAAGAGATTTAGATTTTAAATCCAATTAATACTTGAGTTTTGAGAAGGAATAGAAGAGAACCCCTTTTATGCAGAGATAATCACTAAATCCATAGTCCAAGATTATTAGCATTTTTATTTGTCTAATTGTTCCTAACTTGATGGTCTAGCTATGGAAGTATGTTTATTTTATATTTACTGTTACTTTATGTGTAAACCCTAAAGACATTTTATATAAATGATAGGTTTTTTTTTTTTCTGGAAAAAAGCCTCTTTACTCTTACTGATTTCAATATTATCATCCCCTTTTATTTAATAGAATCTGCCTTTGCATGTAAGGAATATTACAGACATGTGCCAATTTGTCTCTAGAATGAGTGGAGGCTGGGAATCATAACAGTTTATTTATTTAACTGCTTAATAGTCCCTCTTGTCGACTCTTAAGTCATTTTTCATGGTTATCTTCTGATTCCTATCTAAATTTTCCACATCTGTCTTAAATTATGGAGTCGCTGGTAGATGTAATGCTACAAAGTTGAAGAGTAAAGAGGCTTTCTCCTGTATTCTCTACGTCTTCTGAAATAACTACTTGATTTAAGTTGTTAGGCACTACTTGGGGCAGAGATGATCAGTAGAACACAGTTTGGGTAAAGATTCCAGAACAAAACTTCAGAATGGCATGAAAGTTAAGTGTGAAGAGAAAACTGGAGAGGCAAATATTGTTTTGTCCCTCTCTCTTTACTCTTTTACCTGGTATACTTGGGTCTTTAGGTCTATGCTCCTAAACCGTGCCTCACTCCTTCAAGACTTTGACACCTTCACTGAAAAATTTTGTGATTTTTTTCAACAAAAATGAGATTTTTCTCTTGACATTCAGAGATTTTTGAACTTTACTTTTTTGAATTTGCCGAAAACAAAGTTATTGTATTTTGTAATTTCAGGTCTCCAATTTCTACATAAAATTGAGAGAAAGGAAAAATCTCGCGAAGAGAATGGATTCCATTGTTGACCATTAAAAATATTTTGTGTTTGCAATGCACAATGCATTTGTAAATGTCTACACTATGCATGTGACCCATGTATTTTTTTTTTGACTCATGTATTTTTAAGACTTCATCAAAAGAAAAAGTAAGGTCTTCAGTTATATACAAAATGATAGAATTTAAAATTTAAGCAGTCTCATTTTCCAGCTCTCAAAAATTCATAAATTTTAGCTCATTTCTTAATTCTAGTATGTTTTTTTTATGACTTCAAGTAAGCAACTCTAAAACACTGCACAGAAATTGAATACATTCCACAATAAATAGCATCACTTGAGGAAGATAAAACTTCCCTTCAATGTTTTACCAGGACTAAAAGGAGAAACTTCTCTCCAGGCCAGTCAGGTCTCCTTTTAAGAGATATCTGGTATAGTTAGCTAGTGTTCATTGAAAGATACAATTTGTTCTCCATCCAGGTAATAATTCTTGAGTATAGCTGTTAACTTATATAATGCCTGAAGCAAAAGCATAATTTACATTGTAAAAGTTACCATCAGCCTTTGGTCATGACTTGAACGACTGTGATGCTTTAGTCTACATAGTAATGCTGGCTGGCTGTCACCTATAATTTTACTTTCCTTCCTTATAAATACTTTGTTCTCTGCCACTAGTTAGATTTTTTTTTTTTTTAATTGGCTTCAGCCTTTACCCACCAAATTTCCAACCATTCAACCCAGAGACACTCATTAAACAGCCAGCTAGCCAGGGCAAAACAATGGCTGATGAAACTAAGCATGAATTGTATTTGAGAAAGGAAGTGCTCACGTGTTCTTCATTATTTGTTTGTTTGTTTTCACTTTATTAATCTGAAATCATTGAACTGACCACATCAAATGTTGGACTAACTTACATACCAACTCACATCAAGTCATTGCTTTAAAAGTCTGCTATGTGGCTGCACTGTATATACACCAATGTATAGAATTTTCAGTTTACTGGTTGATAGCTGTTTGTACATTATGCTCCTTTGAATCCTTGGGACTATGTGCCATAGCTAGTTCACATTCTTTCTATATAACTTTCAGCAGAAAAAACAATAACCAAAATGACCTGCCACCATATTTACTGAAAAAACATGTCAAAGACATTTAAGCAGGCTTTGTTTTTGAAAGTACACATTATTTGGTTTTCTGTCATGTGTCTAGTTTTTATAAACTGTTGAAGTATTTAAAATATTTTTAAATTCAAAAATATGTGATAATATTAAAAAGAAAATTTTAGCTAATATTGTCAGGTAGAAACGTTTACTGTATCTAGGAATCAATAACAATGTTACACTCCCAACTTTATATAGTAAACATACAGGAGATACAAGTAAAAAATCCCAATTCCTTTTGGGCTAGTTCACAAAATAGAAAATTATTCAAATGTCCAGATACTTTTGCTGGTATACAAAGAAAAATTGAAGCATGTGAGAATGCCCCTCTATGGCAGAATCACTGGGCAGTGCTTTAACCATACATTTGACCATTTTTCATTTGTAAGATGCTGTTTAGCCCAACTGGAATTCTCTACATGTACTAAAAAGATAATTCACTCCCACTTAACGGCCCGCAAGAATAATAGGGGCAGGTGTACAACAAAGCTGTAGCTTGGCCAGCACTCATGTGGGCACAGCCCCTTAGCTGTCCTTTGGAAGGTGCCATGTTTGAGACTGACTCTGGTGGAGTGACATCTGCAGGACTGGGCAGGTGGTGAAGCTGATGCTTCTCGCAGCATGCCAAATAATGGCTCTTCTTAATAGCTTGGGTGGCCACCAGACTGAGGTGTCTTTGTGGATGTGAAAAAGAGTAAACTAATCATCCATTTGAAGAGACTTTTTTGAGCCACATCTAAAAAAGAAATTATCTTTTTACGAAATGGCATCTGATACTCTTAACTAATCTGCTACTCTCCTGATGCTGCTTTCTTCACCCAACTTTCTCTCAACAGACTTTGCAGAATATATTTAGATTTCAAACTCCTAGCCTTCTATTCTTTTTATGGCCTATGTAGGCTGTCAACAAACCTCTTGTACACAAATTCTGCTCTAATTTGATATGGGAAAGCATGTAACCATGGAAACGTTCTTTGTACCCTATCTCAAGCCCTGGATGCTTTATTTACCCTTTATAGAATAGAACAAATAATCTACATACTTACTATTCACTTTTTTTTTCCGCTAATTTTCAGCTAAACAGCAAATATCTGACTAAAATATTTCTTCACCAAGGTTATATTTTTAATCAGACAAGTGTTACTAGTCTGAATTTGTTTGGATTAAAAAGATGAATAACATTTAGAGTGGCCTATCTTTTACCATAGTGATTGTGTGTATAGCTTATAAGAATATCTTGATGATGATTTATTTAGAATATTTTAATGTGTATAAAATAGAAATGTCCATAAGCTAAAACATTAGGATTTTATTGAATTCCTAACATATATTATTATAATATGATATATATGCATGGGTTTTATATTGGAGATCTGTTATCCACTGCATTTGAAGTTGAGCAGATTGTTAATCTTTCTTTCCTATGAAATAATTGTATATTAGCCACTTTTACAGAAATGTTCCAGGTTAACATAAATTAAAAGTTAAAAGTCTTAAATAATTTTCCATATTTTTTATTATTCCAAGTACTGTTTAGCTTTCAGGAACTTCATCTTTCATGTATTCATCCCAGTCTTGTTATTACCATCTAAGGTCCTGTTGACTGAGAATGAGTAAGCAAGTACACTTTTTAACAGAAATGTCCTTGAGGTTGTAAGCTAATACATGATTATATGTTGGTCATGTTAGAATTATAGATAACCTATCATACTCATCTTCCAACTACCAGCACAATGACTGTGTCTTATTCTTTATTTTACACAATCACGCTTGAACATGTAACAAAGGAACTCCAAAGCTCCTAGTCATGGACAGTGCTTTTGAACTTCTAAAAGTCTATTACAATTCAGAGCTTTTTTATAAACATCTTCCAAACTTTGTAGCATTAAATAGTATAGAATTTTTATAAGCAAATGTTTATGAGTACGCAGTTGATCCTTATAGTAATAGATGGCATCTAAACAACCAGACAGAAAATCATTGTTAGTGGAGTTTATTAGCTTTATTCGGTCATATACTAATATTCACGTGGTATCCTTCTGTTCACCATATGCTGATTTTGCTACCTAAACGCACACTCCTCTACTCTGTGTAAGCATCCTCAGGTTTCCCTGAAGGATATAGATTTTGCCTAAATTTCTCTTCTACCTATAGATTTATTCTTACAATTATTTCAGGTTTCTCTCTCACTTTTCGTTTTGTCTATACACTATTTTCTAAGAAACGTATTCCTGATTATTACACTCATAACTTAAACAGAAGAGAATGACTACTGTGTTTCCCATTGTGGTTAAGGTTTCTAAAAGGTTAGCTGGCACTTTGTACGTCTTTACCTCTCGATGAATAGGGCCCAGTTCTCTTGCATCGGGTTAAAGGAATAATGGAAAAAGAACCAGAACTATGACAGCTGTAGGTTGAAGGTAGAATTTATTAACCCAGAGAAGGTGCCAGAAATGTTGGAATATGGGATAAGCCAAAAGTGATTCTCAGACCATTTGGGTACTGATCAGCTTCAGGTCATTTGATTAATCTTTCCATTGCTGTTGTGACATTTCTTCCTAAAGAAAGAAACCAAGCTCCAGAATTTTGCAATTAAAACCAACTGTCAAAGACATAATTTCATGTTATATACTATTTCTCAGTTTCTCTTTTTAGATTTTACTAATCTGTGTTTCTCTTGTGACTGACAAGCTTATGAATATTGTTTGTGCTCCAGTTTAAAAAATGCTTAGTGGTGTTTCACTCCTAATTGTATCATGATTTGTGATATAACCTTCACAACCACTAGGTACTATTTAATTTATGTTACAGTAGGAACCTAAGTTACATTCTAATCTTTTAAGTTTGGAATTCACTTTAATGTTCACTTTTTATTTGTATCTTATTTGTATATTAGATAGTATCTGAGTAAAGCTGTTTGCTCAAATAGAAACAGCATTTTTTTTTTCAAATTTATACTCTTTGAAAAAACAATTCTTAAATGATGCTTTCAAACTTCATACCATGTTCCACATGCAGTAGCTGTTCAAGACTCCTTGGGTAATTGATTCATGGGTCCATGAAGAGTCATTCCTATTGGTTTGGTTATTTTGAATCACTAAACATATGTCATCGAGTATCTAGCGTTCATTCAAGTAATGACATTATGCTTTTGTCAATATTTCTGTTCTCACTTGAATGGTCCCTTTCTGCTAGAGCCAGTTAGTATATCTAAACAGTATTTGTTGAATATAGAAAAATGGGGTAATATTTACACTTTTTTTTCCAAAATGGTTTTTGTTTTCAAGTACTCCATGAGGCACCAGTAAGGACCAGTAAGGCACTTACTGTGCCATTAAGATTAAAACTATTAATACTGGAAAAGTCTACTATAAGATATTTAACTGACAGTTTCTATTAAAATTCATAATAGTCATGTAATTAAAATATCCTAACCACCCATCTTGCATGCTGGACTTTGGCATTATGCAAACCAAGAACTTCCAGATGTCCAAGCTGGGTTTAGAAAAGGAAGGAGAACTAGAAATCAAATTGCCAACATTCTCTGGATTATAGAGAAAGCGAGGGAATTTCAGAAAAACATCTATCTCTGTTTCATCGACTACACTAAAGCCTTTGACTGTGTGGATCATGACAAGCTGTGGAAAGCTCTTAGAGAGATGGGAATACCAGACCATCTTACCTGTCTCCTGAGAAACTTGTTGTGGGTCAAGAAGCAACAGTTAGAACCCTGTATGGAACAGTTGATTGGTTCAGGATCAAGAAAGGAGTGAGACAGGGCTGTCTGCTGTCACCCTGTCTGTTTAACCTATACACTGAGCACATCCTGGGAAATGCTAGGCTGGATGAGTTACAAGCTGGAATCAAGATAGGTAGGGGAATCATCAACAACCTCAGATATGCAGATGATACCACTCTAATGGCAAAAAGAGAAGAACTGAAGAGCCTTTGATGAGGCTGAAGGAGGAGAGTGAAAGAGCTGGCTTAAGACTAAATATTAAAAAACTAAGATCGTGGCATCCAGCCCCATTACTGCATGGCAAATAGAAGGGGAAAAGGTGGAAGTAGTGACAGATTTCCTTTTCTTGGGCTCCACAATCACTGCAGATGGTGACTGTAGCCATGAAATCAGAAGATGATTGTTTCTTGGCAGGAAAGCGATGACAAACCTAGACAGTGTATTGAAAAGCCAGAGACATTACTCTGCCGACAAAGGTCCATATAGTCAAGGCTACGGTCTTCCCAGTGGTCATATATGGTTGTGACAACTGGACTATAAAGAAGGCAGAGCCCCAAAGAATTGATGCCTTCAAACTATGGTGCTGAAGAAGACTCCTGAAAGTTCGTCAGACAGCACAGAGATCAAACATGTCAATCTTAAGGGAGATCAACTCTGAGTATTCACTGGAATGACTGAATCTGAAGCTGAAGTTCCAGTATTTTGGTCATCTGATGCAAATAGACAGGGAAAAGTCCCTGATGCTGGGAAAGATAGAGGGCAGAAGAAGAGGGCATCAGAGGATGAGATGGCTGGAAGGCATCACCAATGCAATGAACAGGAACTTGGGCAAACTTTGGGAGCGGGTGAGGGACAGGGAGGCCTGGTGTGCTGCAGTCCATGGGATGGCAAAGAGCTGGACACGACTGGGTGACTGAACAGCAATACCAAATCGCCCATTGACACAGACTTCTGTCCATATAGAAACAGTTCAGCTATAAAAGAAGCTGTTGCCTTGATCTTTCAAGCACCGTTGTAAACATTTCTTACAATGACTAGAGCCCTCTTACCTTCTTTCTCCCAATCCATAACCCCTATCATTGCTTCTTTCTTCAAATGCAAACTGAAAGCAAAGGACTTGTTTCGCCTATAACATAAACTACTTTTAAATTCAGCCTATGGAAGCAAAGACAAAATAACCAAAGTATTTTTGTAGAAGCCTAAACCATTACTGGTTTGTTATTCCATGAATATAGAGGAAGGTTTTTTTTTTTTACCATAACCAAATACAACTTTTTCAGAGTTTTTCTTATTTTCGGTATGTTCTTAGAAGCCTTGATAAAGAACAAAGAACACTTAATATACCTCCTGTGTTTATACTTGCACTACGCTGACCTTTTAGCAGTACGATTGTTTGTTGGTACACCCTTACTGTTTCTATCTAAACAGCTTTTTTAGCGGATAGATGCCAAGTGTTTCTGATTTCACTCTTTAAAATATATCTGACCCCTAGGGGTGACATATGGTCATTACAGAGCTATTGCCAGAAGTGCTATTTGTGAGATTTGTCACTTGAGGATTCACATACAGCAGAAGATTATCATAACTAAAATCAAGAACGACTTAGCACAATGTAAAAGTAATAAACTTTATATAGTATATGTCCTATTGGTTAACATTGTGAGATCTAGAGTCAAAACGGACTCTGATGACAGTTCTACCACTCATTCATTGTGTAACAACTGTTTGCTAAGGACACCAGTAGCATCTCTGCCTTGCAGGGCTTTAATGATTAAATGAAATAATGCATGTAAAGCGCTTAGGGTATTTGTGAGCTTACAGTATATAGTGAGCACTCAAATGTTCAGTCAGTCAGTTCAGTTGCTCAGTTGTGTCCGACTCTTTGGGACCCTTTGGACTGCAGCACACCAGGCTTCCCTGTCTATCACCAACTTCCAGAGCCTACTCAAACTCATGCCATCACGTCAATGATGCCATCGAACCATCTCATCCTCTGTCATCCCCTTCTCCTCCCGCCTTCAATTTTTCCCAGCATCAAGGTCTTTTCCAAGGAGTTGGTTCTTCGCATCAGGTGGCCAAAGTATTGGAGTTTCAGCTTCAACATCAGTCCTTCCAATGAATTTTCAGGACTGATTTCCCATAAGATGGACTGGTTGGAACTCCTTGCAGTCCAAGGGACTCAAGAGTCCTCCAACACCACAGTTCAAAAGCATCCATTCTTGGGCGCTCAGCTTTCTTTATAGTCCAACTCTCACATCCATACATGACTACTGGAAAAACCATAGCTTTGACTAGTTGGACCTTTGTTGGTAAAGTAATGTCTCTGCTTTTTAATATGCTGTCTAGGTTGGTCATAACTTTTATTCCAAGGGGCAAGCGTCTTTTAATTTCATGGCTGCAGTCACCATCTGCAGTGATTTTGGAGCCCAGAAACTAAAGTCTCTCACTGTTTGCGTTGTTTCCCCATCTATCTGCCATGAACTGACGGGACCGGATGCCATTAGTTTTCTGAATGTTGAGTTTTTTATTAATTATACTTTTTCATTCTTGAGTATTAGATTTTAAGATAGCTATACGGTTGCTCTCTTTTTGTGGCTTTGTTTTACGTATTTCTTACTCAGAAGGAAGATGACCAAATGAAGATATTTTCCTTTGCCATGTAGTTGACTTACAGCTTTATTTACTGTAAATATATGGACCAGTGATCTTTTTTATACTGTGTACTAACAAGGAAGTATATCACTACCGTGAGCTGCCACTGTTCAGTAATAAGGTAAGTCCATGAAAAGAGAGCATTAAAGACGAGAATGAAAGGGAATTGGGGTTAGAAATACAGAAAACAAAAGAAGCCACAGAAAGAGAATTGCATGTGAGGAGCAGGGCAGTATCATAAATGTATGTCTCTGTGCTACAGGTAAGGGAAACAGTCCTGCTTAAAGCTTTGCTCTAAGAAGTTCTTATTTAAAGTACTTACACATGCAAATAAAGATAGGAAAGAAAAACAATGAAGGAAACAAGACGTATCTTCAAGAATATATATAGATAATAAGAAATCGTAATATTTTTCATATCAGTATTCATCTTGTCATGAAAATCGAAAAAAAAAAAAATTGTCAGGGAACTGAGATAAAGATGGGTATTCATCATCGGGAGCAATGGGTTCCCCAGTGTTATACTCAAGTAACTGAAGCTTCCTAACTATTGTAATGACCCTGAACTTAGAAATAAACTGGGAATATGGTGCAACAAAGAATTAGGGACTAGAGAAGAGCTATTTTTTTCACAATCTGAACTAGTATTTTGCTAGTTATTGGGAACATCATTTCTTTTTCTTTACAGAGAGAGGGGTGAAAGTAGGAAAATTAAAAGTATAATTATATCTTCTTCTACAGACTTTCTGTAAATTTTCTTTCTTTCTGTTTTTTGGTCCTTTTCTTTCATAGAAACTCTACTGTGTAAATTATATACTGTTGAGCTAACACTTTAGAAAAACCAGAATCTTATCTACAAATAGTTAAAGGAAACACATTTTAATACAAAATAACTTTCATTAATAGATAAATCATTTTATGTTTGAAAGAAATAACTTCTTTTGAGAAGGCTCTAGATCACAAAAAGCATAGAGGGGGCAGTTTGCTTTAATAAAGACAAGAACTTTTTGTTCCAGAGTATTAAGGACACTCTTGCCCATTGATATTTGGGAATAAATCAGATGCTTTTACCTGAGTATATGGCTTCATTTTTTACACTCAGTGATCCTATGTGTCAACATAGAGATCAAATGTTGTTGATCATTTAGTCAACAGCATCATTTATGTGTCAACCTATACTCTGTGCATTAGGGACTTGATACAATATGGAAAGGATTTTAAAGTTTGCATGCCCTGAAGGACTGAAAATCTTAAGCTCTAACCACTTCTTGAAATTTTATTTAATAAGCATTCTGTAGAATATGGAAGTTTGTATTTCCTGAGGAAAACGTTAAGCTCACTTTTGCATCACTTAACTGCAATGTTCAACTTAAGGGGGAAAAAGTGAGCATAGGTTACAGTCATTGCAGAAACCTGCTTAAAATACTACATCTTGAGCTCACTTCTCATTTTGCACTGAGAACCATGAATAGTTAAGCTTTTGCATTTGAAGAATATGTGAAAAATTTAAACTCCTTGAAGTACTATTTAGCATTAATTGCTGCTCTATTAAATGAGTTACTTTTTGTTTTTTGGTTGAACCAAGTTGCTTGTGGGATTCCAGTTTCCCGACCAGGGACTGAACTGGACCACTGCAGTGAAGCCACCAAGTCCTGACCTCTGGCCCACCGGGAAATTCCATAAAATGTGTTACCTTATTCTGAAACTTTTATTGTTAATTGGACTGTTGGCATGCATCTACCAGGGTAGTAGCATTTCTGTTTCCATCTTGAGTGTTATGACAATGGATTTTTTATTTGAAGGCAGGATTATTTATTTTTAGGGTAGCTATAGCCATCTCTTCTCAAGTCATCTACTTGAGTAGATTTCTTAGACATAGATTTCTCATTGAATATTATGGTATATTCTTTAATATTTTTTTAAATTTTATTTTATTTTTAAACTTTACATAATTGTATTAGTTTTGCCAAATATCAAAATGAATCTGCCACATTTTTCCTTTACAAAAAGAGATTGAGAAAAATGTTGATGAATCCTGTTTTTGATGTGCTTATTATATTTTGTGATCTTTTATAGATTTTCCTACTTGATATCAATTATATATTTACAACTCTACAATTCATTATTTTGTTTATTCAGATTATGAAATAAAAAGCTGTATCCTACTAATTATGATCTATATTTTTTTTTGTTATCATTTTATGTTAACAGAATGGTTTAATCTTTGTACCAAGTTTTTGAGGAACTAGTGTGTTCTCTGTATTTTATATATAGAGAAATGTAGTCTCTCTGTGTTTTAGGGTTTTATCATATTACTTTGTTCAGTGATTACTAACTAGACATTTTAGTTTATGATGTATGTTCCTGATTGCAGTTTTCCATAAAAGCACATTATGATATACAAATTAACTTTAAAAGTTAGTTTTAGTGTATGGATTTGTGTCATAATATCTTTGTATTTTCATTTAAATGTGCACAGTATGAATTTTAGTGTTCATGTTTAAACTTTATGGAGTGCCAGGAGCAATAACTAGTTGTAATTTGAAATTTGGGAAAATTAAAATACTTCTATATAGCTATCAGATTAACAAGTATTTACAAAAATTGATTGGAGCATTTCACATTTCTATAATGCAGGATGTTCAAATTCTTTTCAAATGCTTACTCCTTTTCCTTATTTTACCCTTCTATTGATATCCACTTGGAAGACTTAGAAAGCAGAAAACATCTCTTACATATCCATGATCAAAAATGAACGCCTGATGGCCTGAAGGTTGAAATAATTATCTCTGGTGGCCGTGCAGATCTCAATGTCAAAGCTAAGAACCACAGGGCAGCTGAATTAAAGCATGAAAACTGGCATGAGCACAGACAACTGCTTGAGGCTCTTTATTACTGTTTGATACAGCAGCCCTTTGTTGAGAATCTTGTTTTTTTGGTTCGAAAGCAACTGTGTGTGTCTAATCTCACATTTGCCTTTATCATCAATTCCATTCCTGTGATATTTACAAAACTAAGCAACATCACATGTATTTATCCTGAGTTCTGCCTTAGTGGTCCTGAAGCCTTCTGCTAATCTGCAGATAGGTGGCACCGTTCATACAGATTGAAAAAGCAGTGCTTTCCCTGTTCACACTATTCCACGCTGTAAATTAACCTGTCACTTTATTATTTGACAAGATCTTCATTTTTATTCATCAGGACTTGGGCCAGGATGGGTGCATTTATGGCCATTTGCTTTGCACGGCTCTCAGCTGAGTT